>NC_080402.1:36045000-37371000 GCF_030265065.1 Corythoichthys intestinalis
AATACCCCAGTTTACAGACGTCGCGCAACCGCTTTTGTTTCAACCCAACCATAAAACAAAGGCAATTAATTATATTTTGTATTCAAAATGTCTGTCATTTTTAGCTTTGAATCATTAATTGATGTCTAATATTTCGTAAAAAAACAAACAAACAATCAACTTAAAAAAATTATTCACCCGCATATTTTAAACTTTTAAACAAATGACGTCACAATGAAAAGAAAAAAAAAAAAGGGTGTCTGTAAAAAGTCACGGATATCTACCTCATAACTATCGCTTAATTGTATTTTATTTTGTTACTGTCACATTTTCTCCGATATGTTAGGTGATAAATAATGGATCCAAACAAACAAAAATTGAAAGAAAAAAAAAAAGTTTAAAAAGGTAAATATATGAAAAAGAAAATCTCGACCATGCATTGATGTCAGCAATTTGGGGTCTCAGAGCGGAACTTCAAGTCGCCTGAGTGTTTTCCGCCGTATATAATTGATAACTGGTAAGGCTGTTGACCCAATATGCTATATGAAATGGAAATCTGGTCTTGCATGTGCGGTGTTAGACTGCGCTCTAGTGGTTCATGATTAACATTGCACACAACAACATTGACTGTTTACTGTAAAGTACAATAATATTTTGTATTCAAGTGAGAGCAACACCCAATGTAATTGAACTAAACTCACATTACACCTTCACTTTCTGCTGGTGCCCTAAACAAGTGTGAAACGTTGCTTGACCTTGAGTTGAATTCACTTGTCCTCGCGAGGTGCTGGAACCAATCCCAGATTTGGTTGCCAGGCAATCCCAGGAATTATTGACATTATGACGGGAAATCTCAGTGACGAATGTAATGCCTGCGTGTATTGTATGTGCACTGTCCAGGTGGATCTCTCTTCTCTGAACCAAACCACGAGACAGATGCCCATTTTAGAACCCTTGCTTTCCCAGGGTTATGCAAGGCATGGGTCCAAAACACATTACACATACACGTAGAGGGAATAATGGGCTGTAAAAGAGCACCAGCCCATCTGTCCATCTACAGGCTACTTTGGTACTGAGCACATCCGAATTTGAAGAGGATATGTAAAGAGCAATAGACTACATCCCTCTTGAGATATGTGTAAACTCAGAGGTGTCGCGTCCGATTAGGCAAACCAAGCAATTGCCTAGGGCCCCCAGCCAGAAGGGGCCCCCAGAGGGCCAATGGATTTAGCACACACAGCTTTACTGCACTGTTGCAGCGACAAGTGTAGGGAGTGTTTCAATACCATGGAATCATTTGGCAGATTCTCTAATGATTCTGTTATCATTCCCAATCAGCAGTAACCATGTCACGTAGATTATACATGTTTAAGAAAGTCCAATCAGCTATTAATACCACATGATTATTTAAAGAGTGACTCACCAAGTACTCTCTGGAAAGTCCTTGCCGAGTTGTATTACGTTGAGTTTCACAGGCCGCCTCATTACTTGTGACTTCTTTAAAAAATGGTGATTTTTCCCAAAATGTCTATTAACGGGTTTATCTCATTCCTCGTCGAATACTCTATAAGAAAAATATAACATATATGCATCTAAAATAATATTAAACAATTTTATTTGCAAATTTAATACTCATTTCGGTCGGTAGTCCACCAATCAGTGGTTTTTACGGAATATTTTGAATTTGTTGGGTTGTAGGGCCAATCTGACTACTGATTTCACACAAAAGTATATACCTCCGCATCCGATGGCAGTATTTTTGTGTTGCTACTCTTTCTTCTATTGCTCCAAGTCCAACTGACCCTCTTCTGACCCGCTTGCACACACTTGAAGGACCCCATGTTGCTTGTTGCCTTGGGCCCCTGGGGACCCTTGCTACGCCTCTGATGAACTTGAACCTACTGTAAAACAATTTACTCTCATTACTGTAACTAGGTAGTTTTCCGTGTTACTTGTTTTCTTGTTCGTTTTTCTAATCCGTAATTTTACTTTTACTTAAGTACATTTTATCGAGCTAAATTTACTCAGTTGCGCAAACAAAAACGCTTCCGTTACAAATTTTAAAAAATAAATGAAAAAAAAAGAGAGAGAAGAGAAAGAAAATAGGATAACTATTATGGAGCGTCCATTTACTGGCTCTGATAACGATAGACAGCAACACGTACCGGAAAACCTTTTAAGTCACGAAAAGCGCTTTGCATCGGCGCCATATTGGAGCACAAATTATAGTGTACACAGATTGGGAGTAAAGTGACTAGCAACAAGTGGTGATGTCGTGGTAAAATAACAGTGCGTATATGACAATTTGCAGTACACAGACCAGGAGGCAGATGGCTGACTTGATATGATAGTGCAAATGACAGTTTGTAAATAGATTTTAGTGTAACAGTGCAAAAACGCTATAATGTAACTGCAAATATTGTACTGTGTTTGAGTGCAAAAGTGTGTTGAGTATGGTGACAGCTCTTGGAAAGAAAGTCTCTCAGTCTGTTTGTTTTGGCTGTTATGGCCCTGTAGTGCCTGCCAGAAGGCAACAGGTTGAAGAAACGGAAGCTGGGATGTGCACTGTCCTTTATGATGCTCCTTGCCCTTCCTAGGCACCAAGAGTGTTAGCTGGTGGACAAGTGAGGAAGGGTGCAGCCTACGACCTTTTGTGCTGTTTTTATCACACTGTAAATAGTACCGTTAGTTACTATCACATCTATTATTTTGCTTGTCTTTCCCAATTTGTAGAACGGTTAAAAGTAACATTTTCTATAAATGAATAATAAAAAGTTTGGTTGCAAACACAGACACACACATCTAAAGTATCGAAGTAACTTTTACTTTGAGTTAATGAGCCACTTTTTACTCCTTTTGCTTTCATTAGATTTTTACAGCAACAGTTTCACTTGACTAATCTTTCACCAATGTAAAAGTACTTTTAAATGGATTTTTTTGGGGTACTCTTTTTCCCCCTGGCTAAGGGTTTCTTCAGGCTTTGCTTGAGTAACAAATACTGTACGCATTTCTTTAGTTAAAATAAAAACAAATCTATAAATTGTTTATTTATCTCTCTCAATTATTTGAGATGACCTCTTACCTCGTGTGGTCGGTGGGGTTGTCTGTATTTACAATGTTACTGTAAATACAGTATGTGTTCTGCTCCAGTAGGGATACGTTCCAGGCTTTCCGGGCAACCAGGAAAGGCTACACTGTTAGTTTATGATCTTCACCATACATGCCCCCATCTCTCTTCTCCCCTCCTTTAATATCTACCAATTTATTTTATTCCTTTCTCTTGTATCTCATCCCTCTTACACTCACTGTTCTAGGTTAGTAGGTGGCACACATGTGACTATGTAAACATGAAGAAGAGGAAGAACACAGTTGTATGATTGTTTCCTAACCACTCAAATTATCCTGATTTTTTACTATGCCTGTTATCAAAACACATATTGCACAGGAAGCATGACCTGCTCTGGCGTTTAACCCAAAATACACTGATATCAAACACTCACTATAAAACAATGAATAAAAAAAAAGGCAAAGGGCATTATTCGGAAAATAATAAAATAAAATAATAATAATTTTAAAAAATCATTTGTATAGATTTGTATTATTCGGCCTTTTGGTTTTTCGGCCAAGTGTTTTCAATATTCGGTTTTCAGTTTCAGCCAAGAATTGTGCCTTTGATACAACCCTCATACATACATACATACATCAGGGGTCGCGTTAACCGAATATTTTCCGTCGTTGACCGATTTTTTAAAACGGTGATGGAAAAAACAGAAGTCCGTCATTTTGACCGGTTGCAATTCACACCCCAGACCACAGGGTGGCGAGTGAGCATATTAATTAGCTATTGTCTCTCTTGATGCATGACGTCGTTGGCCTTACTCTGAAAAAATGTCAAGGCAACTGAGTGTCCGAAGTTTCTTCTAAAAGCCCCAAAACGACGATGGTGTTGATAAAAGAGGTGAAAAAACAGGGACTGCACAAGCGGGCACGCAATTCAAGTCCATGCGCACCAGGAGGAAAGTGTGAGACTACGTTCAGGCCACAGCAGGTGAACTGTTAATTTCATTGTTCCATATGCTACATATGGTAGGCTACCTACCTACTGGGGCCTCAGTGACGTTTCTTATTCTCGCTATATGATTATACAACTTTAACATTTGTTAATAATACGCTCTGTGTGCCGTATCATCCATCGCTTTTCCTTTTTAAATGGGCACTTATAAGCGAACGCAAGAAGTAACAACGGGAACATTTTTAAACAGGCATTTCACGGGAGAGCATTTCAACTCTTCGGCCAATCATATAGCGAGAGCGAGTGGATAGTGAGGGGACCGCGCACGGCTCTTAAGTGTCTCTGTCACGTGACTGTCGTAGCCGGTGTAGGCGCTTGAACCTACACCGGTAACGCGCTCGGCCAAATGGACACACAAGTACGGAAGGTGAATTATTCCAAACAAAGGGTCACCACAATGTCATTATCATCATTTTAAAAATTTAAGTGACGGGTAAAAATAGATTCTGACCGGATTTTTATGACCCTGTCAGTCAAAATGACAGACAACGAAAAAGTCTAGCGCAACCTCTGATACATACATACATACATACATACATACATACATACATACATACAGTGGGGAGAACAAGTATTTGATACACTGCCGATTTTGCTGGTTTTCCCACTTGCAAGCCATGTAGAGGTCTGTAATTTGTATCATAAGTTCTCTTTAACTATGAGGGACGGAATCTAATACAAAAATCCAGAAAATCACATTGTATAATTTTTAAATAATAAATTTGTATTTAACTGCATGAAATAAGTATTTGATACATTACCAGCTAGTAAATATTTCGGCTCTTAGTTCTTTTTTTAAGAACCCCTCCTGTTCTCCACTCATTACCGGAAGTAACTGCACCTGTTTGAACTTGTTACTTGTATAAAAGACACCTGTTCACATGCTCAAACAAACAAACTCCAACCTCTCCACAATGGCCAAGACCAAAGAGCTGTGTAAGGACATCAGGGATAAAATAATAGACCTGCACAAGGCTGGGATGGGCTACAGGAAAATAAGCAAGCAGCTTGGTGAGAAGGTAACAACTGTTGGAGCGATTATTAGAAAATGGAAGAAGTTCAAGTTGACGGTCAATCTGCCTCGTTCTGGGGCTCCATGCAAGATCTCACCTCGTGGGGCATCACTGATCATGAGGAAGGTGAGGGATCAGCCCAGAACTACACGGCAGGACCTACTCAATGACCTGAAGATAGATGGAACCACAGTCTCGAAGAAAACAATCGGAAACACATTACGCCGTCATGGATTAAAATCCTGCAGCGCACGCAAGGTCCCGCTGCTGAAGCCAGTGCATGTCCAGACACGTCTGAAGTTTGCCACTGACCATCTGGATGATCCAGAGGAGCAATGGGAGAAAGTCATGTGGTCGGATGAGACCAAAATTGAACTTTTTGGTCTAAACTCGGCTCGTCGTGTTTGGAGGAAAAAGAAGGATGAGTACAACCCCAAGAACACCATCCCAATCGTGAAACATGGAGGAGGAAACATCATTTTTTGGGGCTGCTTCTCTGCCAAGGGTACAGCATGACTGCACCGTATTGAAGGGAGGATGGATGGGGCTATGTATCGCCAGATCTTGGCTGACAACCTCTTTCCTTCAGTGAGAGCCCTGAAGATGGGTCGTGGCTGGGTCTTCCAGCATGACAACAACCCAAAGCACACAGCCAAGGCAACTAAAGAGTGGCTCCGTAAGAAGCATCTTAAGGTCCTGGAGTAGCCTAGCCAGTCACCAGATCTGAACCCGATAGAAAATCTATGGAGGGAGCTGAAAGTCCGTGTTGCCCGGCAGCAGCCCCGAAACCTGAAGGCTCTGGAAAGGATCTGAATGGGGGAATGGGCCAAAATCCCTGCTGCAGTGTGTGCAAACCTTGTCAAGGACTACAGGAAACGTTTGGTATCTGTAATAGCAAACAAAGGTTTCTGTACCAAAAATTAACTTGTATTTTTGTGATGTATCATATACTTATTTCATGCCATTAAATGCAAATTCATCTCATTCATTCATTTTCCATGCCGGTTTTCCTCACGAGATTATTTAAAAATATACAACGTGATTTTCTGTTTATTTGTATTAGATTCCGTCCCTCACAGCTGAAGAGAACTTATCATACAAATTACAGACCGCTACATGCTTTGCAAGTGGGAAAACCAACCAGCAAAATCGGCAGTGTATCAAATACTTGTTCTCCCCACTGTACATACATACATACATACACACATACATACATACATACATACATACATACATACATACAGTGCCTTGCAAAAATATTCGGCCCCCTTGAATCTTGCAACCTTTCGCCACATTTCAGGCTTCAAACATAAAGATATGAAATTTAATTTTTTTGTCAAGAATCAACAACAAGTGGACAATTGTGAAGTGGAACAACATTTATTGGATAATTTAAACTTTTTAAACAAATAAAAAACTGAAAAGTGGGGCGTGCAATATTTTTCGGCCCCTTTACTTTCAGTGCAGCAAACTCACTCCAGAAGTTCAGTGAGGATCTCTGAATGATCCAATGTTGTCCTAAATGACCGATGATGATAAATAGAATCCAAATGTGTGTAATCAAGTCTCCGTATAAATGCACCTGCTCTGTGATAGTCTCAGGGTTCTGTTTAAAGTGCAGAAAGCATTATGAAAACCAAGGAACACACCAGGCAGGTCCGAGATACCGTTGTGGAGAAGTTTAAAGCCGGATTTGGATACAAAAAGATTTCCCAAGCTTTAAACATCTCAAGGAGCACTGTGCAAGCCATCATATTGAAATGGAAGGAGCATCAGACCACTGCAAATCTACCAAGACCCGGCCGTCCTTCCAAACTTTCTTCTCAAACAAGGAGAAAACTGATCAGAGATGCAGCCAAGAGGCCAATGATCACTCTGGATGAAATGAATAGATCTACAGCTGAGGTGGGAGAGTCTGTCCATAGGACAAAAATCAGTCGTACACTGCACAAATCTGGCCTTTATGGAAGAGTGGCAAGAAGAAAGCCATTTCTCAAAGATATCCATAAAAAGTCTCGTTTAAAGTTTGCCACAAGCCACCTGGGAGACACACCAAACATGTGGAAGAAGGTGCTCTGGTCAGATGAAACCAAAATTGAACTTTTTGGCAACAATGCAAAACAATATGTTTGGCGTAAAAGCAACACAGCTCATCACCCTGAACACACCATCCCCACTGTCAAACATGGTGGTGGCAGCATCATGGTTTGGGCCTGCTTTTCTTCAGCAGGGACAGGGAAGATGGTTAAAATTGACGGGAAGATGGATGCAGCCAAATACAGGAACATTCTGGAAGAAAACCTGTTGGTATCTGCACAAGACCTGAGACTGGGACGGAGATTTATCTTCCAATAGGACAATGATTCAAAACATAAAGCCAAATCTACAATGGAATGGTTCAAAAATAAACGTATCCAGGTGTTAGAATGGCCAAGTCAAAGTCCAGACCTGAATCCAATCGAGAATCTGTGGAAAGAGCTGAAGACTGCTGTTTACAAACACTCTCCATCCAACCTCACTGAGCTCGAGCTGTTTTGCAAGGAAGAATGGGCAAGAATGTCAGTCTCTCGATGTGCAAAACTGATAGAAACATACCCCAAGCGACTTGCAGCTGTAATTGGAGCATAAGGTGGCGCTACAAAGTATTAACGCAAGGGGGCCGAATAATATTGCACGCCCAACTTTTCAGTTTTTTATTTGTTAAAAAAGTTTAAATTGTTCAATAAATTTTGTTCCACTTCACGATTGTGTCCCACTTGTTGTTGATTCTTGACAAAAAATTAAAATTTTATATCTTTATGTTTGAAGCCTGAAATGTGGCGAAAGGTTGCAAGGTTCAAGGGGGCCGAATACTTTTGCAAGGCACTGTACATACATACATACATACATACATACATACATACAGTTGTGGTCAAAAGTTTACATACACTTGTGAAGAACATAATGTCATGGCTCTCTTGAGTTTCCAGTTATTTCTACAACTCTGATTTTTCTCCGATAGAGTGATTGGAACAGATACTTCTTTGTCACAAAAAACATTCATGAAGTTTGGTTCTTTTATGACTTTATTATGGGTTAACAGAAAAAGTGATCAAATTTGCTGGGTCAAAAATATACATACAGGGATCTGAACAAGCGAATCATTGATTTGAACAAGTCAGGAAAGTCACTTGGAGCCATTTCAAAGCAGCTGCAGGTCCCAAGAGCAACAGTGCAAACAATTGTTTGTAAGTATAAAGTGCATGGCACTGTTTTGTCACTGCCATGATCAGGAAGAAAACGCAAGCTATCGCCTGCTGCTGAGAGAAAATTGGTCAGGAGGGTGAAGATTCAACCGAGAATCACCAAAAAGCAGATCTGCCAAGAATTAGAAGCTACTGGAACACAGGTGTCAGTGTCCACAGTCAAGCGTGTTTTGCATCTCCATGGACTGAGTGGCTGCCGTGCAAGAAGGAAGCTCTTGCTCCAAAAGCGGCACCTTAAGGCTCGACTGAAGTTTGCTGCTGATCACATGGACAAAGATAAGACCTTTTGGAGGAAAGTTCTGTGTTCAGACGAAACAAAAATCGAACTGTTTGGCCACAATGCCCAGCAATATGTTTGGAGGAGAAAAGGTGAGCCCTTGAACCCGAAGTACACCATGCCTACCGTCAAGCACGGTGGTGGTAGTATTATGCTGTGCGGCTGTTTTGCTGCCAATGGAACTGGTGCTTTACAGAGAGTAAATGGGATAATGAAGAAGGAGGATTACCTTCAAATTCTTCAAGATAACCTAACGTCATCAGCCCGAAGATTGGGTCTTGGGCGCAGTTGGGTGTTCCAACAGGACAATGACCCCAAACACACATCAAAAGTGGTAATGGAATGGCTAAATCAGGCTAGAATTAAGGTTTTCGAATGGCCTTCCCAAAGTCCTGACTTAAACCCCATTGAGAACTTGTGGACAATGCTGAGGAAACAAGTCCATGTCAGAAAGCCATCAAATTTAACTGAACTGCACCAATTCTGTCAAGAGGAGTGGTCAAAGATTCAACCAGAAGCTTGTGGATGGCTACCAAAAGCGCCTAATTGAAGTGAAAATGGCCAAGGGACATGTTACCAAATATTAGCGCTGCTGTATGTATATTTTTGACCCAGCAGATTTGATCACTTTTTTCTGTTCACCCATAATAAAGTCATAAAAGAACCAAACTTCATGAATGTTTTTTGTGACAAAGAAGTATCTGTTCCAATCACTCTATCAGAGAAAAATCAGTTGTAGAAATAACTGGAAACTCAAGAGAGCCATGACATTATGTTCTTCACAAGTGTATGTAAACCTTTGACCACAACTGTACATACATACATACATACATACTAGGGCTGTCAAATGATTAAAAATTTTAATCGAGTTAATTACAACTTAAACATTAATTAATCGTAATTAATCGCAATTCAAACCATGTATAAAATATGACATATTTTTCTGTAAATTCTTGTTGGAATGGAAAGATGAGACACAAGATGGTTACATACATTCAACATACGGTACATAAGTACTGTATTTGTTTATTATAACAATAAATCAACAAGAGGGCATTAACATTATTAACATTCTGCTAAAGCAATCCATGGATAGAAAGACTTGTAGTTTTTAAAAGATAAATGTTAGTACAAGTTATAGAAATTTTATGTTAAAACTAGGGCTGTCAAAATTATCGTGTTAAAGCGCGGTAAATAATTTTTAAAATTAATCACGTTAAAATATTTGACGCAATTAACGCACATGTCCCGCTCAGACAGTATTCTGCCTTTTGGTAATTTTTACAGCAAGCCTTTTGTGCTGTCTAACAGCGAACTCTTGTGGTCGCTTTGCGACATGGTTTATTGTTGTCTTGCCAGTTCAATATGGCTGCACGACGTCTCGGGCTGACGCCTACGTTGTAATGTTGTGCTTATATGATCCTTGGACAAGATTTGTCGGTAAGTATGGTTGTTGTAAATAATGTACATATTATGTTAGTAAGCGAAATGTTATATTTTTTGTATGAGACGCTTTTTGTTTATGTTTAGTGAACCTATAGACCCTACTCACCTACGTCACAAAATGACGTGTCGCTGTATCCGGCCGCCATATTGTCCGTATTTTTTAGACTTATTCTCATTGTTTTCAATTAGTCGTGCAAGTTATAGAGCAATTCATGGAAGCCCCGGTGTTATCTGACGCTGTAAACTCATTGGATGCGTTGCATAAAAGGCGTTATGTGGAAAAGCTTCAGTTTATCCATTCGCCAGATCCATATTTGATGCCTAAATCGATGTTTTTCGACCCGCTGTCTTCGCCGTCTTTGCCTGACATCTGCTAGCTACTCTGATATTTACAACTATCTTGTCCACACAAAATCAGCCTATTCTCACGAAAGTTTGAAAAACTTTAAGAGCTTGGAGGCTTATAAATACTTCGTTGCTGGTTGGGTGAAACAGGTCCTCGTCCACGAAAATTCGGCAGGAATCTATTTTGTGCTCGGGAAGGTGAGTTACAAAATTTTCAATTCAAAACCTTTTGTTCTTGCTAACATCCACTGTCAAGTCTAATGTATTTCATGTCATTTGTCAATGGAGCTAGGGCTTTTAATGTTTATATGGTTTAGCGATAGCACTCTCACTACATACATATATAATATGTAATAAATATGAAGTGCGATAGCACTACTCCAGATTGTCCCTAGTTGAATTTATTTTTTGGCTTTTGACCTCAATAGTGAAATTGTAAATTAATTGTATGACAACTGTCTGATTATCCCCTTATAATTATATATTATCAGGTAGTTCATTCACAACGTCTGAGTGTATGTTGTCGGCGATTAGCCTAGCAATGATCTTAATTGTGGTTGTCAGCCCAAAATCCTCTAAATATATATTAAATTCATCTTACCAGATATAAAATGACTACTACATAATCTGTGGTAGTCGTTTGGAGCCCAGTTTTCTCGTCGAATTGCAGCAGTCAATCTCCGTCTCCTCTCCGGGTCTCTCGGAATACGGTAAAACTTCAAGTCTCTCCGTCTATCTTCTCTGTTTTTGCAACCGACCGCCATACACGACTTCACCATTTTGATTATTAATGTTAACGAGCAGAAAAACACGCCATAATAGGAGGAATTTACGAAGCACTAATGCATTAACATGACGAGTATACGGACAACATGGCGCGGGGGCGTGGCTGTGACGTCACGTGAGTAGGGTCTATATAGCGTGCTAAGCTAACGTTGTTGCTAATGCAGTGCTTGTGTACTTTTTTTTTGTAGTTTTACGACGGCCTAAAGAGGACAATGGTTTGAGGCCATATTATTAATAAATCAGATGAAAAAGGAAGAAGTCTTATTATTATGGCGTCGTTCACTAGCTGTCTAGCTTTGGAAAAAGTAGACGCTTCGGTGTGAGGACAGCATAGACAGATTTAAATGACAGTAGAGTGAAATGCCCACTACAGTCCTTATGTACCGTATGTTGAATGTATATATCCATCTTGTGTCTTATCTTTCCATTCCAACAATTTATTTTACATATATATATATAATTTACAGAAAAATATGGCATATTTTATAGATGGTTTGAATTGCGATTAATTACGATTAATTAATTTTTAAGCTGTAATTGACTCGATTGAAAATTTTAATCGTTTGACAGCCCTAATTAAAACCCCTCTTAATGTTTTCCTTTTGATAAAATTTGTAAAATTTTCAAAAAAATAAACTACTAGCTTGCCATTGTTGATGTCAATAATTACACAATGCTCATGGTGCTGAAACCCACAAAATCAGTCCCACCCAAGCGCCAGCAGAGGGCGACAAAACACCAAAAAACACAAGTAACAAGAAGACATTAACTGTGCAGTCATTTTAATCTGTTTGAGCAGGGCATGTGCGTTAAATGCGTCAAATATTTTAACGTGATTAATTTAAAAAATTAATTACCACCCGTTAACATGATAATTTTGACAGCCCTAATACATACATACATACATACATACATACATACATACATACATACATACATACATTATACACAGTAGATGCTGATCTTAGCATCTTTATTAACACCCTTTTATTTTTATTTCAAAGTACACCCAACATGACAACCACAGGGTATAATATCAGACTTTGCTGTACATTTTGTGTTGTATGCAGTGTACCACAGAATTAGCCCACATACATCCACAAATTCCTGCATATCTGTTGAGAAAAAAGTCTGGAAAAAGAGGTTGGTTGCCATACAGGGTCTCCATTTTAGGCCTGTTAAAGTGGATTTTTGGCAAAAAGGATTTTTGGCAAAATTGTTGGTTGCTCTGTAGTAGGCAAGGTGTGTGGTCACTTTGTTTCCTAAAAAGATGAAATGCAGGTATGGGAGCTAAACACAATTTTCATCAAATATAGATGAAACAAAGTATAGCTATAATACTTTACCTTTTTCTTTTTTTTTAATCCCAAAATTTGTTTGAACCACACACGAGGCAATTTCTACTAGCCTTGGTCATAGACTTCATAATGTATTGATTGACAGGACACGGGACGCAGGGCCGATTCATAGGGGGCCTATCTCCGTCAAAGCTGACCGAGTGGAAACCCAGACAAAGAACTTTTTCTGTAGAAAATTCTTGTGAATAAATGCTTAAATCCCAGAATTCTTTATAGATATGGACGTAAAATAGTCTCGATTCTTGGTTAAGAGCAAAAAAACGCGCAGTTAGCATTTATTTTATGTAAATATTGCAAACTATGATGCTAGTCAGCAAATTAGCAACCGCCATATGTAAATGAAGAGCTTTTTCTGTTGAAAATTCTTGTAAATAAATGCTTAAAACCTGTGAATTTTTTATAGATATGGAAGTAGAACAGTCTCGATTCTTGGTTGAAAGCAAAAAAATGGACAGTTAGCGTTTATTTTACGTAAATATGTCGAATGTGCTGCTAATCTTTAAGTCACTGTGGTGGCCCTCTTAGTAAAACAAAGGGCTTTTTGCATAGGAAATTCTTGTGATTAATGCTTAAATCCCTGAAGTCTTTATAGATATGGACGTAAAACAGTCTCGATTCTTGGTTAAAAGCAAAAAAACGGGCAGTTAGCAGTTATTTTACGTAAATATTGCGAAGTATAATGCTAATGCTGTAGCGGCTAATTTCTCCCATTGATTTTTTTTCGCATTTCAAAAAGCATGCATAGTACGAAAATATCATAATTACCTTGAATCCTCGAACAAATCACTCCTGAGACAATCCTTCCTTTTTGTATGCAGTGCAGCTTTCTTACTTTTTCAACCTAAATTCAGATTTAAATTAGATCGCTGCATGTGACCGAATGCTAATAAATGTAGCAGAGTGTGGGACGGCCCCCTTCGGGAAGGCATGACGCAGTGAATGGGGAATGTGTCTTGTCAGTACATTATGAAGTCTATGCCTTGGTTTAATTTTTTAAAAATTTGAATAATATATAGTGAGGTTCCAGTGGTTAAACTGGGTAACGTTGTGCCACCATTGTATTTCACCGTCTAGACTTGGTTTTTTAAAACAACTACTGGACAAATTATGCTAAATTGTTGTCTAAATCCCAGGTGAGGCATTATAATGCAATAACAAACTATTGTAAATACAATGAAGGCAACAAATTAGTAAATTAAACAGACAAATGAAGCAATTTAGTCAATAAGGTGTGTGTTTAAAATTGCACTCCCCTCAATGAACGTTGTCTTAAATTGTCTCCGTGTCTGTATTCAGTACAATGATATATGATACCAATCCTTCAAAGCCATATTCAGGTTAGTGTCAAATTAGTCAATGTACTCATGGGGGAATAATGAGCATTTAGTTCATACTAATCAAGCTTTTTTTCATAAATGTGAATTGTTAATGAACATTATACACATACATCGTGCCAATGTGCACTTGTGTCTCCTGTTTTGAGTTTCCGTCAGACATTATAAGGCGAAATTGTACTTGTACATTGTTGTTAGGATTTCATTATTTCACACGTGCATTACCACCATCTACTGGACTCAAATAGAACAACTCTCTCCACAGTGCACGCTCTTCATTGTATGCTCCACACACATACATACAAAATAATGGAAATACTTAACATTTTGGCATCATAATATATGGACATAACTGTTAAAGAAAGGCATGAGGAACATCCTAATGAATAAAGTTGAACATCTCGCTGTACGAAGGGAAACACAGACCATCTAGGGGGGTCTGGGGGCATGCACCCCCAGGAGAATTTTAAAAAAACATTTTATTGTAAAATGCATCAATTTCGTGCACTTTGAGAGAAAAATGAAGTGGCTATGAAGAACTACACATTGCATTATTATACATTTTAACTTGAATACTCACTGAGATTAACAATTTCAATGAAAAATACAATAAACATTTCAAGACAAATCCTGTATACATAACCTTCATTGGAAAGTATTAACCAGAAAACAAAATGATATATAAATGATTAAAATTATATATCATATCAATTTGACTACCTAAACTTTAAAGTAAAACCATTCATTTTATTAATATTTTGTTACATTTCTTCTGAATTAATATTGCTGCTGCGTGTGCATATGTTGTTTTACAGCTAAAATATTTTTTCTTAGGAGAGGGATAGTAGGACTAGCATACTGTAACTTGACACGATTGCAAACGGGGACATGGACTAGTTGGCACTAACCCTTTAATTGCCATTTATTTCATTTAAAATGTAGCTAGCTGGTGGATAACAATTGCCAATATACCCAGCAAGTAACCGTCTTCATCCCTACTTACTTGCCCTGCGCTTGTCTGGGGAACTTCCACCAGCTCATCATTACCGTCTCCCTCGTCTGTTGTCTCCCCCTGCACCGGCTCCACGTGACAGCAGCTGCTGCTCCCACTCTCACCATCACCGGGGGCTGGGCTGTTGCTAGCCGGTGTGGCCGTTGCAGTCAGACTGCTGCTTGCGAACATGTGTGTCAACTTGTGACATTTGGATGCTTCGCTCTCGAGTTTCTTCAGTTTTTTCTCTCTAACCTTCTCCGTGCCACCCTTCTCTTTTCTTTTTTTGCCACCACCATCCATATTGTTTACCCACGCTCGTCGCTATTTTGCTTCCACAAGGAGTAAGGCTTTACCAAAGTAGGCTACTCTGTGCTGTCTTCGTTCTTCTCCTATCAGATTGGCGGTTAGCAGCCAGGCGCAATGCTGCCACCTGTCGGATTAGATGTGAACTGTAGATAATCATAGAGGATGGGGGGCATTAAAACAGTGATGTTTGTACGGTGGCCGCCGGCCATCCAGAGCACCGGCCGTTCAGTGATCCACCAGAAGCTACGGATTACCGTTCCGCTCCTGATCATCTCTAAAATAGGTAGAGGGTATTCTGACTGAAGAATGGCTTACAATTCCTTTGGAAACAATTCACAAGTTGTATGAATCAATACCTCGGAGAATTGAGGCTGTAATTGCCGCAAAAGGTGGCCCTACGCTATATTAAATTAGTTTTTGTTAATTTTTTAAGGTGTTTGCATTATTTTGTCCAACCCCTGAATATGTTGAAGAGAATAAGGTGATTATAATTGTACTGTATATGCCAGCATGACTGTTTCTTAGAAGATTCCAACTTTAGAAACATTAAAGTGTCCCTTTTTGAACTGGTTAGGAATGTCATAACAAAGCAAACAGAATTTTGTTTTCATGTTCTGTTTGTGTTCCTCATTTGAAAATGTTGGCTCGGTTTGGAGTTTTGCCCTCTCCTGTTTTTTCCTTCCCCGTCTGCTGGTCATGTCTTTGTCTTCCTGTTCTCATTAATTTTGCTCGCCTCGTGTCAGCCAATCGGCCCTTTACATCAACGAGTTTCCCCTTTTGCATTTTGTTTGATTTTTGGACTTGTCATTTTAATTTAATTCATTTCAAAATGAATCATTTTTGAAAATGGCCACTGCACCCATGCTTTTCCTATCCTGCTTCTCTGCCATTTTTGCCTCCACTTCTAACAGTGTCAGTTTTTGAAATTGCCCTGAACCTGTTTGGTTCAATGATGTGGTCATACAACAACCAACAACTAATTTTCCCTCATTAGAATATACCGTTGCTCCCCCACATAGGTTGTCATTGTAAGAAGGCCGTCCTGCCTATTTTTCCAGAAGATTATGTGCAGCAAAGCTCAAATCACCTTAAACCTGCTCGACATACAGTGCCTTGCAAAAGTATTCGGCCCCCTTGAACCTTGCAACCTTTCGCCACATTTCAGGCTTCAAACATAAAGATATAAAATTTTAATTTTTTGTCAAGAATCAACAACAAGTGGGACACAATCGTGAAGTGGAACAAAATTTATTGGATAATTTAAACTTTTTTAACAAATAAAAAACTGAAAAGTGGGGCGTGCAATATTATTCGGCCCCCTTGCGTTAATACTTTGTAGCGCCACCTTTTGCTCCAATTACAGCTGCAAGTCGCTTGGGGTATGTTTCTATCAGTTTTGTACATCGAGAGACTGACATTCTTGCCCATTCTTCCTTGCCAAAACAGCTTGAGCTCAGTGAGGTTGGATGGAGAGTGTTTGTAAACAGCAGTCTTCAGCTCTTTCCACAGATTCTTGATTGGATTCAGGTCTGGACTTTGACTTGGCCATTCTAACACCTGGATACGTTTATTTTTGAACCATTCCATTGTAGATTTGGCTTTATGTTTTGGATCATTGTCCTGTTGGAAGATAAATCTCCGTCCCAGTCTCAGGTCTTGTGCAGATACCAACAGGTTTTCTTCCAGAATGTTCCTGTATTTGGCTGCATCCATCTTCCCGTCAATTTTAACCATCTTCCCTGTCCCTGCTGAAGAAAAGCAGGCCCAAACCATGATGCTGCCACCACCATGTTTGACAGTGGGGATGGTGTGTTCAGGGTGATGAGCTGTGTTGCTTTTACGCCAAACATATCGTTTTGCATTGTTGCCAAAAAGTTCAATTTTGGTTTCATCTGACCAGAGCACCTTCTTCCACATGTTTGGTGTGTCTCCCAGGTGGCTTGTGGCAAACTTTAAACGAGACTTTTTATGGATATCTTTGAGAAATGGCTTTCTTCTTGCCACTCTTCCATAAAGGCCAGATATGTGCAGTGTACGACTGATTGTTGTCCTATGGACAGACTCTCCCACCTCAGCTGTACATCTCTGCAGTTCATCCAGAGTGATCATGGGCCTCTTGGCTGCATCTCTGATCAGTTTTCTCCTTGTCTGAGAAGAAAGTTTGGAAGGACGGCCGGGTCTTGGTAGATTTGCAGTGGTCTGATGCTCCTTCCATTTCAATACGATGGCTTGCACAGTGCTCCTTGAGATGTTTAAAGCTTGGGAAATCTTTTTGTATCCAAATCCGGCTTTAAACTTCTCCACAACAGTATCTCGGACCTGCCTGGTGTGTTCCTTGGTTTTCATAATGCTCTCTGCACTTTAAACAGAACCCTGAGACTATCACAGAGCAGGTGCATTTATACGGAGACTTGATTACAGATAGGTGGATTCTATTTATCATCATCGGTCATTTAGGACAACATTGGATCACTCATAGATCCTCACTGAACTTCTGGAGTGAGTTTGCTGCATTGAAAGTAAAGGGGCCGAATAATATTGCACGCCCCACTTTTCAGTTTTTTATTTGTTAAAAAAGTTTAAATTATCCAATAAATGTTGTTCCACTTCACGATTGTGTCCCACTTGTTGTTGATTCTTGACAAAAAAATTAAATTTCATATCTTTATGTTTGAAGCCTGAAATGTGGCGAAAGGTTGCAAGAGTCAAGGGGGCCGAATACTTTTGCAAGGCACTGTATATTGTGAAAGCAACAGAAACTTTAATGTTGCGTATTTTTACTGCAAATGTTTTCAACACTAAATATCTATTTATAGGTGTATACAGTATAACAAGATACAGTATCGTTAAAGTTTATACAATTGTAAATATACTGTGCTTGAAAAATGTTTGTCTTTCATGCAAGGATCCCCTAACTGCACTATAAGGGTGATATAATTGTTGTTCTAATCTAGCACAATGATTCTGGAACACTGTACTGTCCCACATCACCAGATATCACCAGAGCACCACAGGACATTTTGCAATTTTACTATTTTGGCCAGCAACATTAATTATCATTATGTATTTTGTGCAGTGAAATATTATGTATACAGTGGGGAGAACAAGTATTTGATACACTGCCAATGGAAAACCCATTGGCAGTGTATCAAAAACTTGTTCTCCCCACTGTATATATGGCGGAAAACACAGACAAAGCTGAAAAAGCAGTTTCTGCTCTTGCACCCCTCTTTAAAATAAACTGCTGTATTTTAAGCCGAAAAAAACTGTTTTGTCTGATAGAACAATATGTCTATATGCAGCCATAGCAGATTCGTGGCGCATTAAGTCCCCCAACTATTTTTAATTTGTCCGTTTTACCCTGGAAACCCCCGTTTACAGACGTTGTGCAGCCGCTTTTGTTTCAACCCAGCCATAAAAAGAATGTAAGTAATTATATTTATTAATCAAAATGTCTGTCATTTTTAGCTTAGAATCATTAATTGATGTCTAATATTTCATTAAAAAAAAAAAAAAAACGACTGAAAAATTACTCACTCGCATACTGTATTTTAAACTTTTAAACAAATTACGTAACAAAAAATAATGTCTGTAAAAAAGTCACGGATATCTACCTCATAACTATCAATTAATTGAGCTCAAAATGTACTAGATCACAGGGCCCTCCAAATAATTTATAGTGCACTGTTTTTGCCCTATTTGACTTACTGCGCCGAAATTTGGGGAAACACCTACAAATCTCGATTACACCCTCTGTTGGTCATCCAAAAAAAAGCAATACAGATTATTCATAAGGCAAAATACACAGCACATACCACACGAGTTATTCATCAAATCCAAGTTATTGAAGCTGTATGATTTAATACATTTCAAAACGGGACAGATGATGTACAAAGCCTCAACTAACAGCCTTCCGTATAACTTGCAAAGTCGTTTCCAGGCTAGGCAATCGAAATACGATTTGAGGGGAGAAAATGTGTTCAAACTTAACTACGCTAGAACAACACTAAAATCATTTTCGGTTCCTTACTCTGGTGTAAAGCTTTGGAACAAACTTGATTCTGCCGTGACCAGCTCAGGGTCATTGGCTGTCTTTAAGAGGAGGTATAAAAAAAACCTTATTAAATAATTATGTTGCTGACTCAAGCTAACTCTTGGACATAATAAGAACTGTACAAATGTTAAATAATGTCTTGGTGGCAACTCAAACCTGGAAGCAAAACCGAGTGTACCCAAAACAATGGACTCAAAGCCAATGAAACAGAACTCCCAAGGACATATCATCTGTTGGCTGTCAATGAACAGACAATTGACTTCAAGTTCTTCAAATTCTATAACAACATGGAACTGGTCGATTGGCCGCTATCCTGCCCAAGACAACGCGCCTGCCCGGAAAACTGGATATTGTGGAGGATAGCTGGGGTAGATGGCGGCCGCTGTGTCTGACCACACTCGAAGTGGAACGATATCGAGGATGTTTCCTTTTGGTGCGCTGCTGGCAGCTACTCTTCTGATTGTGCCAGGTGGGACAGTGCTCGCTGGGACGGTCCTTATGAAGGACCTAGCGACGCCAGTCCCCCAGGCCATGAGTCCACAACCGGAATGGCGATGCAACCTACTACCAAGCTGCGCAACCTTGAGATGAATGTTCGTCGGGAGTCAGAATGAAAACTGAGACGAGGATTAAGTCGACAAAAGGAGGGTGGCAGACACGGCCTACCATCGGTCCTCAGCTATTCCCTGTCTTCTGGATCGAATAAACTGAATAAACTAACTACTGAATTATGAACTAATCTACTTGATCTAATCAACATAACGGGCACATTGCCACGATTGACAATGGACTATTGGGAAAATGAACAGAGGGGATGGTTACTGTAAAAAAAAAAAAAAAGAAAAAAAAAAAACTTGTAATCACTACGAAATCTGAATGTCAAAAATTGATATTCGATATTTTCTGCGTCCTATATGGTATACTGGGGACGGGTTTCAATAAGCTACAGCTTCTCCCGTCAGCCCTTTTCTTTTCGGGTTGAATTAATTGTAAACACATATAAATGCTGTATGTTTGTTTGGATTTGTCATGCCTGAAGGGATTTTTTTTTAATGTATTTTTTTATTAGTCGCATTTTCCCTGATATGTTAGATGATAAATAATCGATCCAAACAAAGAAAAATTGGAAAAAAATGTTTAAAAGGGTAAATTATATGAAAAAGAACATCTTGACCACTCTTTGATGTCTGCGATTTCTGCATCACGACCCTTGTTATATTACCATGTTTCACCCATAAAATCCCCCCAAAATCCGGCTGTGGCCATTCACATCTGTGTCTTGACACTCGATAAAACAATCTACATGGAGCTTTTGGATCGAAACAAGGTAAGTACGCGATAATATCGCTTTAAAATCATGGCGTCTTTAATACTGCTCTCACGTGCTATCGCCTCCAGTTAAGGTTTTGCTGTTCAAATTTTATTTTTTTTAAATGCCCTGCTGATAAAAAATTTTCTTCCCCCAGAAAATAGAGATTTTACGCTTTCCAATGATGTATCACACATGCATATAGGACAGTTTTGAAATTTGGTCAAATTGGGGGCACCAGAGCGGAACTTCAAGTAACCTGAGTGTTTTCCGCCATATATACTGGTCCTTCTAAAATAATTAGCATAATGTGATAAAGTTCATTATTTTCTGTAATGTACTGATAAACATTAGACTTTCATATATTCTAGATTCATTACATACAACTGAAGTAGTTCAACCCTTATAAAAAAGTCAAGAAAAACCAAAAATCTCAAAAAATTAGCATATCATGAAAAGGTACTCTAAAGATGCTAACAACCTAATCATCTGAATCAACAAATTAACTCAAAACACCTTCGAAAGATTCCTGAGGCTTTTAAAAACTCCCAGCCTGGTTCATTACTCAAACCGCAATCATGGGCAAGACTGCCGACCTGACTGCTGTCCAGAAGGCCATCATTGACACCCTCAAGCAAGAGGCTTAGACACAGAAAGAAATTTCTGAGCGAATAGGCTGTTCTCAGAGTGCTGTATCAAGGCACCTCAGTGGGAAGTCTGTGGGAAGGAAAGGCTAGGTTCATATTACAGGCCTTAATGCACGAATCCGATTTTTTCATGTTTTTCCGACTCGAGTCAGGCATTAACTTGACGGTCTAAACGGGACAGATCTAGAAGTGGACTATTTCAAATCCGATCTGAGTCACTTTCATATGTGGTTCAAATCCGATCTGGGCCACTTTTTTTCAGAACGTGACTGGCGGTCTGAACTGTCAAACTCCCAAATTGGAATTCGTGCAGCAATAACGTTAGCACGGAAGACAGCAGCCATGAGGCATTAGCGCCTAGCTTGAACTATGCTTTTAAGCACGAAGCGGGCTTGACCACAGTCAAAAAAATAAAATGAAGGAAAGAATTAGCCTTACAATTTTTGATTTTCATTTTGTGCGCCAAATGAGCAATACGTCATTATTGCACACATGGCCGAGTCGGGGCAAACTGACGCACCCACGTCATTTCACGCACACACGTCAAGGCTCATACGTGTGCGTGTATGCGTTCTATCAGTCCATAGAAACTTTGAATATAAGACTAAACGGGAATTATTAATGTCTGTTATTTGTGTCCTCTTTGTTAGGGCAAACTTGGAAAATTCGATGCGGACCAAAGTGCGAGCAGGAAACGGAAGTGGAGTGAAGGGTTTTTATTAAACTGTGGCTGTGGCTGCGGCTGCGAGGGCTTGGAGTGTGGGTGTCCTGATGGCAAAAACAAGATTAGTCAACAGTTCAATGAAAGATCGTCAAAAACTACAGACTAGTTGGCCGATGTACCAATGGTCACTGATGGAATCATCTGGCACCTGCTTGCTGCCCAGGCAGCGCCTTATAAGCAGGGTTAATTGCGATGAGCTGCAGGTGCACTCCCAGGTCTGCCACACCCAGCCTGCCAAGGTTGAACTCATGCCAAATAACAGGAAGTGTAACAATAAAAGCCAGTAGAGGGGAGTGTGGGCTAGGACCACCACAGTACCCCCCTCTCAACGGACGCCACCGGGCGGCCTGCCCGGTTTCCCAGGGTTAGCAGCATAGAAGTCCCTCAAGAGGGACGGGTCCAAAATGAGACCACGGGAGATCCACGACCTCTCCTCGGGCCCATAGCCCACCCAGTCCACCAGAAACTGGAACCCACGGCCACGAGGCCGAACATCCAGGATCTTCGAGACTGAGAAGGGGTGGGGGAGGGGCAACAGCCGGAGGGGAGAGGTCACTGGAAGAAACAGGTTTGAGCAGGGAAACATGAAAGGTGGGGTGCACATTCATGGATGCCGGGAGGTCCAACCGAACAGCGGAAGGGTTAATGATTTTCGTGATCTTGTAAGGGCCCACGAACCGGGGGGCTAATTTGCGCGACTACCTGCAGGGGAAGGTCCCGGGCAGACAACCAGACCTCCTGTCCCACCTTGTATTCAGGGGCTGGTAAACGGTGGAGATCAGCTAGCTTCTTGTTTTTCTCGGCAGTACGAGTGAGGGCAGCCCTTACAGTCCTCCAGATGTTCCTAATCCTGCTGACGTGGTCCTTCACAGCAGGGACAGCAACTTCCTTTTCCTGCTCTGGGAACAAAGGAGGTTGAAAACCATTACAGGCCATGAAAGGTGACATACCGGTGGCCGAGCAGATGAGTGAGTTATGAGCATATTCCACCCAGGGAAGGAAAGTGCTTCAGGAGACAGGATGATGGGCGGTGACACAGCGCAGGGCGGCCTCCAGGTCTTGGTTGGCCCTCTCGGTCTGGCCGTTGGTCTGAGGATGGTATCCCGAGGAGAGACTGGCAGCCGCTCCCACCACCTTGCAGAACTCTTTCCACACCAATGAAGAGAACTGAGGACCACGGTCTGAAACAATATCTAGGGGGAGGCCGTGAAGCCGGAACACGTGCTTGACTAAGAGGTTGGCGGTCTCAAGAGCAGATGGCAGTTTGGGAAGGGGAACATAGTGAACAGACTTTGAAAAACGATCGATGACTGTAAGGATAATTGTGTTACCTTCAGAGGGAGGCAGACCGGTTATGAAATCAACTGCAATCTGTGACCAAGGTCGAATGGGAATCGGAAGGGGACATAGCAAACCAGCAGGAGGCTGATGGGAGGCCTTCCCTCGAGCACAGATTGCGCGGGCTTTGACGAAGTTACGGGCATCTTTGGCCATGCCTGGCCACCAGAATGATTGGTGGAGGAAACCAGGGTGACATGTTAGTTTGGACGGGTGGCTCCATTCCAGGACTTGAGAGCGTGCAACAGATGGGACAAATAGGCGATTCGGGGGACCGTTTCCCGGGTCTGGATCAGTTTTTTGAGCTTCCCTGACCATTGATGTAATTTCCCATCTGGCTGCACCGACCACACAGGCCGAGGGAAGAATAGTTCCAGGGTCTACAGAGCTTGGACATGGTGAATGGAGCCGTGACAGTGCATCAGCCTTGCCATTGCGTGAACCTGGGCGATACGACAACGAAAAATTAAACCTGGAAAGGAACAGTGACCAGCGGGCTTGTCGGGGGTTAAGACGTTGTGCAGATTGGATGTAGGAGAGGTTTTTATGATCTGTCCAGATAAGGAACGGGATCTTAGCACCTTCCAGCCAGTGACGCCATTCCTGCAGGGCCAAAACAACCGCCAGCAATTCCCGGTTGCCCACATCAAAATTTTTCTCGGCAGGGCTCAGCCGCCGGGAAAAAAAGGCACATGGATGCAATTTCTGGGTAGTGGGATCCCGCTGGGACAAAATGGCCCCTACTCCAGCGTCGGATGCATCCACTTCCACCACAAATTGGCGTGAGGTGTCAGGGTGTTTGAGGATAGGGGCAGAGGTGAAGAGGGACTTCAAACGTGAAAACGCGTTACCTGCGGCTTCAGACCAGGCAAAGGGGTGTTTGGTGGAAGTGAGCTGGGTCAGAGGGAGTGCCACCTTGCTGTAGTCCCTAATGAAGCGACGATAGAAATTGGCAAAACCCAAGAATCTCTGTAGTTCTTTGCGGGTACTGGGAGTAGGCCAGTCAACGACTGCCTTTATCTTTATGGGGTCTGGTTTGAGTTGGCCCTGGGCGATGATGTAGCCCAAAAAGCTCACTGATGACACGTGGAACTCGCACTTCACCGGTTTAACGAAAAGGCGGTTCTCCAAAAGTCGCTGCAGGACCATCCTGACATGATGGCGATGGTCCTCTAGGGAACGGGAAAACACAAGTATATCATCAAGGTAAATAAACACAAAGCGATTCAGAACGTCTCTGAACAGGTCGTTCATGAGTCTCTGAAAGACAGCGGGGGCATTTGTTAGCCCAAAGGGCATTACTAAATATTCAAAATGACCAAGGGGAGTATTGAATGCCGTCTTCCACTCATCCCCCTCACGGATTCGGACGAGATGATATGCTGTACGGAGATCCAGCTTGGTGAACAACCTGGCGTGACTGAAGGGCTCAAAAGAAGGGTCAATTAGGGGCAAAGGGTACTTATCTTTTATTGTTATCTGGTTTAGACTGTGGTAATCAATGCAGGGCCGCAGGCCGCCATCCTTCTTGCCCACGAAAAAAGAAGCCTGCGCCGACCGGGGAGGATGAGGGACGGATGATACCAGAAGCCAAGGAGTCTCTGATGTAGTCTTCCATAGCTTCTTTCAGGACCGGATATGTTGTAGAGTCTGCTTGTTGGAAGGGGTGCCCCCGGCAGGAGATCAATGGCACAATCATAGGGGCGATGGGGAGGTAGAGCGTGGGCGAGGTCCTTGCTGAACACTGTCGCCAAGTCATGGTATTCGGCGGGTACGTTGGAGAGGTCAGGAGGCTCTGGAGGATGGGCTGGCTCTTTGACCGATTTGCCAGGGGTATGTGCTGAGCCAAGACACTCCAGATGGCAGTGATTGCTCCACCCCACAATCTTCCCCACCGTCCAGTTGATGTTTGGGTTGTGAAGTTTGAGCCAGGGGAGACCAAGGATGACAGGTGCCACTGGAGAGGAGATAATAAACAATTGTATTGATTCATGATGATTACCAGAGACCTTGAGCATGAGAGGGACGATGCGATGAGTTACTGAAAACAGTTTTCTACCATCCACTGCTTCCACCACTTTGGGGGCCTTGAGGGGTTCGAGAGGGATTTCAGCTTGTTTCGCAAAACCTTCGTCCATAAAACTGTCGTCAGCGCCAGAATCGATGAATACATGAAGTGGCATGGCGTCTAAACCATGGGAAACACTAGCTGGGAGTATGAGTCGTGACTGAGAGCAGGAAACTGAGGAGGTTTGGCTCACCATGGTGCTCCCTTTTATCTGGTGAGACCAGTCTTTTGGCTGTGCAGGGCAGAGAGGGGTTTTGGTCGCTGTGTGTCACTGGGGGAATAGTTTGATGATATCGGCAGAGGGTGACATGAGTGGCAGAAACAGACGTGACTTGATGGCTTTCTCCCTCTTGCGTTCTCTGATGCGATTGTCAATCTTTATTGCTAGGGAAATTAGCTCCTCCAGGGTGGAAGGCTCATCCCGTATTGCTAGTTCATCGTTGAAGTCATCTGCCAAATTACGGGAAAATACAGAGATTAAAGCTTGCTCACCCCAGCCACTTTCTGCAGCCAAGATACGAAAAGAAATTGAGAAGTCCGCCACTGATTGGGAACCTTGCTGGAGAGAAAACAGACGGCTTCTGGCCTCTCTCCCACGAACAGGGTGGTCAAATACTTTGCGTAGCTCTCCAGAAAAAGCGTCAAAAGAGCACAGCACCGGGGAATTCCTCTCCCAAAGTGCGGTTGCCCACTGACCAGCCTTTCCCCTCAAGAGGTTCACACAAAAAGCAACCTTAGCCGCGTCAGAGGCATAACTGGAAGGCTGCATATTAAAAACAAGGTTGCAATTAAGCAAAAAACGACTACATGAGCCCAACTCCCCAGAATAACACTCAGGAGTTGGTATAAACACGCCCGGCCGAAGTGGGGGTGATGGCCCACCAGTAGGACTACTCACGGGCAAATTAGGTCCGGCCCTGGAAGTGAGGGATTGTGAGAGTTGTGTCCTCACCTGCTTCAAGTCCATAGAAACTGCTTTTAGCGTCTCTTCCAAGCTGCGCAGCATTTGCTCATGATTACCTAGCATGTGTCCTTGGTGTCTGAGGGCCTCTTGGAAGCAGTTGGAGGTCGCTTGGTCCATTCTGTAGGCCAGATGATTATGTTAGGGCAAACTTGGAAAATTCGATGCGGACCAAAGTGCGACCAGGAAACGGAAGTGGAGTGAAGGGTTTTTATTAAACAATGGCTGTGGCTGCGGCTGTGGCTGCGGCTGTGGCTGCGGCTGTGGCTCAGGCTGTGGCTGCGAGGGCTTGGAGTGTGGGTGTCCTGATGGCAAAAACAAGATTAGTCAACAGTTCAATGAAAGATCGTCAAAAACTACAGACTAGTTGGCCGATGTACCAATGGTCACTGACGGAATCATCTGGCACCTGCTTGCTGCCCAGGCAGCGCCTTATAAGCAGGGTTAATTGCGATGAGCTGCAGGTGCACTCCCAGGTCTGCCACACCCAGCCTGCCAAGGTTGAACTCATGCCACATAACAGGAAGTGTAACAACAATAAAAGCCAGTAGAGGGGAGTGTGGGCTAGGACCACCACACTCTTTTTGGAAATCAAAATATGATCACTCTAGAATGACAAACAGCTAGCATGTGTAATTTGTTTTGATGCTTCTGCGGAGCCGGGTCTCTTTGCTGAGCGCATCTCGGACTGCGCATGCGTGATACTTGAACAGTCTCAATGGACAAAGGCAGTCTGAACTGGCACGCCAAAAAAACAAATATGGCAAAAAATCGGATTTGTGCATCAAGACCTTTAGTATGAACCTAGCCAAAAAGTGTGGCAGGAAACGCTGCACAACCAGAAGAGGTGACCGCACCCTGAGAAAGATTGTGTTGAAGGGCCGATTCCAGAACTTGGGGGACCTGCAGAAACAGTGGACTTAGTCTGGAGTAGAAACATCCAGAGCCACCGTGCACAGGCGTGTGCTGGAAATGGGCTACAGGTGTCGCATTCCCCAGGTGAAGCCACTTTTGAACCTGAAACAGCGGCAGAAGCGCCTGAGTGTGGGAAGCAGCACTGGACTGTTGCTCAGTGGTCCAAAGTACTTTTTTCAGATGAAAGCAAATTTTGCATGTCATTCGGAAATCAAGGTGGCAGAGTTTGGAGGAAAACCGGGGAGAAGGAAATGCCAAAATGCCTGAAGTCCAGTACCAAGTACCCGTAGTGAGTGATGGTCTAGGGTGCCATGTCAGCTGCTGGTGTTGGTCTACTATGTTTTATCAAGGGTAGGGTCAATGCAGCTAGCTATCAGGAGATTTTGGATCACTTCAAGCTTCCATCTGCTGAAAAGCTTCATGGAGATGAAGATTTCATTTTTCAGCACGACCTGGCACCTGCTCACAGTGCCAAAACCACTGGTAAATGGTGTACTGACCATGGCATTACTGTGCTCCATTGGCCTTCCAACTCTTCTGACCTGAACCCCATAGAGAATTGTGGGATATTGTGAAGAGGAAGTTGAGAGACACCAGACCCAACACTGTGGATGAGCTTAAGGCCGCTATCGAAGCATCCTGGGCCTCCTTAACACCTCAGCAGTGCCACAGGTTGATTGCCTCAATGCCATGCCTCATTGAAGCAGTCATTTCTGCAAAAAGATTCCCGACCAAGTATTGAGTGCAAAGCTGATATAATTAATTGAAGGTTGACTTTTTTATATTAAAAAACACTCTTTTGTATTGGTCGGATGAAATATGCTAATTTTTTGAGATAGGGATTTTGGTTTTGCTTGACTTTTTTTGCCAAAATCATCAATATTAAAACAATACAAGGCTTGAACTACTTTAGTTGTGTGTAATGATTCTAAAATATATGAAAGCTTAATGTTTATCAGTACTTTACAGAAAATAATGAACATTATCACAATATGCTAATTTTTTGAGAAGGACTAGTATTTGTCTTGACTCATGAGGCTGTAAGATTCGGAAAGACTGTTTAGGCGACACTGAACCTTATTATTCGTGCTTGGCATGAATTTCAAGGCTACAAATAGAAAATGCTGTACTGTTTTATTTTTATTGAACCACAAGGCCATAGTAAAATTGTGAAGGAAGAAGCCAATGGCCAGAAAGGAAAGAAGCCAATATCATGGAAAGCGTCTGGAAGAAATAATGAAATGTTGCTGGACAACCACAACAGAGGAGTGTATAAACACACTGGGGCCTGCGTGCTGCTGGATGTGGTAGGGCATTCTCGGGTCGGGGGTCCCGGTGCCGGGATTGGCGATGCAGCGGCGTAGGGTTGGTCGCCAACGGGCTTACTCATAAGAGATTCACACGATTACTGGGTTCTAGATCACAGAACTGATTTGTGTACACTCTACCCCTTTCAATCACTTAGCTTATAGGCTTATAGACACCCCCACCCCCATTCTCCTCTTTCACTGGCCAATAGGCCCCCACATGGTGTAAACCGGAAATACATCTCGCTGACGATAGCACCAGCATATTAGTAACTAGTTTAGATGTTCAATGTATTTCTAGTTGTTGTTTGTGTATGTGTTTCTTTTCCTTCTTCTCTTGTATTTCTTTTCTTCTTTCCCCCCATAATCCCTTCCTGTTCGCTGCTTTGTCATAATAAAAAGGTATTTTGAATGATCACAATGGGAGTATGTCAGACTCTCAATGTGAAACATTAAAACTGTTCAGAATCTGGGCACTTAGACTTCCATTCTCTGTGTCAAACAGCTGAACAGGACAGGTTTTAAAAAAAAAAAAAAAAAAAAAAGGAAAGAAGCCAATATCATGGAAAGCGTCTGGAAGAAATAATGAAATGTTGCTGGACAACCACAACAGAGGAGTGTATAAACACATTTCAAAATTAATTAGTTGAATTGTTGATTTGAAAAATCTTCTCAAAACATTTAAAAAGATAATTACCTAAAATCTGAAATGTTTCTTGAAGTCCTGTTCACACAAATTAGGTTTTAATAAGAAATTGATTACAACTATTTTGGGCTCTCATTTACTCAATGACATTTTGAAGGGTTTTTTTTCGATTTTTTTTTCAATGCCCATCTTTTAATTTTTTTTTTTTAAAGGAAGGCATAAATTGTTTGTGAAAAATGACAAGACACAATACTATTAAGTTTTGGAACAACAGGCAAATTCATCTCACTCCCATTGTGTTTATTTAGTAACGGCATGGCAGATGGGGGCAGAATAAGAGTATTTGAACTAGTGGCTCAAGTATGCGTATGGCTGTAGATTGATGTCAGAAAATAATGAGGGGTAGCCCCCCCCCAGGCCTGCATACTCTTACTGCATATATTTTATCATGTTTTGTCATTTTACATATATAAATAAATAAGTATTGGATAATTTAGTGGATTTTGACACAGCTAAAAAATATAATTACAATAATAAACATATTGCTGAGCACGTCCGCCTAACAGTTCTGAGATTGTTGGTTCAATCCCGACTCTGGCCTCCCTGTGTGGAGTTTGCATCTTCCTTTGCCTGCGTTGGTTCTCTCTGGGTACTCCAGCTTCCTCCCATATCCCAAAACATGCATGGTAGGCTGATTGAACACTCCAAATTGTCCGTAGGTGTGAGTGTGTGCGTGGTTGTCTGTCTCTATGTGCCCTGAGACTGGATAGCTGGGTTTGGCTCCTGCAACCCCGTGACCCTCGCGAGGATAAGGGTTTCAGAAGATAAATGAATGAATGAAACATATGTTATACTTTTCAAAAGTGACCATGTAATGGCGTAACGCAAGCAACACGTCACTTTTGCTTATTAATATTAATGACGTTAGCAATTGTTGCTAGGCGGGTTAACCTCCCGTTTGTCCCTAATAGTAAATGCATTGGAATAGTGTACGAAGGAGATGTTTACTGACCTGAACCTACCAATTCTGCCAAATTCACTGGTAAAGATGTGGAAGAACATGTCGAGGTCGAGTGTCGAGGTTTGAAAAAGACAGGGATAAAAGCCGACCTGTTCCAGAGTTAGCTTTTTTATCGACACCTTTTTCTTCTGTCCATTGCCTTACGCCACTGACAATGACATTCTCCTATTCAAACAATCTATCCTTTACCACCATATGCCCTGTCTTTCATATATATTATATCCTCTGGTTGATCGCAAATGCTCCTCAGTGACAGCCAACGAACACTTTTGATTTTTTCGTTGATAAAAAATCTTAATTCTTTAATTTATTTACTCTTCCCCCTTCCTAAAGTTGTTTTTTTTACAACAGAAAAGGTAGCAGTGGCAGTCAAATACTATTTTAATTTTTTTCAGGTCATTCATTGTCAGACAGAAGCAGCACGGCAAAACGCCACGCTAAAATGTAAGTAAAAATATCAAAATGGCTTACCTCTTTATTCTCTGTAGGACCATGGCCAGCAACAAAATGTTTACTGCATATGAAATGTGAATGGCTTCACCTTGCTGGTGTTAAACTGGTCTTTTGGACGTCCGCGCAAGTTGATCCATTCTTCAGATTTTTTCCTCCGAGTTTTATATGTCGTAATGTCGTTTCTACAACTTCCATAGAAGCAGTGTTTGATTGGCATGTTCTTTTTTGAAAGATTACCAGAGAAAAGAAGCAGAAAAAACATGGAATGTATGCGAGGGCGTGTCTATATTGACCCACTTCCGCGTTACGATAAACAATCTATCCTTTACCACCATATGCCCTGTCTTTCTTATATATAATATCCTCTGGTTGATCGCAAATGCTCCTCAGTGACAGCCAACGAACACTTTTAATGTTTTTCATTGATAACAAATCTTAATTCTATTAATTTATTTACACTTCCCCCTTTCTATTTTTTTTTTTTTTTATAACAGAAAAGGTAACAGTGGCAGTCAGATACTATTTTAATTTTTTTCAGGTCATTCATTGTCAGACAGAAGCAGCACGGCAAAACGCCACGCTAAAATATAAGTAAAAATATCAAAATGGTTTACCTCTTTATCCTCTCTAGGACCATGGCCAGCAACAAAATGTTTACTGCCTATGAAATGTGAATGGCTTCACCTTGCTGGTGTTAAACTGGTCTTTTGGACGTCCGCGCAAGTTGATCCATTCTTCAGATTTTTTCCTCCGAGTTTCATATGCCGTAATGTCGTTTCTACAACTTCCATAGAAGCAGTGTTTGATTGGCATGTTCTTTTTTGAAAGATTACCAGAGAAAAGAAGCAGAAAAAACATGGAATGTATGCGAGGGCGTGTCTATATTGACCCACTTCCGCGTTACAATAAACAATCTATCCTTTACCACCATATGCCCTGTCTTTCTTATACATAATATCCTCTGGTTGATCGCAAATGCTCCTCAGTGACAGCCAACGAACACTTTTAATGTTTTTCATTGATAACAAATCTTAATTCTATTAATTTATTTACACTTCCCCCTTTCTATTTTTTTTTTTTTATAACAGAAAAGGTAACAGTGGCAGTCAGATACTATTTTAATTTTTTTCAGGTCATTCATTGTCAGACAGAAGCAGCACGGCAAAACGCCACGCTAAAATAATAGTAAAAATATCAAAATGGTTTACCTCTTTATCCTCTCTAGGACCATGGCCAGCAACAAAATGTTTACTGCATATTAAATGTGAATGGCTTCACCTTGCTGGTGTTAAACTGGTCTTTTGGACGTCCGCGCAATTTGATCCATTCTTCAGATTTTTTCCTCCGGGTTTCATATGTCGTAATGTCGTTTCTACAACTTCCATAGTTGCTGTGTTTGGCATGTTTGGCATGTTCTTTTTTTGAACGATTACCGACAACACGCGGAAAACAAGCAGAGATAACGTTGAATGTATGTGAGAGCGTGTCTATATTGACACACTTCCGCGTTACGATGGCGAAATCACGGTCTAAAAATAGCATTTGTGCATTCCGCTATTGCATTTAATTAAAAAAAAAAAACATTAAAAAAAAGAATGAATTAAACAAATGTGATATATTGTGTACATTGTACCTGTCATATTTGTGTGTGTTCTCAGTTCTTTTTTCTTTATGCAGCACCTGATTGAGCCAGATTGGCGGGGTAACACGACACACCTGTGCTTGATTAGGAAAGCTCAGTATTTAAGGAAGCCTGTCACCATCTGCAAGTGCCGGACTATTGCTTGCTATGTGCCTTGCTTACCGCCTGTGTGTTCATCGTCATCCTTCGAGCTTCCCGGCGTTCTACGGTCGTATTCTGGTTTGGTTAGCTTTACTTTAGTGCTCTTTTGGACTTTGTAGTTAGATTCTTGTACTCTGTTATATTCATGCATTTTAGCGTGCTCTCTTAGTTGTACTTGTTAAACTCGCGTTTGTTAGCATGCCCTTAGTTGTACTTGTTAAACTCGCGTTTGTTAGCGTGCTCCCTTTGTTGTACTTGTTAAACTCGCGTTTGTTAGCGTGCTCCCCTTGTTGTACTTATTAAATACAAACATTTTCTCTACTAATCTCCTGGTCTGTGTTTTGGATCCACATTAACGGCTTGCCGTTCTAAACAGAATAGTCCGACCATGGATCCCACAGACTCGGAGAGTATTCGCCATGCACTTGCCGGTCATGGCCATACGATCAGTAAGCATGAACAATTATTAAATGAACTTGTGAACGTGACCACCGCATTAACCACTAGAATAGAAAATATGGCCCCACCTGCACGGACTGGTGGTGAAGGTAACGCTGCCGCGGCGCCCGATCACTCCACCCCGTCTCCGGTTGTCCCACCGGCTTCTTTTCGGGAGCCGGTGTTGCCACACCCCCATCGTTATGAGGGAAAACCTGGCGCTTGCCAACAATTTTTGCACCAGTGCTCTCTTGTATTTGATCAACAGCCATATACGTTTGCAAGTGACAGGTCCCGTGTAGCGTATACTATGACTCTCCTCGCCGGTAAAGCGGCCACTTGGGCAATGGCGGTGAGCAACGCTAATCCCGCGATCCGTCAATCGTTCGAGATTTTTAAAACTGAGTTTGTGAGGGTTTTTGATCACCCGTTTAGGGGCAGGGAGGCAGGCAGCCGCCTGCTGGATTTTTTTCAGGGCGATCTTAGCGTGGCGGACTACTCCATTCAATTTCGCATTTTGGCCGTGGAGTGCGGTTTTGGCGAAGCTGCGCTGTGTGGAATTTTTCGGCGGGGGTTGTCTTCTGCGGTGAAAGACGAATTGGCGGCCCGGAAGGATTCTTCGGGCTTGGAGGACCTGATTTCTTTGTCCGTAAAATTGGACAATCGGCTGAAGGAGCGTGAGAGGGAACGAGCCTTGGAGCAGCGGGGACGTCATGGGTCGTCGTCGTCGTGGAACGGCCCGGCTGGGGTCCGTGCTGACGGCTTCGTCGAATCGCCATCTGCCTCTACGCCAACGCGGAGTCCGGCCCTGACGGGGGAGGAGCCAATGCAACTCGGCGGCGGTCGTCTTCCTGCGGAGGAGCGGCGGAGACGGATGAGGGCAGGCTTGTGTCTTTACTGTGGCTTGCCGGGGCACCACATCGCCACCTGTGACGCGATCCCTTCACGTCGTCCTGGATCTTCGGCTCCTGAGGTTCCTCTCGCCCGAGGGGGGACCAGGTTCGTACGTGACGGCAATCAGTCAAATGATTTGCCTCGCAACAAGTTGAAAGAACTAAAACAAACTCTAAGTGAAATGAGACTGCAATTGCCGGGAGAAGTTTCGCATGGTGGGGTTAATTTTAGGTTCACTGCCTTAATAGATTCGGGGGCAGATGACTGTTTCATGGACCAGAGTGTTGTTGATGCGCTTAAATGTCCATTAATAAGACTCTCTTCTCCCAAAAGGGTTTTAGATCTCGATGGTGACCCCTGGCGGACGTAAGGTTTATAACGCCCCCGCTTAAAACCAAGTTGTCCGGGAATCATTTTGAGGTCCGTAGTTTTTTGATTATGCCATGCAAATCGGCTCCGGTTGTGCTAGGGCTCTCCTGGCTAAAAGTGCATAACCCTAATATTGACTGGGCTAAGACACAAGTAGTGACTTGGAGTTCCTTCTGCTACGCGCACTGTTTACGCTCGGCGTGCCTACTTCCTGATCAAGCCCAAACTGTTCCCGAGCCTGTTAATTTGGTAAATGTTCCTGCCGAATACCATGATCTCCAACACGTTTTTAGTATAGACCAGGCTAAGACCCTGCCCCCGCACAGTCCTTACGATTGCGCCATTGACTTGCAGCCCAATGCCCCTCTGCCTAGCTCGAGATTATACAAAGTCTCTAAACCTGAGCAGGAGGCTATGAAAGAATATATAACCTCTTCCTTGGCAACTGGCCTAATTCGCCCTTCGTCTTCACCATTGGGAGCAGGGTTTTTCTTCGTTGGCAAAAAAGATGGGGGTCTTCGGCCGTGCGTCGACTACCAGGGCCTTAACGAGATTACTGTTAAAAATAAATATCCACTGCCATTGTTAGATTCGGCCTTCGCACCGTTAAAATCAGCCACCATATATACTAAATTAGACTTACGCAGCGCTTACCATTTGGTTAGGATTCGGGATGGAGATGAGTGGAAAACCGCTTTCAAAACCCCGCTCGGACATTTTGAATACCTGTTCATGCCTTTTGGTCTGACTAATGCACCTGCTGTTTTCCAGAGCCTCATGAATGATGTGCTTCGTGACATGCTAAATATCTTTTGTTTTGTTTATTTAGATGACATTTTAATATTTTCAAGAAGCTTGCAGGAACACCGCCAACATGTCCGCGTGGTCCTGCAAAGACTTCTGGAAAATAGGTTGTTTGTCAAGGCCGAGAAGTGAGTTTCACCGGGGGTCAATGCAGTTTCTTGGTTTTATCGTAGAAAAAGGGCAACTACGGCCTGACCCAGCCAAAATTCAGGCAGTGGCAGAGTGGCCAACCCCCACTTCACGTAAGCAGCTACAAAGATTCCTCGGGTTTGCAAATTTTTACAGGAGTTTTATCCGGAACTATAGTATGAGGGCCGAGCCCCTTACCAGGCTGACCTCTAATAAACGCCCATTTGTGTGGTCCTCGGTGGCGGAGGCCGCTTTTGTAAGTTTAAAAAGGGCATTCACTAGCTCTCCTGTCCTTGTTCACGCTGACTCAGATCTTCCTTTTGTGGTCGAGGTTGACGCATCGAGTTCCGGAGTGGGGGCCATCCTATCCCAGAGGTCTGCAGTCGACCAGAGATTGCACCCCTGCGCCTTCTACTCTCGCCGCCTCACCCCCGCAGAGGCAAATTATGATGTCGGCAACAGGGAGCTGCTCGCTATAGTCCAGGCTTTGCAGGAATAAAGGCACTGGTTGGAGGGGACGGATGTGCCGTTCCAGATACTCACCGACCATAAGAACTTGGAGTACCTTCGGGCTGCCAAGCGCCTCAACTCACGCCAGGCCCGTTGGGCGCTGTTCCTGACGCGTTTCAACTACGTGATTACTTACCGTCCAGGATCACACAACGGGAAACCGGATGCCTTGTCGAGGATTCATGAACCAGTGGAGGAGAGGCCTTCAGAGGAGCCTGTTGTTCCTGAGAACCTGATCATCGGCGCACTACGATGGGAGGTCGAGCGGCTTGTGGAAGACTCTCTACGAGGTGTTAGGGTGCCCGGAGGCTGCCCTGCTGGCAAACTTTTTGTTCCAGAAGCTCGGCGTGCGGGAGTGCTGAAGTGGGGGCACACCTCAAAGTTCGCCTGCCATCCGGGTGTGTCCCGCACGTTCTTCCTAATTTCCCAGAGGTTTTGGTGGCCAGGTATGCGAAAGGACGTCATGGACTACATTTCAGCTTGTTCCATCTGCGCTCGGGGCAAATCAGTCCATCAAGCTCCAGCAGGACTTCTGCGCCCATTGCCTGTTCCATCTCACCCCTGGTCCCATGTTGCACTCGACTTTATCACTGGCCTTCCACGCTCAAGGGGATATTCCGTCATCTTGACAGTGATTGATCGGTTCTCAAAGATGGCGCACTTCGTCGCTCTCCCAAAGTTGCCTTCAGCTCTGGAGACCGCTGACCTGCTGGTAACGCACGTTTTTCGACCCCATGGCATTCCGTCTGACCTGGTTTCTGACAGGGGACCCCAGTTTGTGTCTCGTTTGGAGAGCGTTCTGCAAGGCCTTGGGGGCCATGTCAAGTATGTCTTCTGGCTACCACCCACAGTCCAACGGGCAGACAGAACGGGTCAACCAAGAGCTGGAGGCTGCCCTCCGTTGCGTTTGCCAACTGCATCCGGCCTCTTGGTCTTCACACCTGCCTTGGGTGGAATACGCCCACAATACCCTCGTTTGCTCAGCCACTGGGAGGTCACCTTTTATGACTGCATACGGGTTCCAACCGCCACTGTTCCCTTCTCAAGAAGCCGACGTCGTCGTACCGTCCGTCCAAGTGCACCTGCGGAGGGCCCATAGAGTCTGGAGGGACGCAAGGGCAGCACTAGTCTGCACTGCGGCCCGCAACCACCTGATTGCTGACCGCCGCAGAAGGCCCGCTCCGGTCTATCGTCCGGGCCAGATGGTCTGGTTATCGACGCGAGATTTGCACCTTGCTGGGACTTCCAAGAAGTTGGGTCCTAGGTTCGTGGGCCCTTTTGCTGTGGACTCTGTGGTGAACCCCGTAGCGGTCAGGCTCAAGCTTCCCAGTTCAATGAAGATCCACCCGGTCTTCCACGTGTCTCTGCTCAAGCCGGTCTCCACCTGCCCCCTGAACCCTCCGCCAATGCCTCCGCCTCCCCCTCGCGTGGTTGACGGTGGGCCGGTGTATACGGTGCGTGCTATTCTCGATTCTAGGAGGCGGGGTAGGGGGGTGCAGTACCCGGTCGACTGGGAAGGTTATGGCCCAGAGGAACGCCAATGGGTCCCCCGCTCCTGGATCCTCAATCCGTCGCTGCTGCGGGATTTCCACTCCCTTCATCCCACGAAACCAGGTGGTCCGCCAGGGGGCGTCCGTTGAGGGGGGGGTTCTGTCATATTTGTGTGTGTTCTCAGTTTTTTTCTTTATGCAGCACCTGATTGAGCCAGATTGGCGGGGTAACACGACACACCTGTGCTTGATTAGGAAAGCTCAGTATTTAAGGAAGCCTGCAAGTGTCGGACTATTGCTTGCTATTTGCCTTGCTTACCGCCTGTGTGTTCGTCATCCTTCGAGCTTCCCGACGTTCTACGCAGTGATGGCAAACTGAAGCATCATGAAGCAATGAGGCTTTCCATCAAACTGGTTCGCTCCTGGGCCGAAGCATCATGAGGCTTCATTTGTTCTATTGCGCCATCATGTGGAAAATAAAGGTCATGGCAGGCAGAGTGATTAAAATGATACCATGGATTTGATGGGGTCAAAAGGGCAGGGAGTTCTGGTGTGAATGAATGTGCGTGTGTTACTTGAAAGTAGAGCCTAGATCGGGCCTAAAAAATCCAGCCCGACCCGACCCGGCCCGCGTGTATTTAAGCCCGAGCCCGAGCAATTAACTTAACTGGCATGCCCGAGCCCGAAAAAAAGCCGAAATTTTATTTTTTTATTCATGAGGACCCAGAAGGAGAAAATGCGGGGATGCAATGCGTCAGTCAGACCTGGACAGAGCACTGCTTGGAAAATGGTTGTGTTTTGTGTGATAACATTTGTGACGACGCCTATGTGCATAATGATAACAAATTAAAGCCTGTCTTTTGTAACAAATTCTCCCAGTTAAACAAGACTGTAAAATTCATATTCAATACACATTTATATCTTTTATAATGTGTGTCTGTTCTATCAGGTGGATAGTTCATGCTTCATTTCCATGGCAAAATGCAGCAACAGACATATATTTTTCAATTCCTTCGAGTTGCCAGAAAAAAACGCAATTTTTCATAATGTTTAAATAGTCTACATACTTTTATGATCATTATAAATGCATGTACACAACGAAATAATGCTGGATAGGTTTGTTAAATATATTTCTGTGTGGGATATTGTGCTCTCATGGACACACCTCTCTGACGAGGAGAGGAACAGCAGCATATACAAAAGTAAACTAAAATACTTTTAAATGACATTATTTTAATGACTCGGATCAGAACACACAAAAGAACAACCTGCCTTAAGGAACACTGAAACAAAATAAGAACATTTTAAGGAACACCACGAACTTCACGATGTCCACCTTTGCACGAAGAGGTGCGGCCCTTGAAACAAATGATAATAATGATGTTTGACTAATATCATATCCATATCGAAATTCGAAAAGGAAAGGATGCAGAGTTGCAGACTCGCGGAAAGCCCCAGAGCGTTCATGTGCGCAAACAATGCACTGGCTCTCCTGCGGCTCATGACAGCGCCCTTTCTCCATTTTATACAATTTATTTATTTTATAACAAGTATTCCTTAGTTTAACATCCATATACAATAAATGTACAGTAGCCTATATTTATTTTTTAAAAGTTAGCGAGAGAAGAAGTCCGGCCCGACCCGAACGTAAATGATTGACATTTTGGGCCCGACCCGAGCTCAAGATCTAGGCTCGACTTGAAAGAATGATTGCTTTATTTTAGACATTGACATACAGTATAAACAAGGAACAACACACACCTTTCATTCATTTTTATTGAGGAAAACTAGCATTTCCAAAGTTTTTGGCTGTAAACGGTTTCGTTTTTGTAGATAGGATTTCTTTTGAAAATAGTCTTTCGCAAGGGATGGATGAGGCCAGCCAGGGTACAATGCCTCAACATAGATGAAGTGTTCTCTTGGTATACCAAAGTTCTTAAGAACAATGTTTACACTTCACCTTTTGAAAAATCAGCAAGTAGAAGAAAGACATTAAAACGAGGGATACACTGTGTTGTCCCAATAATTTACAATATATATTCAAACTGGTTATTATTATTTGAACCTAGGAGAGAACTGCCCCAAATGATCCCAGACAGGGGATGTTCTCTTCTTTTTCGTTGTGGACGGTGCGTCCATTGCAAAATGAATCCGATTGAATTGAGGTTTAAAGATGTGAGTTGGGTGTGTCAGTGTCACCTGTCAGCTCTTTGTCGTCTCGGTGCACCATTTTATTTCGAATCACCCGCGAAACCATGTGTTGGCGATGACGTAGGAAGCCCGTCTTGTGAGGCTTCGGACGTAGCAACGTGCCTTCCGAGGCTTCGGGCGTGGCCACAAGCGTGATCAACACATGCCTCGATGCGCGCTTTGCAGATTTTTTTTCCGGTTTACTCGGCACACGCATCGGCGCCTCGGCACAGTAGGGCACATCACTAGTTCTACGGTCGTATTCTGGTTTGGTTAGCTTTACTTTAGTGCTCTTTTGGACTTTGTAGTTAGATTCTTGTACTCTGTTATATTCATGCATTTTAGTGTGCTCTCTTAGTTGTACTTGTTAAACTCGCGTTTGTTAGCGTGCTCCCTTTGTTGTACTTGTTAAACTCGCGTTTGTTAGCGTGCTCCTTTTGTTGTACTTATTAAATACAAACATTTACTCTACTGATCTCCTGGTCTGTGTTTTGGATCCACATTAACGGCTTGCCGTTCTTAACAGTACCAAATGTACTGTAATTGCCAATGCAGATGTGCACATTAATTAATTAGGGTAATTTTAATTGCAATCGATTTCTCTTCAGGACATATTACAACTTTTACAGAAAAGAGTTATGTTAAATGTATACTGGTATCTGGACTGGATAGTCTACAGTTGTTATTCAACAATAACATTAAATTTCATTATCATAGATCTAACAGGATCCATTCTTGGTTATTTAAAAATGTCTAGCACTTTAGTCACATTGTACTGATCTGCAAGGATCCTTTTTGCGCTTTTCAAGTATTTAAATGGCTTTTGAAAATCTTTTTCTTTATGACATCACTACACCTTTTTCATTTATGTAGTTACATTCTTTAGAGGTTCACTGAGAAATCCAGAGGTGAAATGTATGGAAATGTTTTGCATGATTACATGCAAAACTTGTTTGAACTGAGAAGAGTATTCCCCCCCCCACAAAATTTCAGTTACATTCCAAATAAACGCCTGGCTTCAGAGACATAAAACACAAGACAGCCTGTCTCAAATCTACGACCCTCCAATTTCCACAGTGACTTTCAAAATTAACTGACAAATGTCTATATTTTCTTCACCAGTTTATCCAGGTTATGTCCATTAAAACAATTTTACACATAAACTGTGTTTTGCATCCAGTCTATGACCCTGGTGGAATATTGTCAAGAAGGGCAGAACACACAATTACGTTCTCAGTATTAATGATCACTTCCCTTGAGCAATGTTATCTTTCACATCACTGCTGTACCCTGTCCCCCTTTATTTCTTCATTTCTCAACCACCCTCCTCAGAATATCAGCCCTATTCCTCTCTTCAATTCACTCTTGGAGGCAGAACATAAAATATTTAGAGTCGGACCTCCTTTCAACAGCAGAATAAGCATTATCCACTGCCTCTTCCTCTCTCTAAGTCCGAAGGGTAGGAGAGCCCTTTTGTCCCCATGGGTATACGAGCGTGTGTCCAGGGTTATCACAGGGTGAACAGTGCAGTCTGAATGTCAAAATGCTGCACAAATCAATGAGGCGAACACAGATGGACACAGATCGGTCACATGGAAAATAAGAGGAGGGGATAGAATTAGCAGAACAGATATGTTGTGTTGACAGTGTCTGAGGAAATCTTCAAATAAATCTGACAAGATTTTTGTCTCGAGAGCTATGTTAGCCCTGTTATCTTCAAAGAAAAATTACCTCCATCAACTCATATGCACGTGTGTGTACCTTTTGTATTACTCATTCTTGACCTCCACACCTTTAGTCTTGAGTAGACAAACCGGCATGACTGCGAAAAAGAAGAGAAAAAAATGCAGCTCTCTGTGGTTCAATGGCAAATACGTAATGCTTTTGACGGATCTTTTGAACAAATTTAGTCATCACTTAGCTTCTCAAAACAAATGCTTCTTAAACAGAGTTGACTTGCTGATTCAAGGTGTTTGCATTTTCCCCCCTTAACTCAGATTCACAACTTAAATTCATTTTCTCATTCTCTTAGTCAAAGCCTATGATCTACAGTCATGAAAAAAATAACTGCGCATAACTGACCCTTTTATCTAGATTAGCTTGACTGATTGAAAAGAACAAATTCTTTGTCTAAAACTAGTCAAATCAAAATGTGTTGGTGGGGGAAGAAGAGAAATAGAGTGCGTAAGTGTGTGTGTGTGAGTGTAAAATAACATTCCATTCATTCTTTAAGTGCTAAGCTGGCCAGACTGCGCAGCCGCACTAGTACTAAACAACAACAAAAACTCACACAACCACACACAATGTTGACTACACAACTGAGTGTCTTCATTAAATGTGTCTCCATGACACAAGTTCACATGTTTGTGGCGTAGCCATGATTTGTGTGTATTTGTGCCAATAATTTCTACATATTTAAATTAAATGATTTAAATCCATTCATTACAATATTCGCCCTCTGTTAAAACATTGAGCATTAAGGCACTATTATAAAATGACTTCCTCAAAGAATGTGACTGGATCAATGTATAAGTATAAATTTTATTCGTCGTCTATCCAGTGGACCGGAAAGGTCCGATACATCATTCCGTTAAAAGATTCAGGGCCGGAACGGCGCTTTGATCCTGAAAATAAAACGGCAACTGCCAAAACCCCATGTTATAAAAACACCTGCCAGGCTGCCACACGTGCATCGCCAAGAAAAAAACAATCTACTAACGTCAGATTTACATACACAAGTGTTAACAACAAGTCTGACAAAGTGCTTGTGAATCATAATCCGTTTCCACCGATATTTATTAATAATTTATTCCACTGACTGCTACCCACCGTCTCTGTCTCAGTCTAATGAGTCGCATCTAAGCAGTGTTGCCAACTCCCCCGTAAGGATAGTAGCTATTGGCTGTCCTAAAAGTTGTTAGAAGTTGCTAGATGACGTCATCACCTAATTTGCAGGATTTTCCATTTGCATGTGATTGTAATGGACGCTGTAAAAGAGAGGAATAACGTCGGAGGAGAAGCAAAAAGAGAGTAAAAAAAAAAAAAACACCGGAAAAAGTCGCTGGATTTTTTAATGGTCACTTTTGACAAAAAAAGTCACCAAGAGGCTTTGGAAAGTCGCCAGATTCAGCAAGTATGCTGCCAAATTGGCAACACTGCGTCTATGTGCGCAATTATTTCTGCGTCTATGTGCAAATGCGCGCAGCAAACTACCCTGGACTCAGTTGTCCATTTAATTGGCTGACATACTGGCATGTTTTTTGGAACAACAAAAAGAGGGGAAAAACAAGCTTGTTGAATTAAAGGAATAAAAAACAGCAATGCAACAAACAATTGATCAAATCTTTAAGAGAAAGGAAAGCGTTGAAGAGGCTTATTTTGCTTTATTTTATTTGTTGTGATGGGGAGGTTCAGAACATCTTCCATGTTAATGTGAACTTGGGACTTATTTTTGTCCATTCATGATAGGCTACTTATTTATTTCCTTATCATTTAAAAAAGTAAATGTTCGTATTATTTTTAAAAGTATTCCATTTCACTGTGCACAATGTGAGTCATTTGTTGCCTCTTTTAAATGTATGTTACTTGTATCTTTGTTATTAAAAATAAAGTCAATGTTTACATTTTCTTCAAATTTATTTATTTTAAAGTAGTAAAAATTGAGGTTTTGCATTCAGTGTGAGGAAATGAGGGAAAATAAAAATTAGGAGATAGGGTTACTGGTGTTTTTGTTAACTGTTTTTTTGCAAATCATTGAAAAAATTAAATTTTGAAGAAAATTAGTTTCTCATGTATGCCTTGATGTGAATATGTGTAATGCAGGAACCTAGGACATGTGTAAACCTGAAAAAAAAAATTGTGGCTCCTTCCGTGGTGACGTTTATGTCTGGCAAGAAATTCTAGCCACTTGACCCCTGTGTCTATCGTTATAGTGTACGGCGGGGTATTAGGCCCACACAAAGGAAACAAATAAAAAAATAATCTATCTATCTATCTAGCTATCCGTCCGTCCGTCCGCCGAACCCGCCAACCTGCGACTGCCCGTCCGTCCGTCCGTCCGTCCGTCCGTCCGTCCGTCCGTCCGTCCGTCCGTCCGTCCGTCCGTCCGTCCGTCCGTCCGTCCGTCCGTCCGTCTGTCTATCTATCTATCTATCTATCTATCTATCTATCTATCTATCTATCTATCTATCTATCTATCTATCTATCTATCTATCTATCTATCCAGAATATATGTGTGTGTATACTGTATATAAGACTTAACTTTACGTAACGTATTACGAGAATAAAGTTGTAGTATTGTGTAAAAATAAATAATATGACTCAATAATAATACAATATTAATAAGTAATTTTATGTAATATTACGGCCTTAGTCTTGGAAGATTACGAATTAACCATGCTGCATCCATACTTATTAAATAGAACACATAAAGGTATGTAATTGTATGTCTTTATTGTCGTGATATTACGCAAAGTTACGATATATTATGAATTAAAGGTACAATACGGAATTTTTACTGTTGTTTTATATAACTATTCGACTCCATGCATGCTCCACCAATGCCCTGATTAATACAGAGACCCTTGACATTTTAACTGAGAGTGCCCCATAATGCCCCTTGTCTACCCTTCAATAGAAAGATCTGCACACATCCATGCACGTCCCCGTGGCAGCAGCGCTGTTTCACTGACATCCTAGCCTCCGCTTGGCAATAACACATTTAGAACCCACTTTTATAACCCACTTAAGACTGACTACTAACAGTAAACAATCACTTTTTTAACGTTTCTCGTGCTACTTTGATGGGCGACAAGCATGCTCGCCATGCTTAACCGCTGTCACTGCCACTTTCGGCCTAAAGCATAACAGCAGCCTGCGTGGCTTTAGGCCAGAAGTGGCAGTCGAGTGTAAAACAGTGACAAACTTCATGTAGCACTTTAAAATCTCGAAATATTCAATACTGCTATGTCATCATCTAGAGCCTGGTTGTTGGTTGTGTTAATCAGACCCGACAATTGCTTGTTCACTTTCATCGTGCCGTCTCTCAACTTGCATGATTCTTTGCTCATCATTGTCACATAATGTGGATGGAAGCTTACTGTATACAGGCTACCGATAGTGTAATAGTATTATGACTTCATTTTAACGGAGGCGGTGTAGGTCTACATCTTGTAATATTACATCAATTCATGTCATATTATGACTTTAATATCAAAATATTAAGACTTTTTTACTCGTAATATTACAACTTTATTCTCGTAAAAAAGTTGTAATATTATGATTAAATTTCATAATATTACGACTTTGTCGTAGACCAATTTTTTCTTCATTCTTTGTGTGTACTAATACACTGTTATAATAATTTTCTTTTTTTTTGCTTTTTCTTTTTTCTTTTTCTTTTTTTTAATTTTGAACACTAATACCCATTTGTGTCTTCTTTATACAGTATATTTCCATTCATTTTGCCCCTAAAATCTGGCGCAGAGCAAGGACATTTTTCATCTTTCATCTGTCTGGATGACCAATTACAGTGAATATAAATAGTTTTATTTATATTTTTTAAAGCTGTAGGATAGACATTCAAATGTAAAAATGCATTGTTATACTGTAAATGCATATACACATCCAGATACATTCGTTGAAATCTACATACTACAGGTACTTTATTCATACGTATATTTGCTGTACATCCACTACCCTACACACCCTTTGGACATCTATAGTCTGGCTTGAATTTGATCCTGTGCAATATTCCAGAAGGACATACAGTATTTATAATTCATTATACATATACAAACACTTTGTGATTTTAAGACTATAAACCACTACATTTTCCCCAGCTCTGAACCCTGTGGTTCATCATCTAATGCGACTTATTTATGGATTTTAAAGTCTAATGAGCTGCACGTCTTATGGTGATATGCACACCTACAGCCTTTAGTCTAGTTCAGTTTATTAATGAACAAATACAGTTATTAATGTAAAATCTGGGGGGTGGGACATAGAGTCAGGTGTATCTCAAAGTCTGAAAATTACATTTTTTTTTTTCATGTATGTGTGCGTGTACATATATACAATACATACACACACAGATACATATGTAGTAATTGTTTATTTAACCCAGTAAATAAAATGAGCAATTCTGATTAAGGAACAACTTCAGGATTCAGTGCCTAAGGACACTTCAACACTTACTGGATAAACTGATATACCCAATTCTTCCACGGCTTCCCCAAACAGATTTATTTTGCTAATTGGCCTTATGGATTTCGGCATAGGATATTTCCAGATTATCGAATATAAATACAGTAATAAGAATAAAAGACAAATACTATTAAGAGATGTTTAGTGTATGGGGTGGTTTCGTCTCACTGCAATTATTTTTTTTTCTTTTTGCTGCCGGTACACTAGTCGGTAATACTCATTCATGGCATTGTGATTTATGAATTTCATCTAAATTATTTAGGACAAAATAAATGATGTGTAGCTGGAATCAAATGATCGCTGTCAACCCACCCAGTCAAATAGATTGGACGACTAGCACAGTCAGTACCGCTGAAACATGAGCATTCACAGCCAGTCCTGCCAGATTCAATGACATTGGCAGGCAATGAGTTAATTTATTATTTTTCCACGTGAGACTAATTTTAGCAGCCGTAGTGGTTTTACATGCTTTCACACAAGTCACCGAGGCGGGACTATACCGCCGATTGTCTGAGAGGGGGTCAGCCACAAAATCCGCACCGGGTTTTCCGGATTTCCTTCAGCGGGCTTCTCACAGCCTCTAGCTGGTTTTACTCAACTCCTGTCCTGATATCACTCCGCTGGCATGGTTGAGAAGCTGACTTGATTATTGTGATGGTGGCAGGCGACAGCCAGTGACTACACACTTCCGCCACTGCTTCCCATATTCACGTTTGGCTCCGTCTGGACTCTTGATGTCTCACAACAGAATTAAGCGACATCCTTACCGGGATTCCTTACAAACCAATAACCATATGACATGCAAGTTCACTCCGAAACTCCGGAACCCGTTCGGTTCAAGCAACAAAACTTTTTCTCTAAGGACAACACGGTAAAGCGGCTTGCGGACTGTTGCTGCTCGGCGGTGCCGTTGCTGTCTATTTGACCGCTGTATGAATGCGTTCACACCGTCGCCGTATTGTTGGCTTTCCGGTGGAGTTGTTGTGAGTAGCGGAGGGACGCTTCATTGTCAAAGCCTCTCATGTCGGCTCTTATTTGTGATCTGCGGAGCTTGTTTGTTTTTGAACTGTGTTGTGGAGGGAAGAAGACGAGGTCACTCTAGCGCTCGCAGCCACACGACTGCAAGGCTCGCTACCCTTTAAAGCCCCCAGTTGTCGGACGTCACCTCAGGGGCTGTTGACGCTCTGACCTACGGGCTCCAGCCTCAGCTGGCCAGCTCCTTGAGAACCGTCGCTGCGGAGGACGGATAAGGGGTAGACGGTAGGTGGTGGAGGGGGCGGCGGGAGGTGGGAAAGGCAAGCTGGACGTTGGAGAAAAGTTCCTTCAAAATAGCACCCACTCGGCCCAGTGATGGGGGACTTCGCCTCCCCCGCTGCCGGACCCAACGGCAGTATCTGCATCAACAACAGCATGAACCCGGCTGCCGGGAACGTGGTGCCTGCCGGGGCCGTGGGCATACCTAAGCACAGCACGGTCGTGGAGCGTCTGAGGCAACGGATAGAAGGCTGCCGGAGACACCACGTCAACTGCGAGAACAGGTACCAGCAAGCCCACGCCGAGCAGCTGGAGATCGAGCGCAGGGAGACGGTCAGTCTGTACCAGCGGAGCTTGGAGCAAAGGGCCAAGAAGTCGGCCAGTGGGAGCGGCGGCAGTAAGCAACCGCAGATCAAACAGCCGGAGTCGGACTCGGCCTCCTCCACGGAACAGAGGAATAACACGCTCATAGCGGTAAGGACGCGCTTCCAGTGACAGCCAGAAACACCCCACTCACTCACACACTTCCGTAGAAAGTACACAAAACATCACTGGACCACAAACATGCACCGAGCTGCATGAGTACTACACGACTAACTTGCTCACTCATAGCCTACTTGGAAGAGTTGACAAGACTTACTCAGCAGTAATTGTACTCCAACCAAGTGATTTTGTTTGCTAGGGAACAGAATGCGATATCAATATTTAATACTGAACTATTGTTCTTTTGAATTGTTCAGGGCATTCCAAAGGCACTGCTTACTGTTCAACAACGAGTCCTTAACTAACTTTTCACTGCAAAATAACTTCTCCTTTCTTGAGTCAAAAATGTAATATTCTGCAAGTGCGCTTCAGTGTTGAAACATGTTTCCCTGCTCTTAGCAATGAAAGTTAAGGCCCGAGATTTGTAACATGCTTTCTCAGTCAACAGCCCAAATCTTTCAATGGTCCTTGGCGATTCAATCAAATGCTATACCAAAATGTTAAACAAGTTTAAAATATGGACAATTGGACATATAGTATTATAAGATCAATGACCTGAGAAATCAACACACATAAACAAGGACACATTTGTTTTACAGGAGTGCAAACTTCTGATTGCATATGGAGCATCTATTGCCAAGATATATGGGTGTGATTCATTACCCATATCATACAATCAAGTTCCCAGCTGCATATTTTTTTCTACAAACAAAACGCACTAAATTCTACTATAATGAAATTCAACTAATTAGCTGTCATTTACTGCGATTGACGTCCAATCCATTTGAATTCAAATGAATTGGGTGTCTCCTAGTGAAAAACTACCATGGTTGGATGTCAGTAATTTACAATTGGTGATGCAAACAAGCACATTGTTATCATTGGGACCAAACAAGGACACCTCAAATTGCTGCCAGAGTAGTGACAATCATGTTCTGCATTATGGTGCCCATCTTTTGACAGAATAAATGATAGATGCTGAGAGCAAGTTAATCTTACATGTGCCAATATAACAGCTGCACTGGTTTATTATTGGAAAAAAATAGATGAGAAGTGTTATTACTGTTATATTAGACTGCTGTGGTCTTTTGTGGTTCTTACTGTGGTTTTGACCATTTACAATAAATCTGAGTAAAACTTGAAATTGCAAGTGGACATAGACCAATAGAATAGACACTGACAAACTGTGTCAACTCCCTGTTTGCACTGTATCTCCTGTGGGCAGGCTCAGGTTTCCTGAGAAAAGACCAAAGGACTCATGTCTGGAATGTCAACAGTGTCTTTCCTTTTGTTGATGCAATGAGCCCAGGTCCTTTCCTTTTGAGATGCAAAATAAGAGTGTCTTTAATTTCCCGGCCAGTTGTTGTTAAGGAGCAGAGTTAGAACCAATGGACGTATTGCTTTAAGTGCAATGCAGGACCTCCCAGTGGCCCTTGTGGACATTTAACTGAATTGTCATTAGATGATGGGTACAAAAGTATTGAGAGTCGAGGGGCTCCTCTGTCACTAACTATGAGACTTCAAATGCAAACACTATACTCAACAACCTTATGCTTTGGACTGTCAAGATGTTAAGAAGAGGAAGGGAAATGAGCGTGTGTTATGCTTTTTGTATTTTACTCTTCTAAAGAGCAGAGCTGCAGCTAGATGGCTGTATGTAGTCACTGCAGAAGCAGGCACTCTAGGAAAGCCAACCTTGCTGTTGCTCTCACCAAACCCATTGTGTGCACGCATGCAAACACAAATGCCCACAGGGTTATGTTACAGTCTGTTCTTCAAAACACACAGTGTGGAGAAGGTGCGTTACATGCACAATATGTTCAAATCTGAGGTTAGAAAAAATACAGATATTGCAATTTAGTGTTTATAGATTATGTTAAAAAAAGCACCAGTTGAGCAATAAGTGCTTGAATTTCCAGTTATTTTGGTGTGTTTTTATGGTTTAATGCCAGGATTTCCTTCAATTGAAAAATGTGCATACACTTTTTACATAATTACTAATATAACCCAAATAGTTTGCTGCTGCAATAACTACAATCACTATTTGCAATTTTAGTTCAGGTATTCTATGCCCGCTTATTTTGTATTGTCATGTTGATCTAAGAGTTCAGTGCACTCTTTCATGGTTCTTGGAAACTCCTATATTAAGGCAGGGCCAAACCTTTAATTAGGGAAAGCGTGCTTGACTCCCTTACAGTTGCACAGTGGGCAAATTCACATTCATGACTCAGCATAATAGAAACAGTGGCTTCAGTAACTCAGAGGTACTGAAAATAGGCGGGAACTTGGACTGAACCCCTCCAACATAAATATATTGTATTTGTCAAAGATTAACTGGTAAAGTTTAAATGCTGTGATTAGGAAGTATTTGCAAAATGGAATTCTTTACTGGCATGAATATGAGGCCTATTTTTCAAAAATGCATTTTTGTGTCTGAATATGCAAGACTTTAATGTAGTGGCTGAATGAAAAAAAAAAAAAAAGACCACATGTTCATGCTCAGAATCATCTTTATTGGCCAAGCATGTTTGAAGCACACATGGAAATTGTCTCTGGTAGTTACAGTCACACTAGTATTACAAAAACTACAAACAAGGGAAGCCACTATAACAAAAGTTCATTTGGGACATAAGACTTTAGCAATGTTGTGTTGTCCAACAACATAAATAACAGGATCTGTACTGCAGTAACTATGATGTAGTGACAATTGTACAAATGATGCAGTTGTTATGATTAAAAAAACCGAGGCGCTCAGGAATTAGAAAAATAAAAAGCCTTTATTAAATCATGGCTTTGTTCAGATTAAAAATGCCGACATGTTTCGGCCATGTAGACCTTCATCAACACAATCTAAAAGACAATCTAAAATTGAATCATCACTTTTTTGAACCCCACACCGAAGAGCACCAGAAGTATACTTCCTACACCCTGCAGCACTCCATGCACTTCATGTTATACTGATGCAGTTGTTACTTTGTAATGTGATACTTTATGAAATACTGATAAACAACTGTTCTGTAATATATGTATGTACTCTGTAAATAGGGTTGCAAAATTTAATATGGAAGTACTGTCAAAATAAGATACGTAAAACTTGGTGAATGATTGGCAAGGTGCCACAATGGAATCAACTAAGATTGCACCAACTAATCGATTAAATCGATTAATAAATTAGTTGTCAAAGAATTTGATAATCAATTTTTCCCGGCAGCAGCAGTCCCGTTTGGGTCTTTGTTTGCGTGTAATGTGCGCGCGTGTCAGTGATTAGAGTGAGAGAGAAATTCACTGCCAGTCTGCTACACTTAGGTTGGGTTGTTGAATCAATAACTACAAAGTGTCGAGAGTTAGGTTGTCTTTTGTGCTGTTAGATCCAGTGTGCCACCGCCAGAGGTGAGTAAATAAAGCCAACTGTATTGTTTGTATTCTTTGTTGATGAGACATTACTACTTAGCATGGACTGCTAAGATAGTTAGCGATTATGCTAATCAGTGTCTTAGGTTTCCGTTTGTTTTGTGTTTTGGAGAAGCATATTAGCTATTAGTTATTGCTAGATAGTAATGTGTCATTTTTGTAAATAAAGAAGCCACACATGTAAAACCATTCATTTAACACCCTAGAGTAGTGGTTCTTAGTTGGGGTTTGATCGAACCCTAGGGGTTCGGTGAGTAGGCCTCAGGGGTTCGGTGAAGGTTAAAAAATGCTGGGCCCTATTTTGTATGCTGACTAAATGCAGGCAAAATGGCGTTTTAGACCAGATTTTGGACTGATTAATTTAAAGGCTCTATTCCATTTCTTTCAAATGCTATCCCTCTACCCAGGGGTGAAAGTGGGCCAGAACGGTCAGGAACGCAGTTCCGGTATAAGATTTAGGGCCAGAATGCTGTTCCAGTATAAGGTTCAGGGCTGGAATGCTGTTCTGGTCCACGGTGCTTTGATTCCAAAAATATGACGGCAACTGTCAAAACCCAAGGGGAAAAAAATGCTTAGCTGCCACACATGCATTTCACCTCCTAGAAGAAAACAATCTACCAACATCAGATTTAGATACACAAGTGTTAACAACAAGCATAATAAAGTGCTTGTGTAACGTAAGGTTTCCACCAATATTTATTATTTATTTTATTCCACGGATGGCATGGAAGTTTCCCCAGCTGCTGCAGTTATCTGAGTCTGACGATTATGAGTCACGTCAATGTGCGAATGGACGCAGCAAAGCAAAACGCCTGGACTCATTCATCCGTTCAATTGGCTGACATACTGACGTGATCAGCAGAGATAGTTAGCTCTGATTGGTTGAAATGTGCATGTTTTCTGGAACAGCAAATTAAAAAAAAGGTTGAATTGATGCGACAAAAAGGGCAATGCAATATAAAATGGATCAAATCTTTAAGAGCAACAAAGAAATTTAGGTTTTAGTGTTGAGGCTTATTATCATATTTAGTTTTATTTGCTCTGATGGGGAGGTTCAGAACATCTAAGCTGTCAATGTGCAGTTTGGACTTATATTTGTTCATTTATGTGAGGCTACTTATTCATTTCCTTATGATTTAAAAAAGCCAATGTTTGCGCGATCTTCAAAATATATTCTATTTCTCTCTGCATAATATAAGTAATTTGTACTTATTTTTCTGAATGTATGTTACTTATATCTTTATTATTTAAAAAAAATAGAAAAAGGAAATGTTTACATTAACTTCAATTTCAATATACATCCTATGTTCGTAAGTAGTTAAAATTGAGATTTGGCATTTAGTATGTGAAGAAATGAGAGAAAATAAAATTAGGAGATGGAGGTTGGCGTTATTGCTGTTTTTGTTAACTTTTATACTGCAAATCATTGAAAAAAAAATACAATTTTGAATGAAAATCAGTTTTTGTATGTCTTATAGAAATAACTGTGCTAAAAGTTTTCTTTGCATTTCAGTAGTTTAAGAGGTTTGACCCCCCCACACCCACCCCCAAAAAATGGAAAAAAAAAAAAAAAAAACATAAATAAGATTTCTGGCTCCGTGGCGACCTTCACGTTGGGGAGTTCCGGCAAGAAATTCTAGCCACTTTCACCCCTGCCTCTACCTAATTGGATGAGAAATCTGTTTGCTCAGTGGAAGGTTGACTGGCACTTGGTTTAAGGAAGTATAACAGACCTACAGACAGCGTGAACTGCGTGGATATTTTTTTTTTAAATAGCGTCATTTTACACCATAAAAATGGTATGTGATGCAAGGATGCAACAATAAAATGAGAACACAGACATGAAATTAAAAAAAAGGAACAGTGTGAAATGAAATGAGTTTAATTTCAGTTAACGACGTGAAAAAAAAAACAGCAAAAGTCAAAATTATTCATTGTAAATTAGAAATCTGGAAGAAATTTGAACAGGAAATCACTTAGTGTGGATGTTAGCTTGCAAGGTTTTGAATTCATAAAATATGGCTTTATTATGAAATTCCGAAGGGTTCGGTGAATGAACATGTGAAACCTGTGGGGTTAGGTACCTTAAGCAAGGTTAACAACCACTGCCTTAGAGTCTCTTTAAAACACAAGCTCCCATTCACATTGTAAATTGTCATACGAGAGAGTGCTTTGAAATTGGATTCGGATTGTATTTATGAAAAATTGATAAAGAAAACTGATTAATTACAGTCTGCCTTCTTCTTATTCTCAGGCTTAGTTATTGACACAATTTATATCAGCGCTTTGCCCACAAGATGTCAATCAGCAGCACTTTTTTTTTTTTTTTTTTTTTGAATGAACAGGACTTTTGTCTTATTTGTGTACTGCGAAATTATTTTCATGATTTACACTCAGAATCTTTATTAAAAACTTTAACAAGTTTTATGTACCTAAAACTTTACAGCAGACTAAAGTTAAGTCAGGAAGATGTAATAAATTATTATTTTTGAAGGAAATAGTCATCCATTTTGTCTTCATTGTTACTTACAACATGTCTAAAACAACTTCAAGTTGAATTGTAAAGGTAATTGGAAAAAGTGACATTTATCTGATAAATCATTTAATTAATCGTCTCATTAATCGATTATGAAAATAATCATTAGGTGGAGCCCTAGAATCAACTGTTTAAAAAGTTAATGTCTAGAGCAGGGGTGGGCAAAATATTCCACATAGGGTCGCAGTGGGTTCAGGTTTTCGTTCCAACCCATTAAGAGGAAACATTTTCACCAATCTGGTGTCTTGCAAGCGCAATCACTTGATTGCAATCAGGTCCTTCTTGTTCCAGCAGAAACCTCATTGGTTAAACTGTCTTTGCTGGATCTGTCGGAACAAAGACCAGGGCCCATTACGGCCCTTGAGGACCGGTTTGCCCACCCCTGGTCAAGAGAACAAGCTGTTGGAATTCCTGCTAGTTTTACTTTAGGAGCGGGCTCCTCAAGGGCTGCAGTGGGTCCTGGTCTTTGTTCCAACCGATTCTGCACAGACAGTTTAACCAATGAGATTTCTGCGGAAACAGGAAGCACCTGACTGATATCACATGTTTGGATTTGTAAACACCAGACTGGTGAAAAGGTGTCCTCTTGATGGGTTGGAACGACATCCCGCACCCACTACGGCCCTTTGTGAAATTGTTTGTCCATCCCTTTTTTAGTGGGTATAGATCGATAGTGCCTAGCTGAGGGAAAGTGTCAAGACGGTGGCCAGGATTTGGAAGGTCAAAGAGAATTTTGCCTTCCCGTGTCTTATTTCTTGCCTTGTGTAAGTCATATTTAATTTGCTATATTACTTTAGGTGAATATAAAAACATGCCTTACATGATTTAGCTCCAAGTAATAACATTTCCGCTCTTATAGAAACAAAAACACACATTACATCTGAAGATAATTTAATGGCCTTGATGCAGCTCAGGTTAATTTTATGATGTTAAATTTGGGTGGACTGACTCGAATAAATACAGTATTTGATGAGGCTCCTCGGAAAGAAGTCAATACATCTTTAAGACCTACTGTACTTACATTACAATTCAATGAATAATCATATATTATGGTGGCAGAGTGGTTAGCACGCCTGCCTCACACTTCTGAGATTAAGGGTCCAATCTCAGGCTCTGGTCTTCCTGTGTGGTGTTTGCATGCTCACCATTTTTTCCCAGGTACTACGGTTTAGTCCAACAACCAACCCAAAAACATTCATGGTAGGCTATTGGACACTCCAAATTGTCCAGGTTATGAGTGTGTCCGTGAATGGTTGTTCGTATCCTTGTGCCCTGCAATTGGCTGGCAACCGATTCCGGGTGTACCCCGCCTACTGCCCATTGTTAGCTGGGAAAGGCTCCAACACCTGAGAAGCTAAGCAGCTTGGAAGATGAATGAATGGACTATGCATGCAACTTGCATTAGAACTAGGGATGTCCCGATCGCATATTTTTGGGTCCGAGTCACCTGATTTTGAGAATCTGGCGATACTGAGTCCCAATCCGATATGTTCCAAACATGTTACTGTCCCACCGTGCTGCATTCATAATGTGAATTATTTTTAAACAAGAAAAATTTTGAAAAGGGCTTGTTTTTATTTGTCTTTTATTGAGTGAGTCCACTCACACTTTGACGCTCACGCTGCAGAGAACAACCTCTCACTTAAACAATGAGTGGCCACAGCACACTTATGCAAGTTTAACGATGATTGACAGATATGTGCCTTTGATCATAATGCTAAAAAGCTTCTCTGATCAAAGATCAAAGCTACAAACCTGTCAGTCATCGTTAACTTTAAGTATCAAACACACTGCTTAGCAGTAGGGAGGGTGAGGGGCTGTACGAGCATGAAAAACATAAATATATTTTAAAAATTAAAAATATCCTTTTCAACTGATTTCGATCCTCTGAAAAATGGCACGATCGGCCTGATTTGAGATCAGGTGATAGGATCGGGACATCCCTAATTAGGACCATTAATTAGGTTTAACATTGGCATATATGTAATAATGTTGTCAATAAATGTATACATACATTCTTTGTATTGAATGAGTTCAGAGTAGGCATGTGGTGGTATGAGATTTTGACGCTCCATCTCAACATTTTTAGAGACATTTTCTACACATTTCTCTCTTAGTCCAAGTTATGATGCAGGAATGTTAGTATGTTCACCTTATCTAGCTTAATATACGACTACTACTACTAATATTAATTAGATTAGATTCAGATTAATGGAGAGTGAGAGCAAGAGACGGAGCACGTGTGTATAACTCGTATCATTATTTACACATTAGACACACACACCCACCCACCCACCCATCCACCCTCTCTCAACACAGAAAGTCGCCAGAGAGAAAAAACACCACAGGCTGTATTATGAAAATGTTAAATTTGAACAGATGTGTACAATGGCGGAAGGCATAACAAAAGTAGGCTAATGGTAGAGATGAAAAAAGTTAGCCGTCTTGGCATGCTAACTAGCCACGTTATATGCCTCGTAAACAAGCTTACGTTATAGTTCATGTTTTGCCATCGCTAGACACACTAAACATACTGGAGTGAACTCTCATAGCTGGTGGGAAACGTTCATGATTAGGGATGGGAATCGAGAACTGGTTCTTACAGGGATCCGGTTCCGCGTGTATTAATTCCATGGAATGGTTTGACAGATTACCTAACGATTCTCTTATAGATTCCAAACTGTATAATCAATTTCATGGATTTGACACATGATACACACCAACAAGCAAGCAATTATCACAACATGAATGCTCACAATGTAACCACCCACTAAGTGTACCAGGAGGTGTCGCCGCCGAGTGAAAAGCAGTGGTATTCACAGGCCCAGTCATTATTCATGAGACTACTTAAAGAAATGGTGATTTTTCCCAAAAAGTCTATTAATGGGTCTATCATATTCTCGCAGAATACTCTATACGAAAAATATAATATATATGCATCTTAAATAATCCTAAACGATTTTATTAACAATTTTAATACTCCTGTTAGAAAGATTTCATGGGTATGCGTTCATTCTAATAGCAGCCAGTCAGTTTCCTGTTATTGTCCTACGTCATGCGCGCAGCGTATTCTGGGACCGAGAATAGGCGTAAGGTGCGCATTTCGAGCAGACGGCCACCTGTTAGAGGAAATATTAATTTTTGTGCGTCCATGAACGAATGTAAGTATTTCCTCTTCATGCCATAAAGTTCTTATGATAAATTACAGCCGTTATCAGCGCGTCTGTTTCGTGTTTTTACTGTGGCTGGTTGCTCTGCTCGTCCTCGCTGCGTCGAGGAGAGTGTTGTTTACATTACATTCACGTTGCACATTTGTGTTAAGAGGTAATGTCTTAGTTTAGCATCTTAAGATGATGATGTACATCCACATGAGTGTACAGTGCTTAGTTTTCGCCACTTTTATGGCCAAGATGACCGCACGTGCACGCAACGTGCTTGTGGGTTATGCGCGCGCCACTCGCGCCCCAACCATTATATTCGCGTTGCACATTTGTGTTAAGAGGGAATGTGTTAGTTTAGAATTTTAAGATTATGATGTACATCCATGGGTGTACAGTGCTTAGTTTTCGCCATTTTTATGGCCAAGATGACCGAACGTGCACGCAGCGTTCTTCCGGCTATTATCAGCTTCACAGTCAATTTGCATTGTTTATTGCATCAGCACTAATTTTCTTTCTTTTCAGAACCACACATACTAGTATATCCACACATTCCAGTCTTTCACACACATATAAATTAGGGCTGTCAAACGATTAAATTTTTAATCGAGTTAATTACAGCTTAAAAATTAATTAATCGTAATTAATCGCAATTAATCGCAATTCAAACCATCTATGAAATGTGGTATATTTTTCTGTAAATTATTGTTGGAATGGAAAGATAAGACAAGATGGATATATACATTCAACATATGGTACATAAGGACTGTATTTGTTTATTATAACAATAAATCAACATTATTAACATTCTGTTAAAGTGATCCATGGATAGAAAGACTTGTAGTTCTTAAAAGATGAATATTAGTACAAGTTATAGAAATATTATAATAAAACGCCTCTTAATGTTTTCGTTTTAATAAAATTTGTAAAATTTTCAATCAAAAAATAAACTAGTAGCCCTATTCTATCCTCAATGTGTGTGAGTACACAAATTGACAGATAGCGAACATAAGTTCCAAAAAGAAATCTGACAGTGTGGCAAAGCTGCATGGGCTTTACTGAAGTCATCTCTTTTTGACAGGAGCACATTTCTTGTATTTTTGTAAAACTGAAAATAACAAGGCAATGTGTCAATAAATCACAAAATAACATAAAATGTACACACACGTGTCCATTTGAGCAGTAGCACTAGCCAATTAGCTCACAAGCATCTAACAATTTAACTGCATTTCAGCATATATGTGAACAAATTCAAATACACATCATCAATAACTATCTAATGCTCATGAATATAAACAAAGGAGGAATATAACTCACAAGCGATGCATGTGATGGGGCTATGAGAACTGCCACTGAATACTGGATGCGGACGTTAGCTGGTCTGAATAGCACTGTCTATTAGTGTGAGTTCGCGTCGACATATAATAACGTCAGAAAAGCACGCCGAAACCCAAATAATCAGCTGCACTGAATGGGCAGCAGAGGGCGACATTACGCCACATAACATATGCAAGTCACACCCAAGCGCCAGCAGAGGGCAGAAAAACTCCATAAAACACAATTAACAAGTTGGCCTTTCACTGTACTGACATTTAAATCTGTCTGAGCGGGCGTAGTGCGTTAATTGCGTCAAATATTTTAACGTGATTAATTTAAAAAATTAATTAACGCCCGTTAACGCGATAATTTTGACAGCCCTAATATAAATACATCTACATCTTTTCACGCATGCTCCCACCTACTCATTGAATGATTCTCATATCAAGTGCCATTGCCTGTATATAGTTGTGCATGTTGCCAAGTTGTATTAAAAGTGCCAAAGACCAACTCCACTCTCCGATCCTTGTGCTCTAACCGACACCCTGAGGCGAATGAACCATAAAACGTATTGAACCCAGAACCTCATACAGTCCATTAGTCCAAATTAGAATCGATACGAGAATTGATAAAGAATCGAATCGTTAAGCAATATCGAGAATGGAATCGGAATCGTTAAAATCTTATCAATTCCCATCCCTATTCATGATAGCATTTACTTACCTTAAATTTTGTGTAAAGTGACGGATGATGGTCACGTAAATGTGAACTCATGTCGGAGGTGTTGCCTGCACGTCGGCTGTCCTTCCTCATCTAAACCGCGGCCGTTTGTTAGTTTTCGGTAGCTGAAATACACCCTTACTAGCAACCAGCTCAGGTGTAGTTTTGACAGCGAGAGCAGTGTCACTGGACACACAGGACAGAACAACATTCGGAGTGGGAGGGGTGAGCGCTGCCATGCTAAGCAATTTCTCGCTTTTTTGGGGGGGACAAAAAAATTGCGAATGCCATACTACGGTATGACGGAAAATTTTAGTGGTTTTAAAACCGTGACGTTTTCATACCATGGTTCTTGAAATTCAGTAGGCTATTGGCTGAATTGTTGCCCACCGTGTTGCGCCCAGTGTCTGCCACTGCTGCATGATGCATCCCTTTGCTCACTAAACCTCCGTGGGGCGCAGCTGAATGAGTGTCTCAGCAACAAGGACATAGGGTGGCCGCTGTCACCAATGCTTTCCATTAAGCACTCGTCCACCAGCCGCCCTCCATCCTCATCCTGCCGGCACTCTTCCAATGGCCAGAACTCAAGATTTCCCTTGTGGTACTCAATGATTTTTGTCCCCCCTCCTTTTATGCTACGTTGCAGCTCACCAAGCTCACCTAACCCTATGATGTAGCCGTTTCACCGTGCTTTATTAGACACATCCCAAATAAGTTTTGGGGATAGCAGGATGGCTAACTGTGTGTGTAGTTGTGGAAATGGGACAAGTTACAATGAATAAGGAAGTTGCATTTGCTTCAAATAGCCACTATAGTAGGAATGACTTAGTCTTTGTGTAGTTGACGGCGAGGGGGCGCTACTGAATCCATGCCAGTTGGTGACGTCATCTAGTCACCTCCCTTTTTAGCCACACCAAAAAAATCAGGCAAATTGAGGAGGCAAATAAGACATTATTGCTATATATTAGCATTTCACTTCTAAATTGTTGTTTTCAACACTTACATTAAAAATGTTTCAGGTCTGTAGAAAATGAACATAACCTTACAGGGACTGTAAAACTTGAAAGGATTGGCTGACTATCTCAATGTGATGTTTTATTTATACTTTATTTCTCTAGGCAAAACCAAGAGACTGAAACATGCTTCCTGCTAGTTTTCAAAATTTCAAAATGGTTCTGATTAGATTGTAGTCAACGCTTTATTGTCATTTAGTAATCCTGATTACAGCATTCACTTAAGTCAAGTTCGATTTTTCCCCAGTGTTCCACCTTTGGGCCACAATGTTTTCTTCGAGGTACAGTCCTTTTTTTTTTTTTTTTTTTTGACACAACATTCAGTCAGCTTTACTTGCTTAAAAGCCACCAGTGTACAGCTGTGAGGCTGATGTGCACTGTGAGGGGTATGTTAGTCCCAAAACACTTTGGCTCAGGACAACCTGTCTTTGGTTGTACTCACCCCTTGGCGTCCACCTCGCAAAGGAATGCCGATCACACACGCACACGCGCACTGTCTCATGTAGTGTTGTTCGGCTCAACTCCTGGAAGCCCATGCCGGAGTGTGGGCGGCTGAGTTTTCATGAATCTGAGGCCTTCCTCTGTCCCTCCCTCCCTTCCTCTCCTCCCTCTTCCCCCTGTGTTCACCACTTCTCTGGTTTCAGCTTTAGTAAAGCACTAATGTAGCGTAGATGATCTTGAGTGCTATATTTAAACTACTGAGCTGGCATGGAGCTGACACTCAACAGTACGCACAAGCATATGTACGCACGCATTGTGTGACGTCGATTTAAAACTGGGACGTCACTGTCATGTGGTTTGGGCTCAGACACTATTTCACTGCTCCTTGCAGTTTTCTTTGATGAGAGTTGTAATTGTTTGTCCATTTGTATTTCGTTTTTCGGGGGTTCTTGCTGTTTCATGTAGCTTTTTATAACTTATATGTCTTCATTAGCTTCCTCACTACCTTGCCCCTCAGTTCCTGTGCACACATTCTGGTTGTTTTTATTCTGGGGTTGCTGCAAACCACATTCCCTCCTCCCACGCTTGTTCACATGTTCTACAGGAACACACACAGTGCAGACCTTTGCAGTTATCCCTTCTTTCAGAGGGAGTGAACAAAAACTTCTTACATTTCGTTAACTGAAAATAAACCATCGGGAAATAGTTTAAAAATGTCACACTAAGATATTGAATAACAAATAACAAAATAACAAATCTATTTTTCTTTTTATAAATTTTACCCCTTATTTTGAATGTTTGCACAATCAACTTCAACAGAGTCTGCTTGAATCTTTGTTTAAAGGTCAGTCTATAGATTTCTAACAGTAGTTTTAGCACTCAAGCTCATTCCTGAAAAGTTTTTTTTTCCAACTTGACTGCATATATTGTCAAAGCCTATACAGTATCAATGAATTTTTGTACTTTTACAAATACAGTACCAGTACATGCGGATAGAAATCTAGTGTTGTTACTAGAGCTATAACGAATACTCGAGCAACTCGAGTAACTCGAGTTTAAAAACTGATCCGAGTAATTTTATTCACCTCGAGGAATCGTTTAAATTTGCCAGCTCTAAGCATCACGTTTTGCCTGGACTACTTTTAATGCGGGACAACGCGCTGACGTCACGTGCGTAGAGGAAGAAGCAATAATTAAAAAAAAAAAAAAACCTTACTGCAGCTGACAGTTGCTACAAACTACGCCGACGTTGCTAAAAACTACGCCCGCATGATGCAAGTCCGGTAGCAGGTAGTGTCCGATGCGTCTCATAGATATCGCATGCATTTAGGACTAGATGCGAAATGACAGACTAGGCAGTGTCTGGGCAGCGTTAGTAAACAGCCGCCATATTTAAGCAGTAGACTTCTCGGCGCTAATAAATATAACGTTACTGTCACTCGCTCACGTAACGTTAGCCTTTTGGAGGGCTAGGTTTCGATTGATTATGACCACTGTCGATGCGTGGCTAACGCATCTGTAAAAACTAAGGGTGTAACGGTACATGTGATAGTATTGAACCGTTTCGGTACGTGGTAGTCGGTTCGGAACGGACGCGTACCGAACGAGTTTCTGACGTAATATAACCCTTACTTTTCGAGGCTGTGAGTTACAGGTTACAGGTGGGTTACAGTTTCTTTGTGTAGATTATATTTACTCCCGTCTTCTCTACTATAATGAGGACCAACACGGTAGGGGAGTCCAGAAACGTCAACGGCGCGACAACGTGGCAGCCGCGAGAACGCAGTGAAACGCGGGCGTTAGAGTCAGTCAGCCAATGCACACCAGTCGCAGTGCGGCCGCGTGTTAGATGCGTCCCAGAAGCTGCTCAACGCGACGCACGCGAAAAGAACGGCAGAGTTTATTATTTGACGCGAGACGCGGCCCTCCTGCGTCAATACTACTAGCTTGGATCGGGCCGGAAGTCACTCGTGTAATAATACAGTGGATCCGGTCGATTTTCAAACTAATTTGCCTTCGTAACCTACTTTTTGAGTCCATCAGATCTGCTGAGTGGTAGATCGGGGCACAGTTGACTTGTCTTTGTTGATTTACTGCTGTCTTCTCTGCTATAAAAATAACCAACACAGCCCTGTGTTCAATACAAAACCCTACCACAACAAAACAAGTAGGAACTAATATTCACATAGGAACTAAAGTTATACAACATAAAATATACAATATAAATGAATACTACATCATATTTGTAAAATATAAACGCATCATAAAATTAATAGCCCATAAATAAAATAAATTAAAATGAGCTAAAACACCTGTAATTAAATAATAAAAATAATACACACATCCTGCTTAATACAATTATGTATTAAGTTCTGTGTGGTGCTTTAACTTGAGAAAATCCACCAATAAAGCTTTTGAAAACCGTTCATAAGAAAAGAAAAAGTTTCATTGAAGCATTTCATTTTTAAAATACATGTTAAAATCCTTGTCATTGGGATTGCTTTTCTCTTTAGCACAGGACTTCTTTCTTTCAGAACGAAAGCTGACCAATACGCGGGGTCTGAAAGGCAAATTGTTCTTGGATTATGTTTAAATACCCGCTACTTTTTGAGCAGAATTCTAGCGTTGTATAGGCTAATGTTCCTATTGTTAAAAGCACAAACGTGTGTAATAAACAACTAGCACATTTATATTTTGCATTTTGTTTTTTTTACTGTCCCGAAAATGAACCGAACCGTGACCTCAAAACCGAGGTATGTACAGAACCGAGATTTTTGTGTACCGTTACACCCACGAGTTCCGTTCCTACGCTGGTGACGTAACCCGAATTTCCGCGCAAGTCAGAATTAACCCTTTAACCCTTGAGAGTCGAAGGACGCGCCGGCGCGTCCTCAGCGCACGTCGTCTTTGAAGCGCCCTCACGTTGTAATTACGTCACCCACATGCCGTTGGTTGGTCTCGTTTTAAAGTGCGGAAGTTGCGGTTTACTCTCGTTATTATTTGAAGTCAATCGACCAACTAAAACGTGAGATATTGTCATTTAAGTTTTATAGTTTTATTGTCCTCTCAAAAAAACATTAAAACGCTGCATGGATCATTTGTTTATGTCTATATTTCCATCATTGTCCTTTTTCAAAACGGAAGCGCCATGAAAAAAACACAAATCAAACGAACCTTTTCGAAGTCACAGTGGAAGCACAAAATGCGTTTTTTTTTTAATTTTTTATAAATATAACTGCCGTGCGAGATTCCACCGAACGAGAGGGAGGAGTGTTCTGAAGCAGCGAGGTGGCGAGCAACGGCCGTTTGGATCGAGCAGCGACTTTGTGTGACTTTGAGAATGAACGGAAAACTAAATTTAGCGCAATCAATTGTGCTTTTTGATTAACTTGAGGAAGAGGATGGTCCAAATTCGTCATCATCGTCTTCTTCGGAAGAGTCCTCGAGTGAAGATAGTGACGGATTTGAACACGTGGGTGACGCCATCGACGAGCAGAGGTAAGCCAACTCACTTTTTTTTTTTTTTTTTAAATGCTGAAAAAGTTTCTTTTGAAAGTTTCTTTTGATATTGCAAGACAAAGTTAATTTTGATGCAATATAAGTGTGTGTTCGTGTATATAATAATAAAATGTGCATATCAGATCAAAGTCGTACGTGCACTATGTGTATCCCAGGCAGGAATTTATAATTTGTGGTGTTCTTCTTTCTATATGAAGATTAGGGATGTAGCACATATTCAGCTATGGTAGTCTTTCTATTGTCATACATATAGATTTCCATTATTATTTATTGCTGTATATATTTTTATTTTATACTGTATTATTTTCATAAATACTAACTTTTTTTCATTTACATTTATAGTGACAATGAAAGTAAAGTGAAATGAAAATGGAAGGGTGGAAGTGTGGAAAGAGGACCGACACCCCATGGAAGTTTGGCCTGTGTGATGTAGCCCTGTGTCTAATTCCAGGACGAAACTGCTTTTCGGAGTGGCATGCCTGAAAAAAATTTAACTTGTTTATTGTAAATATTTTTGAAAATACTTTTTTCCCCAATATTATATATATATATATTTTCCCCACAATCAGTCTTCTCAATTTGTGTATATAAATGTGTGTTCAAGAAGCTTGATTGTGTGTACATAGTTTTCATCAGGTGATGGGCCGCAATACCTAAACTAATAAAGAGATGGCCTCTAAACACTTTTTGTGTTAGATGGTATATATTTTTTCACTGTTCTTCACTGTTTGGTCTGCTGTATATAACCTGTTTTGACTAGAGCATGTATAAAGGCAAAAAACGCCTATGGCTATACCTGTTGTTTATGTTGAATTGTCAAATATAAGACTATTTATTCTAAATTTTTTTGGTTGAATGTTCATCCTAACATGTTGAATAAATATTACAAAGTTTCAAAATGGTTCGTTACGCATGTTTGGTTGTCAATTCGACATCAATATTAAAGATTTTGACAAAACGATTTTGAAATTTTTGGTCTTTTTGGGCCCAAAATGATGATTTATAATTGGTCAGTGAAGGAAATAACAGTTTGGACATGAAGTTCAAGGTGTCACAAAAAAAGGGACCAAACCATGCCATCGTAAACAATTCTTTCTTTGAAATATAAAGGCAACTTCAAAGGCATGCAAAATCAGACAAAATAGGCCCAGACCTTAAAGGGTTAAGTACCCCAAAATAACTATCAAAAAAGTCCAAAGGTATTGTATTTTGTTTAATAAAGGAAGATACACTGCCCTCTGGGTCTGGCTGGACTATCATTTTGTATGTCAGAAGCAGACTTGGACATCTGACACTGATAAAGGATAGCTGTGCTCTGGTTTGGCCCACATAAAGCTGTAAGTTGTTTCAGCTAATATATGTTTGTGTATGCATTTGTAATTAAGTTTACAGCTACAGTTTGTAGCTACTTGTGAGCGATTTGCTATGAGAATTGTAAATATGTTAGCATTCATAGCATTTAAGCTAGCAGACTTTTGTTAGGTAAAATAAGCCAATTTAATCTACTAAATTTACACATTGATCAGACTAGATGGACGTTTGAACAATTTTGTGTCAAGTGTTTTACTGTTAAAATGCGTGTCGTTTTGAACATTAGTGTACATATGTGTTGTACAGTTTTACAAATTGTCAAAAGTGAAGGAAGTAAAAAGCTTCAAAAAGCCCAATTACCTTGTTTGCGGTCTGTAAAGCTGAACAACTTCAAGTTAAGTGAGGACAGAACACGTCATATTAATAAAGTAAAGTAAAAAATAAAATACTGTGAGGTACAATAATGTGCTTAATAAGTGTTTATGCGATTAAAAAAAAAAAAAAAAAAAAAACGACTGGAGACAAAATGGCGGACGAGACTCCGGCGTTGTAAAATCAGAATTGCGTAGGTCCAGTACGTTTGTAACCTGGGGACTACCTGTACTCATTTCATTGTGAATAATATCCCATCAAATAAGTAAATCCACGGCTAGATGCGAGAGATTGACGGACTGTACGCACTGGAAAATTTGAAATATGAGGTGCATCAACACTATAGGTTCAAAGGATTGTCAACTGGACAAAAGTCAGGCAATTTGGAAAAACGTGGCACACCACTGTTGAATACACAGGTATCACAGCGAATCTTATTACTCATATTAGGCAATTTGGGGCTCACCAACCAGTCCCACCCCTTTGTGGGTGTAGCTGGCAGGCACACGTTGTTGCAGTTTTGAAGTACTGCTTTTTCATTGTTGTGAGCCAGTGTTAGGCATAACCTACCAGCCCATATAGTGGAAAAATTAACAAAAAAAATAATTCACTCAGAAAAATGCTGTTCTATCGCTTGTGCTGAGTTGGACCCCCTTACAAGTGTGGCTCTCGGGCCATATGTTGCGCACCATTGCTCTAGGGTATCTTTCTGATTGTGCTGACTGTCGGCTGTGTAAGCAGAAATATTTCCATGCCTGTTTTTTCTTCACGAATCACAGACGGTCCACAGGGCCGTAAGAGCTTGTGGCCATTCCTTTTTCTCTCTCCAAACACATGCTTTGGGGAGCGAGAAAGACCCCACCCACTACTGTGGCTGCAGATACACTAGCTGCTGCCTGGTCTGTCACAGCCACTCTCCAAGTATTAGTACAAAATACTGTATGTGTATCATTTATTGTATACAGTATACTGTCTTTGTAAAACCTTGTCCCCACACTGATAAGTACGGTGGCTGAGAAGTGTCAGGCGAAAAAGCAAAGTCCAAACACTTTGCAAAAAGAAAAAAACACGAACCCCAATTTCAAACGCTTTGCAAAAGAAAAAAGCACGTATGCAAAATGCCACAACATGGTCCCCAATTGCAAAAGCACGATTGCAAATTGGCAAAAGCACGAACCCCAATTGCCACAGCGCAAATGCAAATAGCCACAACATGACAGCAAATTGCCACAACACGACAGCAAATAGCCACAACACGACAACAAGATGCCCAAGAGGACGACCCGGAAGTAGACTACATTTCACGGAAGTAGACATGTTATGACATATTAAAGTATAGTTAGAGTACTCTTTCAAAAGTTGTACCGGCACTCGATTGAATTTGTCAATATGCTCATAAGCAATCCCACCTTGTGATGGAATATACATGTGGAATTGCAGTCATTTCATTCCATCATTTTGAGTTATTAAAGTACAACATATCACCATAATGTATGTGTATTAAAAATTGTCATTTGTTCTTAGTTCTTTTTTCATTCCAGCATCTGACTAAGCTGGATTGGCGGGGTCATGCAACGCACCTGTCGCACATTAGGAGCCCACCGTATTTAAGGACGCCTGTGTCTAGCAGCGGTGTCGAACAATTGCCTTGCTCGTCGACAGTCGTACAGTTGTATCCAAGTCCGATCATTTTGGATTTTTTTGTGGTCTCTTTTCTGTTGTACTTTGTGATCATTTTATTGTATTATGTTATCCTCGCGTTTTCTGGCGTGCTCCCTTAGTTTGACTTTGTTATACTCGCATGATTTTCTGGCGTAATCCCTTAGTTGTACTTTGCTATACTCGCGTGATTTTCTGGCGTGCTCCGTTCGTTGTTCTCTTATTAAAGGGAACCTCGGATTTAAAGTCTTGTAGGGTCTAATAAGCCAGTGTTTTTCTTGCCTGGCACGGCCAGACTGTTCTCCCTGTATTTTTCAAACACTGAGAGAAAAGTCTGGGAACCACCCCATTAACGGCCTCTCGAGCAGGTACAAAATCAATCGACAAATCAGATTTGTTTATTTGCGTGACGTGTTCTTAACGAGCAACGTCACTCTTGCGCGTCGGAAGTCGTCTCCACAACAACACAGATGGTGAACAGGAGAGCCGAGAATATGTTCCAATCCACGGTAAAATCAGTTTTAAATTACCCAAAACACATCGACACGAATCATTGACAAGTCTGTCTCGCGCTACCCATGTTGAATAAACTCTGCTCTCCTCGTATGTTTACTACCGCGCGCAAGTCCCTCGTCCTGCCCTCGTCGTTTTACTACCGTCACGTCTGCCCGTCACTGATTGGTCCACTCCGCTGTCTATTTGCTGTGGCTTGCTCCGCCCTGGAAATTGTATCCGCTGAATGGTGGCCAGACTCAATCGCTGGAACAGCGGTGAGTCTGGTGTACCGGGCATATATATATATATATATATATATATATATATATATATATATATATACACACATTTATTAAATATATGTATTGTAATGTCCGTAACTGTATGCGGGCCCTTGAAGGGGCCATCAGACTACAGAGTGGTGACGTAGCGGGAGGGAGAAGGCGTGTGTGCGAAGTTAGCGGTCGCATGTTGCGGCTGCCGCTGTTATTTTGTTTATTATTTTCCATTGTTGCCACAGTAAATCGGGAAATTCATCACCGACTCCTCTCCTTTCCTTTTCCCCATTCGGGGCTATTACAATATTTTTTTTTACGTCGTCGGGCGTTGCATTAGGATGGAAGGAAGGAGTAGGTAGAAGGTTCTCGATCTTGTGCAGATGAGCGAAGTATTGCATGTGTCGCGTTCAACAACTGCTCGGATTTCTAGCCATCAACGACCTTGCTGTCCGCGACAATGTGGACCCTAGCACGTCTACTGCACATCATTAGGTTAGACTCGTCATGTGTCTATATACTCGAAAGTGTCCTTTCTATTTTATCCAAATGTGACGACCGTCAACCCTCCCCCTGTGTTTTATTCCAACACATTGTTGAGATCAGCAAGGGGGCTAATGGCTAAAAATCCGAGCAGTTATTGAAGGCGACACGAGCAGCGATCCATTCCAACAGCGCCATGGTACCAAGCAAGCTTAAACGTCATCTCCAAACGAAACACCCGTCGCTTCAAAACAAGTTGATGGACTATTTTGTTCGCCTTTGTGAAAACACAAAGAAACAGGCAACTTTATTGATAAAAACTACAAAGGTAAATGAGAAAGCCCTCAAAGCCAGTTACCTTGGTGCTAAATCCAAAAAGTCCCACACCGTGACAGACATTAATAAATGCTACCTGCCTGCAAAGCCAGTGTCTGCGAGATGCTTGGCCCTGATGCGGTTAAAGACATTGCTTGTCTCCCTGTCTGATAATTCTGAGCTTTTTCAAGCCTAACTGCTATTAAAAAAATAAATAAATAAAACAGAGGAAGACTGAGAGCTGTTGAAGAATAAGGATATCGACTTTGTGTTCATCTAAACAGGCTCAAGTTTCACACTGAGTAAGTATATATACTGAGAAATTATTTTATAATGAAATATACCGTACAGAAAATAATTTTGGAACATTTTTGGTTTGTGGTGTGCCGCGAGATTTTTTCCAATGTAAAAACCTGCCGTGAGTCAAAAAAGGTTGAAAAACACTGTAACACGCCACAATTGTTCTCTTTTACTAAAATATGTTATTAGAAACGCAAACATTATAGCCATTCATTCAAAAATCTATAATATTAAGTACATGTTTTGATCTATGCAGGGAGCCATGTTTTATGCGCGCAAAGTACGCTGGGGGTAATGACGCGGTTGGGCTGGACTGGGAGAATAGCTGTGCTCGGTAGCAAGCGAAGCTAGTAGAACTGGGAATCTTTGGACACCTAACGATTCGATTACGATTCAGAGGCTCCGATTCGATTATAAAACGATTATTGATGCACCCCCCTCCTTTTTTTTTTTTTTTTAATGTTTTGTACATTAGTTCCAAAATTGTTCAAAAATCCTCTCAGGCTAAACCAAACTACTATTTCAGTATCAAGTTAACATATAACAGTAAACCAATATACAAAAATAACAGTAAATAAAAAAAACTCTAGTCCCCATTCTGTATCAGCAGCTTTAACGTACATTCAATTAAATTAATGTTGTGAATCAACTGTTACAGTTGTTAAAATTGCTCCCGTTATTCCATAATTTCCCTTCTGTCTACTTTTGTCAAAGTTTTAACACTATTTCATCATTTAAAGATAGATTGAAGACAAGATTCTGCCGATTTAAGAGTGTTTTAGATAAAAAGTTAATTAGGTTCGCTACAACAGAGCCTTCTAGAGAGGTCTACTGCTTTAAGATAGCGGCTGTTTACTTACGCCGGAAAGTCTGTCATTTCGCATCTCTGTTCAATAATATATGGTCTAACACTGACGTCTGTCATTTTGCATCTAGTTGTACATATACAGTATATGATATCTACTGTAGCCGTATGTTTGTAGCAACTAGGAACTGAGCGTTCTTCGTAGCGGCTGTCAGCCGCAGTCAGGTATGATTGTTTTTTTTTAATCTAGCGGCATGAGTTGAACATGATATTTACTCTCGGTCCGTTCCTCATTGCGTCCCAAAGACCGCGCTGACTGTGTTTTACTTCTGCTTTACCTGGTATAATTCAGTAATCGGAATTTGGATATTTGTAAACCGTTCTCGAATCTTCCATGGCTGAATCGCGAATAATCTAAGAATCAGAAATTTTGCACGCCTCTAGAAGCTAGTATGACAAATGGCATAATTTTGTCACATTCTGCTGCTGGTCAGATTGTTTTGTTACAGAGCTGTGGGATGAGTTCCCAACGTCGTACCTGCATCCAATTCCAGCTCATCAGCAGTGTCTTTAAACCGATCCTAGGCGGCTTGCCAACAATTTACTTGCTGCCATTTGATAGTTTGTATATTCCTTCTTTGCTAGTTGCACCATTGCCTTGTTCTTTTTGTTTGCCTCTCACTGTTGTTTTCCCTCATTTTTTAAAAAATGTTTTAATCTTTTTATCCTGATCTACTGTCGCTGATCCTTTTTGTGACTCCCTTCTCGCGATCGCATGCTTTTTTTGTGTGTTCAGTAAACCCTTTTATGCTATCCCTATGGTATTGTTGTCTGCTTGCTGTCTGAAGTGAGCTGCGTTTTATAATTCCGTGGTCAAGCCAGCCACACTTTCTTTTCAGTTGTGTTTACCTTTCAGGTTTTACCGCAAAGAGACAGACAACACATGTGGGTTGCGATTGCTTTATAAGGAAAAACATGACTGTAACATTTGGCTGGTAACCAATTCAGGGGGTACCCCACCTACTGCCCGTAATCAGCTGGGATAGGCTCCAGCACCTCCGCGACCCTCGTGAGGAAAAGCGGCATGAAAAATAAAGGAATGACTCTTAACATCACGCGGAAATATAGTCCTCTGGTCTACACGCTCGTCTGTTGCATGGGAATTGCGGGTTCGAATCCCGCTGGAAACCTTCCCTTAATTGCTTTTGCTGCTCGTTTTGTGAAATATATCAGCATTGCTGTCCTGCTCATTACTTTTCCGCTCGGGTTCAAATTGGAAGGGCAGAACTGACGACATGTACAGTGGGGCAAATAAGTATTTAGTCAACCACCAGTTGTGCAAGTTCTCCTACCTGAAAAGATTAGAGAGGCCTGTAATTGTCAACATGGGTAAACCCCAACCATGAGAGACAGAATGTGGAAAAAAAAACAGAAAATCACTTAGTTTGATTTTTAAAGAATTTATTTCCAAATTAGAGTGGAAAATAAGAATTTGGTCACCTACAAACAAGCAAGATTTCTGGCTGTCAAGGAGGTCTAACGTCTTCTAACGAGGTCTAACGAGGCTCCACTTGTTACCTGTATTAATGGCACCTGTTTTGACTCATTATCGGTATATAAGACACATGTCCACAGTACAGTCCACAACTCAGTCAGTCACACTCCAAACTCCACTATGGCCAAGACCAAAGACCAAGACCAAAGAGATGTCGAAAGACACCAGAGACAATTGTAGACCTTCACCAGGCTGGGAAGACTGAATCTGTAATAGGTAAAACGCTTGGTGTAAAAAAAAAAACAACTGTGGGAGCAATCATTAGAAAATGAAAGACATAGAAGACCACTGATAATCTCCCTCGATCTGCGGCTCCATGCAAGATCTCACCCCATGGCATGAGCAAAAATCCCAGAACCACACGGGGGGACCTAGTGAATGACCTACAAAGAGCTGGGACCACAGTAACAAAGGCTACTATCAGTAACACAATGCGCCGACCGGGACTGAAATCCTGCACTGCCAGACGTGTCCCCTTGCTGAAGCCAGTACACGTCCAGGCCCGTCTGGGGTTCGCTAGAGAGCATTTGGATGATCCAGAGGAGGACTGGGAGAATGTGTTATGGTCGGATGAAACCAAAATAGAACCTTTTGGTAGAAACACAGGTTCTCGTGTTTGGAGGAGAAAGAATACTGAATTGCATCCGAAGAACACCATACCCACTGTGAAGCATGGGGGTGGAAACATCATGCTTTGGGGCTGTTTTTCTGCAAAGGGACCACGACGACTGATCTGTGTAAAGGAAAGAATGAATGGGGCCATGTATCGAGAGATTTTAAGTGAAAATCTCCTTCCATCAGCAAGGACATTGAAGATGAGACTTGGCTGGGTCTTTCAGCATGACAATGATCCAAAACACACAGCCAGGACAACAAAGGAGTGGCTTCATAAGAAGCATTTCAAGGTCCTGGAGTGGCCCAGCCAGTCTTCAGATCTCAACCCCATAGAAAATCTGTGGAGGGCGTTGAAAGTCCGTGTTGCCCAATGACAGCCCCAAAACATCACTGCTGTAGAGGAGATCTGTATGGAGGAATCGGCCAAAATACCAGCAACAGTGTGTGAAAAGCTTGTGAAGAGTTACAGAAAACATTTGGCCTCCGTTATTGCCAACAAAGGGTACATAACAAAGTATTGAGATGAACTTTTGGAATCGACCAAATACTTATTTTCCACCATGATTTGCAAATAAATTCTTTAAAAATCAAACAATGTGATTTTCTGTTTGGTTTTCCTACATTCTATGCCTCATGGTTGAGGTTTCACCATGTTGACAATTACAGGCCTCTCTAATATTTCCAAGTGGGAGAACTTGCAATTAGTGGTTGACTAAATACTTATTTGCTCCACTGTACATGTCCACTAGACACAGTATTGGTGCAGTCAGTGAATTGATAAATGTGGTAATAGATGTATCGGAACATATCAACTGCTTGAAAACACTTAGCTTCATTCAGAAGCTGCAGAGGTGCTTAGGGCGGGAATTTTTTTTTTTCCATTTTTTTTCCCGTGTGTCTTTTCTATTGGTCTGCAGCACTGCTTTGGACTGAGTATTAATACACACTCATGTATTGGGAGAGAGGTTGGTTTTGTCACAAGTTAGTTGCTCCAAGAAATACATCCCCGCAACCTGCTCGCAGCCAGCTGTAGCACAGCACATTTCCGACATGGTCGATATTTCAGAGGAGCGTGACTGTGCAACTCTAAAATGGTGAAAGAAAAACACTGATCAGTATGACAGTTTCACTCTGGAAAGCCAGTCAAGTCCATAACATTCCTATTTAGTCAAGTAAAATGTTTTGTCATGTTGATGTAATTCATTGAATACAATTAGTACTGGAAGTATTTGGACAACGAGCATTTTTAAACCGCTGTTTTCAGAGCACCATGCGCATTGGTGGGATGTGGAGTTGAAGTCGACCTATAAATATGCTGTTTAATTCCCTAGTAGTATCAGAGGTGAAATTTTACCAGCCACAACAAACGCATTAACTTTTAACTAGAGAGGCAGTGCACAATACCCTTAGTTTTGAAAGCTATATCCAAATAATTACATGCCCTTTTGACTTGATGTAGTTGACCCTAAAACGGTTGCACTTTGCCATGTAATAAGACAATTGCTCAAATGAGGACATTCATAAAAACACTCCTCATGCATGGCTATTCATGTCCTTGGTCATTTTGATTGTAGTCTGAACTAGGGCTGCAGCTATCCATAATTTTAGTAGTCGATTAATCGATGAACTAGTTAGTTCGAATAAACGAGTAATCTGGTAATGAACATACAATTAAAATATTAAACATTAAAATACCTGAGCTGAGCCTCAAACGGTATAAAAAAATAAATCAGTGAGGATCTAAGTACAACAAAAGAGCAATTGGCTAATTTACATAGCAAAAGTCTGCTAGCTTAAATGCTATAAAATGCTAACTTTATTATTATTATTTTTTTTTTACAATGCTCTTTACAAATGGTTCAAACACATATTCCCACAAAAAGGCTAAATATACCTAAAAACTCAATCATGAATGCATTAAAAAAAACATTAGCTCAACAAAAACCTATGTTGGTCTTAACAGAGAGCAGCTGGATTCAGCCATGTGAGAAGAGTTATGTCATATTCACTGTCGCCACTAAAGGGCAGTGTATCCACCCAAATCAATAAAACTAAATGCAAACACACCCAAAACAAATCATTACAACGGCACTTTAATGAAACGAATACTCGAAGGAGCAAAATTGAATTATAATCCCGTTTACCAATCAAATTACTCAAGTTAATCGATTAATTACTGCAGCACAGTTTGAACACTTGTTTCTAAAATGCAAGTAATTTTGGAATTTCAACTGTGATATATATAGTATGTATTGTTTAGAGCTGTCAAATTTATCGCGTTAACGGGCGGTAATTAATTTTTTTGATTAATCACGTTAAAATATTTAATGCATCTGCGGAACAACCCACTCATGCATTGCCGCAAACAGACTACAATGGTGCCGTTTTATGTATATTGAGAGCTAAGAGGCAGAGACAAGCGAATGGATTGGACACAGGCATTCATTGGGGCCGCACAATTTATTGGCATAAGCTTTGGCATCTCTTCCACAGCAATTATAACTATTGTGGCGAGCGACGTGGTGAAGAATAACAGATGACCTTTTCTTTAACACCCTGTATTGAACACAACGCAGAGAAGATATACCATTTGCAGCCACCACTGACAGTCAGGGTTACCGAACTTCCCATCATGCATTTGGGCAGAACAGTTAATTCGCTACGGTATCATATACTGAAAGCACAACAAAAATAATATTCCTATCTCTCTCTCTCCAAAAAATAAATAAAAAGTTCACATAAAGAAAAGCCCTAAATGCAAAGAGAACTGGCATTCCCAATCAAAATAGCTATGCAAAATAATACTTAGACTTTGGTCAAACTCTATTCAAACATTTCGTTTAGCTCAACAATACACTAGACGGCAATATTTAGTCACAATATACAAACTATCAGAGGTCTCGTACGTTGTAAAGTCAACACTCAAATGAAAATAAGGTACAATGAACCCGGAAAGTACGGCGTCAGTCGAGAGGCAAAACGCACTAGAAAAACTTGGTTAGATCTCGAACTAATTTAAAACTCGCCCATAACATCTTTTGGTGTATTTCAATCACTACCTTCCACAATGGCGAGCTATTAGTTTATTTTTTGATTGAAAATTTTACAAATTTTATTAAAATGAAAACATACAGTCAACAGAGGGGTTTAATATAAAATTACTGTAACTTGTACTCACATTTATCTTTTAAGAATTACAAGTCTTTCAATCCGTGGATCCCTTTCACAGAAAGAATGTTAATAATGTTAATGCCATCTTGTGGATTTATTGTTATAATAAACAAATACAGTACTTACGGTATGTACAGTATGTTGAACGTATATATCCGTCTTGTCTTATCTTTCCATTCCAACGATAATTTACAGAAAAATATGGCATATTTTAGAGATGGTTTGAATTGCAATTAATTACAATTAATTGATTTTTAAGCTGTGATTAACTTGATTAAAAAATTTAATCGTTTGACAGCCCAAGTATTGTTACGATACACATTTAATCTAACAGCACTAAACTGACTTTGAACAGAATGCTTCAGATCAGTGGTGCTCACACTTTTTGCCGCACGAGCTACTTTATGAACAACCAACTTTGAGTGATGTACCTATCTATATTTTTGGACATTACCTTTCTCTGATGACTTGCACTAAATAGCACCTCACACAGAATGAAATGTTTGCTTTAAAAAAGTCTTTGGGGGAAAAAAAAAACAGATTGCTCTCCATTTGTGGTTAACTGTGCATGTGTCACAATTCATGCAAAAACAAGATTGCGCTCATTGATGTCAATTTAAGGCGAGACGTTAGAGAATGTGGACGATAGGCTAAGGGCCTCTGACATTGGATCATCCCCTAAAACCTGTCTGGTTTACCTATATGTCAATCAAAAGAAAGCTCCATTAACAAACAAAGATGTGGCTATCGTTGAAATCTACCAGTCGATCATGAGGGACGTAAATGGGACCCCCGGTTTATAGTTTAATAAAGGAATTGCCATTATTTATGTAATAGGATTGGAGAATTTTGTCATATTCTCAATTCCTGTTTCAATGCCAGTGATTCATTGTTTCCTAGAGGACTTGTGTTTGCGCAGATGTTGGTTTGGAGCTCAACTTGCCCTAGCTGATGGTTCAATGGGAACCAAACCAAAAAAGTGGAGAAAAGGGATCTAAACCATTCAGACTTGTACCCTGTATTCCCATTTGTGTTGACAGAACTAGAAGACATTTGAAAAGTTACATTTACACAAAACACTTCATTGTCGAACAAATAAAAAATTAAATCAAATTTGCAAATGGTTAATTAAGTGCACTTCTCTGCACAGAGGCCACATGTACACTCACTCAACGCATGCATGAAATATTCGCAAAAATAACGTTTGCAGATCGTTTTTACACAACTACTCCATATTAATATGTTTGAATGAACAGGGACCGCCTGACGTAATGCATTCGGGTTACCGTTTTGTGATCCATGTACAACAATACATGTATCAAGCCCACAGTTAACTCATTCACGACCAAAGATGTATATAATGTTGTTTATGATGTTCAATTGCTGATAACTCAAGAGTGAAAAAGAATAGAACCAAACTTTTTTTTAATGAACAATGGGAATCTAATCTTTAAATTCTGTGTTCATGTAGCCATAAAACACGACATTCTGCGGCGCTTGAAAGAAGGGGGTGCCTTGGGACATGATGTTTGGTAGTGAATGAGTTAATCAACTCTGAGACCCAAAAAATATATATATAAAATTGGGCTCAGCGTATCAATGCATCTACATCTCTAGAAGATATTTTTGACCTGCCAGATTTCATTCCGATCCGTCCACGAATAACAGAAGGGTAGAAACTTTAGTTAGTTTACGTAACAAGAAGAAGGACAAGAATAAAGTGAGTTACTTTTTGAGCCTGCCCTCGGGCGGTCTAAAGATGTAAAATGCAATGCCAGTTGCTGGCGTTAATCAGTGACTAAGGTTATAGCTACTGTGGTGCTGATTTCATGACTGCGCCATTTGCCTCAACATGATACCTCACTGGTACTGAAAAATCTAAACTTTTCTCAACTTTATTTTCTTATTCCCTGACTGCAGCTTTAATCAGAGTACCATGCTTTGACTAGTGATGGCATACAGTATACAAGCCATACTTGGAATGAGAAAAAAAGGGGTTATTTCCCCTTTAAGTTGGACTTCTTTTGACTGAATCAACAGGAATAGTAGCGGCCAAGTAATGTCTTATTTCCTCAATCAACTGTCAAACCCCACAATTGACAGAATTGTTCATGATCAAGTAATCTGTTCTGGATCACATTCACGCTCTGTTGTATTTTTTTCCCCTCAGTTCTTTATTAACCCTTTGAATTTTCTCCCTTCTTTACCTTTTTGCTTCAGTTTCTTTCTGTCTGATCATCCTTTCATTCCATTTGACCTTTGATTTTTTTCTTCTCTGTAATCTGCCCGATCACTCAGACCCACCCATGCTTCTCTCTCACTCTTTTCCCTTCATCCCTCTCTCCATCTCTTGCTTCTTGTCTTGGTTGATCCCAGGTTCAGTCTCAGCCAGGAGGCTTAGCGCTCTAAAGCTTTCTCAGCGCAGGTTCATTGCAAAAAGAAATCCTTCGCTAAGAGGGAATTACCTACCACATAGACTCCAGCAGCATGGACACAGACACATATGCTGTACATGGGCTACGGCTCTTTGTGATATCACTATTCACACAAACACTCACACACAACCTTTGAGAGTACAAAGTGATTCACTTTTTCAGTGCTGCATATATAATGCTGTTTGTTTCTGTCATGCTGAGTGATATGCCAAGAAATATTGTATCATCTGCCTCTTCTCTTCTTTGATTAATGACATTTGTTGTACGTTCTAGGGCTGACCGCCCCAGTGCAGACACATAAACACACACGCACACAAACCTTCCTATTGAGCCGGCGTCATGAATTTTTTATGAATGTTTGCATCTGCAAGTGTGCGTGTCTGTGTGTGTGTATGTGAGAGAGAGAGAGAGAGAGAGAGAGAGAGAGAGAGAGAGAGAGAGAGAGAGAGAGAGAGAGAGAGAGAGAGAGAGAGAGAGACCCCTTCAACTGCATCAATAGCTATTAGTGCAGTTGCCAGATAATTGTGCCACAGTGGCTGCAGTGCAGGGGGGAAAGAAAACATATTATCTGATAATACAGCAGAGTGCAATACAGTAAAGAGCATCGAATCAGGACACAGGGGTGGTTGTGAGATGATCTGTGTGTTAAAACACCAAGTGACATACTTGTTCAACGCCAAAGTACTCTCTAAATACTGCCCCCTCTTGTCACAGTAAGAGATGTGCACAGATTTTATTCCTCGTTTGAGTTGTCAGTTTCTTCAAGTGAGGGAGATTATGGAATGTGCTGTATATGCTTCTGTTATAAACAGATGCTATCGTCCATCAACTTGTAGTGGATTTTGTTTGGATTACTTAGGGACATGTTGACACATTCATCCTGTTCTCAAATCATGACCGTCACACAAGCCTTCAGTCACTTATGTCTCTATCATTGAGACAAGCTCATACATATCCTGTCACTGAGTCAATGGAAGGTGCCCATCTAATGTTATTAAACTAAAAAATGTTAATGTACTTGATGAAAATTTGCTTTAAGTTTGATTTGAAAATTTAATTTTGGGCGGCCAGAGTGCTTGTTTAATAGGTTTTCGCTGACACCATCACAACGTTCTGTTTCAGCCAGGTTATTTCAGTGGAAAAAAAACATATTTCAGAAAAAACTTTTGGACATAGTGCAGTCAAAAATTCTTCGTGCAACACTAATTTAAATGTTATACTTTCTTGTTGTATAAAGAAGTGTAATTTCATTTTCTCTGCAGGAATTTTTTGATTTTATAAAGAAAATATACAGTACAATTTTTGTTTATCTGCTTAACATTATTAGACTAAACCTAAGCATGAAAACACATAACAAAACAAATTTCATATGAAGTGTTATTTAAGATTACGGTAAATAAAAAAAAAATGTTTTATGTAGTGCAGTGCTTTTATTCTGAGGAAAATGTGTCCACTCCTACTCTAGACTAATTAGTCATACACAGTGGCCCATAAACTGCAAATTTAGCCATGCATGGCATCCATGCATAGTTTAAACTTGCAATAAATGTTCACGTTTTTAAATCTTATCTTTGTATTGATGATAAATACTTATGCATTAAATTCAGCCACCTTATGTGAACTGGTAAACTAGTGTTAGTTCATCAGCAAAATTCATGTTCCCTGCATGTTGTGGGTTCATATTGGCAGCACAATTTGCAGTTCATGAAATCTATTCCACTGAAATACCTCAGCCAGGTCAGCTTCATATAAAGTCCTACTTTAAGAGTTATGTGAAACATGTAGATCCGAGTGATAATGACTAGACCCCCCTCTTTTCACACGTAAGTCAAATACATTGACCTATATTCTTCTTTGGCATTTGTCTCCTTTCTTTTTGTTTAGGAGTTTAATGGCCTCAATAATGCAATAAAAATTGCCCCCATCTTTTTTTAAAAAAAAATGTAATTTTATATTTTATATGTGTGTGTGTGTGTGTGTGTGTGTGTATATATGTATATATGTGTATATATGTATATATGTGTATATATGTGTGTATATATGAATATATATATATATATATATATATATATATATATACACACACACTATATTTCTTATAATGCTTGAGTTAAAAAAAAAAAAAAAAAAAAAAAAAAAAAAAGGCCTGCAGAAAAAATGACTCAGTATTTGTTTTAGGCTTGCTATGTGGTGCATTTTGGCATCTACTGCAAAGTCTCTTTTTAGCTTAAAGGGTATCCCAAACAGTTATAAAGTATATCGCTACTGTAGGTGGATTTTAATGTTTTGTACATTTGTTCCAAAATTGATAAAAAATCCTCTCACGCTAAACCAAACTACTATTTCAGTATCAAGTGTTAACAGTTAAAATGGTAAATAAAATACTCAAATCCCTATCTTTATCAGCAGCTTTAAATTACATTCAATTAATTTAATGTTGTGAATCAAACCGTTAAAGTTGTTAAAATTGCTCCCGTTAATCCCATAATTTCCCTTCTGTCTACTTTCGACATGTCAAAGTTTTAAAACTTTAATCATTTAAAGATAGATTCAAGTCAAGATTTTGCCGATTTAGCAGTATTTTAGATAAGAAAGTTAATTAGGTTCGCTACAACAGAGCCTTCTAGAGAAGTCTACTGCTTTAAGATGGCGGCAAGTCTGTCATTTCGCATCTAGTTCTCTATACATGTTGTAACACCACAATCGTCTGTCATTTTGCATCTAGTTGTACATATATGTGATATCTACCGTAGCCGTATGTGGCCGTATGTTTGTAGCAATTAGCAACTGGGCGTTGTTTGTAGCGGGTGTCGGCCGAAGACAGTTATTATTGTTTTTTTTTATCTAGCTGCATGAGTTAAACTTGATATTTACTCTCGGTCAGGTCCTCATTGCGTCCCGAAGACCGCGCTGACTGTGTTTTTGTTCTGCTTTACCTGGTATAATTCAGTAATCGGAATTTGGATGTTCGTGAATAGTTCTCGAATCTTCCATGGCCGAATAATCTAAGAATCGGAAATTTTGCATGCCTCTAATAGCTACGGTATATATATGTTAAAAAAATAAAAATAAAAATAAATATATATATATATATATATATATATATATATATATATATATATATATATATATAAGTATGTCTATATATATATATATATGTATATCTATATATATATATATATATGTATATATATATATATATATATATGTATATATATTTACAGTGAAGAAAATAAGTATTTCAACACCCTGCTGTTTTGCAGGTTCTCCCACCTAGAAATCAAGTGGGAGTCTGAAATTTTCATCGTAGGTGCATTTCCACTGTGAGAGAGATAATCTAAAAATAAAAATCCAGAAATCTCAATGCATGATTTTTTAACAATTTTATTTGTGTGAGACGGTTTCAAATAAGTATTTGAACACCTGTCCATCAGCTGCAATTCCGACTTTGATAGACAGGTCAGTCCGACTAAAAGTCCACCTCCACTCCATGTGGTATTATAATGAATCAGATGCACCTGTTTGAGGTCAATAGCTGCATAAAGACACCCGTCCACCCCATACAATCAGTAAGACTCAAACTTTTAACATGGCCTAGACCAAAGAACTGTCCAAAGACACCAGAGACAAAATTGTACACCTCAACAAGGATGGAAAGGACTACGGAGCAATTGCCAAGCAGCCTGGTGAAAAAAGTTTCACTGTTGGAGCAATCATTAGAAAATGGAAGAAGCTTAACATGACGGTCAATCTCAATCGGAGTGAAGCCCCACGTAAAATATCACCTTGGGGGGTCTCAATGGTCCTGAGAATGGTGAAGAATCAGCCCAGAACGAAATGTTAGGAGTTGGTCAATGACCTGAAAAGAGCTGGGCCACTGTTTCCAAGGTTACTGATGGTAATACACTATTGTTATCGTTTAAATGACCATTTGGATGATGCAAAGGAGTCATGGGAGATAGTTTTGTGGTCAAATGAGAGCAAAATATAACTTTTTGGTCATATTTCACTAACCGTGTTTGGAGGAGGAAGAATGATGAGTACTATCCCAAGAACACCATCCCTACTGTGTAGCATGGGTGTGTTAGCATCATGCTTTGGGAGTGTGTTTCTGCGCATGGGACAGGACAAGTGCTCTGTATTAAAGAGAGGATGACTGGGGCCCTGTATTGTAAGATTTTGGGGAAAAACCTCCTTACCTCAGTCAGAGCATTGAAGATGGGTCGTGGCTGGGTCTTTCAACATGACAATAACCCAAAGCACACAACAGCCAGGAAAACCAAGGAGTGGCTCTGTAAGAGGCATATCAAGTTTCTAGCATGGCCTAGCCAATCTCCAGACCTAAACCCAAAAGAAAACCTTTGGAGGGAGCTCCAACTCAGCGACAGCCCAGAAACCTGACTGATCTAGAGAAGATCTCTGTGGCAAGTGACCAAGATCCCAGTGTGTGCAAACCTGGTAAAAAACTACAGGAAACATTTGACCTCTGTAATTGCAAACAAAAGACTACTGTACCAAAAATTAACATTGATTTTCTCAGGTGTTACAGTACTTATTTGCAGCTGTACCACACAAGTACATTGTTCAAAATCATACATTGTGATTTCTGGGTTTTTCTTTTCAGATTATCTCTCTCACAGTGCACATGCACCTACAATGAACATTTCAGACCCTTTAATGATTTCCAATTCAGAGAACTTGCAAAATAGCAAGCTGTTCAAATACTTATTTTCTTAAATGTACGTACACAGTTATTACTTTCAGCGTCAATTACTTACAAAAAACCCCCCGATCTATTTGCAGTCATGATTTGTCCACTGTATAGTCATCATTAGTAGAGCTGGGAATCTTTGGGCACCTAACGATTCGATTACGATTACGATTCAGATGGTCCGATTCGATTCTAAAACGGTTATTGATGCACCCCCCCCCCCTTTTTTTTTTTTTTTTTTTTTTAATGTTTTGTACATTAGTTCCAAAATTGTTCAAAAATACTCTCAGGCTAAACCAAACTACTATTTCAGTATCAAGTTAACATATAGCAGTAAACAAATATACAAAAATAACAGTAAATAAAAAACTCCAGTCCCCATTCTGTATCAGCAGCTTTAAACTACATTCAATTAATTTAATGTTGTGAATCAACCGTTAAAGTTGTTAAAATTGCTCCCGTTAATCCATAATTTCCCTTTTGTCAACTTTCGACATGTGAAAGTTTTAAAACTATTTTAAAGATAGATTCAAGTCAATATTTTACCGATTTAGGAGTATTTTAGATAAAAAGTTAATTAGGTTTGCTTGGAAGGTTCGCTACAACAGCCTTGCAGAGAAGTGTACTGCTTTAAGATGGCGGCCGTTTACTACGTCTGCATCTAGCTTTTTGTAGATGTGCTGCAAACGCTACCGCTACCGTAGTGCATCTAGTCTTATATAAATGATATCTACCGTAACATTATGTGGATGACGTACTTTTGTAGCAGCTTCAGGTATGTTGTTGTGTTTTTTTATCTCGTGGCATGAGTTGAGCTAGAGCCGTGAGTTGAGCATTGGCATTACCCGAACGGCCGGGTAATGAGAAGCATGATGTTTAGCTACTCTCGCTCCGTTGCTCATTGACCGCGCGGCGCGCTGAGTGTGTTGTACTTCCGCTTTACTTGGCATATTTCAATAATCGGAATTTGGATGTTTGTGAATCGTTCTCGAATCAGCCACGGCCGAATCGCGAATAATCTAAGAATCGGAAATTTTGCACACCTCTAATCATTAGTGATAAAATATATAGGTGATCTGGTCGACTTTTGAAATTGTTGCACCGAAACTATTAAAAATATTTACTATAGTTGCAGACAAGTATTATTGAGGTGTGTTATTTCCATAGTTTCCCTCATTTGTATGTTATCAAGCCAGTGGGCACCCTGGGAGATTCAGTCACACTTGTTTTGGTGGAGCTGTGTTTGCTTGTGCATCCTCCATCAGCAGCCCGTCTGTACATCACTTCCTGAGTGTGTCCCAAAATAGCAACAAGAACGATCACAACCAAGGAAACACACCAGCTGCCCCTCTCAAAACACCACTCACTTTCTTCCCTCCTTTCCTATTATTGGGTTCACCATTAAGCATTACTGGACAATGTGTTTTTTTTTTTTTTTTTGGCACTTGTTCCTTTACCCCATCAAACAAATGCACCAGAAGTCAAGAATTAAAGTACAATTATTTGTAAAACAAAAAAACAGCTATATTTAGAAAAAAAAATCACAATCAAACAAAAATACAACAATGTGGTCTAATAATTATTAGGGTAAAGTTAAAATTTCCATATTTAATGTAAAGTTGAGCTTATTTCAGTCTTTTCTCTTCCTTCATCTGTGGACATTTACTGTAACTTCTTTTACGTTGAGACTGTGATTCCACTTGTTTTTTTATTCAGTTTTTCAAAACCAAACACACTTACACCCAGTGTCTTTAAATGATAAACAAACCAAGGCAAAACACACCATCAAATCAAAAAATAAAAAGAAAGGGGAAAAAAAATAATGAATAGATAATAATAATTTTCAGTAACAAGGCCCGGCCTTCAATTTCCTCTCTATGTCAAAGTTCTTATTGTCCTTTAGAGTTGGTGTCCTATTCCCCCCCCGCAAATCTCTCCATTTTTACCATTTGTCGTCAAATTGTCTTTCTTGTTGTTTGAATCTCTACGTGATTTTCTCCATTACGCATAGTTCTTCCAACATGCAGATCCAATGCTCCTCAGTTGGCTGGTCCACTTTTTACCACAGGTTGAGACTCTGATTCAGTGAAGGAAACAAGATTTGGTAAATGTAATGCTGCTTTTAGCCTTAGCGTCATGTTATGATGTAGCAGGATTCCACAAAAATGGCACAGTAACATGCTAGGCTTTCTTTACATCATTAATGGTATGTTTTTGCCCTTCTGTGAAGTTTCAGCTAAAAGCTCAGTATAAAACCTCTCAAAAATGGCATGCCAGTCTTCTGAAAGAAACGTTGTTCACTTGCTGCAGGCAGAGCCATTGATGTCCCTTTTCAAGTTTGTTGTTTACCTAAAAAGTTGGCTTGAAAAGCCTTCGTTTAGATGTTCTTTCAGCGTCTGCAAGGGACACCCTAAAACTCAAAACTCAAGTCAAATTATTTATAGCCAGAAATTGAGTAAACAGGTCTGCTTGATAGCAATTTTTAAATGCCTGGGTTTCTGTAATTCAGATTCTCCTTTTGTCATTTAAAAGTTCATTTGACTGGAAAAAATGGCCCGGAGTGGTGAGAGAGCACATGAAGAGCATGCAGCAAGCAGTTTGTTAATGGATAATGCAGCATCAATGTATGAACATGGTATTTTATTTCTTCAACGGTGAGCATAAAATTGTAACTTGCAACGTAGGCAACAGTGATTGCACTGCAATGTAATACTTCAATTTGAAGGTGAATGGATAACAGTGCTATTCTGTGCAAGTTGAACTTTTATACAGGTTTTGCCAAACTCTTTCCTCCTGTGGTCTGTGTAGTTTTGCAGGCTTGGTGACCGTCTTACTTGCCCTGACTGTCAGTCTTGGCCACATCTTTTTCTCACTAGGAACACAAACCTTTGTGATAATCAGTGTTGTTAATCTTACTTTAAAAAAGTAATTAATTACAGTTACAAATTACTTCTCCCAAAAAGTAATTGTGTTAGTAACTCAGTTACCTGAATGTAAGGGTAATTGGTTACTTGGCAAAGTAACTGGTGATAATTTTCATGTTTTTTTTCTCAAAAAAAAAAAAAAAAAAAAAAAAAAAAAAAAAAAAAAAAACAGTGGGAAAGTTTAAAGGGTTTTTGGGACAATTGGCCCTAGCCCAATTCTTTACCCTAAACTTAACTAGACACAAGGGGTGCTGCGGATATTGCGATAACTAGATAGCAATTAGTTCCCTTCTGACTACTTTCGACATGTGTAAGTTTTAAAACTGTTTCATCATTCAAAGATTAAGTCAAGAGTTTGCCAATTTAGGAGCATTTTAGATAAAAACACTTAGGTTCGCTAGGAAGTTTCTCTACAACAGAGCCTTTCTGAGAGGTCTACTGCTTGATGATGAAGATGGCGGCTGTTTACTCACGCATCTAGTTCTTTATACATGTTGCTAATGCCGCCGTGTCTGTCATTTGCACCTAGTTCTATATTATGTAATAACTACTGTAGCGTCATGTGGGCGTAGTTTGTAGGCTATCGGCTACAGTCACCTATTATTGGAGCCATCTAGCATCGCGCTTGCAATGCCGTCACAACTCCCTTGCCTCCTCCTCACTCCTGCTCTGCTCTCTCGTCTCCGTGAGACCGTCTCTCTCAAACTTTTCTCGTGTCATTCAACCAACATAGTAACGCATAGTAATGCACGCCTTTCCCACCTCAGTAACGGTAACGACGTTGCCAAGATGAAAAAAGTAGGGCTGTCAAAATTATCGCGTTAACGGGCGGTAATTAATTTTTAAAATTAATCACGTTAAAATATTTGACGCAATTAACGCACATGCCCCGCTCAAACAGGTAAAATGACAGCACAGTGCAATGTCCACTTGTTACTTGTGTTTTTTGGAGTTTTGTCGGCCTCTGCTGGCGCTTGGGTGCAACTGATTTTATGGGCTTAAGCACCCATGAGCTTTGTGTAATTATTGACATCAACATTGGCGGGCTACTAGTTTATTTTTTGATTGAATATTTTACAAATTTTATTAAAACGAAAACGTTAAGAGGGGTTTTAATATAACATTTCTATAACTTGTACTAATATTTATCTTTTAAGAACTACAATTAAAAATTTTAATCGTTTGACAGCCCAAGAAAAAAGTAATTAATTAGATTACTCACTACTGAAAAAAAATAACGCCGGTAGTAACGCTGTTATTAACAACACTGGTGATAATGTGCGACTGTAGTACTTTTTTTCACTTTGGATTTTGTGCTTCTTGACCCCCAAACTCCACTAGACGGATGCAAGTCTACCAAGTGGCTTGCGCACAAAGTGATTGGGAACCACTGCAATAAGGTGTCTTTCCCTTCTGAGAGAATTATTCTCATAAACTCATCTGAAAAATCAAGTCAGCAGTTACACAATAGCATGCAGATATTAACATGAACCTAATGCTTTCAAATAGTGTAGACGGGAGTTGACCGATGTGGTTACCTTACATAATTCAAATTTAAGCCTCGTTAGAAACAACAGTTGGGCAACTTTACATTTGAAGAGATGAATTAAACATCAACTTTCTCCTAAATAACTTCAAATAAAGTACTATCCGCTCACAGTTCAAAGAACAAAGGTTCAAAGCACAGGTCCTGCGTGAAGTTTCCATTTTATTTTTTGGTACAATCCATAACACTTGTGTTTATTTTACGGTATACATGTATACCTTAATGAAATATAACATGTGTTGTCATTGGTTTAATATTATTTATAGAGATGTCCCGATCGATCGGATGCCGATCGATCGGGTCCGATCACGTCATTTTCAACGTATCGGAATCGGTAGAAAAATATCGGCCAAGCCTTTTTTAATATATATATACTTTATATTTTAATTAAATCGTTTTCTAATTGTATTTAACGTTACAGACATAATATGTTACACTCATCCAGAGTCTTTAGTGTAGGCTTAAGGTAGGGTTATTAAAAATATCCCGATAATGGTGGCAATTCATTAATTAATAAATGTGTCACGTTAAAATATTTAACGCAATTAATGTATGCGCTGCACGACCCTCTCACCCATTGTTGCGCTCAATCTGTAATGACGCCGTTTTAACTATATAGAGAGATAAAAGGCAGCACAATATGAGTAGAGTGAATTTTGGCAGCCTTTGGAACCTTTTTTTTAATTGGCTGAAGCCTTGCAATCCCTCTCCCGATGAATAGAAATATCATGGGAAGCAATGTGGGGAAACAAGGTGGCAATTGATCTTTGTCTTAACACCTTAAGTTCTTTCCCAACGCAGAGAAGATATATCAATTGCTAGCATGACGCACAGTCATGGTTCCACTTCCCATCATGCATTTGGGATGGCCACAGTATCATTTACTGAAAGCTCAACAAATAAACTAGATGGTAATATTTAGTCACAATATACAAAGTCACAAGTCTTTCTATCTGTGGATCCCTCTCACAGAAAGAATGTTAATAATGTAAATGCCATCTTGAGGAGTTATGGTCATAATAAACAAATACAGTACTTATGTACTGTATGTTGAATGTATATATTCGTCCGAGTTTTATTCATTTTTTTCTTAATGCATTGCCAAAATGTATATGATTGCGAAAAATTATCGGGAATGATTGGAATTGAATCGGGAGCAAAAAAAAAGCAATCGGATCGGGAAATATCGGGATCGGCAGATACTCAAACTAAAACGATCGGGATCGGATCGGGAGCAAAAAAACATGATCGGAACAACCCTAATTATTTATGAAATAAAATTCCCTAAAATGCTTGTCTTCCAAAGCATTTATATACTTCATGGATTTTAGGGGGATTTGCACCAGCAGATCCACCTCAGAAAGCCACATTTGTTGTTTAAAACACCAAGGTTTCGTTTTAACTGAGAACATGGATTTCTCGCCCGATCACCCGGGTCCTCATGCCCGAAAATAGTGAGCTTCGGGCAGCCACTCGAGGATCATGAATTGCTCGGAGTCTCCTTGCTGGAAGTTCTCGTTGGTGCTCAAAAATGTCCAGGTTCTTTCATTCCAAACGTTCATTCACAGTGTATTTGCGCATTGCAGCTCAATCAATGTCACAATCCACCTCAGAGTGCCACATTTTGGGCTAAAACAGCCAAAGTTACATTGTGCCTGACATGGGGAATCCATCCACTCCGATCTGCCGTGTGCTTTTCCCCGCATACAGTGCATGTTGGGCTGTCCGAGAGCTGCGCGTGGCGCCGGGAGGTTAATCGCTGTGTTTTCATCCAAACATGCTCAAAAAAACGTCCATGGCGGGTTTACACTCTTGACGCCATCTCAACGTGCCCCGTATTGGTCATTAAAATCCAAAGTTAAGTTTCGTCTGAGAACGAGTATTTCACTCTGACAGCCAATGGGACGTGGACATTGTCTTGAAGTCCACACTACGAAGGGTGTGCAGGGCTGCAATTAATCACGCGTTTAAAAAATTGACGGTGTCAAAGGGGGTTTGCGTTAACGCTGTTATTAACATGTTAACTGACAGCACTATTTGAAATATGTTACAGTATGTTACAGTGTGACTAACATTGTTAAATTGGTGCCATATGGCTTTTGGATGTCTGGGTCGATTGATATGGCCAGCGTTCCTTGCACTGTAGGAGCAGTTTAGCACAGACAAATTGTACTAGATTTTTTTTCCCAGGGACTTCATGAACTTTTTTATTCTTTGTTTGTGAAAATTTCACTGCATGTTCTGAAGTTCTTGGCACCTGCAGGAAACACGTTTTGGGAGTATAAAAAGTTATAAGGGCAGGAAATTAAATTATATTTAATAGTCTTTGAGTTTATTAGTCTTAATATTTCTTTTTTTAATCTGTGGACAAGATGGCACAGCTGTATCTCTCTCTAAACCCCCTCCTTTTCCACTGGCAGCTCCCTCTTTAGTGGTTGTTTTGTAGATTGTTCTCCTGTTGTTGTCATAGCGACTGTGATGCAGACAACCCGAACAGGCTGCCTGTCTGGTTGAGTATGTCAAGTGTGTGTGCGTGTGTATGTGAGCAGGCTGCGTATGTGCTTGTGTGATAAATTGCCAGAGTGGTGAATTGCATAATGCCCCCCCCCCCCAAAAAAAAAAAAAAAAAAGAGGAAGGGGGGCAGGGGGGTGGAATGTACGCATGCCTGCGTTTTTGTTAGATTTAGGGGCTGAGAGTGCTTTTTTCGAGCATTTCTGTTTTGTGGCGTTCACATGTACACTGATTGACCAGATATTTGCTGTCATTTTGAACGTACACAGGCTCGATATAAACTTCCTTACAATGGCTAAGTTTTTACTGAAGTTTTGGGCTCCTTACCAGCAACAGTCTGAGTAGGGCGGGGTGGCTGAGGGCTTGAGTGGGAGGATCTAATGTGAGTAAGGAAAAGGAAGGTTGGGCACTGTGCCAAGTGGGCAGTGTGTGAACCATTGTGATGCTGCCATTCTCCTTCACAGAGCCCTCCTATTGGACAGCATTAGGAGTCTATTAATAGGTCCCCAATCTGGAAAACACAGCTAAAAATAGAGGTTGAGCAATGTAAAAAGTTTGAAGTGGAAAGTGATTAATTTAATATTGAAAGTCAAAATAAAACTTTTTGAAAAGTCTACCAAATGAAGTTGATGTAATTACTGATTCTATTAACAAGTTATGATACGTGACTAAGACAAAGTGGATAATAGTGGGGCTTGTTGCATGACGGAACAGTTGTGCTAGTAGTTAAACATTCTAAACGTCTGACAGCTGATAAATACTATGGGATGAATGAAATGTTCACTTTGCAACAAGGAGTAACATGCAAACGTGAAGCTCGTTAGTGCATAAGATCCATAAATTAGCCGCTTTGTTATTAAAGTTGAAGGGGTTAAAGAGAGAGTATTGGCTTCCAATATAGTCCGTACAATATGGTAATGTCAACAAACAACCTTTAAAGCCATTGTTTTTTTACCATTTAATGTGTCTGTTTAAGAACTGTTGGTGGTTTTTTCAAAGATTTCATACACATTGACTTCTGTCTTTGGGACTCTTGTATGCGTGTGCTTCTGTGTGTGAATGCGTGCATGTTACATATGTACGAGTTTATAAGAGAGCATGGGTTGTGGTCTTTTGCTGTCTGGCTTGATGCAATGTTGGATTAGATGGGTTACATAATGTGCTCTGAGCTTCAAGCAGCATACGCTAAGAGGATTACCACAAGTCTACTAAAGACACTGGTCTGCAGCCACACATACAGACGCACACAGTGCTACTTCACAAAGCAAAGTATTACACACACACGCTCGATCTGAGTCATTTGTCTGGGTGCACACAGGCACCTCAAAATATCTTTGATTGGTATTACATAACTGTGGACTTTTTTTTTTTGAAAGAGTCAAATAATAATGGTCACTGACACCTACATTGACCAAAGTCGGTTCACCGGCCATAAAATACTAGTTACAGTTAAAATATTATTCAATCTTAAATGTAATTTTATTTTTTTACATGTTGTAAAAAATGTTTTCAATTGCCAAAGGTATGACAAAGCGTACTTTATTTAAGAGTCCTTCAAGATATTTGTAAAGTAACATTATGCTATACGCTACTATGGATTATTCCATTCAAATTGAGAATAGGAGTGGTTTGGATTTCCAAACGTACGAACACATCACTCTGCTCAAGAAACGGTGCTTAGAAGTGGGACAGTTTAAAATGTCCTTAAAAAAGCTGTGAATATTCTCATCCATCCAGATCATTTCCTTTGCGGGGCATTTAATCGATCGTAACTGGACCTTTCTGGCAAGATTTTTCACCTCAACAACATACTCTATTGCGTAAACTGGTGAAAACTGCTCGAAAACGTCTTCCATGTCAACCAACCTAAAAGGTTTGTCGCCTTGGTACTAATTTCTAAGCTCAATTTTGCTCAACTATTTTAGTATTAATATTTGCTTTGAGTTACAATGAATACACTGAAGCATGTCCAGAATTTCAGTACTCACCCAGAAAGGCCATATTTTTTGTCATTGTCAATGTCTAGATGGATGTCAACAAGTTCAGAATATACGGGCCATAATTTCTGTGATATCTCTAACTGTCAATGACTTCATTTGTCATAGAGGAGTTTAGACATGTTTGAGTTGCTTATTCAAAAATGTTTTGGAAAATCTACCAAGACTGTGGCCACTTGTCACTAGAGTTTGGCATCGAGCAGCGATGGGATCCGGGACTAACACTCCCAATTCTCCCGGATCCGTTCAAATTTTTAAAGTTCGATTCCATGTTTCGATGCCCTGACCGCCGATCAGAAAAAAATAACGTTCTCCACAGCAGGAGGCACTCTCTGTCCAGAACGCTCACGCTTATGCCATTTTCTTCAACAAAAACTGTTTCTGATATTATACTGTACCTGCTGCTAATCTGGACTGGGTTTTACATGTTGTTTTTTTTTGTTTGTTTGATATTCTGCACCAGGTTAGCCTTTTAGTGGGAGCTCAGTAACATGTAAAAAATTCTGTAGCATAAGACACTCTAAAACATAGGCAAAATAGCATGTGTAAATGTTTTCTCCATGAGCGTTTGAAAAATAAACATCTTTTGTAAGTACACTCCTGTGGAAAGAAATGTCATCATACTCAAGTTCAGAGACTGATATTTATATACAAGTTAAAAATAGCCTGTGAGAAATTCATAGTAATTGAAAGTTCATATATTCGAAAAAATAGTCGAGTAGTTAATATAGACTATGCAATTTTTTTTATCTTGTCTATTAAAAGAATCGGAATCGAGAATCGGTTGGAACCAGAATCGAAATGTGGAATCGGAACCGGAATCTTTCAAATTCAAACGATGCCCATAACCATTCTAAGCTTCAAGTACAACAGTGGCATTGAAAAAGCCCTTAATGAAATTTCACAGAAAAACATTAAAGGGTATGTAGTGCCCTGGGAAAATTTTAATATTCCATCATTTATCCATAAACGCATGCCTTTTGTATTCATATCAGGCCATTTCGAGTAATTACACACAAGAAAATGAGAGAAATTTGGCTCGATTGTCAAGCTAAAACGACCGGCGCCCGAGATCTGGCAGATTGTGTGCGTGACGTCACGACAAGTGAAGAGAGTGCCACCGACCACTAGGGGGGCAGCGCCTGTCTGCATCAATATAATTCCTTCTAGTGAGGGGCGAATTAGGGGTGTTTTGAGCTGTTTATGCTGATGCATTGTGTTCGTCCTGCACATATTCCAGGTTCCCTCATGAAGAAACACCCCTCGTTGTCAATAAAAGAGAATTCAGAATTGACAGTGAGGGGTGTTTCTTCAACAAGAAAAAGGCTCAGTGCTTTAATACTGAATGGCGGCGATGATGGCAGACAATATCGTTTCGAGTTTCGGCGACGAATCCGACGTAGAAGGACGTAACGAATGTTCATCTAATGGTGACGAGGAGTGTTACGAAGCTTTAATCGGTGTTTTAGGTTACCAATTTGAGCCCAAACGAACGTCAATGCAGCGTAATGAAACGGTCATTGAGGGGAGCAATTACACTGATGAAACATCGGCAGCAGATCGTGTGGGAAACACCAATGATTTGTTTTGCATTTCTTTTTGTGAAGCTGATACACCGTGACTGCAAAATAAAGGAATGCATAGAATAATTATCATTTATTGCGCTATCATAGCTTTTCGCTCTGCCAACAGACACAAATATGAATGGGATCAGAGTATTTGTTCTATATATTTTACGAACGATAATTTATACATGTGTCCAGTCCTGTATCCAATGCATGACATTTTTTTATTATAAAAGAGTACTCTCTCTGGCCATTTCGAGCTTGGCTGCTCACCTCCTTTGCTTAGCTTTAGCCTCCTTTACCAGTCATCGTCCTCTTTGTTGATATCTCGGGACATTTAGGTGGCTGCGCCTGTATGGTCGGCACCGCATCTCCTTTGAGCAGCAATCTTTTAGCAAAACCCGATTTCTCTTGTCCATAGTTCGAGAAGCTTTCAGGTGGAAAATGCGCACCACAGAAAAGCGTGCCGGAGGCTGTGTCTAGAAAATTAGCCCTCTTTGCACGGACGAACTTTACCCATTGTCTGTGTAGTCCAGCTTTTTTTTTTTCGCGTTCAGGAACTCATGGATACTATATTCCGATAAATAACTATTTGTACACCACATAGCACAGCGGTTTTGAACCATTTTTGTGATGTTTTGGTCAAACAAACTCCAACGCTACTCTCTCGTCGTTAAAAAACAATGGCACCTGGCTCCGCCTCGACTGTCAATCAGTTGTCGTGACGTCTCCGCCCCATTCGGCTGTTTCCGGAACACTTTCGTAAATGTTCGTCATTTTCGATCTATTTTCGATAATTGCTCATTAATGTGACTGATTTTTATGTTAACTTTATCAATATTTGTTATCTTGGCACATAACGGTTCTATTGATGTCTCACACCCCCTTTGCTGCTACATACCCTTTAATCTTCGAGTCAAATAAAATACTATTTTTAAAAAATGATAAATTCAGTGCTTGTTAATTTTCTACATTATATCAAGGAAATTTATTCAGATGGTTAGAATTTTGTTCTTTAGATAGAAAGCAGGAAATGTCTTGTTTGCATCTGAACTCAGCCAGACATTGACAACCACAAATTTTACGGAAAGTATTCTGACAGAAAAAAAGAAGAAAAAAAAAACATCTAAAATGAAATACATAAAAAGTTTAAAAATGATTTTTTTCTTGCTTTAATCCTACATTATTAAATTAATTATTGGATTTGCATAACCATGCCTGAAATGTCGACTAAATCTAGTAAAATGATTCAATTGCAATATGATGTATTTGACACTCCTTGCCACTACATACATGAGGAATATTGCTTTACATTTTGAAGTTGTTATCTGACTTATGATACATTCACCTGACTTCGGTGCAGGCAGCAAGGGATCGATTTCTACTCGGTGACGGTGTGATTGGTAGTGCAAATGGTTGTCTGTCTCTGTGTATGCCTTAGACCAGGGGTCCCCAACCTTTTTTGCACCACGGACCGGTGTGATTTGGGTCTTTTTTTCACGGCCCGGTGTTGTCAAATTTTGCACCCTTATAAAATTTTGCTCCCAAAGCTTTTGTGGCGATGAAAAAAGCCCTCTTTTATATTTAGTTGGACTCTCAATGTTATCCAACGGTGCTAAAAAACTACATCATAAACATACATGTGCAACACGAAAATGGCGTAAATTAATGCTTAACGACACGGTGAAGTCGTTAAGTGAGAGAGCTGCGTGCAGTTGTTGTGTCTAGCTAACATGGCAAACGTAAGTTAATATTCCTTTCTTTAAAGAAAGTTTGTAGTGTGTTCTTTGGAATCGCTGCATTCGCATTCACTTTTAACATTGCACGCATGCCAAATTTGTCAGAACACCGGCAATGTGCGGCAGAAAAATACAGCAAATATGAAATAACATTTGCTTTTAGCCCCGTTGTGTTAAGTGCAGGGAAAATACAACTCACCCGCTGAATCAGTGGCTGAATCTCCCGAGATGGGAGGGTGAGAGAAGCCTGCTTCACAAAAATACGATATTGGAAATTGTAGCACAGTTTTCAGTGTTCTCCTCGCGATGTCAGGATATTCCGAAATGACTTTAATCCAGAACTTCTGTAGAGTTGTTGTCTCAAATGTACGTTTAAGGTCGCCGTGATTTGCGATCTCTACAAGCTGATATTCCTGTTGCACAGACATGCTCGAATCACTCGGTTTACTCACATACGGGTCACGAATCCACTCCTTTGCAGTTCGTGGGTCATTAGTGATTGGGAAGTAGCATAGATTTTGTTTTCTTCGAGGTTGTAGGCTCATCTTCTGGCTCGTCGGGTTCCCTTTTCCCCTGTCCAAAGACGTCCGTTTTTCAGTCATTCTAGTGTGGGGCTAATTATTTCCGGGAACAAATGTGATGGGCGAGGACCTACGTCATATGTTATTATCGAGGCCAAGCGCACATAGATATAAAAACTAGATGTACTGCCAATAGTCCAATCAATGCATTTCTATGACGACCTCCTATCCTGTAGTTGTATATCTAGAGTAGACAGAGATATTGGTGTGTTAAGCGGCACAGGCCAAAGTCAATCAGCCAGAATGCAGTCGTTAATAAATTATTTATCATTTCTGCAAGGCCCGGTACTAAAGGCGCCACGGACTGGTACCGGTCCGCGGCCCCGGTCGTTGGGGACCCCTGCCTTAGCCTGACTGGCGACCAGTTTATGGTGCAGTCCAACATTCGCCTGAAGTCAGCTTGGATAGACTCCAGCACCCTGCAACTTTGACAAAGATAATCAGTGTTGAAAATGGATGGAGGGATATCTGTTACCTGTTAACTGTTGTGTGCCGTTGGCAAAATACACACATTGGCAAAATTGTTCAATCAGATCAAATGGCAAAATATGCTTTGCTTATATGATACTGCTTCTCGGGGCATCCAACACAGAACATGAAAGTAGCCTCTCCAGCTCTCTCAAGTCACAGCAGCTACCAAAACATTTAAAATTGTATAAAGTGGGTTCTTGAAGCAGCCAAGGCATTTTATGGATGTGTTCAAAAGAACCTCAAGGCAGGAAGTAATGACAGGCCAAACCCTCCCCCAGCCTTTTGTTTACACAAAAAAATGTTTGTTATCACACTCTTTGTACTGTACCCCTTTTCAGACCCTTACACATTTATACAATTAACGAATGAATCGAAATTGAGACATGAAAGCTCATTGACGTTTGTGCTTAGCTGACAAGTGAGGAATAGTACAAAATATGCAAGAATTCAAGCTTTTGGTGACTGTCTGTCATAATATTACAGTGGTATGAAAAAGTATCTGAACCTTTTGGAATTTCTCACATTTCTGCATAAAATCCCCATCAAATGTGATCTGAGCTTTGTCAAAATCCACAGATGAAAATACAGTGTCTGCTTTAACTAAAACCACCCAAACATTTATAGGTTTTTTATATTTTAATGAGGATAGCATGCAAACAATGATAGAAGGGGGAAAATAAGTCATTGAGCCCTCTCCCTAAGGAGACTTAAAGAGCAGTTGAATCCAATTTTTGCCAAACATTTGAAGTCAGGTGTGTGCCCAATCACTTCTTTGGAGTGTCCAAGGGCCTTTTTGCGAACATTAAACGAGCAACAATGTTTTTTTAGACAGCAGTAGCTTCCCCCGGGGGGTCCTCCCATAAACACCATTCTTGGCCATAGTTTTACATATAGTTGATGTGTGCACAGTGATGTTGGACTTTGCCAGTGATGTCTGTAAGTCTTTAGCAGACATTCTAGGATTCTTTTTTTACCTTTCTGAGTATTCTGCGCTGAACTCTTGGGCTCATCTTTGGTGCACGGCCATTCCTTGGGAGAGAAGCAACAGTGCCAAACTTTCTCCATTTGTAGAGAACTTCTATGACTGTCGATTGATGAACATCTAGACTTTTAGAAATGGTTTTGTATCCTTTCCCAGCTTTATACAAATCAACAGTCCTTCATTGCAGGTCTTCAGCAGCTCTTTTGATCGAGCCATGGTGCACATTAGACAATGCTTGTCATCAAGACATTTCTTGCCAGGTTTGTGTTTTATAGTGGGCAGGGCAGCTTTAAACCACTCATCAGTGATTGGGCACACACCTGACTTCAAATGTTTGGTAATTGGGTTTCAATTGCTCTTTAAGTCTCCTTAGGCAGAGGGTTTGCTTACTTATTTTTTTCCCCCATCTGTCATTGTTTGCATGCTATCCTCATTAAAATATGAAAACCTATAAATGTTTGGGTGGTTTTATAAAGCAGACAGTGTATTTTCATCTGTGTGATTTTGACAAAGATAAGATCACATTTGATTGTGATTTTATGCATTATTGTGAGAAATTCCAAAAGGTTCAGATACTTTTTAATACCACTTTTTATTACAAGTGGTATCCATCTTAACAGGAGTGTGAGTGGAAAAAGTGCACACATTTATACAACAGGGAAGACTGGATATGAATAAAAATATATTTTTGAATTTTATGTATATTTCCAATCATTAGCGTTTTAGTTATTTAAGAAATGAAGAATATACTTTTCGTTACTTAAAAACATTTCTGCTTCCATCTGCAGGTATCACATTATCTACTGTATTGCTTCACCACATACTGTATTGTCATGAATTGGATTGTCAGCACAGCACATGCTTCACATTATATCACACGCTTCTGCCTTTACGTTTGTCAAATCCCTGTATAAATTATTATTGAGGTTTTTATTGCCAGCATACAGTACATAAATAATTAGTGATGATATGTGACGACGGTGCGCTGAATAGGCCTGTCATGATAATTACTATATGGACTTATCGTCCAATATAGAAAATGGCCAACGATGGTTTTTCAGAGCGCAATAAATTACATATCATTAACATTCATTTACAGTGTTTTGTTCTCGATCTCTATGTAAGCTAACTATCTCTCTGTGAGAGACACTCACACACATTCACACAGATGATGTGGAGCATATGTGCGTGTGATACTTTGCATTGATCTGGTCCAAGTGACTACAGGGCCAGTATTGTCGATCAAGATAGTATTTAATATTCAAGGTAGATGCTAAATATCTTTTCCCTACCTTCAAGTGTTTCTGTGTTGATTAATATATATGTTGTAATATTATGCCTGCAGGGAAAAATATGACACTATCGTTTATCCTGATAGTTTCTGGGAATATAGTATATCATCTTTTTAAAAAATTGTTATCGTGACAGGCCAAGCGATAGAGTTGGAAAAAAAAATCCCCTTAAACCAGGGGTCCCCAAACTTTTTCCTGTTGGGGCCACATAACTTTTCCCTTCTCTGATGAGGGGCCGGGGTCAGTTTGTAACAGAAAAAGTGTGACGATTGCAGGCGTGCCTAAATGTAAAAATGTATTGTTTTTCAGAAAGCCACAATCAAATACCCCTTTTTGGATTCTTCACGGAACAAAAGTAAATAAAATAATAATATATTATAAAAATAATAAATAATAATAACTGAAAAAGAGGGTTAATTTGACTGGGGATCCCTCTGTGGGTGTGTGGTATAAAGCCGGCGACGCTATGGAGTTGTGACTCCGATCAGAGAATCAACAGGCGACGTTCAGGATTTATTTGTTTCCTTTAATGATGATGAAAGGAGTATGAAATTTATTTTGTTGTATTGTGGTTTCTGTGAATACAAGATAACCATATAACATGTCAGTAATATAATATATATAACCTATAAATATATACTGTATTATAAACATATGTAAATTAAAAGGAATAACATTAAATATAATATAAATGAAATACACTGCTTACATAATGCAAACAATGCTAATCATTCACAATAATGAGCATACACATTAAAGTGCATGTGACACGAAAAAGCATGTTTATTTCATAATACACGCGGTATTTTATGCTCCTGAATGATATGGACGGCTTGGATGTGTGTGGAAGCGATCGCTATATTTATTTCGTTTTTTGAATCCCGCGCCGTGAAAATGAGTGACTTCCTGCTTCGGTCTTGCATTGAGGAGGAGGGCGCTGTGACGTGTACGGTAGAAAGCGTCCTGTTCACTATACAGCGTAGTGAGCATACTGTTGTGTATGAGGACGAAGGATTCAGCTGATCTTGCGGATTAATACGTTTATTTTTCGCATCACGCCAGCCAAACGGCTGCAGAAAAATCATTCTGTATGAGGGAGAGGCGTATGCGCCTTTTTGGAGTTTCAAAAGGTTCCCATTCACCGTGGATATTGGCTAAACAAGCCTGACTACTGTGGGACCATTGGACTTACGAGGAAGTGAGTAAACATCTTGTTTAGTGTAATGTCAAATATAAATACAGCTATTACAAAGTAAACACTACAAACTTTCTTTAAATAAAGGACTACTTACGTTTGATCATTGATAGGCATGTAAAAAGCTCTCCTCATGCACATTAGCAGCAAGTTAGCTGCACAACAACTGCAGCCACCCTCCTCCGGGGAATGAACTGTAAATTGCTCTCCGCCGGGCGGTTTGCCGATCCACGTAGACAATCGACAACCCAGTCGTCATGTCCAATAATCCAGGCTAGTTATGTGTGATTTTCCGCTTCGAAGACTTTGAAACAGCACTCGGTTCGGGTTAGCATGTCGGCTAGCTGTCACGCCTTTTGGTTTGTTTACATTCTCCGAAGCCGGGGAAGGGAAATGACATATGTCCGATTTAGGTGTCATAAAATATCGTTCGGGAGGTGCGACAGTAAAAGTGAAGTCGACAGTTTTGACCATTATGGAATAATTTTGCCATGTCGTCCTGAATAAATGCATTTTTATTATTTCATATTCCATTTAGCACAAGACCGTTATTTGTCATGACCATGCCATTTATTTAGCAATTGGGGAAAATACTTGGATAAAAAGAATATCCTGTAAAAATATTGAAGTAAAGAGACAGAAACAATGACATTTTGCAGCTCTCTTCGTCGCGTTTTCCTCGTTGTGAATAGTTCTCCCTCGACGGGCTGACTGGTCCTTCTCAAGCCATTTATATAGCTATTGGGGAAAAATACTTGGATAAAAAAAATATCCTGTTAAAAAATTGGAGTCGAGAGACTGAAACAATGACATTTTGCGGCTCTCTTGGTCGCGTTTTCCTCGTTCTGAATAATTCCCTCTCAATGGGCTGAATAGTAAAACTGATGAGCCCAGTCTACCGCTGACGTCATCCACCTGTTGGGGACGCTAAAGCCCTATAATGGTAGGCGTGGCTAACCGGAAGATTAAAAGACTAATTTCTCGTCATCTGCGCTTTGCTAAATTGTTGTATATAGTCGAATCGTCTCAAAATATGATTCTAATTCACATAATAATGCCATTTAGGACTTTTTTTTTCTCCTGTCGTATGCTCTTTAAGCAGGAAAATAACTAACAATTTAAATAAGTGAATTGGCAACAAACAAAATTCAGCCTCCACCATGTAGCCAAAGGGGCCAACGATTAGCATTGGCGATTAGCGCTAGCGGCTAACGGTTAGCACACGGCGGCTAGTGGTTAGCTCGTGGCAGCTAACGAATACAAGGGACCCTAAGCAGGTAACTCATCTGCCAAACGTGTTTATGCACTGCCAAGGCACACTTCTGCAATATACCCACCTCTCTCATTCACACACAACACTTGGATTGCCACTAAACAGGACGGCAGCTTGAGGAACGAACTGCAGGCAGTGAAAGTAGGGAAAAGTGACTCGTGTACACCTGTACACCAGGAGTGAAGGGAGGAGAGACAATAACTCATGCGCGCCAATGAAGGGAGGAGAGAAAGTGACTCGTGCGCGCATCGCTTTTCTTAAAGGGCCAGCGTAGTAACAGTTAAACTAAAGCACAAACATGCTATGGGGCTTTCCTACAATAACACTATTAATTAAATAGATGATAACCAAATAACCCTCTCTGGGTTCTCCACAGAAAAAAGCCAGGAAATAAATAGCACTATTGGGGGAAAAAAAAAAAAAAAAAAACTAAAATCAAAATGCTCTCTGGTATTGTTCAGGGGGCCGGACCAAATGTGGAGGCGGGCCTTATCCAGCCCGCAGGCCGTAGTTTGGGGACCCCTGCCTTAAACCCTTAAACTCACTTGTGTACATACAGTACATGTTGTTCAAGTTTTTAAAGAGTTCACCGATTAAAACACATGCATGCAAAAAGTGTTGGTGGGCTGAAAATTCAACACGGCAAGAATTAATCTAAGGTATAGTAGGTGAGAGGTAATTGACTGTTGCTATAACCTAGAACCAAACCAAAAGCGCTGGACAAAGTGTAAAAAAGGTAGGCCACCAGTGACACCATGTGTCAATGTGGCATGATTTGACAGCTGATGTAGTCCTGATAGAAAACAAAATATTTATAATAATGATGGTATGTTTTGATTTTGTTTTACTAATAGTATTGAATTGCATAAAAAGGGTCATGTTGTGCTCTACTTTTCTTCTTAAAACGATTTAGGTATAATGAACTTCTCAACATGACCCACTACCACCACTTTCACAAGCAAATTTTTCCCTTTTATGTGGCGTAAAACAGTTTTTCAAAATATGTGTACAATATCTTTTAAAGATGGGGTTCACATGTGCGTACCTTTCAGATAGAAAACGACATTGCTGTTTCCAGAGTTGACCTTCACACAGCAATGGACAGTTTCCCTGTTAAAATAATAAGCAATGCCAATTTCTTTTAACACATAAGGGCATAAGTGAGACTCTAGTGTTGAACCTCAAATTTCGATCATGGCTCACATAAAGCTCTCCTAATTTTGTTGTTGTGCCTCTGATACTGTTCAAAGGCAGCATTGTTGAATGGATTTTTAGACCGCCTAGAGGGAGGGCTCCAGGTCTAACTCTGTTTTTCTTGTTGTTGGTGGACAGTAACTAAATTGTGTTATTCGTGGATGACTAAATTGTGTTATTCGTTGATGGATCAGATTCATGAATGTTCAAAAACCATGATTTTCCCGCATAATTTTATGACAGTCGCTAGTAACGGAAAGACACGTCTGCCGCCCGGACACCTTTAACGGACGCACGCACAACGTTGGATGTGAAGAGAATGCCACCGGCCGCCAGGGGGCATTGCCTTCCTGTAAGAACATTACTCCTACTAATAAGGGGACAGTGAGTAGTTGGGAAGAGGGATACTGTAGTTCGTTGCTCCTTTTTTAACTATCCAGCAGTACGTTCAAGTCATGTTAATTGGAAAGAGTCCCTAGTGTTTTGCTAAGTCCCGTGTCTGTCTATCAGAGGTGAGTACACGAACCCACTTGTACTGTTTAGCTCTTATTGTTGTTGTTTTTGAGATGTTACTAGTTAGCGCTGAGCACTATGCTAATTAGTGACTTTGCTAACATATATTTCCATGTCAAGTTGTGCGTTGTTTGGTGCTGTACAAAAGTTACTCCAGATGCAGAATGTTTAAAACCAGGATTAAGTACAGCGGTAACACTACAAACATGTGAAAAAGTACCGAAACCTGTGAAAACCAAGTATATTGGTTAAAAGAAGTCTTATTTCTAAAGACACTTTGTTTGTTTCCAGAAAATGTGGAATTCATTCCACCAGTTTTTTATTGTATTTGTATTGTATTGTAGTATTTAATTTTATTGTATTGTTTAGAGAAATAAGTACTGCCTTTGAAAAAGCTAAGGTTTTTGCTCCTTCTTGTTGTATAGAGTCTACCCACGCACCACGTGTTCGCTGTAGGGTTCCGCCCACTTGTCCGTCAAAACATAGTGTTAACCTATTACGGCTACGTACATTTCTCCTATTTACAGCGTGTTTTTCTGCTCCTTAACATTAATAATCAAAATGGTGAAGGCGTGTGTGGCTGTTGGTTGCACTAACAGAGAAGATGGAAGGAGAGACTTGAAATTTTACCGTATTCCGAGGGATCCAAATAGAAGAGCGAAATGGACGGCTGCAATTCGACGTGAAAATTGGACACCAAAAAATCACCAGAGACTATGTAGTAGTCATTTTATATCCGGTAAGATGCATTTAATATATATTTAGAGGGTTTTGGCCTGACAACCACAATTAAGATCATTGCTAGGCTAATCGCCGACAACATACGACGTAGTACGACATAGTTTCAAATTCAAGATGTTTGTGACTTCCCTATCTTCCACCATCGTTATTTTTTGAATAATATTTAGCTGGTACCAAGTAAAAGAAACTGGCCTCGTCTATGGGGCTGACAAATAACCACAATTAAGATCATTGCTAGGCTAATCGCCGACAACATACACGTATGTATGTAGTGCGTGCTATCGCTAAACCATATAAACATTGAAAGCCTTAACTCCATTGACAAACGACATGAAATACATTAGACTTGACAGTGGATGTTAGCAATAACAGAAGAATTCGAATGGAAAATTTCGTAACTCACCTTTCCAAGCACAAGATAGATTCCTGCCAAACGAGGACCTGTTTCACCCAACCAGCAACGAAGTATTTATAAGCGTCCAAGCTCTTGAAGTTTTTCGTGAGAATAGGCTGATTTTGTGTGGACAAGATCATTTTAAATATCAGCGTAGCAGATGTCAGGCAGACAGGGCGAAGACATTGGGTCGAAAAACATCGATTTGGGCATCAAATATGGATCTGGCGACTGTATAGAACGAAGCTTTTCCTCATAACGCCTTTTATGCAACAGATCCAGTGAGTTTGCGGCATCAGAAAGCACCGGGTCTTCCATGAAATGCATTTTAAATTGCGCCATCAATTGAAATCAATGCAAATACAGAGTCAAAATGACGGACAAGTGGGCGGAACCCTACAGCGAACACGTGGTGCGTGGGTAGACTCTATAGGCATGTTGAGGAATAAGTACTGCCTTTAAAATGGTTAATGTTTTGGCACTTACTTGTTAAAAAAAAAAAAAAAAAAAAAAAGTTTAAAGGCAGCTTTTTGTTGTATGGGCATCTTTCCGTTGTTCCTGTTGAATCAGTGGGATGGATATTTTAAATAAATAATGGACATAAATTTGTTTGGCTACTTTATTAATTAGTAATGTATGATGCATCTATAACCGTGATCATCGTCAATACCATGATCATCGTTCAATAATCAAATCGTAGCACCCTGAATTGTAATCGAATCGAATCGTGGGGTGCCCAAGATGGCACACCCCTAAATTTGCGTCGATCCTCCGAGCCCATTTGGGAAAAAATTCTCTCCAGGCTGATTAATTAGTTTTTTTTCTTGCAAACTTATTATTGCCTATAGGTCCCAATTTAGCTAGCAGCGGACAGTCAAAGTCTTCTGGTGTGCTTATCATGTCTCTCGGCTATTTAGACATTTAGGGAGCAAGCCAGTTGGTCGTTGTTCATTTTGAACTTGTTTTTTTAGTAAACTTTCTGTGAAATTCTCCTGTCAAATCCACAAGCAATAACTTAAATGATACTCGTAATATCAACACTGACCTGCAAGAGAAAGAATTGTGCTGCAAGGCGCACAGCCTGCCAGCTAAAACAAATAATAAGAAATCTTGGCTAACATTTTTCTTTATGCTAACTACAGTAGTTTCTTGTATTATATACCGTATTTTTCGGACTATAAGTTGCTGTTTTTTTCATAGTTTGGCTGGGGGTGCGACTTATGCTCGGGTGCGACTTATGCATGAAATTATTAACACATCATTATATCATTTTACATGTTATTTTGTTGTTTTGGAGTGACACTGATGGTTTGGTAAACTTGTTAGCATGTTCTTTATCCTGTAGTTATCTGAATACGGTATTGGCCCGAATATAAGACGGTCCTGATTATAAGGCGACCCCCTCTTTTTCAAGACTCAAGTTTTAAAAAAACTTTTTAAACACCAATTTAATTTTTATACAGAAAATAATTACAGTACATCCAAAACGAATGATTATAACAACACACTTGAGGGAAAAGCATGTTATTTTGCCTCATTCAAATCTTAATATCTGAACATTTAAATATGTAAACCAAAGTGTAATTACATTCATAAATGAATGGCTTCTGGTTTTTGAAATGTAAATAAACCAATCTGTTGTGATAAAACAACAAAATCGCAATTGGTGCATTAACCATCAAAGTGAAGTCTAACTGTAACTATAGCCTTGAAACAAATTTGAATAAGAAAAAACATTGCAATAAAATAATGCAAACTGGTTAAACTAAAAAGAGTAGCTGAGATCTATCATGACAGAACATCGCTTCAATGATATCTGGCGCCATCTTGCGTCGTGAATGGGGAGAGTAGCTGAGATCTGTAATGACAGAACATCGCTTCAATGATATCTGGTGCCATCTAGCGTCGTGAATGGGTATAATGTCTAGACCGCAAATATAAGACGACCCCCTCTTTTTCAGCGTTATTTCAATGCAAAAAACACAGTCTTATATTCGGGCCAATACGGTAAAGCTTAATAGCTATGTTACGTTAACATACCGGCCACGTTTGCATTTCTTTGTTCATGGATCATGTAACATTATCAGCCTGTACACTTATTCAGCATGTTGTTCTCTATTGTATTTTTATCTTAAATTGCATTTCAAGATGACGTATCTGTTCTGTGTGTTGGATTTGATAAAGTAAACCCCCCCCCCCCCCCCCCCCCCCCCAATTAATCGATTTATACTCCAGGGCGACTTATACTACACGGTCTACACGGTGCTTAAGTGGGGACTGTCAGAAACAAAACATAGTGTCTGCGGGTTGACTCTAGGCCCACATTAGTAGCCTGTGGTACTTTTCATCGTGGTCATTATGATTTTATGGCATGTTGTTGAAGTGAGTGTTTGAACGTATAAAGAGTGACAGAGAATTAGAATTAGATTAGATTAGATCAAGATAGAATAGATAAAAGATAAAATCAAGTGTTACATATTGATATTTATACATTCACTAATTATTATGAGAAATCAATAACACGATCAGTGCCCGAACATAAATCAGTACCAATAACTATTGTATAGAGATGGGTGCCGTTTACGGTACTGATATGCAAGTTAGCCACATTATCTGCCTCATTAACAAGCTTACATTACAGTATGTTTTACCATTGCTAGACACACTACACACGCTGGAGTTAACTCTCGGAGCTAGTGGGAAACGTTCATGACAGCGTTTACTAAACTTTAATTTTGTTAAAATGCGAAATCATATTGGAGATATTGCCTTCTCTGGTAGCCACACCCCGTAAACAATGTTTTACATGTCAGGTGGGCCACCTAAGCCACGGCTGTCTGTAACTTTGCTGTACCCGAAGTACTCCCATACCAGCGACTTTGTTTTCGTCGATGAGGGAAAAAGTTCAGGTGTTTTTTGTCCTTGAGCCAACACTGACACTGAGCAACAATTTAAGGGTGAGGGGTGAGCACTGCATTTTAGAGCTGAAACAAATACTCGAGCAACTCGAGTAACTCGAGTTTAAAAACTGATCCGAGTAATTTTATTCACCTCGAGGAATCGTTTAATTTTGCCAGCTCTAAGCATCAAGTTTTGCCCGGACTACTTTTAATGCGGGACAACGCGCAGACGTCACGTGCATAGAGTTAGAAGCAATAAATAAATAAAAAAAACTTACCGCAGCCGTCAGCCGCTACAAAATACGCCGACGTTGCTAAAAACTACGCCCGCAGGATGCTAGTGTGGTAGCAGGTAGTGTCCGATGCGTCTCATAGATATCGCATGCATTTAGGACTAGATGTGAAATGACAGACTCGGCAGCGTCTGGGCAGCGTTAGTAAACAGCCGCCATCTTTAAGCAGTAGACTTCTCATCGCTAATAAATATAACGTTACTGTCACTCACTCACGTAACATTAGCCCTTCGGAGGGCTAGGTTTCTATTGATTATGACCACTGTCGATGCGTGGCTAACGTGTCTTACATACAGGCTTTATTTAATCTGTAAAAATACAGCGCTGTAGAGTGATGAGGGTGTAAAATTAAAAACATAATGAAGCTAACTGTCAGTTTTAGCTCAGTAGTCATTGCTGAATAAAACACCAAGTAGCAACCAGGTATAATACATTTATTTTGAACACTGCAAAAACTCAAAATCCTATCAGTACTTACAGTTTAGACTAACTTAAAACTTAACTGGAACTTAAAAATAGCTTGAAACAAATAGAAATTAAATTGAAACACGTGGGAAAAACACGTAGCTTTCAAGTGATATGTGTTATCAAGCGTAATTACATTTTTAGGTAAGAAATATGTTTTTTTTTTTTAAGATCTTGAAGAAAAAAAAAAAAAGTTTTATCCGATTACTCGATTAATCGATAGAATTTTCAGTCGATTACTTGATTACTAAAATATTCGATAGCTGCAGCCCTACTGCATTTACATAAAAAACATTTTAAAAAACCCTAATACCGTAGGGACTGTATGACGGAAAATTTTAAAACCTTGATGTTTTCATACCACGGTATACCTTGAAACCGGTAACTGGCACATGCCTAATCATCATTTTACTATACGGTAAAGAAGCTGCTAGAGAGAGTGTGGATAGATCTTCACTTGCAAATGTTGCTTGGCTTCTAATTTTGCAACACGTTTTACACTCTCTAAAAATCTTGATTTCTTTCTTGTTATTGGTGTTTGATCTAAATTGCCCCACCATTTTTCTTGCCTCTTAACTCTACTATTCGCCTTCCTTGAAGCGTCTCCTCCTGCTTCTCCGCTTCCATTTCCTAAGCTTTCATGCTCTCACCATCAGTATCTGTTTCTCGCTTTCATTATCACAATCTCTCTCACTCTGCAACTGGCCAGCCACAGGAATGTATCTCGAGGAACGCCTGGCGAGACGAACTGGATCAAACGGGTTCAGAGCAGCGCTGGAGCCCGGCTGTCTCTTGCTCTCTCCTCACTTTCATCCCTTAGCCCTCTCCCTCCTTGTCTTCCTTTGCACTCCCCCTCCCATTTGTCTCTCTCACACTCGCTCTCTCCCTTTCTCCATGTTTTCTCTCCATGCCCCACATCCCCCACCCCACTTGGTCTCTTCGCTTCCTACACAACATTTCCCTTTCCCTGCCATTTTCCCCTCTGCTGTCATTTTCTCTCTTGTTTGTGTTTGTCATCTTTCTCCTCAATCTCTCAAGCAAGATACAAATAATAAAAAAAAAAAAAATCTTTGCTTGTTGGAGGTAGACCTCTCTGAGGATATCGTTTGGATGTCTGCCCTATAGATGTGCGCGTGTGTGCTCTGCGCATTTGTTTATGTGCATGTCATAACCCTTTAGCAAGGAAAAGATTGCAATTTGAGACGGACACAAATATCAAGACAGTGAGCCGTGTTGCTCTCTCCCCACTATGTGTCAGTCACTCAGGAGGCACATCTAATTGGCTTATAATACCCTTGTTACCATAGTGGGACGCCTTTGCCCCACCCCCAGTTTATTCTGCAAGCATGTTTGTTACTTTAAAAAGAGACTGTCAAGCATGGGGGTGGGTTAATATCTGTGTGTTTGCACATTCATGTTGGATTTAAGGGGTGGGTGCAGAATCAGGTCTCCCCCTGGGGCACAGGGATGCATGCGCTCCCATCTTTGTTTGGGGGACAATGGAGGACTGTGTGTGAGTGTATGTTCACATTCGCATAAAATTTCGTCGGCTTTGTTTAATACTCTGTTTGGGGGCATAAGTTCGTGTATCTCACATTGACAAATTAAATGTGCGTAGTCACACATCATTAGTGCCGTGTTGTATATGAGACTGGTGACGGTAGACAGATTCCAAGGTCAAAGAGCTTCTTGTCTTGACTTGATCCTTGCTGACTTCTTTTTAGAGCCAAAATTAGGTACTTATCATATGATAGCAAAGTTTAATAGTTGTACAAAATAAGGTTATTATACTTTAATTAGAGATAGACACCAGATTATCGGTGGCGATATTTGGAAATGTGACGTATATCAGTATCGGGCTTTTTTTATTTTATTTTTTATTCCGACTGGCTGATATTTAAAAAAAAAAAAAAAAAAAAAAAAAAAAAGGGTTATTTCAGCTTTGATGCAGCTGTGCCTCTCTCTCCTAGTAGTATTCACTATAGGTGGGAATCTTGGGGCACCTAACGATTTGATTACGATTACGATTCAGAGGCTGTGATTCGATTATAAATCGATTGTTGATGCCGCGCCCCACCCCCAGTTATTAGTTGGTTTTAATGTTTTGTACATTAGTTACAAAAATTGTACAAAAATCCTCTGTCTCATATAAACTACTATTTCAGTATCAAATTAACAGTTCAAAACAGTAAATAAAATACTGAAGTCCCCATTCTGTATCAGCAGCCTTAATCTACACTCAATTAATTTAATGTTGTGAATCAACCGTTAAAGTTGTTAAAATTGCTCCCGTTATTACATAATTTCCCTTCCGTCTACTTTTGACATATAAAAGTTTTAAAACTGTTTCATCACTTTAAGATAGATTAAACTCAAGATTTTGCAGATTTAAGAGTATTTTAGATAAAAAGTTAATTAGGCTCGCTCGGAGGGTTCGGAACAACAGCCATCCAGAGAAGTCTACTGCTTTAAGATGGCAGCTGTTTACTAACGCCGGGAGTCGGTCATTTCGCATCTAGTTCTATATATATGTGATATCTATGTAGTATTATGTGGTTGTAGTTTGTAGCGGCTTTCGGCTGCAGTCAGGTATTATTGTTTTTTTATCTAGCGGCATGAGTTGAGCATGATGTTCCAAGAGAGTCTGGTTGCAGCCTGCCTCTCTCAGTACCCTGCACCGCTCGTGTTTACTCTCGGTCCGTTCTTCATTGCGTCCCGAAGACCGCGCTGACAATGTTTTTGTTCCGCTTTACTTGGCATATTTCAGTCATCAGAATATGGATGTTTGTGAATCGTTCTCGAATTCCCCATGGCCGAACCAAGAATAATCTAAGAATCGGAAATGTCGCACACCTCTAATATTTACCCTGCTTTTCATTCATTCATTTTCCATGCCACTTTTTCCTAACGAGGGTCGCGGAGGTGCTGGAGCCTATCCCAGCTGACTACGGGCAGTAGGCAGGGGACACTCTGAACTGGTTGCCAGCCAATCGCAGGGCACAAGGAGACATACAACAATTCACGCACACACTCATACCTACGGACAATTTAGAGTGTTCAATCAGCCTACCATGCATGTTTTTTGGGATGTGGGAGGAAACCGGAGTTCCCGGAAGAAACCCACGCAGGCACGGGGAGAACATGCAAACTCCACACAGGAAGGCCGAAGCCCGGGATTGAACCCTTGATCTCAGAACTGTGAGGCGGATGTGCTAACCACTCAGCCACCGTGCCGCACCCGTACCCTGCTTTTGATTGGTTAAATGGTAGTTGTAAATGGAGTTACACTGGTCTTGTGCCTTTCCACCTTTTTAAGGCCTTCAAAGCACTTCACACTGTATCCTCATCTGCCTACTGGTGTTGCAGCATCAGGAGCAACGTGGGGTTTAGTGTCTTGCTCATGGATACTTAGACGAGATCATCAGGGCGGAGAATCAAACATCCACAACCTCTGGGTTGGGGAACGACTACACTACCACTGAACCACGCCCCCCTCCAAGTGGCAGAGGCAGAGCTTCCGAAGAAGAAGCTGTTCTCACACACACTGGAGAGTGAGAGGAAAAGTTTTCTTGTGTCAGAAGCTCCGGACAGAAAACATCAGTGGTAGCATTATTCATTTTTTACACCAATTTTTACTCTATACTGCAAATGAATATCGACTCCAAAAATCATTTGCGGGTCCCTCTGACTACTAATAATCGGTATCAATATCGGTCCTGGAAAACACATATCGGTCAATCTCTCCTTGTAATTACTCATACTCAGATTTAACAGACGAATAAATCATAAAAATCTACAATATATGTCACTCATCTATGAGACTTACATCCACCATTGCGCCTGTGCACTTTTTTCCAAATTTCCAGGCCCATCCAAAAATTAATTATCATTTCAGTCTTGAATCCTACCTCACTTTTGTACCTGTATACATTATTAAATGGGATTCCAGGTGCCATTATTTAATTAGTTTGGTCTAATAATTGGACCTTCACTTCTGTGAAAGGCTTCTACAAATAATTTTTCATGATTGTTTTGATTATGGTTGATAAACATTTTGCACTTAGCAGAAGTTTCAAATTTGCATCCTAACCCTTGTCCATTCACAAACATCAGCAAGAACATGCACAGTCAAAACACAACTAGTTCTCATGAGTTTCCTTGAGTCATTGGTTTTTCATTAATAACCCTTATTTCCATTTTGATTCACTCTGGTGACAAGGCAAATACTTCTGCTTTTACTCTAAAATAGCTCCTTCGAAATACACTCAAAAACACTCAAATATGACAGCCCATCAAGCATGATCTCAACATATTGATGAAGAACCAGATAGACAATGTAGATCAGAATTGGATTACAGGGTGTGATTGCAGGTTTCCAATGGACATCTTGGAATAAAACCTTTATGATGATCTGATTGTATATAAACAGAATTGTGTTAGTCTGTTGGAGAACGTGGGTACAAAGGAGCACAGTGCTGATGTGAAATGTGAACATAAAGGTTTTGATGGAGTAAGGGGGAAAATGATGGCTACGGCAGAGGCATAGAGAAGGTAGAAAGGGAGCAGAGAGGAGTATCTCAGCTAGAGAACAATAAATGCCATTCATGACACGTCTCCAGGGGCATCGACTTGACGGCTTCCTCCTAATAGCCGTTAAAGTAACTAATAGCTTACTCTGCGGGTTTTTTGCACTTCTTCGCAATTCTTTTATTTGCCTGTACGTAATCAGTGGTAAAAGGGCATGGATATACAGTATACTATAGATTTCACATATACAGTATGTAACGTTCAGCGCCTGAACATCCAGTTGAGCAAGAAATGCGCTGCCGTGAGATGGGGAAAGGAGAGTCCTTCTCTAATGTTCACTCACATTAATAAGTGATGGTGTTAAGAAGCGACAGTCTGGGTGGGAGGGCGTTCAGGCAGTGGGGGTTTATACACACACGTGCACGCTTGCAACCCCCCCACCCATACACGCGCACGCGCGCACACACACGCAGAGCAACACATTGACATACATTGATTTTAACATGAATGATTCCTCAGGACCACAGAACCAGTGCTCTGGCACAAAGGGTACCACTGCTGGTGTCTTCTGTCTTAGTGCTGTCTGTGTACTGTACATGTGTGTCTGCCGCAGCACGTGTGAGTGCATGCTCATTGTGTTTCATGGCATGTGTGTGACACGCGGATGTTTATGGCCTCAGGGCACAAGGGGAGAGAGGATAGGAGGACGACAGACCGGGAGGGAGGACCAAAAAGGGGAACAGGGATAAAGAGTGAGATGTTGAAAGCAAGCCGCAGGCTGTCTGTGTGCTCACTCATTTTAACCCCCGCCAACCACCATTACCACCACCACTTTATTGGGAGCCTAGAGTACAGATATAAAGCCATTGTGGTCTTGAGGACAATAATTGCCATCATAACTTTGAAGTCCATGCTGCCAAGCTTGCCTCAAATGTTATCACAAACAAGTAATATTATACTCTCTCTACACATAATCAGTCAATGTTTGTTTTGAGGTCTCCACACCTGATGCCTAGCAGTCTCCTTAGCTGTTTGAACACCTGTAACTTTAAAGATTGCACTACACAGGTATCTTTTACTTTTTTCTTTGTGTTAAGTGGACATGCAATGTTTCTGCTGCAAAAATCGTGTTATACGTGGATATATTTATGTGTGCGTGAGTGCGTGCGTGAGGGGGAGTGGGGTGTGCGCACGCATTCACACGAGTGTGTGGCTACATTAGCAGATGTGTTTGGGTGGAAGTCATTTATATGGTAATGATGTCATTTAACTCTGAAATGCATCTTCTTCAATAGTGCCAAATACAGCCACACTTGCAAGCAGTGAGAGTGTTGCTTTTGATAGGATGGGATTTAGGTTAGGCACCTACACATAGAAATAAATGTATCAAGATGAAATGCATGTGTGTGCTGGTTAACTAACCTTAATCTTATAGCAATTTGGAGTTTCATCATTTTGACAATAAATAAACAGTTTCAAAACACTCAGACATGGAGGTCTACAAATCTACCACTTGTTTGGACATACAGTACATACTGAATCTACGTTTATGTAATGGTCACATAATCATCTAGACATGGGTCGATTAATGGTTTAGAGTAGGCCTGAACGATACTGGAAAAAAACAATCATTGCAATTTTTGAGAAGTTTGCGATATATTACGATATTACATTGCGATATTAAAACTGGAAGATTTTCTGTTTTGAATAGGCCAGAACAATATTGGAAAAAATTTACATTGCTTAGGCTCCAAACTTTTTTTTTTTTTTTTTTTTTTGCGTTGGCTGCACCGGTGAGCCTAACTTTGTTCTTACTGTGCACCAGCACAAATTCCGGGCGCACTCAGATTTTTTCATTGCATCACCTTAAACGCCATACTTTTATATTAATCACTCTCCATAACATTCATATAATTCGTGAGTGAGTCCTCTCACGCTTTGACGCTCACGCTGCTGAGAACAGCCTTTTATTTACACAATGAATGAATTGGCAATGCACATTTCAGACTGGGCTGCAAGTTTGAGAAGGTGAATAGTTTTTTTGTTGTTGTTCGTGAACTACATTTCCACACAAACGCACATCGAGGTACCATTTAGCTTAGCAAGGAGAGGTATGAGAACCAATTTTCGAGTGTCCCAGAGTTCGTGAAAAAGCGCATTTGTCAAGGTTTCGTCCACCATGATTGCGTATATCCGTTCGTTCTGTCCAAGAAGGCCGTCCACCGCTCACTTTCGCCGAAAAGTCCGATCCCAAATACTGTAATGCCCCGGATGGGGGAAGAAGGAGAGGAGTCTGTATTGGCTTACACACTTTATTGTGGCAGCAATAATAAAGAAAACCAATTACAAAATAACAGCGGGCTGCCGCGACTAGCGACCACTATCTCGCCCGTTCTCCTTCTCACTTCTTTCTACGTCACAGCTTGTCTCTTAAGGGGGGACACGCAAGGTTACGGACATTGCAATATACAATGAATAGGTTGCCGCTCAACCCTTCACACTAGGCTGCTGCTAGTTTGAAACGTCCTTAAAAAAACAAAACATCTCTTTTGCAAGGTGTTGCGGGCGTTTATTTTGGTGTGGTGGTGTGCCACAATGTGAAACCCTGTGAAGTATTAAGAAGTCACCATATCAAACAGCGTTGAAACTTGCCATATCGTAGTGAGCTATTTTTGCAGTCTGCAACCTGTAATAATAATAATAATCTTAATGCATTGCTGTTATATAATTACACATACACTTTATGTTGCATTATTCATTTACTCCACACTAGATGGTGATAAGATCCTGCTGTGGACACAACTACTCTGGGGCAAACTGACAGAAGCGAGGTAGCCAGTTTGTGCCATCGGCCCTTTTGATCACCACCAATTACTCGTTTTCACAATACTTTCACACAGGCAAATTGGGTGAAGTCTTGTCCAAGGACACAACGACAATGTGCACAAGCTCGAACCAGATTTGAACGCTGCTTCATTGATTACTGGACAACTTTCTGGACTAATTGCACATGTGCTGACAATTCTAAATATAAGCATATTTCTGCTAAATTCTCCAGTCCGATCTAGATATGCTTCACTTTATATCCTCTCCCATTTTTGTTACTTCAGTCAATGGAAGTGGTGGACACGAATTGCTGTTACTATAATTAATTTTACAAGCTGATGCTAGCCATGCTAATTACTCATGGTATCTGTCTCTGTAGCTAGAGCAAAATCTAATAGCTGGTAATTAATGTTCTATATAAATGGAAAGAAAATACTGTTCTTAGAACGGGTCTGAAATAGTTGGCTTTTTCAAACCATGTTGTTTCTGAAAGCTGGTAACCAATGAGCTCATGCCTAGTCACATATTTGGAATAACAGCAATTTGCAATCTTAGCAGAGTAGACAAGCAGAAAGAAGCACTCATCTTAATCAGAGCACTACCTCCCATCCACCCAAGTCTCTGTGTGTTTCTTTGCGTGTTTTTCCTGTCTGTGTGTTAATGTCTCAGACCGGTAGCCTCTTCGGCGGTATTCTGTGATCCCTGAATAACCATACAAGGCTCTTTCTTTGTTGATAACTATCATTAACATGCTGATTACAGGTCTGGGGATCTTGAAATAACACATACACACCAGGGCAGTGGATCAATACTTGCGTGCTGGGGTAATAATGTGTCTGCATACTCTGCACAGATGGGAGGCAGGAGGCCTAGTGCAGCGCAGGGTAGATGGGGGCAGATGATGAAGCTTCTGGATCTGATCGAGCATTACCCTCTTGCCCCTCACGACTGGTCTTGTCTGATCTTAACACAATTGTCTAAGCAGAAGTTTCCAAACAGTCTTGCTGGGATGTGCTACTGGGACCTTAATTATTAGGGGAATGTATCTTTGAATGTTGAATTGAGCTGATCACCTGCAGAGAAGCGTGCTAACACCAGTAATCATCGTATGTAGCAGTTGCCTTAGTAGAACAAACCAGTTTCCATGTTATAGAGGGCAACTCAGCAATAGCCAGCAAGCAGACTAGAATCACTCCAAGAACGAGTTATAATTTTTCTGTCTTTAGTGGGACTTATATCAACGTACTACAAATCAAAAGGCTAAGTCCTTACAGAATGAGCTACTGCTGCCCGTATAGCCTCCATGGCATTCATGTAAGTTGACTAGTTTGGTATCAACTTTCTGGAAGATTATAGTGAGCTTTAGGAAAAGCCAACTCTTTGGACTGAAGTAAAACCTGTGTACTCTTGTACATAACCCCTTCACTCCATTTATCTCATAGGAATTTTTTAATGTTGCTAAATCTGTAATGGTCACCCTCATTCTTCTACACATTACAGGTAATTCCCGGGTTTCGATCGAGATCCGTTCCTATGCTGGCAACGTTACCCGAATTTCTGCGTAGGTCGGAACTAACCCTTTTAAGTACCCCTAAATACCCCCCTGAATCTCAAAATAACCATCCAAAAACATGTATTATACGTCCTTGATTTTTCATCGCTAAGACGTTGGAGCTAAATCCTAGCTGTAATCTTTCCCCTCTCTCTCTTGACTGTGTGACTTCTTTGTGGGAGCAAATGCGCTCTTCCGCATGTGTGTGCATATGCTCTTGTTCGTGTGTACGTGCGCTCTTACTCGCATGTGGAAGTACTACCTGATCCACACTTCCTGCGCCAAAATAAAATCATGCATCACAAAACAAAAATCATGTACACATTTCGCCAAAGGGCAGAACAGTCATATTAATAAGATAACATAAAATATAAGATACTCTGAGGTAGAGCTGGGAATCTTTGGGCACCTAACGATTCGATTACGATTACGATTCAGAGGCTCCGATTTGATTATAAAACGATTATTGATGCACCCCCCTCCTTTTTTTTTCTCTTTAAAAAATTTTTTTTTAATGTTTTGTACATTAGTTCCAAAATTGTTCAAAAATACTCTCAGGCTAAACCACACTACTATTTCTGTATCAAGTTAACATATAGCAGTAAACAAATATACAAAAATAACATTAAATAAAAAACTCCAGTCCCCATTCTGTATCAGCAGCTTTAAACTACATTCAATTAATTTAATGTTGTGACTCAGCCATTAAATTTGTTAAAATTGCTCCCGTTATTCCATAATTTCCTTTTTGTCTACTTTCGACATGTGAAAGTTTTAAAACTATTGTAAAGATAGAGTCAATTAAATATTTTACCGATTTAGGAGTATTTTAGATAAAAAGTTAATTAGGTTTGCTTGGAAGGTTCGCTACAACAGCCTTGCAGGGAAGTGTACTGCTTTAAGATGGCGGCCGTTTATAACTCCCGCATCTAGCTTTTTGTCGATGTGCTGCTAACACTACCAAATCTATAATGCATCTAGTCCTATATAAATGATATCCACCAGCATTATACGGATGTACTTTTCTAGCAGCTTTTCGGCAGCAGTCAGGTATGTTGTTGTGTTCTTTTATCCCGTTGCATGAGTTGAGCTAGAGCCGTGAGTTGAGCATTGGCATTACACGAGGGGTCGGGTAATGGGAAGCATGATGTTTAGCTACTCTCGCTCCGTTCCGTCCGGAACACCGCGCGGCGCGCTGAGTGTTGTGTACTTCCGCTTTACTTCGCATACTTTAATAATCGGAATTTGGATGTTTGTGAATCGTTCTCGAATCTTTCACGGCCGAATCGCGAATAATCTAAGAATCGGAAATTTTGCACACCTCTACTGGGAGGTACAATAAGGTAATGGTTACACACACACACAAAAAAAGACTGGAGACAAAATGGCGGACAAGATTCCGGCGTCGTCGTCGAAGTCGAAGTCACGTATGTCGGGTTTGTCGTAACCTGGCACTACCTGTACTGTATATTAGTACAAAGACATACAGTACAGTACTTCCATACGCCAGAAAAAATACTGTTCAAAATATTTGGGTAATTTTCACTGACCAGATCAGTAGGACGTGTCCCCCAACGTCCCCCGTTGCATTGACGCTTATGGAGGGTGCTGCCATTGGCGGCCATGGACGTCCAAATTTCCCATTCATTTCTAATGGCATTTACTTTGTTTAATGCCATTGACTGGCATGTTTGTCCATTCTATTGATGCCAATGTACTTGGATGCCATTGACGGCCATGGACGTCCAAATTTTTTCCCATTCATTTTCAATGGCAAAAAAAAACAGTCCCCAAATCAACAGGAAATGACCAGATATCAATAGGACACGCCCGCAATGACCTTATATGACCAGGCCACGCCCCCAAAATGACCTGATATGACTAGGCCACGCCTCCCAAACGTCCCCAAATGACCTGATATGACCAGGCCACGCCCCCCAAATGTTCCCAAATGACCTGATATGACCAGGCCACGCCCCCCAAATGTCCCGAATTCAACACAAAGTGACCTGATATTGTCCCTGAAATGTCACCAAACCAACCTGGGCCGGGCTAAGATCTGTATCTCCACAGAGCAAAGACCCAGAGTAATTTCTCCAGAAATTGCAGTTTGTAGTTTTCACTGAAAATGTATTGCAAGTGAGTTTTGCTCCCACAAGTGCATAATGTTTTAAAAGGCGGTTTTGTGTTGAATGCAGACTAGATGAAGCTTGCCTTTCTCTCTAAAAACATATGTAGTCTACTGTATACTGGGTTGGACTTTGTTCCTTACTTCTTTAAACTGTGTGTTCAAGCTGTGTAAACACATCCTCACATTCAAAGAAGGCAATAGGAGCAAGGTGTCCTGCCAAACTCTATTACTTTATGATCTTGTTTTGTATATTAGAACAATTTGAAAGATTTTATATTTATAAAATCTAATTTTTCAACCAGTTCTGGTCTGTCATGGGGTGACTTACCTGTTCTAATATGAGGAAGTTGCTTTTGTAACACAAGAAAATACCTTGTAATACTGGTGCTTCTGGGAAGTACAGGAGAAGGAAAAATGATATAAATGTTTTGAATTGTTTAATTGGTATTTTGATTTCATGTTGCAGACTAAAGACATCTTGAGCACAATAACTTAATGGCTTCAGCCCAGTCACAAATACTCAGACATTAAAGTCGGCTCAACATATTGTCATCTCTAGAGCGGCACTCTTCCTCATTCAACTAGTCTTCAGATCAGCACACACTCATTCATACTGGCGTGTGTACGCAGCCTGGGAGAATCTAGCGTTCCTGCCAAGTAGCCCGCCCGCTGCTCCCCATCCGTTACCATAGCAGCCACTCTCCCTTGCTGTTCCTCTTGTTCTCCTGCTCACTCTGCTCAGGGGCAACAGTGCAAAGAGGGGAGAACTGGTGGAAACGGAGGGAGGCTATAGAGCAGCTAGAAAGCAGTGTGTGTCTGCGTGTCTACTGTTCTGCCCTCACAACAGGCCTCGGCAGAGGCAGACACCAACTGGATTTCATGTAGCCAATCGTATGCTTGCCTTCTGTGGCACTTCATTGGATTCTGCCAATCACATTCCACACAAGGATACTTTGTTACAGAAGTTGTTTTCAGCATGGGTTTTAGTATAATCCCTCTGCTAATGAGGTATTTTTCAATATTCATTAGTTATTTTTCCCCTCTCCCCGTCACTCTGCCATTCTTTTTCGATGGGGTACATGTTAAGTTGGATGGAATCCCTTTTGCGCTCTTCTGTCGCTCTGTCCTTCTAGGAAAGGTGTGGAATACAATCATCACACATATGCAGACGCACACAGTTTTGAGCTCTTCCTGTTGAGAATCTGCTCATGAAGTAAGAGTGGGTAAAAATGTTGAGTCATCAATGCAACTCAAGCTAGTTTATAAATGCCTTGTATTTATTTGTTTAAGAATTTCTCAACCAGAATTATGCTGTGTTTGGGTCCATTCCATGAAGATTTACTTAGTAAACAGTAGGCCTAAACAATTTGTGCATTTCCTAGTTCTCTGCCAGCTGGTCATCAGGCTGCGACCAAGCCTTACAAATACAGTGTATAAATACATATTTTTGTTTTGGATCCCTACAATGTTTAATAATGTCTGTAATTGTAGATGAAATAGTGAAGTTTGTAGTCAACAATGCCAAATGTGTATGAGAGATGGATATAGGGCTGGGCGAAATGGCCTTGAGTACATATCAAGGTAAATTGAGCCGATTTACCTTGATAACGATAAATTCTCCCAAGCGAACTGTTATATAATTTGAAAATCTGAATCACTGCATGAAATACAAATAAACTGTTTCTAGTTGATTTAGAACATATTTAACAATTGTACACGCAGTCTAAACATTAAGTAAATAAAAAATTTCTTGTCAATAATAACAATTCAAGAATGAACAATTATAACAGCTTGTATAACTTGAACAATGTACAACATTATAAAAATCAATACGACAACTGTGCAAACATGTCATTGTAACACAAATGAATTACAGCTTGAACAGTACACTTCAAACGGACAACTTATTGTTAATTTCTGCTGTGACATAATTACTCAACACAAGTGTTTTTTTCAACGTTTCAGCTTTTTTTTTTTTCCCCGGATCATATTTTTTAAATACATGCATGCACACATGCACCAAACACATATTAAGCTATACTGCTCTTATGCCAGTGAAACATTTAAGATTTTATGATGGCAGTAATGACACAGAATAAAGAAAGCACATAGAGAAAAATTGCTATGGCCATTAAACGGTCATATTATAGGCTTCACTGTTGGATTATAATTTATGCTGAATGCTTTACCATCATAAAAGATATCAAAGAAATCAAACACACACAGAGATACAAAATAACGCGACATACTAATTGCTAAATGCAGTCCGTGCCTAATCCACTCATTCAGTTCAGCCGTTTCGACAAGGTTAGAGCCGCTATCTGACTCCATCAAGTTCATTTGTAGGATAGCATTAGCTGCTAGCGTTAGCCTGAGGCCTGTCTACCAGTAGAAACCACTGAGCGCACCCTCTCCTGAAATCCTGAGAACCAGGGAGGAAAGAGGGCAAAAGCCTGTCTGGAGGCCGCCAAGAGTCTACTTAATGTTGGGTGAAAGTTTGGCGAAGCTCCCTTAAGCCCGACTCCATCACGTTTGCTTGTTAGCGTTAGCCGCTAGCGTTATCCTACCGGGCTTCTGTTTGTTTGAGTTCCTCATAACAGTGACTTCATACTTAGGCACACTGACTGCTTTCTTAAGGGGAATGAACATAGCCGAACAACACAGAGTCAAAGCGGGACGAAAAGACTATATTTTCTTGTTTTATTAAATTACCGAATTTACCGACATGGTCAAATTACGTCGGTCATCGTGAAAAATTTCGGTAACGGCAAATTTTCGGTATACCGCCCGACTCTAGATGGACAGTACCAGTATGTCAAGTGTCAAGTGATTGAATGCTAGCACTTAAAAAATTCCTCTTTTATTTAATCCCTTTCTACATGCTTGTGCGGATGTTTTGTTAATTGTGCTTCCCAATGGAACTGACCTTTCTAACTCCCCTAATCATATGAACAATACACTATAATAACTTATCCAACAAGATCTCGCTAATGGCCAGTCAAAATGTTAAAATGTGGTCACAGAGGCAAGCAAAAGGGAACTTTTTGGCAAACCCATCAAAAAGACCCATTAAAAATAAAAAATGTAATGGTCATTAGAGCAGCACACTGAAGAGCAAATCTCAATTTAGGGCAGCCAAATTCAAACCAACATATTGGTAGACTGGTAGGGCTGGGCGATATGACATCACAACTGCAAAAAACCACAGCATGAGTGCAAAGGGATGAACCGGAAGTAGACTAAATTCCACAAAAGTAGACTTGAGGACTCCAGCTTCCTCCTTGCTGCTGCCACCGTAGACATGGTCTCAAAGCATTATATGTATACCAAAGTATGAATTTGTGAGGTGAGCAAATTTCTGTAACTTACGTTTTCATGCTCTGCACAAGTGGGGATGTGACGTGGTTACGCAGCAGCAGGAGTTTCACATTGCAAACTTGATGAAAATCCCATTTTCCTTCTTGAGTGATCGTGAACAAAAACATATTATGGACCATTTCTGACCTTTGACCTCATTACTCCAAAATTAAATCGTCACTTCTGTTTTATAATAGAAACATTTCCTGCAAGTTTGATAATAATTAGGTCGACTGTTTTTTTCAAAGGCCGATTTAAGATGTACAAAAATTCAGCCGATGCCTAAAGCCGATATAATTTTTTTTAAAATCAAATTTTATAAAGCATGTTGACTATGAAATGCAATTGAAATGTATGAATGTATATACTGTATTAGGAGTGAAATACACTTTAAAAAAAAAACTTTATAGACTGTACACCCGGGGTCCCCAAACTACGGCCCGCGGGCTGGATATGGCCCGCCTTCACATTTGGTCCGGCCCCCTGAACAATAAAAAAAATTTTTTTTACTTGTATTATTTATTTCCTGGCTTTTTCTGTGAAGAACCCAGAGAGGGTTATTTGGTTATTATCTATTTAATTAATAGTGTTATTATATTATATTATATTATATTATATTATATTATATTATATTATATTATATTATATTATATTATATTATATTATATTTAGGGCTGTCAAAATTATCGCGTTAACGCGCGGTAATTAATTTTTTAAATTAATCACGTTAAAATATTTGACGCAATTAACGCACATGTCCCGCTCAGAAAGTATTCTGCCTTTTGGTAAGTTTTACAGCAAGGCTCTTTATGCTGTCCAACAGCGAACTCTTGTGGTCGCTTTTCGACATGGTTTATTGTTTTCTTACCAGTTCATTATGGCTGCATGACGTCTCGGGCTGATAATGTTGTGCTTATATGATCCTTGGACAAGATTTGTCCGTAAGTATGGTTGTTGTAAAGAATGTACATATTATGTTAGTAAGCGAAATGTTATATTTTTTGTATGAGACGCTTTTTGTTTATGTTTAGTGAACCTGTATAGCGTGCTAAGCTAACGTTGTTGCTAATGCAATGCTTGTGTACTTTTATTTTGTAGTTTTACGACGGTCTAAAGAGGACAATGGTTTGAGGCCATTTTATTGATAAATCAGATGAAAAAGGAAGAAGAATTATTAAGGCGTCGTTCACTAGCTGTCTAGCTTTGGAAAAAGTAGACGCTTCGGAGTGAGGACAGCATAGACAGATTTAAATGACAGTAGAGTGAAATGCCCACTACAGTCCTTATGTACCGTATGTTGAATGTATATATCCATCTTGTGTCTTATCTTTCCATTCCAACAATTTATTTTACAGAATATATATATAATTTACAGAAAAATATGGCATATTTTATAGACGGTCTGAATTGCGATTAATTGCGATTAATTACGATTAATTAATTTTTAAGCTGTAATTAACTCGATTAAAAATTTTAATCGTTTGACAGCCCTAATTATATTATATTATATTATATTATATTATATTATATTATATTATATTATATTATATTATTTACTTTTGTTCCGTGAAGAATCCAGAAAGGGTTATTTGATTGTGGCTTTCTGAAAAACAATAAATTTGTACATTTAGGCACACCTGCAATCGTCACTGTTACAAACTGACCCCGGCCCCTCATTAGAGAAGGGAAAAGTTATATGGCCCTCACAGGAAAACGTTTGGGGACCCCTGCTGTACACAATCAAGTAAAACAAAAAGTACAGAGGAGCTGTACAAAACAGCAAAATACAATACAAAAAAAAAGGTAAATAAAAAGGTACAATAAAGTCAAAACAGTAACCTGAGTGAGTGATAAATGGTTTCAGTGAAAGTAATGGGATTAAACTATTTCAAGCTTCATTCTTAATTCCACAGGTTAGGTGTGTCATCTTTTTTTTTTCTAAGTACTGCTCTCATTCTGATAGTGTTGCCACAAACATAACACTTGGCTGTTCCTGGCATTGGCTTGGTAAAGTGCTCCCATACTAGATTCTGTTTTTGTGTATCCATCGCCTGCAAAATAATTAAATAACGGTCCCTGTATATCTTGTGAAACTAAAAGATACAGTCTTTCACACACTGGTAATCCCAAAATCGAGTAACTAGTACTGGCTATTCCACAACACAACATTAGTAGTTAACAATTAGTATTGGCAGTTAATGTTAGTGAATAACATTAGCAAATAGCATCCATGCTAGCATAGCACTAGTGGTTAGCATCTACAAAGCATTATCAGTGACGTTCTCGGTAGACCACATTAACTATGTTAGCTCACGTATAACTGACAGAAACATTTCTGTCTCAGAGCTTACATACTATGTTTGAACAAGGAACACAACAAGAACATTTTGAAAGGAGCTGCCAGCTTTCTTCTAGAAAGCTCATCCCCTTCCTTTACTTATTCTTCTTGTACAACTACTTCCTTTTGGCCAATAGGTGGCTCCTAAGTACAAGTTAAAAAAGATCATTACCTAAACAGTGGACAAAATGGTTATTGTATTATATTCTATACCAAGATAGCAGACCGACGTTAAAAAGATGTTGGATCAACATTCCACTGTCAATCTTATATTGTTGAATCATCGTCACTTTTGCACCCTTAATCAATGTTGTTTCAACATTGAAATCCTTACAAAACCTAAACGTCATTTCGATTATTAATAATATTGGTACAACGTTGAATCAATGTTATGTTTTCGACCAAAACACCCGCTCATTCATAATTCAATAACTTTTCAATTTTATTTCCCGGTCAATCATAAATCAACTACAGTGTTACCTCGACATACCATCGCTTCGACACAAGATCTTTTCAACATCCGACGTAAAATTTGACTCGCCATTTGTTTCTACATCGGACGACATGCACTAAATACGACAATCTATGACAGCACCAAAGTTTTAGTTTTCCCGAAAGACGGACGCATGGCAGATTTTCTTGAGAGAGAAATCAACATGGGTTCCAACAATGTTGGTGCAGGTGGTGAAAAAAAAAGGAAAAGGTGATGCTTACCGTTACCATTGACATGAAAATAGGTATGATAGCGTGAGGTGTGCATCCGTGATATGGCTCGCTCAACAATACAGCCGTAGGTGGTCAATGACGGTCCTCCTCCGTTCACCAGACTTATTAGTTAAGGAGGCAGTTATTATTGTGGTAACATCGCCAAAGAAATCGCCAGCTTCGTCATGTTACAAAAAACGTCTGTCACATTAGAACCCGATTCGTTACATTATTACAGGTATTTTCATTATTATTATTATTACTACAGGTGGGAATCTTTGGGCACCTAACGATTCGATTACGATTACGATTCAGAGGCTACGATTTGATTATAAATCGATTATTGATGACACCTATTATCCCCTAAGCTAGTAGCTGCTTTTAAAGTCTCGTACATTAGTTACGAAAATTGCACAAAAAGCCTCTCAGGCTTAAATAAGCGACTATTTCAGTATCAAGTTCAAAACAGTAAATAAAATACTCAAGTCCCCATTCTGTATCAGCAGCTTTAAACTACATTCAATTAATTTAATGTTCTGAATCAACCGTTAAAGTTGTTTAAATTATTCTTTAATTTCCCTTCTGTCTACTTTTGACATGTGAAAGTTTTAAAACTGTTTTAAATATAGATTCAAGTCCAGATTTTGCTGATTTAGGAGTATTTTAGATAAAAAGTTAATTAAGTTCACTTGGAAGGTTTGCTACAACAGCCTTCTAGGGAAGTCCCCTGCTTTAAGATGGCGGCTGTTTATTAACACCGGCATCTAGTTTTCTATACATGTCCTGCTAACGGCGTCAAGTCTGTCATTTTGCATCTAGTTCTATATACATATGATATCTATTATCTACCATAGCTTTATGTGGACGTAGTTTGTAGCGGCTGTCGGCAGCAGTCAGGTATTATTGTGTTTGTTTATCTGGCGGCATGAGTTGAGCCAGAGCCGTGAGTTGAGCATTGTCATTACACGGGTAATGACAAGCATGATGTTTGCTCTCGGGACGCAATGCAGTCCGTTCCTCTTTGCGTCCCAAAGACCGCGCTGACTGTGTTCTAGTTCCGCTTTACTTGACATATTTCAATATCGAAATTTGGATGTTTGTGAATCGTTCTCGAATCTTCCACGGCCGAATCGCGAAAACTCACCTCTAATTATTACTACTACTACTATACTATTATTCCAGTTTTTATTCATAGTTTACTTGTTTTGCTCTTTGTAATTGCTATTTGCAATAGTAACAGCAGTATTTATTAAGGATTTAGTTTAGGTTTTTGGGCTGTGGAACGAATTAATGGAATCATAATGTATTCTTATGGGAAAATCCTGCTCGACATACGACCATTTCGACTTACAAACAAGGTCCTGGAACAAATAAACTTCGTATGTAGAGCTACCACTATATTTGTCAACATTAATTCATCAACTATGAAACAACCTTAAACCAACCATCGCCTGACATACCATAGAACATCGTTGTTTCAATGTCAACCAATGTCAACCATACTGAGGATTTTGATGGAAAATCAACGTTTATTTAACGTTTGTCGGTCTGCAATCTGGGTATTTAAATCGGCTGATAGCCGATCTTGAAAAAAAGTCCATCTATCGGCTCGATACTTCGGTCGATCTTGAATAAATAAATACAATAAATAAACACGCCTTTATTCGTACTTGAGTTATCTTGATCACAAACATACTGACAGATGGAACTGAATTTATAACCATATACATCCTTGCAATAGGCTAAAGAACTCACTCATGTCCACATCAGCGTATTGAATACTAACCAGACTCAAAGAGCTACAGGTTATTATGACACTTTCCCTCTAGCTGAAGATGGCTGGGCACAGACGTTCTCGATCCAACCTGATTCAGCTTCAGAATTGTTGCAAGGAGGCATTGGCAAAGCAGCTCAAAGGTGTGCCAAGCTTGTGGCATCATATTCAAAAAGACTTTAGGCTGTAATTAATGACAGAGCTAGATCAAAGTATTGAACAAAGGTGATGTTTTTGGTTTTTTTTCTTCAAACAAACATTATCAAAATATATTTTTTTTACATTATGAATTGTTCTGTATTGGGGGGGATTAATTCCTTTTTGGGTTATGGCTGTATCGCAGCAAAATGTGGATGCACTGTACCTTCATATAAACAAATTGTGGTTTTATCACTGCCCCATTTTCTGTGGCAGCTGGTTCAGCCCATGTTGCTGCGTTAAGGAGGCGGGTAGAAAAGGGATGGGGGAGAGAAAAGTGTAAGTGAAAGACGGAAAGGAATAAAGAGGGGGTGGATCTGTTGATTTACCAAGGACTTGTCCAGTCCTCCCTCCCACACATCCTCCCTCTTTTCATTTTCCTTCCTTACTGTATTCCAACCCCTCCCTCATTCCCCAACACCCCCACCCTCTCTTGACATGATGGTACAGCTCCAGAAACAGGAAGGAGCTGCAGCTCTATAAATAGAGAACTGCTCAGCCAGGAACCACACACATACACAAACACAATTTCCCCTCTGTCATCCCCTCATTCGCCTTCTCTATTTCGTCAAACCACTCTCTTGAGCCATCAATATACACATTTGAAAATGTTGTCATACCCTTACTATCAATGTCACATTGTTTTTGTAAAATAATCACGAATGAACCCTTTTCGGCTATGCGTTATTTATTGAGAGAGGATTTATCGATGCATGGGGGAGAGATGAGAGGGATAAAACAGTGACTATGTTCTTTTGCCATTCTTTTGTTCAGGTCAACAAGTTTACTTTTTATTTCTCACACATAATATCAAGTAAACGGGTGCAAGATGAAGGACAATAGCCTTTTTGTTTCTGTATGCATCCCCAATGCATGTAGATTGTTTGTCCTCTTCTTGCTTCTTTGTTGTACAACACCTTTGTTATTCACACATTTTTTATAAGAAATTGTTTTTTTTTTTTGTTTCATCCATTTTTTTTTTAAAGTCAAGGTTTGTTTTAAGCCATATTACTAATAACCTTGACTAGATTTAAAATTATTAGTACTTCGATTTGAATTTATTAAAAGTTTTCATAAAAAGACGATATATGAAATTCTGATTACCATCGCCTCCTGAAATGTTTGACGAAATTGTCTGTTTTGAGCCCTTGAGGGGTATTTGTGTTTAGCAATGTGTTTGCACAGATCAGATACGTGAATTAATAAAAAATAATTCAGTGGCTCTGGAGGTAGTCTCCAGAGGGCCCCAACAAAATGTGGTTTGATTTGTTGCGTCTTGAAAAATTGTTTTGTGAAAAAAAAAAAGTAAAAAAAAAAAAAAAAAAGTAACCTGAAGCTTAGGCTTACTTTATGTCAAATTTTTTTTTTTTTTTTTAATTTGATACAATTCAACTTCATTTGTTTGGTGTCGTATAGCGCTTAGGTCAACAGCAATATTCAGGCATGAAAATCTCTCACCTTTCGGCGAAATTCGCCGTTATGAAGTCAAAAAGGGTGACTTACGTGAATTGTGTAGATCCGAGGAGAAGATTTTTGGGGGGGGGTCTTAAGTACATCTGTCTAACTAACTAACTAACTAACTAACTAACTAACTAACTAACTAACTAACTAACTAACTAACTAACTAACTAACTAACTAACTAACTAACGACATGTTTATTTGAAGTTGCTAAGCCTGTCGCGATACGCAGAGTCCATTTATCGCAAGGTAAATAAAAATGAGGGCGGTAATTTGCGTTTTATCACTGCGTGCATGCGTGTAGATGACATATGAGACTCCAGTTCTTTTTGCAGATGTTAATAGGTCATTAACACGCAGTAGAATTACAGCTCTGACATACAAAATAAGGAAACGCATCTATATTAAACACTGTACGTTAGCATTACTACATTGAGACTAACGGGGAAAAAAAGACAACCTACTTTAGCCTGCTATAAAAGTCTTCTTCAAAACGCAAACTTGCGGTTAAAAGGTGACACTTCAAACATGAAAAATCGCTGGTTAACAGCATTTGCAAATGAAAAAAAGAAAAATCTATTTGTGACACCACAAGCAATGACGAAAAGTGTTTTTTTGCGGACTGTAAAGTTTACGGTGAGCGGTTTAGCGAATGTCTTTCTGGTGAACATTTCAAAATAAAAGCACATCCTGTTCGTCATATAAATAACGATTTCTGGAGTTAATCCCACATACCTCAGAATACTATAATATGTAAATACTATAATACTACAGAATTCAGATTCTACACTAAGAATAGCTTTAAAATGACACTCCATATGAAAAATATGATTGGCAATGAATAATTATTATAACACTGTAATATTAATGCTAGATATTTTTTTAAGAACTGTTTTGTATCATGTTGGAAAGGCGAAGTCAGTGTTCGCCTCATTCCATTCTTTTGCACTAGTAAATGCTATCAGCATTTGACCTCATTGTTTATGTGTGATTAATAGGGGTGTAACGGTACACAAAAATCTCGGTTCGGTACGTACCTCGGTTTTGAGGTCACAATTTGGTTCATTTTCGGTACAGTAAAAAAACAAAATGCAAAATATAAATATGCTAGTTTTTTATTACACACTTTTGTGCTTTCAACAATAGGAACATTAGCCTATGCAAAGCTAGAATTCTGCTCAATAAGTAGCGGGTATTTTAAGATAATCCAACAACAATTTGCCTTTCAGACCCCGCGTATTGGTCAGCTTTCTTTCTGAAAGAAAGAAAAAAGAAGTCCTGTGCTAAAGAGAAAAGCAATCCCAATGATAAATGATTTTAACATGTATTTTACAAATGAAATGCCTCAATGAAACTTTGTTTTTTCTTATGAACGGTTTTCAAAAGCTTTATTGGTGGATTTTCTCAAGTTAAAGCGCCACACAGAAATTAATAAATTTAATTGTGTAAACAGGATGTGTGTATTATTATTATTATTTAATTACAGGTGTTTTAGCTCATTTCAATTTAATTTAAATGGGCTATTATTTATTTTATTATGTGTTTATATTTTACAAATGTGATGTAGTATTAATTTATATCAAATATTTTAAGTTGTATAACTTTTGTTCCTATGTGAATATTAGTTCCTACTTGTTTTGTTGTGGTAGGAGTGTTTTGTATTGAACACAGGGCCGTGTTGGTTATTATTATAGCAGAGAAGACAGCAGTAAATCAACAAAGACAAGTCAACTGTGCCCCGATCTACCATTCAAGAGATCTGATGGACTCAAAAAGTAGGTTACGATTGCATATTAGTTTGAAAATCGACCGGATCCACCATACTATTACACAAGTGACTTCCGGCCCGATCCTAGCTAGTAGTATAGACCCTACTCACCAACGTCACAGAATGACGTGTCGCTGTATCCGGCCGCCATATTGTCCGTCTTTGTTTATCCGTATTCTCAGTGGTTTCAATTTGTCGTGCAATTTATAGTGCAATTCATGGAAGCCCCGGTGCTTTCAGATGCTGTAAACTCATTGGATGCGTTGCATAAAAGGCGTTATGTGGAAAAGCTTCAGTCTATCCATTCGCCAGATCCATATTTGATGCCTATATCGATATTTTTCGACCCGCTGTCTTCGCCCTCTCTGCCTGACATCTGCTACCCTGATATCTACAACTATCTTGTCCACACAAAATCAGCCTATTCTCACGAAAGTTTGACAAACTTTAAGAGCAGCACTCTAAGCAACATTACCCCGTGTGACCCTTTACTTCCAATTTTCTAAAATGGTGAAAATCAATTAAAAAAAAAGTTGACTGCGATGGCCGACGCTTCAAGGATAGGTGGATATTGGACTATTTCTTCAATAAAACACGCAACAACTGTGTCTGCCTCATTTGCAAAGAGACAGTCGCTGTTTTCAAAGAGTTCGATGTGACGCGATAATGATATTACCGAACAAGACACGCTGACATGTACGACAACATTACAGGGAAGATACGCAGTGAGAAATTATAGCAACTTGAAGCTAGTTTAATTTCACAGCAGCAGTATTTCGCAAGAGCCCGAGTGTCGAAAGAGAACGCCACAAATGGTGAATGGCAAATGGTGTTATACTTGTATAGCGCTTTTCCACCTTTCAAGGTGCTCAAAGCGCTTTACACTACATCGCCATCTGCGTACTGGTGACGCAAGACGAGACTGTTGAAATTATGAATTAAAAAAAAATAATAAAGCAAACGTGACACACAAGAAGGGCTTGCTAAAATTTGTTTAAATATATTGTTCTATGTAAATCAGCCAAGGTAGCCCCCCACATTTTTACCACACCAAATCTGGCCCCCTTTGCAAAAGGTTTAGACACACCTGTTTAACTGATGATCCGTAGATGAGGCCAGCTTCTTTCACTTGGTACCAGCTTAATATTATTCAAAATGTAATGATGGTGGAAGAAATAAGCATCTTGAATTTGAAACTGTATGTTGTCGGCGATTAGCCTCGCAATGATCTTAATTGTGGTTGTCAGCCCAAAACCCTCTAAATATATATTAAATGCATCTTACCAGATGTAAAATGACTACTACATAATCTGTGGTAATCGTTTGGAGCCCAGTTTTCTCGTCGAATTGCAGCAGTCCATTTCGCTCTCCTCTCCGGGTCTCTCGAAATACGGTAGAACTTCAAGTCTCTCCGTCTATCTTCTCTGTTATTCCAACCAACCGCCACACACGCCTTCACCATTTTGATTATTAATGTTAACGAGCAGAAAAACACGCCATAATAGGAGGAATTTACGTAGCGGTAATGCGTCAACACGACGAGTTGACGGACAGTATGGCGCGGAGGTTGTGACGTCATGTGAGTAGGGTCTATTGACGCAGGAGGGCCGCGTCTCGCGTCAAATAATAAACTCTGCCTTTCTTTCCGCGTGCATCGCGTTGAGCCGCTTCTGTGACACATCTACACTAGCATTTCAATGCACTGGTAGATGGCATTTCGACGTAATGCGCACCCCTGGTATAACAGTACACCTCTCATAAAATCGTAGTTCAAATGCAGTATTTTCTCCTAACAAGCATGACAGTATATGCTCCCCCATTTTGTTAGTTGCCACTTATATTTTCATAACCATTAATTGCCGATTTCAGACATTAAGCCATGTTAAGCTTTTCTCATAAAACATTTTAGACTGTGCGCTTGGAAACTACTAAAGTTTAAAGTAACGGAAGTACTACTGTGTTGTTTGTAACTGAATGGTTCAGTTTTATTTTTCTGTGGTCAGCCATACAGTAATCGTGTTTTGTTGTCAATAAACGGAGCTCACAAACTTACATCTCCTGTAATCATTGAAAGACACCATAATAAACAGATATCAGCACAAGGCACCTGCTATGCACTGATTCAAAGGGAGTAGCAATTACACATTGTGCAATTACACAATCATACAATTACACATTACACAATAATAACATGTTCAAATAAAGGTACATATTTTTCCACAAGCTCAATGTAACGCTAAACCACATAGTTAATACATAATGCAAATTTCCTAATTGCGCCTGCACTCATCTATTATTCACCTTTTGATGATTTTCATTTGTACAGACCGAAAGAATAAGTAGTGGCCCATATACAGTATATGGATGTTTATTTACCTGTAATCATTTATTCTGTAAATTTAAAATAAAGAAGGTCAGAGACCTTTCAATAAGACATCAGGGATTTTTTTTAAATTTTACAGTGAAATTTTCACCTTTAAAATGCATGCCTTAAAATTTTCACTCTTAAAAAGTTCAATTACCAAATAATCTCAAAGTAATAATCTTGTATGTCTTCTTAATGTTTCTCCATTTTTGCCCCTTACAATGACCAGCATGTGGACGAGTGGTTAGCACGACGTCTGCCTGACAGTTCTGAGATCATGGATTCAATCCTGTGCTCTAGCGTTCCTCTGGGACGTTTGCATGTATTTCCTGTGCCTGCGTGGGTTTTCTCCAGGTACTCCGGCTTCCTACCAGAACCCTAAATGTGCATGGTAGGCTACTTGAACACTCTAAATTCGCCATATGTGTGATTGTGAGTGGCTGCTTGTCCATGTGCCCGGCAATTAGCTAGCAAACACTTCAGGGTTTACACCTCCTCCTGCCCTTAGTTAGCTGGGATAGGCTTCAGCACTCCCATGACCCTCGTGAGGATAAGCGGTACGGAAATTGAATGAATGACCAGCATCATTAACGTCTTCACACACAGATAAAGAAAAGGTTTCACTGACTTGCTCAAGGACACTTCCACAGTATTGATGTTTGCTGATAAGTGCTTGAATCACTGTCCTTGTGTGGAAGGCCAACTTGTTTGAAATGCTTCTGTCTTTTCCTGCTTGATTCCAACATATATTTTCCCTGCACATCTCTGAAATACTGTAGTCATGAAATATACTGAAAGTCATATTACAAAGATGCACACACATCAACACCCCAAGTTGCGTTCAACTCCTTCATATGCAGTGGCCTGTCACTCGGAGGAACCAGACACCAATAGTCCCTCCCGTGTTCTCTGATGGACTGTGAAACCATAAAGAACACCAAATTATAAAAAAAATAAAATAAATAAAAACAGGTCACTAAATTTACAAAGAAGGAAAAAAATGAAATCCACTTTACCGTGCCTTCTAAGCTTGAAGTGGACAAAGTCCTCTTAAAACCCCTTCTATAGCAGCTGATATACTCAGGGCTAATGGCTATCAGTACTAGCTCATAGCATGGCAGCGTTGTTGTAGCACACTGTCACATTCTGTCCTCTTTAAATCAAAACGAAGTCAAAACACCCAGGGCTTGCCGTAAACTGTTCTGCTGTAATGGGGTCAAGCATCGGACAGTCTTCATGAACAGTAGGGTTGCCAATAGGGCAGGATAACTTGAAATTTAGGAAGTTTGGATTAGTAGTCGGCATGATGTCACGATGACGTCACCTCGCTTAGCAACGTGTCCTCATTTTGTGAAGGGGGAACGCACAGCTAAACATTCCATAGACAAACGTCTGAAATTCATATATTTCTGGTGTATTTTCAGTCTTTTTTCCTAAAGACGTCTTAAACGTGTCTTACTATTATCACGAGTCACTGTCGACAGACGCGAGGAGGCGATGCAATTTAAAATTAGCGTTTATTGGCTTACAAAGCTGCCGATACAAAGTCGCAGCTGATAGCTGGATAAAAAAAGGAATGGCCTGCAGTGGAGTTCGGAAACATCTACAACTACCTCATAAAGTCACCCAGTAAGTTGACCTTTATCATTTACGTGGAATATATACTGTGTAGAACTGAGAAAATTGGTAGTATATACGAAGTGATTATTTCTGCCGTAACCGGTAATTCGCCTCCAAGCGTTATTTAGCCGTGAGCACGTCACGGCAAATTAACCAATTCCCACCAGGCCAATACCGATTGACTAATCAGAGCAGTTCACGGCAAAAGAAAAATAACGCTTTGCGAGTTGCCGGTTACGGTAATAATAACCACTGCCTAGGCTATTGACTCCTAGCAGCTAATTGGGGCAAAAATTAAAGTTTACTCACCAGTAAGAAAATGTCGGCTGCAAACGTAAATGTGCTTGGATTTAGGTTCCGACAGGCGAAAATAGTCCACGAAACAGTCTTCTTTTACTGTTCCTCGATTAATTGCTCTCAGCCATTTGTTTCTCCTTTTCTTCTCACGTGGAAGAATGAAGAACTTCAAATGCGGCTCCGAACTCTTCCTTGTGTGACAACCCGCAACACAGCAACATTTAGTCATTCCGACAGAAAAAAGGCCGCAAATAAAATGAAAGTTAAACGTGTTTGTATTACAATGCACGACAGAGCAACTGCTTGTGACTCGTCTTTTGCTTCATTGTCAATATGGCGACGTTTTGTTGTGGCTGGTGACGTCATTAAATGCCCGGATGTCCGACTTCCTCTATCCGGGACTGTTGGCAACCCTAGTGAGCAGTTAAGTCCTCTGAGTACTTTTTAAAAAAAAAGGCTAAGTGGTGCTAACATAGTGTCCTATTGCCATGGAAAACTATATTTCCATCATTTTAAAATATAAAATGTTGCGAATATAGTGTGGATGGAGCCCTTTTTCCCCTATAAAGTTCTGAGTTTTTGATGCATTCTGACGAAGCGACTTGCAAGCTTTGTCGGTGCTAATGTTGCAGCTGTCACAGCCAAATTACATAATGGAATATAATGGTGACAGCTATGGAGAGGTTTTGCAATATGAAAGATGCGAACTCACAAATGGGACTCTGGACAAAATTCTGACCCATACGAAGGCCCAAGTATGGTATTGGCCCGAATATAAGACGGCCCTGATTATAAGACGACCCCCTATTTTTCAAGACTCAAGTCTGAAAAAAGACTTTTTGAACACCAAAATAAATTTTATACAGAAAATAATTACAGTACATCCGAAACAAATGATTATAACAATATATTTGAGAGAAAAAGCATGTTATTTTGCCTCATTCAAATCTTAATAACTGAACATTTAAATATTTAAACAAAAGTGCAATTACATTCGTAAATGAATGGCTTCTGGTTTTTGAAATGTAAATAAACCAATCTATTGTGATAAAACAACAAAATCGCAATTGGTGCATTAACCATCAAAGTGAAGTCTAACTGTAACTGTAGTCTTGAAACAAATCTTAATAAGGAAAAACATTGCAATAAAATAATGCAAACTGATTAAACTTGAGAGTAGCTGAGATCTGTCATGACAGAACATCGCCTCAATGATATCTGGCGCCATCTAGCGTCGTGAATGGGGAGAGTAGCTGAAATCTGTCATGACAGACCATCGCTTCAATGATATCTGGCGCCATCTAGCGTCGTCAATGGGTATAATGTCTAGACCGTGAATATAAGACGTCCCCCTCTTTTTCAGTGTTATTTCAATGCAAAAAACATCATATTATATTCGGTAATACGGCATTAGTTAAAAAGAAAGCAGAAACAGTTTTTTCGCGAAAAGCCTCTCGTGTGAGGCAATAAAGCGAAAGCTATCTTTCATTTAGATTTACTTTCACCGAGGATGCAATGATACCTATTCTATTGTGCTTGTTGTATGGTGAAAATCCTGCCAAACAAAGCTACTGTATTTAGAAATTGTTCACATGTATGTGCAAGGTGATCTTTTCAAGCCATAGTACTATAAAAAGTATAAGTCGCGATCGAATTATTAGACACGTCTGCTTTAGTATGTACTAGGAATGTCCCAATCGCATATTTTTGCACCTGAGTCCGAGTCACCTGATTTTGAGAATCTGCTGATATGGAGTCCTAATCCAGTACCGAAAAAAGTATATATTTTTTTTCCTTCTTGGACAAAAGTTCCAAACATGTTACAGTACTGTACTGTTTACAGCAGTGGTCCCCAACCACAGGGCTGGGGACTGGTACAGGTTTGTGCCGCATTTGCTATTGGGCCGCACAGAAATAATAAATACTTTTTTAACGAGTGCATTCTAATCTGTGCCTCTTGACACACCAATCTTTTTTTTACTTGTCCTGTTCAGCTGTTTGATACTGAGAATGGGAAACTGAGTGTCCGATTGGTTTGAACATTTTTAATGTATCACAAACGAGTATGACATTCCAGTGTGCCTGCCTACTCTTAGTGCAGTGTTTTTCAACAGTGAGAGATTGTCAGATGTGTGCCGCAAAATTATCCAATCTCGCTCGCTTTATTTATTTATATTTTTAACTTCGTCGGGCGGAGTTGCAGGCGGAAGGAAGGACTAGGTAGAAGGTTTCGGTTGTGTGCAAATAAGTGAGGTATTGCTCGTGTCGCGTTCAAGCACTGCTCGGATTTCTAGCCACTTTGCTGTCCGCGACAATGTGGACCACAGCATGTCTACTGTACATCATTGGATTAGACTCGTCAAGTGTCGATATACACAAAGGTGTCCTTTCCATATGTGACGACTGTCAATACTCACCCTGTGTTTCATTCCAACACATTGTCGAGGACAGCAAGGCGCCTGATGGCTAGAAATCCGAGCAGTTTTTGAATGTGACAGAAGCGAAATGCGTCATGGTGCCAAGCAAGCCTAAAAGTCATCTCCAAACGAAACACCAATACCTTCAAAACAAGTCGATGGACTATTTTATTTGCCTTCGTGAAAACAGAGAAACAGGCTTTTTTTGAGAAAAACTACAAAGGTGAATGAGAAAGCCATCAAAGTCACCTTGTTGCTGAACTTGTTGCTAAATTTAAAAAGTCCCACACTGTGGCAGAGAAATAATACTACCTGCCTGCAAAGTAATTGTCAGCGAGATGCTCGGCCCTTATGCGGTTAAAGACATTGCTAAAGTTCCCCTGTCTGATAAGTATGAGCTTTTCAATCCTAACTGCGATTAAACAAAACAAAACAAACAAACAAACAAAACAGAGACAAAGAGCGGTTGAAGAAGAGCTTCCTGTGCGTCTTTCTTCAATTCCAACCAGGATATTTGGCTTTGTGTTCATCTAAACAAGCTCAAGTCACACTGAGTTAGAATAAATATTGAGAAATTACTGGACAATTAAATTTACTGTACAGGAAGTAATTTTGGAACATTTTTGGTTTGTGGTGTGCCGTGACATTTTTTCCTTTGTAAAAACGTGCCGTGACTCAGAAAAGATTGAAAAACACTGCTCTAGTGACTAGTCTGAGTAGAGATATATGGACGTTGCCCTCTAGTGGTGGCCACCAGTACTGGCGTGAGTACACACCTCAGAAGCAGCCCAGCATCAATCGATTGAACAGTAATGCTAGCTGCTTGCTGCTGGCGACACATCTCAGCAACGGACGGGGTACTTCCTCCGATCATATTGCTCAGATTAGTGAATGGATAATAAAACTGGATAGGATGTCATCACTGAAATAAATTGGAGCTAGCACCTATCTTTTTTTTATATAACTATGTGTGCTTGTTTTCGATAATGACGTATGATGCAGACGCATCAGATTTGTTCTTGGAAATAATAAGCCCACACGCTAGTGAAGATGACTGAAAATCAGACGTCTTTTGAATGCTTTTATCTGGAAAAGACCACCTGACCAGTCAGAAGAGGAGCCTACGCAAAGTCCAGTATGTGGCCTAAAGTTAGCAGATAAGGCAATGAATCCTTCAAAGTTGCTTCGGCATATCTAAGCACCCTGGAGTAATGGACAAGCCTTTGGAATTTTGAAAACAAAAAAGCGTGAGCACGAAGGACAGAAACAACTAGTGAGGTCCAGGGCATTAGCAAAAGTGAATGCACTGAGAGCACCATACCTTGTGGGGAGCCGTATTGCTAAAGCCAAGAAACGTTTCACGATTGGAACTTATTATACCTACGACCAAAGATATTTTTCATCAAGTTTTAGGAGGGTCCGCTGTTAAAAAAGGTTGATTCAGCCTCTTCCGCTTTTTCCGGGAGTGTTGCAGAGTGTAAAACGTATATATTTTTGCCATTGTGTTTCTGGATTGTTTTCTTACTTTTTAGCCCTTATTTTTAAAATTCGATTCCGACCCTCTGAAAAATGGCCTGATATCCGATCACGTGATCGGGGACATCCCAACTGTGTATCATCAGTACCACACCATATTATATTCCATGTTGTGCATAGATTGGCAAGACTGTCTTGGCATTATCGTATGTTGTGGAATACTGCACACTGGTGAAAGTAGTGTTTAAAAATAATACAGTACATAATTTTTATACCATTGGAATACTGTACAGTAATTAAAAACTGGAGGAGTAAGGCAAAGGAAGTAGGGGAGATGACGAAGGAGATGATGAGGCTGGGTGGCAAGAGAAGGAGGAGGAAGTAGGATGTAGCACAGAAGACGAGGCAGCAGAGCAGCAGCAGTAGTTGCTATAACAACAGCAACTCACTGCTTCCATCTCAGTCTCTCTTTCCTCAGTCTCTGATCACCCTCTCATTGTCTGCTCCCTGCTGTCATATGGCTTGCTGTTCCTTTTTTACCCCCTTTGCCCCCCTGTTCTCTTCCCTCATTTTCATGTTCTTTTAGTATGTCCACTTGTAAAAAAAAAAAAAAAAAAAAAGTCTGACTAATAAATCACGTACTGCCTGTGTATGTAAACACATACACCTTTGTTTCTGAGTCTGTGCCATTCTCTCTCTGGCGCAGACAAAAGAGCAATCACCAGGTGATTATTTCAAAGAAACCGACACATGCAGGGCAACAAGCTGCAGAAGCTTTTTCTCTCTCCTGCCATTTGTTTTATACATACTCTTGTCATTTCATTCATTTCATTTAATTTCCCTATACTTCAGCCAAGCATTTGGCTTGATTAAACTATTTCTCAATTATTTTTCCTCCCCTGTCTCATGTGTGCATGCTCATATCTCCACCCAGTTCTTTTTAATATTATTGACTGACAAGTAAATAGCAGTGATAATAAAAATATTGTTAACTCCATTTGCCGATCGTGAGAGTTTCATTACTGTCATTAATGGATGTTAGGCTTAATTGTGCGAAGAGAAACATGGTGGAACTTCAATGGTCCACTCTGGCACTCTACTCCAGTGATTACCAACCAGTGTGTGGTAGCAAATTAACAGGTGTGCTCTGGTAAATTATCCAATACCACTTAATTGGATGTACAAAAAAAAAAAAAAAAAAAAAAATTAAAACATTCATCAATTTTCCGTATCGCTAATCGTCCCAAGGGTCATGGGCAATGTTCCCTCTAAGCTGCACGCGTGCGCAATTGTGCAATTCTTGCACATACTCAGCACACAAGAAAATCTATGCAGCGCGCAAAACAAAATTAAACAGAAACATATTGTAGCATCACTGTCAGCGCCGCTGTGACGTGTCAGCACCACATTCCTATTGGTGCGTACTATATTGCAACACGACTAATACAACTGTCGGCGTCACTGTTCCATGTTAGCGCGACACTATTGGTGCTTTCGATACGGCACCGCATTGCTCCTATTGGTGCGTTCAATATGCCAACGCGACGCTTCCATTGTTGGTGAAAAGTGAACTTGACTCCTACAGGTGTGCTAAATTTCCGATTCTTAGATTATTCACGATTCGGCCGTTAAAGATTCGAGAACGATTCACAAACATCCAAATTCCGATTATTGAAATATGGCAAGTAAAGCGGAACTAAAACACAGTGTGATCTTCCGGACGCAACGACGAATGGACCAAGTGTAAACATGCTCAACTAATGGCTCTGGCTCAACTCATGCCGCTAGATAAAAAAAAACACTAATACCTGACTGCGGCCGACAGCCACTACAAACTATGCCCACATAATGCTACGGTAGATAGCACTTGTACTAGTATAAAGAACTAGAACAATGTATACAAAACTAGATGAGAAATGACTCGCTGGCGTTAGTAAACTGCCGCCGTCCTAAAGCAGTATACTTCTCTGAAAGGCTGTTGTAGCGAACCTTCCGAGCGAACCTAATTAACTTTTCATCCAAAATACTCCTAAAACAGTTTTAACGCATGTCGAAAGTAGCCAGAAGGGAAATTATGGAATAACGGGAGCAATTTTAACAACTTTAATATTTGACTCACAACATTAAGTTAATTGAATGTAGTTTAAAGCTGTTTATACAGAATGGGGATTTGAGTTTTTTATTTACTGTTTTGAACTGTTAACTTGATACTGAAACAGTAGTTTATTTAAGCCCTGAAAGGGTTTTTGTACAATTTTTGTAACTAATGTACAAAACATTAAAAGCAGCTAATAGCTGGGGAAGGGGGGGGTGAATCAATAATCGATTTATAATCGAACTGTAGCCTCTGAATATTAATCGAATCCAGTGACATGCGGTCAGGGGAGGCAGGTGAGGCAGAGCCTCACCTGTCATCATGACAAAAAAATAATTATAGCATCAAATTTATATGAATATTTGTCCATTGCTCTTTATGTATGACTCATTTCAAACATTTTTTATAATCAAAATCGCTGAATTTGCCTATTTCCTGTTCAAATAAAGAAATGAAACGAGAGGTGCGGCAGCAACGAGTAAAGCCTCACCTCTGATTGCGCAATCCATAACAAACTGGGTTGATACATGGAATTGGAGCGTGCTGGTTGCCGTACTTCTGCATGTCGCCGTTATAATGTTTCCAGATACGTTTATTTGACCTGATTTTCCACATTCTGGCTAATGTCTTTATCCCTTAAAGTTTAATGTTTGTTAGCGACATATTTAGTTTTGCTGATGGGACATAAAACCGCAGTGAAAAGGCACATGCTGCGGCAGATAGTACTCTGCCGCACTGCAAGGGGGCGTACGTGAAACTGGGACTTTCCGTTAAATGTGGACGCGGTTAACACAACACCGGAGCTAGAAGGTTTGCTTCAAACTACGGGACAGAAGATAACTCGTGCTTTTCAAACGGACTGGTACACCCGAAAAGACTGGCTATGTGGCTGTCCTTCGAAAAATCGCCTTTGCTGCTTTCCCTGCCTTTTCTTCTCAACTTGTGCCAATGTCTGGACTAACACGAGATATTGTGACATTAAAAAACTACGACGAAGCCTCAGCAAACATGAGAGCTCGACCACTCACATTCAAAGCCTGATTGCTTTAAAAACTTTTGGAAGCTCAAGGATCGATTTGGCTTTGACGAACAGCGGAAGCTCAACGGTAGCATCCTCAAGGCTAAGGTAAAGAAAAGAGTTTGAAAGACCTCATTAATGCAACTTGCATCCTAGCTAAACAGGAGTTAACATTTCGTGGTAACGATGAGCGTGTAAGCTCTTCTAAACGTGGCATATATGTAGAACGATTACATGGTTTTGCTGAGAAAGATGAAAGGTTAGCTAGACTTTTGGACACATCCACTGTGTTTTCTGGCTTGTCAAATAGAACACAGAACGATCTAATTGAAGCAATCCTCTCCATTGAGGCGGAGATATTTTTTTTTAAAGTAAAGGAAAATAAGGAGGACTTTTACAAAAAGGGCGTAGGTTTGCATAGGGACGGTAGGGACATAACACTACCAACTTTTCAGGATGCTAAAATTGTCCCCACCAACTTTTAAGCAACCTTACCTTTTTTGCATGATATAATGTTCAGTTATATAGAGAATTTAGATCTTTCAATAGTTCCATATGTTGTAAGGATAGAATTGACCCTATCATTATTAAGTAAATTATTTTCATTATGTTTATGTTTGCTAATAAAAACCAGACATTTATTCAGGAAGTTTTCAAAATGTTTCTTTAGTATTTTTTGAAAACAAAGATTTGAATCGAACAGTGTATCATCTGAACCAATGCATGTAAAAGTTATTATCAGAAGATAAGGATTTATTTTGCATTGATCATTTTGCCTATTAATTAATTCGGTTCATATACATGAGAAATGTGGCCCTTTGCCCCCTGCATCCAATCTGTTTGGTCTAATTAATGTCCCGTCCCCAGCAAAAAGTGTACCTACATGCAGGTTATGCTGTTATATCGTCCCTATGAATGTTGATACCAAACCTATGCCCTTCCAAAGTAATGCCGGTTTTTGTGGTGAAGGACAGGCGCAAGAGCACAAACAGTTTTCATTTCAATCTTATAAAAAAATAAAATATAATTAAAAAAAAGAGCTTAGACCAAGAAAAATACAATAGAATATTTAAAAACTAAATTTTGGCCTTAAATAAAATATTCTTTGTTTTTCTTTTCACACTTTTTATTTAGCAATCTGTATTTAATTGATTAAAGTATCAGAATTAAAAGTTTTAAAAACAACGGAATATTTCATTAAATGTCAGAATTGAATTCTGTGGCTTTGTACACCACTCTTTACTCTCATTTATGTTGCATGAATTATAGAATTGCGACGACCAACACATTGAGGGTGTGGGGCAAATGCATGTTATTTTCTTACTTTTACGTATCGATAATATGTACCGTGTGTGCGTGTTTTGTGAAGAATGCTGATGAGATATGAAATAACCAGTAGCCAATTGAATAAGCTACCGTTTTTGGTTTATATATTTGGAAATCTGACACTAGAGTCAGTGCCTCACCAACCATGAACCTCACCGCACGTCACTGATCGAATCGTTCGGTGCCCCAAGATTCCCACCTCTATTGACTCCTGTACTGATTTACTGAAGCAACATTCCATTGTCAATCTTTGCAATGAAGAAACAGTTTTAAAACTTTGACATGTTGGAAGTAGACGGAAGGGAAATTGTGGAATAACGATAGCAATTTTAACAACTTTAACGGTTGATTCACATCATTAAATTAATTGAATGTAGCTGCTGATACAAAATTAGTATTAAAGTATTTTATTTATTGATTTTAAGTGTTAACTTGAACATGAAATTCATTTGGTGTAGCCTGAGAGGATTTTTGAACAATTTTGTAAGTAATGTACAACACATTAAAAGCGCACTGGGGGGGAGATGGGTTGTAAAATCAATAATCGATTTATCATCGAATCGGAGCCTCTGAATCGTAATCGTAATCGAATTGTTAGGTGCCCAAAGATTCCCATCTCTAGCATTAATTAATATCTAATTTTAGAACTGATATAATCTAGTTACTTACACCAACAAACTTGTTTTCTGTACCATTTTGCAGTATATCAATGAGCAACAGTTGTCTAGCCAATCATACGATACAGTTCACTTAATTTTGCTGCAAAGCCAATCATAGCATTGATAATGTGCATATGTGCCCTGCCCATACGCATCTTGCAAGTTAGCTAGCTACCAACAGTGCAGCGGACTTAAGAGATGCAAATGCTAACCCCTTATCATGGCGAAAGGAACTGGCAGTGATACTACACTCATCAAGCCAAAGTGAAAAAGAAATGCGGTTCCTTTAAGTTGGAATGGCTGTCAAAATATGTGAAAATAAAAGAAAAACCAGTGAAACTGAATGGAATTTTTGTTTGTGTGAACATGCAAACTCCACACAAGAAGGCCATAGTTAGGGATTAAACCTTTGATCTCAGAACTGTGAGACAGACATGCTAACTACCCAGTCACCTCCTGTATAATTAAAACTATGATAAAATACTTTATTCTATCCATGAATGCCAATGGAAAGGTTCCAAATTAACATTTGTATGAATGTTTTGTGATGTTTTTGTTCAGTCTTTTAATATGGGTGGGCAGGTGCAGTGTGGAATCACAAATTTTGGGAGAAGCAACCAAGACAAGATCAAAAGTGTACCCCTTCCTGGAGGTGTAGCTGTAGAGTATCCTGGTTCAACCAAACTGGCCTGGTCCAAAGAGCATCCTGATAGTCACATGCCTTTCTTCTTTCCTCTCCTTGAATTGGCATGTTATTGTTTTCCGTCAACCTGTCAAATTTGTGCTGGCAATAGCATTTGGATTAAAAAGTACTAACCTGAGCCTGTGTTCATTTTTTCTTTATAGATGGCTGCATATGCAGAAACACTGCACATGCTTTTGAGCATTTTTCTGTGTGGGTGGGTCCCTTCACTCACACCAACGAAATAATTATGGGAATTTTTATAGGTGGTCTGTGAAAATCAAGTCTGTTATTATCAAAATCAATCACAGGCATTTAAGAATCTTGCAACACACCCCTAGCACATAGTTGGTTCACAAAGTCAAGCAACCTTATTTGCTCACATACTCAATGCTTGCATGGTGCAGACTTAAATTATTTAAAGACATTGGGTAAAGATTTCACACACACTTGGGCTGTCCACTTGCAGATGTGTTTGCCTGAGTGTTTCGCCTAATTGCGACACAATGAGGAGATCAGGCCTCACATACCTGGTAGTTTTTGGTATCAATCCCCATTGTGTGTTTGAAGGCCATGAGAATAATAAGGCTGACTCAGGGTAAAAGACCCACATAGCACTCTATACTGCCTCTTTAAACACAAGCTCTCTCTTGATGAATAAGGAAGAATTAAGTGCGAGTGATACCTTCATAAATGCTAAATATGGGTAGCTCTTGTACGTAAGGGGTATTGTACAGAAAATGTACTCAGCTTTAGATGTGTGAATGGCAGCAGGGAGTAGAATTGGTGCGAACATCTGCCTCACAATCAGGACTATGAATCTCTGTTCGAACATCTCTTTATGGTGTGTTTCTGTATTTGCATGCTCCCCTTAGTTTTCGTGGAATTTTTCTCGGTACCCGCGCCAAGAAATATGATTTTTCAGATTAAAGAGAAAGTTAACTTTTTTTAGGTGTGAATCGTTGTTTCATCTTAACACTTTTTATTCTTTTTTTCAGCTTCAGGAGACTGTAAAAAGGAAACTGGACAGCACAAGGTCGCCTCTCAATGGAGACCAGAATGGCATCTGTGATGGAGGCAGCTACTCACCGACAAGCAAACGATTACGGAAGGAGGCTGGTGGTTTAGACTCACTAACTGGTCTTCCTAACAACAATAACAGCAACCTTCCACCCATCTCTCCATTGCACCACCAAATAGACATTAAGCCTCTACTCAGCGGTCCAAACACTTCTACCGGAAACGGCACAAGCAGCAACGGTAAACATGTAGGGCGGTCAGCAGATGAGCTGGGGAAGAATGGTGGCAGTCATTTTTCAGACATGAAAATGAATGGCTCACTGGACCTGGAGGACAGCTTTAGCCTCCTTAAAGATCTGAAACAGGAGCCGCTAGACGATGGAGCTGGAATCGAGTCCTCGGATCCCCAGTCTTTGTCCAATCAGAACAAGCTCTTCTCCGATATCAACCTCAATGATCAAGAGTGGCAGGAGCTAATTGATGAGTTGGCCAACACTGTGCCAGAGGATGATATGCACGACCTTTTCAATGAGGACTTCGAAGACAAAAAGGAGCCCGACTTTGGTAGGCCATCAAACAATCAGACTCCAGGCCCACAAGAAACAGTTGGAAATACGACAGCACCTGTAGGGGGCGCCGTGCCACCAACATCCCTTCCTCCCTCCGCTCAACCGTCGCAGAGTGGTCCACAGGTGCCCACGGGTTCACCACAGGTCAGTAGCACAAAGTGTTATTGTACGGAAAAAATAGACCAATTTAACAACAACAAAAAAACCAAACAAATTTGCTCTGACTCATATAAATAATTTAGTGCAACCTGGGTTTTTTTTCACTTCACGTCAACTAATTCCTTATTGTGAAGTAATCCTGTTACTTCTGGTGGCCCCAGTTTATAAGTCGAGGCCACTGTATGAGTTTGCAGTTGTCAAGCTGATAGCATGATTAAATGTAGCCTCATGTCACTGCCCGCCCATCCCCTTAAAATACACTGATCTTAGCCACAGCTGTTGCATTACAACCATGACTTATACATGATGGAGTAAGTAACTGACAGTAAATATAAATTGTTATATCTTGTTTTTTGGAAAATCGATTAAAAATCCAAGAGAGCTGACTAATACTTTTTCTAAAAATGGTAACTGCTTTTTTGAATGAAAATCAACATGTTCATTGTTGATTACATAAACATATACGAGTTATTTTCCTGTGTGGACTCTTCTCAGGTTAGACCATCATCATCAGGCCCACAGTTTGCGACCACTGCCAATGGAACACCTCCTCAACAACCTTTGCAGCAGTCCCCTGCTGTTGCTGTGGCATCAGGGTCCCCATTACACAACTGTGTAGCTCGCTCTCCTCAGACCCCGACCCAGGCTCAGACGCAAGCAGTTTCACGGGCTGGCAATGGATACATGATGAATCCAGGCCCAGGTGTTAGTCAAGCTGGCACTGGACAAGCGGGACCTGGGGTTGCCCCAGGTCAACCAGTAGGACCAGTCACACCTGAACTTTCCCATGCAGAGCAACTAAAAGCAATGGCTGCCCAGCAACGTGCTAAACTGTTGCAGCAGAAGCAACAGCAGCAACAAACAGCCAACTGGTCGCCAGCAGGCCCTCCGACCAGTCCTTACAATGCTGGTCCCTTTAACCAAGATAAACCCAACAGCCCCATGATGTACCCACCGCAAGCCTTTAACACAACTCAAACCCCTCTAGTGGCTGGGATAACCCCCAACAACGGGCCCAAAGCCCCTATGAACAACTACCTCCCGCACAATCACATGAGCTTGATGGCCCAGCAACAGCAAAACAGTATCGGGCCGAACACCCTGACCAAACAACAACAACAGCAGCAGCAGCAAACGGCAGCCATTTTGTCATATAATAACACTAAGCCGCTGAGTCACTTTAGCGGTAGTGGAGATCACCGGATGACCCCACCCATGGGAGGGAACAGCCAGGTTAAGAACCCCATGATGCCTCCTTACATGGCAGGTGGAGGCCAGGGGGCTGGGCCAGGGCAAACCCAGGGGCCAATCCCTGGTCAAACAGCCCATCTGAGTGAGGAGCAGAAAAGAATGCTGCTGATGAAGCAGAAAGTGTTGAACCAGAACATTCCCTACAGCAACATGCAGCCTCATGGACAGGTAAGTTATTAATTGTGTAATACTATTCCTGATCATTGGTGGAGAGTGGTTGACAATGAAGTAGTGCTCGAGTCTTCTCAGCAGATAGGAGTCTAATATGGACCATTTCCTTCTTTCGTTTGACACTGGAATGACAACAAATAACCCCGAAGTTATTTGTAGTTCTACTAGTGCCCATCAATGCTGAGTACGGTAGCTTGAAGCGTATTGCAATATGATATGCAATGCATATTGCAAAATGCAATATGTATTTTCACATAGTTAGGGCAATGCCTGTTAAATGTTTTTTCTTTATGTTTACAGATCAATAAACACCTGTAAACAATATTTGTTTTCAGTCGTTTTGAATTAAAAATTTTAAAATTAATTACTGGTAATAATTTTTAAATTTAATTCAAAATTATAAGAATTATAGCTAGCTAGCTATCAAAAGCCATATATATTTTTTAATCAAGTATTTGAAAATCAGTTTAACAAAAATTGGAAGATTTTATTGATTGTAGTTGCTTCAAACAAGAATCACACGTATGTGACCTTGGCCTGTGACGTCTGTGAGAGAAATTGACCAAGAAAATAAATGGATAATTGTAAAGTACTGTATTTCTCTAAAATATATTTATGTAATATATTGGAAACCGAATGTCGCGTTACTATATGTGTATTGCCAAAACCTTTATATGAACAGCCTTTTCTTGACAAACACAGATGATTCTCTCGAGAAAAGGTTATTAAAACAGACCGGGTTAGCACTGTTTTAAAGTGTTTTTTTTTTTGTTTGTTTGTTTGTTTGTTTTTTAAGTTAGTTAAGCCAGAGAAGGTAAAATGGAGATAGTTGCTCCAGCAATGCACCTTGGGTGGGGAATGGGAAAACGACCGGTTTAGAATGGATTGATCCCTCTGCAACACGACCACCACTGATAGCCCTCTGGTCTCCTCCCCCCAGACACACAAATGCATGCATTCACACACATACACCAAGTCAAACTGCTCCTTAGCTCATATCCCCAATCTGTCACAGCTGAGTGATGTCTGAGATTGGACTACTAAACCGAGCTTGCCAATGTCATTACCGCAAGCCCACCTCAGGCAGTTGGTTTCCAGGGCCTGGTGACCAACATGACCGTATTCAGAATGCTTCAGTAGTTCAGCCAGATGTCAGGAGTCTTGAATAATCTTTTGGAGAAGAGATGTTAAGGAACTGTGGGGAGACCTACCTTCTTAAACACCCATACAAGTTGAAAGTTCAAGTGATTCTTTTCATGGTGTGTTCTAGGAGTGGGAACCTCTGGGTACCTCACGATACGATACGTTTTACGATAACGATGATCTCACAATATGGAAATACAACAATTATCGTTACATTGGTCAGGAAATCATTCTACCATTATAAGTGTTGGGAATAACACCGTTATAAATAACGGCGTTACATAACGGCGTTACCGTTACTGACGGTCAAAAGCGGCGCGTTAGTTACTCTGAATAAATTGAAGAAACTACTAGCTGCGGCGAGTCTACTCTGCTCTGTTTATTTGTCATCCAAGACTTGGGGTGCGTTCAGGTTCGAGAATAGCGCACGTGTTTTGTTTTGTGCTTTTTCTTAGCAAAGATATACCACACAGGACGTGCTGCCGCTCTGTTTCTTTAATAGCACATATAACTTCAACATTAACACAAACGTACCGCTCTCGGCAGGCCATGTCTGTAACTCACTCCCGCATCATGTGAGCAAAACAATATTGGCGCCGTGTGCACTTTAGGGTGCCTCGGATCATTCTGTATCAGAATATTACAGCATGTACTTCTTATGACTCCAGGCTGTCTGTCCCTGCTCATTCAATTAGACAATGCTTTCCAAAGCTTGCTAATGTTTCTGTGTTTGCTACACCTGTATGCTAGCCTTGTTCCCATCCCCCACGGTCAGCCAGCAAGAATGCTGCTTCCATCTTGAGGACGGCAGACGCTTTGAGGGTGACGGGAGGAGTAGGGGGACGTTGCTACCTGAATGCACCACCTGGATAGATGTGATGGAAGTGATTATGATTGGCTGAGGGTTAGTGTCATGTGTCGTGGTAAGCCAATTAGAGCCGGTGTTTTCACACACAAACCGGAACAGCGCGTGCGACAAACATACACACGCAAAACAGATGCGGAGAGATATGATGGCAGAGCATTCAGAGGAAAATTTGTCCTTTACGAGGTAAAGATATAAACACTATTTCAAGTCAAAATACTTGAAGTACAGTAGGCTATGTCTACTTGACCAGTTGTCTCAGGTTGTGAGTGTTAGATTTAATTGATTAAACTCACTTTATATTGTTTACTGCTGATTGTTATTTTCTTATATTGTTTTGTTGTTTATTTTTGTTGCACTTCAAGTGTAGGATAAATCTGTTGCTGGTGAGGTGCAATAAATATTACAAGGTTCTATAGAACAACTATCTGTCTGTTCTTCTCTATTCAACTGACTCAAATACTGCTCAGAAAATTTCAAATTCTTTGACATACAACAACTTCTTTTTAAAGTAACGGAAATAAGTACTTTCCCTGGTAACTAGTTACTTTTTGTATGGAGTCATTCAGTTACTAACTCAGTTACTTTTTGGAGGAATTAGTGAGTAACTATAACTAATTACTTTTTTAAAGTAACGTGCCCAACACTGACCATTATCTACGTTACAACTAATAAACAGAAAAACAGGCTATTTTCATCGTTCTGCTGTGAATTGGAATTAGTTCATCACTAGTAGATGGCCAATCAATTTGAACGGATCGGACATCTACGGCTGTCAGTGGCAGCCAATGCCAGGCAAAGAGTTCATTTTAGGGCATTTCACGTCATTTCCTGTTGATTTTTGGTCACCTCTTTTTCGTCTTGGGGTATTTACGGGTCTCTTTCTGTTTATTTTGGGGCATTTACGGGTCACTTCCTTTTCAGTAACCCAAAATCAAAACTCAAGACTCAAGTGTGTCCCCAAATGAATAGGAAGTGGCTCAAAATGAACAGGAAGTGACCTGTAAATGCACACAAAAGACTTTGAATGCTCTGGTTTCAGTACCATTGACGGTGCTAGATGTCCAATCTAGTGAAAATGCATTGAATGTAACGTAGCGGTTTTTCTAATGGAAGATTTTGGTAGCAATGTGTTGGTGCCATTTGTTTTTTAAACAATGATACCTTTTTAAACTGATTTATTGATTCTTGGTGGGAACATAATGATGACCTTTTAGGCTACTTTTTGGCTAAGTATCACCATACGTCATCTTTTCGATATATTGTCACACCCCAAGTGTGTTTAATGCTAATAGCTAAGAGCCGCTGTTGTATGACTAGCATAAAAACCAGTCTTGCTTAAGCATGTGCCAGTATGAGATTCTGAAGGTATGATAACCTTAAGCCAAAATATCACGGTATTGCAATTACAGCTCTAAAATGTGTTACTCTGACATATCTGGGTTTAAATAAAAACTTTTTTTCCATTGAACAGGATTTTTATATATTAGCAAATTGGAACATAGGTATAACGTTAAGTTAAAAAAATAAATAAAATTATTCCAAATAGAATTAAAATAAATGCAGTCCTCTCCATGAGCCTAAACCCACAGCCACAGCTCAACATTATTACCATCAGAACAAAAATAATTGAATTATTTTCCACAAAAAGCACGTGTGTATGACTTGTATCATGTTTACATTATACACACACTCGCTTTCTCAACACAGACAGTTGCCTTAGAGAAAAAAACACGTTTTACCACCGCTAGACACACTAAACACGCTCGTAGCTAGAGGGAAACGTTAATGACAGTGTTTACTAACCTTCAATTTTGTATAAATGTGAAATCATATTGGAGGTATTGCCACCTCGGCAGCGCCCTCCGCAAACATGTTTTATGTGTCAGTTGGCCTTCCTCCTCTAAGCTGCTGCCGTCTGTAACTTTTCTGTAGCCGAAGTATTCCCATACCAGTGATTTCATTTTCTTCGATGTGGGAAAAAGTTCAGGAGTTTGACCTCCTCCAGCCATCGTGCAACACAGCTGACTCACAGACACTGAGCAACAACTGGTGGGGGAGGGTTGAACCTTGCAGCTCCAAGGGAGGGATTTCGCCATGCATTTTTGGGTTATAAAAAAATACCTTAGGGACGGTTTTGAAACCTTGATGTTTTAAAACCCTGGTATACCTTGAAAACAGTAATCGGCATATGTCTACTCTTGCTGTGTATGCTGTTCTAGAAACGCTTTCCTTCTTAAAGGGTATGACAACACCTGGGGAAATGCTAATATTCCATCATTTATCCATCAACGTATGCCTTTTGATGTCATATCATGCCACTTCGTGTAATTACACACATCGCAACACCAAGAAAATGATAGAAATTAGGTCGATTGTCAAGCTAAAACGACCCGCCCCCAAGATGCCGGAAATCTACCATATTGTGTGCGTGACGTCACTATAAGGAAACAACCGGCTCAGTGATTAGTACTGAATGGCGGCGATGATGGCGGACAATTTTGTTTCTAGTTGCAGCGACGAATCCGATGTAACGAACATTCTTCTAATGGTGACGAGGAGAGTTATGATCCTTTCTTTGGTGTTTTGGGTTATCAATTTGAGCCCAAACGAAATCCAATGCAGCCTAATGAAAGGATCATTGAGGGGAGCAATCACACTGATGAAACACCGGCGGCAACAGAAACACCGAATGGTTTGTTTTGCATTTCTTTTTGTGAAGCTGATACACCGTGACCGCAAAATAAAGTCATGTTTAGAATAATTATCATTTAATGTGCTATCATCGGTTTTCGCTCTGCCAACAGACAGAAATATGAATGGGATTAGAGGATTTGTTCTATATATTTTACGAGCGATAATTTATACATGTGTCCAGTCCTATATCCAATGCGTGATATGTTTTTTTATTATAAAAGAGTACTCACTCTGGCCGTTTCCCTCCTTTGCTTTGTCTGGGGTGGTGGGGTGGTCTCATCAGAGCCATTCATCGTCCTCTTTCTTGTTATCTTGGGACATTTAGGTGGCTGCGCGTGTAGGTGGGCACCGCATCTGCTTTCAGCAGCAATTTCTTAGCAAAACCTGATTTCATTTGTCCATAGTTCGTATAGCTTTCAGGTGTAAAATGCACACTACACAAAACCGTGCCGGAGGCTGGGTCTGCAAAATTAGCCCTCTGAGCACTGACGAACTTTACTCATTGTCTGCGTAGTCCAGCTCTTTTTCTCGCGTTCGGGAACTCATGGGTACTACATTGCGAAAAATGGCTATTTGTAAACCACATAGCATGACATGAGCATAGGGGTGTGGATGTGCATATAAGTGGGTCGGCGTCATGGTAATTCACGGTCACGTTGCAGTAAGAGACACACACCACCGGTGAGTTTGTGCACATTTATTTGTATTTGTATTATGTATTTCCACCTTCATGCTTCAAGCATTGCATTGCATTTGTACGGTTCGGCGTTCTTTCACGTTGATCGCTTGATAGCCTTCTAGTTTGTGTTTTACGTACAAGAGCCGCTGACAGGTGACAACATGTGTGTTGCTTTTAATGTCTGGCAGCGAATCAGCGAGCGCGCAGGTCACGCAGTGAATCATGGGAAATGTAGTCTCGGGACAACACTGAAGTGGTGCTTTGTAATCTGTTCGCTTGTGTGAAAAAACTACATTTCCTCACGTCATTAGACGCGACTTCCTCCCGAGAGCCCCGAGCCGTGTTGTACTGTTAGCTCCATGTGTTAATAAAGAAACAAAGTTGTCAGCACGTCGTGTGTTCGATACATTTGTAAACAAAAAGCTCATAACAAGACACTATGCACGATCCGTTTAAGAGACGCTGGAGTAGTAGGAGGCGAGGAGGAGATGAGCGAGAAGCAAAACTTTGCGGTCGTATGTGGCGGCAGTCCGCTATTATTTTGTTTTCTTATTGTTGCCACAATAAAGTGGAGAAAGCCATAAACGACTCATCTCCTTCTTTCCCCACAACGTTTTATATTATTATTTTATATGCACGAGAGCTGCCGGATCTGCCAAAATGAACATGAAGTCTAATTATTATTTTTTTTAACAATGTAATCAGATAGACAAAAACATAAAATTATGTGCAAATGCCTGCATCTTCAAATCATGAAAATAATAACAGCCTATATCTTACCAATGTTGTAATCTTGCTGGGTCTTGTATCCATTCCATGTCAGGTAGTCTAGGCACATTGTTTGCATCCTGATTAGCGTCTGGCTAATACATGTTAGGTCCAATATAAAATTCCAAGCTCTTCTTCTTCCTCCAACTCTTCAAAAACTTGGATCTCCTTCCTTGCGCTCGATCTATCGCTTATATCGCTGTTTGAATCATTGTTTGAAGGGCTTTGTATGGCGGCCGTATGTATGGAGCTGCCATCACTGTTCCCGGTGTGACGTATCACTTCCGGGCTCGTCCCCTTTCAGGCTCGAACTTCGGAAACGCGAATATTTTGTCAATTTTACTACATATAAATTATTTTTTTCATGCTTTATTTGTTGGACAATGTTTAATTACTTTAATTGTGACCATATTTGGCATGTTATGAAATTACTTCACATTACTGCTTTAACATCTCTCTAACAAACCGTTCTTCTGTTATGTTCACAGTTCGACTTTAGTCAGTCACCCCACTGCTGATCTCTCTGTCTCCTGCTCCTCCTCCTACTTTTCCTTGTCACCCACCCCACCCCCTTAACCCTCCTGCCAGAGACACTCAGCACCAATAAAGCAGCAGATTTATTAATATGGGGCCTTTGTGGCTGTTGCCTAGAGGGTTGTGTGTTTACCCGCGTGAGTATCTGCGCATGTGTGTTTGTGTGTTTCGTGGATTTGGATGGGTGGCGAGGCGGGGTTTGTGAGATTTATTTGATGGAGCAAAGGAGAGCTGGAAACTAGAAAAGCACAAGAAGAGAGCAATGTGTAGAGAATAAAGCACGAAGCAAGAGATTTATTGTTGAGTGAAAATTGTGAATATGAAAAGGAGCAACCAGCTCCAAAGGGAAAAACAAGTGAGCAATTGAAAGTGAAGTTTCATGAATATGAAATATTAGGTATTCTTCATGCATCTTAAGGAGCATTCACTGCATACGGACTATAATGGCTAACACAAATTCAATTGCAAGTGATCAAATGATTTCACTCAACACGCATGCTATTCTGAAGATGTCTGCAAGTGCTTGTGTATTCAGAGGAGCTTGGTATATCCTCAGTTGACTGCAAATATTTTATAATACTCAACCATTTAATATCTTATGTCATCAATGCAACAAGCACACACATCAGTTGAGTCCCTGTTATGACTTTTACTAAAACTAGCCACCAGGGGGAGATTAAGATTTACTGTATTTGGTTTTACATTTAACAATCCTCTTCCAGTCTAAATTGCCAAGAGGAAATAATTGCTGGTGGTATAAAAGAGGTTTGGCAAAATTCATTTTCGTATTAGAATTTATGGCCAGACCACATGCAACAGGCAACAAAGTATTTATTGCTCATTTCCTTTTTGCCGATAGCAAATATATTACCGCTATGTGTTAACTTTTAAGTTAAAATCAGCTACCAAATTGGACTGTGAGAATATTAGTGGCTAGGTGATGTAAAATATGATACTGGCAAGTGACCTTTTGACTATTTAAGCTTGTCTGTAATTGAATCGGTATGTGGTTTGTTTGGAAAAATTAGGATTCATGTGATAATTCTTTACATGTGGGTTTGAATGTTTTTTGGTGCTAGTTTAAAGTGCGTATGACAAGATAAAAAAAAGTCCTAAATAGCATTATTATGTTAATTAGAATTGTATTTTGTGACGATTTGACTATATACAGTACAACAATTTGGCAAATATGACGAGAAATTACTCTTTTCATCCACCGTTTAGCCACGCCTACCATTATAGGGCTCTAGCGTCCCCAACAGGATGATGACGTCAGCAGGGTTATGGTTTCATCTGATTTAGAATTCAGCCCATTGAGTGGGAATTATTCAGAACGAGGAAAATGCGACAAAGAAAGCTGCAAAATGTCAGTTTCAGTCTCGCCAATATTTTTACAGGATATTCTTTTTATCGAAGTATTTTTCCCCAATTGCTAAATAAATTGTATGGTCATGACAAATAACAGCCTTGTGCTAAATGGAATATGAAATAATAAAAATTACTGGTGTCAACAATAATCGATGCGGCGATGCATCCCGATGCGGGCCATGGACGATGCGATTCGATGCGGGCAACAAGCCGAATCGATTCAGCACATATTAAAATATATAAGTCCGTTCAAAAATCTTCCAGTGATGCAATGGATTTGGTTTCACCATTTGTATTATTATTCTCATGTTTACCTGTAGAGGGAGCTATTGTACAAGCAATGCAGGGGGGATGAGGAACTAAAATTGGCTTCCTCACGGGAGTAACGTCACAGACATGCGCAATTGCGCAGTGGCACTCAAAGCAGAGATAAGACATAATAACAATGGCTAAAGCGGAGAAAGAGGAAGCGCGAAAGATTATTGACGCACCAAAGACATTGAAAGCAGGCATATGGAGACATTTTGGCTTCTATGAGGTTGGTGGGAAACTTGACCAAACTTATGCGGTGTTTAAAAAATGAAAGGCTGCTAGTGTGTGTAAAAAAAAAAAAGAAAGAAAGAAAAAGAAAGAAAGCCCTGGTCTCATTCAAAGCACTAATTAAATGCTGTGATGTTTTTTTTATTATTTTTATATATATTACTATTTTCATTTGACTACAACCAGGAATGACACAAGAGCCTATAAAAAGGTGTTTAATGTCTGACCGCTTGTGTTGCCTCATGATTCACGAAAAATATGCTTTGTTTAGCATTTTAATGCATCCCAGGCTTTAATGCATCGTGATGCATTGCCGAATCGAACCGAATCGAATCGTGGCCCTCTTAATCGAATCGAATCGAATCGAATCGTGGCCCTCCGAATCGTAATCGAATCGAATCGTGAGGGCAGTGCCGATGCACACCTCTAATAAAAATGCATTTATTCAGTACGACATGGCAAAATTACTCCATAATGGTAAAACGGTCGACTTCGCCTTTACTGTCGCACCTCCCGAACGATATTTTATGCCACCGTTGTTAGTCCGGCTTTTGTCATTTCCCTGCCCCGGCTTCGGAGAATTTAAACAGACCAAGAGGCGTGCCAGCTAGCTGACATGCTAACCTGAACCGAGTGACGTCTCAAAGTCTTGTTTTTGCTTTTTGAAGCGAAAAATCACACAGTACTAGCCCGAACCATGTCACACGGCGGCGAGGTTGTCAATTGTCTTCGCCAATCAGCAACCTGCCTGGCGGTGAGCAAGTTACAGCTCGTTCCCTTGCTGCGGACAGGAGAGCTCGCAGGGGATGCAGCTGGAGAATACCGCCGGACAAACCGGCCGACGTCGGAGGAGCGCGTAGCTACCACATGGCAAACACGATTATGGCATAAAATAATGCTTTACTACATTGCGAAGACGTAAACAGTGAGAGAGCGGTGTGCAGTTGTTGTGCAGCTAACATTGCAGGATGTGTCTGAGGAGAACTTTTCTACATGTTTGTCCATGATCAAACATAATAGTCCATTATTTAAAGAAGGTTTTTAGTGTTTATTTTGTAATCGCTGTATTTGCGACCATTTTTAACACTAAGGTGCAATTACTGATGGGGTTGAAAATTTAACCAAACGCTGGGCACACGAAGAGGACAATAAGCTGGGTATAGATAGGGGTGTGCAAACAAGCCGCTGGTTGTTGGCCGAGTGGCATTCTCGGTGGACAATCAGCCTCAAAATGCAAGCCCCCCTCCGTATTAAAACGTGTGCCATGATCCCAGTATTTGACATAATACAAAATATTATGTTCACTCACTTCCTCGTAAGTCCAATGGTCCCACAGTAGTAGGGCTTGTTTTGGCCAGTATCCGCGGTGATTGGGAACCATTTGAAACCCAAAAAGGCTCACACGTCTCTCCCTGGTGCAGCAACAATTTTCTGCAGCTGTTTGGCTGGCGTGATGCGAAAAATAAACAAATTAATCCTCAAAATCAGCTGAATCCGCAGTCCATCTGCATGCTATAAAGCAATGCTGTATTGTGAGATGCTGACCCGGGTGACGTCTAGAGCTGTCCCGACTAGTCGACGTAGTCGACGTCATCGATGACGTAAATCCGTCGACGAGCACAACATGCCGTCGACGGTAAATGAAGGGTTAAAAAAATATATGCGTGGAAAGTTAGAATGTCGGATGCTCTGTTTGCAAGCAGGGAAAGCGGCACAAAGCCAAAAAAAGCGCACCAGAGTGTCCAAAACATTGACTTATTTCAAAGAAACAAAGGAGAGTACACTCTTCTGTCCTGTCTCTTCAGTGCCAAGCTTAGCTGCACGTCGGCCGTGAATAAACACCTCAAGCGCCTTCACGCAGTTTGTAAGGTTTTTTTTTTTTTCTTTCATTTTTTTGTACACCAGAGGGTGCTGTCGCCTTACTAAATAATAATGTTTCATTGACAATAGGCCTATAAGTGCTATTAGTATTGTTCTTAATGCTAATTGAAAGGTTTATTTCATGTTATGGTTTATTTTATGGTATAGAAAATTATATAAGGTTAAAAGGTCATAAATATATACAGTATATACAGTGATTGCACTCAAGGGAGAGATTGTCAATGATAAGGTAATAAGGTAAAGGCAATTCATATAGGCAATTCATTGATATATAAATAAGGTTTAAAAGGAAAAATGTGAAAAGTTTTTGTTAATTTCTAATTGTGTTCCTTTATTTGTGTGCGCCGTAGCTCTTACGGTGTGTTTACATCAAGGATGGAATAAAAGTTGTAAACCATCAGTTTAAGAGACCATCTTTTCAATCGGGATGCTACACTAGTTAATTCTATCAGCATTTGAACTCATTGTTTATTTGTGATTTATTATTGTTGTTTACGTGTTTATTTGTACTTTAATAAATGATTTGAGTGTTCCAATATGTTTTTTTTAATTGATAAGCGTCAACAAAAATTTCATTGCTAAATTAGTTTAAAAAATAAAAAAATAAAAAAATAATTATTAGATTAGTCGACTAATCGTAAAAATAGTCGGCTGACTAATCGGGAGAAAATTAGTCGTTTGGGACAGCCCTAGTGACGTCACATTCGCATTCGTCCTAAACCCGAGACTGAAGTCGGAAGTCACTCATTTTCATGGCGCGGGATTCAAAAATTGAATACATAAAATGATCGCTTCCACACACATCCAAGCAGTCCATTTCATTCAGGAGCATAAAACATTGCATGAAATATGAAATAAACATGCTTTTTGGTGTCACAGGCACTTTAAAGTGACATTGCTTACTTTTGCGTACACCAGTGTGTGGGTCGAAGGCAATCCTATGTGTCATTTTCCCCCCTATATGTACTGTTTGCAGCTGCTTGGCTTAAACATCAGCTGTGTTCCTCAAAGTTTGTTAATCAAACTTTAATCATTGCTTCTCACATAATGCTAAAATGATAATTAATGGGAGTTATCGAGGTTGCATTTGCCAAGGCGGTAGATATGACAGTGGAGAAAACACGCATGCATTTGATGCGGTAAATGTTTGCATGGTTGTCTGTATTTGATGAAATACATGTGGCACATTGAGTGTCTTCAGTTCAGTTCAGTTTATTCATACATGATTAATGGTATACAGTACATGGTAATACACAAGCAGTTCAGATGATAAGATGTGCGAAAAGGACACTCCAAAGATGCTATTTAAAACTTTTAGTAGGGGCCCAGTTCAACTTTGTACTGAACATGTACGTATGTGAATGTAAGGTTCAGATGAAATGGTTACCCGTACTGGTCTCTGACATTATCTGGGTGATGGTTGGAAATGGATGCAGGATAGACTGACAGCTATTGAGGAGTAGGACTTCCAGAATAGCTGTGATAAATTGAAGGTTTGATCATTTGTATGTATTGGTAAGTCAATGCATGTTCTATTGCATGTAAAAAATGATAGTGTCACACGCTGACTACAGTACATGAAGGAGATTGTGCCTGTGCTAATAACCCTGTGAGTCACGACACCAGCCCCCACACACATGTAAGCACACTATCAACAATAAACAGCCTCTGAAAACGCCCACAAGCATGCACGCACTGCTGAATCCCTTCCTGCTGTGGACTCTCCACACACTTTCTAGCTATCCTCAGGTAATTCCACTCTCCGATCATTGTCGCTGCCCTCTTTTTCATCTAATTCTCCACTACCTTCTGCTAAAAAGCCTGATCAGCACAGGCTCTTAAAGATAGCAGCCTGAACACACATACAGTACACAAACACTGTTTCCTGCTGGGGGACTCGAATGCCAAGAGCGAGCCAATACACAGGTTGACATGATATGATGCATCATATCCTGTACAGGTTATCAGGAACGTCACAAGTAAAGGGCTTGTCAAATAATGTTTTGAAGCAATATCAAACATGTATTGTCTATTTCATTCGGATACTGAACTAAACATTTTCACATTTATCTTTACCAAACTAAAGAATTATTCCGATTTATTTCGGTGCAACATTTACTAGACATTAAAGTGAGCCGGTGACAGATTTGAGCACATAGTTTGGACCAATTACTTTACATGGTAATTCTCGGTTGGATGTGCCTTGGTTAGGAGTACTACTGGACCTGGAACTAAACTAAATGTGATCAATTTATGGAATTAAAATTTGTCATAGAACTGCACAACCCTAACCCAACGCATGTTAATTGACTTTCTGAAGATTGAATTTATGGGGGAAGATCAGAATTTTTCACATAGGGCCTAATCTTCGAGTTAGTGCAGGTTTAATTAGTCGAAAGAGTTGATTTCAACCAGCATTGACTCGCGCTAGCTTAGCCACTCCGGAGCCCCGAAACCAACAAGTAACTGATAAACCGCATGGAAATTGTTGAAATCAACTCCACCGACTAATTAAAACCCTCGCTAACGCTAAGATTAAGCCTAATGTAAAATATTCTGAACTTCGGGTTAGGGTTTAGGGCTTAACAGTATATCAGTGCCAATGTAAAACAATGCAAAATGACTGCACAATAGTCAACAACACACAAATGAATTTCACAATTCAATAAACACAAGGGTGGGGGCGGGGTAGTACGCCGTACACACACGCGGTCAATTTGCCCACAAAACATGGCAGCAACCAAGCACTTTACACCCAATCGGAATTACAACACATCCCAAAGATGCTAAACAAACACGTCACTTCATGGCATAAATGCGCAACACGAATATGAAGTAAACAATGCTCGCTAATGACTACCCGCCGTTGCAAAGGCAAAGCTACAAAACGGCTGCGCATGTAGCGGTTCCAACCTATTGCTAGAACCCTCCAAACTGAAGGAAAAATACTCATGTACATCCATGGACGCACACGGATCAACATTCCCTCACACATCTCAACAGGTGGCTGCACTCGGCTCGAATATGCACCTGGGATCCACATGCATCCTAAAACCAAAGCACGTGTGACCCAAGACCAAAACAGGAAGTAACTAGTGGTGGTTACCATGGAAATGAACGCATAGTGGGAACCTTTCTAACATTTTCTATTCAAAATGCTCTTTGTATATATCGTATTGGCCCGAATATAAGACAGTGTTTTTTGCATTGAAATAACACTGAAAAAGAGGGGGTCGTCTTATATTCGGGGTCTAGACATTATACCCATTCACGACGCTAGATGGCGCCAGATACCATTGAAGCGATGTTCTGTCATGACAGATCTCAGCTACTATCCCCACTCACAACGCTAGATGGCGCCAGATATCATTGAAAGGATGTTCTGTCATGACAGATCTCAGCTCCTCTTTTTAGTTTAACCAGTTTGCATTATTTTATTGCAATGTTTTTCCTTATTCAGATTTGTTTCAAGACTACAGTTACAGTTAGACTTCACTTTGATGGTTAATGCACCAATTGCAATTCTGTTGTTTTATCACAATAGATTAGTTTATTTACATTTCAAAAACCAGAAGCCGTTCATTTACGAATGTGATTGCACTTTAGTTTACATATTTAAATGTTCAGATTTTAAGATTTGAATGAGGTAATATAACATGCTTTTTCTCTCAAATATATTGTTATAATCATTTGTTTCGGATGTACTGTAATTATTTTCGATATGAAAATTATTTGGTGTTCAAAAAGTCTTTTTTCAAACTTGAGTCTTGAAAAAGAGGGGGTCGTCTTATAATCAGGGCCGTCTTATATTCGGGCCAATACGGTACATACTACAATATTCTTTATTCTACATACATTATGAGGCAATAACAAAATAGTAACGCACAGACACTAAGAAAACTAACATTAATCAGATTAGTGGTTTGGAAAAATGAAAGTGTTAGACTGCGCGTCACTGAAAGAAATAATGCATTATTGTGACAACATTGCCCACAAGGCTATTTGATTAACAATCTAAATAATTATGTTGGTATGCCCCTTGCAGTTATTTCATGTAGTTTAAACATAAACACTGACTGATTTTCCCCATCTACTAGCCCTTTTCCCTTAATTATGCTTATGCTCTCAAACAGTTGTTACAATACTTTGTGTGTACTCTATTGGCCTCTGTCTCAAAGAAGGTACAGGTGGCCTTAAGAAGTGGATTGCTTTCTTGATAATTATTACATTAGCATTTTGAACCTGGAGACACTTAAAATTACTTAAATTTCCTGATTTGTTTTGACAGTCATTAACAATATAAAAGTTGGCTACTGCTGACATCTCGGGACTAAGTGGAGCGGCAATGGCCCAGATGTATAAGTTATGCCCCCCCGTTGCGACGCAGTATGAGTATGCCTCAGCTTTGTCATAGGTAGTTATTTTTGCATTCTACCCATTTTCCTGTACCGCACAAGCTTACTTCAAGTGAACTGTGAATTGGGGTGAAAGACATACAGAAAGTTCAAGTCACAAAACAGGAAACTGATACAGGTCTGCTTGATGCTGTGCTGTCATGTAAATTAATGTCAATACAGATGTGCATTAGTCTGTGTTCCAGATTTATGTCATAAGTCATTCGTTTCACGAAATATTTTTTAAACACTTTTATACACTGGCTATACGTTCATTGCTTAACATGGTGGGGATGTGCATATTTAAGTTAAGTCAAGTTTATTTATATAGCCCCAACTCACCCAAAGAGCTTCACAGACAGTTGACAATAAAAATATTAAGAAATAAATCAATTCACGTCTTCGGCTTACCCCCACAGAGAAACAGTCAATTCACATTATAGATTTAGCAATCAAGTTTTTATGCCGATGTCCTGACGCAACCCACAAGCATGAATCAAACTCGGGCCTCCAAAATGGCAGCGGGGTGCTTAGATCACTGAGCTACAACCGGGGCTTAATAACTAATCAAATAACCGTAAATGCATATTAATAATAACAATTTAAAATTGGAAATAGAATAACAAAAAACATATTTGGAAAAAATAAGAAATCTTGAGGAAAGATGCCCCTCTTTCACTGCCTCAAGACCCAATGCAGGACTCCTCCTACCAGTGAAGAAGTCCACCTCCAATCTTTTCTTTGGTCGATCAGTGAAGAGTCCATACAGCAGCTTAGGTCGTCACCTAGTTAGTTCCTCTCCCAGCAGGGGAAGGGAAGAAAAAGGTCTGTAAAAGAGGTCTACGTTTAATTTTTGCAAAATGCCAGAGTTTATAAATAAGTTGTAAGCCAAAATGTAGCCATTCTAGTTTCCAAAAGTAAACTGTCTCATAACTCTGGAGCCCGAATAGAGAATGTGTCAGGTTTGCGGCCCGAGCAGGCGAGGAACGGGTTTCAACTCAAGTGTACAGAGGAAAGACAGGGGGCAGGTGCAAACCGAAATAAGTTTGCTTTCACAAAAGTTAAAAAACAATGTGGAAACAGAAGTTTGGGGAATTCAAAGGCAAAAACAAAACTTACTGTGAAAATACGTATCGATAGCATATGAAGCAGAATGAGAGTACGGCCACAGGAAACGGACATTGACGCAACAAGGATTGTACTGAACACGGAACTTATGGGGTATCGAGACGATGAGGAAAAGGTGGGTGACATGCAGTGTTGTTAATCTTACTTTAAAAAGGTAATTAATTATAGTTGAAAATTACTTCTCCCAAAAAGTAATTGAGTTAGGAACTCAGTTACCTCAATATCGCGATAACTAGATAGTAACCTTTGCTATGTTTGGAGGTCATTTAATGTTGTGAATCAACCGTTAAAGTTGTTAAGATTGCTCCCGTTATAGTATTAGTTCCCTTCTGTTTACTTTCGACATGTGAAAGTCAAGATTTTGCTGACTTAGGAGTATTTTAGATAAAAAGTTACTTAGCGTCGCTAGGAAGATTCTCTACAAGAAGGCCTTCCTGAGAAGTCTACTGCTTTAAGATGGCGGCTGTTTACTAACGCTGGCGAGTCTATCATTTCGCATAGAGTTCTCTATACATGTGCTAACGCCGCCGAGTCTGTCATTTTGCATTCTAGAGCCTCCGTGTGCTTCTGCCCGCATAGGCCTATAGGGCGTCTCGGGCAGCTACGACAGCTGTCCAACACGCCGGTGGGTTCATCGCTGTATTTTCATCCAAACATGCTCGAAAACAACCATAATGGGTTGCGCCAACAGCCAGACGGGTTCATGCTCAACATGCTGCCCTAAAGTGCCTCATTTCAGCCATTAAAACCCAAAATTAAGTTTTACCACGATCAAGTCAACAGGAGGATACTCTCTCCTAGAGCTGGGCTGGCGGCATTGGGAAATGTCACAGGGTGTTGAATTCCAAACTATGGGATGCTAGAAGGGCCATAATTTATCGCGCAAAGGGGGGTTGCGTTGATGCCGTTATTAACGAGTTTAACTGACAGCTTTATTAAAAATGTGTAGTACGACCGGCTCAAACGTCAGGCTGGTCCACCGGGAAGTGTCTCGGGCCTGTATCTACCGTAGCATCATGTGGGGGTAGTTTGTAGGCTATCGGCTACAGTCAGATGGAGCCACCTAGCTTCGCATTTGCAGTGGCGTCACAACTCCCTTCCCTCCTCCCCACTCCCGCTCTGCTCTCTCCGAGTCCGTGTCACCCAGACTTTTGTGGCATCCTTCAACCGCATAGTAACGCACACCTTTACATCCTCAGTAACGGCAACGGCGTTGCAACGATGAGAAAAGTAATTGATTAGATTACTCACTACTGAAAAAAATAACGCCGCTATTAACAACACTGAAAACATGAGATGCGGCTAATTGGGAAAGACACACGGAGGAAAAAACAATGTGAAACCAAGCAAAACATACTAAACAAGCACAAACTGTGGCAGACCACCACCAGAGCAGGAAAGTAGTTGGATAGCGGCCGCTGGCCTTGCGCTGGTGCAGTCTTTGGGTTGTAGCCACCAGCCTTGCGTCGCTGCAACAGAGACGTCGTAGTATGTTTGATGATCGCCTTGCGCCTCCGGTGCAGAGATGTTGCTCGATGGTGGTTGTTGGCCTTAGGGCGCCAGGGCCGTAGCGATCAAATTCTTGAAATATTGTCTACTGGTTTCAGTGAACAGCGTATGAAGGGGCACACCCACAATGGCGCTTTGTAGCTGGTCGGTGATGAAAACATTTCCCTTCAAACCATATATTTAGGCGCTTCCAGGAGTTCGCACAGCACAGAATGCCCTGCACCCTCGTTTACATTGTGCTGAATCCATTTTTGGAAAATCAGTGGGTACCTTTGATTTGATTTTTACTTCGTCAACACACTGCTAACTTCAACCGCAACTCATGATGTTTTGTCTAAGCCAGAAGTTCAGAGAAGAAATTTTCCAAGATGGCGCTGTCCATGTTTCACTCAGGAAACTTTCCTATAGTCTGAAAATTACGATAATCAGATTAATTAATATTCGAAATTGTTTACTTTACAGTTATTTGCGGACACATCAGAATGAACTTTGGTAGGTATGTTCTAGGGATGTACTATACACACCGATTTTTTTCTTTTTGTCTCAAGGCTAACATTAATTAATTGTTTAATTAATTAATTGCAGAGTCAATTGTTGTTCCCTGTAGGTTCTGTATTGGCCAGTAGATGGCATTTGTGCTCTTCGGTTGTTCTTTTCATGTGACTGGGCTTGGAGGCATCTATGGAGCCAGACAGATGGTCGTAGTTCATTTTGAACTTGCTTTATACTTGCTTTTTTACGACTAACTAACGGAAATCTAACATATTTTTAAACTGCTGTTTTTGCATTTACCACAATTGATCAGACATGAAGAGAGTTATATTAAATCGTATTAACTTCTGAGTTTAGCGCTGAAAGATAATAGAAAGGCGTGTGAAAAAGAAAGAATTACACCAAAAAGTCTTCCCTTCGTCTCCCCCCAAGAGTAAAGAGAGATATTGCGCTTCCTTGCGTTCACAGCTCCTCCGCTCACTTGGTCGCACTCCCTTCAAGTGCAAGCATACACATGTACACACATACATTGAACACTGCTCACTCTCTAACTCCTCCCCTCTCTGAGGCACACGTGTCAGGGCTTGAGCTGAGCTGCTCTCAGATCCTGTTGAGAGGCTCTGAAGATGGAGGGGGGGCAAGTTGTGGAGGGCTGTACTTGAGGAAAGGGGAAGGGCAGTGATGGTGGTGGTGGTGGGGGGTGCGCTCTGGCGTGTGTTTGCTCTTGTGCACTCTTCTGAGATGCTTCCTGTGAAGACAAACATACGACAAACCGTTTTCTCTGTGCTTTTGCTGTCTATTTTTCTTTTTGTCTTCTCTGTTATTCATTCTCTCTCTCCACCATTTCTCCCTCACCTCCTTAAATACTCTTTCCTGTGATTAGTGGGAGCTGATGATACTGAGCTACACTACTTCAAATCAATAGTGCTTGCACAATATCATGTTCTTGCTTTCTTCACGTTCATATAAAATGTCATACAATGAGATAAAATGGACATCTGCACTATAGGTTAATTTCTGATATTAGAGGCTGTTGAATGTTTTATATTCGATGTGTGTAGGGAGGAAATACTTGTTTTTCTGCACGTGTCCTTGTTGGTTTTAGTGTACTATATGGTTGTCTATTTGAGCAACACTTACCCCATAACACTCACCTTCATTACCAAAGCTGTTTATAACTGCAAAAAAAAACACTATCTCAGTTCTTCTCTACCCATTTGACATGCCCTTGAGAGTGAATACAAGGTTGATGTGGAAAATATCATCATTCTAAAGTTGTTGTTTTTTTTAATTCCTTTTGATTGTCAATATATCTGTTTATTATTCGTTTCCTTTTGTGTCTTCAGCTTGTTTGAACTAAAGTTAGCATGTACCTTAACATTGACCTGCAGGACACTCCGTGGAATGAATCGGTTTGTTGAGTTCACGTACATTTAAGTACACTAAACACTGTTGGGGAGGTGCATGTGTAGATGGGTAGGTAAGTAGGTTAGTTTTTGCTTTTTTTCTTATGCTGTGTCTGTGAGTAAATGAGTGGATGTAAGGGAGATGCAGTGAGGAGGCTGCATACTAAACAGACTGCTGTCACCCCGCCAGCACCTCTCACACACATCCGCGCACACAGAAATATTCATGTTTGGTTATTCGTGTACATACTCACAAATAGCCCGCACACACAAACAACATGCAGACACTTCCTCACGCCAGCTCAAACTTTGGCTGCCTTCCTCGGCTGCCGGTTGCTGTGGAAACCATTGCCCACGGCACCTTACAACCCAAATCAATGGTAGAACCAAGATGAGGGTTGACAGGAATTGCTTATGTGTGTGTGCATACACGCGACGGCTTGTCTCTGTTTAAATGTTCCAGTCTTTCAGCACTTTAGTGCTGAAAGTACAGTAGTAACACTATCATTAATACTTTCAATGGCTACCTTTGCATGGGCACATTTATTCGGAATAAAAGCCTGATTGGAATAGAAAGGCTTCATGTACACACCTTATTCAAAATATTTAGTCCATTCAGTTCAAGATTTTATTCTGAACAAGAGGTGTGGTTTGTCGATTTATAATCTGATACGGCACAAATGTAAACCCTTATTCCAAAATTTTGTAGCAAACCGTATTTACCGCTCATATCTGTGATGCCAGAATATGTGTTTCTGTTATTCCTTGAGGCTAATAGAATCTCTTGAAGTTTTCCTCCTGCCGTTTCCCTCGATATTCATCGGATCCAAAAGAAGGTAAAGCTAGCCTCGTGTTTTTAAAATCAACACTAGCAAATACAAATGTGCGGTCTTGAGGATACATTGTTGCTGAATTTGTAAGCATTAATGTAACGTGACAGTGCAAGAGGGAAAAATGCGCAAAATGATGCTAACATTTAACATATAAATGGACGGAGCGATGTTTTATGGACACGGAAGGTGCTACGGCTTCTTCTTCTTCTACTTCCAGTATACAGTATTTGGTCAATCTGTAGATGGCAAAATAATTTGTTCTGACCGTGAGATGCATGCAAGAAATTTTGTCCATGTAAATGTAGCCAGTCTTTTTGTCCAATTTGGATATTGGTTGACAATTAACCAAATGAAGAAATGTTGATAGCAATTTCAGCAGGAAAAACTGCGAATCGATGAGCTGTCATTCTTTTATTATGTCATTGTTTACCATGTCGATAATCAGTAATCAGCTTATTTGTTTTGATTACTCCAAATGCACACACACAAAAGTCATATAGGAGAGGCGACACAGATGTGAACCTGCTCTTGTGCCTAAAATTCAACCTGCCCTTACTTCTGCTCACTTAGTTGCTAAAAAACAAAGATACACACGAATGGCTAGTACAGGGGTCGGCAACCCAAAATGTTTGAAGAGCTATATTTGGCCAAAATAACAAAAAATATATGTGTCTGGAAAAAATTAAGAGCCTTATTGAAGCATTATAGTGAAGGCAACACATGTTGTATGTATCCATATCAGCCTACTATCAAAATGACTAAGTTGGCTATAAATATAACATTCTATAGAGAATGACGCACCACGTGACTACTTGTTGTTGTATAATGCTGCTTCAAGTTTAACTTCATTACAATATTAATGAATTATGTTTAATCGCTTTGATAAAATTAAAGAAATGCAATAAAGAAATCCAAATTTTGATGTCATTTTTATTTTGAAGATTCGAAAAAACAACAAAATAGAATGTGGATAACGTGCCCCTTACCTAGGCAACAAACATAGTGCAATAAAACACAGCCTGCATTTATAAAGGATAAAACAGCACCCTTTTGAAAAGGTAAAGTATATAATCTGAGTTCAAGTACCTGCATAAAAGCGGAGGGTGTTCAATATCGATCACATTACACGACTCATCAAAGGTATCCTGCCGCTGAATTAATGTCCTTGATTTGCTGATTGGCGATGTTGCCTGCCATGTTTATAACCCTTTCCTTCACTGTCTTAGTGCGAGAGGCATATATTTGATTTTCTGTATTATCCCGGTTTTGTTTTTGAAGTCTTGCAAATAGGTGTTCTGATATGTTGTTGAATGACTCATTCATTTTTCAGTTACCATCCGTGAACACTTTTCCACACTTTATTATCTCCCGGGTTGCAACAAAACTTGCAGCAGTAGTGGAGTTTGGAGATTCAATCCACTTTTTAAATCAATTTTTGCGCTGCTAGAATTTCTCCAGAAGTTATGCAATCACACTAACTGGGTACTCTGCTGCAAAAGTAGTATGCCTTCCCTGGAAATGTCTTTCCACATTACTCCTTTTGTGATTTGACAGCTTCTCGTTACAGAGCAGACATTCAGAAAATCCTTCCGCATTGGCAATGAATGCAATTGATTCGGCCCAAGAAACGTTGAATCCTCTGTTCTCCTCAGTTTTTTTTTCCTCCCTTCCCCTTTGGGATCCACAACCCACCATATAGCAGCTGGTTTGTTTACAACAGCCGCCCTGCTCATGAAAACTTGCGTCGCAGGCTACGGCTCAAATCTTCGATGATAGAAATGCTGAAATGTAATATTTATTTTACACATTTTTACAGCATTGGAAAACGTTAAGATTGTTTGTGTCATGTTTGTCCTCCTACAGAAACTATGTTCAAACAAAAAAATATATTTCCCTCCACCATCTTTTTCCATTTTCAAACATTTTTGAAACGCTCCAAGGAGCTACTCGGGCAGCGTAAAGAGCCGCATGCGGCACTCAAAACACAGGTTGCTGACCGCCGGGGTAGTAATATGGGCTAGTGCATAATGTGTACAAAAATTTCAGCAGACAGTAAGATTATATACATTTCACCAATTTTCTCTCCTTTAATAGATTAATTGAAGGGGGCTGTGCTATGGTTATGCATGTTTTTGGACTCATTCGTGCTCCTTCGGAACTTTTTTTATGAGCTACCCGGCAGTGTAACGTCCAGTTTAATCATATCCAAAGCCCGCTCAGTTCTAATCTTGAGTTAGTGTCATGAACTTTAGTCCATCTGTATGAAAATAGAGCTTTGCTCAGTTGACTGTAGTAATTGATCTTCATAGGGTATTTGGAATTCTTGATTCCGGTAAATGGGCGTTGTTTTGGGTCATTTTAATGTTGGTAAATGTCTTTTAACACAATGTTGAACATTTAAACTCATAATCTTTGACTGTGAGGCAAACTGCGGAGCTGACCATATATGCAATTCTATATTATGGATTTAACGTTAGCAGAAAGTCACTGTACTATATCTGCAAAGTATTAATCCCACAGTACGAATGCGCATGGTAGTGCAGGAAAAATGACGGTACAGGTGGGATTGAAAGGCACACACAAACCATTTTCCACTAAAGATGCGCTGTCACTCTAATTCCATCACCAATGTTATCAAACAAACAGAGCAGTGCAACATCCCGGTGAAGCATTGATAATTCACTTTCCAAACTGCGTTCCAATTTCACAGCACCGATCATCAGTGTCATGTGTTTGATGTCTTCTGGTGGTGTAGACTTGGCTTCTTTTTCATGTGAATACACTTACAAAGATACATATATGGCATACTAGCAGTGCACAGAAAGGAACATTCTTGGCCAAAACCAAAAACCAAGACCGAAATAAGTTACAATACCTTTTTATTTTCATTAACTACCATAATTTTCAGACCGTAAGCTGCCACTTTTTTCCATCATTTTGAATCCTGCTTCTTATAGTCCAGTGCAGCTTATTTGTTGATTTATTTGGGTTAATAGGTAACACTTTATTTGACAGTGGCATCATAAGACTGTCATAAGGCCGTCATAAGGCTGTCATAATTATGACATGACACTATCATGGACATTACTGAATGCTTATGACAGATGTTATCAAGTGTCATCCGGCAAATCAATTATGTCCAGCTCGGATCTTTTCCAGCCATTAAAAAGTGAGATAATTTGCCGGCTTATACTAAATGGCATCTGTTATAAGCATTCGTTATTGCTCATAACTGTGTCATGTAATGAATTTAAATGTCTAATAACAGTCTTATGGCACCACTGTCAAATAAAGTGTTACCAAATACCATAACTAACAATTATTGAAACAACTGGAACAGTAACTGAAGAAATAATTAGCACAGAACATGAATTGTGATTGGTATTCACAAATGAAGCTTTTTGATGCAATGGCGTACCGCAAGCAACACGTCACTTTTGCTCATTAATATTCATGATATTAGCAATTGCGGCTAGGCGGGTCAACCTCCCGTTTGTCTCCAGTAGTAAATGAATAGAAATAGTGTACAAACGAGATGTTTACTGAGCTAAACCTGCCAATTCTGTCCAAAAATGATGTCCCTGGTGCCAAATTCACTGATAAAGACGTGGAAGAACATACAAATGTTCAGTTAAAGAGATGGCTTTAGTATCAAGGGCTGAAAAAGACAGGAAAAAGAGCCGAGCCGACCTAAGCTTAGCCTTAGCTTTTTTATCGACACCTTTTTCTTACGCCACTGACAATGACATTCTCCTATTCAACAATCTATCCTTTACCACCATATGCCCTGTCTTTCTTATATATTATATTCTCTGGTTGTCTTACGTCTCTGACCGTTCTTGGGGTCAATTTACATTGCTATTTTTGTGTAGCGATCGCAAATGCTACGCGGTGACAGCCAACCAACACTTTTAATTTTTTCAGTAATAACAAATCTTAATTCTATAATTTATTTACACTTCCCCCTTACTAACGTTTTTTTTTTACAACAGAAAAGGTAACAGAGGCAGTCAGATACCATTTTAATTTCTTCCAGGTCATTCATTGTCAGACAAAAGCAGCATGGCAAAACGCCACGTTAAAAAATAAGTAAAAAATATAAAAATGGCTTACTTCTTCATCCTCTGAAGGACCATAGCCCCCAACAAAATGTTTACTGCATATGAAATGTGAATGGCTTCACCTAGCTGGCGTTAAACTGGTCTTTTGGACGTCCGCGCAAGTTGATGCATTCTTCACATTTTTTCCTCCCGAGTTTTTGGTTTCAGGAAACGTATGAAGAAAACATTCTTCATATGTCGTAATGTCTAGAGTCCTTTCCATAGCAGCAGTGTTTGATCGGCATGTTATTTTTTGAAAGATTACCGGAGAAAACAAGCAGGAATAACATGGTTTGTCTGCGAGATCGTGTCCCACTTCTGACGTCACGGTCTAAAAATAGCATTTGTGTGGTACGCTATTGATTCAAAGCTTCATGGTGGTTCATTTGGTCGTATGATAGTATTATGATGCCACTGTCAAATAAAGTGTTACTGGTTAATATCTTTTTGGTGTAAATATTCCATAACACCGTGAGGATAGCCATTGCTTAAAGTACAGTGGAGCTTATCTATGAATAAATGCCCTTTTCGTGTCAAATTTGGTGAGTGGCGGCTTATAGTCAGATGCGCCTTATAGTGCGAAAAGTACGGTAATTCCATTTGGTGCACTCTACTGTATTTGTATTAGTGTGAGCTTCATTTTTTGTTTCTTAAGTGATGTGCTGGCGTGTTTCCGTCACTTATACAATTATATCTTTAATTATATAGAAACTCACTCACAGAAAATGCTGCATATAACAGAAGCAAATACAAAAGAATAACCATAATAGTCCACAGCACAGATGTCAAAAGTGCAAAATGTGTGCTTCTAAGGATGAAACACGGGCAGTGTGTGTTTTGTCATTTTTGTTAATTTCAATTTTTTAAAATTTTATTTAGTTTTGTGAAGACAATGCAATTTCAGATAGTTTTTTTTACTTTTTTCGTTTTATTTCATTTTTTTCCCAGTATAGTTTTCATCATTTTATTCATTTTCGTTTACAATAATTACTTTGTACAGTACATGTTTTAGAAGAAATGAAAAAAAAGTTAAATGATGATTTCTCTTTTTGAACTCTAAAATACAGGAAAAACTATGAAACTTGTTTTAGAGGCCTGGGAGTGAAAGAACTGTGGAGACGTCATTCGTAGATGGCAATGAACCTCAGGGGACTAAAATAACCGGTTGAGTAAAAACGATCTTCTGGCTTGTCAATAAAACGCTAGATAAAGCTCACAAAATAATTTAAGTAGAAACTTGATTATTAACCCAAAACCTTTTACCTTAGGAGCGATGCTCAGGCATTAATTAACGATCCACAAACTCTGTCTCACTGTAAACATACACCAGGATTCACATGCGGCAGATGTTGTATTAGCCAGCAAACTAGTGGTCTGGGCGTGTTTATTCTTCCTCAGTGATTGGGGCATTCGTACAACTCAGACTGGTCAGACTGCTTGCTGAGAGACATCACAATTTTGCTCAAATCATCAAAACACCAGTTTAGGCTTTGAAGCATCAGCGGTGTAGAACTGCAGTAAGCCATATGCTATAGTGGCGACCTCGTCACACGAGAGCCCTGACCCATCGCATATTCTTATGACTGTCAACATAATTCATGCAAAACTCTTTTTAAAGTAATGATTTCTTTCATTCAGAATTCTGTTATTATTCATTTAAAAGTATGAAATGTAAAAATCGTAAATCAAATCTCAGTTGCAATATTTATGCAGAAAATCCCTTTTTTGGGGGGCGAGTGGGATCAAAATGGTGCCGCCCTAATGCCAATCGTATTTCTCCTTTGACTCTTTTACCCAAAAGCCCCTTCTTGCCATACCTCTTGCTTCCATATTGTATTATTTTTTTCGTAGATGGCAGAAAATCTGCTTCCCATACATACAGTAGAAAAAGGTTTTCCAGTATCACAAAATGTTGAAACTGCTTTGGAAAGCAGAACCTGCACAATCAACAGCAAATCTGTGTGTGCATCCATGTGACGTACTAAAAATATGGGTTTAAATGAAATCTTCCCTTAACGGTATGTGATCATTAGAAAGAGAGTAAGAGGGGGCATCTGTAAATAATGTGCTCCTGCTTTATTTCTGGCAATGTAGTGGTAGTTTAAAATAATCGATTTTTTCACATTCCTAATCCTTTACTTGATGACAACTTTTAATTTTAACATTATTTACACTTTAACGTCATTCAGGTAATCTGAATTCATTTGCGTTTTGAACATACCACAGATGCTTTTCCAAAGGGAATTGACATGATTTTATCAATAAACCTGTAATAACAATAAAAGAAAAAAGGGCTGAAATGGTTTCCATTTTTTAAAAGTGTAGTGTTGTTGTGCTAAATTGATCAAATGATAAAGGCTCTGTAAACAAGCACATGCAGAAATGAGTATTTAAACTGTATTGAGCTCAGAAAATCCTCTCAACTATAGAGATTTGCATTTATTGTTTGCATTGGGATTGCTGTTTTAAGCTTATTGACCATACAAAGAAAACCCTGCATTTACAGTGATTGAATGTTTCCTGTGATCTTAAACCAGTTGACATTTGCTAACCTTATGTTACGGATAAATATATTGGTGCTCAGCGGGGTCTGGCACATTGCTCTGTGACTCTGCAGTAAAGTAACATCACTGGAAGGGTAAAAAAAGAAAAGGAAAAAAAAATGTTCAAATTAAATATCTCAACATCCACGATTCTGTCCGTTATACGCATTTATTTAAAAAGTATTTTGTCTAGACGATAATTAACAAACTCTGATGGTGTAGTGGCACATTTGACTTCGGTGCACGCAGCATGGAATCAGGTCCCACTCAGTGAACAATGTGAATGTGAGACCGAATTGTGACCACATGCGGGTGTAACCTGCCTTTCACCTGAGGTCATTTCATCTGAGATAGGCTCAAGCATAGAGCTGAAACGAATACTCGAGTAACTCTAGTAACTCAAGTTTGAAAATTAATCCGAGTAATTTTATTTGCCTCGAGGAATTGTTTAATTTTGCCAGCTCTAAGCATCACGTTTTGCCCGGACTACTTTTAATGCGGGACAACGCTCTTTCGAGAAATAAGCAATAATTAGGATTGTTCCGATCATGTTTTTTTTGCTCCCGATCCGATCCGATCCCGATCGTTTTAGTTTGAGTATCTGCCGAACCCGATCTTTCCCGATCCGATTGCTTTTATTTTGCTCCCGAGTCAATTCCAATCATTCCTGATAATTTTTCCTGATCATATACATTTTGGCAATGCATGAAGAAAAAAAATGAATAAAACTCGGACGAACATATACATTCAACATACAGTGCATAAGTACTGTATTTGTTTATTATGACAATAAATACTCTAGATGGCATTTACATTATTAACATTCTTTCTGTGAGAGGGATCCACGGATAGAAAGACTTGTGACGTTGTATATTGTGACTAAATATTGCCATCTAGTGTATTTGTTGAGCTTTCAGTAAATGATACTGCGGCCATCCCAAATGCATGATGGGAAGTGGAACCATGACTGTGCGTCGTGCTACCAATTGATATATCTTCTCTGCGTTGGGAAATAACTTAAGGTGTTAAGACAAAGATCAATTGCCACTTTGCTTCCCCACATTGCTTCCCATATTTCTAATCATAGGGAGAGGGATTGCAAGGCTTTAGCCAATTAAAAAAAGGCTCCAAAGGCTACCAAAATTCACTCTACTCACTTTGCGCTGCCTTTTATCTCTCTATATAGGTAAAACGGCGTCATTACAGATTGAGCGCGACAATGAGTGAGAGGGTCGTGCAGCGCATACATTAATTGCATTAACTATTTTAACGTGACACATTTTTTAATAAATTAATTGCCGCCGTTATCGGGATATTTTTGATAACCCTACCTTAAGCCTAAACTAAAGACTCTGGATGAGTGTAACATATTATGTCTGTAACGTTAAATACAATTAGAAAACGATATAATTAAAAAAAAAAAAAATATATATATATATATATATATATATATATATATATATATATATATATGTATATATATATATATATATATATTAAAAAAAGGCATGGCCGATATTTTTTTGCCGATTCCGATACTTTGAAAATGACGTGATCGCATCTCTAGCAATAATACCTGATTGCAGCCGACAGCCGCTGCAAACTATTCCAACGTTTCTACAAACTACGCCCGCATGATGCTACGGTGGTAGCAGGTAGCATCTGATGCGTCTCACACATGTACAGTATATGGAATTAGATGCGACAGGACAGACTCGGCGGTGTTAGCAGATGTACAGTATATATAACTACATTGAAAATGACAGACTTGCTGGCATTAGTGAACAGCCGCCATCTTAAAGCAGTAGACTTCTCAACGCTAATAAATAAGATTAACGCTACTGTACCTTGCTAACATAACGTTAGCCCTGTGGAGGGCTAGGTTTCTATTAATTATGACCACTGTCGATGCATTGCTAACGTGTCTTACATACAGGCTTTATTTAAACTGTAAAAACACAGCGTCGTAGAGTGATGAGGGTGTAAAATAAAAACATAATAAAGCTAACTGTTAGTTTTAGCTCAGTAGTCATTGCTGGATAAAACCCCTAGTAGCACTGGTGCGTAATGTGCTCCTATAGACCCTACCCACGTGACGTCACAACTCCGCTCTCCTGAATGGTACCGCCCAATTGTCCGTCAAAACATAGTGTTAACCTGTTACGGCTACATGCATTCCTCCTATTTACGGCGTGTTTTTCTGCTCCTTAACATTAATAATCAAAATGGTGAAGGCGTGTGTGGCTGTTGGTTGCACTAACAGAGAAGATGGAAGGAGAGACTTGAAGTTTTACCGTATTCCGAGGGATCCAAAGAGGAGAGCGAAATGGACGGCTGCAATTCGACGTGAAAACTGGGCACCAAAAAATCACCACAGACTATGTAGTAGTCATTTTATATCCGGTAAGATGCATTTAAGATATACTTAGAGGGTTTTGGGCTGACAAATAACCACAATTAAGATCATTGCTAGGCTAATCGCCGACAACATACACGTATGTATGTAGTGAGAGTGCTATCGCTAAACCATATAAACATTAAAAGCCCTAGCTCCATTGACAAATGACATGAAATACATTAGACTTGACAGTGGATGTTAGCAATAACAAAAGATTTTGAATTGAAAATTTCGTAACTCACCTTTCCAAGCACAAGATAGATTCCTGCCGAATTTTCGTGGACGAGGACCTGTTTCACCCAACCAGCAACGAAGTATTTATAAGCCTCCAAGCTCTTAAAGTTTTTCAAACTTTAGTGAGAATAGGCTGATTTTGTGTGGACAAGATAGTTTTACAGTTCAGGGTAGCTAGCAGATGTCAGGCAAATACGGCGGAGACAGCGGGTCGAAAAACATCGATTTAGGCATCAAATATGGATCTGGCGAATGGATAAACTGAAGCTTTTCCACATAACGCCTTTTATGCAACACATCCAGTGAGTTTACGGCATCAGAAAGCACCGGGTCTTCCATGAAATGCATTTTAAATTCCTCGATCAATTGAAACCAATGCTAATACAGAGACAAAATGACGGACAAGTGGGCGGAACCATACAGCGAGCACGTGGTTTTGTGACGTCGGTGGGTAGGGTCTATACAGCAGGTATCATACATTTATTTTGAACACTGCAAAAACTCAAAATCCTATCAGAACTTACAATTTAGACCAATTTAAAACTGAACTAGAACTTAAAAATAGCTTGACGCAAATGGAAATTCAATTGAAACACGTGGGAAAAACACCTAACTTTTAATGTGATGTGTGTTATCAAGCGTAATAACATTTTAGGTAAGAAATAGTTATTTTTTTTGTTTTTGTTTGGTTTTTTTTTTAAGATCTAGAAGTTTTTAAGTGAAAGCTGTGAATTTGTTGTTTTTGTTTTTCTAGTCACAACTGAGATGCAATTGTTGGCTGTTTTCAACAATGTACATCCAAAATAAAGACATTGATAGTCTGAAAATGTTCAATATTACTGTAGGACTATTATTTTGGACTATAAGTCACACCGGAGTAGAAGTCGCATTTTGGGGGGAAATTTATTTGATAGAACAGATATGTCCTCTTGAAAGGCACTTTAAAAATAAAAATACAATAGAGAACAACATGATGAATAAGTGTACAGTATGATATTGTTACATGATGCATGAACAACGAAATGTGAACGTTGCCCATATGTTAACATAACTTAGCTATTAAGAGTTATTCAGATAACTATAGCATAAAGAACATGCTAACAAGTTTACCAAATCATCAGTGTTACTCCAAAACACAAAATAACATGTGAAATGATATAATAATGTGTTATTAATTTCACACATAAGTCAATCCAGAGTATAAGTCGCACCCCCAGCCAAACTATGAAAAAAACAAAAAATACAGTAGGTGAAATGTTTTGTTTTCTCATGTATATAATTGCTCTTTACCTAAAAATATGTATAACTGCTCTTTACCTTAAAAAAAAAAAAAATTATCCGATTACTCGATTAATCGATAGAAATTTCAGTCGAATACTCGATTACTAAAATATTCGATAGCTGCAGCCCTACTCAAGCACCCTACAATCCTCGACAGAATGTGTTGTGGATGGATGGACAGATATCGGAGGAACTAGGGATGTCTTTACACCATTGGCTTTGTCACTTTTTAGGAGAATGGTTGCTAGTTCAGTCAGAAAAGTCACATAGAATTATGAAAACTGTCGCTAAATTGGAAACATTTTAGGCAGAAACCTATTTCCCCATCCACACATGTGCATTTCACAATAAAAGTGCCACTTTCAAAATGTTATCATCACATTTTTTACATATTCTTTGAACTTCATGTAAATAGTGAGAGTTGTTTTAGAGACTGTTCACAGGCAGACTGCAGATCCATTCATTGCCCAGTTCTGCATTAGAAGTTGGCTGTTTCTGCTTTCAGTCACATCTTCAGAGAAAAAAAGTAAAAATGGCCACCATTAGTCTTTAGTAAGTGACACCATGAGTCTTGCTTGGCAACTATTTTGCATCTCACAGACACAAGGACATTTTGTCCCTTTCGACCTGTTACAATTGTATGACAAAAATAGGCATACACACACAGGAGACAAACACAAGGTTAATACCCAAAATAGAAATGTAGTAGGAGCAACTGTTCACCTGGTGTGAAATGTTGAACACACTCAGTGTTGTACAAATATACCTTCAAGGTGATTTCACATGATTTAACCTCTCATCTGGTAAAATGTCGATGATCCAGCAGTCGTAATGCACTATAAAACCTTAAGTATATTTGTTGCTGCAACACTTGATGGGCCATTAAACTAAAGCTATTAATCTACACAGAGAAGTAATGGGTTGCAAGTGAAGGTAAAACATATATTACTACTACTTACTATTAACTTCATACACTTTCTGGTGCAGAAATTCACTTAGGTTTGAAATTTTAATCATAATACAGTGGTACCGCGACATATGATGGCATCGACACACATTCCTTTCGACATCCGAAATTTCACTCATTATTTGTCTGGACGTATGATGACATGCTCGAAATATGACGATTTATGACAGCATCGCAAGTTCATTGTTTTCCTGCAAGACGGATGCACGGCGGATTTTCTTGTGAGACAAATCAACATATGGGTCCCAAGAAGGTTAGTGCAGGTGGCGAAAAATGTAAAATGGTGACGCTTACCATTAAAATTAAGAAGGAAAGGATAGAAAAATATGAGCAAGGTGTGCGTGTGAGTGAACTGGCTAGACAACACGGCTCACCGGTCCCCCGACCCCTACTTACCTACACACCCGCTGTCTCCTCCCTCCGACCTCCGTTAATGTGATGATAAAACGCTTTTGTTATTTCTTATTTTTTCATAATTTATGTGATTTACATGTGCCTTATTTAATGCATTTCTTAAATTAGACAGAACATGGCTCACTTTGTATTTATAGTTTATTTGATTTGCTATGTGTAATGGCTATGAGTTATTGTACCTACAGTATTTATTAAGGATTTAGCGTGGGTTTTTGGGCTTTGGAACAAATTAACCAAATTATAATGTAATTTTATGAGAAAATCTCACTCGACATACGACCATTTCGACTTACACCACACGATTCGATTCAAGTACGATTCAGGGTGCCACGATTCTATCATTGAACGATGATCACGGTATTGACGATGATCACGATTGTCACAATTATCCTGTTTATCGATGTATCATACATTACTAATTAATAAAGTAGCCAAATAAATTTAAGTCCATTATTTATTTAAAATATCCTAATGATTCAACGGGAACGATGGAAACATGCCCATACAACAAAAAGCTGCTTTAAGATGTTGAAAGTGCAGAGACATTACCATTTTAACCATTTTAGAGACAGTACTTGTTTTTCAACATGCCTATACAACACACAGCTGACCTTGAGATGTCCTTTTTCACAAGAGGGTGCAAAAACATTAGCTGTTTCAGAGGCAGTACTTATTTCAACAATACAATACCATTTACACTGGTGGAATGAATTCCACATTTTCTTGAAACAAAGTGTCTTTAGAAATAAGACTTCTTTTAACCACTATTCTTTGTTTTAACAGATTTCTGTACTATTTCGCATGTTTGTAGTGTTACCGCTGTACTTAATCCTGGTTTTAAACGTTCTGCATCTGGAGTAACTTTTGTACACCACCCAACAACGCACTAATTGACATGGAAATACATGTTAGCGAAGACGCTAATTAGCATAGCACTCGGCGCTAACTAGTAACATCTCAAAAACAACAACAATAAGAGCTAAACAGTACAAGAGGGTTCATGTACTCACCTCTGATTGACGGACACGGGGCTTAGCAAAACACTTGGGACTTTTTTCCAATTAACACTACTTGAACCTACTGCTGGACAACTGAAAGGCAAGAAGAAACAAAGCATCTCTCTTCCTTTCTCGCTCTAAAAAATAACTTGCACACATAGGAGGACCCAAAGCGCGACCGATTGGTCTCATACACCAATTTATTTTCTAATCTTTTGAACAGGAGTAAATTTCTCGCTCAGTAACTTCAGCAGCATCCATTAAATAACGTTGTGCGTACGTCCATAAAAGGTGTCCGGGCGGCAGACATGTCTTGTATTTCATTCCGCAACTAGTGGCTGTCATAAAGTTATTAGGGAAAATCATCGTTTTTGAACATTTATGAATCGAATCTCTATGCATCTAATAATCTATTTTTAGGCACACTGCTAATGTAGAGGTACCACTTTATTTAAATGCATCACTCCTGGCCATACCCACAGATAACCAAACATTTTTATGGTCATCTGTAATTTATGGTAAATGTTCATGGTCCAACATTAATCTTTTTTTAATGGTGTTTGCTCCTGTTACAACTGTTACACTGGCCCCATGTATTCATGATGTAATAGGATAAATTTCAAATATTACAGGCAGGACATACACAAAGATTTATATATACAGAATAACTTGAATGAATAAACCTTTTAAAAAAGAAACATTGGAGTGGTTTGTACTGGCAACAACTTGGCCTTTTTTTCTTTTTCTGTTTGTGTTGTCTAAAAGAGCATTCAATTGATGATGGTTCTCAAAAAACTTGTAAGTCGGTCACTCATATCTCAAGGCCCAACTGTATTTTCCTAACCATCGTTGCTTTGGTTATACCTGAGATAAAGCTGGCTGCATCTGCTCACGCTCATTGTTGGTGGAGTGCTGAATTTAAAATAAGCACTTAAGGTGGATAGTCCACAGTTACCTTTGAACAGACCACTGGTTGACTATTAAGGCATTGTTTGTTTTCTTGCCATAGACATAGACAGCAGGGATGGCTTTATGACATTTTGTGTGTGGGTAAGTACATGTGTGTGATTGTGTATTTGAGCATGTGTTCACTCCTAGGTTGAGCCCATGAATCAAGGCGGGGGGATGGAAATAAAGACTGCGTGTGCAATCATTTGTGAGAGAGCGCGAGAACAGCTCATACATGTCCTAAGCGGGGTTGCATCCCTTCAGACGTCGCATTTGCTTAGCTTTGTATGATCTTTGCAACATGAACAATTTCTCTCCGGTATCCTCTCTCATTTGTTCCTCTTATTGGGATTAGACAAACGGGTGCACCATTGAAAATGAATAGTGATTTAGGAAACTAATGAGGTGTAATGGACAATGTGCCCTCAGAGCAATGGTAATGTAGTCACTCATAATGGGGACTCCTCCCATCTTAATCCTGACTGTGACATGAGTAAAACCTGTGTTCATTTGTGTGTGGCAGAATTATGTCTGCTTTTTCTGATGACCAGTTTGGTGATGTGACTGACTGCTCCATCTCTCTTGCCTGGCACTAGGGATGGGAATTGATAGGATTTTTACTCTTACGATTCCATTATCGATATTGCTTAATGATTAGATTCTTTATCGATTCTCTTATCGATTCTAATTTGGGGAAAAAGAAGAACAAACGTTTTGATTGGCATCGAGTTTGTTTAATCAGAAGTCACAACCTTAGAAACTCGCAGCGAGGTCAAAAGATGCCCAAAGCCTCAATGTTAACTGTGGCAATAAGCGGCAAATACACAAGAATGTGTAACATTTTACAGAAACATTTTTCTAATAGAAAAAAAAATATTGGTATATATTGGCATATAGGTTCTGCATTTGGCAATATGTGTTATAAAATAAAATATACATATACATATAGGCATAAAATAGACATTGTGGGAACTCAAACCTAATGAACATCATCAATTAGGTGATGTCTAATCAATTCAGGAAATAGCTATACAGGAAAAGAAAAGCCTTAACCTTAGTCGTGCATGTGCTGTGTATGAACGGCTAGTATTACTACCATAATACGTAAAAATCCTCAACTACCATTAATTTATGATGTTTCACTTCAAATTGATTTGGCTTTGATAAATCAATAATATCATTTTGTCTTCAAAGCATTTACACAAATTGACTCTAAACTTTTTTAAATTTAGGAAGTTTTAAAATCCCAGCGGCAGCTGCACCCAACTGAAAGACTGTATAGGCCTAAAGCCTCATGTTGTATCTGTATTTTTTTTCTACATAATATGAAGATTAGATTTAGGGCTGCAGCTATCGATTATTTAAGTAATCTATTACTCCATCGATTAATTAGTTCGATTAATCGAGTAATCAGATAGCAAAACATGAAATGCTTTGCAGAATAATTTTATGAAATGTAAAACAAAGAAGTTTATGCTTGCAATAACATTAATTTTGACCTGCGCACCCATTTGCACCGGGATTGTGCTTTCAGACAAAATAAAATACCTGAGTTTTTCTTCAAACTATAGAATTCCACTTTTATTTCACAGGGGCAATAAATGCATTTAAAAATAAAATGCCCTTTTGTAAACGGTATAAAAAAATAAATGAATGAGGATCCAAGTGCAAAAAATGTTTTCATGAAATTTCGGTAATGTATTAAAGAATAAACATTTATTGATTTGCTACTTACTATGCTTATCAGTCATTTAAAATACACCTGTTCTGTCCTCACTAAATATGACGTTATACAGCAAACAAGACAATTGTGGTTCTTTGAAGTTCTTTATTTGACATCCTTCACTTTTCCCACATTTTATTTATTTATTTATTTATTTATTTATTTATTTATTTTTAAGCTGTAACACAAAAAAACCTACCAACAGTAAAATAATAAAATACTCAACACAAAACATTTGGTGTATAAATGTCTAATTAGTCGAATTGATATGTAAATTTAGTCGATCAAGTTAACCTAACTTGCAAAGTAAAAGTCCGCCAGCTTAAATGCTATAAAATGTTTTTTTTTTTTTTTTTTTTTAAATAGTTTTCTTAACAAATCATTAAAGCACATATTCCAACCAAAAACTGCTAAATATAACTAAATTACAAATGCATAAACAAACATATTAGCTCAAACAAAAACTTACTGAAGCCTTATATTATCCTTAACAGGGAGCAGCTGCTCTTCAGTTAAACTTATGTCATTTTCCCATTTGTCACCAGAGGGCAGTGTAACCTTTCCAAATCAATGAAACTAAATACAACACTTTCAAAACAAACCATTGCAACGGCACTCTATTTAAACGATTAATCAAAGCAGCAAAATTGAATTCGAAGCTTTTTTCTAATTACATGATTTAATCGATTAATCGTTGCAGCACTAATTATATTATTTAGATTTTTTAAAAAGTTATTTATTTAAACTACACTATATACAGTCATGGATGAAATTATTGGCAGAAATGTTTCCTGTATGAAAGTGTTTATTTTTTGGATTTGCATTGGAGAAACACAGAAAGCTGAAGAGAAAAGCCAAAATGTACACAATTTTATACAGAATGCAAAAAATGGGCTAGACAAAATTGTTGGCACTTCCAACTCAATATTTGGTTGGGAAACCTTTAAAAGAAATAACAAAAAGCAGTCGCTTCCTATATCTTTCAACAAGTTTCAGGCACCTCTCAGATGGAATTTAGGGCCACTCTTCTTTTGCGAACTGTTCCAGGTCTCTTAGATTTGAAGGGTGCCTTTTTGCAACAGCAATTTTGAGATCTCTCCATCGGTCTTCAATGGGATTTTGATCCGGACACATCGATGGCCTCCTGCGAATTCTCCAGCGCTTTGTCTCCAACCATTTCTTGGTGCTAAATGCTGTTGGATCACCCATGACCTCTGACGCAGACCCAGTGCCAGAAAAAAGTATGCCTCTGGCACTGGCTGCCTTGAGAGTGTGCAAAGAGTCATGAAACCTGGAGACTATCAAATGTTTTGGGCCGCAATGTAGGATGGAGTGTCAGAAAACTGGGTCTGCGTCAGAGGTCATGGGTGTTCCAACAGGACAATGACCCAAAACATACCTCAAATAGCACTAAGGAATAGTTGGAGAACAGTTCCCAGTGCCAGAAAAAAAGAATGAGGCCTATAGAGAAAAGAACATACTGTATAGTCAAACATGGTGGCAGTACATTAATGTTTTGAGATTGTTTTGCTGCCTCTGGCACTGGGTGCCTTGACAGTGTGCAAAGAGTCATGAAACCTGGACACTATCAAATGTTTTGGGCCGCAATGTAGGATGTAGTGTCAGAAAACTGGGTCCGCGTCAGAGGTCATGGGGTTTCCAACAGGACAATGACCCAAAACATACCTCAAATAGCACCAAGAAATAGTTGGGGACCAGTTCCCAGTGCCAGAAAAAATAATGAGGCGTACAGAGAAAAGAACACACTGTATAGTCAAACATGGTGGAGGTCCAATAATGTTTTGGGGTTGTTTTTCTGCCTCTGGCACTGGGTGCCTTGACAGTGTGCAAGGAGTCATGAAATATGGAGACTATCAGAATGTTTTGGGCTGGAAAGTAGGATGTAGTGTCAGAAAACTGGGTTGCATCAGAGGTCATTGGTATTCCAACAGGACAATGACCCAAAACATACCTCAAATAGCACCAAAAAAATCACTGGAGACAAGGCGCTGTAGAATTCTAAGGTGGCCATTGATGAGTCCAGATCTAAATCATATTGAACACTATGGACAGATCTCAAAATTGCTGTTGCAAGAAGGCAACCTTCAAATCTGAGAGACCTGGAACAGTTCGCAAAAGAAGAGTGGTCCAAAATTCCATCTGAGAGGTACACGAAACTTGTTGATAGTTATGGGAAGCAATTGCTTCTGTTATTGCTTCCAAATGATGTGCAACCAAGTATTGAGGTGAGGGTGTCAACAATTTTGTCCAGCCTTTTTTTTTGAGTGTTATTTAAAATTCAATTTTGACTTTTTTCCTCAGCTGTTTTGTGTTTTTCTAATCAACATCCAAGAAATAAACTTATTCATACTGAAAACATTTGTAATTGCATTGATTTCTGTCAGAAATGTTGTATTTTCTGGAAAAATTCCAGGGGTGCCAATAATTTCATCCATGACTGTATGTGTGCTACATGTTTTACGCAGGTTTTATTTTCAGGGACAGAGGTTCATTTGTTCCAAAAAGTTTTTACAAAGGGAAAAAACAGTACAGAACTGTGTTTTTGAAGTGTGCAGTGAACCCTCTGATATACAACACTGTGTTCACAATTTACCCCCGCTTCAATTCAAGTCCTCATTTGAACCAACCCTTCTGCTCAGCCTTGCTTTTATGTCTTTTATGGATGGGTGGATGGATGGATGCCTTGGCAGGTTAGAAACATTCCGTAGTGTTTTTCTGGTTAATACAATGCAAGCTCACCTGTCTCACAATTGTCAAGTAGGAGTGCTTCTTATTCAAATACTGTGACACTGAGCTGATTAAGCAGGAGGTACATGCCTTTATGTGTGCGTACTGTATGTACAGTACAATATGCACGTACGTGGTTAGCCTCAATGTGAGATTTTATCGAGCCTTGAATTTCTGAATTACATGTGTGTAAACACAGTGTTAACATACATATGTGTTAAAAAGGCTAATTCTTGTATAACTGCAAGCAGTGCACCTCAGAGTGTGAGTGTCTTTTGAGGCTCTTCAAATACTGCCTTTTACTCTCATGTGGTTTCTCTGGTATGTTTGGTATTTCACAATGCCTCAGATCTTCTCCTCAAAAGCTGGGGGAGGTGTGCATGTGCATGTTGTGTGTGTGGAGATGCACGTGTGTAAAGTGCAATTTTTCTGCTGTGTGTTCTTGTATGGTGGGCTTGGAAGAGTGTAAGGGAGTGCACTGTGATTAACACCACACGTCGGTCTGCCGCTCCAAGTTCCCTTTCTTGTTAGCGTGCCTGGTTGGGATTTTCTGGTTGGCTGGAGAGAGAACAATTGTGTGTTTACACGCACATATGCTCTGTGTGCATGTGCGCTTGAGTTCGTGCGTGTGTTCATCTAAAGAGACCAGGATGTAATTAGACACAATGGCAGTAGCTAATGGAACAGCTGCCTCATTGTAAATGTTTCTTGATGCTGCCATGTGGACACAAACACACATGTTGTGTGAAATACCCATTTGGTCTTCTATTTTCAATCGATTTGAGTCATTTTTCTTTAAGAATTTGTCACCCATCTTTTATTGCTCCGTTCTTCTGTCCTACTCCTAAACTGTAAGTTTGTGCTTACTGATAATGCTGTATATACAAAGACTTCTCACCCATCTTATTCCCTTCCTTGCCCCTCTGTTCCTCTGCCTGTGTCTCTTTGTGTCTGCTCTGTTCCTTTGTGTGGCACTATGTCTCTATCTCTGCCTCACTTTTCCCTTTTCCCTGCCTCCTTCCCTTCCTCCCCCTTGCTATTAGACCATTTTTCCAGCAATGAGACTTGTCACATCCCCCCCTACCCCTCATTGAACGCTCCCCCTCCCTGTCCGCCTCCTGAGGAAGACCGCCTATCAGAGAAATGATAACACTACGTCACACTGTAATCTGCCAGTGGGGGTTGCTGCAGCACACACTGAGCTCTCCAACCTGGCTTGAGCAAAAACCAAATCTGTCTCATTTTCCATCTATCACTCTTTTTTATTTCTTCAGTCTGGCCCTCCAGCCCATCTTCTACACTCTGAACTTGAGACCTTGATACGTGCGTCACTCTTAGTCACAACAGTCACCTTGGACGTCATGTCCCTATAAAAACTCCATAGTTACATGACCTTGCCCATTAAAGCCTTATACTCAATTCATGTCCTCATCTTCCACCTATCTTTCTCTCTATCCCACATTCTGGTGACAAGCAGTGTGGAGGGGGTATTTTAATGTAGATAGGCACTTTGCCCCAAAAGGAAAACTAGGGGTAGGTTATAAGACGGGATGTGTTGCATGGTTTTTGGTCTGTGTACTTCCCCCCCTTCAATAACGCCTCTTTTTTTGCCATTTCTTCTCTGATGTTGAGACATAAAATGTGTGTAAATGTAAGACGTTTTTGCAGTTTCTCATCATTTATAAAGTACAGGAAACTATAAGACCTGTTTTTATTTTTACAGGCTGTAGTATGAAAGTGTCAAGGTTTCAAAACCGCAAAAATTTTCAGTCATATGGTCCCGAAGGTATTAGCTATTTTTATGTTCCCTAAATGCATGGAGAAATCCCTTGCTTGCAGCTGTAAGGCTCAACCCTCCCTCACTAGTTGTTGCTCAGTGTCAGTGAGTCAGCCTTGCTACCCGATGGCTGGAGGAGGTTAAACTCCTTAACTTTTTCCCCAGTCGAAGAACGCGAAATCGCTGACATGGGAATACTTCGGCCACAGAAAAGTTACAGGCGGCCGAAGCTTAGAGGAGGAGGGCACACTGACATATAAAATGTTTGCCGAGGAGGCAATACCTCCAATATGATTTCACATTTATACAAAATGAAAGGTTAGTAAACACTGTCATGAACGTCTCCCACCAGCTACGAGAGTTGACTCCAGCATGTTTAGTGTGTCTAGCAGTGATAAAACGTGTTTTTTTCTCCATCTGGCATCTGTCTGTGTTAAGAAAGAGAGTGTGTGTATAATGTAAACATGCTACGAGTCATACACATGCACTTTTTATGGAAAACCATATTTTTTGTTCTGATGGTAATACTGTTGAGCTGTGAGTTTAGGCTCACCGAAAGGACTGCATTTATTTTAAATTTTATGTAGAATAATTTACTTTTTTAGAATTTATTTATTTTTATTTTTTTAATTTTGCATTACACTTATGTTCCAATTTGCTAATATCTTTTAAAAAATCCTGTTCAATGGAAAAAAAAGTTTATTTTTTCTTAAACCCAGATATCTCAAAGTAACACATTTTAGAGCTGTAATTGCAATACCATGATCAGTGTTATTAATCTTACTTTAAAAAAGTAATTAATTACAGTTACAAATTACTTTTCCCAAAGAGTAATCGCGTTAGTAACTCAGTTACCTGAATGAGAAAAGTAATTCATTAGATTACTCACTAGTCAGTACTGTATCTATTCATCCTCGGCACCTGATATTTTGTCTTTTTCTTTCTTTCTTTTTGGTTTTTTTGTTTTTTGCATCAGGGCTGATTATTGATTAATTGCAGACTTATAATTGACTGTAGGTTACCAGACGCCTGCAGGTTAAGAGTTGGGCAGTAAAGGACATGCGCACTCTTCGTCACAGCCTTCAGTAGTGTTTTGTAGCATACTAGTGCTAGTTTTCATTTCAAAAGGCTGTTGACATGTGGGTAAATGTACAAAATAATGATTGTATAGAGATGTGCCTCAGCCAACAGCCAGGTTACAGCTCTGGAGTTGCATCTCAAGGCAATATACTCCCACGCTTGCACAGCATGTTGCCTACAGACTCTATATTTAAAAACAGTATGGTGAGATATGTGGCAGCACGATGGATGGCTGGTTAGCCTTGGAGTTCTGAGAGCAAGGGTTCAATCTCGGGCTCTTTGTATACTCCAGTTCTCTGCTACAGTGATGCAAAAAGGTATTTAGTCAACCACTAATTGTGCAAGTTCTCCCACTTGAAAATATTAGAGAGGCCTGTAATTGTCAACATGGGTAAACATCAACCATGAGAGACAGAATGTGGAGAAAAAAAAAAAAAAACAGAAAATCACATTGTTTGATTTTTAAAGAATTTATTTGCAAATCATGGTGGAAAATAAGTATTTGGTCGATTCCAAAAGTTCATCTCAATACTTTGTTATTTACCCTTTGTTGGCAATAACGGAGGCCAGATGTTTTCTGTAACTCTTCACAAGCTTTTCACACACTGTTGCTGGTATTTTGGCCCATTCTTCCATGAGATCTCCTCTAGAGCAGTGATGTTTTGGGGTTTTCAATGGGCAACACAGACTTTCAACTCCCTCTACAGATTTTCTATGGGGTTGAGATCTGGAGACTGCCTAGGCCACTCCAGGACCTTGAAATGCTTCTTACGAAGCCACTCCTTTGTTGCCCTGGCTGTGTGTTTGGGATCATTGTCATGCTGAAAGACCCAGCCACATCTCATCTTCAATGCCCTTGCTGATGGAAGGAGATTTTCACTCAAAATCTCTCGATACATGGCCCCTTTCATTCTTTCCTTTACACAGATCAGTGGTCCTGGTCCCTTTACAGAAAAACAGCCCCAAAGCATGATGTTTCCACCCCCATGCTTCACAGTGGGTATGGTGTTCTTCGGATGCAATTCAGTATTCTTTCTCCTCCCAACACGACCCTATGTTTCTACCAAAAAGTTCTATTTTGGTTTCATCTGACCATAGCACATTCTCCCAGTCCTCGTCTGGATCATCCAAATGCTCTCTAGCGAACCGCAGACGGGCCTGGATGTGTACTGGCTTCAGCAGGGGGACAAGTCTGACAGTGCAGGATTTGAGTCCCTGGCGGCTCATTGTGTTAACGATAGTAGCCTTTGTTACTGTGGTCCCTACTCTCTGTAGGTCATTCACTAGGTCCCCCCGTGTGGTTCTGGGATTTTTGCTCACCGTTATTGTTATCATTTTGACGCCACGGGGTGAGATCTTACATGGAGCCCCAGATCGAGGGAGATTATCAGTGGTCTTGTATGTCTTCCATTTTGTAATAATTGCTCCCACAGTTGATTTCTTTACACCAAGCGTTTTACCTATTGCAGATTCAGTCTTCCTAGCCTGGTGCAGGTCTACAATTTTGTCTCTGGTGTCCTTCGACAGCTCCTTGGTCTTGGCCATAGTTGAGTTTGGAGTGTGACTGACTGAGGTTGAAAACAGGTGCCATTAATACAGGTAACGAGTGGAGCCTCGTTAGACCTGGTTAGTTGAAGTTAGACCTCTTTGACAGCTAGAAATCTTGCTTGTTTGTAGGTAACCAAATACTTATTTTCCACTCTAATTTGGAAATTCTTTAAAAATCAAACAATGTGATTTTCTGTTTTTTTTTTCCACATTCTGTCTCTCATGGTTGAGGTTTACAATTACAGGCCTCTCTAATCTTTTCAAGTAGGAGAACTTGCACAATTGGTGGCTGACTAAATACTTATTTGCCCCACTGTACATCCTAAAAGCAGGCACACTAAGTTAATTGAACTCACTAAATTGCCCATATATGTGAATGCGCACATGATAAGTTGTTTGTCTCTCTGTGCCTTGCAATTGGCTGGCAAAGTTCAAGGTGTACCTTTCCTCCTGGATAGGCTCTAGCATTCCGCGGTTCTTATGAGGACAAGCGGTAAGGAAGATGAATGATTAAATGTTGATTGTTACTGTAGAGATAGTTACGCCAGAAAATTGCTTCACTAACTACATCTCTCTTCCACTGGCTGTTCTTAAATAGGGAGGGCTCAAAAGCTCATTCACTTTGTTGTTGTAATTGTTGTTTTTGCTGTTGTTCTTCTTCTTATGAATTTAATAAAAAGCATACTTTGCATTTGTATTCAAACACCTTAAAGGGTATTACAACACCTGGGGAAATGCTAATATTTCATCATTTATCCATAAACGCATGCCTTTTGGATTCATATCATGCCACTTCGTGTAATTACACACATCGCAACACCAAGAAAATGATAGAAATTTGGATCAATTGTCAAGCTGAAACGACCGGCGCCCGAGATCCCATATTGTGTGCGTGACATCACAAAAAGGAAACAACCGGCTCAGTGCTTAGTACTGAATGGCGGCGATGATGGCGGACAATTTTGTTTCTAGTTGCAGCGACGAATCCGACGTAACGAACATTCTTCTAATGGTGACGAGGAGAGTTATGATCCTTTCTTTGGTGTTTTGGGTTATCAATTTGAGCCCAAACGAAAGCCAATGCAGCCTAATGAAAGGATCATTGAGGGGAGCAATCACACTGATGAAACACTGGCAACAGATCGTGTGCAGGGAAACACCGAATGGTTTGTGTTGCATTTCTTTTAGTGAAGCTGATACACCGTGACTGCAAAGTAAAGTAATGTATAGAATAGTATCATGTGCTATCAGTGCTATCATAAGTTTTCGCTCTGCCAACAGACACAAATATGAATGGGATTGGAGGATTTGTTCGATATATTTTACGAGCGATAATTTATACATATGTCCAGTCCTATATCCAATGCGTGATATGTTTTTTATTATAAAACAGTACTCACTCTGGCCATTTCGAGCTTGGCTGCTCCGCTCCTTTGGTTAGCCTGGGGTGGTGGGGTGGTCTCATCAGAGCCAGTCATCGTCCTCTTTCTTAATATCTCGGGACATTTAGGTGGCTGCGCGTCTATGGTGGGCACCGCATCTGCTTTCAGCAGCAATTTCTTAGCAAATTTCTTAGCAAAACCTGATTTCATTTGTCCATAGTTCGAATAGCTTTCAGGTGTAAAATGCGCACCACACATAACCGTGCCGGAGGCTGGGTCTGCAAAATTAGCCCTCTTAGCACGGATGAACTTTACTCATTGTCTGCGTAGTCCAGCTCTTTTCTCGCGTTCGGGAACTCATGGGTACTACATTGCGACAAATGGCTATTTGTACACCACATAGCATGACAGTTTTGAACCATTTTAGCGATTTTTTTGATAAAACACGAACGCGACTCTCTCGTCGATAAACAACGATGTCACCTGCCTAGACCTTTTGTTACATTGTTGTGACGTCTCCGCCCCATTCGGCTGTTTCCAGAATACTCTCGGAAATGTTCGTAATTTTCGATCTATTTTCGATAATTGCTCATGAATGTGATTTATTTTTTTGTTAACTTTATTAATATTTGTTATCTTGCCACATAACGGTTCTATTGATATCTTACAGTCCCTTAGTATTATAATACCCTTTAATAACAATCTAACACAATCAATCGCCATCAGAAGTCTTTTAATTAGTGTTGTGTATGAATGCACCTTTTCTGTGAAGGCTTCATTGATTTCTTATTTTATTCATATGTTGAGTATATTCAATAGGGTTGTAACGGTTGACATGTATACAGTATAGGGCTGCAGCTATCGAATATTTTAGTAATCGAGTGATCGACTGAAAATTCTATCGATTAATCAAGTAATCGGATAAAACATTTTTTTTTTTTTTTAGGTAAAGAGCAATTATAAATATACTTGAGAAAAAAGACATTTAATCCAATATTGAACCATTTTCAGTCAATCAATGTCTTTATTTTCGATCTACATTGTTGAAAACAGCCAACAATTGCATCTAAGATATGACTACAAAAAAAAATTCACTGCTTTCACTCAAAAAACTTCTAGGTCTTTTAAAAAAAAAAAAGAAAAACATTTCTTACCTAAAAATGTAATTACGCTTGATAACACACATCACTTGAAAGCTACGTGTTTTTCCCACGTGTTTCAGTTTAATTCCCATTTGTGTCAAGCTATTTTTAAGTTCTAGTTAAGTTTTAAGTTAGTCTAAACTGTAAGTACTGATAGGATCTTGAGTTTTTGCAGTGTTCAAAATGAATGTATGATACCTGCTGTATTGGAGCACATTAGGGACCAGTGCTACTTGGTGTTCTATTCAGCAATGACTACTGAGCTAAAACTGACATTTAGCTTTATTATGTTTTAATTTTACACCCTCATCACGCGACAGCGCTGTGTTTTTACAGATGAAGCCTGTATGTAAGACACGTTAGCCAAGCATCCACAGTGGTCATAATCAATAGAAACCTAGCCCTCCGAAGGGCTAACGTTACGTGAGCGAGTGACAATAACTTTATATTTATTAGCGATGAGAAGTCTACTGCTTAAAGATGGCGGCTGTTTACTAACGCTGCCCAGACGCGGCCGAGTCTGTCATTTCGCATCTAATCCTAAATGCATGCGATATCTATGAGACTCATCGGACACTACCTGCTACCACACTAGCATCCTGCGGGCGTAGTTTTTAGCAACGTCGGCGTATTTTGTAGCACCTGTCGGCTACGGTAAGTTTTTAAAAAAAATTTATTGCTGCTTCCTCTACGCACGTGACGTCATCGCGTTGTCCCGCATTAAAAGTAGTCCGGGCAAAACGTGATGCTTAGAGCTGGCAAAATTAAACGGTTCCTCGAGGTAAATCAAATTACTCAGATCAGTTTTTAATCTCAAGTTACTCGATTTGCTCGAGTATTCGTTTCAGCTCTAATACAATATATTGAACTGTTTCAGTTTTGCATGTTCAGTTCGGTTCATTTGCCTACAGTTTTCGTTGTTTATGATTTTTTTTTCCTCATAAAATTCATTTTCAGCACAAACTACGTGCTACAAGCGAGACCAAAGTCCTGTGAGAGTTTCCGCACCGACTCCTTAAGTGTCAAACACTCAGGGTTCTGAATGAGTAGTGTTTGAAAAATGCAAGCAAGAAGTCTGAGCTAGAAGACCCTCTTACTTCACTACTGTTGAGCCTGAACAACTTGAGCGGCTGGCGGTGCGGCCACGAACAGCCAGGCCGCGGCCAGCAAGAGACGCTACAACTGGTGGCAGTGTTGACGGCATACATTCAAATTTATATCGACATTGCAGCACGAATATACAACGCAATCCAGCAATGAGTATTTTATCTACACATAAGAAAATCAGCTAGATATTTTCATTGTATTTATTTTATAGCCGGTCTCTTATTGTCTGCAGAATTCATGGTAAATGTTAGACAGTTACCAGCTCGCGTGTGCTATCTTTTTTCCAAGCAGAGACTAGGCAGCTGCCTTGGTAACATGCATGGACGTGCACAGGCGCGTGTTCGTCCAGAGTGTTCGACCCAAACCCTCTCTATTGAAGGGAAGAAAAAAGGCTTTTTGGGGCAGTCTCAGTTAAAGTGTCAGGGCTCTGAGTACCCATGAGGGCATTGGTGGAGCATGCATGGAGTAGAAAAAGTATTTTAAATTTACACTATAAATTCCATATACCGTAGTACCTTTAAAGACCAAATGTGAAGTAATTTCACAACATGCCAAATAGGGTCACAATTAAAGTAATTAAACATTGTCCAACGAATAAAGTATGAAAAAATAATTTATATGTTGTATATTTGACAAAATAATCGTGTTTCCGAAGTTCGAGTCTGAAAGGGGACGAACCCGGAATGTCACACCGAGAACAGCGTTGGCAGCGCTCCATACGGCCACCATACAAACCCCTTCAAACAATGATTCAAACAGTGATATAAGCGATAGATCGAGCGCAAGGGAGGAGATCCAAGTTTTTGAAGAGTTGGAGGAAGAAGAGGAGTTTGGAATTTGATGTTGGACCTAACATGTATTAGCCAGACGCTAATCAGGATGCAAACAATATGCCTAGACTACCTGACATGGAATTGAGACAAGACCCACTGAGATTACAAGATTGGTAAGATATAGGCTGTTATTATTTTCATGATTTAAAGATGTAGGCATTTGCACATAATTTTATGTTTTTGTCCATCTGATGACATTGTTAAAAAAAATAATAATAATCAGACTTTATGTTCATTTTGGAAGATCCGGCAGCTCTCGTGCATATGAAATAATAATATAAAAACGTCGGGGGGAAAGAAGGAGATGAGTCGTTGATGGCTTTCTCCACTTTATTGTGGCAACAATAAGAAAACAAAATAATAGCGGACTGCCGCCACATTCGACCGCAAAGTTTTGCTTCTCGCTCATCTCCCCCTCGCCTCCTACTACTCACAGCTCTCCAGCCCCAGGGTCTCTTAAACAGATCGTGCATAGTGTCTCATTATGAGCTTTTTGGTGACAAAGGTATCGAACACACGACGTGCTGACAATTTTGTTTCTTTATTAACACATGGAGCTAACAGTACGAACACAGCTTGGGGCTCTCGGCAGGCTGTGCGGAGCGATAGCTAGAGCCTGTGCCTCTCTATCACACTCCCGCGTCACCTGACCAAAACAAGCGTAATGTTGCGTGCACTTCAGGGAGCCTCGAAAAACGTTATATCAAAATATTACACGCAGTTAGGACATTACAGTATAAAATAATAATATGCATAAATTCATTTACACATAAAAATCCCAAGAATTGCATGTAGTTTATGAAATTAACGTTATATGAAAGAGTCGGAGATTTGTTTACTGCACTGAGAAGCTGGACCAACAAATCACACTCCTGACATTTAAAAAAAAAAAGAAATTAAAAACTTGAAATTCGCGGTATCTTGGGAGCAAGCAGCCTGGATCAAACGGTATTTCAGCATGCCAAAAAGACTGTTGCATTGACTGTCTTTTTTCAAAAAGAAAGAAGAGGGTTCAAAACGAGTCAGAAAAGCACATAGAAAAGAAAGACAAAAAGGAAAGTCCCACAGCATGGAAAGTGGGCATTTGCATTTTGTTTTCAGCACCATTTTCTGTATAATGTAATGTCCGTGACTGTGTGCGGGCCTGTGAAGGGGCCATCGGACAGCAGAGTGGTAACGTAGCGGGAAGTGAGGAGAAGAGTGCGGCGTGAGAGCGAAGTTGGCGGTCGCATGTTGCAGCAGTCCGCTGTTATTTTTGTTATTTGTTATTTAACTGTTGCCACAATAAAGTGAAGGAAGCCATCATTCACTCTCCTTTCTATTTCCCTATTCGGGCTATACAATATGTTCCGGGACCTGTCCACGTGCCGTCATCCCTGCGCTGTCATATGTACTTTGTGTTCCGGCACCTTATGATTTACAAATTAACCACTGTTCCACAACAGTTGGCAGCTCTGCTTTGACAAAGTCATCAGTCATCTATCCAAAAATCACACTTACTTTTTGGCAAATCCTTGATCATAAGCAGACCGGTTGAGGAAGCAGGCATCTTTGAAGTCTTTGTAGCAGAAAACACGACTCGATGATGGCGTAAAATTCATTCGCTTAGTGCGAACATAAGATGTCCATTTACGTGCCCTGCTATCCTTCAGCCACTCATACAACTTTTCTTTAGATTGAGAATAATACATCGCCACACTCCGCCGTGGCATCTTACTGAGAAGCAGTGCAACAATACTGTGTGTATGGCGGACTTCCCTCGCAGTTCTCGGTGTGACGTCAATTCCGAAGATTTCCGAAGATTGTGGAAGAAAAGCATTTTTGTTGTCAAGGGCGTTGCTATGGGTTAAACAAAGAATCAGGAAGGGTTGCGTTAAAAAAAACCGAAAATATGCTTATAATTGTTTGGCCATTGATATTATTCAAAAACATGGTTGGCCAACCTTACTTCACGTTTGGTCTTTAAACTCTCATATTCCACCTACTTTGTTGCTTAGCTAACTACAGTGGTACCTCGACATACAATCCTTTCGACAGCTGACGTAAAATTGGACTTGTAATTTGTCTCGACATGCTCGAAATACGACAATTTATGGTAGGGTCGCAATTTCATTGTTTTTCCGCAAGACGGACATACGGCGGATTTTCTTGTGAGAAAAATCAACATGGGTCTCAAGGAGGTTAATGCAGGCAGTGAAAAAAGGAAAATTGTGACGCTTACCATTGAAATTAATAAGGAAATGATTGAAAAACATGAGAGTGGTCTGCGTGTGAGTGAACTGGCTCGACAGTATGGCCAGTATCCTCCGACCTCCATTAGCCAGTCTTTTTAAGTTTAGGTGACAATAAAAACACTTTTTTTTAAAATTTCCGATTTAATGTTATTATTATTGTAACATCGGCAAAGAAGTCGCCAGCTTTGTTTTTAATCAAGTTAAAGTTTTTAATCATTCATTTTTATTTTTAACTTGTTTTTAATCAAGTTAAAGTTTTTAATCATTTATTTTTGAACTTGTGCAACGCAACACAGCTAATGTCAGCCGTAGCCGATGCCAACAAAAGAGAAATTCAAAATTTCCCACTCTATCGCACCTCTCTCACCCTCTCGTCAATCACACGGTGCGTTCAGGAACAGCATGCAAAACATAACCCCAGCATTAGAACGCGATTGTTACATTATTATTAGTTAAATAATAGTAGATTTGTATTTTTTTTTTTTTTTTTTGCTATGTGTAATTGCTATTTGTAATTGTACCAGCAGTATATATATATATATATGAAGGATTTAGCGTAGGTTTTTGGGCTGTGAAATCGAATTAATAGCATTTTAATTTATTCTTATGGGACACTCCCGCTCGACATATGACCATTTTGACTTACAAACCACGTCCTGGAACGATTTAAATTAGTATGTAGAGGTACCACTGTATATTCAAATAAAATAAACCCTCAGTCTGAGGTTGAAGGTGACCTTAAAATTTAGGCCCAAAACTTTTTGCTAAACAAAAAGTCATAAATTTGTCTCGTACTTTACTGTCTTGGAGCTTATGCAGAGTCTACACAAGTACCTTTACAAAAATACGTTGGCTTTTTGTTATATCATCCTTTTGCCTCCCTTTCCATGCATGACTTATTGATTCACGTTTAACACTAATGTAACTGTTGGATAAAATGTTGCTTGATCAGTAATGCCTGGAGGGTGGGGCACAGGGGTGATGTGCTGAATGGCGACTGAATGTGAATGTTAGGCTGGTCATCCACGTGCTAAATTCAAAAGGAATCTATGCAGACACCCTACACTTCAGATCATGCTGCACTTAAACTGTGTGGACAATAAATGAAAGTTAATGTAACTGTATTAATTAGCTCTTACCATGTTTACATCATCCATACATGATTTGCGCTACCGTTAAAGGAGCATTAATGTTAACAATACACATGACAAGGAGGGCATAACTGGTAATTTATGATTTCTGGTTTCAGGCAAGTCTTGGTTGTGATCTTCAGTGGCATATGTTCATGATACACTCGTGAATTCTGACTTCAGTTCAGTTTCAAGTTATGTCTGCACCCCAGGAAGTGAACTATGTTGTAAACTGACACTGTTTGAAGTTTGTCTGACAACATTACGATCTGTTTTCTATCAACAGTGTTGTTAATTTTACTTTAAAAGAGTAATTAGTTACACGGCAAAGTAACTGATGTTACTTTTCATGTTCTACACATTATTACATGATCTATTCTATAACGTCTTTCACATCAAATACCGGTACATATTTTTATATTAACTGATTGAATTGAACTGTCTTTTTCATTCCCAAAAAACATACAGTGGGGCAAATAAGTATTTAGTCAACTACTAATTGTGCAAGTTCTCCCACTTGAAAATATTAGAGAGGCCTGTAATTGTCAACATGGGTAAACCTCAACCATGAGAGAAAGAATGTGAAAAAAAACAGAAAATCACATTGTTTTATTTTTAAAGAATTTATTTGCAAATCATGGTGGAAAGTAAGTATATGGTCTATACCAAAAGTTCATCTCAATACTTTGTTATGTGCCATTTGTTGGCAATAACAGAGGCCAAACGTTTTCTGTAACTCTTCACAAGCTTTTCACACACTGTTCCTGGTATTTTGGCCCATTCCTCCATGCAGATCTCCTCTAGAGCAGTGATGTTTTGGGGCTGTCGTTGGGCAACACGGACCGTGACTTGTGTGTACCATCACACCCCTGATGTATACGTATAGATATATTTTTCAAAATGCAGGTGAGGCTCTGAATCTCTTCCCTCTTCTATCTTTTCTCTAGTTGTTTTGATTTAAAAAAAAAAAAAAAAAAAACACACACACACACAGGGTTTATGGATACGTCATTCAAGAAAAGTTTAGGGCAACTATTTTTGGTAATAAAAAACAAAAACAAATTATTATTATATTGTAACATTTACAATAATACTGCCCACTTGGTGATTATAATGAACAGGAAAACAGTCAATTGTTTTCAATTAATTGCACCCACCTGAACGTCCCAAACTGTAAGTAAAAAAAAAAAATAAAGTTGGCCTAGCGTGTAAAATGACGCTAGCCACGCTAAATGCTAATGCTTGCGAGAACGCGAATGCTATGCTAACGCTCCGAGCCACCTAGCATCGCATTTACAACGGCATCACCACCCCCTTCCCCTACTCCCCTCTCCCGCTCTGCTCTCGCCGTGTCTCTCAGACATTTCTCGTCATTCAACCAAACTGTAGTAACGCACGCCTTCACATACTCAGTAACGGTAATGGCCAGTGTTGTTAATAACGGCGTTACTAACGGCGTTATTTTTTTCAGTAGTGAGTTATCTAATTAATTACTTTTCTCATCTTGGCAACACCGTTACCATTACGGAGGCGAGAAAGGCGTGCGTTACTATGTGTTACTATGTTGGTTGAATGACGCGAAAAAAGTCTGAGAGAGACAGACTCACGAAGACGAGAGAGCAGAGGGGGAGTGGGGAGCCCGTTGCAAACGCGATGCTAGGTGGCTTCAATAATACCTGACTGTAGCCGATAGCCTTCAAACTACGCCTACATGATGCTATTGTAGATATCACATATTATAGAACTAGATGACAGACAAATGACAGACTCGGCGGCATTAGCAACATGTATAAAGAACTAGATGCGTTAGTAAACAGCCGCCATCTTAAAGCAGTAGACCTCTCAGGAAGGCTCTGTTGTAGAGAACCTTCCTAGCGAACCTAAGTAACTTTTTATCTAGAATGCTCCTAAATCGGCAAAATCTTCGAATCTTTGAATGATGAAACAGTGTTAAAACGTACACATGTCGAAAGTAGACAGAAGGGAACTAATGCAATAACGGGAGCAATTTTAACAACTTTAATGGTTGATTCACAACATTAAATGACTTCCACACATAACAAAGTTTACTATCTAGTTATTGCAATATCCGCAATACCCCTGTGTCTAGTTAAGTTTAGGGTAAAGAATTGGGCTACGGCCAGTTGGCCCAAAAACCCTTTAAACTTCACATTGTGTGATCTGTAAAAAACATGAAAAATTATCAGCAGTTACTTTGCCAAGTAACTAATTACTCTTACATTCAGGTAACTGAGTTGCTAACGCAATTACTTTTTGGGAGAAGTAATTTGTAACTGTAATTAATTACTTTTTTAAAGTAAGATGAACAACACTGGTAACGCCGTTGCAAAGACGGGAAAACGAATTATTATATTACTCACTACTGACAAAAATAACGCCGTTAGTAACGCCGTTATTAACAACACTGCCTGTCAATAGTTATAGTCCTAGTTGAATAAAGTTGCATAAAGGTTTTTCATGGAGCTGTTGTCAGATCTCTTTGTTCTCTTGGACATGTGTAGGCATTTTTGGTTCACTCTATTTGTATTTTTAGACATACAGTTGTGTGCGTATTCTTGTGCATTTGTTACATGTATCGATAATTTCGCTCCCTGCTAGCCATTACCACTGATTCATGCCTCCCTCCTAATGGTCAAATCATTAAAGTTATTTAGACCACTGGATGTATGCGAAGGTGCGTGTGTGTGTGTTAGATTTCTTTTCTTCCATGTTTGTCCACAAAGCGATGTCTACGTATGCAATAATGTTTGGGCTGTACTGTGTGTGTGCGTGTGTTTGACTGTCCTCGGGCCACTCTGAGTATTGATCTCCATTTGGTCAATGAGCAAGGCTAACAACGCTAGGATATGCTGCTCTCGCCCACCCCCAATCAATCTCAGCAGCCACATCACAAATGGCCCACTCTGCTTTCTGAGAGCTCCTGACGCATTAGCCCACCTCAGCCGCCATTAGCCAACACTAATGATCACCTGCAGATTTGAAAGGCATTGTCAGAAATAATAAACAAATTTGCAAATTTACCTTTACCTTACTATCCACTTTTGTTGTGTTTACGGGGTGTGAACATCTACCTCACACGCCGCCAAGTACTTAACACACTCTGCTCACCCCACTGTATACTGCTAAACCTTCAGTCATTTTTCTCAGGTGGAAAGGTTTTGTAGTCATTGATTTCTTTGCAGCACAACCAAAAGGCATAATATTAGTCTCACAGGACAAATATACACACACGCACATGCATGAGATATGCAGAGAGAAAAGTGGAACTTGTCAATATCATGGGTCAGTCATTTTGGATGGCTCATCTGTGGAGAAGCACTGCAGTCTCAGGAGAAAAGAAAAAGGAGATAAAAAGTAGACAGTATGTAGAGGAAGTCTCTTCTACTTTCCATAGTATGCTCATTGCTTCCCACATCTCTCATGAGGCTCAACAAGGACCCATAAAAACAACACCAGTATCAAAAATGTGGTGGAACACTAGTAGCGTTAGTTTCACTATTGCCCCCCTGATTTTCTTATCACTCACTAACACCAGTGCGGCACAGTTAAACACTTACACGCTCACTGAGTCATTTACTGCTCTACTTTCATTCTATCTCCTCTCTTCCTCTGAGGTCTAAATCCCTTCATACTCAACGACTTAACCTCTCTCTTTCATTTCGCCCCCTTCGCTCGTGCTCGAATCCACCAGTAACCATTAACGGCATGTGTATGCGATCAGTAAAAAGCAACGTTTTGTAGGGGGCCACGTTCCTGACACGTGGCATATCTCACCAAGAGTGAAACACTGCAAATGATCAGATATTTCTTCTTTCACGTCAGACTTTTTTGCCCACAAGCAAGGAGACTAAACAGTGTAAGCATCACAAAATACCAAGAGTAGGATTTCTTTAAAAAATATGACATTTTTCCTTTGACAACAGAAAATATTAAATATATGTCAAAGTACTGTATGCACTACCTGCATGGTATTATCAGAATATTTTCACTCCTTAATGGATGACGCCATGCCGGTATATACATTACTGCCACAGTAAGAAACTAAAGGAGTCCGTCAGTTCATGTAAAAACTGTTCTGTACATGGACAAACAGATCTTGTTCCCTGGAGTCCCTCACTCCTTTTTTCCTTTCTTTGTCTTTGGCTTGATGGAGTGCTTTCAGATAACTTCAGACCGCTACTGTCACCTCCTCCCCCACTCTTTCTATGTAACAGCATCCATTTGTCTCCTTGTGAATCCCCACCCCCCCCCACCCCCCACTTGCCTCCCTCATTCCCTCTCTGCCTTCCACATTTCACCCACCCAAGACCCCTCCCACCAGGCCGTCGGCTTAATGTCAATTCCTTAGTAAACGCCTGCTGCCTTTTCGAGCTTGTCAGTAGAGCCAGAGATAATTAAAGAATCCTACAAGAATTCATTTTTCCTCTTGTCTTTTCATTCCCTTAACCCCATTAGATTCTGTACTGTCAACAGATGACATGGCTACATCGAAATGTCTTCCATCATTTTTCATGAATGTATCTATATTTCCATATCACAGCGTCTCCTACTTCTGTACATCTGTCTCTTCTCACACCTTTGTCTATTTCATTATACCTTCTGTTGTTGACTTAAACACAAGGTTTAGTTGTTTTTTTTTCTGTCTCGGTCTTTGCTTTCCTCCCGCTCTGCCCCCACCCCTCCTAGTATTTGTTTTACACATCGATCTCAGTTTTCTCCTTCAGGAAAAAAAAAACACGAATATATTTCTCCCTTCTTTCTCCACTGTTTTGACTATTCTTTTTCTTGGTGACAGTCTTCATTATTTTATGAACAGGTTAGCTACCATCCCTCTCATCTCATTCCTGCACCCAGCCCTCACTTGCACTTGTCTCACACAATGACATATTTGTTTTGAAATACAATCTCAAAGGTACGAGTAATCTCAACACAACCAAAGTAAATGTTCCTTTTTATTTAGCTCGCACTCTGTTTTAGGGCTGCAGCTATCGATTATTTTGGTAATTGATTCATTTTGTTGATTAGTTAGTTCTATTAATCGAGTAATCGGATTAGAATTTCTAATGCGCTGCAAAATCAATTGTAGGATATATAAAACAAATAAGCAATTGTTTATGCTTGCAATAATATTTATTTTGCCTTGCTAAGATTACACTTTCAAAACAGCATTAAATTCGAATACAAAATAAAATTCCTGAGTGTTCCTTCAAGCTATGCAGAACTATATTATCATTTCACAAGAGCAATAAATGCATTTAAAAACAAATTAAAATACTTGAGCTTAGCCTCAAACGATATTTAAAAAAAAAAAAAAAAAAAACTAAATAATGAGGCTCTTAAGCTAGGTTCATGCTGTATTTCTTAATGCACAATTTCCATTTTGTTGTTGTTGTCATATCTGTTTTTTGGCGTGCCACTTCAGACTGCCTTTGTCCATTGAGCCCACTGAAGCATTATGCATGCGCACTAATTCACAGACCGTTATGCGCTGAAAAAACTGACCCGCATGCGCAGAAGCATCTAAACAAATAACTACGTACTGCGCGTGTATGACGCACACACATAAGGCTTATGTCAGTTTGCCCCGACTCGACATGTAAGCAATACTGAAATATTGCTTATTTGGGTATATGACTGCGGTCAAGCCCGCCTCCTGCGTAGTAAAAGCCGAGTTCAAGCTAGGCGCTAACGCTAATGAACAGCTACATCGCTGCCGTCTTGCGTGCTGCTTTCGCTCTTTGCTGACGTAATTGCTGCATAAATTCCGATTTGGGAGACTTGACAGTTCAGACCACTGCCACATTCTGGAAAAATGTGGCCCAGATCGGATTTAAACCTCACACGTAAGTGACCCAAATCAGATTTGAAATGGTCCACTTCTATGCGACTTGTCCCATTCAGACCATCAAATTAAGTCCGGTCCTCGAGAGCCCCTATCCAGCTTGTTTTCCATGTCTCCCTCCTTTAGCACACCTGAATCAAATGATCAGCTCATCCGCAAGCTATGGAGGAGCCTGATAACGATCCTGATCATTTGATTCAGGTGTGTTGGAGGAGGGAGACATGGAAAACAAGTTGGATAGGTGCTCTCTAGGACCGGACTTTGGCACGCTTGGTTCAAACACATTTTCCCACAAAAAAAGCTAAATATACTTCTAAAGTAAATAATGAATGATATAAACAAACATATTAACTCAAGCCAAAACTTACCTTCTCTACAAAATACCTCCATCAGGGCACTGGTGTGAATGTTTCTCACCAAACAGTCAGAAACGGGCTCTACGAGGATGGCCTTAGGGCCCGATGTCCTGTAGTGAGCCCCGTGCTCACTGCCCAACACCATAGAGCTCAATTGGAATTTGCCAAAGACCACCAGAATATACAACTACGCCACTGGCTCCATGCTCTTCACCAATGAAAGCAGGTACAACCTGAGCACATGTGACAGACGCGAAAGTGTCTGGAAATACTGTGGAGAACGTTATGCTGCCTGCAGCATCATTCAGCATGACCGGTGTGGTGGTGTGTCAGTGATGGACAGGAGAGGCATATTCCTGGCCTCTACATGTTTGATAGTAGCACCCTGACTGCTATTAAGTATCAGGATGAAATCTTTGGACCCATTGTCATAAGCCATGCTTGTGCAGTGGGACCTGGGTTCCTCCTGGTCCACAACAATGCCAACCTCATGTGGCTGGAGTATGCAAGCAGTTCTTGAAGGAAGGAATTGATAACATTGACTGCCCCCCACGTTCGCCTGACCTAAACCCAATAGAGAACTTCTGGGAGATTATGTTTAGGTCCATCTGGCATCGCCAGGTTGCTCCTCAGACTGTCCAAGAGCTCGGTGATGCCCTGGTCCAGATCTGGGAGGAGATCCCGCAGGACATCCATCGTCTCATTAGGAGTATGCCCAGGCGTTGTAGGGAGGTCATACGGGCACACAGAGCCCACACACACTACTGAGCCTCATTCTGACTTGTTTAAAGGACTTTACATCAAAGTTGGATCAGCCTGTAGTGTAGTTTCCACTTAAATTTTGAGTATAACTCCAAATCCAGACCTCTATGGGTTGATGCATTTGATTTTCATTGATATTTTTTGTGTGATTTTGTCGTTAGCACATTCAGCTATGGAAAGAATTAAGTATTTGACAAAAAATTTCTTCCATTCATTCAGATCTACAATGTTGTACTTGAGTGTTCTCTTTGCTTTTTTTTTTAGCAGTGTACATTGCTAGATGCACAGCATTGCTAGATGTCGTTAAAAAAATAAAAAAATAAAAAAAACTTTAAATGCTTTAAATCAGCGCTCATTCGGTTATCTAGCCAATCATATAGAATTACTCTAGTCAGGCACCTATAACGACATTCCAACTCTCCAGCCAATTACGTAGTGTGACACATGGCCTCGAACGTATTTGACCGCATGAAACCATCATAAACAGTATCTACACCATATTTTCCTTTACACATCTACTGTATTTATTGATAATAATCTAATATTTTTTAAGGATCTCAATTTTTATTTGTTATATATGCTAAATTAGTGGATATTATCCAGGCATGGGGCTCGATGTCAAGTAAATCACAATATGATTTCATGTAGAAAAAATGCAGCACTCTAAGATTCATTTTTATTTGGTTGGAAAAATAGTATACGGGTAGCAGCATATACTGTAGATCAGGAATTTATGCTTTTGACAATTTTCTACAATATTACAACCATGCGGAGCTATTGTCTGGAGGAGATTTTCCCCAATGTGAAGCCGAATGTATCCTGACGCAAATATGAAGACAGATGAGAGCCTCCACTAAAATGTCATAAAAAGAAGCAAGAGACACGACTATAGAGTACAGGTGGCCGAACTATTGGCTGTTAGAACAACTACAATTTTTTGGTTTACTTTCAAAACGTAGCTTCTAGAAAATGTGAGTGACATCAGTCGCACTGTGAAGGTTACATTTACAGTATGGTCCTGGCACCATTAGGCATGTCCCGGTATGATAATCTGATGGTATAATAACCTTGAGCCAAAATATCACGGTATAAAAAAATGTTTTGCCATTGAACAAGATTTTTATTTTTTAAAACATATTAGCAATTTGGAACATAAGTATAATGTGAAAAAAAAGACAAAATATTCTAAATAAAATTAAAATAAATGCAGTCCTTTAGGTGAGCCTTAACACACAGCCACAGCTCAACATTATTACCATCAGAACAAAAATAATCGAATTATTTTCCATAAAAAGCATGTGTGTATGACTCGTGTCATTTTTACATTAAACACACATTCTCTTAACACAGACAGTTGCCAGAGAGAAAAAACACCACGTTTTACCATCATGTAGCACAGCTCAGATTCACTGACACTGAGCAACAACCGGTGGGGGAGGTTTGAGCCTTACTGCTACAAGCGAGGGATTTCTCCATGCATTTTTGGGACATAAAAAATAGCTAACACCTTTTGGGATGGTATGACGGAACATTTTTGCGATTTTGAAACCTTAACGTTTTCACCATGGTATACAGTGTATCACAAAAGTGAGTACACCCCTCGCATTTCTGCAGATATTTAAGTATATCTTTTCATGAGACAACACTGACAAAATGACACTTTGACACAATGAAAAGTAGTCCGTGTGCAGCTTATGTAATAGTAGAGGCGTGCGAAATTTCCAATTCTGAGATTATTCGCGATTCGGCCGTGGAAGATTTGAGAACGATTCACAAACATCCAAATTCCGATTATTGAGTTATACCAGGTAAAGCGGAAATAAAACACAGCGCCGTCTTCAGGACGCAATGAGGAACGGACCGAGAGTAAATATCATGTTCAACTCATGCCGCTAGATAAAAATAATAATAATAATAATAATAATAATAATACCTGACTGCGGCCATCAACTGCTACAAACAGCGCCCAGTTGCTGGTTGCTACAAACATACGGCAACATAGGCCTATGGTAGGTATCACATATATCTAGAACTAGATGTGAAATGACCGACGACGGCTGTGTTAGCTCGTATACCAAGAACTAGATGCGAAATGACAGACTTTCCCGTGCTAGTAAACAGGCGCCATCTTAAAGCAGTAGACTTCTCTAGAAGGCTGTGTTGTAGCGGAACCCTAACCCTAATTACTTTTTATCTTAAAAAAAAAAAAAAAAAAATCGGCAAAATCTTGACTTGAATCTATCTTTAAATGATGAAACAGTTTTAAAACTTTCACGTCAAAAGTAGGCAGAAGGGAAATTATGGAATAACGGGAGCAATTTTAACAACTTTAACGGTTGATTCACAACATTAAATTAATTGAATGTAGTTTAAAGCTGCCGATACAGAATGGGGACTTCAGTATTTTATTTACTCTTTTTAATGGATAACTTGATACTGAAATAGATTTTTGAACAATTTTGGAATAATCGAATCGGAGCCTCTGAATTGTATTTGAATCCTTAGGTGCCCAAAGATTCCCACCCTTGTATATAATAGAGTTCATTTAAGACACAAGAAAGCCCGCCTGTCTCGTCAGACCATAGGACATGGTTCCAGTAATCAATGTGCCATGGCCATCCATGTTTGTTGACATGTCTTCAGCAAACTGTTCGTCGGCTTTCTTGTGTACCGTCTTCAGAAGAGGCTTCCTCCTGGGGTGACAGCTATGCACACCAATTTGATGTAGAGTGTGGCGTATGGTCTGAGCACCAGCAGGCTGACCCCCCCACCTGTTCAATCTCTGCAGCAATGCTGACAGCACTCCTGTAACGAGTCACATGACATTTTAGAGGGGAAATGACAATCAGTACTCAAGACATTTAGGGATGTACGTAGTTTCTAAGGGGTGTACTCAGTTTTGTTGCCAGGGGTTTAGATATTAATGGCTATATTTTGAGTTATTTTGAGGGGAAAATAAATGTATTATATAAGCTGCACACAGACTACGTTTCATTGTGTCAAAGTGTCATTTTGTCAGTGTTGTCCCATGAAAAGATATACTTCAATATCTGCAGAAATGCGAGGAGTGTACTCACTTTAGTGATACATTGTTCCTTGAAACAGCTAATTGGCACATGTCTAGGCACCGTCATCCCGGTGCATGAGGATTTTGAACTTGCTCCTTTCAGTTATCTTCTAAAAGCTTCTAACATGCACAACGGGAAGGAATACAAATAATATATGAACTAAAATCTGACTGCCAGTATACAGGGAGCTATGCTATATTTTAGTTATGAAAGTTTTTCTTTAGTTTGTGATTGTATTGTTATTATTATTATTAACGGTAGTGGTAGTATTTAATTACTTGTCTTTCTATTGTGATGTACCAAACTTCAAGTTGAGGTGAGATTTGAGAAGTCAGCTATATTGTCTGATACACATTTTAATTTAATATCAGTATTTGCACCAACCTTGAAAAATCTGTGACCAGCCCTAAAAGACAGAGTCATTTGGTGGGAATTTTTCATTTTTTTAATCTGCAGACATGTTTTTTTTTTTTAGTCCAGCACTTTAAAATGCATGTAAGAGCCAATGTTTGTTATATCAGTATTTGCACCAACCTTGAAAAATCAGTGACCAGCTCTAAAAGATAGGATCATTTGGTGGGATTTTTTTTTTTTTTTTTTTTTTGTCGAACACTTTCAAATGCATGTAAGAGCCCATGTTTGTTGCATTTTCATCTAAGTGTCACATTTACCTTAGTACTCAAACAGTTTTGTCAACTACGGCAACACACTGTCTCTTTCTCTATCCATCTGCTCTGCTTATTCTGTCCATCACAATGGTCCATACTTCACGTCTCCATCTCCTTTGGGACAACATTGTGAAGGAGGAATCTGAATCAGGCTTCTTTCAGTACAGTGCTGCACTCTCACACACCACGAATGGCTGTTTAGCAATGACAGAAAATTGGGTTCTCTGTTCCATTTGTGGTTCCCATTTGATATCTCTTTTGCTCACCTCACATGCTCACACGGCCTTCAAAGTGCATTTTTGGTTAGGTTATGACACCTAGTTTAATGAAATTTTAGCCTCTTTCAGAACCCAGTGAGTCCTCTGAAGAAAAAAAAAAAAAAAAAAGATTTCTGACAATATGATATGTGTTGCAATATGATGGTGGTGGGGTGGTTAAAGTACCATGATAAAAAACTCAAGAAAAAGAAAAAAAAACATAAAATAAGTAAAGGCAATGTTTCGGGGGGAAAAAGCCTCTTTAATGTACATAATGTGGGAGGTAGGATGACAGGCAGATAGGTGAGTGGAATGCAATAATGTGATAACACAGCTCTGGAGTGGAAGTATTTCTACACTCTTACGCTTTTAGTCCTGTTTCTACTTTTTACAGAAGATTTCATCATATTACCGAGGGCCATTTTGGCTCTTTGTGGATAATAGGCTGCTGTGGAATTATTGGAGATGCCGGCTTGGAGTTAATGGTCATTTTCCCGCCATATGTCTCACTCTCTCTGTCTCACTCTCCCGTGCCAGAGAGGGAAGGATGAGGAGCAGGAAAGATTAATGGCATACATCGATAGGCAGAGTCAGGGGCAATGGAGATAGCTGAAGGTGCAGCTTGTCGAGAAAAAACGATGCACATGCTAAAGGATAAGAGAACTCAAGCAGAATTTGTGTTCAGTCGATTACTTTTTTTCTAAATATCTGGACAATTATCTCTTACTGTTTTATCACTGAGAGCGTATTCTGTAAAATAATAATAATAATAATAATGATAATAATTTGGAAGAAGTGACTTTTCATGAAAATGAATTTTCTGTAACCATTATTCATTTATTATTCTATTATTAATTATTAATAGGGGCAGCACAAACAAATTGTAATTCAAATATCACTTTCTCCGTGCTATTATATTCATTTACATGCAGAGGGTATAGAGAAGTCCATCTCATTGGATTACAGCAGAATGCAGGGAAAGGTGGGGGGCAGACAAAGGGGTGTAGGAATCAAGATGGAAAGAGGCACAACGGATAGATAGATGCGGAAGAGCGAGCAGTGATGTGAAGACGTGAGAAGGAGGGAGAGAAAAGCAGCGCCTAAAGAAAGGCAGGAAGCGAGAGATGGAGAGGCTGAGGAGGAATGCAGCAGGGAGGAGGGGGAGAGCCTATTGCCCTGAGACCACGGCTAGAGAGAGAAAAAGAGAGGGAGAGAGCAAGAGTGATAGCCTCACAGCAGCACCTAATGGCTTCTCTGGAGAGAGAGGGAGAGGGCGGGAAAGGAGAGGAGGGAGGAGGAGGAGGTGTAATGAGGGGTCTATGACAGAGGCAGAGACACATTTAGAGAGGAAGAGATGGAGGGAGAGACAAAGAGAGGTGCAGGTTGCCTGGCCAACCGAGAGAGGGAAGAGGTAAATAGTGAAAGCAAGGTTATCAAAATGGCCACAATCCGTAAGAATAAAACCAGATGATCTGCAGTGTAGCCAAACCAGCTGGAGTACAAAAGTGGTTGGCAAAAAGTGAGAGAGTAAACAAAAGGTGAGAGATGTGTCCTGCTGTCTTGGGGTTAACAAAAGCAGAAAGAGTAGGGGAAGGTGGATGATGTTGCGTGGTGAACAGAGAACGAGGGAGGAAGGGCGGTGCAGGGGAGAAAAGCAGCTGGATCTGAAGAGTGATATAAGAAAATGGAGGGGCTTCACTCATCCAAAATGGAGATAAATGATAGAAAGATGGGAAAGAAGGGGAATGATAAGAGGAGGAGAGAGGTAGAGGAGAAAAAGAAACAAAAGGAAACCTAGGACACATCGTGTAGTGACACAGTGAAAGAGGAAATAGAAGAGGAGGCTTGTTTCCTGTCCTAACCAGGGAGGGAGGTAAACACAGATGTGAGAATGGACACTCTAGAGTATTTCTCTACCTCCGCTACTCGCCGTGTAATGACACTGATCCCGCGTTTCTCTCCGGAAAGAACTCAAATACATATGGTGTACTAAACACACACACACGTTTGTTCTCTTTTCCCTTTCTGTTTATTGGCCACTCCTTGTGGCTCTGCATATTTCCTGCAATACACATCTATGCATGCCTGCACTTGCAATAACGCTGGCAATGATATAAAGACAGCTCTTCATTAAAGAGCGACACACACAAAGATGGGTAAAAGGGAAGAGGAAGAAAAAGAAGAGCACTTCAACTGCTGTGTCTCTGAGGCGGAGCTCAGATATACCTTTTTCAGCCAACAGAATTAGATTACCTGCAAACACATCAATCTCACATTGGATCCCCCACCACACACATTATGAACGTAGCTGTAACACATGCACATAACAGTGGCTTTTTCAAACACGCGCTCAGATTCTGAGTGTGTCTTCCATGGTGACCGTATCCAAGGTGATTTACTGTAGCACCTGGTCCCTCTTAGGGTGGTGCATTCATTCGGTCGCCACAAGCACTTCCCGGTCACCAGTGATCTCATCCTCTCATTCTGTTCTCTTTTTCTTTTCCTCGCCTGTATCATGAAAATGATTTACTTCGGTCCTCAACGTGTCATATTCCACCTTCTGTCACATCTTATTCCCCTGAATAATAAGCAAATTATAAACAATATATATGAACAAAGCACCATCAGTAGACCTATCAGAGAAATTAAGTGATGCATTTATCAGTGTTAAATAAACATCCGTTCATCATTCCCTCCAGTTGTCAATGTCTCTTGTCTTCTGCATGTCTGTCTGTGTGCATGTTGTGTGGGATGCATGGCACACCCAACCCAAGTACAACCCATTTAGTTTTGGTTTGCGCGGACAGTGGAGATCGTCGAATTCTAAGGCCGTATTTAGGCCTGTCGCGATAACAAATTTTAGTGTGCGATAATTATTCTCATAAATTATTGCGACATGCGATATTATTGCGCCCCCCCTCCAATTTTTTTTTAACCAATTTACAATAACACAGTGAGAATACAGTATATATTAATAGATCAAGTACACCCATTTAATCGCGCTAAATATTTACTCTTAAATTCAAAAATACTTTTTAAGAAATCACAACTAAAAACAATAGACCATGCCTCATAAGTAAAAAACAATATTGATACCACACAGAAACACAGAATAAATCAAATGTGTTTAAAAATAATAAATTTAAAAAATTGCACTTAATAACTTAAGCATTTAGGCAAATGAAAACTTTTCCCGTTATAGCTTTGCAATGGTGTTCCATAGGGATGCAACAATACAGTTAAGTCATGGTTCGGTACGATTTTTGATACAGGGGACACAATTTTCAATCCGATTCAGTACATTTAATGCTCTGTAAAAAAAATAACAATTATATTTTTTGTTTCTTTTTTTTTTGTTCTGTTTTGTTTTTTTCTAACGAGCAAAAATTAAATTGCCATCATATAAACATGCATTTTAGTGAATAATATTTATGTGCTTGCTTCTTACTGATCTGAAAAAAAATTGTACAAAAGTGCTGAGAACAATCTTTACTGTTTGCAAAGTGAGGCATGGAACACTGTTGATTGCTACAGCTCTCTTAGCAGCTAAGTTTACTACATGAGCAAAACATCCTATTTGTGGTCCGAATACATCCGTGTCACGTACTGAATTAACAATATTTGCAACATTATCTATAGTCACTGGTATGGATTGATTTGGCCTTCTTAACTTCCATTCAGTCATGACAGTTTAGAATTCGTCGATGTAGTATATGGACTACGTGTCCCATAATCACTCTGGGCTCACGTAGCCAATGGCATGGGACGTAGCACATCTAGTTTGCCATTTCATGATATCTAGTGTGTGTGCGCATTAAAAAAGTTAGCAAGCGCCGCTGAAGTCACATCTGCTCATTACTACACAACACCAGCATATGACAATCGACTTTCATAAACAGGACGAGTTTGAAGCACAGCGGTCTTAATTTCATTCAGCAGTTCATTGTCAAAGCAAGGTTGTTTGTAGCAGCCAAGTCGGTAACAATGTTTTGGCGGACTTCGTTGTAAATATCCGGCGTTGTGCTGAAAAATAGCCGTCCCACGTGAAATGTCACTCCTGACGGGAGCGCCCACACGTCAACAACACCGGCGCGCCATAGATGGTCCACAGTCACTCCGGAGCACTGACGCGGCCGGTATACGTTGAACAATAGGATATAATGGGAACGATTGGCTCCGGCGCTAGTTTTTGCCGGACCTGGAACGAAGATGCATTTTGCGCAGTTGGTAACGAGGAATCCTAACTTTTAATAGCACGTCTGCCGAACGCGCAAGGCGATAAATCGCAGCGGAAAAATTACCGCCTTCTTTTTTATTTATCGCGCGATAAATGCAATTATTGCATATTGCGACAGGCTTAGCCGTATTGTTGAGCCAGTTCATGGATGCGCACCCCATGCTATTTTTCTATCATTTCAATCTTCATTTCAATGGTAAGCGTCACCATTTTCCTTGTTTCACCACTTGCACTCGTCATCGATGTAGAAACAAATGGTGAGTTAAATTTTACGTCGGATGTCGAAAAGATTATGTGTCGACACGATCGTATGTCAAGGTACCACTGTATTTGTATTTTACTGCTGCAAATAAGAATTTGAACACCTAAGATAATCAATGTTAAGATTTGGTACAGTAGCATTTGATTACAATTACAGAGGTCAAACGTTTCGTATAACTTTTCACTAGGCTTGTACAGACTGCAGCAGGGATTTTGCCCCACTGCTCCAAACAGATCTTCTTTAGATCAATCTGGTTTCTGGACTGTCACTGGGAAACACGGAGTGAGCTTCCTCCAAAGATTTTCTGTTGGGTTTGGAGACCCGCTAGGGCCCACTAGAACCATGATATGCTTTTTATGAAGCCACTCATTGGTAATTCTGGCTGTCTGCTTCAGGCCATTGACATTTTGGAAGACCTAGTCATGACCCATTTTCAATGCTCTAATTGAGGGAAGGAGGTTATTCCCCAAAATCTCACAATACAATGGCCCTGGTCATCCTCTCCTAAATACAGTGCAGTTGTCCAGTCCCATGCGTAGAAAAACACCCTTAAAGCATGATGCTACCACCCCCATGCTTCACAGTAGGGTTTGTATTCTTGAGATGGTACTATCATACTTCTTTCTCCAAACACTATGAGTGGAATTAAGACCAAAAAGTTCCCTTTTAATCTCATGACCACATGACTTTCTCCCATGACTCCTCTGGATAATCCAAATAGTCATTGGCAAACTTAAAACGGGCCAGGACATGTGCTGGTTTTAACAGGGTAACCTTCCGTTCCATGAATGATTTATTTTTATTTTTTTTTATTTTTTATTTTTATTTAAACCTGTCCTGTTCAGCTGTTTGACACAGAGAATGGAAGTCTAAGTGCCCAGATTCTGAACAGTTTTAATGTTTCACATTGAGAGTCTGACATACTCCCATTGTGATCATTCAAAATACCTTTTTATTATGACAAAGCAGCGAACAGGAAGGGATTATGGGGGGACAGAAGAAAAGAAATACAAGAGAAGAAGGAAAAGAAACACATACACAAACAACAACTAGAAATACATTGAACATCTAAACTAGTTACTAATATGCTGGTGCTATCGTCAGCGAGATGTATTTCCGGTTTACACCATGTGGGGGCCTATTGGCCAGTGAAAGAGGAGAATGGGGGTGGGGGTGTCTATAAGCCTATAAGCTAAGTGATTGAAAGGGGTAGAGTGTACACAAATCAGTTCTGTGATCTAGAACCCAGTAATCGTGTGAATCTCTTATGAGTAAGCACGTTGGCGACCAACCCTACGCCGCCGCATCGCCAATCCCGGCACCGGGACCCCCGACCCGAGAATGCCCTACCACATCCAGCAGCACGCAGGCCCCACCGGGCGCGCGACAGCCACGCAGACGGGCGGAGAAGCCGCGCGGGCGCCAACCCAGGGCCACGGCCCCCACCCAGCCAGCCCGGGGAGGGAGGGCGGGCGTGGGGGCGGGGGGCCATGCGCAGCCCATCCCTCCTCCCGCAGCCCAGCAAAGGAGCCATCGTCCCCCCCCCGGGACCCAGGGTGGTCCCCCGGGCCACCCGCGCACCCATCAACCGGCCTTCAGGGATGGCAGGAGGGGACGCATCACCAACCCCACGCCTACACCCATCCCCGCCCGCCCACCCTGGCCACGAGCCACAGCCGCAGCCCCCCAACCGGCACGGCACGCCACGGGACCCCCAGCGGCCCACCAAGCCCCAGGCAAGGCAGGGTCCCCCGCCGGTGCAGGCGACACCCCGCTGATACACCGGCGCCCAGTCAGCGACCCGCGACGGAGCGCAGGGCGGATGCCCAGCCAGAGAAGAGAGGGGAAGGCGGAGGCAGGAGAACGCCCAGGAACTGCCACGGGGCGATGCAAGATCGGAGACCCGACCCCCCAACCTACTCCCGCGGCCGGCAGCCGAGGCAGAGGGGAGGCCACACCCCACGAGCCACGCCATATAAAAAAGTGTGGGACCCACCTACCACCCTATTACTGTGGCTGCCAGGTTCCCGACTGGCAGCCATCACCCAGCACCGTGATGGGGGTGTGAGGGGAGGGTAGTGCAATGTATGCATTAAAATAGGAGAGCTTGGCTTGGGGCAGTGGGATCGCAGCATGGAGCTTCTGCCCAGCCGCCCGTCCCACCGCCCTTTGCCAGAGCTCTCCTGTGGAGTATGATGTGTGGTGCATTTAAAAAAGGTGCAGAGATGGCGGGGCCTGTGGTGAGGAGGCAGCCGTAAGGTACCCCCACCCCCAACAGGTCCCAACCATCCCACAACCTTGGTGTGTGGTGCATTAAAAACAGGGGGGAGCCGGGCCGGGATTGTAAAGCCCCGTCCCAACTCTCCCCGGAGAAATGTATGAGCATGTAAGTGCCAAGGTGAAAAATATTTACAGTGCCGAAGTGAGAAGTGCGTGAGTTAAGAGGCAGGCTCCCGCGGGCGTGGCCCCGTCCACCAGAACCACCGGCCGCAGGGCAGAAGAGGCGTCAGGGCCCCGATCAATCTCCGCCCCAGACCACCCACGGCGCCTCCGCGACCGCCCACCCCCCCCCACCCACCGAGCACCCACCCCGCACTCCGAGCAGGCGCCACACCAAGCGCCGGCGACCAGGGGACGTCCACCCCACCGGCAAGGGACAGCAAGCCTCACCCAAGGCCCCGCGGGCCCCAAGAGGCCCAGCCAACGACCCCGCCGGCCGGGGGGCAGCAGCGGCCGCCGCGGCCCAGGGAGGCGGACAGGGCCGGAAGCAGACCAAGGGGACGGAAGCGCGCCCCCCACAACCCACCCCCGGGCCAGGAGGGGCGCGCGGCATGACACCAGAGGGCACCTCCCCGGCACCCGGTACAGGGAGACGCGGCTCCGGCCGGGCAGACCTGGGAGGGAACCATGGCTGCCGCATGCACCCCCTGGCCCCCACCCCAACTCCACCCCACCCCACCCCGGCCGGCCGGGGAAGGGCCGCGGCCCCGGACCGGCACCCGCGCGGCCCCCCCACCCACCCACGACACCAGCGCGCGCCCGACGGGACCCCCGCACAGCCAGACGCAACCAGACAAGCCCCGGCCGAAAATCCCGGGGGCCAAGACCGGCGACGGGACGGCCCAGGGCAGGACGCCAACAAACTCCACCTGTAAAGCTGACAGAAGAAGAGGTTTATCAAACACCATTAGATGTATGCCAAGGACCGGTGAAGTGTATTATTTACGCATAGTTCCTTAATTGTTCCAAGTCATTGTAGTCATTGGCAAACTTAAAACGGGCCAGGACATGTGCTGGTTTTAACAGGGTAACCTTCCGTTCCATGAATGATTTTTAACCATGACGTTTTAGTGTATTACCAATAATAACTCTGGAAATGGTGGTCCCAGCTTCTATCAGGTCATTGACCAGCTCCTCCTGTGTAGTTCTTGGCTGATTCCTCACCATTCTTAGGATCATTGCTACCCTATAATATAGATCTTGCATGGAGCCCCAGTCCAAGGGAGATTGACATTCATGTTTGGCTTCTTCCATTTTTTATTAATTGCTCCAACGCAGGATCTTATATCACGAAGCTGCTTCGCAATTGCCCCGTAACCCTTTCCAGCATTGTAGAGGTTTACAATTCTTTCTCTGGTGTCTTGGGACAGCACTTTGGTCTTTACCATATTTGTAATTGGAGTCTTCCTTATTGTATGGGGTGGACAGGTGTTCATATGCAGCTAACCGTCTAAAACAGGTCAAAAAGTCAAACTAGAAAAGTCTACCTCCACTTCACTTATTTGTTGGACTTTTTAAAGGTGACTAACAGGTCTTTGAGACTCACAATTCTAGGTAATAGACAGGTGTTCAAATACTTATTTGCAGCAGTATAATACAAATAAACTGTGATTTCAGTTTTTTTTTTCTCTAGATTGTCTCTCACAGTGGACAAGCACCTACCATGAAAATTTCAAACCCGCCCATCATTTCTAAGTTGCAGGGTGTTCAAATACTTATTTTCCTCACTGTATAAATAAATATTAGTGCTGTCAAATTTATCGCGTTAATGGGCGGTAATATAGGTGCTATCAAATTTATCGCATTAATGGACGGCAATTAATTTTTAAAATTAATCACGTTGAAATATTTGACGCATTTAACGCATGCACGGAATGACCTGCTCATGCATTGCCTGATCACACAGATTACAATGATGCTGTTTTTTGCGCATTGAGAGCTAAGAGGGAGAGAAAGGTGAGTGGACACAGGTGTTCATTGGACCGCGCCGTTTATTGGCATAAGCTTCGGCAACTCCATCACAGCAAACATAAGTATCATTTAGTGAAAGCACAACAAAAATAATATTCCTATTTCTCAAAAAATAAATAATGTTCACAAAAGGAAAAGCGCCCAGTCAAATTGCTATGCAAAATATACATAAAACTTACTCAGACTTTGGTCAAACTCTATTCAAACATTACGTTTAGCTCCACAAATACACTGGATTGCAATATTTAGTCTCAATATACAAACTATCAGAGGTTTTGTACGTTATGAAGCCAGCACTCAAATGACCGTGAAGGGAACTACGGCGTCAGTCGAGGTACAAAACACACTCATTGGCTTGATTTTAAGTAATTTAAAACTCGCCATTGATACCTTGTGGTGTATTACAATCACTACCTTAAGTAGTTAAAGAAACTGTGGAAGAACAGCAGGGAGCCCATGTGACGTCGGTGACGTCAACAATGGCGAGCTACCAGTTTATTTTTTGATTGAAAATTTTACAAATTTTATTAAAACAAAAACATTAAGAGAGGTTTTAATATAAAATTGCTATAACTTGTACTAACATTTATCTTTTAAGAACTACAAGTCTTTCTATCCGTGGGTCCCTTTAACAGAAAGAATGTTCATAATGTTAATGCCATATTGTGGATTTATTGTTATAATAAACAAATACAGTACTTATGTACAGTATATTGTATGTATATATCCGTCTTGTGTCTTATCTTTCCATTCCAACAATAATTTACAGAAAAATATGACATATTTTAGAGATGGTTTGAATTGCAATTAATTACAATTAATTAATTTTTAAGCTGTGATTAACTCAATTAAAAATTTTAATCGTTTGACAGCCCTAATATATATATGCTCTGTTGCCAGCTTGTCCGAGTCCAATTTGTGAGCACTGATTTTTTTTTTCGTGAGGGCATTTGAACACATCACGCGGAGGCGAGAGTAAAGGCACGCTTGGCTTTTACGAGCAGTCGCAGAGTTGTGATTGAAATAAATCTATAGAAAACAACAACGAAAGCCTGACATCGTTACTAGGGATGTTGCAATTGTTGCTCAGTAACGCACTCACTACTGGGAAAGTAACAAATAGAAACATAATGTGCCGCTGTGTATATTTCCTGGAAGAGGAAACCCCAAGCAGTGGGGCGTGTATATAACAGTGGCTGAGACAAGTGGAACCTCTCAGGACAACCGTTTTGTGAGTCTCACTCTCCTGGAAGTGTCAACAATTTTGACAGGTGAAAAAGTTATGAAAGTGAAATTGACCTGGCGCCTCTGTGACTTGGGGTTCCACGCAGTTCACTTTCGTGGTTTAATTTCCCCCAACGCATTTTTTATATATTCCAGTTCACTCTGCATTGAGTAGGGAGGGGCCAGCCCTTTTACTGGCTGAGCGGAGACTTAAAGGGGACCTCGGACTTAAAAACTTGTAGGCTCTAATAAGCCACAATTGTTGTGTTTTACTAATATATGTTATTAGAAACACATAAAATATTGCCATTGATTCAAAAATAGTATAATGTAATAAATATATAAGAAAAACAGTATAATACGTATATAGTACATGTTTTGACCTACGGCGCATGCCATGTTTTATGGACGCTCGGGGTGATGACATAGATTGTCGCTGTGGCTCGACAAATACTACCAGATTACTGGAATTTCTTTTACGCAGCTAGACGTCCAACACATGAGGTCATCGGTTAAAAGCCGCGAGTACTTACTGTTTGTGTTGTTATTGAGTTTAGGGATGTCCCGATACAGGTTTTTGCACTTCCGATCCGATACCGATATTGTTTTGCGCTTCATAAAATCAAAAGAGCTAGATATGGCTCGCAAAACATAGGCTCCCGACCCCTGGTCTACGAGAACAACGCCAACTCCCTGATGGTTTTCCAATTGTTCTGAAACAGATGCACGCAGCATTACTTCTGCAAACCATAGCTGACGGCAACAAAACGAAAACAGCATAACAGTTTAGGAGCACCCTCGCTATGTTAAAGTTAATGCTAATGCGAATGCTATGCTAAAGCTATGAGGTACATTAAGTGTGTGATGATCACCCAGCACAGAACTTTAAAGGCTAAAGCAACATTGCATATTCTCTTTTGCCAAGATGAGAAAACTAGGGCTGTCAAAATTATCGCGTTTACGGGCGTTAATTAATTTTTTTAATTAATCACGTTAAAATATTTGACGCAATTAACACACCCGCTGGCATATTGCCTCAAACATTACAATGAGGTCGTTTATGGACATTAAGAGTGAAGAGAATGCCACCGGCCGCTTGGGGGCAGCGCCGTTCCATACTCATGTTATGTCTTCTAAACGTGGGAGAATTAGTAGTTGTGAGACGTTTATGCTGTATTCACAATGCAATGCAAATTGCTATTTGTGCTCCACACATATTTCGGTAAGTTTTCTTTCTTTTAGTGGCAACTATGTGTCTCTTGTTTTATTTTGGGTAAGATATGTACAGATACAGTGGTGAGAACAAGTATTTGATACACTGCCAATGGGTTTTGGCAGTGTATGAAATACTTGTTCTCCCCACTGTATCTGTTATACAGTAAAAGCGAGTGGACACAGGCGCGCCGTTTATTGGCATAAGCTTCTCCTTCACAACAAACATAAGTATCGTTTAGTGAAAGCACAACAAAAATAATATTCCTATCTCTCAAAAAAAAAAAATAATGTTCTCAAAAAGAAAAGCACTTCAGTCTATAGTAATGAGGCCCTATTCTGACACACAGTTAAACAACAATGCTAAATAAACTGGCATTCCATATCAATTTAGCATGCAAAATACACGTAAAACTTTTCACTCTATTTTTATTCTTATTATTATTATATTAACTCTACTTTTGATTGAAAATTTTACAAATTTTATTAAAACGAAAACATGAAGAGGGGTTTTAATATAAAATTACTATAACTTGTAACTATAACATTTATCGTTTAAGAACTACAAGTCTATCTATCCGTGGATCACTTTAACAGAAAGAATGTTAATAATGCCATTTGTGGATTTATTGTTACAATAAACAAATACAGTACTGATGTACAGTATGTTGTATGTATATATCCGTCATGTGTCTTATCTTTTCATTCCAACAATAATTTACATAAAAATATGGCATATTTTAGAGATGGTTTGAATTGCGATTAATTGCGATTAATTACGATTAATTAATTTTTAAGCTGTAATTAACTCGATTAAAAATTTTAATCGTTTGACAGCCCTAGAGAAAACCAAATCTTACCATGTGTTTCAAAATAAGCAAGCCTGGAGCGCAGCCTGGCTTGAAGAACATCATTGTTTTTACGTCTTTGGTAGTGAATGAGTTAACCACCAATTACCGGTGAAGGTCGGGGGGGGGGGGGGGGGGGGGGGGCGCAGGACATATCACATGAGTGACATGACCCAATGCAGGATGACTAAATACACATACAATAGGAAAATGTCACATATTGTGAACATGACAGAAACTATGGCACATTTTCCTCTCATTGTCATCTCGTCAGACGAAAACTGGCATTTGTCTCGTTATGTTTTCGTCGAACGCCGAAGACACGTTTTTAACTCGTTATTGTCTCGTCATCGTCATGAAAAAATTTTTTGTTGGCTAAATATGTTTGGTATCGTCATTGCCGACAAATACAACAACGGTTAGCTGGGATAGGCTACAACACCCTTGTGAGGATGGATGCAATGGATGTAGGCAATATATGGCAATTCATCATTTGTTGCAGGGTAAAGTGGATGCCATCACAGAAATTTGATTTACTGTACAAAAGTCCCACTAATGAGTAAATTTCATTCACATTCGCTGTCACAGCAATGTACGGTAATCAATTTAATTGTAAAGTGTCAAAATTTCAATGGCATGTGGCGACAGTGGCTTATTTCTCTAAATTTTAGTTCCTTACAGTTTGGTTATGTCGAACATTATTCACTAATTTCACCAAAGTGACTTAGTCACTACTCTTTATCATAAATTTATTTACTCATTTATATGACAGCTTCCATTCCATTTTGTACTTTGGTATTCATCTGTACAATTATCAAAAGTCCTCTTAAATGTATGTATTAAAATTCATTAGTTTAATTAATTGATGCATCAGGGATTTTCCATCACTATTTTACTTTAATTAGGTGTATTGTGGAGTACGTATTTAGGTACAGTGCCTTGCAAAAGTATTCGGCCCCCTTGAATCTTGCAACCTTTCGCCACATTTCAGGCTTCAAACATAAAGATATGAAATTTAATTTTTTTGTCAAGAATCAACAACAAGTGGACACAATCGTGAAGTGGAACAACATTTATTGGATAATTTAAACTTTTTTAACAAATAAAAAACTGAAAAGTGGGGCGTGCAATATTATTCGGCCCCTTTACTTTCAGTGCAGCAAACTCACTCCAGAAGTTCAGTGAGGATCTCTGAATGATCCAGTGTTGTCCTAAATGACCGATGATGATAAATTGAATCCAACTGTGTGTAATCAAGTCTCTGTATAAATGCACCTGCTCTGTGATAGTCTCAGGGTTCTGTTTAAAGTGCAGAGAGCATTATGAAAACCAAGGAACACACCAGGCAGGTCCGAGATACTGTTGTGGAGAAGTTTAAAGCCGGATTTGGATACAAAAAGATTTCCCAAGCTTTAAACATCTCAAGGAGCACTGTGCAAGCCATCATATTGAAATGGAAGGAGCATCAGACCACTGCAAATCTACCAAGACCCGGCCGTCCTTCCAAACTTTCTTCTCAAACCAGGAGAAAACTGATCAGAAATGCAGCCAAGAGGCCCATGATCACTCTGGATGAACTGCAGAGATCTACAGCTGAGGTGGGAGAGTCTGTCCATAGGACAGCAATCAGTCGTACACTGCACAAATCTGGCCTTTATGGAAGAGTGGCAAGAAGAAAGCCATTTCTCAAAGATATCCATATAAAGTCTCGTTTAAAGTTTGCCACAAGCCACCTGGGAGACACACCAAACATGTGGAAGAAGGTGCTCTGGTCAGATGAAACCAAAATGGAACTTTTTGGCCACAATGCAAGGCGTAAAAGCAACACAGCTCATCACCCTGAACACACCATCCCCACTGTCAAACATGGTGGTGGCAGCATCATGGTTTGGGCCTGCTTTTCTTCAGCAGGGACAGGGAAGATGGTTAAAATTGACGGGAAGATGGATGCAGCCAAATACAGGAACATTCTGGAAGAAAACCTGTTGGTATCTGCACAAGACCTGAGACTGGGACGGAGATTTATCTTCCAACAGGACAATGATCCAAAACATAAAGCCAAATCTACAATGGAATGGTTCAAAAATAAACGTATCCAGGTGTTAGAATGGCCAAGTCAAAGTCCAGACCTGAATCCAATCGAGAATCTGTGGAAAGAGCTGAAGACTGCTGTTCACAAACACTCTCCATCCAACCTCACTGAGCTCGAGCTGTTTTGCAAGGAAGAATGGGCAAGAATGTCAGTCTCTCGATGTGCAAAAGTGATAGAAACATACCCCAAGCGACTTGCAGCTGTAATTGGAGCAAAAGGTGGCGCTACAAAGTATTAACGCAAGGGGGCCGAATAATATTGCACGCCCCAATTTTCAGTTTTTTATTTGTTAAAAAAGTTTAAATTATCCAATAAATTTTGTTCCACTTCACGATTGTGTCCCACTTGTTGTTGATTCTTGACAAAAGATTAAAATTTTATATCTTTATGTTTGAAGCCTGAAATGTGGCGAAAGGTTGCAAGGTTCAAGAGGGCTGAATACTTTTGCAAGGCACTGTAAGTATTTTATTAATAATATTATTACTTATTTACAAATGTAGAATATGCAATCAGGTCCTTGGGGTGGCTGCATTGCCTGTGCGTTTAGTGTTAACATTCTGTCTAATGCTGAAAGTGCCCCTCCGATCAAAATGGCCAATCACCTGAAACGTACCATTAGTCACCCATTAGTCCCAATATCTCCAATAGTTTTGCCACAGTTTCCATTGAAAGTGTGCTTGCCTTACTTAGTTACAAGAGCTTCGACCCCAGAGTGTGACGTCACTTGATGTGTTTACACATGCACAAGTCCACTACACAAGACGACACGAACAATTTACAGCTTTCTGTACAGGATACTTCTATAACAGGCGGATTAATGAAGACTTCTGAATTTGTGAAACAGTCATGTATAGTGACAAACACAGTAACTATATTGTATGTTTTAAAATCTAGGGTTTCGCAGCAATGCTGCCTAGCACCACGTTGACTTAAAAGAAAAGGGGTGGGGGCAGCCTAGTGTTAGTAGTAGTCTTTTCTTAGGCATATACACCTTGTGTGTAGTTCAGAAATAGGCCAAATCGGGTTTAGAGCCCAGAGATGTTAGAGATTAAACAGACCACTGTGGGGAAAAAGGCGGCTCTCCAACAGTTTAAATATAACTCTCTTCCAGGGAGAAACTGACTATGTAAGTATGTGAGGAGGTGGTGTTAGGGACAGTGGGTGGATATGATCTTTACATGAGGAAATGATGGCTTTGGCTGCATTCATCCTCATGTTCTTGTTATTATATATGTAGGTCAAACCAGTGTCTTCACACGTGAAAGTTCAAGGCCATTCAAATATTGTCAGTTCTGATAGCGTCATCTGCAAACACCAATTACGTTTATGTAGTAACTGTGTGCATCCTTCCAATAGAGACGATTCAGTACATAGCTCGATTGATTGTGTGCAATGCGACTGAAGAACAGTTCAATTTCAAAGTGGAGCGAATTAAAACAGTTCGATTCTCTAGCGTTGTGATTCGATTCGGCTTATTTCAAAACAGATGTGATGCAATGTTTGGTTGGATCATGTGACAACTGTGAATAAAGTTGGCAGTAGTGTAAATGTAGCATTTTCTTTTAATAGATTCATCCAATAAAAAAGAATTATTTGTATTTTTTTCTGCTGCTTGTTATGCTTATTAACATATAACATGTATAAGACCCCTCCACAAAATATTTAAGTTAATTCAACTCAGTCAAGCAATGTGGATCTGTGTAGGCTCAAAACAGGACATAGCAAGCTAATGAAGTCAAACACAATTTATGGACATCCCTTCTAATTTTTTTAAAGAGAGAACATGAAGTTGCTCACTGTGACTGCCAGTCTTTTAAAATGGTATTTTAACACAAGTCCAATAGAAACTACTCAGGGCTCAAATTTAACTTGGCTAACAGGCAAATGCCTTTCAAGAAGTATCTGCCCATCCGTCCACCCATTACTGCTACTGCGCTTCTCATCAATTTGTTTGCACAAAACAGCACTTTTCCACATACAACCAAAACAGACCCTTTTCTGCTCTGCTGACACATAGGAATGAAATGAACTACCTCCTTCACCACACACTCGCATCTATATCCCAGCTTGCTTCACATGTAATGTAATTGCCTGGGCTCTGTATGCCTCCTAACCCAATAGAATTGACAGCCCCAACCGCACAAGAGCACACATTGTGCCTAACAGAAGCACATGCACGCACTCACATTCTCCACAAGCAACCTGTAATGCATCTTTTTTCACCACATCCTCTTTTTCTTTCCTGCATCAACCTGGTAACTTGACTTGTGTCCACAGCAGCCTCAATAGGCATTGACCCAGTACTGTTGAACAGTGCAGAGATGCCAGAATGAAGAGGGGACAGACAAACAGAGAAGAGACATTTGAAATAACTGGAAGAATATTCACTTAATAATATACACATTTTGGCCTTAGGATGCCGTTAGATCAATGTGTTGAAAGAATCCCAAGCTGAATATTTACATCGAACAGATTATAGGTGTGGGCCTGTGAGTGTATGCCAAATGTTGTGAAGGGCAACCAGGCAGAGCAAACATAGCTTCTGATCCAATAGCCATCTGGTCCTTGCTGCAGCAACTGTTGCTTTCTTCTTCACGAGGCCATCGTTTACTCCTCCTTGCACAAAAGCGGCTCTTCTTGTCTCGTCCTTTCTCAGATGTCATCTTCCTCTCATCCTTTGGCAGCCTTTTTGACATGTAATTAACTGCATATTTCATTGCATTATTTTCCTACTGTACACATGGTGTACCAATATTCCAAATATGCTCAAAACAATGCAGATGCCTGGGGGCCCTGTGTTTTACAAAATATTGAAAAGGAGTGGAGGCCGTTTTTAATGGTGGGGCGTTCGGAGGGATGTGGAAAAGTGGTGTGTGGGGGAGACGGCAGAATCGTAGATCAGAGCAGTCATGATTGAGCCATCTGCTAAGAAGAGACCATTGACACACACATACACGCACACACTCCTAATCGCTCACACAGATGTTTAAAGGTCACCAGTGCCACCTGTTGGTCAGCTTTTGAAATGACTCCTCCTCGCTCTGTTGTCTTAAAGTGGTGCAACTGATGTAGTTGAGGAGGCATGTAGCTAAGAGCATCGATCAGTCTGGTGTGACTGTCTGCCTTGCACTTGAAAAAGGCGGTTGTGATTTCTCCAACAGCTTTTTGTGCTATCATATACAGGGTACAGCTCTTGGAGCTTCCATTCTATGAGGTTGAAGCCTAATCCTGCATGTGCCTTCTTTCAACACCTGCAGTCACACGTGTGCTTTGTCGTCGAGTCATGCGGGGCACTGTGTGGGTGCATTTTAATGTCCACAAATCTACCTTTTGGACCCCTACAGCTTCTCTAGCTATTAGGTGTAAACAATATCCTCTTCCAGTTCAGCTATCAAGCTTAAAGAAATTCATACATGCTCACCCTGTGAGCCGAGCTAGTTTGTCCTCTTGGAGATTAGCATATGGCTAAGTGGAGAAGGAAGTGCTCTTTATATGCTAATAAGGAGATAATATATGCAGTAACGACCAACAATTGCTCTATTGTGAAGGAACAAGATGATATATCTCATGATACCTGTTTGATACTCATGATATTGTTTACACACAATATAGTGACTCAATTTATGCATTGTTGTGACACTTTTAGGTGTTGCACTTGGCCGTACAAAAAATGCACACATGCTCATATATTTAGTAGTGAATGCAATGATACCACATATATAAATTGAATATAAAAAATGATTAATTTGAGTACTCACTAATGCCAACTACTTATATTGCATTACATCCTGCAAATAACACCTTCACTTACAATTAAAGGTGTACCTCAATGTAGCTCACACAGCTGTCATGTGAGATTTAATGTCAACATGAATGGCAGCTGCAATGAACAACAAATGAAACTGATGCAGAGGTGCATGGCGTTATCTACGACACAGTTTCATCTACAATAGTGATTCGCAACTGATGGGTCGCAGAGATATGTTGGTTGTGTAGTAGACAGTTTCAGAGGGTCATCAGTGTCTTTATTTCCTGAAAAGAAAACGAATTAATTTCCGGACTATAGATCGCGCCTGATCCTAAGCCGCAATGCCCAAATTTCACAAAATATCAGAAAAAAATACATACAGTATACACCAGTGATCCCCAACCGGTCCGTGGCGCATATGTACCCGGGCCGCAGAGAAATAATAAATGATTTGTTAACGACTGCAACCTGGCCTGTGACTTTTGACACATCAATATCCCTGTCTACTCTATAGACTAATCCGAGTAAAGCTTTGTGTAGGTCGCCATCTAGTGGTTGGGCCGCAACTACTGGTGTGTTTGCACACCTATAGCAGCCCAGTGCCGGTCAATGTAAACAGTAAGTTTAGCTGCTGTTGGCTGTGTGCTGCGGGCAGCGATGTCTTTGGCCACCTGCTGAGCCAGAAGAGGAGACTGCAACCGAGTCCATTCTGCATAATATGTGGCTAAAAGCTAGCAAATGAAGCAACAAAAGTGAATGCACTGAACGCATCATACCTCATGGTGAACCATATTGCTAAAGCCAAAAAACCAATTATGCTTGCAACCATGGATATTTGCCGTCAAATTCTAGGCGAGGCCGCTGTTAAACCAAGGTTGATTAAGTGTATGGTGATTGACATTTTCCCAGCACTTAATATATTTCTTTTTAGCCCCGTCGTGTTATTTTATATTTGCTTTCATTTTCTGCCACACATTACCGGTACGTGAAAAAAGGCCCACACCGCACTGGTCTGTGGTACAAAAAAGGTTGGGGACCACTGGTATACACGCTACACCCATACATAAGTTGCAGGTTTCCATGTCTTAAAATGGCATGTTTTCATGAAAAGATGTTGCACGGAAATATTAGATTGATGAAAAATATCTTTATTGACCCAAAAAAAAAAACACGCATCAACACACCAAGTGCCATCCTCATCATTCCTATAGTTCGGCCAGTTACCCGGGGGAGCCAGACACCTCAAGTTCCACTCGTGTTTTGTGAAGCCGTCTGAAATATTTTCAAAAATCCCAACCATAGTATCTGATATATTGATAGCTAACAGCTATCAGAACTAGCATGGCATAGCACGATACTATGGCAATTTGTCTTCATTAAATTCAAACCACCAGGGCTAGCTTAAACTGTTCTTCTGTAATGGGATCAAGCATCAGACCAAAGCTTCTAGACAATGACATCTTCTGAGTGCTGGTTGAAAATGCCTAATCCGCGCTAGTATAGCGTGCTCTTATCATAGCAAACAGTGCATATCGAATAACACCATCATGATGCACCAGGCCACAGAGAAAAATTCTAATGAAAATTTTATTTTATTTTTAATGAAAAAAAATCATGCTTGTTGGTCCCCCAAAAAATCCTTAAATAAGACACTTGGTTATAAAGGCTGCAGGGTATAAATGGAGAGAAAAACGTTGCGGCTTATAGTCTGAAAAACACGGTATTCCTGTTGATTTTTTTTTCCTTAAAGAAATTAACAATGCCAAGATATTCATTTTTTAATGCAGTTATCATGTTCATCTTGAGCTTCTTTATAAGGTGTTCTGAAAGACTTTTTTTTAATGTGTAATCAAATATAGTCATGTTGATGAACATATATACCTAATTTTTGAAGGGTAATTTTAGAATAACAACATTTGTTTTTATATTTCTTCACAAGGGAAATAGTGGTTCATGACTTAGTGATGGCAACAAAAAATCCGAGTCCCAAGGTGAGCACAGTTGAGAACCAATAATCCACACGACACACAAATAATTGCAAATTAGTTCACTGCGTAAAAAGTGTTTCTGTTGAACAGATCGGTATGGTCCTATAACAATTAATGAAATCGCTTATGAGGTCATTGCATGGCAAAACGAACAGATGAACACCTAATTAGACAGCAGATCTTCATATAACATAACTCCCCGTAACTCAGTGCTTGTCAGTTGACGGCCACCATCGCAACTCTCGAGGCAGCAGCATTTGTCTTTTGTTTTTGACCATTACTGACTGTTTTGCTCGAAATCAAACTGACAGGCTGCCACTGTTTCTTTCCTCTCTCTCTGTAGGAACAAGGTGTAGTGGGTATGTCTCGACCACCTGGCGCCATCCCCCCTCCTCACCCTGCTGGTGGTGTGGCCTCAGGGGTGGGGCCCAACCAGGGGTCAGGTCCACCTCCGGGCTATGTGGGTAACCAGCAACAGGCAGCCATGATGAAACAGATGATGGCAATGGAGCAGGAGAAGAGGGTGCAGATGCATATGATGGAGCAGCAGAAGCAGCAGCTCTTCAGAGAGCAGAGGCAGCAACAGCAGCAACAACAACTACTGGCCGAACAGGTGAGCATTTCATCAAGGCCCGTGGTTTGGGTTTCTACTGTATGTAGACATCAGAACATTTAATTATTCCTTTTCTTCGTATTATTCATTTATACAACTGTACATTTGTCCGTATATAAGAGCAACTCATCTACTGATGTACCCTACTGTTTTCTGCTCGCATGATTAATTACCCTGCTGTGGTCCCCACTTCATAACTTCCTTTTCATCTCTCCTGCATGTATGCATGTTAATATTCATGTTTTGCGCCACATGCCACCTGCTCTGATAATGTGTTGTTTTCTTTTTACTTCTTTCTCGGTGAGCGAATTAAGTGTTAAACAGCCTTGGACTCTGAAGTCACCACCCACCATGTGGATTTTCAATTTGATCTGCATAGATGTACACAGATGTACTTAAATTGCGGTCTGGAATGAACACCCTGCTGGGGTTTAGCGTCTCTGTGGAACCACAGTACCTCTCACAGCCCACACAAATAGAATGGGCTGTAACTGCCTCCTAGGCATACACTGATCAGCCAGAAAAAAATCTATTTGTTCAAACAACTGAAACTTGATCACTGTAGTATAATTTCCCAATGACTATTGCCCAATTCCAATTCCTTTTTCTGGACTGTATCTTACATGTTCTCAAGGTACAACCACATGTGTGTGACAGTGCACATTTGTAACACTACAAGGGTCATCACATGAACAATATTAACATCTTCACATTTGCTACACCAAATGTCTGTTTTAGCATGCTGTGCTAATATGTATTTGTTTTTTCAATATTTGTATCATATTTGTGTGTCTGTGTAGCTCCAACAGCAGCATCTTCCAAGACAATTGGGCCAAGGCCAGAGGAATCCCTTCCCTCAAGTCAGTCAGTATCAAGGTGAACAACATCGGCAACCACGTGCACATAACATTACATACATTTTTCAAAATACATATGCACCTGACTAGGGGTGGGAACGTCTTGGTACCTCACGATACGATATGATTTGTGATACAACACTCACGATAACGATGATCTCACGATATGGCAATACAACGATTATCGATAAATCATTCTACAAAAAAACTAATGCACAGAAAACAAGCTATCTTCATCCTTCTGGTGTAAGTTTATCACTAGTCGATGTACAATCCATTTGAACTGGGAGGGTGACTGCGAATGAACCCCTCTCACTTGAAACAGGCCCCTCCTACTTCAATGGCCATCAGTGGCAGCCAATGCCAGGCAACGAGGTAATTTTGGGCCATTTCAGGTGTTCACCTTTTGATTTTAAGTCACTTTCTGTTGATTTTGGGGTCACGGAGACACTATTATTGTGAAAGATTTTGGTAGCAACTAGTTGGTTCCTTTAAAAAAAAAAAAAAAAAAAACGTAAACTTTTTAAAACGATATCTCGATTCTTGGCTTGAGCATATCGATAACCTTTTGGGATGCAAAGTATCACGATGTATCACCATTTTGAGATTTTGTCACTCCCCTACACCTGACTATAACCCCGGTAATACACCAGGCACGTCTACGACGCGGCAGCATCGCAGTGAAACGTGGCCGTTTCAGTGCATGTGACAGCATTAAAAAAATCTTAAATAGCATTATTATGTGAATTAGAATCATATTTTGAAATGATAAGACTATAAAAAAAACAACATGGCAAAGCGTAGATGACGAGAAAATAGTCTTTTAATCTGCCATTTAGCCCCACTTGACATTCTTGCGCTCTAGTGTCCCCGGCCGGAGGATGACGTCGGCAGGGTCACGATTTCAGCTGATTTAAAATGCAGCCCATTAAGGAGGACGATTCAGAACGAGGAAAAGTGCGACAGAGAGCAACAAAATGTCATTGTTTCAATCTTTCTACTCCAATATTTTTACAGGATATATTTTTCCCCAATTGCTAAATAAATAGTATGGTCATGACAAATAACAGTTTTGTGCTAAATGGAAGATGAAATATTAAAAATGCATTTATTCAGTACGACAGTACAAAATTACTGCTTAATGGTCAAAACTGTCCACTTCTTGCACCTCCCGAACGGTATTTTATGCCACCGGAGTTAGTCAGGCTTTTGTCATTTCCCTGCCCCGAAGGAATGAGCGTAAACAAAGCAGGAGGTGTGACAGCTAGCAGACGTGCTAACCCGAACCGAGCGGCGTTTCCAAGTGTTTTCTGTGGCAGGCAGGCAGTGCTCGTCGCCGGGAGGGAAGGGGAAACGCCGAAAATGACAAATCATACAAAAGTACCCCAACTCATGTCACACACAGTGGCGGGGTTGATTGTCTTCACCGATCAGCCAGCCCAAGGCGGTGGGCAGGCAGTGCTCGTCGCCTGGAAGAGAAGGGGACACGCCGAAAATATAAACCAAACGGGAGTAGTATTATCACCCGCAAAATGCAAGCCACCTCCTACTTATTAAAACGTTTGCCATGATCCCAGTATTTGACTAAATATAAAACACGAAGCCTACTCACTTAGTCATCCGTCCAATGGTCTCTTGATTGTCGGACTTGTTTTGCCCATCGCGGTGAACAAGAATCTTCTAGAAATCCAAAAAGCCTCACACCACTCTCTCTGGTGCAGCAACAAAAGCCTGCAACACATTGGACTGGCGTGATACGAAAAATAAACAAATTATTCCGCATTATCAGCTGAATCTGCGGTCCATCGCATGCTATAAAGCAATGGCTGTGTTGTGAGATGCTGACCTGGATGACATCATATTACCTTCTTCCTCAACCCAAGACTGGAGCCGGAAGTCACTCATTTTCATGGCGCAAGATTCAAAAAGTTGAATTAATAAAACAATCACTTCCACTCACATCCAAGCGGTCCATTTCATTCAGGAGCATAAAATACCGCGTGAAATATGAAATAGACGTGCTTTTTGCTGTCATAGGCACTTTAAAGTCAAGCACACTCGGAACAAATGGCAGCGTTTATTATTTGACGCAAGATGCAACCTTCCCACGTCAATATTACTAGGTAGGATCAGGCAGACCAGAAGTCACTCGTGTAAAAATTTGGTGGATCCGGTCGATTTTCAAAATAATATGCAATTAATTTTATTCATTTCTGTGTGGCGCTTTAGCTTGAGAAAATCCATAAATAAAGATTTTGAAAATCGTTCATAAGAAAAAAAAAAAGATTCATTGATGCATTTCGTTTGTAAAACGCTAAAATCTTTTTCATTGCGATTGATTTTCTCTTTAGCACTGGACTTTTTACTTCTGTCTTTTAGAAAGAAAGCTGACCAATACGTGAGGTCTGAAAGGCAAATGGTTGTTGTATTATCTTATATACATGCTACTCTCATGCGATTTTGCGATGGTCGTGTGAACCGATCCAGCCACTCCACAGGTACTCTGCTTGTAAAACGCGTCCTGTGGAAATTGGGGGCAAGCGTCAGTGGTGCGTTGACGCGCCACAGACATGCCTGGTGTATTACCGTCTTAAGCCACAGGTGTTCATTTTTTAATATGGGATATTTAAGTTGAAGATTTCATTGATCAAAAATCTCTTTTTTTACCAATTTAACATAATCAACACACGAAGTTGTGTCCTCCTCATTCATATGCTGCTTCCTCATCAAACATACGCAGTCGCTTGTCAAGGCAACCAGTATCACAGCCTGTCTGAAATAGGAATTGGCCGGTTACTGGTTTGAAGGTGTACCATGGTTTTTAAAAATCACAGTCTGTAAAACCACTCATTTTTGCTGTATCACTATTAAACGAAGCAAAGAGTGTGTTCAATGTGCCACTACGTTCAGAAACTCCTGCCGCACCCTAAGTGGCAACTAAGCAAAAAGAATGAAGGAAATGTTTGCCGTTCAACGAGTAAGCTTGATGTTAAATCACCCATAAAATTCCATGAAAAAGCCACTTTACTCTTAAAGCTTTAGGGAGGGAGGGGAAAGGAACGTTATTCATTTTAAAATCAATGAATCCCCTCGAATAAGAGGATACATTATTCTTCACTTTTGAGAACATTACAGTGAATCCAAACTGCCTACCCTCCATCTGTTTCTGTCAAATATACCCTTCGGCATTCAGATTAGATTCTTTTGCCTCCCTTTTCGTGTGTGTCTTCAAAAAAAAAAAAACGTTGATTTTTTTCCTGCTCTGCCCTGTTACCAAGGCAACTTGTCTGTCCTGGATCCCCCAGAGTTCCGGTGAAGTCAGAGAGATGGATGAGAGGAGTGAAGTGGAAGAGAGGATGGAGGGGGGTGGCAACAAGAAGAATAGGTAGATGATCTGGAACATGAAGAGGCTGGGATGAACGACAGAAAGTGACAGTGAGTGGGTGTGAGGATGATGGGGAGAAGAAGACTATTCAGCGAGGGAGGAGGAAATTAAATTTGAAAGGCATTTGTAGCCATTACAGAATATATAACTGAAAGTCCAAAAGATATTAACGAAGACCAGAAGCACTTTGTTGTTTTCCTGACTTTAATCTACAAAATAAGGAAACACAGTTACTTTCTTGTCCAGCCTAAAATTTCATCGTCATATCCACTTTTTGTACTGTATGTCTTCCAATATTAGTACCATACGTCTACGGTACTCACAAATCTTAAGAGTGTGGAGTGTGATCCGCTTTGTTCTTGCACTGTTACTGCTGCACGCCAAGCTGTGAGGTGAAGGATTAGCAGAATAATGTCAGAAGTGGGTTTATTACAGGATTTAGAGCAATTTCCACGCTAGAAGACCTTGACAGTTTTGCCACTAGTGAGTGTCTTTTCAAAAGGAAAGTGTTCCTAACCCCAACCCTTCCAGCATAGGAGGATTTGAATTTAATTTAGTGTTTTTAGGAGTACAATTGTTGTTGTGGAAAATTATTAACCAGTCTATAGTGTTTAATCGCCTGTCTGTAAAACACTTAGAAAGTGGTGTTGTACAGTATATACAAATACATACAAATTATTTTTTATACAGTGCTGGCTAAAAGTATTGGCACCTCTGTAATTCTGTCAGATAATGCTCAATTTCTCCCAGAAAATGATTGGATTGACAAATGCTTTGGTAGTGATATCTTCATTTATTTTGCTTGCAATGAAAAAACACAAAAGAGAATGGGAAAAAAATTTAATCATTATCATTTTGCAAAAATACTCCAAAAATGGGCCGGACAAAAATATTGGTACCCTTTGAAAAATCATGTGATGCTTCTCTAATTTATGTAATTAACAGCACCTGTTACTTACCTGTGGCACATAACAGGTGGTGGCAATAACTAAATCACACTTGCAGCCAGTTAAAATGGATTAAAGTCGACTCAACCTCTGTCCTGTGTTCTTGTGTGTACCACATTGGGCGTGGCGGAAAAAAAAAGACCGAATAACTGCCTGGGGACTTGAGAAGCAAAGTTGTGAGGAAGCATGGGCAATCTTAAGGCTACAAGTCCATCTCCAAAGAAACCTGAATGTTCCTGTGTTTACTGTGCGCAGTGTCATCAATAAGTGTAAAGCCAATGGCACTGTGGCTAACCTCTCAAGATCTGGACGGAAAAGAAAAATTGACGAGAGATTTCAACAAAAGATTGTACGGATGGTGGATAAAGAACCTCGACTAACATCCTAACAAGTTCAAGGTGTCTTGCAGTCCGAGGGTACAACAGTGTCAACCCGTACTATGCGTCGACGTCTGAATGAAAAGGGACTCTATGGTAGGATAACCAGGAAGACCCTATTTCTGACCCAGAAACATAAAAAAGCCAGGCTGGAGTTTGCCAAAACTTACCTGAGAAAGCCAAAAGCGTTTTGCAAGAATGTTCTCCAGTCAGATGGGACAAAAGTTGAGTTTTTGGGGGGGGAAAGTCATCAACATAGTTTACTGGGGGGAAAATGAGGCCTTCAAAGAAAAGAACACGCTCCCCGCAGGCCTTCAAAGAAAAGAACACGCTCCCCGCAGTCAAACATGACGGAGGTTCCCTGATGTTTTGGGGTTGCTTTGCTACCTATGGCACTGGACTACTTGACCGTGTGCATGGCATTATAAGGGCTGAAGACTAACAACGAATTTTGCAGCATTATGTAGGGCCCAGTGTGAGAAAGCTGGGTCTCCCTCAGAGGTCATGGGTCTTCCAGCAGGACAATGAACCAAAACACACTTCAAAAAGCACTAGAAAATGGTTTGAGAGAAAGCACTGGAGACTTCTAAAGTGTCCAGCAATGAGTCCAGACCTGAATACCGTAGAACACCTGAAAATGGCAGTTTGGAGACGGCACCCTTCAAATCTCAGAGACCTGGAGCAGTTGGCCAAAGAAGAATGGTCTACAATTCCAACAGAACATTGTACGAATCTCATTGATGGATACCAGAAGAGGTTGTTCGCAGTTGTTTCGTCTAAAGGTGGTGCTACCGAGTACGGGACTGAGGGTGCCAGTACTTTTGTCCGGCGCATTTTTGGAATTTGGTGTAAAATAATAATGATTTAATTTTTTTTTTCATTCTTTTGTGTTTTTTTTTTTCCATTGGAAGAAAAATAAATTAAGACATTACTCCCAAAGAATTTGAAATTGCAATCATTTTCTGGGAGAAACTGAGCATTATCTGACAGAATTGCAGGGGTGCCAGTACTTATGGCCAGCACTGTATACCTGGCAGTATTTGCTAGATGAATACTTTATTTATTATTTTTCAAATGCAACCCCAATTTTTTCAACTGGTTAGAGTTTCATCGTATATTTCACTCATCTTTTGCAGTACTTTTTAGTTTGAATGTTTCACTTCAGTGTTTTAAATTGATCTGTCATAAATAACCGTCTACACAGCTTTATTTTTTAAACTATTATTTATGTCATGTAATTTTTGTTGTTTAGATTCCTAGCACTGACTTTGGTTGCTTACTTCATTCCTAGGTCCTCCTCAAGATTTAGCATCCAGGAGTCAAGCTCTTCAGAACATTCGGGCTGCACGTCTTCTGCAACAGCAGCAGCAGCAGAACCAGCAGCAGATGGTCCAGATGAACTCTGTCCAAGGCCAGGGGAACTCTGTAGGACCCCAAGCTGACATGGGCCTACCCTACAGCACCCAAGGGTCTAACCAGGGTTCCCTTTATGGGCTCAATCCCTCCATGAGCCAAATGATCCACCAGCAGCAGCACCCGAGCCAAAGTGTTCAAGCCTCCCTCGGTCTTCCGCAGCAGCACAACCCAGCTGGAGGGCAACAGCGGCAGGCGGCCGCAGGTCCTGGTATTGGAGGTATGCCTGGGGGCCCTGGTGGTGGGGCTGGTGGCTACGGTGGACAAGGGATGTTAATGAACCCCATGGCCCAGCAATCACTCAAAGGCCCAACTAATGCCAAAGCCCAAGCACAAAGACTGCAAAGTATGCTGGGAGCAGGAGGTGGTGGCGGGCCGATGGCCGCAGGAGGTTGGCCGCAGCAACAAGGACAGAGTTTACAAGGCATGGGGGCGGGCGTAGTAAGGACTACAGGAGCAGGAGGTGACAGGGTTGGGTTCAGCTCCGCCCAGGGATATGGGATGCAACCGGGTCAGCCCGCACGCATGGCCAAACAACACTTTCAAGGGCCAGGCCAAGGGATGGCTCAGGGGATGGACCCAAGGGTAGGCAATCCAGCCGCTGGTATGGGTGGTCCATTAGGCACTCACATGGGCGGACAGCCAAGGACCAATCAGTCCCGGCCCATGGTCATGACTCAAGGATTGAACCCGGGGGTTATGGGTCCAGGGGTGACTGGAATGGCGGGATTCGGGCCAGGCCCTGGGGGGGCGGGCTTAGGGGCCGGGGGTGGAGGAGGACCTTATGGACCTGGGGTTGTAGGGGTCGGGAGTCAGACGCAGGGCTACCAAAGGACAGCTAATCAGGACATTTCCTCCTATGGATATGGCGGTGGACCCTCCAATGGAGGGGCCTTCGGATTAGGGGAGGGATCAGGAGCAGAGCTGGACTCAAGCGATGGTTGGATGGATGAGTTTTTTCCCAGCCAATAACATACAAAAAAACTGGGGAGGAGTTTTTACTGGATGTAGTAAACATTTCAAGACACAAAAAGAGCCTGATGTTAACTAGTGTCTGTGCAGAATCCTAGTCATCCAGGTTATGGTGAAGTGCAAAAGTGGAGTTGTGTTAACTTGACTCTTGTTGGTTATTGGGCATTTGATTTCCAAAAGGCTTCTTAAGTTATAATTCTTAAGTGCATAGTTTCTCTATTTGTGTGTCTGGTGGGTGGTGCCACTTGAGGGTTGTCACATGAGAGCTGTTGATGTGGCAGGGGTTACAAATACATGTCCCTTCTCTTTGAACCGCAGAGTGGGAAGCTGAAGAGGCTGCCGTCTTAAATTTTACCATACTTTTGCACGGCAGTTTCTTGGGCTCAGCACTCCAAACTACACTGCAGTGTGTAAACATTTTAAACTGCAGCTGCAACCCTGACCCCACCAGAAACATACATACAGTGGGGAGAACAAGTATTTGATACACTCACAACGGGAAAACCCATTGGCAGTGTATCAAATACTTGTTCTCCCCACTGTAAATATGAGAACGATACACCTGAGCTTATGAACTGAAGTAGCATTTTGATTCAAAGGTGAAAATATCTTGAACAACCACAAAGAGTCCGGCTGCTTCAATTCAACTTCTGTGGCATGTTCACTGATGGATGGCATGTTTGTTCGGCGATTTCACAAACGGGTTCATGTGTTCCGTGTCTTTGTATAAGCACTAAGTATCATTTTGTCATGTGCATATTAATGAAAACCCATATGAAGCTTAACAAATGTGTTTTCCCTATTCCCCCCAACGGAAAGAATGATTATTTTCCAGTGTTTTTAAGCAAGCCCCGTTTACACAGCGTTTTGAGCAGCAGCTTCAACAGGGGCTGATTGAACACAGCAGGCTGATGAAGGGGAAGAAAAAGTTGCCCTCAAGACAGCAGTTTATTTGTGTTTGTGCCACCCAGCTCAGTGCTTCAGATCTCTCTACTGTGCGAGGAGCTGAGAAAGTACTCTCAATTCTCCCATTTCCTGTCTTCGAAATGTGCCCCCCCCACACACACACTCCAACACACACAAATATTATCCTCCATTTCTCTCTCTCTCACACTCTTTTCATTTGATCATTTTCTCTCATCCCCCTCCCTCCGTCCAATCATTCCTACTCTTTCTCCAGAGAATCATTCCTCGCTCTCAACACTCCTTTCACTCTTGAAATTGTGCACATCACAACAGAACAAATGATGTTCATCTCTTTCGCCACACGAGCGAGTCTCAGCCCTCGCCTGGTTTTGCGAGGCAACCGGCCTTTTTTTTTCTTCTTCCTGCTCCTGTGTGCTGTAGATGATGAGCACGCGTCTACAGTGGAAGAACACACAGAGCTAAAGAGAGAACAGGCAGCTGAATAAAGTACACACAGGGGTGTCCAAACTACAGCCCGCGGGCCACCTGCGGCCAGCTGCCCAGCAAATTATAAAAATATCATTGAATATGATCCGCACAAGAAAGTTAAGCCATCATTCTGTTTCACTTCGCAGCTTTAAAAAGAGATGGCGATAGTCACTTAATTAGTGCCTCTCCATTAGCACAGGAGTCAAAACCTGACATGTTGGAGTCAATGTTGGGAACTGAGCAGAATTTAATTAATTAATTTTTTTACATAAATAAACTTTTCCAGTAGTGTAAAAAAAAAAATCTGTATCTGGACTTTTTAGAATTTTTTAGAATTACACTTTCCACATCGCCATGCACAAATATAGCACCGAGGAACGATCCCTTATTGTACAGTGGCACTTTGAGTCCCATTTGTCAATATCTGAAACGGTTTTTGGTTGAAACAGATGGGTTTTCTTTCAGGTTTCCCTCCAATTCTCATTCATTCTCACCAATGGCGTACTGCACGCAACATGTCACTTTTGCTCATTAATATTCATGACTTTAGCAATTGTTGCTAGGCGGGTCAAGCTCCCATTTGTCCCTTATGGTAAATGCATATCAGTAGTGTACGAACGAGATGTTTACTGAGCTAAACCTACCAATTCTGTCCGAAAATGATGTCCCTGGTGCCAAATTCACTGGTAAAGATGTGGAAGAACATACAAATGTTCAGTTAAAGAGATGGCTTGCGTGTCAAGGGCTGAAAAAGACGAGAAAAAGAGCCAACCTGATCCAGAGGTAGCTTTTTTATCAACGCCTTTTTCTTGCGTTCATTGCCTTACGCCACTGACAATGACATTCGTCTGTTTCATCAAACTATCCTTTACCACCATATGCCCTGTCTTTCTTATATATTATATCCTCTGGTTGTCTTATGTCTCTGATTATTCTTGGAGGTAATTTACAATGCTATTTTTGCGTAGCGATCGCAAATGCTACTCAGTGACAGACAACAAACACTTTTGAATTTTTTCATTATTTTTCAAATAATTTATTTACACTTCCCTCTACTAATGTTGTTTCTTGACAACAGAAAAGGTAAAGCTGGCTATAACATGGCTAATTTATTTAAATATCCGTATTTTTAGAAAAACAGGCCTACGTGACTGTTGTGATATATAAATGTTAGTCAATGCAGTAGTACCACCTACAAGTAACTCTGTAGGAGGCCATATAATATGTATACAGTATGTATGTCTACCTACATTTGCAATATGGGAGTTTAAATAAATCGATTATTTGATGCATCGCGATTATTCACGTGACGATTCGATTACGATTCATAAAGGTTCAAAAATGATGATTTTCTCTAATAACTTTATGACAGCCGCTCGTAGCGGAACAAAATTCAAGACACGTCTGCCGCCCGGATACATTTAACGGACGCATGCACAACGTTATGATGGATGCTGCCAGTTACTGAGCAAGAGATTTACTCCTTTTCAAAAGACTGGAAAATAAATTTGTGTATGAGACAGGCAAGGACCCGGCAGTCACGCTTCTGTGCGCAAGTTATTTTTTAGAGCGAGAGAGGAAGAGAGATAGTTCGTTGCTACTTGTCTTTCAGTTGTCCAGTAGTAGGTTCAAGTCGTGTAAATTGGAAAAAGTCCCTAGTGTTTTGCTAAATCCCGTTTCCCTCTATCAGAGGTGAGTACAAAAACCCTCTTGTACTGTTTAGCCTTTATTGTTGTTGTTTTTGAGATGTTACGAGTTGGCGCCGAGCGCTTTGCTAATTAGCGACATAACTTACTCCAGATGTAGAACGTTTAAAACTAGGATTAAGTACAGCGATAATCCTACAAACATGCAAAATAGTACAGAAATCTGTGGAAACAAAGTAAATTGGTTATGGTCTTATTTCTAAAGACACTTTGTTTGTTTACAGAAAATGTGAAATTCATTCCATCAGTGTAAATTTATTGTTGAGAGAAATAAGTACTGCCTTTGAAACAGCTAATGTTTTTGCACCTTCTCAATACCGTGATCATCGTTTAGTAATCAAATCGTAGCACCCTGAATCATAATCGAATCAAATCATGGGGTGCCTAAGATGGCACACCCCTACTTTGAAATCTCCTCTGTATTAACAGTCCTCCCCGTTCACTTCACTCTTCCTCTATCCTCCACCTTTCCGTCCCCCATGTCCGTCTCTCCGCCTCCGGTTCCAGAGCTTTAAGTCACTTGGGGATTGTCATCTGTAGGACCATGGCTCTCAACAAAATGTTTACTGCATATGAAGGTGAATGACTTCAGCTTGCTGGCGTTAAACTGGTCTTTTGGATGTTCACACAAGTTGATCCATTTTTCACATTTTTCCTTTTTTTGGGGGGGGGGGGGCTTCGAGAAACGTAAGAAGAAAACATCCTACATATGTCGTAATGTCTAGAGTCGTTTCTACAAGTTCCATAGCAGAGGTGTTTACTCGTCAAGTTCTTTTTTGAAAGATTACCGGCAGAACACAAGCAGTTGTAACGTGGGTTTTATGCCAGGGTGTGTCTATGTTGACCCACATCCAGGTTACGATGGTGACGTCACGGTCTAAAAACGGCATTCATGCGGTACGCTATTCTTGCTATACTAGGCCTTCCAGATCTGAAGAGATCACAAACTGCATCCTGCACCTTAAAACGTCTAACTAATCCTCGAATTGTGTTTTTGCTCGGGTTATCTCTGGTATTGAAATGTCAACAGTAAGAAATTGGGGTTTCTGAAATTGACACTTTGGACTCAAAAATCCACTGTACAATGAGGGTTCGTGCCTCCCTACCATATCTACGCGTTGTGATGTCGTAAGGCTAGCTCTAAATGCTCTTTTTAAAAATTAAAAGAATATTCATAAACAAAAAATGTTTTTTTTTTTCATGTGTAACTCATTAACTGCCATTAAATGCCATTAAATCAATGTAAACTGGGAAGGCTGCCATTGATCATGTTAAGCTGCCAACCCTTCCAGTCAAATCTGATTGGACGTCTATCACCATAAATGGTAAACAATCGGTTAATACTTATCAATAAAAAAAAAAAATTTCGTCTAAAGAAAACTGGCTTTTTTTTTTTTTTTTTTACTCGATTCCAATCCTCTGTGTAAAGCGGACGTTCAGGATTTTTGACATTAGGCTGAATCTTCGAGTTAGCAGGGGTTTAGTTGGTGGAGTTGATTTCAACAAATTCTGTTTCGTTTGCAAGTTATTTGTTAGTTTCAGGGCTCCGGATTGGCTAAGCTAGCACGAGTCAATGGCACCATTGTAGCATGCCAATAAAAAACAACATATGGACACATGAAAATCATCGATGACCCATGCAATCAATAGTGTTGGCTATGTTTTCAGGATAAAGTTATTAAAACTTACCATTGCATGTCAATAATTGCAGTATGAACAGCAACATTTTTAATCCAGAAGCTCTGCAGAGGAGAAGTTTCCACAAATTCCCTATGAAGAACGAGGAAAAATATAAACTGGTCACTTGCTGCTGGCTACGACATAAAAAATCAGCGGAGAAAAAAACCTGATGTGATATCACTCCGCCCTGCTCCTTTACTCTTTAATAACTTTATCCCTAAAACAGCCAACACTATTGATTGCATGGGTCATCCATGATTTTCATGTGTGCATATATTGTTTTTTATTGCCATGCTATAATGATGCCATTGACTCGTGCTAGCTTAGCCACTCCGGAGCCCTGAAACTAACAAATAAACTTGCAAAGGAAATGGAATTTGTTGAAATCAACTCCACCAACTAACTAAACCCCTGCTAACTCAAAGATTAAGCCTAATGTCAAAAATCCTGAACTTCCGCTTTAAGAAATCAAAGTGGAAGGATTTCATGTTGGCCCTTGACTGCGTTGATTTTTCTGAAAGCGGCCCTCGGAGAAAAACGTTTTGACACCCCTGATTTATAGAGATTACAGAAATGCCAACAAAATACATAATAAACTGGCAAGGTATTTGAGAGAGGGCTTACATGAAGCCCCCCGCCTGTGTAGCACAAACCGCATCACAAGCATCAGGTTGACTGAATGCTAAATGATATCTGGGCACTGAATGTATCCAAGCACCACAAGTGACTTCTCTTTAAGCCCACTCATGTCGTTTTCCTAATTGCTGCTTTACCTCTTAGAAAAACGCTGGTTGTCTTTGTTGATTAAAAAGGAAAAACAGAACAAAAAAAACAGTATAAACTAGCCTTATTTTGTTTTTGTTGTCTTTTGAAAATGTGTGTGTCCTCCTGCTTCAGCACAGCCTTCTCTTCCATTGTGACACATGCTTGCTAATATATGGGGTTTTCTTCTGTACCTCAGCAATGATACAAATGAAAACTGATATTGTTATACGTTAGAACTACTGTGAAGAAATGCAAGTTGTCCCCCTCTTTGGCACGATTTAACCACTGTTAAGCCTTTGGGATGTATTCTGTTGACTCTGTGATTGCTTGTTCTTCCATACGGTAAAGACCATCATAGAGTTTATGGGGTTAACAGGTGAGAAGCCTCAAGTTTCCGTCATCTTAAGGATATTTAAAATAACCACCTTTCACCTTAACATGTCAAAAATGTTCAATTCTTAAAAGAATGACGCCACATCATTGTACTATAATGTTCTCTTTTTTTTTTTTGTGTTGTCAGCTCATCAGTTTGAAAGTTTGGAGGCTGACTAGTTAACAAACCAAAAAAACCCTTCCAGACTCCATTCCATCCACACATTTGGGTTTGTGGTTGTTAATATTTTCTAAAATAACCCTTTAAATACAAAAATAAGCACCATCAACCTAAAAGAGCTATTAATTTTTTGTCTTTTGGGCACCTGCAAATGAGTCTGTGTTTGAATTTTGTCACATTCAAGGAGTTGAAGTCCTTCATATCTCTGTTGGGTTTTACAATTGTTTTTATTTTGTAGCAGTTTCATCAGGACATTAAAACAAACCCTTTATTTGAGCCCTCCCTGTGAAAAGCAGTCAAACGTTGGTCTTTGTTAGCGAGCGCTAGGCAGGCTCCAATTAAAAAAAAAAAATAAAAAAAAAGTGAACAAACACTGTCAGCTGTAAAAGTAGGTTGACGTCTGTGCGTCACCGTTGTATTGTCTTCTTTTAAGTGACGCTTCATCCTGACGTTGTTGAAAGGAAGACCACCTTCCTGCCAATATCATCGTGTTCTGGGACCAAGTCTGTTGACAATATTTAACTAAAAAGAAAAAAAATCTTAATGTTTATCGTTTTATGTTATTTGTTTTTTTACTGGTGCTGACATACAGTATGTGGTTATGAGAAAAAAGTATATATACATATATATAAAAGATAATGGCTATTTGTAAATATGTTTTTACAAGTTTAAATACACCAGATAATACAGCCTCTACTCTGTAAAGAATTACTGTTTGTTGGGAAAAATAGAGAAGTATTTTTATTTAGAATTTTGTCGGTTTCATGTTTAACCCATCTGAGCTATGCCATTGCACTTCAGACAATGTCTTACTACTAATTTCTATTGTAAACATGCTTTTCTTTTGATTTTCTAGTTTGAGAGTTGACTGTTCTTAAGCAGTGCTTATTTCTTTTTATTCTGTACAGAACTCTGAAACTGTAACAAAAGAGGATTACAAAAACTTTTTTTGGCTTGTTTTTCCAACATAAACAATAAAGAGAATGTTCTCGCTGATCATAATCGGTGGTTTGTTGTGTATTTCTTAATCTGTGTTTTTGCAGATAACAGAAATAAAGACATTATTTAGTAGTGTTGGACCGATACCATTTTTTGGCCCTGATACCGATACCTCGCGGTGCAGTATCGATACTGATACCATACCGATACAACTTTGTTTATATAGTGTGGGGAGAACAAGTATTTGATACACTGTCAATGGGTTTCCCCATTGGCAGTGTATCAAATACTTGTTCTCCCCACTGTATATGGCGGAAAACACTCAGGTGACTTGAAGGTCCGCTCTAAGACCCCCAATTTGACCAATTTAAAAAATTGTCTTATATGCATGTGTGATACATCATTGGAAAGCTTAAAATCTCTTTTTTCTGGGAGAAGAAAAATTTTGAACGGAAAGGCATTCTAAAAAAAAATTATTATTTTTTAAACAGCAAAATCCTAACTGGAGGCGAGAGCACACGAGAGCAGAATTAAAGACGGCATGTTTTTAACGAGATATTACCGCGTACTTACCTTCTTTCGATCCAAAAACTCCATGTAGCATGTATCATCGAGTGTCAAGACACAGATGTTGATGGCCACAGCCGGATTTTTGGAGGATTTTACGGGTGAAACATGGTAATATAACAAGGGTCGTGATGCAGAAATCTCTGACATCAAGGAGTGGTCGAGATGTTCTTTTTCATATATTTACCCTTTTAATTTTTTTCTTTGTTTGGATCGATTATTTATCATCTAACATAATGGGGGGGGGGAATTAATCGATAGTTATGGGGTGGATATCCGTGACTTTTTTACAGACGCCATTTTTTTCATTGTGACATATTTGTTTAAAGTTTAAAACATGCGAGTAATTGTTTTAAAGTTATTTTTTTTCTAAACGAAATATTAGACATCAATGAATGATTCCAAGTTAAAAATTACTTACATTTTGAATAATAAATATAATTACTTCCCTTCTTTTTATGGCTGGGTTGAAACAAAAGCGGTTGCGCGACGTCTGTAAACGGGGGTTTCCAGGGTAAAACTGAAAAATTTAAAATAGTTCGGGGGCTTAATGCGCCATGAGTCTGCTATGGCAGCATATAGAGATATTGTTCTATCAAACACAACAGTTCTTGTGGGTTAAAATACAGCAGTTTATTTTAAAGAGGGGTGCAAGAGCAGAAACTGCTTTTTCAGTCTTGTCTGTGTTTTCTGCCATTAATATTTTTTTTCCCCAAAGAGCTACATACTTGGATGTGAAATCATTGCTATCAGGGCTTTGTCAGGCCGCTGCTTACCTTTGCGAAACAGGAATAAGACTAATACAAAGTGAACCCGGTAGAACTTTTTATTGCATACTTTGTATGGGTGACAATAGTTGAATAAACCTTTGGCTCTCAAAGGCCAAAATAGTGCTAAATTCGTGAAATTAAAACATGTATAATACTAGCCCAACAGTCAGAAAGTAAAAATACATTCATAATAATAAACTCTGAATAAACGTTTTTAAACCTCTCAAAGGCCAAACAGTCCAACTTTCATAAAATTATAAGTAATAATAATTGACCACAGCATCCTGTCTATTAGCCTCCCTCTTTGTGCACCAGCAGCAACATAACTCCATCTATAGCAACCCACAAATGCAAAGAGTGCACCACACACAGCTTAGCCACTTAGCTTAGCTTACTTTGCTTACTTCTACAGCACTTTTGAAACAGGTCTCAAATTACTGTAGCATGTCTTTCAATGAAAAACAAGAAAATTAAAGTACCTTTCACTTCGGGGTGCTCCAGTTGAGCAGCAATAGCTTGGCCGGTGCGTGTGATCCCTTAAATTCATTCGCATGAAGTACTACGCTTTCCAGTCAGCTGTCAAGCGAAGCAGGGAAAGTTAGGAGACTTGGCTACTCCAGACATCGGTTGAAAATCTTATGGCCCCTGACTTCTCCAACTTTTCTAAAACATGTTTCATTACTTTATTTTTTAGTGCAGGATAGTCGTCTCCTTAATGTATTTGCGACTTGGGACCTTATACTTAGGTACTGCGTGAGCCATAAAAAGCAGGATTCCCACGCTTTCAACACAGGCAAGGGGCAGGTTACAGACAACAGTCGGTGATTTTTTTCAGACATCTGTCTTGCTGATTCACTCTTCTCGTCCCACTGCCCAGGGTTTGTTGCGGTCCATCCCCAGCAATTGTACTCCATGCTGAAATATTCCGAAACCGCCAACATTTTCTGCTCCTACTCCTAGTTTGTTTTTCCTCCATATGAAAAAGCTGCCCTGGCATTGGTTAAGAGCAACTATTGGCCCGCTCTCATTGGTCTGGAGCAGGTCAATAGCGATAGCTGCTTGGCATGCACAGTAATCATGTGTGATCACACAACAGAGTGTGAGGAGAAAAAAGGCTGCATTCAGTGTTACCGAACCAGTAAATGGTATCAGATACCAATACCACCAATTTGGGCCGGATCGGCCCTCCCTGCCGATACTGGCATTGGTGCATCAGTACTAATGAGGCAATACTGCTTGAGATTATTCTTTGGAAAAACTTTTTGTTAAATCAGTCGTGCGGAGAATTGACTGATTACTTCCAGCCCTCAGATAAAATGGCTTGGACTTCTATCACCGCCAATGGCAACCAATGAGTTAAAAAACAAGGTAATTAATAAGTTGTTTATTCGCCAAACAGCTTTCACAACCACCTTCTTTTTACTGTACTTACTCTAGTATCCGCATTCACTCCCTTTTTCTCATCTGACATTGATAAATGGAGACTTGCAGCGGTGACAACAACATTACTCATGCTCAATAGCGACACCATCTTGGACAGAGAAAAACGAGATGAAGAGGGATGCTGAAGGACAGCAGAGAGATGGGTGTTGCGGGTCTGCTGGCAGAGGTGTTTATTGCATTCCCACACCCAAAAGCACTCTATTGAAATCTACAAACAACTGAAAGGTTATTATTATTGCTGTGAAGGGGAAAAAAAGAATATGGAGTTTGCATGTTCTCTCTTTCTTTGAGTATTTTCTGTGGTTCACGCACAGTACTCTGGTTTCATCCAAAAGCCCTAAAACAGCCATATGAGGTTAAATGAAGATTCAAGATTACTGAAAGATGCAATCGTCAGTGTGACTGCTATATGCATCCTGCGACGGGCTGGTGACCAATTAATTTAAGGTGGATAAACCACTTCTTATTAGGGGTATAACAATACACTGATCAACACCGTTGTCTTCTAGATATGTCATTTTGTTAAAAAATAACTTTTCATTCTCATGTTCGGAATGTTTCAGCAACAAAATTGTCAAAAACATCAAAATTGCTTAGTATAATAGGCAAGTTTCTGAAGTACTTCCGCTGTACTTCTGCATTTCTGCTCACGACTTCCATTTTACACTGTCTCAAACCGAAACAACAGTGGAGCTGGAGTGGCGTACTAAAATCTCTCAAAAAAAGACTATTTGGAATTGCCGCATCCATCTGCCATCATCACGACATGGGAGGACAACATGAAGAAATTGCTAAGAGTCACCACAACCAAAATAGTTTTGTATATTATTGATTTAATGGGAGTGGATGGAAACACAGTCAGGGACCTGAAAAGCTTCGAAGAATCCAGTTGAATGTTTCCTTATACATAAATATGGGAACTTTGTGTTCATGAAGGCAGATGTAGAACCAAGACACTGCCACCACAAATTGATTAAAAGGTACAGTTATGTTCAATTTGACTTCAATTCTATGTTCTGTCACAGCTGAGACATCGTTAGCTTTGCATTAGCTTCAACGATAATGAAATGGAAAACAAACACTCATGAACTACAAGTCATACAAAGGCTTTTTACTCTAAATGCATTCAATTCAAGTGTTACATGTTTTTTGTTCGTTTGTTTACTGGTGGAAAACGCTGTTAGGCAGGAAAACGCTGTTAGGTAAGGGAAGACAACTTAATGTGCCTCACAGTCACAACAACACTCACGTTGATGTACATATATCGAGACTACGCCCATTCTACCTTGATGATGCAAGGCTCGATTTATGCTCCACCTTCGTTAATATTTTTCTAATAATTTATAAAATTGTAATTTATTGACCTGTTTTGCTTTGCACATGCACCAATTGTTGTCCAATAGTTTTATTGCAATCAAAATCTGCAATAAAAAAAGAATGAAATACTATTTGTTTATATATACACGTGTAATGAGCTCTTAATACCTTAACTATAACCTAACTAGATGAAAATTACCTTATTGTACTTACTTGTAACAACAAAATTCGTGTCAGCCCTTCTGCACATGGTAACTGTAATTTTCACCTCATTCTGGACACTCACGTGGCCGGTGTATCAACCTGCGCCCCATGTTAACACAGGCTGCAAAGATTGTTAGAATTTCGTCCACGAACGATCAACGAAGTGATGACTACAAACATGCAATCTTTTAGGTGGATCCTTTAGGGTTAAAGATGCGAGCCAAATCCTTAATCTGCTGCTGGTTTCGATTTAATGTGTATGGCGAGGTAGATCCTCACTGGCGCTTTGAAGCAGGACGCTATTCAAAACATTCCACTTCCAAGCATATATGTAAGCGCTTCCGGGAGTTCACACAACCAAGCACAGCACAGAAAGTCACGGAGTCTCATCTATGTCGTGCTGAATCCGTTTTTGGAGATTCAATGGGCTCCTCTGGTTTGATTTGGCAGTTTAAAACTTTGTGTACTTCAACCTCAATTCATGGTGTTCTGCCTAAACCGGAAGTCCGTAGCTGAAAATGTCAAATATGGTGCCGCCTGATTTTCGCTCAGGAAACTTGTCTATAGGTGCTGAAAGAGATAGACGGTGCCTACGAGAAAAGGAGCTAACTTTTGCATTATTCTAACACTCAATATAATAAAAAAGACATTTAACAATAGTTTAATATTATAATATAACAATTATAACATACATAAGTTATAATACACAGACTCACTGCTCACAAATCAGGATGCCAGCGCTGAGTCATCAGTGTATTCCATAACAGCCCTCGCCTGATAAACAAAGGAAAGTACGCGGTCATCATCTCTTCGGTGGGGCCAAGACACCCCGGCCTACAAAAGCAACACCCAAGAACAAGAAGAACTAAGTATGATAGCTTGACGCCTTTCAGACGTCAAGGCAGGGCCAATCTCCCACCTCAGTTGCCTTAGCAACCACGACCCAGGATTGAAAGGTGACGCACGAACTTGACCGCCCAGACCCGCAACAGAAGAATTATCCTAAAACAACACCCTTCGCCTGGCCCACCCCACCGCAGCCTTCAAAAGACTGAACATTTAGCTGTCACTTCTCGGCGACATCCCGATGTGCTCGTTGTTTTGCTGACCCTGGATCCAGAATTGCCTCTCCGTCACCTGTTTGCCTTGCTGTTTGATCGCTGTCGGCCTGAATAAATTGTCAACTTTTTTTTCGGTGAGTCGTCTTTAAACCTTTCAAAATGGAGTCAGTACAAGGGGTAAAACTAAGGTGAACGCACAGAATTTGGCCTTTTGGCCGGGATGTCGGAGTCCCGCTGGCCCGGGTCCGACGGTTCGGCTGGAGTGATTCCAGCAGTCTTGCTAAAAGGTCAGATTCCTTCAGTGAACTCAACTGATTGTGTTATTTGTGTAAATGTCACATTAAGTTAAAGGCCCTTGAATTGAATCAAAACAAATTGTGGCAGAATTTGGCCAGTATCGCATCGTTGTCCAAAGAATATTGTTATCATCTCACCATGATAATGGTGATTACACATTTTTTACCTAAAGTCAACCGATATAGGCTGGCTCTCAACACAGACCTATTGAGGACAAGCATAGAAAATTGGTGGATCAGTTGTCAAGTGATTAAAAGAGAATCATTGGCTTTTGGTGGGGGGATTTAGTCGAGTGCTGTGGATAAAGAATCTCATAAATACAGAAAATTGCAGCTGGGAACTCAGCGGAGCGTCAGCAATGCAGACATGGAGGCGGTCATGTATCCAAACTAATGGCGGCCAACATCCTCTTGTAGGCAAAAGCTTATAGACACAGGCCATCAGCTCAGCCCCCACTCCAGAGGCATTCTTATGAGTTCTATTCAGAAGGACAAATGATGTGTCGTGAAGAAAGGGAGATGAGTTAGGGGATCATTCTTTTTCTCCCCTCCCTTGCAGGCTAATAAGGTGAGGAAATGTACTGTAGGTGGACTAAAGTGGAACGGCATATGCGGATGCTGGGGGAGGGTGTGTATGTGAATGCATAGATTAGTGTGTGCGTTTGTGTGTGGTGTGATGTCAAGGTGATGAATGTGGTAGCAGCATCCATTGTGGTGGTGTAGAAGTAGCAGGCCACCAGATAACAGCAGAGCAAGGCCTAAGCTGTCTCCCACCATGAATAAAACAACTCTCTCCCTACCCTGGACTCACCTGTTCAAATTTGACTTATTACAATCGTCTCTTTTTGTCGCTTTGCTTACTAAACATATGTAATCCGTTCTGCTGATTTAGGATGATTTTTATTTGATATACTGTATGTATTTACACATCTACTGATCTACATATATTTAGACACCCCCCACATGCACACACACACGCAGACTATTGGTAGTGCACTGCTGACTTGTTGGCAGAGGATCATCATCAAATTGTCACTGTTTAATAAGGTTGAGCGCGGCAATCTGGTTTCACCTTTTTCTGTTGACATGTCGCCCTCTCGAGGTGTTAGCGTGGAACTGCATATGTACAAAGGCAGTGTACACTGCTGTATTCCGCTGTACGTACTTTCCTGCTAAAAAAAAAAAAAATCCTGCATGGTGGGTTTATGGACAAGCAAAACGTACCAAAACAACAAATCGAGTAGAAGCTTCCTGATTTTGTTTTGGTGTTGGTCCTACTGGTACAGGAAGCAGTGTATTTTGGATTTTATAGGATAGTTAAATACAAGAGAAGAAGAACTAAACCTGGAATGTACTGTACTGGATTAAAAAAACAGTATAGTTACCAGCTTTATTATTTATTATTTCTTTTTTATTATTGCGTTTCATGTTTCACATTTTTGCTTATCGGATTAATCATTTTTATCAAGAAACTCAATTTGAATCTTCATTGACTCTAATTTTTTTGTCTCTTTCGAAAACCTTTTTTTGGTTTTACTTTTAATGACACAGCTGAGTGCCGCAGGGATGCTGGAGACTAGCACAGCCAATTTATGGCAAGTGGTGGGAAATGGCTGCCAGCCAATCGTTAGGTAGGCACAAAGAGAGGCAAGCAACAATTTATCAACGCTAACATTCACAATTACGGACAATTCCAGTGTTCAGTTATCCTAACATACATGTTTTTGGGAAGTGGGAAGAAACCCAAAATACCTTCGCGGGTGAACATGCAAACTCCACAAGGCCGTAGCCCAGGACTGCCTTAGCCAACAAATCAAACCTGGATAACATAACTTTTTCTAAAACAAGCGAAGAAAAAATGGTCAAAATACCCCAATGCCAATGGTATACATGTATCATTCAGTCAATGAATTTTCAATTTATAACCAAAAAATAAAATTAGCCAGAAACCTGACTTGTCAGCATTTTCCCTCTCATATAGGCAAGCGTTGTCCCGATCACATATTAATGCACCCTAGTTCAAATCTCCTGATTGTGAGAATCTGCCAATACCAAATACGGATACCTTGCCAGTTAATTAAGGAGAGAAATAAAGCTAATCCACATTTAAATATTTAATACTTCAGCCGCTATCACACTTGCATAATGCTACCTTAAAGGGAACATTGATAGAAAGGCTGCCTGTCTATTTGCACTCGTTCGTTGAAGTAATCTCCCTGTTGTTGATAGCAGTTTAAATTTGAACAAATCTACTTTACATTTTGACACGTCTATTTAGATAGTATATTATATATTTTTATATTAAATATTCAGACACTCCTGCAATAATGTCAATATTCTATCTTTAACAATAAACACTATTAAAACCCAAGTGGTGGTGTTACCAGGATGCCAGGTGTGGGTGGGCATTAGTCTTACCTGCGGGGGGCAAAAAAAAAAAAAAAAAATGTTACAATGCTCAAGTAGGTTGAAATCCAGTGTAGGGCTACTGCACCTGAAAACATGTTTTGTTTTCTCCTTGAGGTAACTGTAATTGTGATTTGGTCCTGCAAATAAAAGTTGATTTAATTTGACTTAGAACACATCCATAACTGAACAGTTTGGACATACAGGTGACAATGTTTTTTTTTAGGTAACCTATTGTGGTTCCTCAGTTTTATTATTATAGTTGTTCTTTGTTACGCAGCCCCTTTGAGCTCAATTTGACCCCCTTAGAATGCTTCAAAATAAACCAAAATCGGCAGGCAGGTCAAGACAGGTGCAATCTTTGATACCGTGTAAAGACAAATTCCAAATACACTATGTAGCGCCCCCTAGCAGTCATTCTTTGTCCCGCCGACGCTTTGAGCCCTTCTTCGGCCCTCCTTTAGAACAGGCCCGGACCTGGATCTAGGTTTACCCACCAGAGTGGGCACTATGAAATCTTGAGGGGCACCCTCAATGCAGGCTTTTTTTTACCCTCTGCATTTCTCTGGGCTTGGGACCAGCGCAAGTAGGACACTAGCTTGTGTCCCATTGAGGCTGCATTAATTTTTGGGGGGGTTTATTTTATTTTTTCATTCATCTATCTACTTTTTCTCGCAGTCGGCATGATGTCATGATGACGTCATCTCGCATAGCAACGTGTCGCTATTTTGAGATGGGTGCACGCACAGGTAAACATCCGTAGACAAATGTTGTCTGAAATTCATATATGTCAGCTGTGTTTTGCGTCTTTTTTTCATAAAAATATCTTAAACATGACTCATTATTATCACGATTAAAAAAAGCTTAAACATGACTTATTATTATCACGATTAAAGTTTACTCACTAATAATAAAATGTTGGCTGCAAACGTAAATGTGCCTGGATTTAGGTTACCACCGACGAGAATGGTCCATGGAACCGTCTTCTTTTACTGTTCCTCTATTGATTTGCTTTCAGCCATTTGCTTGTCCTTTTCTTCTCACGAGGAAGAATGAAGAACTTCAAATGAGGCTCCGACCTCTTCCTTGTATTAAAACCCGCAACACGGCAACTTTTAGTCATTCCGACGGAAAAAAAGACCGCAAATAAGACAAAAGTTCAACGCGTTTGTACAACAATGCACGACAGAGCAACTGCTTGTGACTCGTGTTTTGCACCTATTTCAATATTGCGACGCTTTGTTGTGACTGGTGACGTCATTAATGCCCGGATGACCGACTGTGAGAATGTGTCTGGAGGAGAGAGAGGAAGTGCGCGTATAACAAATGAGGTTGGAAAAACAGCTTGCTTTGTTGATTGCTTGTTCGGCATGGTTGCGGCCAACAGTAACCGTTAATCCTTCAATAAAACAGTAGGTGAGACCAACTCTTCGTGCGTTCTCTATATCCAGTGCGATGCTACAATAGATATTCCCGACATTTTGATTGGGTGGGCACGACTCACGTCTGGGTGGGCCGTGCCCACCCCGGCCCCCCCATACATCCGGTCCCGCTTTAGAATGTTTCAAAACTCACCAAACTCAACAGCCAGGTGAACACTGGTGAAAACTTTGATAAAATGTAAAAAAAAATATAAAATAAAATATGCGTAAATGTGTGAAGCGCCCGCTAGGAACAAAACCAACATTTCATTTCATTACATTTCTTTTTTTTTTTTTTTTTAAGGTGAAAGAGGCAGTAACAATGCAAAGGTTAAAACTTTGAACACATCAGTACTATATGAATGGGATACCATACGTGGTGCCCAGACTGCTGTTAGTACTACATCCAGTTTTCTTTGAGTGGGCAGAGCGTGTCCGTGAGTAGGCACTGCCCCCCCCTCCCGGCCCGGTAACGCCCCTGCAAGTGACCCACATGTTTACGGCTTATCAGACAATGTTAACGTCCTAACACTATTATCTCGCAATATCATAAATATTCTATTGTAGTCTTCTGTGCATATAAGTAATTGCTTACAGAGTTTAGTGGTCAAAAGGCACGATAAAATTGATATATTTAAAATAAATTAATAAATATTACTCGCAGCAACAACTACAGCAACGACGTCGTAGTCAAAATGCTAGATGAACTCGAAGGACATTTGACATGTGATCACCACTGGAGGGGCGTGGTTGTCATGCGCATGCTCAATAGCGCTTTGGATATCAATTCGACCGGGATACCCATTTGTCAGAAAACCCGGGCTTCCAGAGTATGACTGTAGCGACATAAACATGTCATCTGTTCAACCCTTTCAAATTGAACCCGAGAGGAACATTAATGAGCATGACAGTACGGTCGATATTTCACATAACGAGCAGTAAAAGCAAAATGAACAGGAGGAAAGACGGGATGAGACGAGAGTAAGAAAAAAAAAACGTGTTCTGCCAAAATGTGCTACACGGACGAAACTTCTACAAGAGGCGGGTTTGACACCCAAAGTACTACAGTGCGCTTTCAGCTTGTTTTGTTTAGATGCATACAGACAGAACATACTAAAGATGCCTTAAGAAAATACTTAAACTTAGTCATATCAAATAAGGGTGGTTTAAATATCCTACCTGACTAATGTGATGAACAGATCAACAATCTGCGTTAAAACTACCACAAGAAAACACAATGCTTAGACGTATTAGAGGTAGCACATGCAAAAAGTATTTTGAGGCAATAAAAAGACTCAATAAAAACACAAGTAGTAAATACTTGCCGCTTTTAACCGATGTGCGCATGTTTTGGATGTTTCACCGAATAGAAGGAATTGGAGTAACCCGGTAGTGTTCATTTAGTGACAGTGACAATTTATGTCATCACCCCAGGCCTCCATTTTTTGAGACTCAAATTTAATTTTCAGTCAGATTGTTGTGTGTTGAATGACATTGAGGATCTTGACCATTTTTTTTTTTTTTTTATGTGATTTAGTGCAATTGTTCTGGAAGGATATGCGAAGCTGGCTTCAGTCCAAATAAATTGAGCTTTCAACGTTGACAGTGGAGTCCATTAATGCAGGTCTACTGGTAGTTCCCAGGGTTTCCAAAAGTACTGTCGGAGCTAGAGCCTTTAGTCACAAAGCCCGTTTTATGGAATCAGCTTCCAGCTAATATTAAAGAAGCCGAGACAGTCTACACATTTAAGATTAGATTAAAAACGTTCAATTCGACAAAGCTTATGGTCAGGCCAGTTGAAGTCGGAGTAGACTCACAGTTTAGTCTAAGCTGCACTCGAAGCTATAATGCTGGGGGAAGTACAGCTACTGAGTTCTATCTCCTTTTTCTCACTCTACCTACCACTTGTCTTACTTTATTTCTATTTTCCAATGTTAATATCTAGTTGTCTCGTCTTTTCATCACTAGTCACCTGGTGTCCCCTTTCCCCCCTCCCCTCTGGGGAGGGGCTATTTTTCAGCTGCAGCCTCCTGACTGTCCGAACACCTGGCTGGATGGACGTCCTCGTTGCTACCCCCGTCTCATCTGGCTAGATGGACCTCTTCTTGTTCCTTTACTCCACTGCACCTTTAGGGACTGTAACTTCGCCTGCTAATTCCCATTAGCAGTCCTGGGGCTTCCTGTCTATCCGTCCTGGGAGTGGATCTCTCCTGATTGTGGTACTCCCCAAAGTTTCTCATTTTCTCCCAAAGACTCTGGAGTTTTTCCTTGCCGACATGGAGGGTCTAAGGATGGGGGATACCCAGGACTTGAACTTTATTTATTCATCTTTGTTGCTTCATTTGCTGTTTCTGATTGTGTATCATATTGCCTCTGCAAAGCCCTTCAAGACAACCTTGTTGTGATTCAGGGCTATACAAATAAAATTGAATTGAATTGAATCAAGTTTGGTGTGTGTGGCAAAAATAAAGATTTGGTTTATGTGATTGTAGTACTTGGAAAATTCTTCATTCACAAATGCAGGTACTTTAAAACAAAAGCTTGTTTTAAATATTAGATGAATGAGTTTCGTCTCTGGTATAGATCTCTGAAGTTGATCAATCAGCAAAAAGCCCTCAATTTGGTATCATTGTTTGAGAGAGTTAACATTTAGTTGTAAAGCCCCGTGATCGAGTGTGTGTGTCTGTATGAATGCAAACATACGGCAAGCAAGGAGGATTTTGTAGATTATGATGGGGAGAGTAATTTGTTGGTTATTATCATAATGTTGCAATTTTGTAAGCCCGTTTGTGTTCGTAAACTGTATTATTGAGTTAATTTAAAATAAGAGACTCAAAACATGTACTACAGTATTGTAGATTTTTAAATAAATTGCAATATTTTGTTTCTAATAACATTTTAGTAAAAGACAAAAATTGTGGCTTATTAGAGCCTATAAGTCTTTAAAGTCTGAGGTTTCCTTTAATTTTCCTTTGACAGCTAAAATAACACTTTCTTACAAGCAGTGTATATGACCGCTATTTCTGCAGGTGTTGCAATGTTGCTCAGTACACATCTAATATTTTGCTGCTTTGTAGCCCTTAAAAAATCTTTTTAAAAAAAACAAACCTTTCCCTCCTGACTCCGATCTTCTGAAAATGAGTGTCAGGCACGATTTCCGATCGCGTGATCGGATCAGGGACATCCTTTATGTATGTAGACTAATGAAATTATCATTTTTATTCCAATCCGATGATTATATTATTTGACTAAACAAATGTTATATAGATAAAGCTTTAAACTTTTTTTTGCCTCAACACTTCATTTTGTAATGTTTAAATTCATTTTGACTGGGAGGGGGTGGCAGTGAACGATCGCTGTCAGCCACCTGATCAAAATGCTTGGCAAAGCATCCCCACAACGTCCGCAACAATAATCCCATGACTCCATTACACCAATCAGACGCAAGCTTGCCTTTCTATGATAATGCCAGCCTGTTCAATCACATGGCGTCTTTAAAGCACTGTAAAAAAAAAAAAGAAGTATTTGACATAGAGCACTGCCTTCAACATGACTCAAAAGCGTGGATTTTAACCTCTCTCCCAGTTTTTATTTGGCACCGACTAACCACGGAAAACCGCAGATATGATCCTTTTAATTTCATAATGGTAACTATAAAGTAACTAATCACTATTCAAACTAGGAACTATTTTCTCCACTAGGGGGCACCCATGCTCTATAGACAAATAATGCTTCATTTTTGTCATTTTTTTTCTCTCGCCCGAATTTAATGTTTTTTTTTTTGTTTGTTATTTTGTATTTCTTCGGCATTATTTTGTTATGTACTTGATAATTGTACTGTATCATTATAACAACAGTTCATATAGATAATTTTGTGCTGAGAAAAAAATACAACTGTTTATAAAAAAAAATCAATAAAAATGTAAGCAGCTACATACAATGTTACTCATTACTTGAGCATTCTTTTCACTAAATACTTTTTTTACTTGTACTGAAGTAAATTTTTTGTATGACTATTTTACTTTTACTTGAGTAATATTGTTTTGAATTAATGTTACTCTTACTTGAGTAAAAATTTTGGCTACTCTACCCACCTCTGTTGAGGGATAAAAAAACAAAAAAAACAAAAAGGAGCTGGATGAGGCTGCTAAAGGCAGTGGATCCCTCATTAGCTGGGTGAAGAGCACAATAAGTAAGAATAACACAGTTTGCAAAGATATTCAGGTATAAAATCCAACAATTATAAACACAATTGCAATGTTATTGTCCTATAACATTTTATGTCATTACTTTATAAATTATTAGGTGCTAAAATTGTCAAATACGGATAATAATGAAATAATAGTTTTTAAAAATCTATGCTGATGGTTGCTCACCCAGATAGCAGACCGACATTGAATAAATGTTGATTTTCCATCAAAATCATCAGTATGGTTGACGTCGACATTTTCGACGTCAAATGACTTTGAAACATTGTTCTATAGTACATCAGGCGATGGTTGGGTTAACATTGTCTGACCGGGAAATATGATTGAAAAGTCACTGAATTATGGATGAGCAGGCGTTTTGGTCGAAAACATAACATTGATTCAGCGTTGTTCAAATATTAATAATAATCGAAATAATGTTGAGGTTATGTAAGGATTTCAACGTTGAAACAACATTAATTGAGGGTGCAAAAGTTACTTTCATTCAACGATATAAGATCGACAGCAGAATGTTGACCCATATTTTCAACGTCGGTCTGCTATCTAGGTCGGTGACCATCTGATGTGGTTTGTTCTCAGATGAACAACAAGTTGAGGAAGGAAGTTTTAATATAGAGGTTGAAGGAATAAAAGAGGCAAAGACTGAGTCACAGCCAAGAATTGTTGATGACAGTGCTGTTTGACAGTTTCTATTCACTATCCCCCCTCCCAATTAAAGTCTTTTGAAGTCACAGCCATTTATACTGTACAACTGGTTAAACTGGAAGTTATGTTGTTGTAAGGTGTATTAAATTCTTATTCATGTGCCCCTTCTGATCTATAAGCACCTGCCCCTCCATCGGTCTATGCACGGCCCTGCCCACAATAACATTCAGTCAAGTTCCAAACACCCCACACTAGACTACCAAAATAAAACGATTGGAAAACGTTGCAAACGCTCTTCTCATCGTCGACCCTCCGGTATGAAACAGCAACGGCGGGCGCCATTTTGAAGGTGTCAGATTCGCGGCAGTGCGTCAGGGCGACTCGGCTGAACTAAGACTAGACGAAAGCAGAGCAGTCGAACTTGGGGCGCCTCGGGCGAGCGAGTCGGGCCTGTTTCTGGCTCGATTCGTCTTGCCTGCTCGCGCTAGCATTAGCTAACGTTACATGTGCTGAGGTCGAGGGGAACTGATCTCATCTGCTGCTACAATGCCGACAGTTACTTTACCACCTAAAGAGAACGCTCTCTTTAAGAGGATTTTGGTGAGTTGAGCTCCTAAATATGGACTCGCGGGAACCAGTGTCATTCTGGAGCTGTGACGAGTTTCCAGAACCACCGGTGCTACTCGGGCTTGTTAGCACATGAGCTAGCAAAATGGAATCATTGAATGGGTTCGCGATCCCGGCCCTAAACGTCACTGCCACTAGAACCGAATCAAAATGGTTGGCCGGTTCTTTTTTGTGACTGTATTTGGGATTTTGAGGCTCCAAATACGCGAATGCGACGTTTAAATTGGGTTCCGTGGCAAACATCACCAGTTGGTGAGGAACGCTTGCTCCAATAGCAGCTAACCAGCTAATGAAAGCTAAGAGTGTGTCTCGTGGTACAATTGTGTGGAATTGGACCTAGTAGTTATTCGTGGGGTGTGCAGGGGCTACGAATAAGGCGTTTTGTCGGTTAAGTTGATGACAAACCTATGGGAAATTCAACAATTTGTCTCTTTGTCGCTCTTAATCTCTCTGCGAGGCTTTGCCTTTGTGGCTTAAAGGTCGCCGCGTGAGTTTAACGCAGTCCAGTCTTGGTTTCGAGTGTGACACGAGGGGAAAGTTAAGATTGAGTTAAGTTATCTCCGGCATGATTGTGTCAGCAATTCCGTCGCCCCTTCGGGCCTGCCGGCTGCACTTTGGCAAGCTCCCACCCATGCCCTCGCGCCCCCCCCCCGCCCATGTTTCGAGCTGTCTGTTGTTCGCTGGGCGTTCGCGAATGTACACAACGTTGTTCTGTCATGTCATAGCAAATGTGTCCGTGTGCATGTGGTGGATTTGACCGAAGCGGGATTTGAAGTGTGAGTAATTTGACGCACGCTGGTTGGTTCTTGTGGCGCTTGCCTGGCATTCGACATTAGGCAAGTTCCACTTTGACAGTTCAGTTCACCATCATCAATTTACACTTATCTGCCTAGAACAGATTTCTAACTTGAGGAATACCCTTGTTTCCCCCCGCTGAACACTTAAAATTCATAACTGAAAACCATCATGCACTTGATTTTGAATATTACTCATTTTCTCTCTGTGTCTTGATTATTTGAAACGGTTTTAGATTTTGAAACAGTGATAAACCTTCAATTCAATTGAACTGGGAGGCGGTGACAATTAGGGGTGTGACAAAATATCGAAATGGTGATATATCGTGATACTTTGTATCCCAAAAGGTTATTGATATGCTCCTGTCAAGAATCGTGATATCGTTTTAAAAAGGTGTCAATTAAAAAAACAAAACAAAAAGGCTGTCATTGACGGTGCTCGACGCCCAATCCATTTAGACTGGGAACGGGAACGTTCGTTCATTCAAAACCAGAGCATTCACAGTCATTCGATCCGTTTTTCGGGGCATTTACAGGTCACTTGCTTTTCATTTTAGGGCATTTACAGGTCATTCCCTTTTGAGTTTGAGTCACTGCCTACTGGGTGAGTCCCAGGTCACTTCCTGTTCTGTAACGCAAAATAAACAGCAAGTGACCCATAACATACCCCCAAATCAACACGAAGTAACTGAAAATCAACAGGTAAATGACCATAAATGGCCCAAAATTACTCATTGCCTGGCATTGACTGCCATAGCCGTTCAATCCGTTTGAAGTAGGAGGGATGGCAGCGAATGAATGTTCATTCGCTGCCACCCTCCCAGTTCAAATGGATTGGACGTCCACTACTGATAAACTCAATCCAGTTCGCAGCAGAAGCTCGGTTTTCTTTTTATTAGCTTTTTGTAGAATATATTAGAATGATTTCCTGACCAATGTATCGAAAATCGTTGTATCGCTATATCGTCAGATCATCGTTATCGTGACCTGTGTATCACAAATCATATCGTATCGTGAGGTACCAAGAGGTTCCCACTAGTGCTGCAACGATTGATCGATTAACTCGAGTATTCGATTTAGAAAAAAATATTCAAATTAAATTTTGCTGCTTCGAATATTCGTTTAATTAAAGTGGCGTTGTAATGGTTTGCTTTGAAAGTGTTTGCATTTCATTTTATTGACTAGGGTGGATTTACTGCCTTCTGGTCTGCCTCTTTTCACATGGCTGAATCCAACTTCTCCCTGTTAAGACCAACGTAAGCTAAGTTTTTGTTTGAGCTAATGCCTTTTAATGCATTCATAATTGAGTTAAAAGTATATTCAGCCGTTTTTTTGTGGGAGTATGTGTCTGAACCATTTGTTAAGAGCATTGTGAAAAAAACATTAGCATTTTATAGCATTTAAGCTAGCGGACGTTTACTATGAAAGTTAGTCAATTATTCTTTTGTTGTACATAGATCCTCATTTTCGTTTGAGGCTCAGCTCAGATATCTTAATTTTTCATGTTCCTTATCCGATTACTCGACTATTCGAACTAACTAGTCCATGGATTAATCGACTACTAAAATATTCGATAGCTGCAGCCCTAGTTCCCACTCCTAGTGACAATGAATGGTCACCGCCACCCCCTGCCAGTTCAAATGGGTTGGACGTCTATCACCGACAATGGCACAGAAGCATTAGAAATTCACTTCCAGGATCCTCGTTTAAGTGGATTAGACATCAGTGGCAGTGAATGACTTGAAATTGTCCAAATCCTCTCATTCCAACCTGTTATCACTAAATCTATATTCCTTCATCAAAGTTAATTCTTTTTTCCTGTCACTCAGACATCAAGCATTACTTGCACATTATTTGAAATTTTACTCAATTGACAGGACACCGCACCAACTCTTCTTCTGCTTTTACTATTACTCTTCACTTTTAAGAGCAGCGCCACACAGTTTTAAAAAAGTCCAAAGCAGGAATGCAGATGTGGCCCTTGTCGAATGTCCTTAAGTATGTGCTGTATTTGGGCCGCTAAAATGTGTAATATGCTAGACTTTTGACAGCACTGCACAACGCTGAATTCTGAATTGTATTCAACTGCTCAAAATAATTGAATTTGTGGTTGTAATCATTGCTTTGTCAGGTGCAACATCATCATTTTCTTAAAACACTACTTTTTGTTGCAGAAAATGGCAGAGTTAATGATAATTTTGTAAATGCAAAGATACGTTTTTTTAAACACACACACACAACGGTCAATCTCTGAGTTGCTTAAACCTGACTTAAGCAGTACCCTTTCTTTATTTTGCATTCTCATTTTGTCATGTTATTTCAATGTAATTGATTACCGTGCTCCTTTTTTACCAAAATTATTTGAGGTGGGTACCAGCCACATGGTTACATTAGCAGTAGGTTGAAGATAAGGATGATGATGAGGTTCAGCCCAGTACTCAGTTTGTGGAAATTTGCAATGAAATGGGATATTTTCTAATAATAATAATACTGCAAAGAACGCAAGCAAGAGAATGAAACATTTTTTTCCATTGTTTAAGAATGTCAGCATTCTGTACTGGACTGCTGCACTGATATAAGTCTGAACGTTGATGCTGTTAGAGTGTGGTATCTTTAGGTTGAAATTTAAAAAATGAATATTTCAACATCAATAAAGGTGAATTGAGAAAAAATATATTCATTAAAAACTGGTAGTTGATACAATATGATATCTGTTGTCAACACTGTTCCACATATCAAGGTGTTGGCCTTTCTCTTCTATGTGCTGATCTGATATCAATCACCCCTTACCTCTTTAATAGCGATGTTACGAGCACAAGCAGTACAGAAATGGACTCAAGTTCTGCAAACAAATCCTGGGCAACCCCAAGTTCGCAGAGCATGGAGGTAAGCAACTAAAGTGTGGATGCTTAAGTGACAGGATGCAAACATTAAAATGGTCAAGTTTAACGGGTGGTAGCTATTGTTCAGCATCCTGGTGTCCTTTCCAGAAACCCTGGCTATGAAGGGCTTGACCTTGAACTGTCTGGGGAAGAAGGAAGATGCTTACGAGCTGGTGAGAAGAGGTTTGCGCAATGACCTCAAGAGTCACGTCTGTATCCTTAAATACGTTAAAAATGGAATTCATTTAAAAGTTAGTACTTTCCTGTTCTCTGATTCAATTGGAGTCCATGGCAGTGGGGCACATAGTAACGATTGGGTTGGCATCTAAAAAACAATGTGTGTAGATGTAAATGTTTGTCACAGCCATGTCATTTGGTGTGCCATTGGTTATTTGAATCACACATAAATGGGAAGGTGCAGTAGCATGCAAAAATTACATTGTCATACTGAACACAGTGAAAGCTGTAGGATTTCCAATTTCTCTCAATTCTCTCCCCTTCTCATAAGAATCACAGCCTTTTCTTTAAAGTTGTAGATCTTCATCCAGCTTGGCTTGAAATCGTAGGTGGCGAAGCGTTCGAGTGAGTTTTGTTATACATTTCTGTGCTCCTTAACTCCCCGTGCCTCCCAGGCTGGCATGTATACGGTTTATTACAGCGGTCTGATAAGAAGTACGACGAGGCCATCAAGTGTTACCGAAATGCGCTGAAGTGGGACAAGGACAACCTCCAGATTCTCCGGGATTTGTCTCTACTGCAAATCCAGATGAGGGATCTGGAAGGCTACCGGGTACGTCTCAACACTGGCGCAAAAGCTTGATGGACATAATTTTGAACCTGTGTACCACATTGTTCCTGTAGGAGACACGGTACCAGCTGTTGCAGTTGCGTCCCGCTCAGCGAGCTTCCTGGATCGGATATGCTATTGCCTATCACCTCCTGGAAGACTATGAGATGGCAGCAAAGATCATTGAGGAATTTAGGAAAACACAACAGGTTTGTCTTACTGTTTTTTGTACAGTATTTGTACAGTCGCATCAAATTAAAGCTGCGTATCAAATTATGTGTTTTTTGTAGACATCTCCTGACAAGGTGGACTATGAATACAGTGAGCTGCTGCTTTACCAGAACCAGGTGCTAAGAGAAGCAGGTCTATATAAGGAGGCTTTGGAGCATCTGACAAATTATGAAAAACAGATTTGTGACAAATTGGCAGTGGAGGAAACGCGAGGTGAGTTGAGTCTTTTAGTGTCAGACAGACCACACAATAGGCCGTCCTTCTGCCCACCAACGATAAAATGTGGACATTTTTTCTGTAGTACATGACGCTAAATAAATATCTATACTGTCAGGCACTGGTTGTGTAATTAGTGGCTGTGATGGGCAATGTTTGTGATTTTGATTCATAAATGATTCGGAATCAATTCATTCAACAAGCTCTGCTGGATATGTATTTCTCTTCTAGGGGAGTTGCTGTTAAAATTGGAGCGTTTGGATGAGGCTACAGATGTTTACTATCGCATGCAGGAGAGGAACCCGGAGAACTGGTCATATTACCATGGCCTGGAGAAAGCACTGAAACCAAGTAAGACGTTACGCTTTTTTTGTGTTAAAATCGCCAAGATGAAAAAAATTGTCAGTGTGTGATAGTCATTTCTTTATTGCTGCTTTTTAGGTAGTGTGGAGGAGAGGTTTAAGGTCTATGAGGATGCCTGGGAGAAGTTCCCGAAAGGCCTTGTTCCTCGTCGACTTCCCCTCAACTTTCTTTCTGGTGGGAGCAATAATCACTCTTCTCCTAACAGACTAATAGTCACTCCACTTCTAACAATATGTGTATAAAGAAAAAAATAGTATGTTTACTTATTCTACATACATAATATTTACGGGTGTCTGATGAAAGACCCAAAACACAGGGTTTCCCCTACATTTAAAAGACTTTGGCGCACCACCCCACCAAAATAAAAGCCGCCACGCTTTGTAAATGAGATGCGTTTTTTTTTTTTTTAAAGATACATTCTAATTTATAATTTTTATAATTTAACAACACTTCTAAAATATTTATAGCTCATTATTTACACACTATATTTGCCACCAGAAGTCGTCTGAAATAGTACGTCAAATACAAATTGTTCCTTTACACGCTTTATTTTGAAAATCACATCGGTTCTCCTTTTGCAAGTGTGAGTCTGACAGTTGGCATAGTACGTCAAATACAAATTGTTCCTTTACACGCTTTATTTTGAAAATCACATCGGTTCTCCTTTTGCAAGTGTGAGTCTGACAGTTGGCGCGGAGTCGGGAGAAAAATCCTCAGAAACGTATTTTAAGTTAATGAATGTAGTTCTGGTTCCAACCTGTGAAAACGACCTTAATATTGACTTTACGTTTAGGTTCTTTTTGGCGTGTATTTTACCCGAGTCGTCGTGTCCTAGCATAGCATTTATCCGTTGCTGATGTCACTGGTAGTAATTTCAGATGAGTATTTTGAAGTATTTAGAAAAGATTTAAACTGTCAATGGACGAAGGTCCGTTAACAGAAAGACTATTATTGTTGTGGTAATGTAGTGCATATTTGAGCCAAATAAAGAAAAAGAAAAGAGATATTAGTCGTACTATTGAGAGATTAAGAGGAAAAACATTGGTATTATTAAGTAGGGGTAATGTAGCTGTAATCAACTACGCATTTTACGTACATGTACCGTAGCAGAGCGCTTTGACGAAGCATTGGTGTAAATCCTTCTGTTGATTATAATTTGATGTAGATGAGGCAAAATATTAAGGATTTCTTTATTTGTTAAACCGTTTGTAAATCACAAGATGCTTTCAGTATTGTTGATTTTAATGGAGGCGGCAACGCGCTACATGAAGTACGTAGCTGCTTATTCAGCTACATTAGCCCTACGTTAATTGATAATACGATTTTCATTCTCATACTATTAATTCGACATTCTCGTAGTCCTAGTTGTACTTGTTTTCTCTTGGCTCATCTACATTGAATTATTATCCATAGAATGATTTATGCTAATGCTTCGTCGTAGCTCCCAGCTAAGGTACATGTACGTAAAGTTCGTAGGAGTTTACAGCTTCATTGCCCCAACGTCATAATACTTTTTTCCCCCTTCGTAGCAAATTAAATCTCGTAGTCATTTTATTTATTTATTTATTATTTGGTCCCAATACTCCATCGTAAATGTAGATGTCACATTTCGAAATATTTAATTAGCCTGGCCTTTGTTATGGTCCTTCTTGGAAAAAATAAATGTTGTTAAAAAAAATTCTCATTAGTCATGATATGAAGCAATTTTGCTGCGGCACAGCATGTGGGGCTGTCAGACTTCGATGCAGCCCACCACAGCTTCAAAAAATCCTAGGGAAAACCCTGCAAAATATGACCATCATATCATCATATAACATCAAGGACGATGTGTTCAGGTTGTGCCACGAGGTGTATTCAAGTATTATACTGATGTTTCATCTTCTTGCAAAATTTATCATAATACGATTTTATTCTGTAGGTGAGAAGTTCCGAGAATGTCTTGACAGGTACTTGAGGATGAACTTCAGTAAAGGATGCCCACCTGTCTTCACCACCCTGAAATCCCTTTACAACGACAAAGAAAAGGTGACATCACTAGTTTAACGATGACAGGTGTAAATATTTGAAGAACACGTTTCTCCTTCTTGTCACGTCGTAAAACACAAGTTTAAAGTTTTGACACACTTGGCGAAGATGTGTCCTACTCCTCGCCTTTGGCAGGCAGTGCATGCATTGCACATTTGTTAGCAAAGCTAATTATTCAGCTGTTTGATTGAAAAACCTTCACTGTTTTACAAATCATTCGTTATTTCCAATTGCAGGTTTCAATTATAGAAGAATTGGTGGTCGGATTTGAGAGCTCCTTAAAAAGCTCCAGACTATTCAGCCAAAACGGTAAGAACGAACACCTGCGCTTGTTGCAAATTAAGATTTGTTGATCGGAAACTTCAAGCTTTCATCTTGATGATCTCCAGTCACTCACCAACAATAAAAACAACAATCCAATTAGGCCTGAAAAGTCTGCAAATATTATTAGTCTGAATGTTATTTTGTAGTTGCATAGCTCTTCCTTTTTAGTGTCTGATGCATACTTGTGTCAAGATAACTAACAATCTTCTTCCCTGTCGCAGATGATGGTAAAGAGGAGCCACCAACCACATTGCTTTGGGTGCAGTACTTTCTGGCTCAGCACTATGACATGGTTGGCCAACAGACACTGGCTCTGGAATACATCAACACAGCCATCGAGAGCACTCCAACCCTCATTGAACTCTTCCTTATCAAAGCCAAGATTTACAAGGTAACCTTTACTACATTATCCTGTCATGTATTTGCAGTCTGCGTTTGTGAGTGTGACACTCTATATAGTTGGGGTATTGAGTGTTTATCCCTTGGCAGCATGCTGGGAACATACGAGAGGCCGCTCAGTGGATGGATGAGGCACAGGCTCTGGACACTGCTGACAGATTCATCAACTCCAAGTGTGCCAAATACATGCTGAAGGCTGGCATGATCAAGGAGGCGGAGGAGATGTGTTCCAAGTTCACACGGGTAAGGAATCGTTCACAAGTACATCCTAAAAGCAGCCTCGGGATGAGTCTGTGAAGTCTTCTACATCTCAGTAACGTCTGTGCTAGTAGTTAAACTGATTTTAAAAAAAAAATGCTTTGCCATTTGGAGTACGGGGTTTAGAACATTATTTTTGTAGCTCATCAATCGTTATAAAATCTGCCAAGAATCCTTAGAGACATTGAAAATCTCATTTATACCGTTATTTGGTCTTTGTCCAGGAGGGGGCATCAGCAGTGGAAAACTTGAATGAGATGCAGTGTATGTGGTTCCAGACAGAGTGTGCACTTGCCTACAAGGGTATGAACAAGTTTGGGGAGGCTCTCAAGAAGTGCCATGAAATTGAAAGGGTAGGCCTTACCGGACAGTGATGATGCTTTACAGTTGCAATATGTAGTCATTGTCACTTGCTTATTATATTTATTCCTCTTACCTGTGTTCATTCAGCATTTTGTGGAGATAACGGATGACCAATTTGACTTCCACACCTACTGCATGAGGAAGATGACACTGCGCTCATACGTGGACCTGCTGAAACTTGAGGACGTACTTCGGATGCATCCCTTTTACTATAAGGCTGCAGTCACAGCAATTCAAATATACCTGAGCCTCCATGACAATCCTCTGACTGACGACAGCAAGGAATTGCAGGCAGACACTGGTAAGGATAAATGCTTTTTAGATCATATTTCTTCAATATTGTTTCTTAAGATAGAAACGGGGGACAGTAAATACTGTAAATTTAATGCACAAGATGTATAAGCCACACCCACTAAGTTTTTGAGAAATATGAAGTTTTTTTCCACAGATCGTGCACATGGGTTTGAACTGTATTTCGGAAACTAAATATCAGGCCTACCCTCTTCTTTAAACACAAAAACAAACAAGACTGTATTTAAACCTTCTGTTAAACTTTATGAAAGGTCTGGCACGTTGTCAAGGTGAAGTCTGTGTCATAGGCATTATGTCACTTTTTGACATGATGATGCAGGGCAGAGCTCGATACCAAATTGAGCACTTAGTTATTTGCAAATTTTAATTTAACATTAGCCAATTAACACCAAAATGCTGAAAAACTCATGCACACTAAACAAAATTTTGGTGATCGGAATAGACAAGATTGTGACTAGGATAAGGAAAATCAGCAAAAAGTCTGCTTCTTTATTAATTGTTTGACCATAACATTCTATTTTACCTCTACATTTATTTTGACGCTCTCCTTCAGCTAACCTGTCAGACAAAGAGTTGAAGAAGCTCAGGAATAAACAGCGGAGAGCCCAGAAAAAGGCACAGCTAGAGGAGGAGAAGAAGAATGCAGAGAAAGAGAAGCAGTTGAAGAATCAGAAAAAGAAAAAGGAAGATGACGATGAAGAGATTGGCGGCCCAAAAGAGGAGCTCATTCCTGACAAATTGGTCAAGGTTCGTTTTAACAGTATATGAGATGTTTCAGAGGGATAAAGCAACAGCAGTTCTATTAATTGTTGTCCTGACATCGTATTTGCAGGTAGAAAATCCACTGGAAGAAGCGGTCAAATTTCTAATACCGCTCAAACACCTTGTTAAAGATAAAATTGATACACACCTACTGGCATTTGAAATCTACTTCAGAAAAGGTTTGTTATTTCACCTCAATGGAATGGAAAGTGGGTTGTAGTTGTTGTGTAGTGACTGTAGTCTGTCATCACTGACCTCTAGAAAGAAAAATGTTATATTTTATCTATTGTGACTATATTTGGTTATGGTTGTTATCGCTTCAGAAAAGTACCTGTTGATGCTCCAATCAGTAAAGAGGGCTTTAGCCACCGACCAAGACCACCCATGGCTACACCAGTGTCTAGTGCGCTTCTTCAAAGGAGGTAATATAATTAAATTTTAAATATATAGGTACAAATCTGTCTATCTGTTGCAGCTCTTGTTTTACTTCTTTCACTTATTTGTTAATTTTACTTCATTCTTTCCCTCTGTGCAGTTGCAGAGAGCAAAGAGCTACCCGATGTGGTTCGGACAGTCTTGAAGCAAGAAGTCACCCGGCTGTTTGGAGATAGCAATGCTAAGAGCTTCAACCAGGCCTTCCTCTCCAAACACTCCAATTCCATACCACACCGATTGGCTGGTAGGTTTTTTTTTCCCCTTTGGGGAGAAAAGTTGATATGTGTTCTGCAATATAGACAACATTTTGCTTGCCAAAATGTCATTTTATATGATAAAAAAATGTCCTAAAATTATATTTTTCATCTAAATTACATGAAACTGAACATTCCAAAGAATGGTTAAGAGCAAAACACAGAGAAATTCCAAATTAACCTTCTATGAACTCTTGATCTAAACCCAATTGACCATCTGACAAAGTAACATCCTTTCCTTCCTTTAGCTGCAAAAATGATGGTATACTTGGACTCGTCGACACAGTCAAAGGCAGTTGAATTGGCCACCGCCCTTAATGAGTCGCTCAACAATAGATCTATCCAGGTATGTTTTTGTTGTTCTGTGCTGTAATCACAATGTTTTTCTATGTGTAAATGTAAATACAAACAGTTTGACACTTACACTTGTTTGTTTTTCTCCCCAGATCTGCACAGAGGTCCTGGAGAATCTTCGGAATGGCTACCTGGGCGATTCAAAGGAGTGCGCCGAGTCCTACCGTGCCGAGTGTCACAAGCTTTACCCCTACACATTAGCTTTCATGCCCCCTGGATACGAGGAGAACACCAAGATTGCAAATGGTGACGTTTCCACAGAAACAGAAGAGCTAGCCAACGAGATGTGAGCATGGCCAGACAAAGGGGGATGAGAAAAGGAATAGGGCCTTGCACAGAGCCTTGTGGTACGCCTGGCAGTCATTTTATAGAGCCAGACACACGAGAAGCGAAAAACATGTTTCGTTCTTTGGCTCAGCTTAAATTGGGTCTGACCCGGCATGGCTTGGCTCTTTCCCATATGCTGAAAATCAGGACTGTATGCGTGTTAGTATGTCATGGGTGTGAATGCGTCTTGAGCATGTGTGCGGTTTTGTTTATTTGTGATAAAGGGGAGGAAGATAACAAAATGGCCATTTTACTTTTTTAATAGTGCAACCGATTACACTGAAAATTAATGAATTATAAAAAAAACAGTTTGTGGCAAATGTTGGGGTGAAACTGACCGGTTTCTCTGAGATGACAACCACTGGAGTTTGACTCTGCTGCTTCTGCAAGCCCATCATTTTTTTTTTTATTATTTTTTACAAGCAAAGCTAATTTAAAAAAGATAGTAATTAAAAGGGGACACAGCTGTCACTTGGGAGCAACAGTTCACTCGGCGAGCTTGATCCAACAGATCTGCAGGAAGCTGAGCAGAGAGTAAATATGGACGATAAGGACAAGTAGATGTTGAGGACATCCATCAAGCACAGGTGAATTTAGATCTGCAGTAACAATCATTTGAGCACCAGTGGGCAGCACAGTAACAACAAGGCCAAACTTTCTGGGAACATGGCCTGGAACGGGTCACTCCACTTGTAATATTACAGTCTGTTACTACAGAGCGTCTAGTAGCATAGAGTGAAAACTGCTAGGTCGTGTTTTCTGTGGTTCTCAACACACTGCTACTACTACTAGACATTTTCACACTTAGGAAAAAGTGATGGATCTAAGCAATATCATTGACACTTGTCTGTCATGCAACAAGATTTTACATCAGAGTCAAGTGCTCTCAATTTTTTTGAATCTACATTATAACGTGCAGAAGGGTCTTCCATTGAAATACAAATGACTTCGAGGGGTCAGAATCCGTCATCCCTACCTGTTCTCTGGGGTCAAACGTTGAAATGCAAAGATTTCAGCACCCTAAATTTGCTCCATTTTTTGTTTGTTTGACCCATTTCCCTTTCTTGCCCTTCTCCCTCTAATTTGGGTTGTAATGTGAAAGATGGAATCTGAGATGGCAATGTAAGATATCTCTGGATTTTTGTATTAAAACCAAACAAAAGAAAACTTGTTTTCTTTTTCTTCAATTACAGATCTTGATGTAATTGGACTAAATACATTAATTCTCGCACAAATCTTTTGGGAGAAATTTCACGTTTATGCGTGCATTTCATGTAGAACCACCCTTTTAGAAGAAGCATCACGTTGAGGCAGCTTACAAATACGTCTCACAGACACCGTAGACACGATTGGTTTTTCACAGATGTCAGACTTGCTGAGTTTAAACTATTTCTAGACATGCTCTTGTGCGCACCTCGATGTAGCGTAGGATACTCATAAGAGCCAGCAGGGGGCATGAGTAGCCCATTTGCTTGTAAAACTTGTTCATCAGTTATTATGAAAGATGGTGAATAGAATAGAAATAGTAAAGTGACCTTTTGAAAAATTAAACTTTCAGAGATTTAGATAAAGTTGCATATTAATCAGTTTCCTTGTTAAATCATTTTGAGAAACCACTGTGATCAATATGAATCATATTACTGAAGGCACCTCACAATTGTCCGATAATCAGTTAAGGGAAAGGGTGTATCCCCCCTACGCAAAGTGAGGAGGAAACATTGCAACTTCATAATCATCACTCGTCAGTCGCGTTTGTCTATATGTGCTTTGCGATTGGTTGGCGACCAGTTCAAGGTGTACTCCACCTCCGGCCCATAATAAGCTCAACTGGGAGAGTCATTTTGTTGATTTTTAAAAATCCTTTCAATCATAAATTCTTTTATTCAACATTAAATTTTTAGATAATTCAAATAGGATAGCTGTCTTGGTATCCAGGGCAGTGGTGCGCGAGTTGGGGTTCTGAGAGTGCTGCAGTACCCGCTGTAGAGTAAATCACATTGATTGGGAAAAGAGGGTGTTAAACGAGGGCTTATTTGCCCTTTTAGTTTTCAAATGTGTTTGTGTGTCATTGTGCATTCTAGCTGCGGGGATTTGCATTATAATACACAGGTGCTTTCATTTTGCAATATATTAACTCCAACACACACTACAGGTGAAATAGAACGCTGTCTTTGTAGTAGCCTAATAGTAGTACATACTAACTATCCAGCATGCACGTGTACTGCCATTGTGCACGCCTTGTATGGAGAAAACACACAAGCATGACAAATTTGGACCGAAATGGCTGTTTTTGGATGGGGAAAAACTGAAAAAGATCCCCAGAACCCCCTGCTGTGACTTCCAGCACCCCTGGTCCAGGGGCCAATTACAGCCTTTTTAATAAGGAGGTGGCTTGTATTTTGTGGGTGACAGTGCTCCCTGTCCACCGAGAAGGTGGGAGTGGCTGCCTCTCTCGGCCGACGCTCTTGTCTACGGTTGTCGATTGCATCGAGACATCTACCTGCCTCGGCCCTCTTTGCATGCCCGCCGAGAGAGCGCTGTCCTCGGCTTGGGCCCTGGGAGCCACGTGCTCCGACGTCGCCCGGTTTGTCAACAGAGAATGCGCCATTTTCGGCATTCATGCCCCAGCTTCTTCACTGGTGACGAGCCATCCTGCCGAGGAGCAGCAGGGGAACGAGGAGCCGAAGCTTGCTCGCTGCTGGGGTCCGGCTGATTGGTGAAGACAATCACCCCCGCCTCCGGGTGTGACATTAGTCAGGGTAGTTTTGTGTGATTTTTCGTGTTCAAAAGGCGAGGAAGAGACTTGGAAGAGTCACTCGGTCAGGTTAGCATGTAGCCTGGCTCTTAGGCTCCGAGTTCCCGCAGGGAAATGACAAAAGCCGGACTAACTCCGGTGGCATAAAATTCCGTTCGGGAGGTTTAAGAAGTCGGCAGTTTTGACCAGTATTAGGGGTGCGGCTATTGATTATTTTAGTAGTCGATTAATCGATGAACTACTTAGTTCGAAGTATCGAGTAATCGGATAAGGAACATAAAAAATTAAAATAGCTGGACTGAGCTTCAAATGGTATTAAATAAATGAGTATTTAAGTACAACAAAAGAACAATTGGCTAACTTACATAGCAAAATTCCGCTAGCTTCAATGCTATAAAATGCTCACGTTTTTTTTATTTTTTAAACAATGCTCTTAACAAATGGTTCAAGCACATATTCCCACAAAACAACGGCTAAATATACCTATAAACTAAATTACGAATGCGTTAAAAAAAAAAAAAACATGAGCTCAAGCAAAAACTGAGTTTATGTTAGTCTTAACAGGGAGCAGCTGTATCCAGCCATGTGAAATGAGCAATGTCATATTCACTGTTGCCACTAGAGGGCAGTGTTTCCACCCAAATCAATGAAACTAAATGCAAACACTTTCAAAACCATTAAAACGGCACTTAAATTTTGCTGCTTCGAGTATTTGTTTAATTAAATTTGAATCTTTTTTCTAATCGAATTACTAGAGTTAATCGATTAATTGTTGCAGCACTAACCAGTATGCAGTAATTTATCCCTGTCGTACTGAATAAATGCATTTTTATTATTTCATATTCCATATAGCGCAAGACTTATTTGTCATAACTAGCAATTGGGGAAACTACTTAGATACAAAGAATATCCTGTAAAAATATTGGCGTAGAGAAATAACGATGACATTTTTCAGTCTGCTCTCTGTCGCCTTTTTCTCGTTCTGAATCTTCCTCCTCCATTGGGCTGAATTCTAAATCCACTGAAATCGCTACTCTGCTGACGTCATCATCCAGATGGAGGCGCCAGAGCGCTATAATGACAGGAGGAGCGAAACGGCAGGTTAAAAGACTCATTTCTCGTCATCTGCGCTTTGCCAAATTGTTCTATGTTGTCGAATCGTCTCAAAATATGATTTTAATTCACATAATAATGCTATTTAAGATTTTTTTGTGGTGTTACATGTACTTAAAGCTGATGATAACTTTTAAATAGATGTACACTGTAGAGACCATTTTCCCTTAAACATAGGCGGAGTTTGACTTTTGGGGCAAGGGGGGCACAACATGTTGATGACCCCGAAATGCAGTGTCAGCAATAAAATCTCGAGAATATTTTTAATAATAAGTTGACAATGAGCATTTTGTACTTTTAACCAAGATCGTCATCCGTTGAATATGGTACGCCCGCCGGTGTCGTGCCAATGGAGTTATCCCAGTCAAAAATTGTATGCCCTGGGCGGAGCCATATGGAGGTAGATTTGTGTATTATTCAAAGACACACAAAAAAAAGTCGCTTCAATCCCAAGTTTTTTTTGTTGTTGTTTTTTTAAAAAATTTTATTGGAAGCAACATTTTTATTGGAAGCAACATTTTTGTTTGAAGTAATGTTGATTTGTGTTTGGGCCAAATTTTGGCTAGGACATTTTTGTCTTTATAATTCAATCAAGCAATTCGTTTGTGTTTGGGCTATATTATGGGTAGGACTTTTGTGCCTAAATCATTCAATCCCCCCCCCCAAAAGTTGCTTCAATCAAAAAAAAAAAAAAAAAAAAAAATCAAAGAAAAAAAATCATTTGAAAAATAAAATTGCCCTCCCCTATTTTTTTTTTTGGGGGGGGGGGGGGTTTGATGCAAAGCAAATGACCGTCAAAGTTGCTAGTCACATGATCTGTTTGAAAAATAATTTTGACCCATTATAAAAATATATTTTTGTTCATTTCATTCATTTTTGTTGCAGTTTTATTGCTTTACAACTTTTAAATACATAGGAAAGTCAATTACATGCAATGACACTTTTCGGCCACGGGGGGGGGTGCCTGGAAACCCTGACCCCATTAAAATCGAGAGGAGTCTGGCTGCAGCCCGCCTCTCTCAGTACCCTGCGCCGCTCTTCTCAGTACCCATCCCGCAGACAGGAAATGACGCAACACCGCAGCTCTCAGTCCCCTCAGACCGGAAATGTCGTCAACCCTTGCGACGAAAACAAGTTACGTTATTTCACCTCTCGCGAAAAAAACACGGTAAGTGGCCGCACTGAAAAAAAGTTTTTAAAAGCGTATGCATGTTTAAAAATGTTAAATAGTTAAACAAGACTTGCGGTGAAAATATGAAGTGTTTATTCTGAGTTGAAAAGACCGTACTTATATCTAGTATTCTTAATGTAATTTAAATAATGTCTTCCTTTACTAACTGCATGTGACTTTGCTCTACTTATATTGTTTAATACGTACTGATGAATTCAGCAGCGAATTCGCTAATGCTGCTAATGCTTTTTACATTTTTTTTTCACAATGAACAGTCTTCTTTGTGTAGTTTTCATTATATTGCACTCTTATTTTTCATTATGTACATGCCTGCAATTCGCAGCTCGCTGTTTTTGTTGTTGTATGGTATTGTTGTTTTGCCTTCATTTGTTTTGTCTGGTCCTTTGTAGTTTGAATGTTGTCACATGATCCAAATAGGACAAGGTTGTAATTTTTTCTTGATATTGTTACTCTGCTTAGCTATATATTTTTTCATTATTTTGTTTTTTTTTTTACTAGCTGCAAGATCACCACCCCATTGGGAAGAAACTAAATCACGACCCCCAAATGGTAGTCTTCCCATGCAGATACAGGGATGTCACACAGATCCAAATGGAAGTAAGTAGCATAAATATTAATGTACTTTAGATTTTGGACTGTGCTGAATACTTTTTTTTTGATAGACATCGAACACTGTAAAACCCACTGTGCAGACAGGACCAATGGTGACAATATAAGACCATGCCGAGCTTCATGGACGGTTCAAACTCATCCTGCCCAGGAACGGCTGGTATGTTTTATGTCTGAGACAAATGTTGTGCTCAGTGGAAATCTGGATAGGCTTATTATTCCTTATATTAGTTAACAATTGGACATAATTGATTATTTACTCTTTGTTTATTTAACCAATCAACATTCTCATTAGCTTATGCAAATCTTGAATATAAAGAGGCCAGAAATGGTGTTGATTGTCTAAAAAAAGAAAGTTTGATTGACACGTGCTGACTTTTGGAACGTTGGCCTGAACAATGAAATGGAATCAACTGTGAATTTTGAGGATTTAGTTTCTCTAAAGAACATAATGTCACTTGTACAATTAAGTAAAATGTAACTTTTTGTTTTTGTTTTTTTGCAGATATGAAATGCATATTTATAACTTGTCTAACAAGTAGCTCATTCAAAGGTATAAAAAAGTATTTTTTTGGCGTGTGTAGGGTATTATTTTAACTATGTAGCCTACAGAATGCTTGTATGGGCTCATGTAGGTGTCTGCGTACGTTTGTATTTATATAACATATGTCCGTGTGTATAGATTATGTATTTTTCAGGGAAGGACCATATTTGTGGCTGACCCCTATGTTGTTGCAACATGGTGAAAGCCTACAGGATGTGACCCACACATGCATCTGCCTGTAAGGCTGATTAGTAACAACTACAACTTGGAGCATTGGTTCATTTTCAAAGAACAGTCAAATCATAACAAATTAAATGATCCAAATTCCAATTATTTGTGGGAAGAAAAACAGATCCAATCTTGAGATCAGAGAACTATTGTTATCTCTAATGAAATTCAGTAACCATTCATATTGGCATGGCGTTTCCATGATGATCCAGAATAGCCTTGTTTGGTTTTGAAGGTATGTTCCAGTCGATCCTTTTATTTTGCCCCTTCAATTAAAGCAGAATTGCACTCCAGATGATTCATCCAATCATTTGAAGCAAAATTCTAAAATGCCACTCTAAAATTGCGAATGTTTTGTTTCAAGGGCATTGGCCCGGTCTCAACATTGGTAGGGACGAATATAATGCAAATAAGGTTGCTCAAAAGTTGGTGGGGACAACTTTAGCATCCTGAAAAGTTGGTCGTGTTATGTCCCTACCGTCCCTATGCAAACCTACGCCCTTGTTTTGTTTGCATGAATCATTTAAACCTGACTGGTTGGTGTTCTTATGCATGGAAACACGTTTGTAATTGTTTAACTACTGTATTTAATATAAACCTATATTTTCAATTGCAGAAAACGTTGACAGTCAATCAACAGGGGGACATGGAAAGAGAGGATTGGAAGTGAAATAGAGGTATTTGTAAAAGTGTGTATTCATTGATTCAAAACTTGAAGGAAGTGACTCGGTTAAATTCTTACGTTAGGGTTTTTCGGGACAGCCATAGGGGAAGGACTGTGGCATCTTCATGTTGGTAGGTGAGTTTAACTGTCCAATTTTGTCCTCTGTTATATTTGTATTCATTTATCCATTTGTAGTATGCTCTTTGCACTGTTCTGGATGCTCTCTTTGAGTTTAACCATTGTAAAATGAAGTTCACCGAATCATTCAAATTGGGCTACAAAATATCCTTGTCGTTATTCTTTATTTACACTTGTTTTTAATTTTTGTTAGACTGATATGCCAACTCTGAGGAAGTGGTGGTGTATATTGCTAGTGGACAATTTCAAACTTGGGTGCATGGTAAGTCTTTGAAACTGTTGATATGGCATTCATAGGAAAGTAGGTGCACAGCACCTTAATTCTTTGTTGGAAAATGTGGAATACTTATTTTTGTATTTTTTCAACTTAGGTGAGCCACAGGAAAGAGTTTGCCCATTGGACAGATAAGGCAAAAGCATTACTGCAGGGTGAAGTGCCACCAGTCTATCAGCTACAGAAGTGAAATTTGAATATAATTGCTGAGGTCAGCTTTTAAAGACTTTTTAGTGTCCATTACTCTGACGCACTTTTGAACATGTCCCCCTTTATTCACTGATTTTTTTTTAGGAAGAGGTGCAACCACAGCTCCTTCAAGTTAGTGGTGGCCCACTCCAAAAAGATATGGCGGGAAAAAATGGTAAGATTGTTTATATATCTAGTTTAATGCAATGCCTGAAAAGAAAAATCAAGTATAAAATTAACAAAGCATCATTTTTATTATGTAATATTCAAATAGCTGTTTTCTTTCTCTTTTCCAATGAACAGTTTTGGTAAAAGGATTGTGCAAGACAGCACAAAAGCCTCGGACAGGGCGGGGGGGGGGGGGGGGGGGGGGGGATCAATGCAGTAGGAGTTCCCAAGCATCCTGCAGATGGAAGAGGATGAGCACGAACTACAATGTCTTGGAGCCATTCAAGTTCTGTTTCAACCATCTGGAAGATGGATTTACCTTTTTTGAGGAGATTGTTGACCAAAGAAAATATCTGGTATTCTCTCAATAATAATAAAAAAATAATAAAAATAAAGTTTACCATATTAGAACTGGTTGTATTGAGTTCATTTTTCTACACTTATAAATTAGTTGTTTTTTTTCTTTTATCCCAGATGTTAGTTGTAGGTAGTTTTAATTACCTGTGATGAAGGCTTGCCGAAAAATGTCAGGTAATTAAAACAACCTACAACTATTGTCTGGGATAAAAGAAAAGAACAACTAACACATGACAACTATTTTGTCATTTCTGTTTGAAATAAAGGTGCCTTTCCTGGAGCAGAAAGTTTAATATAGTTTCTGAATTAGTTAATTAGGATCTTCACCCACATGAATGAATTTAAGTAGCAAAATGAAAGACAAAATTGGTTTGGTTGCAACATTGAGCGAATATTACGTTTTTGATACATTAAATTGTAATGAAGCTATATTATGTGTCCGTTCATAAAAATGTAAGGATGACAGCAATTTCTAATAATTCTCAATTGGAGTATATTTTACAATTGACAAACTAAAGTACACACTGTGATAGGTCACATGCGATCTCTCAGTCACCAATTAAACCTTTATTGCAGTAGTGTGTATTTTAATTTTGATGTACTGTAACCGTGTTTTTCATTTTGGTAAAATCAGCAGGCTTTAACAAACTGACCGCGCTTAAAGAGTTAATCTCCCGATTTCACCAAATCAATTTAAGGAGCATGGAAATAAATTATTATTTAAATAATAATGAGTGATGCTGAAACCGAACATAAAAGACGTGCGAAAAGGAAAGTAAACTAGTATTTACGTTCGAATGGACGCTAACTATTACGATAAAACCGGAAGCTCGGAGCTCGAGCGCTGTTTCATGTTGTCATTTCCGGTCTGAGAGCTGCGATATTGCGTCACTTCCTGTCTGCGGGATGGGTACTGAGACGAGCGGCGCAGGGTACTGAGAGAGGCGGGCTGCAGCCAGACTCTCTTGGGAGAGTTAAAATCCGCTTATGCCCATAAAGGATTAATTACCAAAATTGTCAATTAAAGGCATTTTGGGTGAAACTCACCAAACAAACCAAACCAAACCAAACACCAGACTCACTTAATTAAACCCCACTCGAAAACACACATAAAATCAAAACTGCATTTTCAAATTTTTTTTTTTAGTTTTTTAAAATTTTAATTTGTTTATTTTTGCCCAGCATAACTAGCCAGCGGAACAACTTGTCGTTTGTTGACTGCCTGGAGGTGTTCCGATTTCACGCTACATGGAGGTTGAGGGTGGCGTTCCTCCAAAGCGTCTCAGTTTGCGCGCGCATCATGAAAAAAAGGCGTTCGACAAGACCACTCCAGTGAAGGCGAGAGCTATGGAGTCCTCTCTTGAATTGTCCAACTCTTTGGGCAGCGTGTCATCGCTGCTGAGCGGCTGCAGGACATTCAAAGTGCTCGTGATTGGGGACTCAGCGGTGGGCAAGACTTGCCTCACACACCGACTCTGCGCCGGTCATTTCCCCAGCGGCGTGGAGGCAACGATCGGCGTGGACTTCCGAGAGCGACTCCTTGAAATTGACGGGGAGATGATCAAGGTAAGAATGAATCATCTGCCAGGAGGTTATTAAACGATTGTTTATGCCATGGAAACAAAGTTTACCTGAATACATTTGCTTTTGTTGTTCTTCCCACGTGCGTTGGAGAATTATATTTGTGCTTGCTTGTCAAACAAAAGAGGAAGTGTGTGATTGTTTGTCAAGTTTAACAATACAATGTTAATGTTGTTGCTTTTCTTCCCTAAATGCCACAAAAAAATATTGCTGGGATTGCGCCTTTCATTGTTTTGGATGTTCACGGTGTCATTACCCATTGAATAATGCTATGTGGATGGACCATCGTGTCCAAACTTCAAAATTATAAAAATTGAGTTCAATATGGCACGCACAAGAACCTTGAGCTCAGCCTCCACTCTGTTCCCCTTCTCCGTTTCAACACTAGGTGGCGCTTGTCCCTTAAAAAGTGCCTCTGCATTTAGCAGCAAGAGCAAAGTGATTCCTCTTCTCTCTTTTCTGTGTGTAGCAGTACAGCAAACATTTGACAAACAGCTGTTCGAGAACATGCGACAATTGGCAAGCCCATAAATTAACATGTTGAAATCAAGGCGGGAATTTTTTTTTATTTTTAGCTGGTGTATATGAGACTAGTGATCACAAAATAATCTTGATGAGTGTCATTTTCCTGGATATAGACCCTACTCACCAACGTCACAGAATGACGTGTCGCTGTATCCGGCTGCCATATTGTCCGTCATTGTTTATCCGTATTCTCAATGGTTTCAATTTGTCGTGCAATTTATAGTGCAATTCATGGAAGCCCCGGTGCTTTCAGATGCTGTAAACTCATTGGATGCGTTGCATAAAAGGCGTTATGTGGAAAAGCTTCAGTCTATCCATTCGCCAGACCCATATTTGATGCCTAAATCGATATTTTTCGACCTGCTGTCTTCGCCCTCACTGCCTGACATCTGCTACCCAGATATCTACAACTATCTTGTCTACACAAAATCAGCCTATTCTCACGAAAGTTTGAAAAACTTTAAGAGCAGCACTCTAAGCAACATTACCCCGTGTGACCCTTTACTTCCAATTTTCTAAAATGGCGACAATCAAAAAAAAAAAAAAAAAGTTGACTGCGATGGCCAACGCTTCAAGGATAGGTGGATATTGGACTATTTCTTCAATAAAACATGCAACAACTGTGTCGGCCTCATTTGCAAAGAGACAGTCGCTGTTTTCAAAGAGTTCGATGTGACGCGATAATGATATTACCGAACAAGGCACGCTGACATGTACGACAACATTACAGGGAAGATACGCAGTGAGAAATTATAGCAACTTGAAGCTAGTTTCATTTCACAGCAGCAGTATTTCGCAAGAGCCCGAGTGTCGAAAGAGAACGCCACAAAGACAAGACTGTTGAAATTATGAATTAAAAAAAAATAATAAAGCAAATGTGACACACAGAAGGGCTTGCTAAAATTTGTTTAAATATATTGTTCTATGTAAATCAGCCAAGGTAGCCCCCCGCATTTTTACCACACCAAATCTGGCCCCCTTTGCAAAAGGTTTGGACACACCTGTTTAACTGATGATCCGTAGACGAGGCCAGCTTCTTTCACTTGATACCAGCTAAATATTATTCAGAATGTAATGATGGTGGAAGAACTAAGCATCTTGAATTTGAATCTGTGTGTTGTCGGCGATTAGCCTCGCAATGATCTTAATTGTGGTTGTCAGCCCAAAACCCTCTAAATATATATTAAATGCATTTTACCAGATATAAAATGACTACTACATAATGTGTGGTAATCGTTTGGAGCCCAGTTTTCTCGTCGAATTGCAGAAGTCCATCTCGCTCTCCTCTCCGGGTCTCTCGGAATACGGTAGAACTTCAAGTCTCTCCGTCTATCTTTCCTGTTATTGCAACCAACCGCCACACATGCCTTCACCATTTTGATTATTAACGTTAACGAGCAGAAAAACACGCCATAATAGGAGGAATTTACATAGCGGTAATGCGTCAACACGACGAGTTGACGGACAATATGGCGCGGAGGTGTGGTTGTGACGTCATGTGAGTAGGGTCTATATGTACATAGGGGTGTGACAAAATATCGAAATAGTGATATACCGTGATACTTTGAATCCCAAAAGGTTATCGATATGCTCCTGCCAAGAATAGAGATATTGTTTTAAAACGGTGTCAATATCTAATAAATAAATAAATAAAAATAAGCCAACAAGTTGCTACCAAAATCTTCCACCACAATACTGTCTCCTCCAAAGCGTCTCAGTTTGCGCGCGCATCATGAAAAAAAGGCGTTCGACAAGACCTCTCCAGTGAAGGCGAGAGCTATGGAGTCCTCTCTGGAATTAAGTTAACTCTAAGGCTGCATTGACGGTGCTCGATGCTCAATCCATTTAGACTGAGAACGTTCGTTGTTTCGAAATCAGAGCATTCACAGTCATTCTGTCCGATTTTCAGGGCATTTACAGGTCACTTGTTGTTAATTTTAGGGCATTTACAGGTCATTTCCTGTTGAGTTTGAGTCACCGCCTATTCATTTGGGTGATTCCGAGGTCACTTCCTGTTCTGTAACTCAAAATAAACAGGAAGTGACCCATAAAATACTCCAAAACCAACAGGAAGTAACGGAAAATTAACAGTTAAATGACCTTAAGTGGCCCAAAATTACCTAGTTGCCTGGCATTGGCTGCCACTACTGGCCATAGACGTTCAATCTGTTTCATTCGTCAATTCGTTCATTCGATGCCACCCTCCCAGTTCAAATGGATTGGACGTCTACTAGTGATAAAATCCAATTCACAGCAGAAGCTTGTTTTTTCTGTTTATTAGTTGTTTGTAGAATATCCTAGAATGATTTTACGACCAATGTTATATCACCATATCGTCAGATCATCGTTATCGTGAGCTTTGTATCACAAATCGTATCGTATCGTGAGGTACCAAGAGGTTCCCACTCCTATATGTACATATATGAATCAATCTCAAAAACTGATGAAAATGCTCTAATTTCTGCCTAGCATCTTAACTCATTGACTGCCATTGACAATCAAGGTGAAATCCATTTGACCTGACGGAAACAAATCACTGCAACTTATTAACTACCACAACGCGTACTCTGTGAATACAATACATATACCAGGGTTGGCATTGACCAATTAATGCCATCTTATGCATCCCATTTCAACTTTATATCAAGATTTTAAAAAATACTTTAATTTGTCTAAAATTATCATCAACAATTATTGTTTTAATGTGGGCGTTTTGTAGCCCTTGCATTGATATTTTGTGCTGAGAATGTGTTTTGCCATGTCCTAAAACACACATATGAACAGATGAGGAAGAATTGTGAGGTCACGTGATTGGAGGTGGTATTTAAATTTTAGTGAGAAAGATTATACTTTACTTTGCTACATACATAAAACAGAAGTATGCAAGTGGTCCCCCAACAGTAATACAAAGTCATCATGAAACAGATACAATGCTTTTTTTGTCTTGTTTTTTGCAATATTAAAAGATAGGTCACCAAATCATCCTTTTTTTCAATAAGGAAGGAAGAACACTTTTCCTGTTGACTCAACTGCCATACATGTTTTTAGTAAAGACATCAACATAAACCCTTGTCAAGTGTATGGATCGGTATTAGCATTCAGTTTTCACAGAGGTTTTCTTGAGCAGGCTACATGGAGTGAACCTCTACATATTAACATGATTATTAATTTAGCGAGGTCCTTTACCTCCTCACGACAGGCGCCGCCATCCCTGCACCTTTTTTAATGCACCACACACATCATACTCCATAGGAGAGCTCCGGCAAAGGGCGGTGGGACGGGCGGCTGGGTAGAAATTCCATGCTGTGGTCCCACTGCCCCAAGCCAAGCTCTCCTATTTTAATGCATACATTGCACTACCCTCCCCTCACAATATCATCACGGCGCTGGGTAACGGCTGCCAGGTACCCGGCTGTAATAGGGTGGTAGGTGGGTCCCACACTTTTTCCCTATGGCGGGGCTCCTGGGCCGTGGCCTCCCCTCTGCCTGGGCTGCCGGCCGCGGGAGTGGGTGGAGATCGGGGTTCCGATCTTGCGTCGCTCCATGGCGGCTCCTCGGCGTTCTCCTGCCTCCACTTTCCGCCCTTCTGCTCGTCCCGGGGCATGCCGTGCCGGTTGGGGGGCTGCGGCTGTGGCTTGTGGGCCGGGTGGGAGTTGGTGTGGGGTTGATGGCGCGTCCCCTCTTGCCATCCCTGAAAGCCGGTGGATGGGTGTGCGGGTGGCCCGGGGGACCACCCTGGATCCCGTGGCGGGGGACGATGGCTCCTTTGCTGGGCTGCGGGAGGAGTGACGGGCTGCGCTGAACAACCCCCCCCCCCCCCCCCCCCCCCCCGCCGCCTGCCCTCCCTCCCCGGGCTGGTTGGGTGGGGCCGTGGCCCTTGGTTGGCGCCGCGCTCGTCTGTATGGCTGTCGCGCGCCTGGTGGGGCTCGCGTGCGGCTGGATGTGATGGGGCACGCTCGCGTGGGGCGTCCCGGTGCCGGGATTGGCAATTGGGCGGCCTAGGGTCGGTCGCCAACGGGCTTACACTCACAAGGGATTCACACGATGACTGGGTTCTAGATCACAGAGCTGATTTGTGTACACTCTACCCCTTTCAATCACTTAGCTTATAGACTCCCCCACCACCGATAGCACCAACATATTAATAGTTAGTGTAGACGTTCAATGTATTTCTTGTTGTAGTTTGTGTTTATTGTCTTTCTTCTCTTGTGTTTCTTTTCTTCTGTCCCCCTATAACCCCTTCCTGTTTGCTGCTTGGTCATAATAAACGAGGTATGTTGAATGATCACAATGGGAGTATGTCAGACTCTCAATGTGAAACATTAAAACTGTTCAGACCATCCGGACACTTAGACTTCCATTCTCCGTGTCAAACAGCTGAACAGGACAGGTTTAAGAAAAAAAAAAATGTAGCGAGGTCTTTCACGACTTTTTTTTCTTCACAGATTTAGGAAAAAAATTGTCAAAATGTCAGTAATCATTCTTGTTCCGAGCCCAAGACGAAACGTTCAATATCACATCAGTCGTTTTTCTTTGTTCCCTCTTCAAGGTGACTCATCAAATTCCATTGTTCGTGCTAGTGTGTTGGCAACGTGCATTTCATCACAGTTTTACGCGCTTTTCCACCCTCTCATGATTTCCTCTTTCTTTCTCGTGTCTGTTTTGTTCTTTATTAGTAGCAGCTGCGTGCAACCCAAGTGAATCGATTACAGTAGTTTTGTTTGTTTCCTTTGTCTCTTCAGTTGCAACTGTGGGACACAGCAGGACAGGAACGCTTCCGTAAGTCAATGGTGCAACATTTTTACCGAAATGTGCACGCAGTTCTCTTCGTCTATGATGTCACATGCTGGGCCAGTTTCAGCAGCCTCTCTGCTTGGGTAGACGAGTGCCGATGCAACTCTCTTGGCCAGGAAGTGCCCAGGTATCAGCAGCGAGATTATATACAGTGGCATGAGAAGTAGCTGAATGTTGTGGAATTTTTCACATTTCTGCATGAAATCACCATCAGATGTGATCTGATCTTTGTCAAAATCACACAGATAAAAAAAGTGTCTGCTTTAACTAAAACCACCCAAACATTTATAGGTTGCCATATTTTAATGAGGATAGTATGCAAACAATGACAGAAGGGGGAAAAATAAGTAAGTGAACCATCACATTTAATATTTTGTGCCCCCCACCCCCCACCCCTTTGGCAGCAATAACTTCAACCAGACGCTTCCTGTATAGGGTACCCGCGGGTTATAAAAAGTATTAAAAAAGCATTGAATTTACTTTTCCATTATTAAAGGTATTAAAAGTATTAAATTAGCTGTCGTAAGTCTGGAATTTTTTCACCGTGGTTTTAATTTTGAAGAACATCTCAGTGCAACCTAAATTATATCCATGAAGAAGTTTTTTTTTTTTTTTAATCCATAACGAAGATGACGCGTAGATGCACTGCACTACAAATCATAATGCACCTCGTGCGTGTGCGCTGTTAGCATCATTAGCATCAACATCACAACAGCAGGCAATCGCACCGTACTGTGTGCTAACGTAAGGAACTGCTCAGATGCCTTAGTTATGTTCAACGAAAGCCTCAACAAGACAACCAAGTCCAAACAGTTGGACCAGCATGTGAGGTATTGGATCGGCGACCAAGTCGCACTTTGATACTTTGGGTTGCAGTTTATGGGTCATGCGAAGGCAGTGGAACTGCTTAACATTTCAAAGTAAGTTGCCAATTTCTCCAATTAAAATGTGCCTTTCGAATGAATGTGAATTTCGTAGTTTTAACTCAAGAGTTAGCCATGTTCAATGGGGTATTGGCAGGTGCACTAGCCTTAGCATGGATAAACCGGAGTCGTAGCTCCACCATCACCCTCAGACACACAACACGGTTGACACTATTATTGGAACGAGTGCGGGGTAACGTTGATCTGAATAACATGGCATGGTGATAGGCAAATTATAATGTAGGTGATAGTAAAACACCTCCTGGTATATTTAAATGTTTTTCTTGATTGAATAAGAGTATGGATTTTCTCTATCTGATTAAAAGAAATGTCTTCAATAACTAACAAAGGATTAACATGTGTTTTGTATACTTCTTGTAATGTGATTAGAAAAAAAACAATTACCAAGGGAAATGTGTAGCTTTTTTTATTTTGTGGTAATTAATGGTAAACTACTGCCATTTAGTGGCTGTTTTTTTTTAACTTTCACTGCCAATTGCAAGATTTTCCCAAGCACTTTACAGTTAATGTGACCAACTTGACAATCACCAGTTAAGGTGACCAACTTGACAATCACCAAACTACCACCTTGACTAGGTCCTCTTAAAAGGGAAACCTGTTGTATTGCAAATGTAATTTCTGAAGTAGCTTTACAAAAATAGTGTAAAATCCATTTTATCCTGGGGAAAAAAAAATCTGAAAGACCTTATATTTAAATGTGTTTTAATTGTATCTTTGGTAAATGTGCATTCTTTTGTCAAACACACTTAGTAATTGAGGTTACATTTGATGTTCAGTGCTTTATTTTTTTAATATGATCCAATATTATCTAAATAATGGGTGCGGGAAAAGTATTAATTTTCAGTTGAAATGGCATTAAAAAAGGTCTTAAAAGTCTTGAATTTAGATTCATCAATCCTGGGGGGACCCTGCTGTAGCTGCAGATCAGTCCGCACATCGATCAGGACTGATCTTGGCCCATTCTTCTCTACAAAACTACTGTATTTCAGTCAGATTCCTGGGATGTCTGGCATGAATTGCTGTCTTTAGGTCATGCCATAGCATCTCAATGGGGTTCAAGTCTGGACTTTGACTTGGCCACTCCAGAACGTGTAGTTTGTTCTTCTGAAACCATTCTGAAGTTGATTTACTTCCATGTTTTGGATCATTGTCATGTTGCAGCATCCATCCTCTATTTAGATTCAACTGTCTGCCAGACAATCTCAGGTTTTCCTGCAAAACATCCTGATAAACCTTTGAATTCATTCTTCCATTAATGATTGCAAGTTGTCCAGGGACTGAGGCAGCAAAACAGCCCCAAATCATCTTGCTCTCTCCACCATGCTTCACGGTGGGGATGAGGTGTTGATGTTGGGGAGCTGTTTCATTTTTCCTCAACACATGATGTTGTGTGTTACTCCCAAACAATTCAACTTTGGTTTGATCAGTCCACAAAATATTTTTCCAAAACTTCTGTGGAGTGTCCAAGTGCGTTTTTGCCAACATTAAACGAGAAACAATGTTTTTTTCTTTAGACGGCAGTGGCTTCCTCCGTGGAGTGCTCCCATAAACACCATTCTTGGCCATAGTTTTACATATAGTCATTCTGTGCAGAAATATTGGACTGCACCAGTGATTTCTGTAAGTCTTTAGCAGACACTCCAGGGTTCTTTTTTACCTCTTTGAGTATTCTGCCCTGAACTTTTGGCGTCATCTATGGTGGACGGCCACTCCTTTGGAGAGGCGCAACAGTGCTAAACTCTCTCCATTTGTAGACAATTTCTCTGACTGTCGATTGAAGGAACATCCAGACTTTTAGAGATGTTTTTTATTCCCAGCTTTATTCAAATCAACAATCCCTGATCACAGGTTTTCAGAGACCTCTTATGACCGAGCCATTTTGCACATCAGACAATGCTTCTCATCAAGACTTTTCTTACCAGGTAGTGATTAGACACACACCTGACTCCAAATGTTTGGTAAAATATGGTTATGATTGCTCTTTAAGTCTCCTTAGGCAGAGGGCTCACTGACTTATTTTTCCCCCTTCTGTCAATGTTTGCATATTATGTTCATTAAAATAGGAAAACCTACAAATGTTCGGGTGGTTGTAGTTAAAACAGACACTGTATTTTTATCTGTGTGATTTTGACAAAGATCAGATCACATTCGATGGTGAGTTTATGCAGAAATGTGAAAAATTCCAAAAGGTCCAGATACTTTTTCGTACCACTGTATTTTAATTATTTATTTAGGTTTTACTTTCTTCGTAAGGCAATTTGAATTTGTAGTTCTTGTTTTGACTGACTTGCTTTGATTTTGTGCTGCTTTCTCAACAGGTTTCTGGTTGGGAACAAGAACGACCTCCGTGATGTCGTGAAGACCGATGGCCTGGTGAACCAGGAACAGGCGCTGAAATTTGCCAAAACTCACAACATGATGTTTTTTGAGACATCGGCCAAATACTCCGGCAGACGGCGAAGTGTTGGGGATGTGCCCTATCAGCAGGATAATGTCGAGGATATTGTCAATGCTGTCGGTGCCAGACTGAAGAGACAGAAGAGTCACAGCGCAGCGTACAACCTGGCATACAGTGGCTCTTTTAAAGTTTTCAACAAGAAACCAGAGGAGAAAGAAATATGGAGCTGCTGCTGAAAGCGAGAACAATTGCCTTGCATTGGGAGAAACTAATATAGATATGTTGATATTTATACTTTTTAATATTGGGCATGTTACTCTTTGAAATATTGTAATGTTGTCATGTTTATGTTTATTAATGAGCAAATAAAATCATATGAATGAAAAGATCAATGTTTTTATTTGCAAATAATTAGAAATCTGCATTAAAATGACAATTATCCAGTAAAGTTTTAAATGGGATTTTTCCTTTATTGAGTGTTCGTAACTGTGAAAATGAAAAATGCTGAAACCCCTTAGTTTCCCCATGGTTCATCATTTTTCTAATCTTAATCTAACAGGCAAAAAAAATCAGTTTCCCTTTTTGCAAGAACAGTTTTTTCAAGGGACATTTATTGTTTCATCTTCAGGTTCCAAACTTAGTGAGGTGCGTGAAGTCATGCTTGAATCATTACAATATTGAAGAACTGACTTCAATTACATCCATCGCCCTTGGGATGACCTTGGTTTCATGTGGACATGCTTTTAAAAAAAAAAGTCATAACCCCACCTCTAAATTATGAATTCTTTGTGAAATCGGTATGTGCTGTAAGATTTGATTGCAAGGGAACATGAATTTGAATGTGATTATTGAAATCTGAACACAGCCACATCCCCAATTATAGAAGGTGGCCCGCTTGCGAAACCACAGTGACATTATCACAGTATGTTTTCACTTCTCTAAAAACAGATTTGAAGTTGTTTCAGCAGAGTTGTACACGCTATAGGTCGACTTTAATAGGGGAGTTTGAATGATAAAAAAAGATGACTAAAATAACTGGCATTTGTTTGAACGGGTGTAGACCTTTTATCATCACTATAACTGTAATGGTTTCAATGCCACAGATATTTTGTTAATTTCTTTTCCCCACAAATGTTATCTCCCAGCTCCTCTATTTATTGATTGGCACTTTCACATCCGAAAACTAAAAGCCTCTGCAACTGGACACTAAAGTTGAACTGATAATCTGGCATCTCAGCTCTTAAACAGTTTTGCTATTGACTAAGTACAGTATAGCAGGAGCATATCAGGTGGGTCGAACTTCACACATTATATGTGAAGTGTGGAAGCGATGCTAAATGCATCACATGACGTGAGTCAAATAGATGACTCAGTCGTTGTCACATGAGGTAAACATCTTTTCGACAACTCCACATCTGAACACATCTGTAGAACTTTAAGAAGGGGGTCTGTCAGCACGTGTGCGTGTATTTGTGCACGCATGTTCCAGATTCTATCACAGTGGTGCAACAGTTACCAACTAAATGGTACATGGCTCCACTCAAAGGGAAAATTGAGGAGCAAGGAGTCACAGATTTTTTTTTTTTTTTCTGATAATGCCATAATTACCATTAACCAAAAACATTTATTAGAAAATGTATTTATTTATTTATTATAGGGCTGTCAAACGATAAAAATTTTTAATCGAGTTAATTACAGCTTAAAAATTAATTAATCGTAATTAATCGCAATTAATCGCAATTCAAACCATTTATAAAATATGCCATATTTTTCTGTAAATTATATATATATATATATATATATATATATATTCTGTAAAATAAATTGTTGGAATGGAAAGATAAGACACAAGATGGATATATACATTCAACATACGGTACATAAGGACTGTAGTGGGCATTTCACTCTACTGTCATTTAAATATGTCTATGCTGTCCTCACTCCGAAGCGTCTACTTTTTCCAAAGCTAGACAGCTAGTGAACGACGCCATAATAATCAGACTTCTTTCTTTTTCATCTGATTTATTAATAAAATGGCCTCAAACCATTGTCCTCTTTAGACCGTCGTAAAACTACAAAAAAAAAAGTACACAAGCATTGCATTAGCAACAACGTTAGCTTAGCACGCTATACAGGTTCACAAAACATAAACAAAAAGCGTCTCATACAAAAAATATAACATTTCGCTTACTAACATAATATGTACATTATTTACAACAACCATACTTACGGACAAATCTTGTCCAAGGATCATATAAGCACATCATTACAACGTAGGCGTCAGCCCGAGACGTCCTGCAGCCATATTGAACTGGAAAGACAACAATAAACCATGTCGCAAAGCGACCACAAGAGTTCGCTGTTAGACAGCACAAAAAGCCTTGCTGTAAAACTTACCAAAAGGCAGAATACTGTCTGAGCGGGACATGTGAGTTAATTGCGTCAAATATTTTAACGTGATTAATTAAAAAAATTAATTACCGCGCGTTAACGCGATAATTTTGACAGCCCTAATTTATTAGCAAAATTTTTGAATCAATGTGGTGGATTAAATTTTGTAACTGACTCAACATTTTGAGGATCAAGTTTAGTGTGCCTATTTTGTTCGTTTATTCGCCCCTTCTAGTCAAAATGGATTGTACCTCTTCCACCGTCATTTGTACTGAAAATGAGCATTCACAGCAAGTCTTTCCAGTTTAAATGAATTGAATATCAGTCACCATCAAAGGCACGCAATGAGTTAGTACATACTTAAAATATGAATTAAAAAACAAAACTTTAGAATTTTACTTGAGGCCGTAATCAGTGTGTATTTTTGTTTTTAATCATTCTAATTTCATTAACTTTGTTTTTATTTACATGGTATTAATAAATACATGTATTTACAAATATGAAATAATATTAAAACACAAAAATGATTAATAATTAAGAAAATATATTATAGTTGCTAATATTTAATGTTATTCAAATGGCCCCATATGATCACTGTCCCTATAAGGAGTTAAAGGTCTTTTAAAAAAAAAAAAAAAAAAAAACATTCTAAAAGTACCAAAAATAGTCATTTGCCCTTAGGCTAATTCAAGTAGCGTTTTTTTTTCCCTAACCAGAGTCACACCTTTTACCAACCGACAGAGGATGCTCTCGTACAAGAACAAGTCTGTGATCATTTTGGAAGCTTTCGTTCAAGTTTCAATTCATTCTTTTCATTTAAACATGACAGGGGTCTGCAGACTCCTTTGGAGGGGCAGATTCTCAAAGTAAAAAGGGGGCACATAGCACAAGAGTTTGCAGCGGCACTGTTTAGAAAAGAATAGAATAGAATAGAATAGAATAGAATAGAATAGAATGGTCTTTATTGAGTCCTACCCAAAATGTGGCCCAAACCCAAAACAACATTACTTCAATCAAAAAAAGAAAAACCTTAAATCAAAAATAGAATTCAAATGTTTTTTCTTTAGTCTGTTTTATTTTTGTGTTCACGTTTTCTTTTATTGAAGTGTTTTTTTTTCCCGAATGAAAATATTTATTTTGATTGAACCAACTTTTTTTTTTTTTTTTTTGATTGAAGCACCTTTTTTATTGATTGAATAATACAGACACACATATCTACCTCAGTAGCAATGCATTTTAGGAAGGAAGACACGAACCATTCTCTCTTCATCCCAAATTTCTTCTGCGGGGAGGGGGCAGCGAGATATCCGTTCTGGCCAGGGAGACTGGTTTCCGATGATTCTCAGACATCTCAATGGAGATCCTTGGCCTCTACCCCAGAGGAGGGACCTGTTGTCTCAGTTGGAGGGGAGCATCTGGCACCCCCACCCGGAGCGTCTTTGCCTGTACCTGTGGCCTCTGAAGGGCCGGATTCCCTGTTAGAGTCCTGTACGGAGGCGGTTGTACAGACTGTACTTTGTGCACGTGCGCCTTCCACGAGGGCACTTTACAGTAACAGGTGGAAACTTTTCAATTGATGGTGTAAGTATAACAATGTGGATCCTGAGCGCTGCTCTGTGCCAATATTGCTCAACTATTTGCAAGAACTTCTTGATAAGGGACTTTCTGTCTCAACTTTGAGGGTGTACGTGGCTGCGATATCCGCCCACCATGTTTTAGTGGATGGCCGATCAGTGGGCTCACATTCCCTGGTTTGTCGGTTCTTGAAGGGTACCCTTCGTCAGCGACCTCCAAGGTTACCACGCGTTCCTACGTGGGACCTCCCTTTAGTCCTGGAGGGTTTGTGTTCCGCCCCTTTTGAGCCCTTGAGTGGGTCTGACATTATGTGGGTCACAGTGAAAACTGCGTTCCTCCTTGCGATTACTTCAGCAAAGCGAATGAGTGATTTACATGCTTTATCGATTTCTCTGAACTGTTTACGGTGGAATTCCGACGGCTCGGGGGTTACATTATGGCCCAATCCGAGTTTTTTGCCAAAGAGACTTTCAGCCTTTCACGTTAACCAGCCGATTACCCTGACTGTGTTTAACGATGCGAGTGCACCTGATTAGGGTTGCCACCTTTCAGAAATAGAAATAAGGGACGCCCGCCTCGCGCACAAAGGCTTACGGGCGAAAAAAAGGGGCATCCCCAAAACTCCTAAAATGCATAGAAATGTATCTATTTTTAGATGAGAAAACTGTATCGTGCACTATGTGGGTATGGCAGTTTCCTTGCAGCAGACTGTTTTTTTTTTTTTCTGCAGGTTAGTTAAAACGAAGTTGTGAATATCGTAATTAACATTTGTGTTGTCGGCACTGAATCCGGTCACGTGATCCATTGACAAGCCAAATTTCTTAAGGGAATGTTCCAGGAGAGCTACAATTCCAGCAGCAGACTCGTCTGCATTATCTATGAAGTCCAGCATTTTGTTGGTGACTCTGGACTGAAGTACTGGACAGCAAGGGGAAGCATCTTCCTATTCGAGGCATCGGTCTGTATGGAGAATGGAATGGGTGACGTTAAGATCTTGAGCACATCGCCCACTGCCTTTGGACCCAGGACTTGTTTCAACAGTGCCTCTTGCTTTGTTCTCCCCAAAGTCGTTTTTTTCACCATTTTGGAATCACATAAAAATCTTCTGATTGAGCCTGTGTCCACAGTCAGCACTATTGTAGCTCTAGCTGGCTACGTTTTACTGTGTGGTATACCTGTCTCACCTCAGCTGCAGTACTTTAGAGGGCAGGAGTGGGATGATGTCAAATTCACTATCAATCAATCAGTAGATAGTATATATCCACGGTAGGACTATTTATTCAGTGTTTATTTGCTATTAATCTTTTAGGAATGATTCCAAATGAGGAGCATTAGTTAGCGTAACAAAATATGATGTTCTTTATGGGTACATAAATTCATTCCATATTGATTGATAATAAATGCATGTTTCAAAAAAAAAAAAAAAAACATTCCTGAAAATAATCAACCACAGTAGCAACTGAAATAGCCTAGTTATGCTCCTATCAATGCAAGATGTATGAAGGTAAATATAAGTATAGCCTGTATGTTATCCATATACAAGAGCATAATATACCAAATCAAGCTCAGTGGATGTTTCGCGTACAAATAATTGTGACGAAGGCTCTTCTGGAAACTTATATTCCATTTGTGGAAGTCCCCTGCAGCATGCTGTTTTACACTTCCGTGAGACGCTGCAAGAACTTTGAAAATGCGCAGGGCAGTGCGCTGAACAGAGCGAGCGAGGTAACTCGGTAATAAACCCGGAAGTGGAGCGCAGTGCAGGGCAGACAGCAGCGGGCAGGCAGATGACTATCTTGCTGTCTTTAATATCTCCTGCCCTTTTTGTTCATTATTGTTGGCTCAGTGGTCACTCATGAGCGCAGGAGGTGTTTGTTTGTGTGTGACAGACGTGCATGGGCTGGGCGCACCACTGCCCGCCACTCCCCGCCACCGCAGCCGCGGGTCGCGCAGGGTCGCCCCATGGGACAATTGTGAAATACGGAATAAATTGCGTTCCGTATTGGTTCAATACGGAACGCAACTTTTAAGCCTACACCTGATGGGCATTTGCGAAGTTTGCTATGTCCTGTTCGGATGCTGGAGCACTGTAAGGAGCACTGTATTGGTGTGACTGCGAGCACTCGTAAGTCAGATGCTCTTTTTGTATGTTTTGGTGTCAGGACAAAAGGCTGCGCGGTCTCGAAGCAGCGACTGTCACATTGGGTTGTCGAAGCTATTCTGCAGGCCTATGAGTCCAAAGGTCTTCGGCCTCCTCGAGTCTCGTGCCATTCCACAAGAAAAATGGCAACTTCCTGGGCAGTGCTGAGAGGTGTTCCAGTGAATGACATCTGTTCCGCCGCAGCATGGACATCGTCTTGTACGTTTGCCCGCTTCTACAGAGTGAATGTGGCAGCTCCTCACCCGGTGGCTTCAGTGGTGCTGTCGGCTTCCTCTCACCGCATCTGAAGTGTCTTCGTGACTATGTTGGTATGTGGTCATCCAGGTGCTAAGCACCGCCCTCTGGCGGTCAGGAGGAATGAAATAGAACGAGAGTTACTTCTGTAACTGGGGTTCTATGAATTCCGGATGACCGGCAGAGTTGCCTGTTATTCAGTCTCCCTGTGAGTACATTCCGAAAAGGAACTAGTACTGAGTGAGCCAGGTCACGCCCACTGGCGTGACTTTGTTGGCATTTTATTCTCGACCTTTGTGCTGCGCACACAATAATAAAGACACATATCTACCTCCATAGCAATGCATTTTAGGAATGAAGACACGAACCAGTCTCCCTTCGTCCCAAATTTCTTCTGCGGGGAGGGGGGAGTGAGTGAGTTTTCTCACTTTACTGTGGCTGGGTGCAACCTCTTTTTGGCTCTATAGTTCCGCTCTTTTGTTCCTACCTGCATCTTTTTCTCAAATTGGCTTTCAGGGTTAAATTCACATACAATTATTGTATAAATCATTCTGCAAATATGACAAAAATATTTATTTCAAATATTTGTGACCACATTAATTTTAAGTGTGTCACAGACCAGTTCCAAAGGGTAGTCAGAGTTGATGCTCCCCATCAGCGCACTTTCTTGCTGGTTGGGCTTTTTCTGTTTAATACAGGGACACTTCCTGGATATGTACTCTTCAATTTCCTTTTCCATGAAAGGCCAGTACAATTGCTTCCAAGCTAAGCTCAGTACCTTTTCAACACCGACATGGCCCATGTTGTTATGGAGCTGAACAAGTGCCGCCTGAATGAAAGCCTTCGGTTTGTGGTCTGTCTGTTAAGGACACTTTGCTCAGTTTGCAGCCTCTTAAAGGGATCCTCTATTTTTAAGACAAGTAATTCTTAAAACATAAATGTTAGTATGAGTTATAATAATTTGATATTAAAACCCCTCTTAATGTTTTTGTTTTAATAAAGTTTGTAAAATTATTTTAAGTGATAGGTCGCCATTCTTGTTACGTCACAGTGCGTGACGTCACTGGCCCCGAATGCCGAAATTGCAGCTTGTCACTCGTTAGCTTTCCCAACATGTCGTCAGTTCTACCCTTCCTATTTGAACCAGATTTGAAAAGTGAAGAGCAGGACAGCAATGTCGGTCGTTCACAAGACAAGGTTCAGGGAAAGATGCGTGCAGCAAATACCTGATAAGACAACAGTTGGGAAAAACTGGTGATGCGAGAGAGTGCTGTTGAACTCCGGTTGGGAGCGAGAGTGTATGCCGTTTGGAAGTCCGGTATTATTAGCAGATATCAAGGTAAGCATTTTGCGTTTTCAAACTTATCCCAATATAATTATGTAGATTGTTAGCATCCAGAGCTGTCGTGTGCTTTACATACAGTACAGGCCAAAGAGCACACCTTGTGTAATCCAGGTCTTGTACATTGTAACGCGTGGTAGCTAGGATACGTGTATAAAAGTACCAGAAAGGAGAGAAGCTTCCACTTATGCACATTTATTCACAAAAAATAATATTTCTACCTTGACCTTCACTCGGGAGCTCAGCAGTACGCAAACACGCGTTCCCTGATGAACGCCAACATTTTTGTAAGGTCCACGTCAGAGTCACTGTCGTCACTGTAGCGTGCCATAGTGCTTTAATTAATTAGTATGATTTGGGGAAAACTCCCACGAAGAATAGTCAACAAAAAAGAAAGCAATACTAATCCAAATCCGTGTTTTTTTACTCACTCGAAGATCCAGGAATTAGACCGATCCCACGGCAATATCGCAGCTGTGATTAGGCCGTCGATTCCACAAAATAGACTGATCCGAAAAGCCGCTGTGGGACCGACGAATAAAAATAAATGGACAGATCCAAAACCATTATTGCAGACGCAATGGGACCCTTACTTGACTGAGGATCCAGGAAAAATGTTCGGGCGCCAGTTGTAACGCGTGGTGGGTAGGATACATGCATACAGGGACCAAAAAGGGGGAGAAGCTTCCACTTATGCACATTTATTCACTAAAAATAATAATTCCACCTTGACCACTCACTTCACTCCCCCTTTTTCCATTTGACTGGAAATTGCATCCAAAAGCAGCACATCGTGGCATTTTACTTCGCGAGTTTAGGCAGCAATAAGCAATTGTTGAACACGCTACACATTTGGAAAGATACTAATTACGTCATCACTGCGAGCCCGCAAACCATGGCGTCACCTAACGGTCAAAATATGGACTAAATATTATAAAATATTGCCATTGATTTAACATTTTATGTGTTTCTAACAACATATTTTAGTACAAGAGAACAATTGTGGTTTATTAGAGCCTACATGTATTTAAATCAGAGGATCACTTTAAGGGTTTCCTAGTGTTGCGTCAATCTTGCCTCTGATTATCTGTTGGTGGTGTGTTATTTTCTTTTAACTTCATGACTTTTCCGATTGCTGGGTCCCTTCTTTTTTCTCGGAATAGTGTCTGGTGACTTATTTGCTGAAGTGGTTCCACATGAGATGGCTTTTAGAGGCGAGGTTGAGCGCAGCCGCCCATGCTACATCTCCCTGGTTGGTTCTCCGACTACCTTCCGGTATGGCACCCACTTGTTCGTCTGACAATTCTTCAGAGCACACTTTTATCAGAGCATCAATATCAAGGGACAGTGAGACAATGGGTCAGCATTTATATTTGTTTTACTGGGCCGGTACTTGATGTCAAAATGAAAATTGGCAAGCTGTTCCACCCAACGATGACCTGCTTCATTGAGTTTTGCAGAGTTGAACACACACGTGGAGGGATTATTGTCTGTATAGACGGTAAAATGGGGTGCTTAGAACAAGTAATCTCTGAATTTGTCCCAAACCGCCCATTTAAAGCCAGACATTTGACCTTCCCACTGCACAAATAATAGTTTTGTTCTGTTGGGGTTAATGTGCATGAACCATATCCAATGACCCTCATCTTTCCTTCCTGGCTTTGGTAAAGAACTGCTTCTAGGCACCTGTGTGTAGTGTGAACAGGACTTTGAAATCAGTATAAGCAAGAACTGGTGGTGTTGTGAGCATGTCTATCAAGTGTTCCAAAAAATCTTTGTGCTTCAGAGTCCATTTTATTGGTGTTCTAGAAGACTGCTGGGGAGACTTTGTCTTATCACGTGTTTTGCTGAGCTGTGGCGTGTCCGACCCACCTGAAGCTAGTAATATAGTGGCTTTGCTATTCGTGAGAAGTCATGCACATATGTTCAAAAAAAACTCAAGAACCCAACAACTGCCGGACCTCTCCAACATTTTGTGGCGTTTTGCTTTCCAGGGCTTGAACAGCTTCAATGTCTTTGGGGTCGATTTTTACACCTTTGGCAGACACTGATCGACCAACATAGCGGACTTCTATGCGAAACAGCTCACGTTTTTCTGGTTTCAGTTTCACCCCATGTTGTTGTAAGGCCTGAAGGACTTTCCTCAACACTTGTACATGCTCATCGAACCACTTGGAAAAACAAAGGACATCATCCAGGCAAGGGATGCAGCATTCATCCCGAAGCACATCAGGCATCATTTCCATGCTTCTTTGACAGTCCGAATGGTATTCTTTTATTCTTCTCAAATCTTCCACTGTCTGCGTGTTTGTATTTGTGTTAATTTGAGGGTGTGGTTGTGTTTCTATTGTTGGAGGGTGAGTGTGATGATTGTGTTATGTAATCTGGAACCCCACTAGATGGACTGGTATAAAAACGGTGTTTAACATCAGTCTCCAAATTAATTGGCAAATCAGTAGCACGTTGAATCAGTTTTCCTTTTAGATAAATTAATGCCAACTGATGACTCATACCTTAATCTTCAAGTTCTCATAAGGTGTCCGACTGCATATGCAAAAGGACAAAGTCCACACAAGTGTTGTCGTCAGTGAAGTTGTTACCCGCTTGACATTCAGTTGCTACGCTACCTGCGACTCGGTAAATGTTTTGGCTTGAAAGCGTGAACAAGTTTTTCTTGATGCTCCACACCAGATCTTCTAGTGTGGTTGGCATGGTGCTTTTTGTTCTGGTTTTGTTTTGTTTTTGCTCCATTCGATCACCTATGTACTTTGCTTGACAACAAGTGGATGTCCAGCCCTTCAGCAGTGCTGTTCCCTCTGTGACGCTTGACTCCGCTCATCGTGGACACCTGCTGGCTCCCTCCTGGACTGCAGACACATGTCACGGTGGCCTCATGGTTCAAATATTTCACTGGATCAGCTCCTCTGCCATTTGTGGAAGAGCGACCCTGGATGAGCCCCCGCTCACCCTGTTACAGGTCCAAAAAACTTGGAATCCCGGATAACAAAAACCAAAACCTGTATTATGTAAATTTCAGCAATAACGATGCTTTTTGGGTTTTACTCCTGTATGAGTTTACGTCTCCCAGCTATTGGGCAGTTGTCATTTTATTAGCATGTACAGGAAGCTCTTCAATGTCACTTAGATCTGCTTCATTTTTTAGCAGGTCTTGTAGTTGTAAATTAGAATCTTCATCAAGCACTCTGGTGACAGTTGGTCTGACTTTTGTGAGGTTCCACGGTGTCATCAAAATAACTGAAGTGAAAGCAAACACTGATTTGAGTTTCCCAGGGTTGTAACAGGAATACTGGACCTTATATTTGACTGGTACCGTTTACAGTAATGAACTGACCTCTTGCTGCTTTACACCCACTATCAAAGAGAAGAACCAACGGGGCATCAATATGCATGCTCTTCACTTTCTTCGGTCAAATTGACCGTGTCTTCAATGTGCATGTGAGGAAATGTAAGTTATTGTAATTTTTGGACAATTTTTGATGCACCAGTCTAAGCCACACCCACCAAATCCCAGGAGAAAACAATTTGTTTATACATAAACTGCATTCGACTATAATCTGCAGGTGCGCACATTGTATTATGGGATATTTACACTAAAAGACATGAAGCTCATTAGTCTGTAAAAAATCATAACTCAGCCGTACTATATTGGTTCAAAGTGTGTGGGGGGAGTAGCGGGTTATAGTCTGAAAATTATGCCAAGTGCAATATGAGTAAATAGTGTTCATACCTTCTGTAGATTCCTTCTACAAAGTTTGATTTTTACCTAAAACATTTGTAATTTCTTATCTCCTGTGTAATCTATCCTTATTGTTGTTTCATCTATATTTAGCTCCCACTCTTTTTTCACCTCTCATTATACTGTCTTTGCTCTCTTTTCTCACTTCGAAATGCCTGCTTTATTTCATGTCTCACTTGTCTTTCCTGATGCCAGACATTCTCTTCATTCCATGTTGCCAATCAAATCTGTGTTGTCCGTGTAGTTTTTTCCATTCATTCTTTTGTCTTTTTTAATCCTTTATCTCCAGAGCAATCTCTGCAGTTTTAACTCTATTAACCTTTTCTCTTTCAGGACACATCAAGTTGAATTTGTATAAATTAGGTGCTTTCTACCTTGATATGTATAAATTAGGTGCTTTCTACCTTGATAAGGATTTATTCATGGTAAAATAATATAACATCTGGATTTACATAGCCTTACAATATCACTTCCAAATACTTCCGCCTCTGTATTGTTGCTGAGCATGCGGTCCCATTTTTCGGCAAAGATTGTATACCTGTTTGCAATATGCACATGGGTGGCCTTGATAGCCTGTTTGCATAAATCATTCACAGCACAATAAATAGACTGCTCAAAGAAGATGATGGTAAGAGAGGTAAGTAAATGAAAATCTCTATGCCCCCAGTCGCATTTCCTCATTTCGACAAGGACTTTGTACTTGATTTTGTTTGCACCTGTCATCTGTCAAGTATGTGTGCCTCAATAGCCTTTTTTTTTCTTTTCAAATTAGAAATTACTTAAGCAAACTTGTATGACATTTAATTTTACTGCCATAAAGAACTCATACATACAGAGCTGAACATATATTGTAGCGTCACTCCATTCAACAAAAGCAATAAATATTTAAACAGGTCACTTAAACTGTCAATTGGTGAGAGATGTAAGATGTGTGTTCTCTGGAAACTAGCATTCTTTGACAAATATAACTGTCAGCCGTTTATGTAACTGTCTGATTAGATGATAAAAAATCAAAATGGAGTGCACTTCACACATTTACGCTCCAATGGGATGCCATGAATACAAGGGCGTAGGTTTGGTCTCAACATTGGTAGGGACGTTATAACGGCATAACCTGCATTCACACTTTCTGCTGGGGATGGGACATGATAGGCTAAATGATCAATGGAAAATAAATCTGTATTGTATTTAATGCGTATTGGTCAGGTGATACACCATTCGATTCAAACTTGGTTTCAAAAACTACTAAAGAAAGATTTTGAAAACTTCCAAAATAAATGTCTGGATTTTATTAGCAAATTTAAATTGCAATATATCAACATAAATAATATTAGCATACTTATTGTACATACTGTATATACTTTTTACCTCAACTATGATTGATGTATGATTATCTGAAAAAATGTCTGCATATGCTGAAAATAACAATATTTTAAAATATATAATGTAGAAAATAAATAAATACATTTTTAAAAAATGCAAGTCATCAGCCAATCAAACGTGCATTTTAGGGGGAAAAAAATGGACCGGTACATTCAGCCAGTGAGACGAGGTAAACGTAAGTCTTAACATAATGAAAATAAATCACTCAATGGTAGGGTAAATTCTATCCTTACAGCATTTGGGATGACAAAATTACACAAAATTACTCTACCTATATAACTGTACTCATTATTGTATGCAAATAAGGTTGCTCAGAAGTCGGTGGGGACAATTTGAGCAACCTGAAAAGTTGGTAGTGTTATGTGTCTACCGTCCACATGCAAACCTACACCCTTGCATGAAAGTGCTCAGTGACTTGCAATAGGACACTTTAACAATGGACAGTTCGACGTGGCATTCGAACTGACGACAATTCGATCAATGTTTGTGACCACCATTTGGGATTAACCCTACTTGTGAAAGGTTTCGATAACTGTGTTCTTGGCATCTGTCAAGTCATCAGTCTTCCCCATGATTGTGTGGCCTCCTGACCCAGAATGAGGTCCAGGGAACCAAAGCAAGTGTTTTGAGTTATTTTTGCTGATTCTGGTATGACACCATGAGTTCCTAGAAATGTGCGTTTTTACAATACAGTATTTCAATATTTGGGGGCATTGAATTCTGGTCTGTAAACCATAATTAAAGAAAATACAAGAATAAACATGAAATATTTCAATTTGTGTAACGATTTCAAAAGTTATGTTATGGTTACTCCATGAAGTTACTCACAATGAATCTGGAAATTCTTATTGATTAATGTTTTTATTGGACACACGAGCCTATCGTACCACAACAGCGTACCGCACGTAACACGTCACCCTTGCTCATTAATATTCATGACGTTAGCAACTGTTAGATGCATGTAAATAGTGTACGAACGAGAGGTTTACAGAGCTAAACCTACCAATTCTGTCCGAAAACAATGTTATTGGTGCCAAATCTCACTGGTAAAGATGTGGAAGAACATGCAAATGTTCAGTTAAAGAGATGGTTTGAGTGTCGAGGGCTGAAAAAGACGGGAAAAAGAGCCAACCTTATCCCGAGGTAGCTTTTTTATCGACACCTTTTTCTTGTGTGCATTGCCTTATGACACTGATGATGACATTCTCCTGTTTCAACAAGCTGTCCATTACCACCATATGCCCTTTCTTTCTTATATATTAAATCCTCTGTTTATCTTACGTCTCTGACCGTTCTCTGGGGTCATTAATATTGCTATTTTTGTGTGGCGATCACAAATGCTACTCAGTGACAGCCAACGAACACTGTTAATTTTTTCACTAATAACTAATCCTAATTCTATTTATTTACACTTCCCCCTTACTAAGGTTGTTTCTGATAAATCTAGAGCTTACCTGCAGGCATGAACAGGCTTACTACAAAAAGACCAAGGTCAAACACGGCTAATTTTTTAAAACATCCGTATTGTAGAAAAATAGGCCTACATGACTGTTGTGATACATACCGTATTGGCCCGAATATAAGACGGCCCTGATTATAAGACAACCCCCTCTTTTTCAAGACTCAAGTTTGAAAAAAGACTTTTTGAACACCAAATTAATTTCTATACAGAAAATAATTACAGTACATCCGAAACAAATGATTATAACAATATATTTGAGAGAAAAAGCATGTTATTTTGACTCATTCAAATCTTAATATCTGAACATTTAAATATGTAAACTAAAGTGCAATCACATTCGTAAATGAATGGCTTCTGGTTTTTGAAATGTAAATAAACCAATCTATTGTGATAAAACAACAAAATTGAAATAACTGCATTAACCATCAAAGTGAAGTCTAACTGTAACTATAGTCTTGAAACAAATCTGAATAAGGAAAAACAATGCAATAAAATCATGCAAACTGGTTAAACTAAAAAGAGTAGCTGAGATCTGTCATGACAGAACATCGTTTCAATGATATCTGGCGCCAGGGCCGGCCCAGCCAATACACAGACTATGCAGCTGCTTAATAGGGGGCAATCTGGCAATTGTTTAATTCATATTCTATTTCTTTTTTTTTTTTACTACAGTTTGCTTTATTTGACTTTTGTGAGTTTTGATACTTGATTACAAGCTTAAAAAATAAAAGTTCTTCCTTAACTTCTTTCCTCTTTTAGAAAAAGATTTGGTGATATCTACTGTAAGTACTGACAATCATTTGGGGTGAGAAGTTTGAAGAGTGTAGTGCCACAAAATCTGATTAATATACAAAATATGGACATATAGGTTGGATTGCATGTATGGGTTTCACAGTACACTGTGATGAAATGGTAGGCCAAAAATATGGGCCCCTTGGCATTATTTTGCTTAGGGCCCCCAAATGGCCTGGGCTGGCCCTGTCTGGCGCCATCTAGTGTCGTGAATGGGGAGAATAGCTGAGATCTGTCATGACAGAACATCGCTTCAATGATATCTGGCGCCATCTAGCGTCGTGAATGGATATAATGTCTAGACCGCAAATATAAGACGACCCCCTCTTTTTCAGTGTTATTTCAATGCAAAAAACATCGTCTTATATTCGGGCCAGTACGGTAAATGAAATTTGAATTTTTTTCAGGTCATTCATTGTCAGACAGAAGCAGCACGGCAAAATCCCACGCTACCAAAAAAGAGTAAAAATATCAAAATGGCTTACCTCTTCGGGGCAGGAGAAAATATCCTTCATATGTGGACGGTCGTAATATCTAGAGTCGTTTCTACAAGTTCCATAGCAGCAGTGTTTACCCGTTTTTGAAAGATTACCAGCAGAAAACACACAGTTGGTTGTATGCGAGCGCTCTTCTATGCTGACCACCTTCCGGTTTACGATGGTGACGTCACGCAGCCTTGCGGTCTAAAAAAGCATTCGTGCAGCAAGCTATTACCTGTTGTCATTGAACTGAGTTGCAGGCCAATTCTGTTAAAAATTATAAATAATGATCTCCCTTGTGGTTGTGGGATCATGTCATTTTGTGATTGCAAGAACGTTTTGGGATTGTGTCAACACTATACTCTATGTAGTCATACAGTACGCGCCTCAAAACAGAGGTCTTGTATGACAGGTTTTCTGACACGCCCACATGTCAACACACACACATTTGACACAAACACCCACTGGGCGTGGAAAGACTGTCACTTTGATACTGGCAGTCTGCCTGGTCTAGTCTCACTGCCATTCTTGTTGAGTTCCAATACTGAGTCACTGAGCAGTCACAGTGGCAGACAATCCTTATTGCCGACTTACACAACACTCTCAAGATGGCAGGAGAGAGTGTGCCCGAGCGTCCAGACCTGAAGGAGATGGGAGAAGAGGAACTGTGGGAACTTATTAATGATAACCGCCATCGGCTGTCCTTGGGGGTGCGGCCGTGTGTCGTGATCCCGTACCTCAGGCAAGCCAGGGTGCTCACTGAGATGGACGAGGATGAGATTCTTTCCAGCCACAACCTCACCAACCGCTCAATGAGAACAAGTAAGATGTTGTTGTCTGCATGGTTTTATTGTCTGGAGATGTCAACTCTTTCCTATGCAAAATATTGACACACTCACTGGCAAATTATTCACACGTGTAATTGTAGGTATTGCATGATTATAGTATTGTAGTCGAAGTAATGAGTGAAACAACTGGCAATTTTGATTGCTTTGTCTAGTAACATTTTCACTTAATCTGTGGCCAGGTGTACATTGTAAACGAGAAGCCGCAGTATATTTGAACTGTAATGACCATTAAAAATAATTTTCATTCACTTTGAAGTTGATTGTTGAGCATTTTTTTTGTTATTTCAGTTATCTTGGTTCATCATTTATAAACTGGCATAATCAAAAGCTATTGAATGATAAAAATTCATTTCTACCACTTTGGCATGTAGTAAGTCGTCAAGCTTTGCCTACACCCTGGAAACATACAACTTAAAGTGACCTGAAGTATTATGTGTTTTGTATTATTTTTAGGGCTGTCAAACGATTAAAATTTTTAATCGAGTTAATCACAGCTTAAAAATTAATTAATCGTAATTAATCGCAATTCAAACCATCTATAAAATATGCCATATTTTTCTGTAAATTTTTGTTGGAATGGAAAGATAAGACACGAGACGGATATATACATTCAACATACTGTACATAAGGACTGTATTTGTTTATTATAACAATAAATCAGCAAGATGGCATTAACATTAACATTCTGTTAAAGCGATCCATGGATAGAAAGACCAGTACAAGTTATAGAAATTTTATATTAAAACCCCTCTTAATGTTTTCGTTTTAATAAAATTTGTAAAATTTTCAATCAAAGAATAAACTAGTAGCTAGCCATTGTTGATGTCAATAATTACACAATGCTCATTGTGCTCATTGTGTATCCCATAAAATAAGTCGCACCCAAGCGCCAGCAGAGGGCAACAAAACACAAACACAAGTAACAAGTAGACATGACACTGCTGTCATTTTAATCTGTTTGAGAGGGGCATGTGCGTTAGTTGCGTCAAATATTTTAACATGATTAATTTAAAAAATGAATTACCGCCCGTTAACACGATAATTTTGACAGCCCTAATTATTTATTTATTTGCTCTGTTGTGGGGACCCAAACATGGAGCAAACTGATGTAGGCGATTCTGTAGTAATATACTATTTTTCAAGTTTGGAAATGAGAACGTCCCACTGTTGGTAGGCCATATGATGGATCTGCTGCGGACCCAGGGTAGGAATGGTGCTGTGGCTTTGCTGGAAAGCCTAATGATACACTACCCAACCCTCTACACTCAAGTAACTGGACGGAAGCCCAGCACGGAACCCTCAAGATTCAGTGGTTTGTTACCAAATTTCACCTAGCAAAAAATTAAGTTGTACTTGCTGCATGTCTAACTTGCCAATTGTCATCTGGGCTCTCTTGGCAGGCCTGATAAAATATTCCGAACTGACCGAGTATCTTATCAGAGCGGTAACCGGAATGCAGGATGAGCTTCGAGAAGCTCGCTGTGAGGCTGGAAGAATGAGTGCTCGCTGTGCCTCCCTGGAGTCTGAGATTCAGCAGGTCATGGAGCACGAAGAGAAGTCCAGATGTCTCCAGTTGGAATATGAGCGCATGCATAGACACTTGTCTTCGCTGCAACGTGAAGTCACGCAATTGAAAGATGAGAAGTGTGATTTGTACGTACGCTATACTGCCGCCATCGAGGAGAAATCCGCTGTGAGCACGCGCCTGCATGACCTCAACTTGCAGGTTGGTAGTCATCACGAATGTCATTGTTTTCAAAAATAGAACATCCAAAATGCACCTGATTATAGTCTGTCATCTCAATGGAAACTTCACTAATTGATTGAGTAACTGCATCGCATAATTAAAGTTTTACCCTACGTGTTTTGGCTTCTGGCCAGTTTCTACATCAATTGAATGGAAAGGCAGTTAACTTTGGAGCTGTGTACTATATTTACTGTAGTATAAATATCAACACTGAGCTAACATCTGTTGTTCAGATAAAAAAAATATGGTTCATCAGGAAAAACAACACTACTTACAGTCGTGGTGTCACTTCAACCACAAGTCTTTGCGCCTGCTTTGTTTTCTGACACGTGTACTTAAACTGGGTGTGATTGATTAACTCTGCAAGTACATTTAACTTTGCCAGAGGTGTCTGTGTTCAACTCACTTAACTGACTCTGCGCCAAGAGTGATCTTAACACTGCTGGTGTTAAAACAACACCCAAATCAACACCGATCAACTCAAAAATTATTTACACCAAAAAATCAACTCCACAGATTTTGCTGTGTATGGCACCCTCAGAGGGACAAAAGTTTGTGCAATCACGTTACATATATATTAAGCAACGCTTTTTCACAAGTGTTTTAATTGACTCTCTTACATGATAAATAGAACAATGGGTTCAGTAATGTGTAAAAACACAAAACTAATGTGTTTTTCAATGAAAAACCTATTTAAAGGTTGAAATAGTGCATGTGCATTATTTTCGAGTGTGGGTGCGAGGGACGGCCAGTCAACGACTTGATGTCACATCCTTTCCTACAATGGTGTCGCACATGCATATTAACAAGGGGGATAATTTTGGCTAAGACTATAGACACAAATATTATGACACTGATACTTCAGATATTTATCAAACTCTACAATATTGCTTCAGGGACCATACATATTTTTTCAGCTGACCTATATATCGGATAGAAAACTATAAAAATAATTAGCTGCATGAAATGTTTTGCACATATCAACAAACATAAATGTTTTCCAATGAAAAAAATATTTAAAATCAGCTGAAACTGGATTGCATTTAAAAGGTAAACACAACTGAACTATTCTGAACAAGTAAACTGAACGAAAAAAAAAAAAAAAAAAGTCAAAAGTTTAAATTTTCATGATTTACAATTTGAACATTAATTGTGTTATTATTATTTACCTAACGCTAAAGGGATGCCGTGAACCTCTATTTTTATTAATGCAACGCTTTTTTGTAAACTAGTGATGCAGCTGAGCTGGTCATGAAAATCCTTAAAAAACCCTTATCATTTTTGGTTGAGTGGAAGCATTGAGAGTGCATAGAGTATAGTTGTAGTTAAAGATAAACGATAATATCGGTCACCGATAATTATCGGCCGATAATGGCAATTATGACGTCACACAGATAATCCAGATAATAAAAAAATTCAACCGATAATGCAATCCGATAATTATATACTTGATTTAGCCTCCAAATGTGCGCAACCGAAGAATACAGCACGCCGCCTCCTCAACCCCTCCTCTCTGAAGCCCCTGAGGGAGGAGGGGGTGAGGAGGCGGAGTTACACGACAAGAAGCAGTTGTATATTATGGCGGCTGTTACTAAAAAAACGAGCTCTCGCCATCTGCGAAACATGCACCGCAGAAGTTCCACGAGGTGGAAAGAAAGCGTCCTCATTCAACACCACTAACCCAGCAGACATTTAAAACTGCATCACAAAGATTTTTGGAACGAATACAAGGCTGCTGCTAGAGGGAATGCTAAAGCTATTGTAAACACAAACTAAACTACAGGGCTTGTGACGATACAGAGTCGGGTTGTTTTGGAATGCAGCCCAAGGCGGATGGTAAACACGCATCTAAGGCTAAACACCGGCACGACTCGAGACCGATAGTCGACAAGTAGCTGTCTTCCGACGGAGCCCGCCGCTCTGGCCGGTCTGGCAGGCCGTTGCTGAGCCTGGTTCCCCGGCGGCGGAACCTCCGGCGAACACCCCGGTTTCTCGAGCGTTCCCCCACGGCGAGCAAGACGTGAGGCGTGCACCTCCGTCGGGAACAGAGCCAGGCCCCGAATACGCCGCGGCGAACCGGCCGGATTATCCGGTACGATCGTAGCTGCCTTCGCCGAGACGAGACACGTTTTTTTTTTTTACCGAACTGACCCGAGAGCCAAAGCCTCGGATAAAAACATAATGCTGTTAATACGACAACCATTCGTCATGAAAAACATGCCAATCACATTTCACCACAGACAGTTGGACAAGTGATGTCCAGTAAACAAGCTTATCATGACGGCACAGTGATTCGATGATAATTTAAACATGCAGAAAAAAAGTCAGTAATGCATTCAGTATGTAAAAGGACAAGCGGTCAGATGACTTTGTAACACTGCCTTTATTTTCGGCTTAACAAAACTCAGGCACAAAAAAACAAGCACGGGGACGCGAGCTCCAACTCCGTCCAAATAGTACTGCCGTGTATCAGTTTAGCTGCTGTAAAGCAAGTGTCGTGAGTGCCGCAAATGTAAACAAAGCGCTGCAGAATGGGTACATGACATCTCGCTCTTTTGAGTTAATCATTTTTACAGTGTGCAACAAAGCATATAACATTAGCAATCACTTTTCAAATTAGTTAACTTATTTGTCTGCTCAATTACAGTCACAGTGGATAATCAAAACTTATTGGCACTTATTAACACTTATCAATTTAATGCACATCCCAGTTGTAATGAAGTAACAATGATATTCTGTAGCCACAAATATTCAAAATCTTTCCTTCCAATTTTTTTATTAAAAAAAAAAATTTTTTTTTTAGGATTAAGTATAATAATTTATTGCTTAAAATAAGGCTGCTAAGATTATTTTCAGCTAGCTATTTTTCTTCCAAGAAATCTGAGAGAAATACACTTGAAGCGCTGGCAGATAATTTCACTTATTTCCAATAGATTGACACTTAAAACGGACTAGTTTTAAGGAGGTGTGTTTTTGCAGTGTAGTAATGTTATATATGTTAGGAATGGCTTACTTTTAAAGGCATTTCTGTGCGACTTAGGCATTTACTCTATAAGTAATTGTTGCCAAAAGTTTACCATTACACAATGTCAGACAATCTATCATTATTTAGATGTTGGAACTGACTACTTGTTCATATTTTATGTTGGAAAAAAAAAGAGCAATAAATTATTTTTTGCACAGTTGTATTTTCTGTGTATACTTTAAAAATGTACGTAAATATAGGCTTGACATTATCGGTTATCGGTTGGAATGAGGAGGAAATTATCGGTTATCGGTATCGGTTGAAAAATGTATTATCGTTCATCACTAGTTGTAGTGGATTTTTCTGACTTTTACATTGCATTCAAGTCATGTACTGTATTTAACTGTACAATCAGCTGTAAAAATACGAAGGCCTGTAATAGTCATAATGTTGCAGCACCCTGGAATCACACTATATTTTATCGTCCTTGTGTCACGGCAGATCTATCAGCTGCAAACAGAATTGCAAAAGGCCCAAACCGAGAACGCTTTCCAGAAACGACGTTCTCTCAGATCCTTGCCTCTTGCCGAGGCGTCTCAACTGCAAGAGGAGGTCCGGAGTCTACGCTGCCAGATCATGAAGATAGAAAAACTCAACCCAGTGAGATGAAGCACTTGTAACGCATATACAGTACTGTATTTTAGCTGCTATGTTGTTATTTCATCCCATCTCTTGTCAGGCTCACCAGGATATTCTAGCCCAGGATCTTGCTGAAGCTATAGATAGCCAGGTGGAACTTGCAGGTCAGCTCAGGTGTTACAGAGAAGAAAATGAACAGTTGCACAAAGAAAAACAAGAGGTAAGATTAATAGCCGTGTGCTGTGGAATTGTTGGATGCAAATTAAACGTACAAGAGGTCTGCTGTAATAGTGAACGGGATATTTATACAAATGTAGCTGCAATGTGACTTAGAATATGTCATTAGGTGTTCCGTAAATTCTCAGTTAGCAGCTTTCTACCTCGCTTCAAGGTGCCCTCGTGCTGGACAGCAAACGCATAACAGTTCTAGAATGGAATTTCTGAAATCTGGCAGCCAACATCAATGAAAATTTGCTGACATAAACATGTGGTTTATGTGTGTGGTTAAGATGAGTGTTTACTTCACCATTAAATGCTTGGTGTAGTCATGGAATGTTCATTCCCACAACTGTATTATGTATGTAATTGTTCAGTTTCTGGATCAGAACGAGTCTCTAAGCCTCCAAGTTCAGCAGTTGACATTGGACTGCAACATGCACCAACAGAAGAGCAATGTATTTCAGAACCAGATGAGAGATCTGCAGACTGAGAGAGATCAAGTAAGTATTTTCGGTCATATTAAGCTAAGAAACTAACTGAATCACAAATTATTTTTGCATATTCTTGCATTGTTAAATAGAGATAGGAAATAAAGTTTTCTTACCGATTCATTCAAGAAATATACCGTAATTTTCAGACTATAAGGCGCACCGAAAACGACACGAAAATGGCATTTGTTTTTAGAGAAACCGCACTTGACTATAAGCTGCAGCTGTCCTCAGTATTCCGTTAGTATTCCAGTTGTTTTAGAAATTGCTACTTATGGTATTTGGTAACACTTTATTTGACAGTGGCGCCATAAGACTCATTAGACAATAGTAAACATGACATGAGACTGTCATGAGCATTAATGAATGCTTATAACTAGGGCTGTCAAACGATTCAATATTTTAATCGAGTTAATCACAGCTTAAAAATTAATTAATCATAATTAATCGCAATTCAAACCATCTATAAAATATGCCATATTTTTCTGTAAATTATTGTTCGAATGGAAAGATAAGACACAAGACGGATATATACATTCAACATACTGTACGTAAGTACTGTATTTGTTCATTATAACAATAAATCAACAAGATGGCATTAACATTATTAACATTCAGTTAAAGCGATCCACGGATAGAAAGACTTGTAGTTCTTAAAAGATAAGGTTAGTGCAAGTTATAGAAATTTTACATTAAAACCCCTCTTGTCTAGTCACTATTCAGAGAGAACAAGAGTAAATGTGAGCACAGAATATTGCAAACGTTCTCAAAATGTAACAACCGTAATAACACTAACCCCCCCCCCCCCCCCCCCCCCCCCCCCCAATATTGGGACTGTAGAAATTGAACCGTGATATAACGAGTTCATACTATGTGAAATGTGACTTGATTTTCATGTTTTTATTTCTTAATGTGTCAATTTTGGATGGCTTGCTTTCACTGTTCACATGCAATATGAAATATTTTAAAACAGGCTAGTTTTTTAAAATGAATTCTATTGTCGTTTCTGCTTTGTAGGCATACCTTTCCAGAAACGAGGCCCAATCCCAGATCGCCGCCATTTTGGCTGAGAAGGACATTCTAAGATCTCAAATGATAGAACTCCAGGAGAGAGATTTTAGTGTGACTGTCAAGCACAACAAAGAATGGCAGAGGTCAAAGGTAATTTTGGACGCCCCCCAAAAATGCATTGATGCACAAAAAATGAATTGCTAATGTAATGTAATTTAAAAAAACAAAAAACAAAAACACAACAACTATTTTATAGGAAAGGGGGATTAGCTGGGATTGTCCTCTATCCAAATCTGAAGATTCGTCATTCCCAGGTCGTCACAGACTTTGCCGCATGGATGCAGTTCGTTCTATATCAGTGAATTCCTTCACAACTGAGGTGTGTGGATGAAAGTTATTAAGCTATTTTCAAAATTGCCATTGTTCAGGGGAGTTTTTGAAACCTAAGAACGCATCTAAAAATATTTCCTCATTCACAAGCAACATAATACACATCCTGTAACTTCACAATAGTGAGCAGTCTTTTGATTATTTCGGCTTCATTGTTGGGTAACAGTACTAAAATTATCGTCACAAAAAGAATAATGGGCAGTTTTGAAAGACTTGTCAGAGAATTGTTATGACAGCTTCAGCCCCCACCCCCTAATATTAGTTGGCATTGAATTGAGAAGCATGATAAGTAGTTTTTGTTATGGTTGTTTTGAAAATATGTTAAAGAAAAAATGAGACCAATCACTTTTCTGAATGACCACTTTTGCGTTTGTAAGCATCAATGTTTTTGTTTTTTTTTAAAGATATTTGCGTATGTGTTTTCATCCACATTTATCTTCAAGTGTGAAGATCCATTAGCAAGTAGTGTCCGATCCGGAGACGTCGAGCCTCCCAGTCCCCAGTCTCTCCGTAGAAGAGAGGGAACTCTTCATGAGGACAGCATGTGAGTCTGATTCTGTGTAATACTGTATTTTACTGGGGTTCTCCTATTGAAAAGTAAATAAGCTCAATGGCCCTTGACTTGGTAAATTTAGCCATGACAGATACATTTTTTATATGTACAGTATAATCTGTCTGTTTTAAGAGGATCAACTTGGCCTGTCAAACCTGTCTGAGTTCCATGTACGCATTGTTTTCTGATTTTTAGCCTGGAAACAACGGAGACCGATGATTCTTCGTTGGAGGACTTTGAGATCCTTCCCACTGGTATGTTTTGCATATTATACGTCTTAATAAAGTGTGTATGTGTGGGGAAAATCAAAGATCTTTTTCTTAAAAGGATTTCATCCTGCTTAGATTGAAAGCTTTACTCAAGCCTGTAGTCTTTCAATTTGCATGCAAGAATCATATTTGGGTAACGATAAGCATCTATAATTTGAGATGATATCAGCAGATACTGCAATTCTCTAGCCACTATGTGAAAAATATAAATCATGAAATATAGCAGCTATAACGAAAGACTAGTTTTTTCACATTAGCCTCACATTGACGATATACGGATACGAATTTCTGTTGAAACATCTACAGTTTTCTTGTCATTGTTGTGCTTGCACGGGATTATTCATTCCAAGGACAAGGCTTTAAATCCGCCATTAGTGTAAATGTAAGTGCTTGTTATTCCATATGTCACATGTGATCAAATGACAACTAGTCAGTCAAAGGTGTACCTCTAAGTGAATAAATTGTAGTACCTACAAACCTGGGTTGAAATGTGATGTTTTCAACCATTAAGGGACATATCACAAATGCATTACAAATTAAAAAAAAAAAAATTACTATAACCTTAATGACTAATCATTTATTGAAATCTCATCTGTTTAGTGGTGAGGGAAGACGATTCCCCAGCAAGACAGCGATGTGCTCCTAGAAGAACCAAAAACGTGTACAGGTGAAGTAATCACATAACCAACAATATTATATATATATATATATACAGTACTGTATATATATTTTTTTAATTATTAAATTTATTAGGATCATGGAAGCTTCCACTTGGGGAAAATATATACATACAGTATATCCTGTATATACATAATATAATAAAAATATACAGTACTGTGCAAAAGTTTTAGGCAGGTGTCTTGCCTAAAACTTTTGCACAGTACTGTACATATATATATATATATATATATATATATATATATATTTTTTTTTTTTTTTTTACAGTGAGGAGCAGAAGTATTTGCACCCCTTGTGATTAGATAGGTAGAGGTCTGAAATTTCAATAATAGATGCATTTCCACTTATACAGACATAATCAAAAAAAAGAAAAAAAATCTGGAACTCACATTGTATAATTTTTCAATAATTTATTTGTAATTTACTGGGGTTCATAAGTATTTGTACCCCTGAAAATCAGCAATAATTATGACATTCAAAGAGTTGTCAGTCTACCCTTAAAAAAAAGTCCTCCTTTACCCCATGAGTAACCACCAACCCACCACCAGTTTGAGCTCATTATTGTCACCCATGCACCCCACAGTCAGTCATAATCCAACTGCTACCATGGGCAAGACCAGAGAGCTTTCGAAAGACACCAGAGAAAATATTGTTGAGCTCCACAAAGCTGGAAAATGCTACGGGACAATTGGAAAGCAGCTTGGTGAGAATGAAACAACAGTAGCAACAATTGTTAGAAAATGGATAAGGCTAAACATGACTGATAATCTACCTTGGGCGGTGTCTCCATGTAAAATCTCTTCTCGTGGGCCATCACTCATGATGAGAAAAGTGAGGGCTCAGCTTAGAACTACACGGCAGAGCTGGTCAATGACCTGAAGAGAGCTGGATGTACAGTTTCAAAGCCTACTGTCAGTAGAACACTATGATGCAATGGTTTAAAATCATGCATTGCACAGAAGGTTCCCCTGATGAAGCCAGTGTGTGTGAAGGTCCGTCTGAAGTTTTCCAGGGACCATCTGAATGATGCATAGGGGTCATGGAAGAAAGTCATGTGGTCAGATGAGACCAAAGTAAACTCTTTGTACAAGCTTTACTCGTTGTGTGTGGAAGAAAAAGAAGGATGAGTGCAATCCCAAGAACACCATCCCCACTGTGAAGTATGGAGGTGGAAACCTCATGCTTTAGGGCTGCTTTTCGGCAAAGGGGACAGGATGACTGTACTGTATTAAGCAGAAGATGAATGGTGAAATGTATTGTCAGATTTTGAACCACAAGCTCCTTCTCTCAGTCAGAGAGTTGACGATGAGTCATGGCTTGATCTTCCAACATGACAATGATCTGAAGCACCAAGTTGACCAAGGAGTGGCTGCGTAAAAAGCATGTCAAGGTTCTTTGGATGGAACTGAAACTTCGTGTTTCTCAATGACAGCCCTGAAACCTGACAGATCTGGACAAGATTTGTGTTGAGGAATGGGCCAAAATCCCTGTTTCGGGATGTGAAAACCTGGTGAAGAACTAGAGAAAGCGCCTGACCTCTGTAATGGCAAACAAAGGCTTCTGCACTAAATATTAGCACTGATTTCCCCAGGGGTACAAATACTTACGAACCCCAGTAAATCACAAATAAGCAATTGAAAAATCATACAATATGAGTTCCGGATTTTTTTTTTTTTTTTTTTAGATTATGTCTCCATAAGTGGAAATGCACTTATGATTGAAATGTCAGACCTCTACCTATTTTCCAACTGGGTGAACTTGCAAAATCACAAGGGGTGCAAACACTTCTGCTCCTCACTGTATATATATAAAGTATTATGATATCTTCAAACCATTCACATTTAATATGATGATAGCTTTTAACCATTCACATTTAAGATCAGTCATCCATCGGCACAGAGAATGTGGTATCAACATGTAGAACAGAGGTCAAACATGTAACAATGGAAGTCTGTTTGAATATTGACACTATTTTCCACAAGGTTAAACATTAGGCAAGACAATCCAGAAAAGGCAAATTTATGCAAAGATTATTTGAAGACCCAAAAGAATAAAAAATGCTGACCTACTTTTTTGGACAGTAGTGTCAACTTTATTTTCTATGCTCTCCCCGCAGCCTGCATAAAAGTTCTGTACCTCCCTTCCTCGTGCGTTCACGTCCAAAAGCAATACGAGTCAACGGCCGCGTAGTCACCATTGCCTTCCAGGGAGAGACTTTGCTAAATCAGATTGCCGTGGTAGGAGGTAATAAGACTGGAGTCTTTGTGCATGAAGTAACGGAAGGGAGTTCAGCACATACTGTGGGTATCACCCACGGTGCTCAAATTGTGGAGGTAAGACAAAAACGATTTGATGATAATTATTATGGTATATGCAGGTGCCTCATTACACTGTGATGGATTGCAGGTGAGGTACCAACAGGACCAGAAAGCTGTCAAGATGGTCCTGGAAGATTCCACATTAGAAGAAGCTCAGTGGGCACTTGGCCAAGTCACTGGTCTCTGCCATCTCTCTTTGCGTCCCAGGCAAGACGGTATGTCCCACCGTGTGTTTGTAAAACCTGGATGTACATTTTTCATTTTAATACTGTGTTTCGCCTGTTAACATTTCTCCAGAACCCCAAACGTGGCAATTCATGTAGGTTAAATCAATAAACTCAATAATCAGACAAACAATAATGCAGGGAAATAAATGGAGTAAAAATAAAGTACTTCATATTACATTATTTAAAAATCCTTACAGTACGTCCAGTATTTCAATTAGTATTTAACAATTTTTTATGTTCAAAATAATTATTTTAAGAAAGTGACGTTGTGTCGACGAATGCAATGGTTCCACTGTGAAAGTTCTGCAAGCCAAACATCTAGTTCAATGTGTCACCCAAATATATTAACCCAAATATATACTCATGAGCGAGTACACATGCAAATTTTGATCTGGTACAAATGTTAATACGTGTTAGGTGGAAAGTCTTACGGCAAGTACAAAACTGCAATGCTTCCACTGTTTCATTGTTTGCTCTGCCACTTTTTGATGAGGGGAGTGTGGTTTTTACCTGACATTTTCATTTTTTCGCCTTAGTTTTTGTCCTTTGGATGAAAAGGTCTTAGTCACATTTTAGTCATGTCAGGGGTCTCTAACCTTTTGTCTTCAAAGAGCTACTTTTCCAAAACAAAAACGACTTAGAGCTGTTTATTTTCAACAAATCAATTTCCATAGCTGTCTCAATACTGCCATCAGTGAAAGGCTCGTTTCTTTACTATGTGCACCATTTTAAACAAAGACTCTGTTACTGCACTGGTCTTCTTGGGTTTGGTGAAGAGTGTAAGCGGTCATTTAAGCACAGATTTCAACCCCTTCACTATTTGCAATTTTTATCACGCTGTAATTTCCAATAAAAAGTTACTATTGACCTCTGTGAAATGTTGCGCCCTTTGGAGAGCGAAGATGTGAGTGACCGGTCGGAGATAGATGCTGTATGTGATCGTTTTATTCAACTGAACTCAGAAAGGCTTTAGTCTAATATCATTCACATATTTTTGGATACTAATTTTTCTTCATTTATTATTTATAATCATTTTGGTGAATTTTTGCAAAATATTGCCGTGTTAGCCTTAAAGGGGAAGTTCAGAATTTTTGACATTAGGCTTAATCTTCAAGCTAGCGGGGGTTTAATTAGTAGAGTTGAGTTGATTTCAACAAATTCTGTGCTGTTATTAATTTATTAGTGTCAGGGCGCCGGAGTGGCTAAGCTAGCGCGAGTCAATGAGCCCGTACTAGCATGCCAATAAAAAACAGCATATGCCCGCATGAAAATCACAGATGACCCGCGCAATCAATAGAGTTGGCTATATTTTCAGGATGAAGCGATTAAAACTTACCATTGCATGTTAATAACTGCAGTATGGACAGCAACATTTGTAATCCAGCTCTGTACCTCTGTAGGTAAGAGGGTGCAGAGCGGAGTGATATTTTCTCCACCGGTGTGTTTATGTCGTAGCCAGCAGCAAGTATCCACAGTTTGTATTGTTCCTATTTCTTCATAGGGAATTTGTGGAAACTCAACCCATTTCTTCTGTTTCCTCAGCCTCTAAATGCACGTTTCATTATGTTGCCGTTCTTCAGTCAAGACTGTAGACTGATGCTGCATTTGAGGAAGGTGGTAAATCAGAGTTTTCCAACCTCCGATCAGGAGAAATATCATTGGAAGACCACTGGAACTGGAGGGCCTTAGTTGCAAAGTCAGAAAAAAAAAAGTACCCCGACTTCAGAAGTCGCTTCAATCGGACGTCTTTCAACAAAATTAGCTGCCCGTCGAAAAACAGACCGTCAATAGTAAAATTAAAGAAGGCAGTTTACACTGTGGTCTTTTTACCTTAGCCGTCGTTTTTCCGCTTAAGAGAAGCCATGTTTGCGGGAGGTCAACATGTCTTTTGATGGCCAAAATAAAAACGCTTGGAACGCTTTGATGTCGCAACTGGTACCACCTGAGTGGGATAAATCAGACTTCCCACCTTCCTCGAATGCAGCATGAGCACGAGTGGCCGAAGCACTCCTCTCTATTGTGGTCGCATTAAGCATCTAAAAAATAGTTCTGCAGAAATAAATGAATTACGGCAGTTTGGTGTGACATTGTTTTGGCCGCATGGGCATTTTGAACAACAATCTGCATTTTGAATTTATTTGACTATGTTAGATCTGTTAGTATGGTTTTTTTATCGGCATGCTAGGGAGGGACCATTGACTCGCGCTAGCTTAGCCACTACAGATGCCCTGAAATTAATAAATAACTAACAAAGTGCACAGAATTTGTTGGGTGTTGGAGCCTATCCCAGCTAATTATGCGCAGGAGGTGGGGTACACCCTTAACTGGTCACCAGGCAATCGCAGGGCTCATATAGACGAACAACCATTCACAATAACACTAGGGGGAATTAGTGTGTTCAATCAGGCTACCATGCACGTTTTTGGAATGTGGGAAGAAGCCAGAGGACCTGGAGAAAACCCATGCAAGCACAGGGAGAAATGCAAGTAATCCTCAAGCAAACAAACACAAAAAACACAATAGCTCGTTAAGCAAATGACTAGCACACATCCTTAAGCATTTATTTATTTAAGTATTTTATTTCTATAGCGACTGACCAATTAGTAGAAATTATCTGTACTAACCGGTTGCCTTGTTTTGTGTGTGAAAATACAGTAATACATTTCCCAGTTTTAGACACTCAACCTCTTGCAACCCTGTCAAAAATCCTTGGATGTCAATACATAACAGAATGTGACACACAACAACAAATGAATTGGCAATAACACAACATGGCACAACTTTTGCCTGAAGCTATTTCTTACACAACTGTTACACAACAGTGGTGAAGAGTGGTACAGAGAACTAGTTTTAATGAGCTATTGCAGCAAGGATGTAGTAGCAATTAAGAGAGCAAAGTATATACGAAGTCATGATTAAAATGCTGCCTTAATTTTTTATTGTTAATGTGTACCCAAACAAAGGAATACTCACATGAACAACTCTTCAAAGACACAAAATGGTAGCATAACACGCGAGTTAAGGCGATGAGAGAACTCAGCATTTAAAACCAGTTAGGCAACCTTTCGAACACTCAACATGAGGTGAGTGTGAGCTTTCAACGTCAGACAGAAAACCCACTAACATTTTTAGCCAGGAATGTATCGTCAGCAAAAACTCCACGTTTTTGTCATGATTTGGTCATCAAAATTGTTCATGTATAATTAAAAAAAAAACAAAAAAACAAAAAACAAAAAAAAACAAACAAACATAAAAACCATCACCGAAATCATTTTTTTCATTGTGGACATTCACGAAAACAGCAATAAATAACATATAGTGTTTCACTAAAAGCCTTGGAGAATTACTGACACATTCTCTTAACTAGCTAACTGCTTATGTTTACACTTTTAGTGCAGAGCTTCTTCCTTTGACAAAGAATTAATGTTTAAACTACTTGCCAAATTGTTAGGAAAATCCATCACGACACTTAATGCCAATCCCAATAAAAGGTGTCCTCATAAATTTTACAATTTCATGTTCTCTGTTTATTGTACAGATTACGAGGCACTTCTCCAGCAATTGCAGCAGAGCGAAATGTCATCAGGCGACTCCTTCTACGTGCGTGTCAACGTGACCATCCCAGCAGGTCCCAAAGAAACATTGACTGTGTCCTGCAATGACATTCTACATGTGACCAACACAAGGCCTGCGGCCACCGAAGACTCCTGGTACGCCAATCAAGTTCATCCCTGCCAGCTTCTGGCCCTCCATAGTGGATTGGTACCCAACTATTACAGGTATTTATGAGTAATGTGCACAGGTTAAGTTCATGAATTTATCACTATCAACCTGCTTCTTGATTTGCTGATATCCCAGAGCACAGCGACTTCTAATTGGGGCTATTGAAGAAATGAACTCTCAAACATGCAAGTCTCAAAAGGTAAGTGTGACTGCTCATAGAGCACAATTACACAGCTCACAGCTGGTTAATATTCCCTTTTCAGGAAGGGGATGCGGTGGATCGGAAAACAGTGAGGATTGTTAGCACGGGTCGCCAGGGCCGAAACCCTCTGTGGGTCAGCGTAGAGAACGAAAAGAGCAAGAGCACAGATTCTGGTAAAATCACTATTAAAAAAGACGGCATATTTATACACACAATGTAAGAAGTAAATCATTGTCTGATTACATTGAATATGCCCTTCCACGCAGATGTAACATCAGCACCGAGAAGTTGTCTAACCCTCATGCCCTATTCGCCGGTCACGCCCCACTTCCCACCCATTTGTCGACCAGTCCTGCTGCTTCCATCCATCCTGGGACGCATCCTGGATAAGAAGGTGGCATCATGGCAGGGCTTTGAGCTCTGTGAACCTGGTAAGAGAACTTTTGCATAATCATTTCTTTAAAACGACGTCAAATGCCACCATTTATTATGGTCATTTTGTTGGGTTGGTACAACAATTTGAGTTGGAAATTGCCAGGATGCTCCTTTTCGAACTACTGTTCTTTTGTTGGACAAAATCGCCTGCCATATTATACAGATTATAATATTGATATTCAATTTGTAAATAAAACCTGTTCTTCAGACAAGAGTAGCTGACAGTATCTTGACATCTTTGACCAGTGTTGGGAACAAGGGTGTAGGTTTGCATAGGGACGGTAGGGACAAAACACTATAATAAGCTCAGTTAAATAAGTAATTTAGATTGTCTTCAAATACTGTATTTTGTAAGGATAGACTAGACCCTACAATTATTAAGTGAATTATTTTTATGTTCAGACTTACATTTCCCCCTTTGCACTTGCTGAGTGTGCCCCTCCAACACACACACACACAAGCACAGCCCCGACTGAATAATGTCATGCCGCCTCCTCCGCCCCATTCAAAGAGGCCACTGTAGGTAATGTAAAAAGACGTCAATGATGTGGTGGGGAACACACCGCTAACTTTGCTATTGAAAGCCCGACCTGCACCAGAGTTAGCATAACTCGAGTAGGAAGCTGCTTAGAAGTGTCGTCCTGTCTGTGTTTTCGACTGTTAATTAAACTGTGAGAAATGTAGAGAAAATGTAGAGGACTCTGCTGGAAACCATAGAACCAGAAAAATGTGAGCAAGAAGCTGCTTAGAGAGGGGTCCCAAGTCTGTGTGTGACAGTCAGTTTTCAATTGTATTTTATTATTGTGGTCTGAAAGCAACCCAAAGGAGCGTTCATTTTTTTGTTGAGTTCGGCTATGCTGGTGGACAGAAGCAGTAGTCTTTTACCAGAAGGAAGTCTCCATTTTGAATTATTTTTGTTAATCCCCCCGGGACAAAAGTTTTTTGTTATATTTATTTAGATAGACAATATTGAGTAGTCCTAAGGGAAAAAAAAATGTTGCATGCCCGAATATTTCAGATTATTAACAAGTTTATATTTATTGTGTATGTTAATATAATTCAAATTATGTATATTGAGTAGTCCTCAGGAAGAAAAAAGATTTTGCATGCCCGAATATTTCAGATTATTAACAAGTTTATATTTATTGTGTATGCTAATATAATTCAAGTTATGTTCAAATATTGCCAATTTAAATTCACTAATAAAATCCAAACACATATTCTGGAATTTTTCAAGTACTTTTTGAAACGGTTTGAATCGAACGGTAGAGTAAATCACCTGAACCAATACACATGAAAGTTAGTATAAGTCAATACAGCTTTATTTTGCATTGATCATTTAGCCTATCAAATAATTAGGTTCATATTCTTTAGAAATGTAGCCCTGACCCCCGTCCACCCAATCTGTTTGATCTTATTAATGTCCCATCCACAGCAAAAAGTGTACATGAAGGTTATGCTCTTATATTATCCCTACCAATTTTGAGACCAAACCTACGCCCTTGGTTGGGAAAGTTCATTTTCTACATAAACTAGTCAAAATTGGATTAACTAAATTCAATTAAAATTAACTGTTCAGTAATAATAATAATAATAATAATAATAATAATAAAAAAAAAACTTTTGTAGTTCTTTTTTGTTGGTTTGCTAAAAGGTACTGGTATTTAGTTCACAATTTTTGGATTAAAAACTTGGATTAAAAACAAATAAGGCAAAACAAAAATTCATTTCACCAAGTAGGGCAAAAACTTTATCAAACACCCAAAGTAGCAAACAAACTAAAAAAATGCTTACAAATGGTTTAGGATCGGATTCTATTCTTTGGCTGTGGACAACAAGCTGACTTGGGTGACGCATCAGGGGGCGATGATACTCTAACACAAAACAGGGAGACTGACTATATATACACACAGAAGGTAATCGGAAACAGGTGGGATGAATTGGTGATGAGGGAGGACATGAGGAAGGGCAAGTGCTTTGAAATGAGGAGGGTAAAACCTTCAAAATAAAGCAGGACATGATGCCACGACACAACAAACCTCACCACGGTGCGACACTTCTCACCAATAATTGCTGCAAGCTATTATTGCCAGAGCCGATATAAAACCACAGACAGCAATTATTTTATCCATTTTAACACTGAAACTGTCAGATTCATCATTATATTGAATTTCAAATCAGTACTGACTTGTTCGTAAAACTCGCTTAAATGTTGGTACTGGGCCAGTGTTGTCAGATTTTGCACCCCATCATAAATTGCAACTTTGCGGTTCTGCACATGCACGGAACGATACAAACGGCTGTGAATGCAGAGATTCCAAAGCTAACACCAAAAACTTTCTAATGTACTTACGTTTAGTCATGGACACACACGAATGGAAGCTCTCCTAACACACCTGACCATGTGGCTGGGCTCAACTCGACTACCCTGTTCTGGTCTTCTCCGTGCCGTTAAGCATTTATTTACACTGTATTCATGTTGCACATGTATGTTTGTGATGCAACGTGTTTATTTAGCAACTTTGGATAATATTGATTGTCCATCTGAACGTATAAATAATCTTATTTACCGCCATAAAAGCACCACGTTACGAGAGCTGTCGTCTACTGTGTCCATGCTGTGATATTAAGGTTTGTTTTTTTATAGTGTGCTTTTACCCTATAGCTTTATCTGCAGTTTTGTCAGAAAGGCTCTAATTCTGATTTCATGAACAAGGTTATGAACGGCGCTCACGGTTGTGGGTGCCGTTCATAACCTTGTTCATTGACGTTCACAGTCACTTTTATGAGACAGAAATAATAATGCGTTCATGTTCGCCCAAAAATATAAAAGTGTTCTTGATTGATGCAGAACACTGTCTTTGACCTCTTAGTTGGGAATTTTAGAAGCAATGGCATCACACACACCCACATTGAGCTACCCATACAGTTTATTGTATTAAACAAATTTTAAAAAATGACTAACAATCACTAACAGTATCCGGCTTTAAAAGTCTTGACATTATAAAAGGAAAGCTATTTCAATGGAAAGATCAATATTGTAAATATACTGTATTTGTATTTCACAACCAGTTTTATCTATTGTATGTACAGAATGTAGATATTAAAATGCAAAACAAAAAAAAGGAAACGTATACTTATCAGTGTGTGTGTCCAATGTTTAATAGTAATAATAACTGAAACGATTTCACTTCCTTTTGTATTAGCAAATCTCCCCCCATTCAGCAATGGTATTGTATGTTTTGGACAGATCATTTCCCTTTTCTCATCATTTTTTGTTGTTATTTCTGTAGTTTTTTGTACGACTATTATCAGTAATCTGTAATGTGAGGCAGCACCTGCAACTGATAGGAGTTGCTGAGGTTGTGCAGCGGCTCTCGGGTATCCTATACATGAGGTGTGGTCAGAAGATTTTTCTGTTTCAACACAAAGAGAGGTTAAGTGGTTTCTAAGAAAGCAAACTATCAGCAACACAACTAGTGTTTGAATCTTTGTACAAGAAACACCAAATCCAGTGACTGATTAAATGTCCAAAACCGAATCTGTATTCTTTGCCGCAGGTGGCACATTTGCCCTCTTCTCTTCACAAATAAACAACAACAACACACAACTAAGTTCACACTTGAAATTCAGAACAGGTTTGCCCTGATCCTTGATTCAGAGAACACAAAGGAGATAATTTGCTTCTTATCATGAGCTCATAGATGATTGTTTAGGCATTTAATAATCTTGTGCCACTTTGAGAAAATTCCCAAACTGGATTACCCTGTATTCAATATTTTCCGCTGAGCACATCATTCTGAACCCAGATTCTTGAATATGTTAATGCCTTGTTGTTTTAAAATTCAATGCAAATCTGTCATTTTTTTGTTCTTGTCACTTGTATTTTTGTTTAGTAGTGCTAAGAAAAATATTGTATACTAGTGTCTTCTCTTAACTCTTAATGTGATATCATTCTGTATTTATTTAAATTGAATTTGCTAATTTATACCCTCACTGTTTTATGCAGAGATTATGAGTTCCAGTGACTATGCAGCCTGTTTGCAGAAGTCTGAGCTCCTGGAGGAATGTGAGCAGGGAGGAAATTGCTGCTACACTCTACAGAGTGTGGAAAAAGTCATGAAGAAGGTCAGTGTTTGTTTATTTGTTCTATGTATACAGGATTATAGGTAGAGTGCATTATTATCTTTTTAGAAGCTGACTGAACTGCACTCATGTAGCATGGTGTATTCTCTTCGAGATGTCCAGGCTGGTTATAAACAGGGGTCAAAGTGGCTAGAATTTCTTGCCGGAACTCCCTGACATGAAGGTCACCATGGAACCAGATTTATTTATCTATTTTGGGGTGGGGTGGGGGGCAGGGGTGTTTCAATCATTTGGAAAATAAAAGTTCACAAAACTAGCAGTAACCTCAACCTCTATCTCGTAATTTCTATTTCCCCTCATTTCCTCACATCTAAATGCAAAATCTCAATTTTAACTACTTAAGAACAAAAGATGTACATTAAAATTGAAGATAATGTAAACATTTGCTTATTGTTTTTTTAAATAATAAAGATATAAGTAACATACATTCACAAAAATGAGTACAAATGACTTATGTAATGCGCAGTGAAATGGAATATATTTTGAAGATCGCGCAAACATTGACTTCTTTAAATTATAAGGAAATGAATATGTAGCCTAACATAAATGAACAAAAATAAGTCCAAAGTGCACATTGACAGGTAAGATGTTCTGAACCTCCCCATCAGAGCAAATAAAATATAATTACTAAGTCTCCTCAACTCTTTCCTTGTTCTTAAAGATTTGATCAATTTTCTGTTGCATTGCCCTTTTTTATTGCATCAATTCAACAAGCTTGTTCTTTTGTTTTGGTGTCCCAGAAAACATGCGCATTTGAACCAATCAGAGTTAACCATCTCTGCTGATCACATGTCAGTATGTCAGACAATTGAACAGACAACTGAGTCCAGAGCTGGGTGCATGTGCAGTTTGCGCACATTGACGCGACTCCTCATCGTCAGACGCCGATAAATGCAGCAGCTGGGGAAACCTCCGTGCTGTCCGTGGAATAAATAAATAATAAATATCGGAGGAAACTGATTACGCTATACAAGAACTTTGTTATGCTTGTTGTTAACACATGTGTATGTAAATCTTGATGTTAGTAGATTGCTTTCTTCATGGTGCGTGTGGCAGCCTTACAGCTTTTTTTACATAGCGTTTTGACAATTGCCCTCATATTTTCAGAATCAAAACACCGTATACCGGAACGGCGTTCCAGCCCCGAATCTTATACCGGAACAGCGAACAATTTTACCCCTGGTTATAGGTGTATTAGGGAAACGGGCCAATTCTATACACCGTATTTTTCAGACTAAAAACCGCTACTTTTTTTTTTTTTTTTTTAAACCTGTCCTGTTCCACCGGACACTTAAACTTACATTCTCCGTGTTGGAGAATGGAAGTTGAAGTGTCCGGTTGGTCTGAACAGTTTTAATATTTCACATTGAGAGTATGAAATACTCCCATTGTGATCATTCAATATATCTCGTTTATTATGACAAAGCAGCGAACAGGAAGGGGTTATGGAGGAACAGAAGAAAAGAAAAGAAACTCTCGAAAAGAAAGAAAAGAAACACAAACAACAACAAGAACTATATTGAACGCCTACACTAACTACGAATATGTTGGTGCTATTGTCAGCTAATGTGTTTCCAGTTGACATCATGTAGGGGGGCCTGCTTACCAGTGAAAGAAGAGGGGGGGTCTATAAGATAAGCGATTGGGGGGGTGGAGTGTACACAAATCAGCTCTGTGATCTAGAAACCAGTAATCGTGTGAATCCCTTGTGAGTGTAAGCCCGTCGGCAACCGACCCTATGCTACACCATCGCCAATCCTGGGCCCCCCCACCCGAGCGCGTCCAATCACATCCAGCCGTGCGCGAGCCCCACCAAACATGCGACAGCCACGCAGACAAGCTGACGACCCTGGGGGGGGTTCAGCCCATCACTCTGTTTTTTTCTAGCCGTTTGTACCCTGCAGCTTTAATAGGCAAGCGGCTTGTTTATGAATTTTTTTGGGGTGGGGGGACAAATGAGTTTCATATTTTCTTATATTAATATATTAAAATATTGGATTACACATATTAAAAGAATGGCTTTCCAAATTTTGTAATGACATAGCTCTCAGCAGCTACACTTGCACCAATAAAGCTTGCCAGAAAATTGTCAGACTTACTCAAAAACTCAGGATTTTATGAATGGATATAGTCATATCTGATACTATATGCTGCTACAGAAGAACACTTTTAAATGGATGGGCATCCACTATTTGCTACAACAAGAGAACGCGATGCTAGCGTTGATTAGCCGTTTTCAACTGGCACTTGGAGGACTTTATTGCCACAGTATATTACAGCAAAGCTGCTACATAAGGGCTCGCGCTAGCTGTTAACCATCTTTAATAGGATTTTATCCACTTCAAGTTTAGAAGGCAAGGTAAAGTGGATTATATATCTTTGTGGTGACCTGTTTTTTAAAAGTTAGTTTGTTTTTAAGCATTCAAACAACACAGTCATTGGTGTTGATGTGTGTTTATTTAGTTAATAAATATATTTTTGATTAATAAAAAACTTTTAGCGTAACATTGATGTAAATATCCAATGTTAAGACATGGACTTTGGCTTACAGTCTGGTACGGCATATATGTGGATTTATTTCTAAAATTTTGTGAAATTTGGCTGGTGAGCCTTATAATCTGGTGCGCTTTATAGTTCGGAAATTACGGTACTAATAATAGTTTATATTAACAAAAATGGTACAACATGTCAATTTGGGCCTTCTTCGCCATGGTCATGGCCAGCAATGCGTTCTCCCAGTCTCGATATTTCCATTCCCAGAGAATCCTATGGGTTTAAAGGTATTAGGTATTATTATTATTATTATTAGGTATTAGGCATTAAAGATATGTTTGACTCCACTGAATTTTAGGGGGCTGTAATAATTCATCATTTTGGGTACCTTGCGATACTGTTTAATATGATTTTCTCTCAAAGAGTAACACATCATTAGCCATCCTTAATAGTTATTTTTGTCTTCCTACTTCAGGGTATTCATTGTGTTTTGCCTCTTGGGCTGGACTGTGTGCGTCGCCTGCACAGGGCAGAGATTTTTCCAATCATTATCTTCATCAGCCAGTCACCACGCAGTGCACGTAAACTGAAGTAAGTTTCCTTCGTCCTTCATCCAAAAGATGGCTATCAAATAATTTGCTGATACAATCGTACAGTACAGTAAATAGGCCACACAGTACTACCAAAGCTATACAACATTTTAAAACCTTTAGAGGTTGTTTTAATTTTGAATTGGAATGGATAAATTAAATTTCAAGGTCATCTATCATGAATTTCAATTCATTGTATTATTTGGAATGAGGCACAAGCATTACATAGTGGGAAAGTTGATGAATAACAGCTTACCCTTTTTACTGAAAAGGTCATAAAAGTATACCTCCATTTTCCTTATTAGTTTTTTATGCTGTTGTAGAATTTACTTCATGTTGCAATATTGAGGCCTGTGCTTAAGTATTCCACATGTAGATTTGGAACTAAAGTTAAAAAAAAAACGAAACATGCCGAAAAAGCCGAAGCTTGAAAGCGCCGCATGCGTCAATCATTGTTTAACTTGTGTAGTGGCCCAAACATACACGTGGACACTGGTGTTTCAACTTAGGTAAAATTCCATTAAATAAAGTCACAAAACGAACAGTTTAACACAAACCTTGGGCCCAACATAAAAGAGGCCAACATAACAAAAAGGCTTCAACCAAACTGACCTCACCTCCAGACACTTCTCTGTGGCCGTTTAAATCAGGGCGGACTCGACTAACGACCACCTGAAGGAGGTATGACAAATTAACCAAACATTGTCAACTTAATAAAACAACAACAGATGAAAAATATACATATATTCAAACAATCACTAATGTGCATTTAAACAAACAGTGAAAACTTTACTCCAAACAATCATAATTGTATTAACTTAAATAACCCCCCCCTTCAGAATGGTAGATGCCAGATCTTACACAGCTGTGGCCGTTACCTCAAATTAGCAAATAAAATCTAATAAGCATTCAGACAAATATTAACTAAAGTGTGCACCCATTAGAAAATATCACATAAATAATTACCTAAATCTTGAAACACTAAATTGTGGTGGTAGTGGTAGCTACCACACTTGTTAAACAGTTGCTGTGGCAACTCATTCTGTGTAAGTGAGCAGCTTGAGTGAATTTGAGTGGACTCACTCAGTGAAGTATGTAATAAAGACTGGAATACAGAGCTTTAATAGTCATTGACACAGACATGACAACAAAATTACGTTCAATGAGTGAGCATCGGCCCGCTGCAGATGAACCGTGCCGCCAACTTTCTCCCTCATCTTCAGAAATGACAGAGCAGATGCAAGTTACAGTAAACGCACATCACACAACATAGCAGGGATATGACACGAAGCACAGGTCAAGAGCAGGAATTTTTTATATAACAATAAGGAACTTCCCAGTCATGGCTGGTAGGAGGAAATGTGATAGTTGAAGGTCGGGAGCAGAATGGTGGGGGGGCATGTGTGTGGATGCGTGATTGTGCGTATGTACTGTATATCAGTATTTGTGTGTGCATGCAGACAAAATAAAAAATTTACAGAACTTTAATATGTCCAAATACAGTTGTTTATCAGTCAAAATCGTGCTAATCAAGGCGAAGGTGAGACCTCAGTTCCCTCAAGTTATTGCCATCAGTCATGGTCTGCCTCAACAGTTCCGTCATTTGGTGCCAGATGACGTCCACCTTTCTCCATCCTTCCTCGGACTGAACCGTGTTCTCACGGGATAAGTGACAATCCCAGCTTTCACCTGGTCCTCCAAATCTCATTACACCATTTGATCTGTGGACAATTTGTCAATTTTCTTGAAAGCTGCCATCTTGGAAACTTTCCAGTACAGCAAGACACCTCCCAAGCCAAGAAGAAGAAACTCCACGACCGTCACGCAAAACAGCCAAATTTCCTCGATATCTTCCACGGATAGGACAGTGAGACAGGTGGGCTTCCAGCGGTCCCACGATTCCCTTACGAAGCCCGCTGCAAAGGTCCCATCCGGGCAGAATGGCTCTCCTGGGGCGCCGTGTCTTGTTGAAAAAATCCTGTCAATAGAGCTGACAGACCAACTAATCAAAAATCCATATTTTCAAGTTGAAAGTCAGCAGCAGCTTGTCCACAGAAGAAAAATGTAAAAAAAGCTGACAGACTACACTACAAGATAGCAAGCATTTTTCTACTTTACTCTTGTTTAAAAATAATTCGGTGGGACAGTAACATGTTTAAAACTTATTATTATTACAGTTGAAGTGCTTAAAAAGCTTTTATTAATATATATATATATATATATGTATGTATATATATATGTATATATATGTATATATATGTATATTTGTATATAAAGTTTTTTAAAATTACATAGTGGGGGAAAAAAAGTGAAAAAACATGGTTTATATGTATCTCTTTCCAATGCTAAATCTGAATAAATACATTGAACACACACACACACCCCAAAATGTTTTTTAGGGGAGAGTCGCTACTTTGCGCTCTTTCACTTATCATGGCAGGTTCTGGTCCCCATTAACCGTGAAAAACGAGTATATAACGAGTAATATCACTGTATTGATATTGATTAATGTGATCACATTAAATATTTTGGTGTCACTTGTGTGTCTATGAAGTCCTTTGGCATCTTTTTGATAATTAAAGCCATATAAATAAAATTGACAACAATTTTAAAATGTAGGCCTGTTAAGTCTGTTAAGTCGCTATAGCTGCTGTTCTGGGCCAAAATCAGAAATCAAGTAACTACATTTCAGTTTGATACAATGCATACTTTCTTATGGTTTGCTCTCAACTTAGGCCAGCACTGTACAATCACACAAATACATGAATGAAAATAGAAATGCAATTGCACGTGTGCAAAAACCTTCCCCATCAATTGGCGAAATAATTATGAAATTGCCTACATTGTCTGCATATGAGGTGAGTGAACAAGTTAATTGATGATTGAAGTTGACATCATACCACTCGTCTTCCAGATCAAAGCTTCAACGTCTCAACTGTTCGGAGGAGCATCTGCTGGTGTGTTCCAGAAGCGAAGAAACGCTATTGGACAAGCTCCCATGTTTGTATCATCACGTGACCCCTGACTTGTGGTGTGATCAGACCTCACTGCTGACCAGATTGCGCACAGTCATCTGGGAGGAGCAGAAGAAAATTGTATGGGTTGAGCCAGACCTGTGGTAACAGGAAAACCAGGCAGAGGTGGAATTCAAATCAATAGTTAACCCCCCCCCCCCCCCAAAAAAAATTACAAAACATTTGTAAACACGAGTATGTATCTATGATACTTCAACATCCATTTTTATTTATTTGAATAATTAAGAACAGCCTAATTTTGCCAGCGAGTCAATGTATTTTCACAAATACTTTGGTTGTCATTTGCAACTGAAGAACTTTGATGCATTTCTCATGTGGTAGGCACAGTGTATCACAAAAGTGAGTACACCCCTCGCATTTCTGCAGATATTTAAGTATATATTTTCATGGGACGACACTGACAAAATGACACTTTGACACAATGAAAAGTAGTCAGTGTGTAGTTTATATAATAGAGGTAATTATATTTTCCCCTCAAAATAACTCAAAATATAGCAATTAATATCTAAACCCCTGGCAACAAAATTGAGTTCACCCTTAGTGAAAGTTGTCAATATTAACATACAACATGTCAACTGTCAATATTTTGTTTGGCCACCACTATTATCCAGAACTGCCTTTACTCTCCTGGGCATGGAGTTGACCAGCGCTTCACAGGTTGCCACTGGAATGCTCTTCCACTCTTCCATGACAACGTTGCGGAGCTGCCAAATATTTGAGACTTTGCGCACCTCCACCTTCCGCTTGAAGATCCCCCAAAGATGTTCTATTGGGTTCAAGTCTGAAGAAATGCTTGGCCAGTTCATCACCTTTACCCTCAGCCTCTTCAGTAAAGCAGTGGTCATCTTGGAGGTGTGTTTGGGGTCATTGTCTTGCTGGAACACTGCCCTGCAACCCAGTTTCTGGAGGGAGGGGATCATTCTCTGCTGCAGTATTTCACAGTACATGTTGGAGTTCATGTTTCCCTCAATGGAATGTAACTCTCCAACACCTGCTGTACTCATGCAGCCCCAGACCATGACTTTCCCACCACCATGCTTGACTGTAGGCATGGCACACTTATCTTTGTACTCCTCACCTGGTTGCCGCCACACATGCTTGAGACCATCGGAACCAAACAAATTAATCTTCATCTCATCAGACCATAAACCGTGGTTCCAGTAATCCATTTGCTTTGTTGACATGTCTTCAGCAAACTGTTTGCGGGCTTTCTTGAGTACAGTCTTCAGAAGAGGCTTCCTCCTGGGGTGACAGCCATGCACACCAATTTGATGTAGAGTGCGACGTATGGTCTGAGCACTAACAGGCTGACCCCCCACCTTTTCATTCTCTGCAGCAATACTGACAGCACCCCTGCGACGATCTTTCAAAGAAAGCATTTGGATGTGACGCTCAACACGTGCGCTCAGCTTCTTTGGAAGACCATCCCGAGGCCTGTTGTGAGTGGACCCTGCTCTTTTAAAATGCTGGATGATCTTAGCTACTGTGCTGCAGCTCAGTTTCAGGGTGTTGGCAGTCTTCTTGTAGCCTTGGCCATCTTCATGTAGCGCAACAATACGTCTTTTAAGATCCTCAGAGTTCTTTGCCATGTGGTGCTATGTTGGAACTTTCAGTGAACAGTATGAGAGAGTGTGAGTGCTGCACTACAAATTTGAACACACCTGCTCCCTAGGCACACCTGGACCTAGTAAAGATAACGAGTCACATGACATTTCGGAGGTAAAATGACAAGCAGTACTCAATTTGGACATTCAGGGATGTCGTTTTAAATATTAATGGCTATATTTTGAGTTATTTTTAAGGGAAACTAAATTAACTCTCTTATATAAGCTGCACACAGACTACTTTTTATTGTGTAAAAGTGTCATTTTGTCAGTGTTGTCGCATGAAACCATATACTTAAATATCTGCAGAAATGCGAGGGGTGTACTCACTTTGGCGATACACTGTACCTGAATAATGTAAAAATGTTTCCAAATTCGTCTTTAAAAAAGTGTTTCAAGAATTTTTTTTTTAAACAGAAAATTCAAGTCATTGAAAGTCTGATGACTTGAAGATTTGGCGCAAGCTACTTTGCATCTTTTTAGACTGTGAATTTGTATGTAGCAACACTTCCATCTTGTTTTTTTCTATTTTGCCATGTATGTAAAATATGTAAAACATTTGAGAATTTGTAAAATGTCTCTCCTGACCCCAGCCTCTCTGTGTGGAATTTTAATGTTGTGCCCCTGCTTTAATGAGTTTTCTTTGTGCACTTGGAATTGTAAGCATAGAATTAGGGAGGATTGTTAGAGCGAACAAAAACGAACCAAAATGAACATTAAAAATTAGGGTTTTAGGAAAAACTAATAGGATACTTTATTCAAAAGACAAATCAAAATTGAGGCAAACCTGCCTTCATCTTAGTCTTGAAACAATTCCATTCATAAATTTTAAATGTCGATGTGTTTTCGCACAGTCAAGCTTTATGACAGCTGTACAGTCTCACATACAGCGAACCCAAAAATCGTATGGGAAATGTAATTGACTTACTTGTGTGTTGTCTCACAACGTCATTGGGTTTCGTATCCATCCAGCCATCCATCCATGACTGTCTCATATAAGATAACCTTGTAGTGTAGTCTTGAGGAGAATAAGAAGTTTTCAAGAGAACCATACAAATGATGACTTAAATTTAAGGTTAGAGCAATGGACAGAGAGAAAAAAAAAGCCCCAATACAACATGTCTAATAATTTTACTATAGGTTTTGATGCCAGTTCTAGCTCAGTGGTTATTGAACTCAACGTGCCGTAGGTTTGCACTCTGCATAGTTGTGGTTGGACAGTGCAGGATTGATCCGGTCACACTTTAATATGCCATTAACACATTTTAAATTATGTGGCCCTTGATTCTATACAACTAATATTTTTTTAATTCATCAATTAGTAACTTTTCTATTTTACTACTTTAAAACAAATTGCACTTTCTAGTTTTTAAATCATTTACTGGAAAGGTATGCTGAATCTAAGTCTGAGTGGGCTTCTAGTTGATAAAAAGAAACATCTAAGACAGCGAATAAGTAATTTACTTCAGTATAAGAGAAAATGAAACTGTACAGAATTATTTGGATTAAAATAAACACTGAGTCTGACTGGACCATGTTCTGCCAAGCTGCTTGCAATCCCTAAACTAGGGGTCGGCGACACAAAATGTTGAAAGCCATATTGCCCCCCCCCAAAAAAACAAGAAAAAATACGTCTGGAGCCACAAAAAATGAAAGGTCTTACATGAGCCTTATAATAAAGGCAATACATGCCGTATGTACAGTGGTATGAAAAAGTATCTGAACCTTTCGGAATTTCTGACATTTCTGCATAAAATCACCATCAAATGTGATCTGATCTTTGTCAAAATCACACAGATGAAATGCAGTGTCTGCTTTAACTAAAACTACCCAAACATTTATAGGTTTTCATATTTTAATGATAGCATGCAAACAATGACAGGAGGGGGAAAAAGTAAGTGAACCCTCTGCCTAAGGAGACTTAATGAGCAATTGAAACCAATTTTTACCAAACATTTTAAGTCAGGCGTGCGCCCAATCACTGATGAGTGGTTTAAAACTACCCTGCGCACTATAAAACACACACCTGGTAAGAAATGTCTTGTTGCGAAGCATTGGCTCGGTCAAAAGAGCTGTCTGAACATCTGCGATCAAGGACTGTTGATTTGTATAAAGCTGGGAAAGGATACAAAACCATCTCTAAAGGTCTGGATGTTCATCAATCAACAGTCAGAGAAGTTGTCTACAAATAAAGAGTTTGGCACTGTTGCTTCTCTCCCAATGAGTAGCCACCATAGATGACGCCAAGAGTTCAGCGGAGAATACTCAGAGAGGTAAAAAAGAACCCTAGAGTGTCTGCTAAAGACTTAAAGAAATCCCTGGCACAGTCCAATATCTCTCTGCACACATCAACTATATGTAAAACTATGGCCAAAAATGGTGTTCATGGGAGGACTCCACAGAGGAAGCCACTGCTGTTTAAAAAAACATTGTTGCTCGTTTAATGTTCGCAAAGAGGCACTTGGACACTCCACAGAAGTTTTGGCAAAATATTTTGTGGACTGATGAAACCAAAGTTGAATTGTTTGGGAGTAAAACACAACGTCATGTGTGGAGGAAAAATGGAATAGCTCACCAACATAAATACCTCATTCCCATAGTGAAGCATGGTGGAAGGAGCATCATGATTTGGGTCTGTTTTGCTGCCTCAGGACCTGAACAACTTGCAATCAGTAATGGAAGAATGATTTCAAAAGTTTATCAGGATGTTTTGCAGGAAAACTTGAGGCCATCTGTCAGACAGTTGAAGCTAAAGAGAAAGATGGATGCTACAACAAGACAATGATCCAAAACACAGAAATGAATCAACTTTAAAATGGCTTCAGAAGAACAAAATACACGTTCTGGAGTAGCCTTTCAAAGTCCAGACTTGAACCCCATTGAGATCCTGTGGCATGACCTTAAGACAGCGGTTCATGCCAGGCATCCCAGGAAACTGACTGAAATACAGCGGTTTTGTAGAGAAGAATGGGCCAAGATTAGTCCTGATCGAAGTGCCAGACTGATCTGCAGCTACAGAAAGCGTCTGGTTGAACTTATTGCTGCCAAAGGAAGGGGCCACAAAATATTAAATGTGATGGTTCACTCACTTACCCCCTTCCCCTTCTTTCATTGTTTACATATGACCCTCATTCAATAAGAAAACCTCTAACCCTTTATCGCCAAATGTATCACATTTGATACACCTAAAATTTCATGATTTTGAGACTAATTCAGAATTTTGACATTTCTTTTTGAAAAAAAAATGATGGATGCAAGTCAACACATGTATCTGCAGGTTCCATGAGGGGAAAAAAAAGGATTTAGCAAGGGTTATAGATATTAGAGCGCTTATTACACATATTCATTTTGACTTTTCTTTTTAAAATTTGAAACAAGGTTTCTGTAGGACCTTATTTTTCAAATTTTGGGATTCTCTGATAATTGCTTTATGTTGCAGGTATTTAAGGGTTAAAAGTAAAGGGTGGTTTTAGTTAAAGCAGACACTGTTTTTTCATCCGTGTGATTTTAACAAAGATCAGATCACATTTGAGGGCGATTTTATGCAAAAATGTGAGAAATCCCAAAAGGTTCAGATACTTTTTCATACCACTGGACATCCTATAGCCAATGACGCACCAAGTTGACTACTCTGTTGCACGATGTCTTTCCAGATTACTCTTTTTGTTATTTGACAGCTTCTCGCTACAGAGCAAACATTCAGGCAATCCTTCCGCATTGACAATGAATGCATATCATTCGGTTCAAGAAACGTTGAATCCTCTGTTCTAAGTTATTTTTCCAATTTTCCTTTTGGAATCCACGCTCCATCACACAGCTGCAGGTTTGTTTAGAACAGCCTGCATCCTGCTCTCCTTATAGAAACCTGTGTCACAGCCTATGACTCAAATCTTCGTTGACAGAAATGTTGAAATTTAATATTTATTCTACACATTTTTACAGCAGTGGAAAACGTTAAGAACAATTGTGTCATGTTTGTCCTCCAACAGAAACCATATTTAAACAAAAAATATTTTTTATAAGGGGAAAGCAATGTACCATCCAAAGTATAACATGGAGATGGGGTCCTACTGACCTCAGGGACTTTGGAAAACAGATCCAATTCCAGTGTTAGGTACATTCTCTCATACAAATGTGCAAACACCCAGCATATCCTTATTGGGCCAGGGAAGAAAAGTGGGTCACTAAAAAGACTGTTGTGTAAGCACAGCCTGAAACAACAGTTATGAAATGTTTTGAGACCAGTGTAAATGCCTTGCTGGTTACCACAAGAAAAAGAAGTTCATGTTAAAAAAACAACATTCTATTATAAACTCGCTGTACAGTATTACGGCTTTATCAATCACTCGTGTATTTCATCCAACGCTGCTCGAGCTTTCTTCAGAATCTGTTTGTTCCGCCAGCGACCGCAACACCTTCCAAAGTGTCCCCTGGTACTTTGGCATCTCTACCCACACACGTTGAATGATAGTGTTAATAGTATGCACTCGCGCCGTCTCACCCTCCAGAGCAGCTTCAAGCGAAGAAGTGCTAGATGGAGTGCCATCAATTATCTCCTCAATCTTCTTGGCCTTGTTCTGAAATTCTTCCTGGAAAAGCAGGACCGACCAGTTTGACGCCAACTTTGTAATACTCCAGAGTTCACGAAAAATGAAAACATTTTAGATCTGACATCAAAGATTAGTCATATTTTCAGGTTATCAATAAATCACAAGAAAAATGCTCTTACCTGACCGTCTTGCAGTTCTTTGATCTCCTGATCATACTCTTTCACTATCTAGAATATACTCTATGTCAGGTAGGTGTACAATACACTTGTCAATACACTTACAGGCAGTAAGGATAAATTCCCAACCTTGTTTATTTCTTTGAGCTTTCGCCGCAATCCGTCATTGATCAGATTAAGCTCACCCTTGTTGGTAGCTTTTTGGGTACCACGAGACATGACCTCATTGCGCTCAATGATGTATCCTCTCCTTTCCACAACTGCTACACTGTCCTCCATAAGCCGTTCACGCTCCTTTATCAGCTGATTAAGCCAACGCTGTAATAATAATACATACTCAGTCCATACTCCATAAGCATCCAATGCTTTGTAATGCACGTTAGCAAGTTACTTGAACACTTTGCTCAAAAGATCCAATCTGAGATTTACATACTGTCTTTTCCTGATAAAACGTGGCCTTCAAACAACACCACAGATGATATATAAAGAAATAAAGTTAAATCTGGGGATGTGGAAGGTCATGCCACATGATTACGTTGACCAATTCAAGCTTCTAAAAACGGTTACTCTAACCATTGAAACTTGCACTGTTACACCATAGTTACTTCAAATCAAATATATTTTGTATAGCCCTTTACAAAACCCCGATAGGTCCCAAAAGTGCTTTACATCAACGAAAAATATAGTTCATTATAAATAAAAGGCAGGAAAGTATTATACAATAAAATTGAGAAAAAAAAAGACGCATCGCGTTAAAAGCTAAAACTGCAAATAAAACAATAAAACAGATAAACTCTAAAAACATTAATATAACCAGGCTACCCTAGTCTGGAGAAAAGGTGAGCCTAAAAAAGTGGGTCTTTAACGGCAATTTACATACTTGTACAACTTAGTATGTAAATTGCCCCTTTCCTTGATTTGACGTACAGTGAGGAAAATAAGTATTTGGAAATCCTGCAGTTACGGGGCAATTGCCAAGCAGCTTGGTGATGTCCGTAAGATCCACTGTTGGAGCAATTATTAGACAATGGAAGAAGCCAAACATGACTGTCAGTCCCCCTCAGACTGGGGGGCCGTTTACATGGCGACTCTCCGAGAATACGAAAAATTTCAAATTTGCATTTGCATTTGCATCTCCATTTGAACAATGTCGCAATTCCGCATGAAAATGATGTAGTATTCATGCCAGGCCCTAAGGGGCAGTGCAGATTTACAGGGCGACAGAGAATGATGCACTTTGACCCCACCAAGCTCCCTCAGCCCGGAAAAAAATATGCCCGCCTACTCGAAGTAATATCATTTTTCTTTTGTTCAAAAAGGCACACAAATTGAAACATTCAACATATTTAATTTAAAAATATTATCAAAACAGTAAATTAAAGCCGACATTCCGCCATATTTTTTTAAAAATGTTTAGTAGAACCGCTGCGCACGCCCAATGTGACATGTACGAGTGCTGACGTTAACAGCGCTGTCTCGCGCGGCAGGAGCCTTTGATATGCATGCCGAGGAAGCCCCCCTCAAACCCCCGCAATCGGATTCTTCCACTTTGGAGGCAGGATTCAGAATTTTCCGTCTTTGCCTTCCGTCTTCGCCGACACCATATGCACGCGAGGCGAGTCCGGTACTCAGTCATTGCGTCTTTGTGTCGCAGAGTTGCCATGTAAACTGCCCCTGGGGCTCCATGCAAGATCTACCTCGTAGGGTCTCAATGATCCTAAGAATGGTAAGGAATCAACCAAGAACTACACAGGAGAAGCTGGTCAATGACCTTGAGGAGCTGGGACCAATATTTCCAAGGTTACTGTTGGTAATAGACAAAGACGTCATGGTTTGAAATAACGCATGGAACGGAAGGTTTCCCTGCTTAAACCAGCACCTGTCCTGGCCAGTTTTAAGTTAGCCAATGACCATTTGGATGATGTGGAGGAGTCATGGGAGAAAGTCATGTGGCCATATGAGATTAAAACAGAACTTTTTGGTCTTAGTTCCACTCATAGTGTTTGGAGGAAGAAGAATGATGAGTACCATTCCAAGAACACCATCCCTACTGTGAAGTGTGGGGGTGGTAGCATCATGATTTGGGGTGTTTCTCTGCACATGGGACTAGACGACTGCACTTTATTAAGGAGAGGATGGCCAGGGCCATGTATCTTCCCTCATTTAGAGCATTGAAAATGGGTCGCGATTGAGTCTTCCAACATGACAATGGCCCGAAGCAGACAGCCCGAATTTCCAAGGAATGGCTTTGTAAAATGATCTCGAGTGGCCTAGCCAGTCTCCAGGCCAAAACCCAATAGAAAATCTTTGGAGAAAGCTCAAACTCTGTGTTTCTCAGTGACAGCCCAGAAACCCGATTGATCTAGAGAAGATCTGTGTGGAGCAGTGGTGCAAAATCCCTGCTGCAGTCTGTGCAATCCTGGCGAAAAATTACAGGAAACGTTTGACCTCTGTAATTGTAATTAAAGGCTACTGTACCAAATATTAACAGTGATTTTCTCAGGTGTTCAAATGCTTATTTGCAGCAGTATAATACAAATAAATAGTTAACAAAAATCATACACTGTGATTTCAGGATTTTTTTTTTAGATTGTCTCTCGCAGTGGACAAGCACCTACCATGAAAATTTCAAACCTACCCATCATTTCTAAGTTACAAGCACCTACCATGAAAATTTCAAACCTACCCATCATTTCTAAGTTTGAGAACTTGCAAAATCCCATGGTGTTCAAATGCTTATTTTCCTCACTGTATTTCTAATGTATCTCAAATGTGTCTAGATTTTGGCTTCATTTTACTGACACGTCTCATCCGCCTCTCCAAGAAGGTATTAGGTAGCGATAATTGATATGAGGTTATTGTTAGACCATCAGGACGGAGGGCTCCAGATGTTCATAATTGTATTGACGGTTCGACCTATCGACCCAGCGCACTGTGTCCCGTCATTACATTATGAAGTCTATGACTGATAACAGGTTTCAGAGAAAGTGCAGTTTTAGTAGGGATGTTAATCACCAATTTCACTATGGTACGATATTGATGTTTTTGGGACAATGATGCGATATTTGCCAATATTACAGACTTCCTCGATTCAATTTGACTCAAGAGCCTTCATTCGATTTAAGATATTATGTACAAATTTAAAACAATCAGATACATTTAATATAAAGCAATACAAATACAAAGTTTTGATGTTTTTGAGATTTTTTTTTGTTGAAACATTTAAGACATTTGAATAACAAAAGTCTTTTTAAATGGCATTTGCAATAGTTCTTAATCAGTATAACGATCCAAACTCATTAAGCTTTATGCCCGTGTTTTTCAGCAACACAATAGAATCCCTTGGATTGTCAGGTAAATACAATCACCTGCAAGTGAGTAAAAAAATCAGTGTCAAGCCCTAAAATGTACTTGAGATGACATACCTCAAACACATGCGTCTGCTGAAATTTCCAACACAACATACTCTCTGATTCTCTCAGGACAAGACTGTTTTTGTACCTCCATACGGTGAACGTCGTCCCTCATACTTTTGATCTCTTGTTGGCCCTCTTGCACCACTAAACGTGTTTCTTTCATGACATGTGTCTTCTTTTCCCATAGCATTATCTGACGCCTGTTACACCGAACACAAGTATAGTTGTATGCATCGTTAAATAAATGAGTTGCAGTTACAGTATGTTTACGTAAACAGTAAATGACTTTTAGTTGATTAGGGATAAAGAAACTGTCAACTGACTCGGCCTCAACCAGATTGCTGAGAATGCTCTCTTTTTCCTCCTGTATCCTCTCCAGTTTAGCCTCCATTTCTAAAGATCCACGCTCTGCCTCCTAAACACATATAATGCATTAACGGACAACATTTTGAAAGTAATTAGTGTATTATTAAGGGGAATATGCCTTGAGTTTATGAAGGAATTCAGTCTCCATCACAGCGTTCTCCTGTTCCAAAGCATAGCGCAGTTGGGCGTTTTTGTTCAGAAGAGTGTTGAGCTTCAGCAGGTCTCTTTGAAGCAATTTATTGCTCTTCTCCACCTCATTTTCCTCAAGGAGCACAATTTCAAGTTGGCCTGAAAGAGAGAGTAACAAGGAATATATATCTGATCATTCGTAAGTGTTTGCTAAATCTAACATCCTACATACGTTCCAGATAAAGCTTCTTCTGACAGATTACAGTGTACTTTGCTTGAAGTTTATTATATTCCTTGTTGTGTGTCTGGATCGCCAGGGTTAGCCCTATTAGTATTCCTTGAAGCTTCAGCCACAGCTGCTGATCATTCTTGATTTTTTGTGATAATGTCTCAATCTGTGTTTTTATTGATTCTGCCTTGATTTGCAAAGGGCTGAGGTCTTCATGCTGGTAACACAAGCACACATAAAAACATAAACTTGAATAGCAAAGATAGAGTAAACTTTAACAAGGGGAATCCCAACATTATCTGTCTATGTGCGGGAATCGCCTATAGGGACTACCAAATTATCTTTAATTATAGAGAGCTAGAAAATCAGGATTCCTTACCCCAGTTCGTGATGCGATAAGATCAATTTTCTTGTTGATGTTTGAAATGGTGGTTTGCTTCTGTGAGATGAGTGCGTCGATAGAAGAACTGTTTGTCTGGTTAGATTCAACCACCTTGTTGTACTTTCTTATTTCCTCATCAAGCTCCTTCTGCGTTCGGGACAGGTTTTCCAGTTTTTCATTGATCACATTGCTCTCGAGGGCGGCTGCCATTACAGAACTCTCCAACTGCCACAGCTGATAGATCTAAACAGAAAAAATAGACCCGGAATTTCACATTTGCCTCAGTGCATATATAAACATATGTTTTAAACATATCTTGCCAGTACAGCTACAATCAGGGCCGGTTGTAGGCGGGCATGTATGAGGGGACAGTCAGAAATGTGTAGGGGGCATCATATGCAGTGTTGTTAATCTTACTTTAAAAAAGTAATTAATTACAGTTACAGATTACTTCTCCCAAAAAGTAATTGCGTTAGTAACTCAGTTACCTAAATGTAAGAGTAATTATTTACTTGACAAAGTAACTGGTGATAATTTTTAATGTTTTTTTTTTTTTTCAAAAAAACAAACGGTCACACAATGTGAAGTTTAAAGAGTTTTTGGGACAATTGGCCCTAGCCCAATTCTTTATCCTACACTTAAGTAGACACAGGGGTATTGCGGATATTGCGATAACTAGATAGTAACCTTTGCTATGTGTGGAAGTCATTTAATGTTGTGAATCAACCGTTAAAGTTGTTAAAATTGCTGCCTTTAATGCATTAGTTCCCTTCTGTCTTCTTTTGACATGTGTAAGTTTTAAAAACTGTTTCATCATTTAAAGATAGATTTAAGTCAAGATTTTGCCAATTAAGGGGCATTTTAGATAAAAAGTTACTTAGGTTCACTAGGAAGGTTCTCTACAACAGAGCCTTCCTGAGAAGTCTATTGCTTTAAGATGGCGGCTGTTTACTAACGCATCTAGTTCTTTATACATGTAGCTAATGCCGCCGTGTCTGTCATTTGCATCTCGTTCTATATATATGTGATATCTACAGTAGCATCATGTGGGCCTAGTTTGTAGGCTATCGGCTACAATCAGGTATTATTGGAGCCACCTAGCATCGCATTTACAACGGCGTCACAACTCCCTTCCCTCCTCCCCACTCCTGCTCTGCTCTACTGTCTCCGTGACTCCATCTCTCTCAGACTTTTCTCGCGTCATTCAACCAACATTGTAACGCACGCCTTTCCTGCCTCAGTAACGGCGTTGCAAGGATGAGAAAACTAATTAATTAGATTACTCACTACTGAAAAAAATAACGCTGTTAGTAACGCCGTTATATTCTAACGCCGTTATTAACAACACTGATAATTTGTGAGGCACTGGCTAGCAAGCAAAAAAAAAAGAGTTTCCACCTATCGGTTATAAAAAGTCAGAAATAGTGCTTTAAACTATATAAATCAAGTTCTGTAAGAAAAAAAAAAGTGACTTTTTGTGTGTGTGTTTTTCAGCCATCTGTATTCCAAATCAAAATTGGGAAATCCCTTGTTGATAGTCAATTCACCTGTGCTCATCAAGTTCCATCTCTCCTTCACCTCTACCTGCACTCTGATGCTCTACTTTGGACAGAAATGGGGATATATGACTGTAACCGTTATGCAATTAATCAATGTTTCTCAACTGGTAATTTGTGACCTAAAAGTAGTTTATGTTGCCTAGGTGGGTTACCTAGCTTACCTCTCTCATTCCTCCTTGCTGCGAGCAAAACACTTTCTAAAATACATTTGCAAGAGTAATGCTGTTTGAGTCAAATACAAATAAAAATAATACATCTTGTTACAGATTACAGGGACTGCAGTAACAAATAAAATGCTTGTAAAACAGCTGGAAATTATGATGAGCACACACACAAAATTGTTAGAGGTTATACAGTGTATCACAAAAGTGAGTACACCCCTCGCATTTCTGCAGATATTTAAGTATATCTTTTCATGGGACAACACTGACAAAATGACACTTTGACACAATGAAAAGTAGTCTGTGTGCAGCTTATATAATAGAGTTAATTTATTTTCCCCTCAAAATTACTCAAAATATAGCCATTAATATTTAAACCCCTGGCAATAAAAATGAGTACACCCTTAGTAAATACGTACATCCCTAAATGTCCAAATTGAGTACTGCTTGTCATTTTCCCTTCAAAATGTCATGTGACTCGTTACAGGAGTGCTGTCAGCATTGCTGCAGCGATTGAAGAGGTGGGTGGGTCAGCCTCAGACTCAGACCATATGCCGCACTCTACATCAAATTGGTGTGCATGGCTGTCGCTTTCTTAAATATCTGCAGAAATGCGAGGGGTGTACTCACTTTTGTGATACAATGTATCTCAAAGAAAGGCAATTAGTTCATAGATTGATTCATTTTGGTCATATAAACACATAGCATCAGTATTCATACCTGTCAAGTTGTACCGTTTCGGCGTAATTTGTACAGGAGAGCACTGATTTTTAAATGTGTACGCCGTACGTTCAAAATCTGTACGTTTTTCGTGCATTACATTTTTTTTTTCTCCATTCGGATTTTGTCACCGTTTCGGCAACGAGACAAGGTGCGTTACTATGCGTTACTACGTTGGTTGAATGACGCGAGAAAAGTCAGAGACATGGAAAGGGAAGAGTGTTTGTTGTTACACTGTAGCAAACGCGATGCTAGGCTAGGTGGCTCCAATATTTCCTGAGTGTAGCCGACAGCCTATAATCTACACCGTAATATCACATGCATATAGAACTACATGTGAAATGACAGACTCGACGACATTAGTATACAGCCGCCATTTTAATGCAGTAGACTTCTCAGAAAGGCTCTGTTGTAGTGAACCTTCCTAGCGAACCTAAGTAACTTTTTATCTAAAATACGCCTAAATCGGCAAAATCTTGACTTGAATCTATCTTTAAATGATGAAACAGTTTGAAAACTTTCACATGTCGAAAGTAGACAAAAGGGAACTAATGCAAAAACGGGAGCAATTTTAACAACTTTAACAGTTGATTCACAACATTAAATGACTTCCGAACATAGCAAAGGTTACTATGTTTTTTGTTTGTTTGTTTTTTTAAATGAAAAAAAAAACATGAAAGGCAACACCAGTTACTTTGCCAGTTAACTAATTACCCTTACATTCAGGTAACTGAGTTACTAACTCAATTACTTTTTGAGAGAAATAATTTGTAACTAATTATTTACTTTTTAAAAGTAAGATTAACAGCACTGGTCATAAAGAATGAAGTGACGAAAGCGGAGATTTTATTCTGCCAATTTATTGCTGAACACAATTTGCCTGCAAGTATTGCTGATCTCTTCTCAGAATTAGCAAAAGAAATGTTCCCTGACCCAAAGATTGCATCGGTAAGTTAATTTTATCAAATGATCTTTTTAATTTATAACTGGACACACTAACGCACTACCTTCAAGTCAAACTGAATTGCGAGCTGAAGTGCCATGAAGTGAAGCCATCAAAAGACATGATAGAAATTGCCAAAAGTGCTACATACAATTATAACAAAAGTCACCATCAAATTTTTGTAATCATGATGTTGCTGAAAATATTGATTGTTCTTTGATTGCACCAGGTTATACGATACAATATTATTAATAAATTCATATTATTTTTAAAATTGAGTTTTATTTTTGTTTCATATTGCACGCTATACACAACGTTGTAAGATTAGTCACCAATTAGTAAGGGCCTACGTCACTATTTGCAAGATTGCCAACGGCCTCGGGTTGACAGACTACAGCTCAAATACCACATACCATATTAACACAATATTAGACAAAACTCTTGAGTGAGAGCCTCTCACTCTAATCGCATTTAATTGTCATTGTATTCATAGCCAGTAGGCTAAAAGACAGCAGCTAATCTGCTACTTTAATTCAAGACCAGAGTAGTTTACCTCAATTATATGCCTGATATGTAAAGAGCATCGTTGAACCATTTAAATTCACAATTCATGGGAATAGCCGACCAAACAAACATCAACACATACAGTACGGTATGTAATAAAAAACAAGGATGGGCAGTTTATCTGGCACTAACCTGTAAAGGAGGTGGGAGATGTCATTTGCATCCACCATCGACTGTATTATTAGCACATGCTAATATTGATGCTGCATTCATGTGTTGTTGGAGTAATTGAAAAAAATCAGCGCCAAACACAACAAAAAAGCGCCAGTCACTCAACTGGTGATGTATCATTGGATCATTAAAATAGGCTACTGCTATTTGAAGCAACCAGGGTTGTTTTTGGCAGCCCTTTTAATTTTCTTCTTAGTCTTTTAGGTGATAATACTTATTAGTCTTTGTCATATTATAGTCATCTCAAAAATGTGTTTGTCATTGTCTAGTTTTTGTTGATGAAAACTTAGGACTAATTTAGTCCAGTTTTAGTCGACGTTCACTAATAATGTTTTTGCTTGTGAAATTACAAATTTTTACTCCCAAAATAAATACCTTATTAATACCGTTAATAATACCATTTTAAGCATGTTAATGTCTCGTCATCATCATGAAAAAAGTGTTCGTTGAGGGAATATTTACGTTATCATCATCGTTGACGAAAACAGCGCTGGTAGCAACCATGTTTTTATCCCACATTACGACTTTACAGCACATCAGAATGATTTTCCAACTTGGGAACTCAGATCCCCCAAAACACATGCAAACAGCCAAATCTCCTGAATGTGCTTCGCGGAAGTGTCAACTCATGCCTATCACAGCCAAAGTTACGTGCATAAATTACTATATCAAGGAGCCATGTGCAGATTTTGTATATGGAGTGATTGTATATTCTGTATATTCATTTTGTGAGTGTTTTAAAAATGTGCTTTCTCAACTTCTAAAATTTTGATTTGAGGGGCCAAGACATTTATTTGAGGGAGCACTGCCCCCTCTAGCCCCTGCGTAGAGCCAGTCCCGGCTACAATAAGCATACGCTATAGAAGCTCTTTTTACCTTCTCTTTCTTAAGAGAGGCTTTCTTGTTGGTGAGACGCTGATAATACTGAGCAGCCTTGCTGTCCATGAGCTTCTTCAGCATTTGGGTCATAATGAAGTTCTCCAACTCCAAATGCTTAGTTTTGTTTTTTTCCAGTTTTCGTCTCTGATCGGTCACATCACTTTTAAGGCCGTTATCCTCCTGAAGAAACAGAAGAAAAGACCAATACCAATACGCTGGTCAATCAAATCACATCTGCCTCTGAAGCATCACTTATTAACCTTAGTGAGTTCTGTGAGTGTCCGTTCTGTCTGCGCCACAGCACGAACGTAGGTGCTGTATTGTGCCTGCAGTGATTCATACTGGGTCTGTTTCTGACTGATCATCTTTTTGGAGACATCACAGTCCATCAGGGCGCAGTTCAGCAGCATTGTCAGAGACTCACTTTTCTCTTGCAGCTCGGAAATGGATTTCTTGTTCCCTTCAATCTCTCCATCCAGCAACCTCACTTCATGCTCTGCCATGCTATGGAAAACATGGGTAGTGTGATTATTAACAAATATATCATTATCAAATAGAATAATTACATCATTTTTTATTAGTGTTGCACTGATACAATTTTGGCTCCCATTACAATTCTGTGGGATCGGCCGGTGCCAGTATTCTACTGATACACTATTTAAAGAACCCCCCCCCCCCCCTTTTTTTAATACTAAATTACTGCATACTCACTTGAATGTAAAGTAATGGCTATCATGGCTTGGTCAGACACGGCTTAACTCATTGCCTGCCATTGACGGCGCAAGACGTTCAATCCATCTGAAGATGGAGGGGTAGCAGCAAATGAGCAAATCCTACTAGTTACAAATTTCAAATGACAGCAGAAGCATTAAAGATACCATTCATCAACCCTGCCAACATGGACGGCCATGTTGGTTGGGGCGAAGTTCCCATTAAGTCATAACTAGTTTATTTCTCAAGCTATATTTAAGAGATTATTTTATCATTGTCAAAGGAACTGCTATTTACTCATTGGTAGCCATTGATGGCGCATGACGTCATAGCTATTTTAAGTGGGAGGGATGGCAACAACGAATGTTCATTCGCTGCATGCATACTCCTTCGAATAGAATGGACGTCTACTAGTGAAAAACTCATTTAAATTCACAGAATAAGGAGGCGAAGGATGTGGTAGGACAACCCATGGAAGCTTCACCATGACAACGCACCTTCTCAATATATATCCAGAATTTTTCCACATTTCAGCTCAGGCCAAAAGAGTGTGCTCTTTCAAATGGTGTAAACAAAGTGATAAACAGCCCTCCCCTCCCTCCAAAGCGATCAAAGTCTGCAAAGACTTGTTTTTTTTTTTCATGTTTCTATCCTGACCTAGTACTCTGTGGCTGAATCTGCTTAGAAAACGGTCAACACCCCGTGGCTCTATGTGGGCGCTCACAGATCCAGTCTTGGTATTTGGATAAGACAAAATGTACAGGTCATCTTAAGTATGCCAAAAACATTTTAGTTTCCTTTCCTAATCAAAAGGAACATACCGTGAGGAGCAGAAGTATTTGTAACCCTTGTGATTTTGCAAGTTCATCCACTTAGAAAATAGGTAGAGGTCTGAAATTTCAATCATAGATGCATTTCGTCTTATAGTCACATAATCTAAAAGAAAAAAGAAATCCGGAACTCACATTGTATGATTTTTTAAAAAATAATTTATTCATAATTTACTGGGTTTGATAAGTATTTGTACCCCTGACAAAATCAGTGATAATATTTAGTGCAGAAGCTTTTGTTTGTAATTACAGAGGTCAGACGCTTTCTTGTAGATCTTCACAAGGTTTTCACATATGGAAACCAGGAATTTGGCCCATTCCTCCACACAAATCTTTTCTGGATCTGTGAGGTTTTGGGCTGTCGTTGAGAAACACGAAGTTTCAGCTCCATCCAAAGACTTTTTCATTGGACTGAGGTCTGGAGACTGGCTAGGCCACTCCAGAACCTTGATATGCCTTTTACGCAGCCACTCCTTGGTCAGCTTGGCTGTGTGCTTCGGATTGTTGTCATGTTGGAAGATCCTACCAAGACTCATCTTCAAGACTCTGACTGAGGGACGGAGGTTGTTGCTCAAAATCTGACGACACATTTTACTATTCATCCTCTGCTTTATACAGTACAGTCGTCCTGTCCCCTTTGCTGAAAAGCAGCCCCAAAGCATGAGGTTTCCACCCACATTCTTCACAGTGGGGATGGTGTTCTTGGGATTGTAGTCATCCTTTTTTTCCTCCACACACAACGAGTGAAGTTTGCACCAAAATGTTCTACTTTGGTTTCATCTGCGTCATGCCTTGAGTTGAGCTTTGTTAAGATTTTGCCCTAGTGTGTCAGGTCATTGTGATTATCCATTGATTTCTCTTTTTGTGGCCTGCTTCTGGTGTCTTGACCAATCCGCTCTCTCTTGTATCAACCCCTGTGTCTCATTGTCTCGTTACCCCAGGTCTGTATTTAAGTTCCCCATGTGCTGTCTGTTCTTGTTGGGTCTTTGTCTTTCCATGTGTCGATGTCCGTTGAATTGTTGTCGATTCCTACGTCATAGCCCTCGTGTTCAAGTTCCTGAGTTTCCCATGACGTTTTGAAATCTTGTGTTTGATCCCGTGGTCTTTTGTTTGAACTTTGTATTTTTGTTAATTATCATTACACCATTACACCTGCTGTTTTCCCTATGTTTTGGTCCAACTCACCCATGTAACTTGACAATCTGACCACATGACTTTCTCCCATGATCCTTCTGCATCATTCAGATAGTCCCTGGCAAACTTCAGACGGTCCTTCACATGTACTTGCTTCAACAAGGGGAACCTTCTGAGCAATGCATGATTTTAAACCATTGCATTGTAGTGTTTTACTGACAGCAGCCTTTGAAACTATGCATCTCTTCAGGTCATTGAGTATAGAGCCTGCCGTGTTGTCCTAGGCTGAGACCTCACTTTTCACATCATGGGTGATGCCCCACGAGGAGAGACTTTACATGGAGCCCCAGTCCAAGGTAGATTATCAGTCACATTCAGCTTTTTCCATTTTCTTACAATTGCTGCACCTGATAATTTATTCTCACCAAGCTGCTTTCCAATTGTCCAGTAGCCTTTTCCAGCTTTGTGGAGCCCAACAATTTTTTCTCTGGTGTCTTTCGAAAGCTCTCTGGTCTTGCCCATAGTAGTGGTTGGATTATAACTGATTGTAGGGGGCACAGGTGATAATATTGAGCTGAAACGGGTGGTGGGTAGGTGGTTACTCATAGGGTAATGGGGGACTTTTTTAAAGGTAGACTGACAACTCTTTGAGTGTCATAAATATTGCTGATTCTCAGGGGTACAAATACTTAGGAACCCCAGTAAATTACAAATAAATTATTTTAAAATATCATACAATGTGATTTCTGGATTTTTTGGGGGGATTGTCTCTATGAATGGAAATGCATCTATGATTGAAATTTCAGACCTATTTTCTAAGTGGTTGAACTTGCAAAATTGCAAAGGGTGCAAATATTTCTGCTCTTCACAGTATGTCCTACTACATGGAAAACATTCTCACCTTACAGCCTCCTGAATTGTTCCAAATTCTTCATTTTGCATCCTCATATTGAGCAGGCTGGCGTTCCACTGCTGCAGCAGTTGTTTTTGTGCCATTGCCAGAGATTCCATTTGCATTTCAGCCTGAATGTACATTTGCATAAACGTACAAATGAGTTACCACTTCACCACTAGTCTACTGATCACCAGTAAATTGCGGGGCACATAATGAAGGATCAATTCAGCTATCTTTAAAAAAAAAAAACGTCTTTCAGGATGTGAAAAAATTGCAGGCATTTAGTGCGTGTTTACCTCAGAAAGAGCCTCCTTGGTTGCTTGTGTTGTCTCTGCCTGGGCACTAGTCTGAGCAACATATAGGTCCATCTGTTGTGTTAGTCTGTCCAATTCCCTTGTAAGGCGATCTACATATATATCCTGTGGGTACAGCAAATTTCAGTTACAACTAATCCTTTGAGTTATTCCCATCAGAACTCAAAATGTTTAATGTATAGTACAGTGGAACCGAAACATTTGTGGTTACATTAAAAATTACCATTAGCATTTTTTTATTCTCTGTTTTCAAGCTCAGGGCAAAACCATGTGAAATATAGAAATAAATATTTGGTGCCACCGCATGGATCTTGGGGTAAAGGAATTATAATAAAGTGAAGATAGGAATTTCGTTTAGTCGTGCTTCAGCCTCGTCTAACAGAAAATTTTTCTTGGCTGCTATAATGTATCATCTTTTGAAAATTGCACTCCTCTTTGGATTTCTCACTGTAAAATAAAAACTGATGATTTTTCTTTCTTGTTAATCATTAGATTAATATTTAGTTGTCTACGCATTTTACCGTCAACCAACTTATGGCATGTACGTATCAAATGTCATTCCAAACCAGACAATTGGACTACATTCCAAACCTCTTAGTTGACACTGATATGATGCAATATTAGTTCTGTGGTTCAAGACAGCAAAATATGCCAGCAGTTTACACAGTGCATTCATTCCACACAATGCAATCATTCTGAACAGTTGTGTTTAAACCTCACCATGTCTTTATTCTTTTAATATTGAATTTAATTTGAGACCGTTTACCTGCTTTAATTTCTGGTCTTCAGCCACTGTTTTATCAGTTCCTACTTTTTTTGTGGCATTCTTTGTGGATTTTACATTAGCTTGAAGTTCGTCACTGAGCTGCTGTGTGAAGGTGACATGCATCATCACTCGTTCTAGTTCTGTCTGGAGTTTGGTTACTGTGCAACGAAAAAAAAAAAAAAAGACACACACAGGCTATATTAATAAAGAGACCCTTGCAATGAGGTTGGAAAAGTGCAGTTTCTATAATTCTACTTTTGCAAAAGCATGCCAGAAACATTTTATTGAGATAAATGAGAACAGTTTAAAATCATCAAAAACTGCATAACTTTAGCAGAAACTATCATGAACCTCGAGTACCATTTCTATAAAATATCCGGCGACATTTTGTAGATATGTTTTTCCTTTTATTCACGTAAACATACTGTATATATCTGTTCATTTCATATCGTTGCACATAATTATTCTTTGTTCTCATAACAGTGTGCTTTTCTACTTTTTGTACATCTGGTAACAGGACAAGGACTCTTGCTCAAGGTCGTGAACAGGGTGTTCTCCTCGCCTTAGGTTAGTGTTAAGGCTTTCCACTGTTTTTATCTAAGGGGTTGGCACTAGGCAACCGCTTGAAAAGTAGACTATTATAAACTGTATGAACTTGAAGGTCAGGCAGATCGACTCGGGAGCGCCTTGTGGTGCTTCCGGGGGCGATATTGTCCTGGCCGGCCAGCTCAGCTCTCCTCTTTTCTTTCCTCATTAAAACTTTTTAAAGATTATAATTTATGCGTACCATCTAGATAAAATATTTGCTCACTGTAAATTTTAAACATCTGAGTCCTATGATCACGCTGGTGTGATCAATCATGTGGTGACTTTAAAGCACCATGCAAAAAAAAAAAACTTCCACACAGAATGCTGCAGTCAACATTATTTGAAAGGGAAACTGGATTTTGTTGGATTTTTTGTGTTGGAAAATTTTATTCGAGTTAATCACAGCTTAAAAATTAATTGATCGTAATAAATCACAATTCAAACCAGCTCTAAAATATGCCATATTTTTCTGTAAATTATGGTTGGAATGGAAAGATAAGACAAGACAGATATATACATTCAACATACTGTACATAAGTACTGTATTTGCTTATTATAACAATAAATCCACAAGATGGCATTGACATTATTAACATTCTTTCTGTGAAAGGGATCCACCGATAGAAAGACTTGTAATTCTTAAAAGATAAACGTGAGTACAAGTTATAGTAATTATATATTAAAACCCCTCTGTATGTTTTCGTTTTAATTAAATTTGTAAAATTAAAAAAAAAAAAAAAAAAAAAAAAAAAAAAAGCTCACCATTGTGGAAGGTAGTGATTGAAATACACCACAAGGTGTCAAGGGTGGGCGAGTTTTAAATTAATTAGAGATCTAGCCAAGTTTTTCTAGTGCATTTTGCCCCTCGACTGACGCCATAGTTTCCAGGTTCATTGTACCTTACGTTCGAGTGTTGACTTCACAACGTACAAGACCTCTGATAGTTTGTATATTGTGACTAAATATTGCCATCTAGAGTATTTGTTGAGCTAAACGAAATGTTTGAATAGAGTTTGACCAAAGTCTGAGTATTATTTTGAACAGCTATTTTGATTGGGAATGCCAGTTCTCTTTGCATTGAGCTCTTTTCTTTTTGTGAGCTTTATTTTTTTTTTTAGAGATAGGAACATTGTTTTTGTTGTGCTTTCAGAAAATGATACTGTAGCGACTTAACTGTTCCGCCCTAATGCATAATGGGAAGTTGGGCAACAATGACTGTCAGTGGTGGCTGCAAATGGTATATCTTCTCTGCGTTGTGTTCAATACAGGGTGTTAAGAAAAAGATTATCTCCTGTCATTCTTCCCCACGTCGCTCGCCACAGTAGTTATAATTGTTGTGGAAGAGATGCCAAAGCTTATGCCAATAAATAGCCCGGTCCCAATGAATGCCTGTGTCTACTCCACTCGTTTGTCTCTGCCTCTTAGCTCTCAGTATACATAAAACGGCGCCATCGTAGTCTGTTTGTGGCAATGCATGAGTGGGTCGTTCTGCCATGCGTTAAATGCGTTAAATATTTTAACGTGATTAATTTTTTAAAATTAATTACCGCCTGTTAACGCAATAAATTTGACAGCCCTAATATATTATGTGAGGGGGGAAAAATGTCCCAAAACAGCTTGAAAAAGGCTCAGGAATTTAAGGTTTTAAAAAAAAATCTTATTTCTATTTTATTTATTTCTATTTTGGCTGAAAGGAAGAATAAAATGCATTGTGTAGAATATACGTTGTTGATTTACAGTGCATTAGCAGAGCAATGGTAAATGTTTCTGATGATGTAAACATTTTGGTGAACATAAAGGAAAAATTATCTCACCATTGGCTCTGATCTTGGTGCGCTCTTCAGTGATGCTGGAATGGCATAACTTAACTGCCTTCAGATCATTTTGTGCCACTTTATGTTTGCCTTCAGCTAAGACCTTGGTCTTCTGTATACCATCCAGTCTTGCCTGGACCGTTTTCAGCCTCTGCTGTTCCCCATACAACACAGCATAGAAATCCTCCGTTTGGGTTGCCTCTGTCTTGGCAAGCCCCGTCTGCAGACGTAGCACAAAGAACGACATAATTTGACATTCCCCTGATTGTAATTGTGAACGACTGCCACAGGGATTTGTACCTCACCTCTTCATGCAGTTGCACTCTCAGCCTCTCAAGTTCTTTGAGGATTTGGAGCTTCAGTGCTGCTTGCTGTTTCGCAAGCTGAGGCTGTCAAGGGATGACGCATGTAAATTAGAGCCATATTTAAATGCACAAAATCCATTGGTTTTACCACTTTCATGCATGAATTATGATTCTTATTAACCCTTCCAGGGCACTCATTGAACTCATCGGCTGCCATTGACAGCGCTAGACGTCCAATCCATTTTGACTGGGAGGGGCGAATGAATGAACTTTCCCCCCTCCCAGTCAAAATGGATTTGATATCTCGCACCATCAATGGTACTGAATCCTGAGCATTTAGAGTTTAGTCTTCACGGTCTAAATGAATTGGACATCCATCGCTATCAAAGGCATGTAATTAGTCCGATACTATGAAAGGAAAATCAACCTTACAATGTTAATAGGGGATGTAACCAGTGTGCATTTCTGTTTTATTCATTTTAGTTTCATTTAGTTTTGATTAACATTGCAATAATTCATATATTTCCAATTATAAAAAAATTATAATTATAAAAATACTAATGAGCAATAAATAATATATATATATACATATATATATATATATATACTGTATATATATTAGGGCTGTCAAAATTATCGCGTTAACGGGCGGTAATTAATTTCTTTAATTAATCACGTTAAAATATTTGACGCAATTAACGCACAAGCCCAGCTCAAACAGATTAAAATGACAGCACAGTTTAATGTTCGCTTGTTACTTGTTTTTTGCTGTTTGGCGCCCTCTGCTGTCACTTGGGTCCAACTGATTTTATGTGTTACACCATGAGTGAGCATGGTTTAATTACTGACATCAACAATGGCGAGCTACTAGTGTATTTTTGGATTGAAAATTTTACAAATTTTAATAAAACGAAAACATTAAGAGGGGTTTTAATATAAAATTTCTATAACTTGTACCAACATTTATCTTTTAAGAACTACAAGTCTTTCTATCCATGGATCGCTTTAAGAGAATGTTAATAATGTTAATACCATCTTGTTGATTTATTCTTAAAATAAACAAATACAGTACTTATGCACTGTATGTTGAATGTATATATCCGTCTTGTGTCTTATCTTTCCATTCCAACAATAATTTACGGAAAAATATGGCTTATTTTACAGATGGTTTGAATTGCGATTAATTACGATTAATTAATTTTTAAGCTGTAATTAACTCGATTAAAAATTTTAATCGTTTGACAGCCCTAATATATATATATATATATATATATATATATATATATATATATATATATATATATATATATATATATGTATGTATATATATATATATATATATATATATATGTGTGTGTATATATATATATATATATATATATATATACACACATACATACATACATACATATATATATATATACATACATGTATATATATATATATATATATATATAATAGTTGATAATATTTAATATAATTTTAAATGACCAAAAATAGTCACTTGCCCCATATAGGCTTGAGGGTCTTAAAGTTCCTCTGACACAAAAAAGCATGTTTATTTCATAATACACGCGGTATTTTATGCTCCTGAATGAAATGGGCCGCTTGGATGTGTGTGGAAGCAATCGATATATTTATTCACTGTTTTGAATCACTCGCCATGAAAATGACTTCCGGCTTGAGTCTCGGGTTGAGGACGAAGGCGAATGTGATGTCAGCGGTAGAGATTATCTTCACAATACAGCCTAACTATAGCATGAAATACGAATGAAGGTTCAGCTGATTTTGCCGATTCATTCTTTTTTGTGTGTGTGTGTGTGTGTCACGCCAGCCCAATGTGCTGCAGGCTTTTGTTGTTACACCAGGGAGAGTGGTGTGAGGCTTTCTTGGATTTCCAAATGACTGTGTTCTTCACGAAGAATAGGCAAAACAAGTCCGACAATCTAGAGACCATTGGACGGATGACGAAGTGAGTAAGTTATATGTTTTATGTTAACTATTGGAATCATGGCAAACGTTTTAATAAGGAGATGGCTTGCATTTTGTGGGTGACAATACTCCCTGTCCACCGAGAAGGCTGCTCGGGCATGGACCGGCAGCTTGTCGCACACCATGTTCGCCGGCCGATAAAGGCGTGCCTGCCTATATAGCGTTTTCCTCGACTTGGCCCCGAGCAGCCTCCCCCGCTCTTGTCTCCGGTTCTCGATTGTGTAGACTTCCACCCCCCTCGGTCCTCTTCGCGTGCCTGTCTACAGAGCGTTTTCCTCGGTTTGGCCCCGAGCAGCCCCCTGCTCTGACGTCGGCCAGTTTGTCCACCGAGAATGCGCTATTTTTGGCGTTCATTCCCGTCTGATTCCCCGGCGATGAGCACTGCCTGCCTGCTGGGGCCACAGCAGGACAACGAGCCGTAACTTGCTCGCCGCTGGGGGCTGGCCGATTGCCAAAGACAATCACCATATCGCTGCCGTGTGTCACCTGAGTCGGGGTAGTTTTGTGTGATTTTTCGTTTTCGAAAGGCGAGACTTGGAAGAGCTGCTCGGTTCAGGTTAGCATGTCGCCTAGCTGTCACGCCTCGGACTAACTCTAGTGGCATAAAATACTGTTTGGGAGGTTTAAGAAATCAGCAGTTTTGACCCTCATGCAGTAATTTAGCCCTGTCGTACTGAATACATGCATTTTTAATATTTCATATTCCATTTAGCACAAGAATGTTATTTGTCATGACCATACCATTTACTTAGGTAAAAAGTATATCCTGTAAAAATATTGGAGTAGAGAGATTAAAAACAATGATGACATTTTGCTGCTCTCTGTCGTATTTTCCTCGTTCTGAATCTTTCCCATTGGGCTGCATTCTAAATCAGCTGAAATCGTTACTTTGCCGTCATCATCGCCCAGATAGAGGCGCTAGAGCACTATAATGGCAGGCGTGGCTACACGGCAGATTAAAAGACTCATTTCTCGTCATCTGCGTTTTCCCAAATTTTTGCATATAGTCGAATCGTCTCAAAATATGAGTTAAGTTTTTTTTTTAATCGTGTCATAGGCACTTTGAGTGTCAACTTTTGAATAGCTGTCCACTGTTGTGACTACTGTATCTGAAAGGGTTAAGTTTATTGTCAAACATCTGCAGCTACAGTGCTTGCTAACGTGCAATCATTCAATTTACTTCATCCGCAACAGATAATAATACCAAAGGAAAAGTTACATACATGATCAGCATCAAGAACAACAAAGTCTTCTTCCTGGTTATCCTCTATAGTTGTCTCCTCTTCATCCTCCTGCTTGACCAGGTTTATAACTTCCTGGGTTGACAGAACTTCAGAAACATTTTCCAACTCTGAAAAAAAGAAATATTATGTATATGTATATGTAAACTTGCTAACTTCTGATTGTCATAACCCAGGAATGTTTGTAATAAACAGACCAGACTGAGTGTTCACCACAAGGTTTTCTTCAGCACCACTAATGTATGGCAATGTGTCGACATCAATTAATTCGGATATAGGCTGATGCTGTGACAACAATGACAGTGAAAGGATAAGCACACCAAATCTGCAGATGCAGATTTTATTTTTGTTCAATTGGATTAATAAAAAAACAACAAAATTCTGAAGCATGTTGTGTAGGTGCGTCTAGAGTACTAAACATATACCGGATGCTGTGTTTCTTCCTCATCGTCTTTTTCCTCCATGATGGTCACAAGGTTGTGAAATGGAAAAACGTTTTCCTGCTCTGTAAAGCAAAAACAAATTAACAGAAAAGATGAACGCTTTCAGGGACGGTGGACATCTATTAAAAATATATTATCAACTTAACCCATTCACTGCCAGCCGAGGTCACAGAGTACGTGTTGTGGTATTTAGTAAAAAAGGGAAATTGATATTGAAAACATCTATTGACTGCAATAGACGTCCAATTCATTTCCATTAAAATAGATTACACATTTATTGCCATCAAACTAAAATTAAAAACATCCAGGCGCAAAGTACACACTGGCCACACCTATTTAATTTTTATCTTTATTCTGCTTCTGTCTTTTTTTTTTTTTTTTAATTGATTACAAATTGTTTTAATATATTAAAATTCATTTTTTAAATTATTATTGTGTATTTATATATATATATATATATATATATATATATAATATTATATTATATATTATAAAAATTTAAAGTTTTAATTTATTTCATTTAGAATTATATACTGTATATACTCATTGCTCTTTTTTATTTTTTTTTTAAAATACTTTTTAATTTATTACTATTTAAATAGTTGGGTTTTTTTTGTAAATTCAAAATGGATTTTAATAATAATCCAATTCTTTTTATTTTAAAATCATTCATATATTTTATCATCACCCATCACTAAATAAGTTTCGGAAACACTAATACTACAGCTGGATGTCAAATAGGGGCCAAAAATTTTTGTTCTAGGGCCAAATAAGCGTAACACACAAATGCTATTTTTAGACAAGGCTGTGTGATGTCACCATCGTAAACCGGAAGGGGGTCTACATCCAAACGCACTCGCACGAAACCCGTGCTAGTACTGCTTGTTTTCTGCCGGTAATCTTTCAAAAAACAACATGCCAGGTAAACACTGCTGCTATGGAACTTGTAAAAACGACTCTAGACATTATGATATATGAAGGATGTTTTCTTCATACGTTTCCCGAAGCCTAAAACTCAGAGGACAAAATGTGAACAATGGATCAACTTGTGCGGACATCTTCAAAAGACCAGTTTAACGGCAGCAAGGGGAAGCCATTCCCCTTCATATGCAGTAAACATTTTGTTGGGGTCCATGGTCCAACAGATGACAATGCTGACCCATTGTCTGCCACAGCCTGCCCTGAAGAGGTAAGCTATTTTGATATTTTTACTTATTTTTAGCGTGGCGTTTTGCCGTGCTGCTTTTGTCTGACAATGAATGACCAGAAACAAATTAAAATGGTATCTGACTGCCACTTTTGTTACCTTTTCTGTTGTAAAGAAACAACTTTAGTAAGGGGAAGTGTAAATAAATTAATAGAATTAATATTTGTTATTAATGAAAAAATTAAAAGTTCGTTGGCTGTCACTGAGTAGCATTTGCGATTGCTACACAAAAGTAGCAACATAAATTACCCCCGAGAATGGTCAGAGACGTAAGACAACCGGAGGCTATTATATATAAGAAAGACAGGGCATATGGTGGTAGAGGATAGCTTTTTGAAACAGGAAAATGTCATTGTCAGTGGCGCAAGGTAATGCACACAAGAAAAAGGTGTCGATAAAAAAAGCTACCACTGGATCAGGTCGACTCTTTTTCCCATGTTTTTCAGCCCTTTACACATCTTTTTTAACTGAACATTTGTATGTTCTTCCACCTACTTACCAGTGAATTTGGCATTAGGGACATCATTTACGGACAGAATTGGTAGGTTTAGCTCAGTAAACATCGCGTTCGTACACTATTTAAATGCATCTAGCATGAGGGGCAAATGCAAGTTTGACCCTTCCTAGCAACAGTTGCGAACGTCATGAATATTAATGAGCAAATGTGACGTGTTACATGCGGTACGCTATTGGCCCCTGAGCCACAAGTTCGAGACGCCTGTCCGATACGAAAAAAAAAAAAAATCATCATTTAAAAAAAAAAAAAAATCTTAATTCCTTAATGAAAGGGTTAACTTGCATCCTGATCGTTATCACCCAGCAATATTTGTAATAGACAGACCAGACTGAGCGATCACAGCAGGGTCATCTTCAGTACCACTGCTGTATAGCTGTGCACCCACATCAATCAGTTCAGATCCAGGCTGATCCTGTGACAATAATGAAAAATAAGCAATAATTTCTTATGATTTCATTAATAAAGAAAAACATCAAATCCTGGGCATATTGAAACTTTTACCTGTGGTAAAGTAAACATGTTTGCTTGATCAGCATCTGTTGCTTGGTCAATTCCATCCTGATGCTCCGTTTCTTCCTCTTCTGCCTCCATGCCCACATCACTTAGTTCAGATACAGTCTGATCCTGTGACAACAGTAATAACAACAATACATTTGTTTCAAAGCGGCTTTCAAAACACCCAAGGACGCTGTATAAATGTGAGGCAAAGATGGATAGGATAATATGAACAGGTATGCTTTGAGTTTGGATTTCAAAAGTGGGAGTGAAGCTGAAGTGTGGAGGTCAGTTCAGTTCCAGTTCAGGTCAGGTCATTTCTAGAGCTGGAGGGCAGAGTGCCTGAATGCTCTTGAACCCATGGTGGTCCATTTAAACTGGGAGGGCTGGCAGTGGCGCCACCAGGGGGTGGCCAGGGGCTGCCGTGGCCACCCCTATAAATTGATTGGCCACCCCACTGGCCACCCCGCTTGCCAGTATATCGTTAGATTGTTATAGCATCAGTTATGCATTTCATCCCAAATAAAGCATTTATTTTGTTTTTTTAAATGTAGGGCTGTCAAATTTATCACGTTAACGGGCGGTAATTAATTTTTTAAAAATTAATCACGTGAAAATATTTATCGCAATTAACGCATTCGCTGTACGACTCATTCACGCATTGCCGCAAACAGCCTACAATGGCGCCGTTTTATACACAGAGATAAGAGGCAGAGTGGAGTAGATACAAGCATTCATTGGGGCCGTGCTTTTAACTGTGAAAAGCTTTGTCATCTCTCCCACAGCACCTATAAATATTGTGGGAAGTGACGTGGGGAAGAATGACAGGAGTCCATCTTTTTCTTAACACCCTGTAGTGTACCCAACACAGAGAAGCTATAGCATTTGCAGCCACCACACACAGTCATGGTTGCACCACTTGCCATCATGCATTTGGGCAGAACAGTTAAGTCGCTACAGTATCATTTACTGAAAGCTCAACAAATACACTAGATGGCAATATTTAGTCACAATATACAAACTCACATTTATCCTTTAAGAATTCACTGAAAGAATGTTAATAAAGTTAATGCCATGTTGTGGATTTATTGTTATAATAAACAAATACAGTACTTATGTACAGTATGTTGAATGTATACTGGACTGTCTCAGGAAATTAGAATACACAATATTCTAATTTTTTGAGACAGTCCTGTGTATATATACAGGACTGTCTCAGGAAATCAGAATACACAATATTCTAATTTCCTGAGACAGTCAGGAAATTAGAATATTCTTTCCATTCAAACAATAATTTACAGAAAAATATAGCAGATTTTAGAGATGGTTTGAATTGCGATTAATTACGATTAATTAATTTTTAAGTTGTGATTAACTCGATTAAAAATGTTAATCGCTTGACAGCCCTAGTTAAATCTATACCTTATGCCTAATATATACATAACACAATAAAACAGAATTGTTGTGGAACTCAAAATGTTGACTGGACAGTTATGGACTATGCACATTTAATCATTAGTAACATCAAATATTACACAATACACCAAAGTATATCAGTAGCCGTGTCCTTAAGTCTTTCTGATAGTTTTCCCCTGACCTTTTTACTGCAATAATATAATGAAAACCTGAAATTATGGCTTTTAATTTTGGCCACCCCAAGATTTTAAGTGGCCCCATCTGGCCACCCCTATGAAAAATTTCTGGAGGCGCCACTGAGGGCTGGTAGAGAATCATGGTGAGCAGGGCCGAAGAGACAGAAAGTTAGAACGTGGAGAAAGAGCGAAGCGGTCGGAGAGGAGTGTTTATGATGTGTAGAAGGTTGGTTGGAACTGGGTTGTGAAGAGCTTTAAATGTGAAAATGAGAATTGAAGAATTTATTCTTAGTTTTGTAGAAGCCAATTTAGTTTATGGAGGATGGGATTGATGTGGTGTGAGGCAGTGGTCCGTGTGATGAGCGTGCTGCTGAGTTTTGGAGTTGCAGTTTCAGGAGGGATTTGTTAGAGAGACCAAAAACGGAGTGAGACTAGTTACAATAGTCAGGAAGGTGAGAAGGCTGCAGAAAAGGGTGACAGCACACTATAAAAAACAATTTTTGTGGGTTGTAATTATGAGCTATATAAATTCTGTATATTACACTAACATTAGTTGGGTAAGCAAGTGAACTGTATTAAATCGGTTAGAAATAACTCTCTTTACCCAATTTTAATCAGTAAAAACTTCCACTTGAACAAACAAGATAATTTCTACCCCTAAATATTAGGTCTGTGCTCAAGACTGCGCATGCGCCAACGCGTCTTCTTTGAAACTGAAAGGAGGACCTTTTTTTTTTTAGCGGGACACTCCAACTGGGATGGCATTGTACAGTAGCAGGTAAGTTTGAACTAACTGGTGTTTTTTTTTTTTTTTTTTGACAATGCAAAAACATTACAAAGCCTGGCATGCTGTGTGTTAAATTATGAAGCCCCTATGATAAAAATGTTTTTATATTTTATTCCCGGCTTACGACAGCCATTCCTGATGGCTAGCTAACAATGTTCTTGAGAGCATAGCAATGTGAGTTGCTGGTAATAATGTGTCTTAATTCATTCTTATTTTCTAATCCTAATTTATTATTATTTTCTAATTAACTTTTCAGTTACAGCGTACAGTATTGTCAAATATTTCACCCTTCAGTATAATTAAGTGACAATTTTTACCTCAATTTTATTGAGTACATTCTATAGGTTGTTTTTTTTTACAGTGCAGTGTGGGGAGACCGAATTTAACAAATTGTGGGCGGTCAGACAAGTTAGGAGGTGAACCACACTTGAAGCGTGCCGGTGATACCAATTGAAAAAAGTCTGTCAAAAAGAAGGCAGGGGGTATCAAAGGCAGCTGTGAGGACAGGAAGAATGGGAATGGAGAATAAATCAGAATTAGGAGCACAGGAATGGCATTAATGATTTTGAGTAGAGCTATTTTACTACTGTGACGGGGACAGCAACCGGATTGGAACTGTATGTTCATAGATGTGTCAGTGATGAGATTGTAGTGGAGTTAAGAGGCAAAAGACTTTACTAGATTTTTTGAGATGAAGAGTAAATTGGAGATGGTATGTTGAAATTGGTGGGGAAAAGGGCTTTTTAAGAATGGGTGTGATGGTGGTGATTTTAAGAGATATCTTATTATTTTGGAGATTTAAAAAAATGACAGAAATGAATCACAGAAATGTGTGGAAAGAACGTGAAGGGGAGAGAGTCAGACAGAACAATGACTGTGAAAGATTCAAGAGAAAATTAGCCATTATGAAATTGCATTGTCCCCTTTTAAAATAAATTTAAAAAATAAACTTAAGACACCCATTCCTGATGCAGATGTATATTTTTTAAATCATAATTTTGATTAATAAACAACAACAACATCTTGGGGCGTATCTTTTAGGTGTGTTGAAAGTACCAAACATTTACCTGCGCAACGGGCGTCATGTTTGCTTCTTCGTCGTTTGCAGCTTGGTCATTTGCATTCTGCTGCTCTGTTTCTTCCTCTTCTGCGTCCATGCTTGCACCAATTAGTTCAGATCCAGGAGAATCCTGTGACAACAATAACAATGAAAGAATAGACACCTAGATGCAGATTTTTTTTTTTCAATCTTATGATTTGATTATAAACAACAACAAATAAATCCTGAGTCATATTGTTTAGGCAGGTTACCAAACACTTACCTGTGCATGTGGAGATACGTTAGTTTGACCATTGTTTGCAGCTTGGTCATTTCCATCTTGCTGCTGTGTTTCTTCCTCTTCTGCATCAATTACTTCAGATCCAGGAGGATCCTGTGAAAACAATGACAATGAAAGGATAGACACTTATATTCAGATTTTTTTTTTTTTTTTCATGATTTAATCACAATCAACAACAAAATTCTGAATCCTGCTGTTTAGGCAGGTTGTGAGTACTGCACACTTACCTGAGCATGTGGAGGTACGTTAGTTTGACCATTGTTTGCTGCTTGATCAACTCCATCCTGCTGCTCTGTCTCTTGGTCTTCTGCCACACTTTCCTCCACATTATCAAGTTGGTCGTCAGTGCTCTCCATTGGAACTGATGAAACAGATGGCAAGCAAACAGACAAACAAACATACAACAAACACACACAAAACAGACAGGTTTAGAGTTCATTTGCATGGATTGTTAGGTTTAATATTGACAAGAATCAGAAAAAAAAATTGATTTATTATTTTGAGCAGAGTGGGAAAAAAAACAACCATGATTATAAAATAATAAATCACAAATACTGTACATACATATGTTGGTCGAAAAGCAGTGGGAAGAAGTCAAGCTTTTTTGGGTCCCACCCCCCAATTCACCCTTAAAAAAATTGAGACAACATGAGAGTACATCCACTTCCCAATATCATCATCATCACTATCACTACCGCCATCACTACCACCGCCATCATCGTCGCCATCACCGCTATCCCCATATATCGATCGTTTATTCAAGAATCAAAATATATTTAATAATAGCTTTACTGTTGCTCATGGTGATAACCATTGTTCTTGCGATGTGTATTATTCATTATCCAATGTTACTTGTGGACTTGCGGCCAGAGGGAAGCAACCCCCAGGCAACAGGACCACCCATTGCAAAATGTCCTAAATGCGCATAAGTTGCGTCGTTATGCCCATTTTGTTTCCTCTTAAGTTTCCCCTTACTTCATAGAGTAAGGTCGAGAGCCCCTTCAGTGTGTCACTATCCAATCCATTCCACTTCTTCATATAGAGAATGCCCACATCTCTGGAAATCCAGTCCGCGTTTTCCCTGTGACATTGCTAGCAGTCGGTACTTCCTTTTTTTCCGTTGTCGTTCTCTGCGCATGTTTTACCTTTGTTGTTTTGCGGTCAAAAGTTACATCCCAGCTGTAAAATAATGCCGTACTTAGCTGCTGTTGGCGAGTTAGTCTGAAATGCATTGTGAAGGTCCTAGTAGAGTTAAGTATGCACTCTATCTTTGGGGTGACTTCCGACTGGTGCATCAGCTGTGTTTCTCACTTAACGTATAGATGAGTACAGGAGCTGAGCTCATTCACGTATGATTATCATCATCAGTGGATAGTCATAAAAATAACCTAATAATAATCACTCCACCACCTTTATTGGAGTCAGAGCAGAGGAGCAATGTGACAGGGGAGAGACCTCTACTTAAAAGGTTAAGTAGGATATTAATGATTAAAAAGTGGAGAAAGCCGAGAAGATGATTATGTATAATATACACCCCCCCCCCCCCCCCCCACACACACACACACACACACACACAAACACACATATTCAGTACAGGCCAAAAGTTTGGACGCACCTCATTCGTGCATTTTTTTTTTTCATGACTATTTACATTGCAAATTATCACTGAAGGTAATAAAACTATGAATGAACATGTGTGGAATTATGTACTTAGCAAAAAATGATGAAATAACTGTAAACATATATTATTCCAGTATCTTCAAAGTACTGTAGCCACCCTTTGCTCTGATTACTTTTCAGCACACTTTTGCCATTCTTTTGATGAGTTTCAAGACGGAGTCACCTAAAATGTTTTTTTCAGAGTTAATTAGTGGAATCTATTGTTTTATCAATGGGGTTGGGACCTTCGTTTGTGTTGCATTGAATGAGATGTGTCCAAATTTTTGGCCTGTACTTTATGTTTGTAAATTTGTTATATATAATGTTTGGATATATGTTTGTGTGCATGTGTGTGTGTTTGTAAGGCAAATTAGCGTGACAGATATTATTTAATTTCAAGTAATAAGTAGTATTTTTCAGGGTTTGAAATTACAGCCATTTTTGTTACATTTGTTCCCAAAATGTAATCTGTTCACTTACATCCTGTGTAACTCCTGGGGGCCCGTTCTTAAAACCTAGTGACGGCCCTGCTGCGCATTAAAGACAAGATTCGGGAGACTGTGCCAAGGGGTTAGCCTCCAGCATCAGAGCTCCTCCTTGCCAGCCCTATACTCCAAGCTATATTGAATGTGTTGACATATAAACTTGTATGCATATGTTCCCATCTATATGGATATGTATTACTATTTATTTTAACTATCACCATCAGCACCAACACTCTATCTTACTTATCTATAAGTATTGTTAATAAGTATGAAACTATAAAACTGCTTTGTTACTACTTTACTTTAAAACCTTACTTTATAACTATAAAATAAAAAAATAAATAAATGAAAATAAAATCAGAATGTAATTCAGAAAATGGATGGCTGCACCTACCTATATCCTACCTAATTAACTGATTTAATTATGGAACTGTTCACAAATCAATTTTGTACACCCGAAGAAAACCCGCACAACAGGAACAAAAAAGTCGTGCAATTCCGTGCGCCGAATTGAAAATTCATGTTATTTTAATTAATTTAAATTACCTTCAAATTTGAATGTGCAGATTTGGTGAGAGTAAAACCAGGAAATGAGAAATAATATCGGCTCCAGCAAGATGTTTTACAACTTTTCGGCCCACAATATCAATGCAGAAGGAGCGCATGGAATAAATTTCAAACATTCCGTATTCATTATTGACAAAAATTGAGGTAATATAAGATCTGAATAATTTGCTGCTTACCGGCGTATGGTCGCGTTACAACATTCGACTTTCTATGCTGAGTCAATCTGCAAGCAAGAAATCGTGCACAATGACACAGTTAATGAGACATCATAATGGGGTAAAGGAAAATTCTTTGAACGCATATATTTTGTCTTCTTTTGATTATGACTACGATTACCGTGGACTATTTTGCACGTCAGTACGAGATCAATAGTAAATGCCTGATTTAAGCACGAAACTGCATCAACACAGAAGATCGCAAATCTGGGCTCGTCGCCACGCGTCATATTTTAATAAAAATGGGTTCAATTGATCGTTTATCAGTGAAGTAATCTATAACTTCTTGTCATTATTCAAAAACATTATTAGGGTTTTCGAGTTTGATGTTTGCCTTCTCGCGCCCACGTGCACACGCACACGCACTTGACTATTGGGAGAATTCCGATACCAACAGGAATTTTGGCAATTGACATATCATTTTTATTAATGGAATGGAAAGAGACCATCAGTTAGTTGTATTTGGGAATTATTGATCCTCAAATTTCAATGTTTAGGTGGGTTTTAGTATTGGCACTTTTTGGCTTTCGGAATAATGAATTTAAAGTGTTTCATTAAAGGATTCGAAAAATGTAAGACAATGGGCAAACATCTTGATCACATTTCCTAAATCTAAACTGACAGCCTTGAAGATCTCGTTTTAAAACACATTGACACTATGACTCTTCATTAGTTTATAATAATGTATTATCGCTCCAGAGTGTCAAATGAGATGTGTTTTATGTTTAAACATAGTTAAATAATGGTTAATGGTTTTCTATGACGAAAAAATGCAGGCAAGAATTATCTTTCACAGAATATATAATTTTGGTTGGCTGTGGATTATTAATTTGTTTTCTTATTAACATGTCATTTATTTCTAAACTAATTGAATGCCATGACGTTTAAGTGCCACACCGGGGCAGTAGAGAAACGTAAGTGCGAAGCTGGGAGTGGTTGAAAACAACAACATGGTTCCCATTGGAAATGCAGAGAGCCATGGACACAGTATTTTGTCTTTCCCTCATCATGGACAGCAGAAAAAAGCAGCATTTGCTCCCTATATCCTTACTGTCCCGTGATTAGTTCAATTACTGTCCCGATTATTTTCTGCAAGAGTGATCCTTAATGAGGCATAAATTCAATCACTGCTTTTGTATGACTGCCAAATAGTCATGTATACCTTGTAAGAAATACATAACGCAGCAGAAAAATTGTCATGGTTTTTACATTTTAATGTAATTTCCATAAAATAAAAACATAACACATTTTGGCATAGTGTGTGATAAGGAAAAAAAACTGGGGATGCATCAGAGGCCTTTAGTGAAGGATTTAAGAAAAAAGATTTAATGCATTCTTAATTGGAAATTTTACATTTCATTTAATTTAATGAGTACATCAGCCCAGATAGAAGACTGACGTTGAAAAGATGGATCAACAATCCGCTGTAGATCTTATATCGTTAATCAACGTTGAGACTCAACGTTGATTTGTCATCACTTTTGCACCCTCAACTAATGTTTTTTTCAATATTGAAATCCTTACAAAAGCTAAACGTCATTCCGATTACTAGTAATATTGGAAGAACGCTGAATCAATCTTATGTTTTCCTTCTTTTTCGACCATGATGCTATAATTGATTTCAAATATGCCTTTACTCAGAGGTCATGCTTTATTTACAGACAGAAAAAACAGCTAGGCTGACCAATAAAACATTATACTGAATAAAAGATAAAGATAAAAACGTGTCGAAATATCAAATAATTTTTTTTAACAACGCTCAGTAAACATATTTCAAACTTAAGCCTCCTCTTCAGTCTGATGAGCTTCCCTGTGAACCTTGCCGTTAAAGTGGTCTGGGGCATAGCGTAGCCACGTCTGCACAACAGCAGCGGATGCAGAGCTGCCAACTCTCACGCTTTGAGCGTGAGACACACGCAATTGCCTGTTTTCTCACTCACACACGCCACACATCCAATTTCTCACGCAAAAAAAAAAAAAAAAACTATCTGATTTTGGGCCAAGACTCGTTCGTTTCTTTTTCAAACTCTCCGACAGTAGATGGCGCTACTTGCCACTGTAACCCTATTCGCTGCATAGACATCCTAGTTGCGACAGAAGAAGACCTTCAAGAAGACAATCGCGGGAGGAACTCGAATGGAGAAAGGATCTCTGAAGAAAGTCATATCCAATCTGAAGATTACAGACAGATTAGGTATAATTTGTGACATATATCGTCAATTAAGTACCCACTCTTTTAAACTTCTAAACTGTGTTGTAAACTCAGTTCCCATAACAAGCAGCAGGAGATCACCTTGTTAGCCTCGTAGTATTGCCTACTGCAAGCATGCTAAAAACATCCGCTCATATAGCATTGTTTATTTAGTATTAGGCCGTGTTCACACTTGGTGCTTTTTCCAGAAAAAAGCGCTGCCTCCTGCGCCTACTGAGCGTTTTCTGAGCGCCGTTTGAGCGAGTATTCTAAACGGGATTCTATCTTAAACGTCACCATACATAACGGTTAGTAACGTTGGTCAACTAAATAGGCTAAAGTAGTCCTTCGTTAGCATTTTAATTTAATAAATTAAAATGCAAACGATGGACTACACTAACGCTTTAAGGGTGAGACACACGCAATTGCCTGTTTTGTCACACACATACTCGCCACACATCCAATTTGTCACTCAAAATTTTGGTCACCCCCAACAAAATCTCACTCCAAGGTTTTTCTAAAAGTTGGCAGCTCTGCGAATGCATATTCTGACATGTCCATCCCCATCTGCCTCTTCAGTGAATCTGAAGAATACAAACAAAACAGCATCCACAGTTAGTTCATATCATGTAATTCAAGCAGATATTATGGGTTAGTTTAACATGCTTCAGTATTTTGTGGTGAAGTGAGTTTTTCAACCAATCTCAAACCAAATTAGGGCTACATGTGGGAACGGCGCTAGCTACGATTGAAAAATGCCCGCACTGTCCTGGTGTTTATTCAATTAATTTAGACTAGGCTCCATTGTGTAATATCTAGCAATTTTAGCACTTGACTTGGAAAAGGAATTTAAAGTTTGCCTGAACTTCTACTTAGCTAACATCCAAGGCAAGGCAAATTTATTTATATAGCACAATTTAACACAAGGCAATTCAAAGTGCTTTACATCACATGAAGATCATACAAGTCACATCAAAATCAATAGAACGTAAAAACAAACAATATCGAAATAGGAAATAAAATTATACATATAAATCACATTTAATCACGAATAGAAAATAAATTAAAAAATAAAACAAATACTACTACTACTACTGCTACTAATTGAAATCAGCAATTGAGATAAGCACAAAAGGAATAGAAAGCAAATAAATTGACATATATAGACAGTTATGGATATGCATTGTTAAACAAAAGCGTTTTTAGCCCTGATTTAAAGGAGCTAACAGTTTGAGCATACTTCAGACCTTCAGGTAACTTGTTCCAGAGATGAGGAGCATAATAACTAAATGCTGCGTCACCCTGCTTGGAACATACAGGAGACCGGTTCTAGATGACCTTAGGGGTTTAGATGTTTCATAGGAATGTAACAAATCAAGCATGTATTTTGGTCCAAGGCCATTAAGTGTTTTGTAGACGAGCAGTAGTATTTTAGAGTCTATCCTTTGACTCACTGGAAGCCAGTGTAACGATTTCAGAACCGGTGTAATATGGTCCAGTTTCCTTGTATTTGTGAGGACTCTGGCTGCATCATTCTGTACTAGCTGCAGCTTCCTGACTGATTTTTTATCAAGACCTGTAAATAGACTGTTGCAGTGGTCCAATCTGCTGAAAATGAATACACGCAGAAGTTTTTCCATGTCTTGTTGAGTCAGAAGCTCCTTAATTCTGGCTATATTTTTTAGGTGGTAATAAGCAGATTTAGTGACGGATTATAGATGGCTATCAAATTTGAGGTCTGAGTCAATAATTACGCTAAGGTTTCTGACTGCATTTATAGCTGTAAGTGACATTGTGCTAAGGTGCGTGCTTATCTTTGACCTTTCCTTTTTTGGCCCAAAAATTGATCACTTCTGTCTTCTCCACATTTAACTGGAGAAAATTCTGGCACATACATTCATTGATTTGATGAATGCATTTACCCAGGGAGACTAAGGGACTATAATCATATGGGGACTCAGAAATGTAGAGTTGTGTGTCATCTGCATAGGTGTGATAGGAGATGTCATACTGTTCCATAATCTGAGCTAGGGGAAGCATATATATATTAAATAAGAGTGGTCCAAGATTTTACCCTTGAGGGACTCCACACGTGAATTTGGTTCGTTCTGACTGAAGGTTTCTGATTGACACATAGAAATCCCTATGATGTAAATAAGATGTGAACCATTGAAAAACAGTGTCAGTAAGCCCTACCCACTGTTCCAATCTGCTGAGAAGTATGTTGTGATCACCCGTGTCGAATGCGGCGCTGAGATCCAATAGTAGCAGAACTGATGATTTGCCTGCATCGGTATTCCGACGAATATCATTTAGGACTTTGATAAGCACGGTCTCGGTGCTGGGTTGTGGCTGAAATCCAGACTGAAATGAGTTAAAAAGATTGTTTTGCATCATAAAAACCTGGATCTGTTCAAACGCAACCCTCTCGATAATATTCCCCAGGAATGTCAGATTTGATATAGGCCTATAATTACTAATGGTTGAGGCATCCAGATTAGGTGTTTTTTAGAAGAGGTTTTATTACTGAAGGTTTTAAAGTCTGTAGAAACGCTCCTGTTTGGAGAGAAGTATTCAAAATCTGAAGTACGTCTAGGGCTATGCAATGAAAAACAGTTTAAAAAAGTTTAATGGTAGAATGTCAAGGCAGCATGTTGTTGGCTTTAATTTTGACACAATTTCTGTTAAAGTGGCGTAGTCCAAGAGGCTAAACTGTCTAAGATTGACGTGGGGGACATTAAAGTCAAGTAGGCCTTCGCTTGAATGCCAATCACAGCAAATGCACAGTTTCCTACAATTTTGGCTTTATATACAAGTAATAACGACAAGCGCGGCTCTCTCTACCGTAAGACATCATTGTTGTTAAAGGCTCTGAAAAAGCGCAGCAGGCTTACTGTACCTTTAAATATGGCTATCCTTTATTGAGATGTTTCCATTGGAGGTCGTTCGAAGTGAGTCGCTGTCTTCCCGGTCAACCAAGAACACAACTATTTTTGGACCAAAACTCCCGCTCATCAACAATTCGATGACTCTTCAATCTTATTTCCCGGTCAATCGTAAATCAACTATTTGTCAATATTAATTCATCAACTATAAAACAATGTTAACCCAACCATCGTCTGACATACCATAGAACAACATTTTTTCAACGTCACTGCCATGTGCCATCGGTATTTGCAATATTGATTCGACATTGTTTCTTGTCGAAAATTTCAATGTCAACCGTACTGATGATTTTGATGGAAAATCAACGTTTATTCAATGTCTGTCAGCTGTCTGGGAACACATCTTATCTATGATCAAGTCATGTCTATTGTCAAGTTCACATCACCAACAGAAGGGTTTCTATCCTGAAAGCAGATTATTCAGTTAAAATTGCCAACCTCTCTTAACAAGGTGGCTCATTTATTGGTTTGGAATTGGCAGATCTGAGGAAATGCTAAGCTACGTGTGTTGGTTCAGAGAATCGCGTTTGAGGTTACCGAGGTGAGACGGCCTTCCCGAAGTTCAAGAAAATAGGGTATCAGCCATAGCCATAAATAAAAATGTGTCTAGAAAGACAATTTCATTTCAGATATCGGAGGGACCAGAAGCTGGGCTATTTGAATGTATAGGTTCCATCGTTTAAAGTTCTCCACGTGTAATCCTGCAGTTGTTTCATACTTTCTGGATAAAAATCACTGTTCTGACACATTCAACATGGCAGTGATGTTACACCATCCAACACAACTCCGGTTTGTTTCCATCATATTCAACATGGCTGATGCCATGAGTGTCATTTCTCCTGTTTACAATGCCTGTTTAAGGAAATCAAGCAGGTGAAAATGAGCCCTAAATGCATAACTCTGAAGGATTTTTCATCAAATGCAGGTAGAAATTTTTGTCAGAAGGCAGTTTGTCAAAGTCAAGACTACAGAATTTGCACCTCAGTATAATCACTTCCACAGAAACGGAAGAACAATTTTTCAGATACAAATGTATTATGGTGCAGCTTTATAATAATTTATATCATATTATTAACTAATGCGCTGTCTGCTGGAAATTTATGTGAAATTGTCTTCTAAAATCAAGCCCTACGTATGCTATCGTGGGTTGCAGTTGTGCACCTTCAAATCATTGTGCTGTTGCTATGACGATGTACTTTTTGGACGGCAATGGCTGAGATGAAGGTCTAATTGTAGTAAACAAGGTACGTCACTGATAAAATCACATTAACGTTATGGATTTTTTTGTAGTGAGTTCTAAAAATAGAAAGAAATGGACTTTGCACTTGTCAAAGCATCTCTGATGAAAATCATTACAGAGTGCTCAATGTCTACACAAAGTCCTAAATAGATAAGAGGTGTAATAGCAACGTTATCAGCTCGTTCATTGTTCTGCTCTGTTGAAGATGTCGTGGAAAGCTTTCTACCATCTCTAAATACGGAAACACCTTCAATTAGCTGACCTGCTTTCACCCAAGCAGAAGACAATCAATACACACCAGTAATGATGTCATTTTGTCTCAGTGAAGCTGACAGGACCGAAGGTCTCCTGCGATGACCCATTTAATGGGTTTTGTCTCATTGCAGGTGTGTACATGATATTGTGAGACAAATAATGTGGGCAAATCATTGTGATATCTGGTATTAACTCATTGGCTACTACAGACAGTGATAGCTGTCCAAACCATCCAGTGACTAATCAATTGTCACATTGAACGTCAATCACTAGCAATGGTAATGAATGAGTTAAATTACTACAACAGGAAACTAAATGGAATAGTAGATAGAGCAGCTGTATTTAAAAATTCAGTTTTGAAACCATGCAGAAAAAAATAAAGAAGTAATGTCAAATATTAAGTTAAGTTGGTTGTATATTATGTGGCTGTGATGCCATGCTGTGAGACAATGTTCATAGGTAGTACCGTTGATCAGCGATGTTAAAGCACACTTCCTATGTCTTGGAATAAATATAAATCAATTTGCAAAAGCATATTTATTCTACAATTTGAAAAAGAAAAAAATGCAGCACCCAAGAAGCCGTCCTGCGTCATAATTCATCCACGCATCCATTTTGAGAACCACTTATCCTGGTCAGGTATTGGGGGTGTTGGAGAGCCGAAATGCAGACAACACTCTGAACTGGTTCCCGTCAGTCACAGAGATCATACAGTGACGGACAACCATTTGCATGGTTACTGAGCGCTGTAAATTTAACGATGACAAGTTATGTTTTCAGCTACAAGTTACATTTTCTATCACAACATGTACATTTTGCTCAATCACCATGAATTCATCTATCATGAATTATTTTAGCTACAACAACATATTTACTGTATCTATAACTACAAGATATTTTTTTTCTCAAATAATAAGTTGCTCTTGCTCACAACTAGAAGTTACTTTGACATCAAATTTAAATCAAATATCACACAGCACAGTAGATGGGAGCAACCTGGGCCGACGTGTGTGTATGTGTGTGGCCAAAACAAAGGAGAGGGAGCACACTCACACACCCCACACACACACACACACACATCCACGCAATCACTGGCACACTGATCCCGAGCCCGCCCTTGTGTTTTCCTCCTGTTCCCCTTTCTCCAGGATGCAGGTGAGGAAAGCCAAGCAGCCTGAAGTGAATGTCAGACAGAATTAATCACTAGCAGACAATTTGATTTCTTTGTCTCTCAGACCTTTTTCTACTCCACACACACCAGTGGTGATCAAGTCCAAAAATGAAGTAGTGACTTGCAGAGAACATAAAGTGAAGAAAAGAACTATTTGAACACCCTGCTATTTTGCAATTTGTCCCACTTAGAAATCATGGACGGGTCTGCAATTTTCATCGTAGGTGCAAGTCCGCTGTGAGAGAAATAATCTGAAAGGAGAAATCCAGAAATCACAATCTATGATTTTTTTAACAATTTATTTGTGTGATACAGCTGCAAATAAGCACATGAGAAGACGAATGTTGATACTGGGTACCGTAGCCTTTGTTTGCACTTACAGAGGTCAAACGTTTCTTGTAGTTAGTTTGTCACCAGGTTTGAACACACCGCAGGAGGGATCTTGGCCCACCAGTCAGATTTCGGGCTGTCGCTGAGAAACACGGAGTTTGAGCTCCCTTCAAAGGTTTTCTATTGGGTTTAGTTCTGGAGACCGGCTAGGTCATGCTAGAACCTTGCTATGCTTCTCACGGAGCAGTGTTGTTTTTGTCAAACTATGACTAGAACAAAACTATTTCGTCAACGAACAATTTTTCATGACGATGACGTCACGAAGACGAGCTAAAAATGTGTCTTCGGAAACTAAAACATAACGAGATGGATGCCAGTTGTCATCTGACGAGACGAGAACGAGACGAAAATTCGCAAAAATTTCCGTCATAAGTTCACAATGTGTGATGTTTTCTTATCGTATATGTAGTTAGCACACATTTTAGCAGTGTTTGGTCGTGTCACTTATGTGACGCTGTGCAGTTTCCCCCCTGAGCCCCCCGCCCCACACACACAGGCCTAAGTGTGTGATCATTCCGGGCACCTTTTGTGAAACACGTGTCAGGTGCTGCTTGGTAAGTTTTGTTTTCTTATCTTCGCTATGCCATGTTGCTTTAGCCTTTCAAGGTCTGTGTTGAGTGATCATCACACACACCTAACTAACTTGTAGCATAGCGTTCGCATTAGCATTAGCATTTAGCGCGGTGGCTCGGTGAGTGTCTTCTTAAACCCTTGGAAAAATTTTTACATTCAGGTGTCCAGGTGAGTTTAATTAATTGCAAACAATGTGCCGTTTTCCTGCTGAGTGGGTATTATCATCATGAAGGTTTTGATGTCCTTGTAGAGTCATGTGCTCGTCTCTCAATGTTCATTTGAAATCGTTGCAAACCTTTTATTTATTTATTTATTTATTTATTAATGGATTAAAACTTTTAAAGTTTATTGACGAAAACATTTTGAGAATTGTTGACTAAAACTAGACGAAATTTGTCAGTTTTTTTTTTTGACGAAAAGTAGATGAAGACGAACACATTTTGAAGTAACTAAAATATGACTAAGACTAACAAGTATTTTCATCCAAAAGACTAAAACAAAAATGAAAAGAGCTGCCAAGAACAACACTGTTACAGAGCCACTCCTTGGTTTTCCTGGCTGTGTGTCATTGTCATGTTGGAAGACCCAGGCACCTCCTCAATTCTCTGAATGAAGGAAGTAGTTTGTTCCCCAAAATTTCACAACACAGAGCCCCAGTCGTTATCTCATTAATACAGTGCACTCGTTCTGTTCCATGCGCAGAAAAACACCCCCAAAGCATGATGCCACCACCCCATATTTCACAGTAGGGATGGTGTTCTTGAGATAGTACTCATCATTCTTCTTCCTTCAAGCACGGTTAGTGGAATTATGATCAAAAAGTTCTATCGTGCTCTCATCTGACCACAAAACTTGCTCCCATGACTCCTCTGCATAATCCAAATGGTCATAGGCAAACCTAAGACGGGCATTGACATGTGCTGGTTTAAGCAGTGGAACCTTCAATGCCATGCATGATTTCAAACCATAACATCTTAGTGTATTACCAACAGTAATCTTGGAAACAGTGGTCCCAGCACTTTTCAGGTCATTGACCAACTCCTGTCATGTAGTTCTGGGCTGATTCCTCACCTTTCTTGGGATCATTCAGACCCCACGAGGTCATCTCTTACATGGGGCTCCACTCCGATTGAGATTGACCGCCATGTTTAGCTTCTTCCATTTTCTAATGATTGCTCCAACAATGGACCTTTTTTTTTACCAAGCTGCTTGGCAATTACGCCGTATCTCCTTCCAGCTCTGTGGAGGTGAACAATTATGTCTCTGGTGTCTTTGGACAATTCTTTGGTCTTGGCCATGTTACAAGTTTGAGTTTTACTGATTGTATGGGGTGGACAGGTGTCTTTATGCTGCTATCAACCTCAAACAAGTGCATCTGATTCAAGATAATACATAGAGTGGAGGTGGACTTTTAATAGGCAGACTAACAGGTCTATCAGGTCAGAGTTCTAGCTGACAGACAGGTATTCAAATACTTATTTGCAGCTGTATCACACAAATTGTTAAAAAATCATGAATTGTGATTTCTGGATTTTTCTTTTTAGATTATCTCTCTCACAGTGAACAATATATGAAATAAACCAGGAAGGGAGCAAAACTCATTCCTTAGCACTCTTCTGTATGTACTACATGTATAAAAAAATACTGATAAGAAAACAGCAAGTAGTTAAAGTTGACTCAGAAAAGAAGTTCAGTAAGAAAGACATAGAGCAAGACAATAGGGGAGGTCATCCACTCCATCCACTTTATCCACCCACTCACCGCAGTCCAAATGGGCAGATTGATGGCTGTTAGCTCCTTTAATAGCTTTTATAATGGACCACAGTCACAGTGGGCAGCATGAGTGGTACACAAGCTGCCCACAGTAACTCAGTGGTCTTTTCCAGCAGATTTTCTGCTTCTTTGAGCATGAACTGTTGCCAGTGCGGTGTGTGTTTGTGTACTGGCTATGCACACCTTTCTAAAAAGGCTAATGCTACATGACAAAGAATAACCTTAAAAATTGATGACAGATCAGTTCACAAATCTCCCTACTATGGAAGTCAAATGACTGTCGAGGCACTGTATTGTATACTGTTGGAGAGTGTTGTTAATCTTACTGCAAAAAAAGTAATTAGTTACATTTACAAATTTCTTCTCCGAAAAAGTAATTGAGTTAGTAACTTAGTTACCTCAACGTGAGAGTAATTAGTTACTCGGCAAAGTAACTGATTTCGTGTTCTACACGTTATTACATGATCCATTCTATAACGTCTTTCACATTAAATATGTTTATACAACTCCTAGATAAAAGTATGGAATCACCAGTCTCGGATGAGCACTCACTCAAACATTTTCTCATGTAGAACAAACTCAGATAAAAACTTGAAAAAAATAATAAATTAGTTCAAAAGTGCAACTCTTTAGCATTCAGAAACACTAAAAGAAATGAATAAAAAACATTGTGGTGGTCAGTAAATGGTACTTTTATAGAGCAAGTGCAGGGAAATATGTATGGAATCGCTCTATTTTGAGGAAAAAATATGGAATCATGAGAAACAAACAAAGAAATAACAATCAAAACACATCTTTAGTATTTAGTAGCACCACCTCTGGCTTTTATGACAACTTGCAGTCTCTGAGGCATTGACTTAATGAGTATTCTTCATCAATTTGGTGCCAACTCTGTTTGATTGCAGTTGCCAGTAGTGATGGCCAAATGAAGCCTCATGAAGCAATGAAGCTTTGCAGCCAATTGGTTTGCACATGTAGCAAAGCTTCATGGTGCTTCATTTACCCTATGGCGCCATCAAGTGGTCTAGAAGCCCAAGAGGTCAACATTGTTAAGAATTCAATGGCTATTACAGCTCTGACAATTACAGACCCATCGCCCTCGCTAGTGTCCTCTCTAAGGTTTTTGAACTCCTCCTACTAGAGAGAGTTAATGCATCTATAAGCTCAACGGACAATCAGTTTGGTTTTAAACCTAAGCATGGTACGGATATGTGTATTTACGTTTTAAAAGAATTGGTAAATACATATATAAGTAAAAACTCCTCTGTGCTTATGTGTTTTTTAGACGCTTCCAAGGCTTTTGACCGTGTCAACCATGGAAAGTTGTTTAAGAAATTAAGCCAAGCGGGTGTTTCTAGCGATATTTTAAGAATTCTGTCATATTGGTACGCACACCAAACAATGCAAGTGAAATGGGATGACTGTGTGTCTGCGCCTTTCCACGTCACCAATGGGGTTAGACAAGGGAGCGTTTTATCTCCAATTTTATTTAACTTTTATATGAATGATTTGTCAAAACAGTTAAGTAGATGTAAAACTGGCTGCATGGCTGGTGGGTTGGTGGTGAACCATCTTATGTATGCTGACGACTGTGTGCTTTTTAGTCCAAGTTCAGCTGGTCTCCAGCAGCTGCTCACTGTGTGTGCCAGGTACGGGGAGCTACACGATATAAAATATAATGATGCTATGAGTGTCGTGATGATTGTAAGATCAAATGGGGATAAACATATGGTCTTCCCTGACTTTAAGTTGGCTGGTCAAGAATTAAAGTCCTGCAGTCAGGTGAAATATCTCGGCCATATGATCACCGACACGCTGACAGACAATGAGGACATATTTCGCCAGTGCCGTTCGTTATATGTCCAAGCTAATATCCTCTCCCGTAAATTTGGTCACTGCTCGGATGAGGTCAAGGTGGCCCTTTTTAAGGCTTATTGTACACCACTCTACACTGCACATCTGTGGTCTAATTATAACAAAGGACATTTCCAGAGACTACAAGTGGCATATAATGATTCCCTAAGAATTTTGTTAAAAAGGCCCAGATGGACCAGTGCTTCAGCAATGTTTGTAGCAGCTCGGGTGAATACCCTCCAGTCTGTTTTAAGGATAAACATGTTTAAGTTTATCAGTCGTCTGAATGGTTCAGAAAATGTGATTGTGTTGGGCCTGACCAACATTTTGTACAGCTTTACACGCTACTTGTCTCGGTTTTGGAAGCACTGGTATACGTGCCTTTTAAATGTGGGTCGTTAGGAGACCCAGTGCTGTGTTATTGTTTTACCATTTCTTTATTGTATTTTGTCTTTTAATCTATTGTTGTGTTGTGTTGTTGGACCTTGAGTCTGTTAATAAATCTATCTATCTATCTATCTATCTATCTATCTATCTATCTATCTATCTATCTATCTATCTATCTATCTATCTATCTATCTATCTATCTATCTATCTATCTATCTATCTATCTATCTATCTATCTATCTATCTATCTATCTATCTATCTATCTATCTATCTATCTATCTATCTATCTATCTATCTATTTGCTTAAGACAAAGATATGAATGTGCTTGTGTTAGTAATTTAGTATGTGAACAAAATACAACAAGTGCTAAGGGTAATTTGTTATTCATTTTATTTAGAAATAATAGCTTTCCCACTGTGGCTGGCTTTAAACTGTTTTTTTTTTTTTTTTTTTTGGACAATATTTCACCAGCTTTAGAAAAGATTCTTTCACAAGGCACAGATGAAGCTAGGGTGCAGAGAAATATGAGTGCCAGTTTAAATAAATTTGGGTAGGTATTCTTTTGTGCCTCCCAGTACACTAATGGACTGTTCATTCTGTTGATGTTTGGTTCAGATAGGTACACACACACACTCATATTTATATTAAAGTAGTTTTTCTCCCTTACCTAATTGAAAGCAATCAAATGAAAATGTTCCCATACAGGGGAGGATCGTTTTTTTCGCGCAGGTTCCATCGCAAGCAAAGGACAAGGCTCGAAAAAAGATTGCACTGGTTGCACTGTTGCGCACAGATGTAACAAGTACAGGAGCCCGAAATCCACAAAATGTGAGATAATAGGCGATCGCCATTGCGTTTAGCAACCAATTTATACCGTAGTCTGTCCTGTTTTTGCAATGCGCGCCAAACGGTGGATCACTTCCGAAGCACTCACGAGATTCAGCTGCCGCAGCCGGCCACTGGCAAGGCTTTCCCACGTCATCATTTCCAGGTTTTGCCGAAATGACGCGCGCCTCGCTACAAGCTTCGTGGAAACGCCCCTCCCATTACTCGACACAAGCTTCGGAACCTCGGCCCATTTCGTCCCAACACTAGTTGCCAGATCATCCTTGCAGGTCGGAGCCTTGCTGCGGACCATTTTTTTTCAATTTCCACCACAGGTTTTCAATAGGGTTGAGATCTGTCCTATTTGCAGGTCATGACATTGACTGGATGAGTCTTTCTCTAAGGAATGCTTTAACAGTTTTAGCTCTGTGGCATGATGCATTGTTATCTTGGAAAATGACAAACATATTTTCAATTGAAGGAATAAGAAAGGTGTCTAAAATTTCAATGTAAACTTGTGCATTTATTGAAGATCTAACCACAGCCATCTCCCCAGTGCCTTTGCCTGACATGCAGCCCCATATCAACAAGGACTGAGGGAATTTTGATGTTTTCTTCAGGCAGTCATCTTTGTAAATCTCACTGGAACAGCACAAAACAAAAGTTCCAGCATCATCACCTTATTCACTGCAGATTCTTGACTCTTGACACCTTGTCCAATGCAGATTCTTGACTCTTGACAAGGTGATGATGCAGGAACTTTGGTTTGGTGCTGTTCCAGTGAGATTTACAAGATAGATTTTGCTAGGGGTTGTATTAACTGATTGAATTGAACTGTCGTTTTCATTAAAAAAAATAAAAATAAAAAGCATAAGTCACCCTTTTTCATAAAAAAATAAAATAAAATAACACCTATATAAGAGTGCAATGGTAAACAAACTTTAACTTTCAAATACTGTGAGAAAAAAGCCTTTTTCCTGTTGTACTGACTAGGACTTGTGTCTACTGTCACACCCCTAATATATATAGATATATTTTTTAATATGCAGGAGAGGCTCTGAATCTCTTCCCTCATCTATCTTTGCTCTACTTGTTTTGATTTTTTAAAAACCACACAAGGTTTATGGATACGTAATTCAAGAAAATTGTAGGGCAAGTGACTATTTTTGGTAATGAAAAAAAAAACAAAAAAAAATAAGTATTATAGCATCTACAAGGACAACGTCCACTTGGTGATGATAATGCATACTCAACAAGAAAAACGTCCATTATTTTCAATTAATTGTACCCACCTTAACTCCACGAACTGGATGTCAAAAAAATAAGTTGCCCGAGAGTTTAAGATGACGCTCGCCACGCTAAATGCTAATGCTAGCGAGAACGAGAATACTATGCTAACGCTCCGAGCCACCTAGCATTGCGTTTGCAACGGTGTCACAATCCCTTCCCTCCTGCCCTCTCCCGCTCTGCTCTCTCCGTGTCTCTCAGACATCGCTCGTCATCTCTCGTCATTCAACCAAATTGTAGTAACGCACACCTTCTCATCCTCAGTAACGGTAACGTCATTGCAAAGATAGGAAAAGTAATTAATTACATTACTCACTACTGACAAAAATAACGCGGTTAGGAACGCCGTTATACTCTAACGCCGTTATTAACAACACTGCTGTTGGAGTTGTACAAATTTCGACTCAAGGGCATCGGCTCATGCGCACAGCAAGTTTGTCTTGCTTTTCAAATGAAAACACTAGTTAAGAGTGAAAAGCAATAGTGTAATGACGACAATGACATTGACTCTACTGTTATTACTTTAGTGCCGACAAAAAACTGAAGTCTAAACGTCAAGTAAAGCATATCGATATTTCAGAGTACATAATTCAGTATTTGCATACTCTATACGTCAAGTTCCTCATTTCACATATGTATCAATTATTCTACAGCTGAACAGTGAATAAAGACCTATATCAACAATTTCAGTAATTTGTAATTATTATAATTTAAAATCTTAGCTGAATGTTTTTTATAAATGCCATAATCAAATCTGCTTTCCTGTGCGCTTTAGAGAATGTGGTGTTACTACAGTATCCTGTGTACCACAGTGAGTGCCATCTGGCTTTGATAGAATGCTGAAACAAGCTGAGAAAAATTACACCCCTCATCATATGTGAAGAGAAAAAAGATTGACTTTTTCTTTTTTATCATGGCACTTATTATGACATAGTATGTAAAAGAATGCAAAAAGGCCAAATATGGCCAATATGCCTCCCAGGTGTAAAATTTTTCATTTTGTTCTTATATTTGAGACACCGCTCCAGCAAAAGTATATCTATGGAAAACTGGCACTGACAAACATCAGCTTCAGCTTGTTATTTCTTTTTATTTTTCCTATAACAGTGTTGCTGTTCTACACTATCCTATTTGATGTATATATTCAGATTTAGCATTGGAAAGAGATACATATAAGACATGTTTTTTCACTTTTTTTCCCCCAAAGTATAATAAAAAAAAAACTTTTATGTATATACTGTATATATATACATATATATTAAATAAATGTTCTCAAGCACTTCAAATGTAATATTTATAAGTTTTAAAAATGTTACTGTTCCAACGAATTATTTTTAAACAAGAATAAAGTAGAAAATACTTGTTTTCATTAAATGCTTCATTGAGTGAGTCCACTCAAATCCCCTGAAGCTGCTGACTTACACACAATGAGTTGCCACAGCAACTGTTTAACAAGTTAAATGATGACTGACGCATGCGGCACTTTGAAGCTTCGCTTTCCAGGCATCTGTGGCAAGATCAAACATTAAACGTCTGTTAATCATCGTTAACTTTAATAAGCAACTCCAGTGCACTGCCTGAGCAACAAAGAGTAGGGGGAGGGAGGGAGGGATGGAGAGAGAGAGAGCGAGAGAGAGAGCGAGAGAGAGAGAGAGAGAGAGAGAGAGAGAGAGAGAGAGAGAGAGAGAGAGAGAGAGAGAGAGATAGGGAGAGTGAGACTACGCCATCAGCTTGGGACAGCTCATCTGTATTTTTTAAATTTATTTTTGTAATTGAGAAAAAGAATTCACGATGGACTGAGGGCGCGAAGTTTGAAGCACGAAGTAGTGAGGGATCACTGTACTTTGTTTGTTCATTTGCTTTATATATATATGTGTGTGTGTGTGTGTGTGTGTGTGTGTGTGTGTGTGTGTGTGTGTGTGTGTGTGTGTGTGTGTGTGTGTGTGTGTATACAGTATATTAGCAGAAAATACAGACGGGCTGAAAAAGCAGTTTCTGTTCTTGCACCCCTCTTTAAAATAAACTGCTGTTTACAGACACCGCTTTTGTTTCAACCCAGCCATAAAAAAAAGGTAAATAATTGTATTAATTATTCGAAAATGTCTATCATTTTTAGCTTAGAATCGTTAATTGATGTTTAATATTTAGTTAAAAAAAAAAAACACTTCATAAAATTATTCAGTTGCATATTTTAAACTAGATGATAAATAATTGATCCAGAGAAAAATAAAAAAAAATTTAAAAAGCTTAAAAGGGTAAATATTTGAAAAAGAAAATCTCGACCAATCCTTGATGTCTGTGATTTCTGCATTGTGGCCCTTGTTATATTACCGTGATCCACCCATAAAATCCCCAAAAATTCTAGCTGCGGCCATTCAAAGCTGTGTCTTGACAGTCAGTGAGACAAGCTACACTGAGTTTTTGGATCGAGACAAGGTAAGTACGTGATAATATCATGGTTAAAATCACGGTGTCTTTAATTATGCTCTATAATGCTCTCACTTCGAGTTAGGGTTTAGGAGTTTAAAATGTATTTTTTTTAAATGCCCTCCTGTTCAAAATATTTCTTTCTCCAGAAAATTGAGATTTTAAGTTTTACAATGATGTATCACACATGCATCTAGGACAATTTTGAAATTTGGCCAAATTGGGGGTCTCCGAGCAAAACTTCAAGTTTTCCGCCATATATTAGTGCTGTCAAGCAATTACATTTTTGCATTTTGTTTGTAATTAAATGACTTTTTTTTTTTTTGTAAAAAATAAAAATAAAAAAATCTTGCTTTCGTTGAGATGAGATGATCCCATCAATGTGTGATGGGAGAGTGAGAGAAGCTGCTCCACAAAGATACAATGTTGGAAACTGTAGCACAGTTTTCAGTGCTCTCCTAGCGATGTCAGGATATTCCGAAATGACTTTAATCCAGAACCTTGGTAGAGTTGTTGTCTCAAATGTACGTTTAAGGTCGCCGTCATTTGTGATCTCTACAAGCTGATGTCTGCTGCACAGACATGCTCGAATCACTCGGTTTATTCACATACGGGTCACGAATCCACTCCTTTGCAGTTCGTGGGTCTTTAGTGATTTGGAAGTAGCATAGATTTTTTTTTCTTCGAGGTTGTAGGCTCATCTTCTGGCTCGTCAGGTGCCCTTTTCCCCGTAAAAAATCTGTCCAAAGACATCTGTTTTTCATTCATTCTAGTGTGGGAGCTAATTACTAGTTTTACCAGGACAAATGTGATGCTCCCGTCCTACGTCATACATCATTATCGAGGACAAGCGCACATAGATATACAAAACAAGATGTAATGCTAGCAGTCCAATCAATGGATTTCTATGATGACATTCTATCCTGTAGTATTATATCTAGAGTAGACAGTAGAGGTGTGCATCGGCACTGCCCTCACGATTCGATTCGATTACGATTCGGAGGGCCACGATTCGATTCGATTCGATTCAGAGGGTCACGATTCGATTTGGTTCGATTTGGCAATGCATTGTGATGCATTAAAGCCTGGGATGCATTAAAATTTTAAAGCAAAGCATATTTTTCGTGAACCATGAGGCAACACAAGCAGTCAGACATTAAACAACTATTTATTGGCTCTTGTGTCACTCCTGGTTGAAGTCAAATGAAAGTACTTTCAGATATATATATTAAAAAAAAAAAAAACACAGTATTTAATTGGTGCTTTGAATGAGACCAGGGCTTTCTCTTTTTTTACACACACTAGAAGCCTTTCACACAGTGCAACATCTGAACTCCTGTGCAAAATCAGTGATAAGAGTCACTGTATTTTAGTCACAACGACCCATCAATAAAAATATTCAAGTAAATATATCGCAATATAAATCCATGGATCAGTTCAGTTGAAAAATCCAGCCCGACCCGACACGGCCCACTTTTTTTGTTGTTGTTGTTGTTGGAGTGACGCGAAAATAAAAACGCAGCAGCAATTTATTTTCATTTCTTCGAGTTGGCAGAAAAAACACAAGTTTTCTTAATGTTTAAATAGTCTACATATTTTTATGATAATTATGAAAGCATTTACACAACGAAATAACGCTGGGAAAGTTTTATATAAAAAAAAAAAAAAAAAAACTTGGGTTTTGCAGACACACAGAGGAGAAGATTCAAAAGGATCACATTTCTGTTGCCTTTGTGTGCATAAATAAAAGTGTCCTTCGTAACGAATTCTCAGTTAGCAGAAAAAAAACACAAGTTTTCTTAATGTTTAAACAGTCTACATATTTTTATGATCATTATAAAAGCATTTACACAACCAAATAACGCCGGGAAAGTTTAATATTAAAAAATAAAAACCATGCGTTTTGCAGACACACAGAGGAGAAGATTCAAAAGGATCACATTTGTGTTGCCTTTGTGTGCATAAATAAAAGTGTCTTTCGTAACGAATTCTCAGTTGGCAGAAAAAAATGTTTTCTTAATGTTTAAATCGTGTACATATTTTTATGATCCTTATAAAAGCATTTACACAATGAAATAATGCTGGGAAAGTTTAATATAAAACATGCGGGCCACGGCGTTCATTTGCGTGCACAAGCAAATGCACAATACAGAGAGCCTGCCCTGGTTTTATCCCTTTTTTTTTTCTTTTTTTTTTTTTATAATTTATTAGTCAAGCGCGGCGGCCCGACCCGACCCGAACGTGAAAGCTTAACATTTTGGGCCCAACCCGACCCGAATCAGATTCAGGCACAAGATCTAACCTCTAAGAGATAGGACATAACATAACAATGGCTGAAGTGGAGAAAGAGGGAACGAGAAAGATTATTGATGCACCTAAGACATTGAAAGCAGACATCTGGAGACATTTTGGCTTCTACGAGGTTGGTGGGAAACTTGACCAGAGTTATGCGGTGTGTAAAAAAATGAAACATGAGAATAATAATACAAATGGGAAAACCAAATCCGTTGCATCACCGGAATTGCGCAGGGAAGATTCTTGAAAGTACTTATATATTTTAAAATGTGCTGAATTGATTCGGCTTGTTGCCCGCATCGAATCGAATCGTCCATGCCCCGCATCGGGATGCATCGCCGCATCGATTATTGTTGACACCACTAGTAGACAGGGATATTGCTGTGTTAAGGGGCACACGCCAAAGTTAATTTGGCCAGAATGCAGTCGTTAATAAATTATTTCTGTGCGGCCCAGTAGCAAATGAGCCACGCCACGACCAAGTACCGTTCCGCGGCCCGGCGTTTGGGGACCCCTGGTCTAGACTATGGGGAGTGGGAAGGGCCATAATTAATCGCGCGTTTAAAAAAATGACTGTGTCAAAAGGGGGTTGCATTAAAGCCTTTATTAACGCATTTAGCTGACAGCACTACTATACAGTATATATACTAGTATACTGTATATATACAGTATTTAACCACAGCTCTGCAAAAGCTGTCCCTACATCACTGGACTCTTGACACGGCAAGACATAAAACCTGCACACAAAGGCAACAATGTGATGGTTATATGATGGCTTTAGCACCAGTTTATAGCTCTCCCTTCCCTTGTTCTCAGTTAGACGTCAGCTCATGCGGGGACATGGAAAAAAACTAGATGAGAAATTACATCTGCTGAGTACATATAGTATACCCACAGAAAAATGAGTCAAGTTGTTGATGTACCCAGAGGTACACTGTCTTGTTTACCTGCTTTCCCAGATGTAGGTTGCCTGATCGTAGAAAGCGCATGCAGCTTAAAGGAGGTCTGAGGCTTTGGTTGTGGACTGACGCCATGCTGGGCCTACTTATTATCTCCAGATGACATCAGCCTGAGCAGCAGATGCCTTTTTGGCCACAGGAACAGTGAGAAAGAGACGGAGAGATGATTAGAGATAACGAGATGTGACTATTTTATACTTCCCATGCACTGACTTGCCCACATCTTATAGAATACAAAACAGGCAGGTTTAAGGTGCATCCAGATGTAGGTAAGCATTTTATTAATAATAATAATAATAATAATAATAATAATAAATATGAACAGCAGCATCTATCTTAAACACAGGGTTTGATAATTAGAGTGTTGCTTTATGTTACCCTGAACTTAACAGTAATTTACATAATCGAGCAACAGTAAAGGGTAGACTGCTGAAGGTATTATAAAACTTTTCCACATCCTCTATTGCTCATGTGAGGCAAATGATGGGAAAGAGTCCACCACAAAATTATTTATGCGCTCTGCGCTAGAAAATTAGCTAGAATGTCACAAATGGTATGGTGAGTAATTGTCCTATCTTCCTGTATTCACCATGTGACTCTTTTATTTAATTTAAATAACATTTCAACATTCATGCAAATTAGTGGCGCTGACAGCAAATACATAATGAAATGCATGTTGGAATGAATGTTTTTTTCCCTCCATGAAAAATGTTTCATTGAATGCAAACACACACATTCCAGTATTCACATTCTTCAAAAATAAGTGGGTTTAAATTAAAACTATGTCTTTGTCAAATATGCAAGCTACTGTACAGTTAACATCCTGACTGCTCAGTAGTACTGTAGATTAGAATCTAGAGTCAATTTGTTTTTGCCCAATGATAAAACTCATCAAAAATCATAAATGGCCCTTCTGTTTATGTCGGCCACACATGTAAATGAGTGTTTTATTTATTTTATATTGGGGGAAATAATCAATAATCAAATATTAATACAAATACCATAATTTTCGCACAATAAGGCGCACCTGACTAGAAGCCGCATCCTTCAAATTTGGCATGAACACGGCATTTGTTCATAGATAAGATGCGCTGGACTATAAGCCGCAGCTGTCCTCACTGTATTATGGGATATTTACACCATTAATATTAACCTGTAACACTTTATTTGACAGCGGCATCATACGAATGTTATATGACCAAATGAACCACCATTAAACTTTGAACCAATTGGCTGCAAAGCTTCATGCTTCAAAAAGCTTCATTTGGCCACCACTGCTCCTTTTGAGGGAGACAGTCAACCTCTGCTGCCACCTGCTGTCAACACTGCTGTCGTCCTATATGCCTCCTAGCATGTATTGCAGCGCTACAGATGTAAATGAAAATCAAAATTCATGTTCTGTGCTAAATATTTCTGCAGTTACTGTTCCATTTGTTTCATTAATTGCTAGTTATGGAATTTGGGAAAACTTTAGTTGACTGTGGCGCCAATAGGCTGTCATTAGACAATCATAATTAGGATATGACACTGTCATAAGCGCTAATGAAGGCTTATAACAGATGTTATTTAGTCTAATCCGGCAAATTATCTCACTTTTGAATGGATGTAAAAGATCCAAACCGGACATAAATGGAGTTAGTGGCATAATTTGCCGGATGACACTTAATGACATCTGTCATAAGCATTCAGTAATGCCCATTATAGTATCATGTCATATTTATGACGGTCTTAGGACCGTCTTATGACGCCGCTGTCAAATGACGTGTTACCTATTTGCCCAAATAAATGAACAAATAAGCCGCAAAGGACTATAAGCCGCAGGGTTCAAAATGCAGGAAAAAAGTAGTGTCTCATAGTCCGAAAATAACGGTACAATATAAAAAAGATTCAGTGGAAAATACCATTCAAAGTATCTTGTACTAAACCTGTTTTGTACACTTTTATGTGTTATGCAGTGTTTATAACCAAGTACTAAGAAACCAGTGCTTTCAGTTGATGTAATAATAATGCTGCAGTTACATCAGCCTCCATTAATTTTTCATGCAACATTAGTAGCTGTAGTGTGTAACTGGTCATTCAGAAACATATTTTAACTTGCCCACATGTGTCATCCAGCAAAATCATGTTTAATGTTTGAACCATTATAGGCATTGTCCCCTGGGCAGTGGGTCAAGTGTCCTAACCAGAAGGCTAAGAGCCCGGGCTGCCAAACCACCGTCTGGTGTGAGTCTTATGGCTTTAGACATTTAGTGTATTCAAATCATCATGGATCAATAGTCTGTTTTTGGTATGTCAAGAAGTACAAGAAAGACAAGAAAGTAACAATTGGATTGAGCGCAAGTTGATTAGTGATACCTCGAGAGTAAGGTTTAAAAAAAAATCATTTTGAAAAAGTGATGTGTTGTCTTGAATGATATTTAGAATGTGTCAAGGCAGCAAACAAACCATTACTAAGACAAAAATGACTAGAAAGCTGTTCTAAAAAAAGAACCACTTTTCGACTCCCATCTTGAAATGTGTTTTTTTTTTAACCATACATCTTTAAAACTAAATTGAGCATTAAACTAGTATCTTTCTTTGGGTTTTGATTTTGAACTGAGTTAGCCGTCTATTTGTTGTACATGTTATAACAGGACTAGGGCAATCAAACGATTAAAATTTTAATCGGGTAAATTACAGCTTATAAATTAATTAATCGTCATTAATCGCAATTCAAACCATCTCTAAAATATGCCATATTTTTCTGGAAATTATTGTTGGAATGGAAACATAAGACACAAGACGGACATATACATTCAACATACTGTACATAAGTACTGTATCGGTTTATTATAACAATAAATCCACAAGATGGCATTAACATTATTAACATTCTTTCTGTTAAAGGTATCCACGGGTAGAAATACTTGTCGTTCTTAAAAGATAAATTTGAGTACAAGTTATAGTAATTTTATATTAAAACCCCTCTTAATGTTTTTGTTTTAATAAAATATGTAAAATTTTCAATAAAAAAATTAACTAATAGCTTGCCATTGTTGATGTCGCCGAGCAGGACGTCATATGGGCTCCATGCTGTTCTTCCACAGTGTCTTTAACTACGTAAGGTAGTGATTGAAATACACCACAAGGTTTCAATGGCGAGTTTTAAATTAATTAGAGATCTAGCCAAGGCAAAGTCTGAGTATGTTTTATGTGTATTTTGCATAGCTATTTTGGTTGGGAATGCCAGTTCTCTTTGCATTGAGCGCTTTTCTTTTTGTGAACAGTACTTTTTTGAGAGATAAGAAAATTATTTTTACTGTGCTTTCACAAAATGATACTGTAGCGACTTAATTGTTCCGCCCAAAATCATGATGGGAAGTTGGGCAACCATGACTGTCAGTGGTGGCTGCAAATGGTATACAGTATGTTCTGCACTGTGTTCAGTTAAGCGTGTTAAGAAAAAGATTGTGTCCTGTGAGAGATAGGAATATTATTTCTGTTGTACTTACACTAAATGAGGCTGTAGCGACTTAACTGTTCATCCCAAATGTATGATAGGAAGTTGGGCAACAATGACTGTCACTGGTGGCTGTAAATGGTATACAGTATGTTCTGCGCTGTGTTCAATTTAGCGTGTTAAGAAAAGGATTGTCTCCTGTGAGAGATAGGGATATTGTTATTGTTGTGCTTTCATTAACTGATACTGTCGCGACTTGACTGTTCCGCCCAAAAGCATGATGGGAAGTTGGGCAACCACGACTGTCAGTGGTGGCTGCAAATGGTATACAGTTTGTTCTGCGTTGTGTTCAGTTAAGCGTGTTAAGAAAAATATCGTCTCCTGTCACACTTCCCCACGTCGTTCGCCACAATACTTATATTTGTTGTGAAAGAGTTGCCAAACCTTAAGCCTATAAAAGGCGTGGTCCAATGAACGCCTGTGTCCACTCGCATTTCTCTGCCTTGTGCTAAAACGGCATCATTGTGAACTGTTTGAGGCACCGCGTGAACAGGTCATTCCATGCATGCATTAATTGCGTCAAATAGTTAACGTGATTAATTTAAAAAAATAATTACCGCCCGTTAACACAATAAATTTGACAGCACTATATAGAACTAAACAAATATTCAGTTCCAGAATATGTTTTCACAGTCATAATGGCACTCTGAGGAGATCAAAGCAGGAATTGAATAAATTCAACACTGCACCTGACCGTACTGACTACAGTACTTGTGTGCTTGAACAGATGTGCGTATTCATGGACATGCTAGGAACCAATCGAATAGTTTACTCTCCATCATTTCACATCACAAATCTCACCAGATATTTAAATGAAAAGAGGGAGCTCAGGAAGTAATGTTTTGAATCACCATATGTTTCACTTTATCAAAAACGGTGGCTCTTTTTCTGTTGTGTGTCTTTGTGTGCACCTGCGCATTTACAGTATGTTTCTATGTGCATGAGTACGCAATGTTGATATCGGCATTCCTCCTTTCGCACTTACATTTCCAGAGATAATTGACAGTTTTGTTTGTTTTTACCACATGCACACCATTAAAAAAAAAAAAAAAAAACCTTCACACTCCTCAAAAAATATAAAATAAATCTAATATATGCTGGTGAGCACCTTCCTGTACCTGTTGTGTTTTTGCTCTGGTCTTACTTCTTACTAGTCTCACCAGCACATGACAGATTTGTTAGCCCTGCCTCATTAAAGCAGTCATGAAATGGAAGAGCAGCAATGTTCCTATGATATGATTCACTGTGGCAGAGGCAAGATGAGGCAGAGTGGAGCAGAAGAAAATTTGAATTCAATAATCTTTTGTCTTGCTTTCTGCTCATTGTCTATTTAATGCGCTGTGTGAAATATTAACCACACCGAAGGAATATAAAGTCCTTGCTCTGAGCCGAGAGATATAAAGATTTCTTTTAATTATGTATGTATTTATTTCTGTATCCATGGAAACGGTTGTTTCAAAAAGAATGTGGTTTTTTGTAATTAGTGAGACTCCAAGTCAACATTTTCAGGCTTTTTCTATTTATACGATCTACTGATTTAGAATAGATTTGAAGATAAATGTATTTTTACCTGCAAAGTTAGATCAATTCATAATTTATTTTGTGGCTAATGGTTGGGGATTTGGAACCTGTATGCACAACCAGTGGGGAAACGATTTATGGCTTCTTTTTTGCTAAGAGCAATAATATTATACCCTTTATTTGTGGGTGTAAAGTCTCTTATGCTGTATGCATACCTTTCATTGTGTCTTGGTAGTACTGTATTATAACTATCTTTCGCATACACTATTTTTCTTACTGCCTAGCATTTTTGTTTCAATCAGAATCCCTAACTATAACCACGCGGATGATTTTGGATCACAGATAAAAGCACAACACTGGATAAGTCAGACAGCTCTCTCTGAGTAAACTAGAATGTGTGTGCATATGCTCTCTCACACACACACACACACACACGCACACACACACACACACACACACCGCAGGGTCCTCATACATGCAAAAACACATGACAGCAATCTAATTTAAATTCCTGGGTAGTCCATACATTTCTGGCATGTGGAAGTACACCAGACTGAAGCAGTTACAGTGGAACATTTAAAGTTAAATCCTTCCGACAATTTGGATTTTAACATGAGATCTTTTAAACAAAAAGCTACATGAATTTGGAATCTCAAACCATCATCGTGTCATGACTGACAGAAAGAAAGTTTTAATGCGTAATTAATTTATTTATACTTCCCAATAGTTACAAAAATAGTTGCAAACATCTTCACCGTAGATTCATCAAGTACTATTATTTATTCATAATTATTTTAAAAATCTTGCAGCAAGACAGATGGCAAGAACTGATTTTTTTGGTGTCATTTCCACCGAATATAAAATGAACTTTTGCACACATGGTGCAATGAGGACATTGTGATTCTCCAACTCTTCCAAAGAACTCATTCAAATGAGTAGGTTTGAATACTGCCACTAATGACTGCTTTATTGTCTTGGTCTGAGTTTAGTTCTGACCCCTAAGCCCCTTTCACATACACCTGAACACAGTTTAAATCCAGGGATTTAAACAGGCAGCCCTTATACTGTATGTGAAGGCAATTTCCTGGGTCGACTGACACAAAGATGACGCGGACATTTACCGATTCGCGTCTTAGTATAATGTCCATGACTTTCCCGGGAAGCGGTGTGTGTGAAAGCAGGCGTTAAATTCACGCGTCACAGCACGATGGCTGATGACGTAAATATCATGGCGGGCCGATAGTCACTTCCTCTTTCAGGAATTCTTTTTACAGTAAGACGAAAAGCATTAATCAAACATCGCAATTAAATAAATAGCTAAATTAAACTGAAAACATAATGAAATTAAATTGCTACTGGATCGTAGAGCTGAAGAAGAGAGTCCATCGTCCATCTTTGGAAATGTGTGGTTTATTCTGTTGCTGATGTTACAGTTCGCAACTGTGGAAACAAGGTTGTACCTAAAATCACAAAACAACGGACGGATGCATTCAAGGGTTTATGAAATTCAAATACAATAATACACACAGTTGCAGAAACGGGGGTCAATAATACTAACCTAAGCGGTAGGCAGAGAGCCAATAAGACAACAAAACAAATACATTCAAATACCAGCACAACGTAGGGGATTTCAAAACAAGGGCGGCAGACGAACAAGCTAGCAAATGCACAGAATTCGAAAGTACAAGGTGTGGAATGGAACCCAGCAAGTTAATATTTGTGTGGAATGGAACCCAGCAAGTTAATATTTTTGCACCCTTCTCTTGAATTGCCTGGGCTTAAATACAGTCTTGATGATCTTGAATTGGCTGCAGGTACGACGTCGGGAAACCTCTTACAACCGGCTCTGTAACAAAACACCAGCATTGTGACAGTAGTCTTGTTTTGGTCGCGAACGATTCGTTCTTTTTGAACAAATTGTTTGGGTGAACGAGACCAAACTAATCACCATCTGCACTGATTCGTTCTATGAAGTTGGGGCTTGTTAGCTGCGTGGGAGGGCGTTGAGCAAGCGGCAGCGTCTTCTGACATCGCACACGACCAATCAGACGCCAGCCTCATCAGAATCAGGGCGTCTGTCACTCACTTCCACGTGTGGCCAATAAGCAGCCAGCGTGCAGGCAGGGGGGCAAGACTGAGTTATGTCACTTCCCGTTCAGTGACTCGGTCCTCCGGTTACTGACCTAGCTTGCTGCTAACTTGACTTTCCAGTAATGCGGTGGATGAGTCAAAAAATGAAAGGAAATGACTTTGTCACATATTTGTTAATGTGGAGCCTATCATATGCTGCTCAAACAGACAAAAACACCACACAAACCTAGCGAGCATGGTTTAGTGTACTACTTTTCTCCACAGACTCGGGACTACCTATGACCAGTGTTGTTAATAACGGCGTTACAATATAACGGCGTTATTAACGGCGTTATTTTTTTCAGTAGTGGGTAATCTAATTAATTACTTTTCTCATCTTGGCAACGCCGTTACCGTTACTGAGGACGGAAAGGCATGCGTTACTATGCGTTACTATATTGGTCGAAAAGTCTGAGGGAGACGGGACTCACCGAGACGACAGAGCAGAGCAGGAGCGTGGAGGAGGCAAGAAAGTTGTGACGCCGAGCAAATGCGATGCTAGGTAGCTCCAATAATACATGTTGTAGCCGATAGCCTACAAACTACGCTCGCATGTTATGGTAGATATGGTAGACATGGTAGATATCACATGTACTGTATATAGATATAACTAGATGCAAAATGACAGACATGGCACTAAATGCGTTAGTAGACAGCTGCCATCTTAAAGCAGTAGGCTTTTTAGGACGGCTCTGTTGTAGAGAACCTTCCTAGCGAACCTAAGTAACTTTTTATCTAAAATACTTCTAAATCGGCAAAATCTTGACTTGAATCTATCTTTAAATGATGAAACAGTTTTAAAACTTTCATATGTCGAAAGTAGAGAGAAGGGAACTAATGCAATAATGGGAGCAATTTTAACAACTTTTAACAGTTGATTCAGGGTAAAGGGTTAATTAGGGTAAAGAATTGGGCTCGGGCCAATTGTACCAAAAACCTCCACAAAAAACTTCACATAGTGTGGCCAATGTTTTTTTTTTTTTTTTTTTTGGGGAAAAAAAAAAAAAAGTAATTATCACCAATTACTTTGCCAAGTAACTAATTACTCTTACATTCAGGTAATTGAGTTACTAACGCAATTACTTTTTGGTAGAAGTAATTTGTCACTATAATTAATTACTTTTTTTCAGTAAGATTAACAACACTGCCTATGACGACATACTATCAAATTAACAGTAGTTTAAAACACGGGTAGCTACGAGGCAAGGAAAAACTGAGCTGCGGTCGCGTGACGGCAGTGAAGGAGGCAGAGAACTGTCACTATATGGAGGCTTCATGGCAGCGATATTTACCTCATATGTGCACAGAAAAAAAGAATATTTAGTACGATCACCATAATACTGATTTGCAATGAAACTATATACATGTCAATTTTTTCCGAGTGTTTTATTTTTTTCGTGTCAGAGCGTGTCGGGTGTTGGTTGGTTTATTAAATTATGTCCATCCGTCCATCATGTGCTACTCAAGCGCCCAAAAACAATGCACGCGGACACAGGAGATGTCGCAATATGTCTACATTTTTCTTAACAGACTAATGAGAGTAGAAAGGCGTCATCGTAATGAGAAAACAATTATTTCTCGTCAGCATTTGATGATCTGAGATGAAGGGACAACAGGGGAGCTGACCGGATTATTTTATTTGTTAATACCAGTGCAAAAATTCAATACGATCATCTTAATACTGATTTGCAATTAAACTGTCAAATATCAAAATGTAGTATTGGTTTCATTTCAGAGCAGCACATTTGGCAACTAGCCATTTACAGTTTGGTTTTAACAATAGTGACCAAAAATAAAAGTGATGAGCATAAAAACAAAAATACAACAGAGCGAGAGGTAAATATGATGTGTTGGTCGTTCCATATTTAGAAATTAAACTTTCGATTTATTTTTATTTTCGTGACAGCAAGCATGCCGCGTTGGCTGGTAGCAGCAGCATTGTATATGTGATCAGGATCATGCTAAAGAAAGTCTGTGTGCCCCCAACCCCAAACCCCAGATGAAGGCTGTGAAAGCAGAATGATATCGCCTGTCACTCATTTCTGAAACTACAACGAGCGGTCAATGAGGAGCCTGTGTGCAAGAGAGGGAGGGACCAAGCAATGTCACTTCCCGTTCAGTTATACTGCGAAGCAATCTTTGGTGATTCGTTCGGCAACATTACTTCCTGTTCACTAACCGAACGATTCATTTGGGCGGGGAGGGAGATGAGGGAGGCGAACGATTCGTTGAACGATTTGTTTGAACGAGTCTTTTTACTGAACGAACTGAAATGGATTCGTTTCCTCAAGTGAACGACAGATCCTGTCACTATGTGACAGCCGATGCCGACCAAAAATGACGTAATGTCCGAGTTATAAAATCACGCCAGCAGCCCTTCCTGCACAGAGAGCGTCGAGTGAGCAACACGGGACAAGGCTGTGAAAGTGTCCATCCCGCGTCATACCCGGTACATCTCTCCATGCGTGGTGAAAGCAATGACGCGAATAAATCCCGCGTCACCTTACACAGGAATTTAACGGGATATGTGTGTGAAAGGGGGTCTAGTATGTCTTGTCCATATAATTACCTATTGATCTCACCTGTTGTGGCCTGCTCCTTGTGTGTTGACCAATCCGCTGCCTTTGTGTCACCCACCTATGCCTAATCCTCTTGTTCTCTCCATGTGCTGTCTGTTCTTGTGGCGTCATTGTCGATTTCTCGTCCATGCCAGTGGGCCTGTTCCTTGTGTTCCTTTGCCTTATCCTATCAAAATCCTGTTACATAGTAAGTTGTTTTGTGTCCCAGTCTTTTGGTTGATCTCCCGAGTTCTTGTTTGTACTTTGTTTTGTTGTTAAACTCTATTAAAGCCTTTTGAGTCACCACCACCCCTTTTTGCCTTGCTTCCGTTTCCCTGCATTGGGGGCCACCTTGTCTGCCTGCCTGCTATCCCTGACATTTATAAGTTTTAATATTCACCAATAATCACCTGTAATTACTTTCCTAAATACTGTTCTTGTAATTTTAGTTAAAACATAGAGTTGACGCTCTTTTGGCGCACATATACCTCTCAGCATTTTTATTTTCCTTTTTTGTCGCATTTAAGTAGGGCCTTGTCTGAGCAGGCACAACCGAGGCAGCCGTTTTAATGGGTATTGACAATCGGTTTTAGCTGTATTCTCCACCACGCTTAAAAGCCCGTGTTCAACTGATTAGCTAATTAAAACCTCCAGCTAAAGCCATTGACCTATAGGAAGGAAGCTTCTCTCTTTTCTCACCTTCTCTATCTCACAAGCACACACACATAAGCACAAATCAAGTTTTCAATTTGGAAGCAACAGCAAAGATAAAACCCTGATGCTAAAATATTGACATGCAAGAGGTGTTGGCAATGCTTTCAAGCTACCCTGGGTCTTGTGGGCTGAAACTCTAGTTCAGGGATATTAGACTCATTTTAGGTCAGGGGCCACATTCAACCCATTTGAAAAGTTTGGAAACAATTTGTAATTTATATTATTTTTTATATTATTTGGTAAAATATTCACAGTCATTTACTTGTTCCCTGCAATTGAGAAATGTTTTACTTTTGTTAACCTTTGGGTGAAAAAAACCCCACACAAATACTCAAGACTAACTAAATTGACAAAAGGTGCAAAGAGTTTCAGTTACCTAAGCAGATGGTTTTGTACAGGTTAGTTGAAAGAGACTATGTGACTATTTCACTGATGCACTTATGCAACAAGCACACAGTGTGAGTGGAAAATAGGCCATGTTAGTTGCATAATCACACACATAATGAGTCTTATCCAACTCTATTTCAACATGGCGGTCATTTTTATGCAACTAATGTTAGGTGTGTAGTTAATTTGGGCTAGAATATTTATGAATCCTTTGCTTTTGGAAGCCCACGTGAACTTGATTCCATGGAACACGCAGTGTTTTTGCAAACTTGCATTTCGTCCTCTGTATTCATTAGCCTGCTGCTCATCTCTCTTGGGATGGAGGATTAGGCCGAGAGGGGAAATGAATGCTTTCTGGGTAGTCGGCCTTCTCTGTGCTGACAGCAGGAGGTCTATTGTCTGGTTTGATAAGCGCGCAGGACACGGGACATTTGATCTGGCAGAACTGACGCACATGAAACAGTTTGTTAGCACAGGGCTGGAGAAGAACCACAATCGTGTTGGCAGGAAGTACTGATGTTTCCATATGAGGGCTACAGTGTGAAGGAGAGTTTTGTGAGATTTTACAATCTGCGAGACAAGGCAGCTCTGTTCTGATCCAATGAGGGGTGCAGGGTTGGTTAAATTTTCATGCAATCAACGGAATCAAACGTAAATGCAAATGCGTCTCTATATCACGCAAGAACAATCTTACTTTATCCTTCATCATCTCTGGCTAATGCAATATCTCCATTTTTTTTTTTTTCCGCCAAGCATTACCATTCAGTTTTGGCGCACCATAGCTCTCTGCTCCTCTTTTTCCATGAAAACCCATCAAGGGTATTTAAGTCGCTGATAATGACTTCCCTGTCCCCATTGAGGGGAGGAAGTGAGAGAGAGGGAAATTAAGGGAGGGAGGAAAAGACTTTTAAAAGAGCTCAAGCTTTGCTGTGGCACAAATCCCCTCAACCTAACAAAACCAAATCAGTCTACAGCCTGCAGCAATCCACAGACCACTCTATGTTCGCACGCACTGGAAGATGATCCTGTAAATCTGTGGTCTCAAGGGGCTTTTTGAGTGCTTCTCCAGAGGCGGGGGGCTGGATGGACGTGACAACGCGGTTCAGGGATTGAAGGAAAGGCGTTAATGTCCCCCAATTGCAGCTAAAATGTTACATTAGGATATGTTAGCTCCAATGTGGGTGTCGTGTTCCACGGCACTAAACCGCAGCCCTAAATTGGGACAAGCCATTAAGTCAATACAGAAGAGATTACCTGAGAAATAGAGGCTAGCTGTCTGCTCTGACAGACTCAAACCCCCATCTCAAAATTAGACTTGAGGCCACAGGAATTAGGCATTAGTGTAAATACTGCCATGTTGACCTCCACAAGCTAGCTTGAGAGAAAAATATGTGTGTAAAGATATGATATGTTATCTGAAAGCATGCGGATAGTCTAGTACTGAGGAGAGATGGGAGGGTTTAGAACCTTGCATAATGTTAGTTTTATGAATTATTTTCTAAAATGGGTCTATATGGCATGAAGATAATTTCCCCTTGTTTGGCACTGTCAAGCTTTGTGCTACAGTGTAAAGTACTGTATATAGATGGGTTTTTTTCACAAGTGTTTTTTTTTTTTTCACAAACCCATTAGGCAAAAGGCCAATTGAACGTGTATAGAGAAGGGAGTAGTGTCCACTTGTTATAAATCCAAGGGTGTGCATAAAATGATAGAGATTTAAGACTACCAACTTTTCAGAATGCTCAAATTGTCCCCACCAACTTTTAAGCAACCTTGTTTGTATTATAAAATGACTTTAGTTATATAGGTCATTTAGATCTTAGGTTAGGATTAGGTCTTCCCATATATTGTAAGGATAGAATTGACCCTACCATTATTAGGTGAATTACTTTTCATTATGTTCGGACTTACATAAACCCCTTTTCACTTACTCAATGTGCCACTCCATTTTTTTTCCTCAAATGCATGTTTGATTGGCTGATGACTTGAAACACACACACACAAGTAATAGCATGTAACAACATGCCGCCTCCTCTGCCCCCTTCGAAAATGAGGAATATTAGAAGTTTTTTTTTTTTTTTTTTTTGCTAGCAGCAGCAAGTATTGTAAAAAGATATGAATGTTGTGGAGGTGGGGAACACACCACTAATTTTGCTACTGAAAGTCCGACCTGCATCAGAGTTAACATAACGTTAATCTGTGTGAATTTCCCGGACTCGAGTAGAAAGCTGCAATGAGAGAAACATCCTCCTTTATGTGTTTTCTACTGTTAGCGTTAATTAAACTGTGAGAAATGTAGTGAACCGAGGTTTACCACCTTCTCCCCATTTTTTATTTTTATTATATTTATGTGCTCTTAAAGCAGCTTTCATTTTTTGTTATGTTTGGCTGTGCTTGTGGACAAAAGCAGGAGTGTTTTACCTGAAGGACGGCTCCATTTTTATTTACTTTTGTTATACGCGAAGTTTTTTCAGTTATACTGTATTTGATTTATTTAGTTAGACAATTTTGAGTGGTGTTAAGACAAATGTTTACTTTTTGCATTCCTGAATAATTAAGAGATTATTAAAAGGTTTGTATTTATTGTGTATGTTAATATTGAAATATTGCAAATTTAATTTGCTAATAAATTCCAGACATTTATTGTAGAAGTTTTCAAAATGTTTCTTTAGAAGTTGTTGTTTTTTTTTTTTTTTTTTTTAAAACAAAGGTTTGAATCGAACAGCGTATCACCTGAAATAACACATATTCACAACACACCTCCTTAGAACTAGTTAAATTCCGTTTTGTTTTGGGGTTTTTTCAGTGTAAATCTACTAGAAGTAAGTGAAATGATCTGCCAGTGCTTCAAGTAAATATTACCCAATTAGATTGTTTGAGGTAAGAAAAATAGCTAGCTGAAAATAAGCTTAACAGACTTATTTTAAGCAAAACGTTAGTGTGTTTAATCTTAAAAAAAAAAAAAAAAAAAAAAAAAAACTGTCTGAAATTGTCTGAAATGTTCTTAATTCAAGAATAGATATTGTTTAAAACATTTTTTGAAAGCATCTTTTACCTCTTAATAAGAACAAATAGTAATATTGTCAGGAAAAGCGGGCAGGCAGGTTGTGTGTGGACCCAAATGCAGGGAAGGGAGAGGAGGCAGATTGACGGTGCAAAATGATTTAATTATAGCAAGCGAAAAACAAAGTACCAACAAATAATGACGAGGTTCCAAAAAAAACACAGCGGAAAACAAAACTCAGGTTACTAACAAAGGCTGGGTATCAAAAACTTACTGAGGGGAACACGAGGGCTTGGAGAGACGCAAGAATGTTGACCAGAGCATGGACATGGACGTAGACAGACTTGGACATAGACAATGACGCAACAAGGAGTGACAAGAAACTGGGTCATTATATACGCAGACAAGGGGCAATGAGACGAGGAACAGCTGGGTAACACAGGTGGCTGTAGATTGCAGGATACACTGGGAGAACACACACTGGTGAGAGCAATGGGTAATCACAGGGACAAGTCACACTAGGAGAAACCAACACAAAACCTAACAGTACCCCCCCCTCAAAGGACGGATCCCAGACGTCCTGAAGAAACAAAAAGTCAGAAGGTTGCTCGGAGGAGGGAGCAACACCAGCCCGTCAGGGCCAGTCAGGCGGGCGTCCAGGACGCCAGACATGGGTTGACCGCAAGGGTCGATCTGGAGGGCGTCCAGGGCGCCAGACGTTGGGCGACCGCACGGGCCGATCAGGTGGGCGTCCCAGACGAGGCAGTGCTCGGTCTTTCATGCCGCCAAGCCGTGGCAAGAAGCGGGGAGCAGCATCGTCGGGGCGAGGGCCAGGAACTTCGGCGTCTGCTGGCGGGACAGCAGCGGTGTCGTCTGCTGGCGGGACAGCAGCGGAGTCGTCTGCTGGTGGGACAGCAGCGGAGTCGTCTGCTGGCGGGACAGCAGCGGAGTCGTCTGCTGGCGGGACAGCAGCGGAGTCGCATGAGTCTGCTGGCGGGACAGCAGCGAGTCGCATGAGTCTGCTGGCGGGACAGCAGCGGAGTCGCAGGAGACTGCTGGCGGAACAGCAGCAGAGTCGCAGGAGACTGCTGGCGGGACAGCAGCGGAGTCTTCTGCTGGCGGGACAGCAGCGGAGTCGTCTGCTGGCGGGACAGCAGCGGAGTCGCATGAGTCTGCTGGCGGGACAGCAGCGGAGTCGCAGGAGACTGCTGGCGGAACAGCAGCGGAGTCGCAGGAGACTGCTGGCGGGACAGCAGCGGAGTCGCAGGAGACTGCTGGCGGGACAGCAGCGGAGTCGCAGGAGACTGCTGGCGGAACAGCAGCGGAGTCGCAGGAGACTGCTGGCGGAACAGCAGCGGAGTTGCAGGAGACTGCTGGCGGAACAGCAGCGGAGTCGCAGGAGACTGCTGGCGGAACAGCAGCGGAGTCGCAGGAGACTGCTGGCGGGAGCACTTGACTGCGGGGAGTCGGCGCGGGAGCCACTTGACTGCGGGGAGTCGGCGCGGGAGCCACTTGACTGCGGGGAGTCGGCGCGGGAGCCACTTGACTGCGGGGAGTCGGCGCGGGAGCCACTTGACTGCGGGGAGTCGGCGCGGGAGCCATTTGACTGCGGGGAGTCGGCGCGGGAGCCACTTGACTGCGGGGAGTCGGCGCGGGAGCCACTTGACTGCGGGGAGCCGGCGCGGGAGCCACTTGACTGCGGGGAGCCGGTGCGGGAGCCACTTGACTGCGGGGAGCCGGCGCGGGAGCCACTTGACTGCGGGGAGCCGGCGCGGGAGGAACTTGACTGCGGGGAGCCGGCGCGGGAGGAACTTGACTGCGGGGAGCCGGCGCGGGAGGAACTTGAGTGCGGGGAGCCGGCGCGGGAGGAACTTGAGTGCGGGGAGCCGGCGCGGGAGGAACTTGACTGCGGGGAGCCGGCGCGGGAGGAACTTGAGTGCGGGGAGCCGGCGCGGGAGCCACTTGAGTGCGGGGAGCCGGCGCGGGAGCCACTTGAGTGCGGGGAGTCGGAGCCACGGAAGCTTCGGGAAGCCACGACGTCGGCACCGCCGCACGCCGTCGGCGTTGACGACCACGCCGAGGCCTTTGGCGAAATCCTTCTGGTGGCAGGGATGGCAGAACAGCCTCACTAGGCCGCAATGAGCCTGGGCGACCCCGCAGACCACCACGGGGGGGGTCCCCGATAGATGGCCCAACGGGATCCCAAGTAGGACTCTTTGGCTCGGAGCTCTGAACGAGACACAGAGTGTGGAGGGTGGAAAGAAAAATAACCAGGGGAAACAGAGGGCGTGAAATCAAAATCCGGGTCAGAGTCGGAATCAGAATGGAAATCATATGAATCGTGATCTTCAAAATCAGAAAAATCTGAATCTAAAAAAACGTGGCGAAGCAGAATATAATCAGGGGAACATGCGGATGGTCGTCGGCGTGTACGCCGGTGCTGGATTTTTCCCGCTGGGTCCACTAGTGGTTGCGTCATTCTGTCAGGAAAAGCGGGCAGGCAGGTTGTGTGTGGACCCAAATGCAGGGAAGGGAGACGAGGCAGATTGACGGTGCAAAATGATTTAATTATAGCAAGCGAAAAACAAAGTACCAACAAATAATGACGAGGTTCCAAAAAAAACACAGCGGAAAACAAAACTCAGGTTACTAACAAAGGCTGGGTATCAAAAACTTACTGAGGGGAACACGAGGGCTTGGAGAGACGCAAGAATGTTGACCAGAGCATGGACATGGACGTAGACAGACTTGGACATAGACAATGACGCAACAAGGAGTGACAAGAAACTGGGTCATTATATACGCAGACAAGGGGCAACGAGACGAGGAACAGCTGGGTAACACAGGTGGATGTAGATTGCAGGATACACTGGGAGAACACACACTGGTGAGAGCAATGGGTAATCACAGGGACAAGTCACACTAGGAGAAACCAACACAAAACCTAACAAATATTTACTTAGTTTAAGTGGAATAATCTGACGTATTAATCTGTTAACTAGTCTTTAACACTCAAAACGGGATGGAGAGAATTATTCAAGTAGATTTAGGAAAATGATTGTTACAGATTAAGACGTTATAAATTTGCAGTGTGAAAATTAGTATAAGTCAATACAGATTTATTTTGTAATGATCATTTAGCCTATCAATTAATTAGGCTCATATTTGTGAGAAATGTAGCCCTGACCCCCGTTCACCCAATCTGTTTGGTCTTATTAATATACCGTCCCCTGCAAAAAATGTGCATGCATATCGTGCCAACCAATATTGAGACCAATGCCCTTGCATAAAACTACAAATGTCTTCAGGCTTGCCATATTATTTTTGTTATAAAGTATAAACCACACCCTTAAATGTTTGCCTTCCAATCTGAACGGACTTTGCCCACTTCCTCATTTCAGGTGTTATCACAATTGCATCAGATCGAATGCTTGGCAAGATGGATTCCTCTGAATCATAATCCAAATCATTTTGGTTGGCCAAGTATGTTCAAAACACACAAGGAATTTGTTGCTGGTATGTACAGCCACTCTAGCATTACAACAAAGAAACCACCATAACAATGTACATATAGTACACAACACACGAGTATAGTTCTTGTTTAAATTGGTCAAAATTGTTTTCAATTGGTGTATTAATAAGTAGTGCAAAATAGTGATAGAGGAATGCAAAAACTGCATTGGTGTTAACATTACAGGACATGATTGTCGATGTGAGGATGTGATTCTCGTTCTGCCATACTGGTCATAGTGAAAACAAGCTACACTCTTGTCTTCTTTCATGCAAGAGGAAAATGCCTTGTCCAACAAAGACTTCTCTATCTAAAAGAGCAGCGCTGGATCCACTCTGCCACAGAATGAGATGAAGGAAGGAGTGGGTAAGAAAGATCTGGAGTATGTCAGGTTTCATCTGCTCGACTGTATGTGAAGAATTCTGCTCTTGCAGCTATGCTACACCTTCGTCTCCAAACTGTCTCTGTCTTTTGCTCACATGTACACGCTCTGCCTCTCTTCGGTAGTTTATCAGTCTCACCCCTCGGGCTGTCATTTTGCAGCATATGGCATTCATACACAAGTATATGCACGTGATTCTGCTCACACTTCCTCAAATGCACTACAAGTCTGACACTGCATCCTCACTGTCACACTCACTGTTAAATTAATGTACCCTACAGAGCAAATAGAACGTTATTTGGTGTTTAATTATTGTGATACTCAGGTCAAAACATTAAGGGCATGATCCAGACAATCACACTTCATATCAAGAGCAAACATACAGTGGGGCAAATAAGTATTTAGTCAACCACCAATTGTGCAATTTCTCCTAGTTGAAAAGATTAGAGAGGCCTGTAATTGTCAACATGGGTAAACCTCAACCATGAGAGACAGAATGTGGAAAAAAAAAAAACAGAAAATCACATAGTTTGATTTTTAAAGATTTTATTTGCAGATCATGGTGGAAAATAAGTATTTGGTCACCTACAAACAAGCAAGATTTCTGGCTGTCAAAGAGGTCTAACTTCTTACGAGGTCTAACGAGGTCTAACAAGGCTCCAGTCGTTACCTGTATTAATGGCACCTGTTTTAACTCATTATTAGTATAAATTTAGTATTAGTATTAGTATTAGTATTTAGCATTAGTATAAAAGACACCTGTCCACAATTTCAGTCAGTCACACTCCGAACTCCACTATGGCCAAGACCAAAGAGCTGTCGAAGGACACCAGAGACAAAATTGTAGACCTGCACCAGGCTAGGAAGTCTGAATCTGCATAGGTAAAACGCTTGGTGTAAAGAAATCAAATGTGGGCGCAATTATTAGAAAGTGGAAGACATACAAGACCACTGATAATCTCCCTCGATCTGGGGTTCTATGCAAGATCTCACCCCGTGGCGTCAAAATGATAACAAGCAAAAATCCCAGAACCACACGGGGGATCTAGTGAATGACCTACAGAGAGCTGGGACCACAGTAACAAAGGCTTCTATCAGTAACACAATGCGCCGCAAGGGACTCAAATCCTGCACTGCCAGACGTGTCCCCCTGCTGAAGCCAGTACACGTCCAGGCCTGTCTGCGGTTCGCTAGACAGCATTTGGATGATCCAGAAGAGGACTGGGAGAATTTGTTATGGTCAGATGAAACCAAAATAGAACTTTTTGGTAGAAACACAGGTTCTACTGTTTGAAGGAGAAAGAATACTGAATTGCATCCGAAGAACACCATACCCACTGTGAAGCATGGGGGTGGAAACATCATGCTTTGGGGCTGTTTTTTCTGCAAAGGGACCAGGACGACTGATCTGTGAAAAGGAAAGAATGAATGGGGCCGTGTATCGAAAGATTTTGAGTGAAAATGTCCTTTCATCAGCAAGGGCATTGAAGATGAGACTTTGGAGACTGAGGTCTTTCAGCATGACAATGATCCCAAACACACAGCCAGGGCAACAAAGGAGTGGCTTCGTAAGAAGCATTTCAAGGTCCTGGAGTGGCCTAGCTAGTCTCCAGATCTCAACCCCATAGAAAATCTGTGGAGGGAGTTGAAAGTCCGTATTGCCCAACGACAGCCCCAAAACATCACTGCTCTTGAGGAGATCTGCATGGAGGAATGGGCCAAAATACCTGCAACAGTGTGTGAAAAGCTTGTGAAGAGTTAAAGAAAAACGTTTGGCCTCCGTTATTGCCAACAAAGGGTACATAATAAAGTATTGAGATGAACTTTCCACATTCTGTCTCTAAGGGTTGAGGTTTACCCATGTTGACAATTACAGGCCTCTCTAATATTTTCAAGTGGGAGAACTTGCACAATTAGTGGTTGACTAAATACTTATTTGCCCCACTGTATATAGTATGTGTGTAGGGGTGTAGGTGTGTGCGTGCGTGTATTTCAGAAAATGCTCTGAAAAAAACCTGAAACCGGAAAAGGTTACCATGCTAGTCTCTCAGTCGAAACTTGAAATAAGCAGTTGTGTTGAGTGATCATGTCACAGTAGCCATTAACAATAAGTTGTCTGAAACTCGGTCCTCTGTTTGAAGTGCACTGTTCAAGCCCCTCTTACTGTAAGTCATTTGTGTTACAATGACATTTTTGCAGTGGCCATAGCAATATTTACATTTTTGTACATTGTTCAAGTCGTACAAGCCGTTTTAAATGTTTATACTGGAACGCTTATTGTTTACAATACGTCTTTATATACTTAATGTTTACATAGAATGTACAATCGTTAAATATGTTCAATTGAAAGCTGGTAAATAAAGGAGAAATGGTTAATTTGTATTTCATACATTTATTTAGATTTCACATTTTATCTGACTGTATGCATCTGTATGCATCATCTAAACTAAACACGCTGAAAGCGCATGTTGGTACTTTGGGTGTCAAATTCGCCTCTTGTAGGACATTTGGCCAGTGTAGCACATTTTGGCAGAACACCATTTTCCCCCCCCTACTCTCATCTTGTCTCATCCCGTCTTTCCTGTTCATTTTGCTTTTGCTGCTCGTTTTGTGAAATATTGACAGTGCTGTCATGCTCATTCATGTTCCTCTCAGGTTCAAATTGAAAGGGTTGAACAGATGACATGGGTTATGACGCTAGAGTCATACTCTGGATGCCTGGCAGCGTAACCCGGTGATGTCACCGCCCTGCGACATCAACAACAATGGCGACCTACTAGCTAAACTAAATTTAGAAATTGTATAAAAACAAAAACATCAAGAGGGGTTTCAGTATAATTTTTTTAAACTCATAATAACCTTTATCTTTTAAGAACTACAAGCCTTTCTATGAGTGGATCCCTTTAAAAAGACATCAGAATGCAAAATATAAGGATCATTTTGGGTGGGTGTCTTTCCCTCTAATGCAATGGAATAGTATTTCATGTCCTTACTCTGCTTGAGGAGACTGCATTTTGAAGTATGATAGCAAAAAAAACCTCATTGTGTTGTGCAAGGAAAATGAAGCAAAGTTATCCCAGAGAGAAAGCAATAGTAAAACAAAGCATTTTTTAAAATCAAACCTACTGAACATTTTAACCTTTATTATGTGAATGCCAAATGATCATCAGAAGCTCTTGCCAGTAGTAGAAGCATAGCTGTCACTGTCAACGTGGGAAGATGGAGCAGATGATGGGATGGATAGTGTGGCTACTCGTTTTTACAATGGTTAACAATATTAAATCTTTATTAGTGTTTATTATCACAGACAAAAAAAGCATTGGTTCACCTTTAAGACCAGGGCCGGCCCAGGCCATTTGGGGGCCCTAAGCAAAATAATGCCAAGGGGCCCATATTTTTGGCCCACCATTTCGTCACAGTGTACTGTGAAACCCATAAATGCAATCCAACCCATACGTCCATATTTTGTATATTAATCAGATTTCGTTGCACTGCATACTTCAACTTTCTCACCCCAAATGATTGTCAGAACTTACAGTAGATAGCGCCAAACCTTTTTCTAAAAGAGGAAAAGAAAGAAGTTAAGGAAGAACTTTTATTTCTTAAGCTTGAAATTAAGTATCAAAACTCACAAAAGTCAACTAAAGCAAACTGTAGTAAACAAAATAAAATGTAAATTAAACAATTGCCAGATTGGGGACCCCCTAGTGGTCCGGGGCCCTAAGCAGTTACATAGTCTGCGTATAGACCCTACCCACCGACGTCACAAAACCACGTGCTCGCTGTATGGTTCCGCCCACTTGTCCGTCATTTTGTCTCTGTATTAGCATTGGTTTCAATTGATCGAGGAATTTAAAATGCATTTCATGGAAGACCCGGGGCTTTCTGATGCTGTAAACTCACTGGATGTGTTGCATAAAAGGCGTTATGTGGAAAAGCTTCGTTCTATACAGTCGCCAGATCCATATTTGATGCCCAAATCGATGTTTTTCGACCCACTGTCTTCGCCCTGTCTGCCTGACATCTGCTACGCTGATATTTACAATTATCTTGTCCACACAAAATCAGCCTATTCTCACGAAAATTTGAAAAACTTCAAGAGCTTGGAGGCTTATAAATACTTCGTTGCTGGTTGGGTGAAACAGGTCCTCGTCCACGAAAATTCGACAGGAATCTATCTTGTGCTTGGAAAGGTGAGTTACGAAATTTTCAATTCAAAATCTTTTGTTATTGCTAACATCCACTGTCAAGTCTAATGTATTTCATGTCGTTTGTCAATGGAGTTAAGGCTTTTAATGTTTATATGGTTTAGCGATAGCACTCTCACTACATACATACGTGTATGTTGTCGGCGATTAGCCTAGCAATGATTTTAATTGTGGTTATTTGTCAGCCCAAAACCCTCTAAGTATATCTTAAATGCATCTTACCGGATATAAAATGACTACTACATAGTCTGTGGTGATTTTTTGGTGCCCAGTTTTCACGTCGAATTGCAGCCGTCCATTTCGCTCTCCTCTTTGGATCCCTCTGAATACGGTAAAACTTCAAGTCTCTCCTTCCATCTTCTCTGTTAGTGCAACCAACAGCCACACACGCCTTCACCATTTTGATTATTAATGTTAAGGAGCAGAAAAACACGCCGTAAATAGGAGGAATGTACGTAGCCGTAACAGGTTAACACTATGTTTTGACGGACAATTGGGCGGTACCATTCAGGAGAGCGGAGTTGTGACGTCACGTGGGTAGGGTCTATAGGCTGGGCCGGCCCTGTATAAGACAATAATCTTTGGTAGACAGTGATGTTTGTTTTAACAAAATTCGTAAAAGTCAGCAGAGTGTGTTTTTAGAAATGAGGAAACATGTACCGCCCACACCTACATATACAGTGCAGGCCAAAAGTATTGGCACCCTTGCAATTTTGTCTTATAGTGCTCAATTTCTCCCAAAAAATGATTGTGATTACAAATGCTTTGGTAGTAATATCTTCATTTATTTTGCTTGCAATGAAAAAACACAAAAGAGAATGAAAAAAAATTAAATCATGATCATTTTACCCAAAACTCCAAAAATGGGTCGGACAAAAGTATTGGCACCCTCAGCCTAATACTTGGTAGCACAACTATTAGACAAAATAACGGCGAACAACCGCCTCCAGTATCCATCAATGAGTTTCTTACAATGCTCTGCTGGAATTTTAGACCATTCTTCTTTGGCCAACTGCTCCAGGTCTCTGAGATTTGAAGGGTGCCTACTCCAAACTGACATTTTCAGATCTCTCCACAGGTGTTCAATGGGATTCAGGTCTGGACTCATTGCTGGCCACTTTAGAAGTCTCCATTGCTTTCTCTCAAAACAATTTCTAGTGCTTTTTGAAGTGTTTTGGGTCATTGTCCTGCTGGAAGACCCATGACCTCTGAGGTCGACCCAGCTTTCTCACAGTGGCCCTACATTATGCTGCAAATTTTGTTGGTAGTCTTCAGACTTTATGATAACATGCACACGGTCAAGCAGTCCAGTGCCAGAGGCCGCAAAGCAACCCCAAAACATTAGGGAACCTCCGCCATGTTTGACTGTGGCGTCCATGTTCTTTTCTTTGAAGGCCTTGTTTTTTTTCCCTGTAAACTCTATGTTGATGCCTTTAGCCAAAAAGCTCTACTTTTGTCTCATCTGACCAGAGAACATTCTTCCAAAACGTTTTTGGCTTTCTCGGGTAAGTTATGGAAAACTCCAGCCTGGCTTTTTTATGTCCCTGGGTCAGAATTGGGGTCTTCCTGGGTATGCTACCATAGCGTCCCTTTTCATTTAGACGCTAACGGATAGTACAGGTTGACACTGCTGTACCCTTGGACTGCAGGACAGCTTGACCTTGTTTGAATGTTAGTCAAGGTTCTTTATCCACGATTCGCACAATCTTTCGTTGAAATCTCTCGTCAATTTTTCTTTTCTGTCCATATCTAGGGAGGTTAGCCACAGTGCCATGGGCTTTATACTTATTGATGACACTGTGCACGGTAGACACAGGTACATTCAGGTCTTTAGAGATGGACTTGTAGCCTTGATATTGCCCATGCTTCCTCAAAATTTTGCTTCTCAAGTCCTCAGACAGTTCTTTGGTCTTCTTTCTATTCTCTATGCTCAGTGTGGTACACAAAAGGACAAAAGACAGACGTTGAGTCAACTTTAATCCATTTTAACTGGCTGCAAGTGTGATTTAGTTATTGCCACCTTTTGTTATGTGCCACAGGTAAGTAACAGGTGCTGTTAAGTACACAAATTAGAGAAGCATCAGATGATTTTTTAAAGGGTGCCAATACTTTTGTCTGGCCCATTTTTGGAGTTTTGTGTAAAATGATCATGATTTTAAATTTTTTCCCGTTCTCTTTTGTGGGTTTTTTTTTTCATTGTAAGCAAAATAAAGATATTACTACTACAAAAACCTGTTGGCTTGTGCAAGGAAAATGAAGCAGAATTATCCCAGTGAGTAGGCAATCGGAAAACAAAGCACTTAAAAAAATAAAATAAAAAAAATCAAACCTACTGAACATTTTAACCTTTATTCTGTGAATACCAAATGTTCATCAGAAGCGGTTACCAGTAGTAGAAGCACTGCTGTCAGTGTCAACGTGGGAAGATGCAGCCGATGATGGGATGGAGAGTCGGGCTACAAGTTTTCACAATGGTTTACAATTGTTAATCTTTCTGAGTGTTTTTATCATCACAAAAAAAAAAACATTGGTTCAACTTTGAGACAATAATCTTTGGTGCACACTGATATTTGTTTTAACGAAATTTGTAGAATTCAGCAAAATATATTTGTATAAATGAAGAAACATGTACTGCCCACGCTCACATATACAATATAGTCTATACAGTATGTAATCATTAGTTCTCCCTGGGTAATCAGTGGAGGCAGCAACTCCCTATGACTTTCTGTAATTACTTCCCACGTAGCATGTCAGATTGAACCTTCAGTGCCTCGCTAAACGAGTTTGAAGATCAGACAGAGAGGGAGCCAAGCTTCAGCAATTTCTGTCTGTCTCTAGTCCCTGTTGGCTCTCCGTCTCAATGTATGACAGGATGAGCCTCTATGACAGCTTGATTAAGCATGCACATCAGCATGCTCAACCTTGTAAAACAAATGTATACAAAAGCGGTTTAATGGTGACATATATCTTTTTTTTTCCATTTAATTTCAGAGCATGTGAAAAATGTAAATTTTGTATGGAATATTCCAATTAGGTGTAACTAGTCAAATACCACAATTAGATAGATGTTAATAAGAGCTGGAGAGAAATCGGTCCTGCCAATGGAAATGAATTTCTTTCATTCGTAATCAATAAAGCGTTGCTCTGACTACCTGTCTTTGTATTGATCTGCCTGATTTACATTTGTGTCTCTTTGTTTCATGCCAAGGATTTGCCCTATTCAATGCATATCTGCTTGTTCTTCATTACTGTGTCGTCTTTTTGTTTTTTTGACGCTTCACTTGCATCTTTTGAAACATGACACATAAACGATTTATAACTCATCTACAGATGCCTCGTAACCAGCCTCCATTCTATTGTTTGATGTCTCTTGTACATTCCGACATGTAGCTTTCAAAAACAAAGTAAACAGTCCATTCATCTGCAGTCGTGTATCGAGTGTATCAATCAATTTATCAATAATATTAATATCAATGTTCATATTGATCACACACCAATATCACTGTAATTAGCATAACATTTGATTTCAGATATCGTCCTACTCCACTGATGCGGATTCCTCATCGAAAAATAGTCCTTTGAACGCAAGGCTTTAGGACTAATCACACTTTAAGGATTGTATTATTTTGTACGAATTGTATTTTTCATCAGCTTTCCAGATAATCAAGTGCGTGAATGCATCAAAGTGATGAAATTCTGTTTTCTAAAATATCAGTCATTTGATTCAAAATGTGGGGTAACACTCACGCAACAATAAAACACTCAGTAAAGCTGCACACGCACATGGTCTATTCATGCGAGAGCTTAGTTACCTATGAAATTGGAGGCAAGGTAAGGCAGTCAAACATTTTTTACCACATATTGCGCAAATTATTAAAAACTAGTACAAATTTTCATTGAAAATGCATTTGGAAAGGGTTAGGGTCTTTTGAAACATATAAAAATCAAGGTGGCACTGCTGTCCAGTTTTATGATACAGCAGTAGAGTTGGGCATCGTTTGAATTCAAACGGTTCCGATTCCACATTTCGATTCCGGTCCCACGCGATTCTCGATTCCCATTCTTTTAATAGGCAGGGTAAAAAAAATTGCATAGTTTATATTAATTTCTTAACTTCTTGATTATTTTCTAAATTATATGAACTTTCAATTAACTATGAATGTCTTACAGCGCTATTTTTAACTTGTATATGAATATCAGTCATGGAACATGGAATATGATGAAGTTTCTTTCCACAGCAGTGCACTTTCACAATGATGTTTAATTTTCAAAAGCTCACGGAGAAAACGTTTACACATATTCTTTTGCCTATGTTTTAGAGTGTCTTATGCTGCAGGCATTTTTACATCTTATTGAGCTCCCACTAATGGGCTAACCTGGTTCAGAATATGAAACAAACAAAAAAACAACTTGTAAAACCCAGTCCAGATTAGCAGCGGGTACGGTATAAAATCAGAAAATGATCATATCTGCCTTCTCAGGCAATAATCGTGAGCATTCTGGACAGATAGTGTCTCCTGCAGTGGAGAACACACGTTCACTTGGTGTAGCTGAAGCTTGAACGCATATATATGAGAAAGCAAGAAAACGTCGCAAATATTACGTAGGGGTAAGGTAGCTGTGAGCCACTGTGCACTTCATATTCATGTACCCTAGCTGGGAGCTCCGACGAAACATTAGTATAAATTCTTCAATTGATTATAATTTGATGTAGGCGAGGCAAAATAATGAGGATTTCCTTATTTGTAAAACTGATTCTAAAACAAAACATGCTTTTAATACTGTTGATTAACGAAAGGCAGCAACGTGCTACTTAAAGTACGTAGCTGCTTAGATAGCTACATTAGCCCAATGTAATAATACGACTTATTCTTGTACCATTCCATCCATCCATCCATCCATCCATCCATCCATCCATCCATCCATCCATCCATCCATCCATCCATCCATCCATCCATCCATCCATCCATCCATCCATCCATCCATCCATCCATCCATCCATCCATCCATCCATCCATCCATCCATCCATCATCTACCGGAATCGGTGTGTGGAGTCAGCAGGAGACAAACATAGTTTATTGTTCTACTTACCTGGTTCTGACTAGTTAGAGCAGGGGTCCCCAACCTTTTTTGCACCACGGACCGGTGTGATTTGGGTCTTTTTTTCACGGACCGGTGTTCTGTCAAATTTTTCACCCTTATAAAATTTTTTTGTGGCTGTGAAAAAAGCCCTCTTTTATATTCAGTTGGACTCTCAATGTTATCCACCGGTGCTAAAAAAGTATTTACATCATAAACATAGATGTGCTACACAAAAATGGTGTAAATTAATGCTTAACGACACAGCGAAGTCGTTAAGTGAGAGAGCTGCGAGCAGTTGTGTTCAGTTAACATGGCAAACATAAGTTAATATTCCTTTCTTTAAAGAACGTTTGTAGTGTGTACTTTGGAATTGCTGCATTCGCGTTCATTTTTAACGTTATGCGTATGCCAAATTTGTCAGAACACAGGCAATGTGCGGCAGAAAAATACAGCAAATGTAAAATAACATTTGTTTTTTGCCCTGTCGTGTTAAGTGCAGGGAAAATACAACTCACCCGCTGAATCAGTGGAAGGCCCGAGCTTGTTTCGTTGTGACGAGATGGTCCCGAGATGGGAGGGTGAGAGAAGCTAGCTTTACAAAGATACGATGTTGGAAATTGTAGCAGTTTTTAGTGCGCTTCTAGCGATATCAGGATATTCCGAAATGACTTTAATCCAGAACCTTGGTAGAGTTGCTGTCTCAAATGTACGTTTAAGGTCGCCGTGATTTGCGATCTCTACAACCTGATATTCCTGTTGCACAGACATGCTCGAATCACTCGGTTTATTCACATACCGGTCACATATCCACTCCTTCGCAGTTCGTGGGTCTTTAGTGATTTGGAAGTAGCATAGATTTTGTCTTCTTCGAGGCTTTAGTCTCATCTTCTGGCCTGTGAGGTTCCGGGAACAAATGTGATGCGCCCGCCCTACGTCAAATTTTATTATCGAGGCCAAGCGCACATAGATATACAAAACAAGATGTACTGCTAACAGTCCAATCAATGCATTTCTATGACGACCTCCTATCCCGTAGCTGTATATCTAGAGTAGACAGGCATATTGGTGTGTTAAGCGGCACAGGCCAAAGTCAATCGGCCAGAATGCAGTCGTTAATAAAATATTTATTAATCCTGTGCGGCCTGGTACCAAATGCGCCACGGACCGGTACCGGTCCGCGGCCCGGTCATTGGGGACCCCTGGGTTAGAGGACCGGTGCAGCACGTCAAATACGTGGCACTCAGCTATGCACTACTCGGCACTTGTATTCCACCAAGCTGGAGGTGTTTAATCATATTGCTTGCTGACTGGTCATTTTTCTTTGTGAAGTTGAGCCAAACTTTTGAGCGCCACCGCACCGTGTCCGTGGTTGAAATCATGTTGCGATGCAGAAAGACACGCTTCATGTGGCTTCTTCTTCGTGGTGTTCGGCAGCAATATTTTTGCAATTGGTGCTCAGGGCAACGAAACATGGAATAGAAATATAAAAAATGCAACTGTTCAGGGAGCATCGGTGTGTTTGTCCCGGATCCCATCGATGCTCGAAGCCTAACCTAATACAGCAGCTTCTTTTACGATAACATGGTAGCTCAAGCTTGGAATGGATTAGCTCAACTACCATAACTTTATGGACAAAGAAGCAGAACTTGACACTAACCGTTCAGCCATCTTTGGAAAATTTCGAGAGTTTCTACTGCTGTATACTGTATCTTTTTTCTTTTAAGAATTTGTCTCTTATTTGTCAGTCTGGTTTTGCTAAAAAGAATCATTTATGTACTGTGTTTCTATGTCTTCTACATGGTGTCACTGAATGCAGGTCATCTATGGGTTAACTGCAGCGATCACGACGAGAGTGTGTGTATGGTTGCGTGTTTGCTAGTTGGGATCTGCTCCTGCGGTGAGATTGCAGTGACCGCTGTGTTATTGCTCCTTAATTATCAATTACGGTAGCCCCCCCATCATCCTAAACTGAGTGGGGGTGTGGAGGCGTATGCGGAGGTGATAATGAATACAGAACTGCCATTAGAATAGTAACCGGACTCACCGTCTGGATTCAGTGAGGAGGAGGAGGAAAGCTGGCTGGTGCGTTAATGAAACAGGCTGTGGCTCAGACAAAAGAAAAGCCCCCACCCTTTTCTTTCACATCTCAAACCTATTTTGATCATTTTTTTATTTCATGTCATGTAGTTTTTTTTTCTTATGGTGCTCATTTTGCATCCTACGCCTGACACAAACACAGGCACCCCAACCTCAATAGAAAGAATGTTCACAAGACCATTCAAAAACACCCACGATGGGCAGCAGATTCCCAGTGTTTATTTGCTGAGTGGTCATCTTTGAAGCTTTCTGTCCATCCATTTGAATGTCTGTATTTCGTTAGTATCTTTTCTGGTAAAAAGAGAATCCTTTATCTCTACAGACATACTGTAGATAAAAGTATTTTTTTCTAAAGCTGTTCCATTCTGAATGTTTATATGTGTACATGTGGTGAATGGGTAGTATGTCAGTCTCTCAGTTCAGCGATCAAGGGTTCAGACCTTTCTGCATGTTCTTCCAGTGCCAGTGTGGGTTTTCTCCCAATACTCCAGATTTCTCCCATAACCCAAAAAGATGGTGCATTAGTGGAACAGATAAAATCTTCCATTGGTGTGAGTGTAAATTTGTTTTGTATGTGCACCGTGACAACCTGTTCATCATTTACCCCGTCTCCTGTACACAGTCCGTTGGGATAGACTCCAGCAACCCTGTGACCAAAGTGAAAATAAGTGGTACAGAACTACAGATAATGGATGGATGGCTGGATGGATGGATGGATGGATGGATGGATGGATGGATGGATGGATGGATGGATGGATGGATGGATGGATGGATGGATGGATGGATGGATGGATGGATGGATGGATGGATGGATGGATGGATGGATGGATGGATATAAAATTTATTTGCTCTGTAATTATTGACACAGACCAGAAAGAAGACATGCCACAAAGTTATTTTTTCATGAACTGGTTGATCTCTACGTTCAGAATACAAACTTATTCTAACGTTGAGCGAAAGGAATGTAGTATGATTGTAAATTCTTTCATCCAGACAGCTGATACACCAGCGAAACGTTAATCATCAAAGAGGTGAGACTTATTGAATCTCATCCTCAATGAGAGGCAACCATCCAACACTTTCTACTTAAGAATAGAGAAGATTGCAGAGCCCGCATTGAATACATCGCCGAAGTTTTGACACTAAGCCATGGATGATCTGCGAAAGTTATGAAGGTAAAGGTTTGTGCTAGGCAGCTTCCTGTATATTTAAAAAATGAGCACAAGGTGGCCTGATATAGGTGGTCTACCGTTCTATTTTTTGGCACTCAAAGCAATTTCTTCTTCATTTCTTCATCTTGGAATTCCACCTTTTGGCTGTGCAGCTGAATGCAGTTTCAGCTTTCAAACTCTCATGCAAGTATTTCAAATTAGAGACCATGAAAACTTGTGGGAGGGAACACAGTCATTTTGAGGATGAATTCAATGTGGTCCAATTCTTTCTCGTCCATGGGCAGCCCTCAATTTACAAATCAACTTTTAATCCTTTTAGAACAATACAATGGCTTAGTCTGGAAAGTGTTCAGCAAATGATTAAACAGAGTCTGTACACAATCCAAGGCATGTGAATATCAAGTATTTTCAATAACCGCAGATAAAACAACATCCATTGCTCAATTTAATAGTCGATCAAATTCATTCTCTGATGTCATTCTCTGTCTTGGGCTGGTGCAACCATCAGAGCTGATGTTACTGTCCAAATTGTGTTCCTTTTTAGAATGAACTATATTGCACCTTCAAATGAGAATACTTCAACTCAGGTCAAGTGATTGCTAGAAAGGATTCTTGTTTTCACTGTGTGTGTTGGGCAGATTCAATGTGTTCTTTTTACTTTACAATTTCACATCGTTCTTTGCTGTAATGTTGAAAAATTTATGTCAAAATAAGAGTTGTCCGGTAATAACCTTTTAACCGATATCCCCATATTGTCCAGCTCCAAAAATCTGATACGATATCAAACCGGTACCGATCTATGCGGTCATCAGTGTTGTTAATCTTACTTTAAAAAAGTAATTTATTACAGTTACAAATTACTTCTCCCAAAAAGTAATTGCGTTAGTAACTCAGTTACAGTTACTTGGCAAAGTAACTGGTGATAAATTTCTTGTTTTTTCTCCCAAAAAAAAAAAAGAAGGGGAAAAAAAAAAAAAGGTCACACAATGTGAAGTTTAAAGGGTTTTTGGGACAACTGGACCTAGCCCAATTCTTTACCCTAAACTTAACTAGACACAGGGTTATTGTGGATATTGCCATAACTAGATAGTAACCTTTGCTATGTGTGGAAGTCATTTAATGTTGTGAATCAACGGTTAAAGTTGTTAAAGTTGCTCCCTTAATTGCATTAGTTCCCTTCTGTCTATTCGACATGTGTAAGTTTTAAAACTGTTTCATTATCTAAAGATAGATTTAAGTTAAGTTTTGCTGATTTAGGAGTATTTTAGATAAAAAGTTACTTAGGTTCGCTAGGAAGGTTCTCTACAACAGAGCTTTCTTGAGAAGTCTACTGCTTTACGATGGCGGCTTTTTACTAACTCCTCTAGTTCTTTACTATACTTGTTGCTAATGCCGCCAAGTCTGTCATTTGCATCTAGTTCTGTATATAAGTGATATCTACCGAAGCATCATGTGGGTGTAGTTTGTAGGCTATCGGCTACAGTCAGGTATTATGAGAGGGTATTATTGGAGCCATTATTGGAGTAGCATCGCGTTTGCAACGGCGTCACACTCCCTTGCCTCCTCCCCACTCCTGCTCTGCTCTTTTGTCTCCGTGAGCCCATCTTTTTCAGACTTTTATCGCGTCAGTCAACCAACATCGCAACGCATAGTAACACACGCCTTTCCCGCCTCAGTAACGGTAACGGCGTTGTCAAGGTGACAAAAGTAATTAATTAGATCACTCTATTCTAACGCCGTTATTAACAACAATGGCGGTCATGGACTCAACATATTCAGTATTTTTCAATCATTTATCGTTCATATAATTACAATATTACACTATGAATGCAAATTTTCTGCTCACATAAGAAATCCCAAGCATGTTAGTTTGGAGACATCTAATGATAAAAAAGCATAACTGCTCAACTGTGACCAAAGCTTGTACAAAGGCAGAAGGCTTGTACATTCACTTTGAGGCCAACATGCATATTGGACCAAAACCAATGTCAGTATTTTCTGATATCATTTTAAAAATGCTTTTATTGGCCAATTTCCGATAATAATGGACAACTCTAGTCAAAATATTCACGTTCGCTATATTAAGAACCATGCTTAAATCCTTAGTTATACGGAGACCCTAGTTGACATAAAAGACATGCAACTGAAAAGGGTGAGTTGATTATATCATGTTTTTTTTCACTTCCCAAACACTCAGATGCCAATTTAGTGTCTAGATTCTCTCATGTGAAACGAAATTTAATGCACCACCCTGCAAGACACGCAGCCACTAAATCACAGCCTTCCCATTGAGTACATAAAGCCAAGACATTATATCAACAGCGCTCACATGTAAATTGGATGATTTTATATGGCTGACATGTGCCATTATGGCAGCAGAGCAAAAGAACAACAACAAGGCAGCGAGGGCTGTCTCTTTTGCCCTCTGTGTGCATGATCGATTGCGCATGAAATCAGCAAGTAATAAAATGCAAATTCTCTCTTCAGCGAATCAAAAGGAACATTTCTTTACATGGAAAAGAATAGAGAATTCTTGTCGAAATCATTTTCCACTACAGTACAAGTTGGAATTTATAGGGAACGTGACTGAGAGTCAGCTGCCTCGTCACGTGCGCCGTCAACCTGACTGGCCACATTGCCGAGCGGAGACATGCTGCCACACCTGTCGTAAATCTGCTCCATTGCTACATTATAGAGGCAGATGGAAAGGTGGGTAAAACCTGACACGACATCTGAAGGAAAGTGAACATAGTGTGCAGTTTTAAGGAGCGAGGGAGCTCGTAAAATCAGTTTGACAAGCAACCTTAAACTGAGAATAAATTGGTATTTATCTGAGCTAGTATATTTATTACTCATCAGTTTTATAGTCGAGATATCTCGACAGTTATTTCTCCACCAAGTCTGCCACCTGAAGTTTTTAACCATTCATTTGTACCACAGTACAGTCATCGTGCTGGGATAACTGCATCGCAAAGTCAACTAGGAAGATTAATTTATTGCCCAGTGTTTTTTGAACATTTAATTTCAATGATTTAAAGAAGACACATTCAATTAGTTTATCAACATCACCCAAAAGAATACCCTTACATAATTAACGATCGCAGCAAACTACTAACATTGCAGGAGACGATATCACACTCGAATCATAAACGTAATGAACATTTTAATTTATTTGGAATAACTTGGCTGAAAAAAAAAATCAATGAGTAGTAAATTTTCTGCTGACTGAGCTAAAAATTATATGTGAGGTTTGTACTCAGGGCCATATATTAAGACACTCCCATAGAGATCCATTATACGATTTTACTTCCGGGTTATGGAGCCTCGGGTAGTTCCAAACATCGCTTCGATGAGCGCGGACCACATTCAGACAAATGGCTGGCAGTAAAGTATATTCGGAGGTAGGTTGATGAAAAATACGATCCCTTTTGAGCTTTGTATGTGCGTGGTTTAATTATACATACCTTTTTCTTGGTTGAGGAGCGATTTTCTCCTGCTCTGACTCTGCTAACTAGGAATGTAGCGCCAGGGATAAATTCATTACGTCACTACTAAGCTTGAGAACAATAAACTGATACGACCGGATATCCGGTTTTACAGGTGAGAGATACAGCTGTTTCGATAGTAAAGTTACCATTCGACAGTAATTAGCCATTAAATATTCAATGAACCGATAGTAGAGATAGAATTCGACTATCGCGAGCACAAGAATCGGCTTCTAATGTCTAGTTCAATGCGTTGCTTAATGTGATAATAATTTAGCTTTTACCTCACATGCTGCGCTTGTGTCATTCACCACACAGCGCACTTAGATTGTGACCGCCGTCGTGGTTGCCTCAACTTCCCGTTCATTTCGGCAGAACCGCTAGTAGTCGCCGCCATTACCCGATCGTCACGGGCGTGTCATAACAATGCGAGAGCTAACAAAACCACTGTAACGCACGCTCCGTAGCGTTTTCTTCACAGCCCAAAACGAAACTAGTAGTGGCAACGAAGCAACATGCTAAAACAATGGACAGTTTGCGCACCACGCCAGCGACGTGCAGCGATTGATTTTCAGCGCACCCAGGAAAACAAAAGTTGGACTTTGAAGTGATGAAGGCAGCCAGATTTGTATGGGACAGAGATCGTGAGTTTTTAACCCTGAAAAATGGTGGAAAGGGCGGCATATTGTTTCCATGAAACGCAGTCTACTTAAACATGAACATGTGGATCAGTTGATCTTCCTTAAGAAAAATCTGCCCTTCAAAAAAGGTATACTGTAGAGAGTGATGAGGAATAAAAAAATGTGTAAGCACAGGCATAAGTGAATGACTTTGCTGTGTATAAGGTTAAAGTAATGATTATAGACCTGTCTGTCTAAAATGCCATGTTTTTATTCCCCCAGTTATACCAGTGGTAAAGCATAATTCATTATTTATGATAACACTAGTAGGTTTGATTCTTTTTTTCTAGAGCTGCTGCATATAATTAATATGTTTTGCTTTTAAGATGTTTACGTTGAAAGTTTGCACTTAAATTACTTACCTTTGTGTTCAAAACACCAGGAAAAACAGTAATTAAATTACTGCACTTTATTGCTGTCTGTCACTGGAGTTTTATTTTATTATCAATCCCATCCAACAAAATGACGGTCATATAGTAAGCCTTATTTTTTTTTTTTTTTCATAAAAAAAAAAAATATATATATATATATATATATATATATATATAACCCTGGTATGAAATTTTGTCTTTAATCTTTTTTTATATGTTTAAAATACTGTACGAACACACACAACAAATGTTTACTATTGTATCGTTTTCACTCTGTATCGAACCGTATCGTACTTACACTGTATCAAATCGTATCGAATCGCTTGGCCTTAAAAATGTATCGTTTTTTTAATCGAATCGTAACCTGTGTATCTAAATACTTGTCGAATCGGCTTCATGCCAGAGATTCCCAACCCTAGTCACTACCTCTTTTAAATTTTCAACTCTTTCAGAGGCCCTTTGTGACGTACACACTCATCTGTATATGTGAGTATTTGTAGACGACCGCCTTTCACGTGCTTTTTAGCTCGATTTTGTTAGCTTTGAGTTAAGGTATCACCCTCATGAAAGAGTACCAAGTCGATGCATGACAATCTGTATTCTTTACATCAAAATGTTTGACATTACCGGTATTACATTTTAGAGATGTGTATAGATTGAAAAGTGATGTCAACAAATAATAGACACAAATTTATAATAGAAAACTTATTCAATGTATATGTATATATATATTTTTTTAGGTTACATTTTCATGATCCACATCATGCTGCTGATGGTGACTGCTGGCTGTGGGCACTAAGCCCATTTTTGAATAGCAAAAAACAAATGTTTCATGTTTTGATGACTGACCACTGTAATCCATTTTTTCCGCTGCTCTTGGTTCTGTAGTCCATTTAGTGTTTTGTGTAACAGAGATTGACGAACACAGCACACCATAAACATGCATCCTGACTGGAAGAAAATATAAAGGAAATTGTGGAAGAAGGAATAAAGAAAGCAAGACAACACTCTTTTTTTTTTTTTTTTTTTGATGTTTCACAAAAATTAACACAAGCAGATTTTTGATTGGTTGTCATTTTATTTCACGTATATACAGTACACATAAAACGTACATACACACGTGCCCAACCATGCATTTGGAGGAATCCATAAAGATCACAGATCAATTTTATGTTCTACGTAAGTGTCTAATGGGGCGGTGCAGTCACACATTACAACTGAAACTCACCCATGTCTGGGTGTCAACGCGGACTCCCATTTGTATGTCATACAAAAGAAAGCATCTTTCAGCTACTACTGTTGCCTTAATCAAAGTGTTACATGATGTTGTCAGCAAAGAACATTAAACAATTTTAGTTTCAAGAATGCAATATGAGCCTTGTTACTTGAATCCCTGCTGATACTGGTCAAAACGTAAAAATATGTAGGGAAGAAGTATGCAAAAATTTTATAGTTTGTTGTTGTTCTTTAACCCTTTCAGCGACAGTGGTCACCACAGTGGTTATATATTCAAAAGTTATCATGAGCTTAATTCATTCACTGTCAACTCAGGCCACAGAGTATGTGTTGTGGCACTTTGTAAAAGTATTTAATTTAGGATTGAATGATTTTAAGTTTAAGTATTAGAAGTTCTCATTGCTCTATCTTATTTTTGTTTTCATTCTTTTTCATTGATTACTATTTGAATAATTGTTTTTTCCCCTAGCTGATCCTTCAGCTATTTCCATTTATTTAAAATTATATATATGGCGGCAAACACTCAGGTGACTTGAAGTTCAACTCTGAGTCCCCCAATTTGTCCAAATTTCAAAATTGTTCTATATGCATGTGTGATGCATCATGGGAAAGCTTAAAATCTCAATTTTCTGGAGAAAAATTTTGAAAACGAGGGCATTTATTATAAATAAATACCATCATTTGCCCGAATATAACACGCACTTTTTTTCCCCAAAATCAACTTGTAAAATCATGGTGCGCATTATAAACGGGTACAGGGATGGAGACAAAAATATAAATATATTATATATATATATATATATAGGCGGCTTAGTGGTTAGCACATCTGCCTCACAGTTCTGAGATCAAGGGTTCAATCCCGGGCTTCGGCCTTCCTGTGTGGAGTTTGCATGTTCTCCCGTGCCTGCGTGGGTTTCCTCCGGGAACTCCGGTTTCCTCCCACATCCCAAAAACATGCATGGTAGGCTGATTGAACACTCTAAATTGTCCGTAGGTATGAGTGTGTGCGTGAATGGTTGTATGTCTCCTTGTGCCCTGCGATTGGCTGGCAACCAGTTCAGGGTGTCCCCTGCCTACTGCCCGTAGTTGGCTGGGATAGGCTCCAGCACCTCCGCGACCCTCGTGAGGAAAAGCGGCATGGAAAATGAATGAATGAATATATATATACGGTATATATATATATGTGTGTGTGTGTATATATATATATATATATATATATATGTATATGTATATATATATATATATATATATATATATATATATAAAGACCGATTTTTTTTATTGACACGGCCATGTTGTGTTGAAGAAACGTATGCGGCGATCCGTTGCCGACCATTACGGTACGTGACATCACCATTTTGTTTCGGTCGTGGCGAGCTAGGGAAGGAGTCGGAGGCGGAGTATCAAACAACGGAGCTAATCCGCATTGCTCTTTTGACATTTAGGCTGCAACAAAATACGGTAGCAATGTCTGTCTCACATGCAACCCGCGGAATATTACCATCTTTCCGGCTGTTCGCTCAACAAAATACCTCCCCCCGGGAACTATACAACGTGCCAACATAAGTTCTGACGGTGAATTCTGTTGTAACTCGTTACACGGTAATACTTCACTCTGATTGGTCTAATGATTTAGTCAGTGTTAAATTCTGCTCTTTTCACTCTTCATAAAGCACAGAATTTAGTTTCTTGAACTCATTTGAGTCAACGTTTATTGCAGCTCCGCAACTCGGACCGTAACAAATGTAACACAACACAGACCTTCTGTGTCCGTCAACTATATCTGTCCCTCGGGAAACTCAAACCCAAATAACAATAGTTCCTCTTGTTAGTCAACAGCGATGCACGCTTTCAGTTTTCCGACTTCTAGCCTCACTTTCATTTTACCGTATGTATTCATGGAAGAAACATTTATTCATCATGATAAAACGAGCAAGTTATACAGCAGCCATTAAAAGAAAAGCCACATCTGTTTTGTTTTTCTCCTGGATTCTGTAAATTGGAGAAGTTGTCAAATCATATTATTACCGTACATATTGTCAGTTTACGGTAATGTTTTGAACTACCAATGTGCTACGCTTGCGCTGTGTTTCACCAGCCAGTAAAATGACATTTCTGTATCTGTACACGAGCTCTGTTTTCTTGTATTCTTCTATTTATTGGTGCTAAAATAAGGGTGCGCGTTATACAGGGGTACAATAATTTTCCCTAGATTTTACAAGTAAATTTGGGGTGCACGTTATACACGGGTGCACCTTATATTTGGGAAATTACGGTAAATAATCCCCTAATCCCTAACTCAAGGTGAGAGCATTAGAAAGCATAATTAAAGACCCCATGATTTTGACGAGATATTATCGCGTATTTACCTTATTTTGATACCAACAAGTGTCAAGACACAGCTGTGAATGGCCACAGCCAGACTTTTGGGGGATTTTATGGGTGAAATACAGTAATATAACAAGCAGAAATCGCAGACATAAAAGAGTGGTCGAGATTTTCTTTTTCAAATATTCACCCTTTTAAATGTTTTATTTTTCCTCTGTGTTTGGATCGATCATTTAACATGTAAAATATCGAAGAAAATGCGAATGTAACAAAATAAAAATACAACTAAGCGAGTTATGAGGTAGATACTGTATCTGTGACCTATTTACAGACACATTTTTTGCGTTGTGATATAATTTGTTTAAAAATTTAAAATATGCGAGTGAATAATTTTTTAAAGTTTTTTTATTTTTAAACTAAATATTAGACATCAATTCATGATTCTAAGCTAAATATTATAGACATTTCAAATAATAAATATCATTACTTACATTCTTTTATGGCTGGGTTGAAACAAAAGCGGTTGCGTGGTGTCTGTAAACGGGGGGTTCCAGGGTAAAACGGACATTTCTATATCATATTTATACTACATTATTATATTTCTAATTTTTTTGCCTTTGCAAAATACTTTGCAATTATAATAATCGCATATGGCCCCTGCGCCGCACGTTCAAGACACTTGTATTATATAAATGTAATAAAAACATTTAAGAAAACAAATAATTCTTGGATGAAAGGGTGAATAAGGGCAGTTGGAATGATTTTGTTTACAAATTTGACTGACAGATATGTATTGAACGTGCATTTTTACTGCATCTTAAACATAACCTTATGCATGTAGCCGTGTACTGTTCATTGGTACTGTTTGACACATATGAGCAAGCGCCACAAAAACTCAAAATTTGCAAATGTGTTTACTGGGAAAGTGGTAAGGTATCGCAATGACAGACCACACAGAGAACATTGGTTGCCGTTCATGTTCAGGTAGACACCATCTAGATCCCATGCCAAGGCCAACAGGCAGACAGATTGTCCAGTCAGGGTGAAGGGATGTGCGGGGGTGGCAGCGGTGTGTAAAAAGCTGCTCGTGTTGTCATCTCGCCAGCCTCCAGCAGATGTGCAGAGGGAGGATGGGCCCTCCCTCCTCGTCCTCATCTGTCTGCATCGCTACTGTCTTCATCCCCCCATCTCTCTCTCTTTCCCTCTCTCTCTCTCTCTCTTTCTCTCTCTCTCTTTCTTTCGCTCTCTCACTCTACAGATTGATTAGCTGTTCACATGTCCACTGCCAATCACCTCCTCATGCATCATGGCATCAATTCCTTTTTATCCACGCCTCCTCTGGCTCCCCTCCTCCACCCCTTTCACATGGGCCGACAAAAATACCCCCTCCTCCCTTCTCTTTATCTTAGAAAATAGATGCTCACGCTTGCCAAAGTGCCTGCGGAAAGCCTGGACAGGGCTTTCACTAAGCTCACTGCACAGTAATAGGCAGACAGAGGAGAAGGAAAATACAGTCCAATTTAGTGCATGTGCCTTGTTTCAGGAAATTGCTTTTTAAAGGGCAGCAGGTCTTTTTGCACCCATGTGAAAGGGTGAGAAACCTTCACCTACAGAGTACACGCTAGGTTATTTGGGAATCGTCAATTGTTAGCTTGTGATTTCTTTCTTTTTTTTTTTTCAAACTTATGAAGATCCATCTTTAAATAGCTGAAAAGATAACATCTGACATTCCTCACACAACACAAGCACATTGTTGAGTATCTGTTTAGGCCTAAAGTTATGCAGCAACACAAGATTATTGTCGTTTTTGTGGGTATTTTTTCATTGCAATTTGTGTTCCAGTATTTGTAATTCGATGCCTGCAAGGCGTTGAGACAGAAAACATAAGCGATAGACAAAGGAAATCTAATTAGAATGCAAGCTATTTGCTGGGGAAACCCATTTTCACTTGCTGTAGTGTTTGCCTGTATGGATGGCGAATAAAAACACAATACCCCTAATGTCAGTTATTTGTAACACTTTGTTGTGTTTGTTGGCAATGAATCGCCCATCTAGGGAACTTTGCCAGCCCAGCCATCATCACACTATCCGTCATTGGCAAACGTGTCAAAAACCACGCATGATCCCGGACCCTGGTGCTGGCCTGGTTGACTGGGATCACACTGGGCCTGAAGTGCGTGCGAATACGAGAGCATGAGCACTCTTTTTTCTGTCCCTCAGAAAGTTACAGTGTACTGTTATGAATGGAAAATATGATGGCCATAGCTGTAGCTATAGCACACGTGGCTGCACAATTCAGCAACTAAATGGAATGAGACATTTGAAATTACAACTACGTTTCTCAATCCTCTATCTAGGGTGTTTAATTTCACTCGAAGCAATACAATTCACATAGATGTTTGCCTTTTTACCTAGATACAACCAAAAGAACCAATCACACTATATTTAGTATCTCTCTGTAAGATTGGGCGTGTCCAGAACGACTGAACAAAGACCAGTGCTGGGTGCACATAGTCACTGAGCAAAAAAAAATATTTTGTTGATCATCAGAATGTGAAAAAAGTTTTGATATCTATCTTGAATGGTCACGTGATTCCAAACACGTGATCATACTCTTGTCTTGTTTTCTTGTAGCAGCGCCAATGCAGTGCTCTCGGCACACTGTGCAGATGACGCAGCGCCGTTTCCGCCTCGTGTGTGCGGTCATTAAAGTACTAATTGCATTGATAACAGTCCAAAAAGGATAGAACGAGGCTTATTCTAGTCAGTCAACTGGATGACACAGAATTTTTTATGCATATCCCACATGGAAAGCAACACTAATTAATTTAAACAAGGCACTATGATGAAAGCAACAAAGGAAACTATTGTGTCAAATCACAATGCAAATAAGGCTCAGACCTTCACTTTAAACTGCCTCAGCCCTTTGAATGGATCATTTATGCTTGCGCCGAGCCTACGCATTGTTCCCATTTTTTGGCACTACCAGTCAGCCTCTTGTTCCTCTGCATTAAAAATGGTTTGCTAAAACCTTTTTATTATCTGACTTCTCAGCAGGCATGTCGCCTTTTTTTATTATTATTACTTCTGTGCTGGCTCTGTGAGAGGAATGAAACAGAAGCAGAACTTGAGCTGTCAATGAAAACAAATTCTGCAATGAAATGAGCATGTCTGGAAAAAGGAGCATGTGCTCGTCTGTGTTTACATAACTGTTATTTACCATGTCAGCATCAGCTTTACTTACTCCCACCCGTCTAACCCTGATTGTCTGTGCCTTAAATACCAGCAGTCAGGAATTCATTTAATTCACACGGCAGCCAGCAGCAGTATTTCCCATTCCCATGTCAAAACACAACTCAATCCAGACAGATACACCTCCATGTCTACCCTGTTTTTTCTTCTTATGCCGCCTGACTTTATATGAGATGAAAACTTCTTAATGCGTGAAGCAGCATAACATACAGAACAATATAACCTGTTTAAACAAACCAAAAAATAGTTAGGCAAGTTAATTCATTCTCTGTCAATACCAGCGACAAACATCCAATCCATTTTAACCCAGTCATAATGGCAGGAGATGACATAAGAGTAATGAATGGCAGACATTATTTATTTTGTTGTCATAAGGGTTAGGATGGGTTTGTCTCCTCTCGACTAGTGACCAGTGAAAAGCAACACATTCACACATGGTACAGACAAAAAACAAAAAAAACAACAAAAAAAACATGCAAGCGCTCATTAACACTAACTGGCAATTTAATATACAGGGGTATGAAATAGCATCTGAACCTTTTGGAATTTCTCACATTTCTGGATAAAATCACCATCAAATGTGATCTGATCTTTGTCAAAATCACACAGATGAAAATACAGTATCTGCTTTAACTAAAATCACCCAAATATTAATAGGTTTTCATATTTAAATGAGGATAGCATGCAAACAATGACAGATGGGAGGAAAATAAGTAAGTGAACCATCTGCCTAAGGAGACTTAAAGAGCAATTGAAACCAATTTTTAACCAAACATTTTAAGTCAGGTGTGTGACCAATCACTGATGAGTGGATTAAAGCTGCCCTGCCCACTATAAAACACACACCTCGTAAGAAACGTCTTGATGAGAAGCACTGTCTGATGTGCATCATGGCTCGGTCAACAGAGCTGTCTGAAGACCTGCGATCAAGGATTGTTGATTTGTATGAAGCTGGGAAAGAATACCAAATCTCTAAAAGTCTGGATGTTCATCAATCGACAGTCAGAGAAGTTGTCTACAAATGGAGAGAGTTTGGCTTGTTTGGCTGTTGCTTCTCTCCCAAGGAGTTGCCAACCACCAAAGATAACACCAAGACTTCAGCGCAGAATACTCAGAGAGGTAAAAAAGAAGCCTAGAGTGTCTGCTGTAGACTTACAGAAATCACTGGCACAGCCAAATATCTCTGTGCACACATCAACTATATGTATAAATTTGGCCAAGAATGGTGTTCATGGGAGGACTCCACGGAGGAAGCCACTGCTGTCTAAAAAAAATTGTTGCTCGTTTAATGTTAGCAAAAAGGCACTTGGACTCTCCACAGAAGTTTTGGCAAAATATTTTGTGGACTCATAAAACAAAAGATTTTTTGGGAGTAACACACAATGTCATGTCTAGCATCAGGTGTAGCAAACACAGAAACGTTACCAAACTTTGGAAAGCATTGTCTAATTGAATGAGCAGGGACAAACAGCGTGGAGTCAGAAGTACGTGCTCTATTCTCGAACCTGAACGCACCCCAAGTCTTGGATGACAAATCAACAGAGCAGAGAGTCGACTCGACACGGCTGGTAGTTTCTTCAATTTATTTAGAGTAAGTAACACACCGCTTTGACCGTCAGTAACGGTAACGGCGTTGTAACGGCGGAAAAAGTAATTAGTTAGATTACCCCTTTACTGAAAACATAACACCGTTATGTAACGGCGTTATTCATAACGGCGTTACTCCCAACACTGATCCCCACCGTGAAGTATGGTGGCGGGAGCATCATCATTTGGGGCTGTTCTGCTATCTTAGGGCCTGGACAACTTGCAATCATCATTGGAAGAATGAATTCAAAAGTTTATCCAGATGTTTTGCAGGAAAACCTGAGGCCGTCTGTCAGGCAAGTGAAGCTATAAAGAGGATGGATGCTGCAACAAGACAATGCTCCAAAACAGAGAAGTAAATCAACTTCAGAATGGTTTCAGAGGAACAAAATACACATTCTGGAGTTGCCAAGTCAAAGTCCAGACTTGAACCCCATTGAGATGCTGTGGCATGGCCCAAAGATTGATGCCAGACATCCCATGAATCTGACTAAACTACAGCAGTTTTGTTGAAGAGTGGGCCAAGATTAGTCCTGATCGATGTGCCAGACTGATCTGCAGCTACAGAAAGCGTCTGGTTGAAGTTATTGCTACAAAATATTAAATGTTCACTTACTTATTTTCCCCCTTCTGTCACTGTATGCATGATATCCTCATTAAAATATGAAAACTTATAAATGTTTAGGTGGTTTTAGTTCAAGCAGACACTGCATTTTCATCTGTGTGATTCTGACAAAGATCAGATCACATTTGATGGTGATTTTATGCAGAAACGTGAGAATTTCCAAAAGGTTCAGATACTTTTTCATACCACTGTTGTAGGAAGCTTTGGTGACAATATGCAACTTCACACATCAAGGCCACAATTAACGTCATACAATACAGCATATACAGTATATTGATCAATTACAACTAGAGCTGAAACGATAACCCGAATAACCGACGTCATACAATACAGCATATACAGTATATTGATCAGTTACAACTAGAGCTGAAACGATAACCCGAATAACTCGAGTAACTTGAGTTTCAAAATTGAGCGAGGAATTTTTTTTTGCCTGGAGGAATCATTTAATTTTGCCACCTCTAAGCGTCACGTTTTGCCCGGACTACTTTTAATGCGGCAAAACACGCTGTCACATACGTATTAGAAGAAAACAGCGGCGGCGGATATATTTAATTTCAACCATGCACGGATATAAAGATAACGACGAAGAAGCTAAGAGAAATGGACCAAGAAAAGGCAGAAAATGTCAAAAGTGTGGGAGCATTTCAAGCTGGAGACAAGACGAACACAGTTTCATGTTTTCACTGTAAGACAGCGCTTGCATTACACTACCGCTGGAGCCGGGGAAGGGCCGGGCGCCACCGCACGACCCGTCCACCCAGCGCCCGCTCTACCGAAGGCACCACAGACTGAGCGATACTCGGGACATGGTAAAATTAGGTTAACGTAGCTATTAAATAAGATACTGTACCTTGCTAACGTAACGTTTGCCCAGCGGAGGGGTAGGTTTCTATTAATTATAACTAATGTCGATGTGTGGCTAACGTTTCTTTCATACAAGCTTTATTCAATCTGTAAAAACACAGCGCTTTACTGAGATGAGCATGTAAAATAAAAACATAATAAAGCTAACTGTCAATTTTAGGTCAATAGTCATTGATAGATAAAACACCAAGTAGCAGTGGTGCCTAATGTGCTCCAATACTTAAGGTATCATACATTTATTTTGAACACTGCAAAAAAAACTCAAAATCCTTTCAGGACTTAGAAATTTATACTTAAACTTAAAACTTAACTAGAACTTAAAAATAGCTTGTGGAAATAGGAATTCATTTGAAACACATGGGAAAAGCACCTAACTTTTAAGTAATGTTTGTTATCAAGCGTAATGACATTGTTAGGTAAGAAATCAGATCTTAAGTTTTTGGAGTGAAAGCAGTGAATTTGTTGTTTTATTTTTCCAGTCACATCTGCGATGCAATTGTTGGCTGTTTCCAACAATCTACACATAAAATAAAGACATTGATTGTCTAAAAATGTTTCTATATACGTGAAATGTCTTGCTTTCCCATGTATAATTATGATTGCTCTCTACCTAAAAAATAAAAATGTTTTATGCGATTACTTGATTAATCGATTAAATGTTTAGTAGAATACTTGATTACTAAACTGTTCGATAGCTGCAGCCCTAGTTGCAACCGTACAGAAAATAATCAAGTCACAAGCGTTTTTGGTTATTATTTTAATACACGACAGTTGCAGGAACAAAAAACAAAAAACAGAATTGGTAGAGTAAGTCAGTTCATCCTAGGTTTCCATTCTGCCTGTTCCCCAAAGGAAATTAACTGGCGGATTCCTTCTGACAGACAGCTGTTCCTCCCGCGGAGGGACTTTTTCATAACCTGCTCATCCCTGCCCCTAGCCCCCGCCACACACCACACACACACACCCCAACACTCCCTACCCCCCAAGAGGATAAATCTGCAATCAACTGGGCTTATAAATAGCATGGCACACTTCACTGCTGCTCAGCCCCCCTTTACTCTTCCCAAAAGCTACTGATACGCTCCCCAATCTACATTCAAAGTGTCCGATACCCTTTTTTTACGCTTCCATTTTCAACTGCTGACGTTATAACATTTCAGTAAACACATTAACATCTTGTAATTAAAGTAATTTGTCCTTCACGTAGCTGTGCATTAGTCCTAATAGCTTTCAGGCAATTAGGCTCCTGGAGCAGCCGCCAGATTAGCCATTCCTTCTTGCTCACTGTGCTTGGAGGGCCGCGAACCCCTCAGCGAGCGCCTGCTAGTTATTGGAAGTCTGGTCTAATCGCCTCATTACTCGGTAGGATTAATGAGATGTGTTGTTTAAGGTATTACTGTATTGGGCAAGAAGAGGAGCTCTTATTTTGAAAGGAATGCACACTTGGACAAGATTATAAAAACAGTACACTTGTAAACAGAGTCAATATGCAAATCCATAAAAGCCATTAAAAAAGCCGTAGATGCATTTTAGTTTGACTGGAATGTAGATAGAAAAGTAGTGAAAAATCTTACAATGATGAATACCACACTCAGACTGAATTTTGAAGAATTCTAAAACTGCTTTGAGTGTGATATTTTCCTGATAAGATCTTGTGCAGAAACCTATTTGAGTGTTCAAGTGTTCATAATGGTTTGTACAGTCCTTTCATTCAAAACTGCATATAAACTTATGAAAAATAAGGATAAATAATAAATAAAGATACACTTCTACAATCCATTACCTGAAATCAAATTTTTTCAACTCTATCCATTAAATGATTATGAGAACATGAATCCTTTACACATGAGGTGTAATATTTTCAAAAGTAACGGTAGCCTCTTGTCCAAAGCGAAATTAAATAAAAAAAGGAAAATAAAATCATTCCAACTTCTTGAGCAACACAGTTAAACCACAAACAATCGAAATGACTTACCAGATGTCTGAAAAATCAATATATATAAAATAGATTTTGTTTTTTCCTATTAAAAACGAAGAACAGAATTTTTTTTATAACGGACATGTTTTTAAACAAATATTTTTGTTCCACATTCACATTTTTTAAAAATATTTTGCCTTAAAAAATTTTAGCATCATTAGGAAAATGTGATTCATTTACGACTAAAGTTTTGTTGTTTTATTTCCAAAAATATTACATTCAATATTAAAACTAGTCTCATCTGTTTTTCTCTTTTTCTTGTATCATTGTGACACATAAAAGCCCAATCAGGCAGAAGACAAATTATTATTATTTATTTAGTCCCAAAGAAAAAAAAAAACTCAATTTGTTTGGTGCGTGTAATATAATTGTTGATCTTGTTTTTTGTTTTTTTTTTTACCAGAAAAATGGTTTGTCTGCAGGTGCTTTTTATCAGCAGGTAGATGTGTGTATTTTTGTGTGCATCGTGTGTGTGAGTGCACGTCTGTGGTTACTGTGGCGCTACCAGACCCCTGACCTTTCCATGTCCTGATAGTGTCTCCAGGGAGAAAAGGTGGGAGGCATGGAGGAGAGAGGGAGTCGGGGGAGGAGGAGCTGCAGGCCTTTGTCTTGGTGCTGAAGGCCTTAATATGACTGCAGCCTGCATGTCCATGAAGTAAACCAGCTGTTTTTCTGACACACGCAACAAAGACCATGGCCACAGAGTTATGATGTATGTTAAAATAAAATAAAAATTAAAAAAAAGTCTACAACATGATTTTGATATCATATTGATTTAATGAATTTCTTTCTGTTCATGTGCTCTGCTCACCCTTAAACAAACAAACGAGACGTGTATCTTTTCGAGGAGATGGCAAATTCAATTGTCTAGGGCAAAGGCGAGTGTAAACTGCACGCTTGGCAGACAATAAGTGCGAAGCTGCGCGACGTGTTAATGGAGAAGCCACGCGTAGTCTACCCCCTCCTCCCCCCACTCCAGCTCGCTCCCCCCCATCTCAAATCCACCATTTGCTCATCCATCACTATCACCTCTCGTCTGCTTCTTCCATCACTCCACCCAGCCAATTTAGTCCTCAACCACAGTTCTCTCCTCCGCAGCGTACAGTGCTTTTGTCCTCCATCCTAACCTGTCCCTCACCCACCCCCGGTGCTGAATGGCAGCTGCATTTATGGCTTTGTGAGTGGGTGTTTTTTTTAATGCATATATAGGTGTGTATGTATGTATTCATGTGTTTGTGTGTGTGTCTGGCTATCCGGTCTTGTTGTTGGTGATTAAAAGTAATGATGGAAAAAAAACACAAACTGCACCCAGGCTTTGCCATCTGTCTAGCCCTAAACCTGATACTCTTGTCATGACTCTGTCTTGTTTCATGGACCTACCTCAGTCCTCGCATATTCTTTCACACACAAATATATCTCCCGTACAACCAATCATTTCAAGACATAGGAACCAAAATCTCAAGAGTAGATTAGCCCCAACCTATCATGTTCGCACCATTTAAAACAGATATACAAACATTTAAAGCAGCAATCCGCAGCACCCCTACGCATCCATCCACACATATTACATACAGTGAAGCCCTCGCCCCACCCCACACCCCCACATGGTCCCTTGGCTCTCTTTGCCACTCATTAACCTTGTCACGTTTATGCTATGAATTAAATGATACCAGTGATGCATCCCCACGCACCGGGAGCACACAGTCCCAGAAAGCCCCCCTGCCCACCACTACTCACCCCCTCCTCACCGACTGCAGGGACTGCCCCAGGCGCCACTCGGCACTCTCGTTACTACAAGCATGGTGGTCGCATAGTGCAGCCAAGCACTCCTTTTAAGTGTGGATCAGTTATTAAAAAATACAACTCCAAAATCAAGAGTTGAGTAAGTGTTGTGTTTACACCCTCACATACAGAAAGGAAAGGGACAAAATGAGCAACAAGTATGTCAGAACTACAATGTAACAATGGAGGACACACACACACACACACAAAAAAAAAAATCAAGCCAAATCTTTGCTCAGCTCGTTGTCATATTTGCTTCAAAAATATATTAAAAATATTTGCCGAAAGGCCATAATAATAATAATAAAATCCTAAAATGACTGACCCTTATCTCATTCCGTTGATGACCCTAGACTCACAGCAGAAAAATGTAAAGAGCCACATACTGTAATTAGACGTCAATCATTGTCAAAAGGATTGAAAGAGTTAACATGGATCGGACGACTATCGTTGTCAATGGCAGCCAATGCACGACCTTTTCTTGCTTGATGATCTTCTTTAAGAATGAATACATATGATACATATATTGTATCACGTCATATGCAATCACATACGTATTGTATCATATTTAGGTTTTCTTATATTGCATCTTGTATCGTAAATCGCATCGTGTATTATTTGCCATATATCGTATATTGCATATCCTTTTGTATATCATATTGTATATCGTACATCGTATAGTAGATTGTATGGTGCATCGCGTATTGCATCATATATCGTATCACAAATCATATCGTATATAATTTATTATTTATTTTATCGTATATCTTACTGTACGTTGCAACGTGTATCATGTTGTATTTTATACTGTATATTGTATCGCATATGGTGTTGTAAATAAATAATGGGGTGAAACAATTAAAGTTTAAAAATGTTTTGGTTTTAATGTTGTTGTTGTTGGGTTTTTGTTTTTTTTGAGAAACAACGAAATTACCCTTTTTGAACCTGTGAGACATTAGGAACACCATTCCATTACATCAATAGTTACTAAAGGATTTAGTGAAAAAAAAAAACTTTTGACAATGCTTGTTAGGGTTTTTTGTTTGTTCAGACATCTTTTTGATAGTTAATCATGCACTTTAAAAAAAAAAAAAAAAAAAGACTCAGGAACATTATTGCTATTCCTGACAAATAAAAATATTAGGAGAATTAAGGTTTTTTTGTTGTTGTTGTTTCTTTTGTTTTTTTTTTTTTTTTTTTTTTTTTTTTTTTTAAAGGTATTCCTGTCATTCGTTGCAGTGTCTGGACCAAACAGTTTTTGTATATTCATGCTTTGTCTGTATACAGGTATAAGCCTTTTTAATGTTAAGTTTCCCATTACGTGCTCTGTGCTTTGTTGTTCTTGTTGCCTCATCCTTAAGTCCTCACCTGACTGTGGTGAAAGGGATTGTTTGTCCCAATGACCCCATGGGCTAGATAAGCCCTTTGAAGTATCACCCCGGGAAACAGGTGAGGAAGTGGTAAAAGCATGGTACAACAGACTTCCCTATGATGACCTCCCCCCAAAATAGACATCCTCTTTACACCATATATATATTAAAAAAATTTTTTTTTTTTTTTTTTGGTAGCATCTCTTCAGTGTAGACAAAAGACAGCTACTGGCCTATGAACTCTACAATTACTTACCACAAACTAGCCATTTCATTTTTAGAAAAATTAGAAAGCGTTTACAATCACCAAAAAAAACATCACACACATTTTTTAAAAAACGGATTTATTTGTACATACACATTTTCTCCATGATCCTAACTTTGTGACTGCAAACTAACGACAATTCCACATCCACACAAACAAGTCCACATCTGCGAGTTACAAATCTTCAATTACAGGTTTTGGCACATCCTTGTCACGTTGTTTATGACAAAAATGTTTTGCAATTTGTGTTTATGAATATGAGAGCATAGCAGTTTGAGAACTTAAACAACAAAAATCGCATGAACTAAATTTGTAGATCTACAGGTTTGCCTCTCAGGGATATTGGGATGTTATTGGGTAGGCTTATAAGACTACAGTGATCCCTCACTATTTCGCGCTTCAAACTTCACGCCATTGGTCCATTGCGGATTTTTTTTTTTTTCCAAATTAAAAAAAAATAATAATGTAAATAAACGCAATATTTTCATTCATTATTTTCACGTAGTCTCTCACTCCTTTCTTGGTCAGGCAGTGGACCGGATTTGCTTTGTAAAGTTAACGATGATTGACAGATGTTAAGGTTTGATCTTGCCAGAGACACTTGGAAGCAGAAACCTCAAAGCGTGGCATGCGTCAACCATCGTTTAACTTGTTAAACAGTTGCTGTGGCAACCCTGTGTGTAAGTCAACCGCTTGAGGGCAGGGGCGGACTGGGACTAAAAAGCAGCCCTGGACTTTGACTCGGCCCAGCCCACAACAATCGCTATACGAAGGGAAACAGAAAAAGACTTTTTTTTTTTTTTTTTTTTTTTTTTTTTACATTTTATTGTAAAATGCATCAATTTCATGCACTTTGAGAGAAAATGAAGAAAATGTGTCTAGACTGTGACTGTCTGACTTGGCGATCAAAGTACTGCAAGGCTGAACTGGAGTTGGGTTCATTTTCTGTACTAGCTCTATGATCAACCTGAAAAAAAAAATGAAAGAATTTATTTTTCAAAGCAAGTTTTATGTATGTAATTTATTATAATATATCTCTATATATCTGTCTATAAAATGATTTCATTGTTTATGCCATAATTCAGTGGTCGCCAAACTATTCCACATAGGGCCGCAGCGGGCGCAGGATTTCATTCCAACAAAACAAGACAACACCTATGCACCAATCTGGTGCCTTACAAGTGCAATCAGTTGATTGCAGTCAGGTGCTTCGTTTTTTAGCAGAAACTTCATTGGTTAAACTGTCGGTACTCGATCGGTTGAAACAAAAACCAGGCCCCACAGCGGCCCTTGAGGACCGGTTTGGAGACCCCTGCCATAATTAATCTTGCTATACAAATAATAAATTTAAGTGAAAATACAATAAACATTTCAAGACAAATCCTGGATACATAACATTCACTGGAAAGTATTAACCAGAAAACAAAACGATATATACTTGATTAAAAAAATATATATCATGTCAATTTAACTTACTAAACTTTAAAGTAAAACCATTCATTTTATAAATATTTTGTTATATTTCTTCTGAATTAATAATGCTGCTGCGTGTTCATACGTTGTTTTACAGCTAAAATATTTTTCCTTAGGAGAGTGACAGTAGGACTAGCATACTGTTACTTGACACGATTGCAAACGGACCAGCTGGCACGAACCCTTTAATTATCATTTATTTCATTTAAAATGTAGCTACCTGGTGGATAACAATTGCCAGTATACCGAGCAAGTGACCCTCTTCATCCCTTTTTACTTGCCCTGCGCTTGTCTGGGGAACTTCCACCAGCTTATCATTTCACCCTCCCTCTTCTTTTCTCTCTCCCTGCACCGGCTGCACGTCAGAGCGGCTCCCGCTACCCCTATCACCATCGCCGGGGGCTGGGCTGCTGTTACCCGACGTGGCCATTGCAGCCAGACTGCTGCTTGCGAAAATATTTGTCAACTTATGACATTTTAATGCTTTGCTCTCCAGTTTCTTTAATTTTTTTCTCCCTAACCTTCTCCGCGCCACCCTTCTTTTTTTTTTTTGCCACCACCATCCATATTGTGCATTTACACTCGTCGCTAGTTTGCTTCTACAAAGAACCAATGAATTCTACTTTGTGTTTTCTTTGTTCTTCTATCAGACTTGCGATAAACAGCCAGGCGCATTGCTGCCACCTGTCGGATTGGATGCGAACTGTAGATAATGAGAGGCTAGGGGGGATAAAAACAGTGATGTATAATGAATGGCAGCCGCCGGCCGACCAGGGCACCGGCCGTTCTGTGATCCTCCAGAACCCACAGATTACCAGTCCGCCCCTGCTTGAGGGGATTTGAGTGGACTCTCTCAATGAAGCATTTAATAAAGACAAGCATTTTTCTACTTTATTCTTGTTGAAACATAATTTGGCGGGACAGTAACATGTTTAAAACTTTACATAATTATTTGAAGTGCTTAAAACCCATGTATTAATATATATTTACATAAAGGTGTTTTTTTTTTTTTTTTTTTTTTTTTTTTTTTTCAATATACTGTACTTTGGGGGAAAAAGTGACTAACATGTCTTACATGTATAACTTTCCAATGCTAAATCTGAATAAATACATTGAACACACACAAAATAAATAAATACATTTTAAAATTTCCCTTATCGCAGCGGGATAACGAGGGATGACTGTAAATAATCTCCTTCTGGTTGTGCTTGAAATACTGATCATCATTTTGCTTGTGCGTAGAATCGCAAAATGTACCATGCAATAAATCATTCGTCAACTTTAAACGAATCATACACAACACATTTATACTGGGGACTGTGGGTCTAATGGTGTGGTCAAAGTCAGTAAACAACACACAAACACATGCTTTTCGTTGCCTTTCACAATGTTTTGTAATAAGCAAATGTAAAATAGTTTTTATGTACTCCTCCTATATTGTCTGTATTATGCTCCAGTATATGGTATTACATGAGTCATATGGATGTCTTCCAAACATTTTTTGGTAAAACAGCAGCTTGACACGTCTTCGGATAATGGCAATAATATGCTCATAAATCCAGACACGGAACTGTAATATATTGTGTGTATGTGTGTGCGCGCATGCATGTTTGCGTGTTTGGTCGTTTAAGTACCAAGAGAGCACATTTCTGTTAACCCCTGTGTCTTCCTCATTATGGCCCATATCAGCGATGCTGTGGACAATATGAAAGGAAGGGGATAACGCAATAGGAGGTATTTACATGTTAAAAGGCCCCTTCCTGTTCCCTCTCTCATTATACTGAATTTAGAGTGTCTCATTCTGCTCACACACGCATTCCATATTGCACTCCTTACAGGGATTGCAGATATCAAATCTTGCTCTTTTCAAGAAGAGCCGAGTAGCACCAGTTGGAAAAAAGCAACTGAAGGACTCCAGGGCAAGGTTGAAATCAGAGAGTGAGAATGCACAAGAGACACTCGAGAAGGGGAATTTCGCAACAACAATGAAAGAACCGCTAAAACCATTTTAGGTCTGAAGGACAGATTTATTTACAATCGACAGCCACATAGTGTAAAAATTGTTTTAATGTTTCACCGAGGCCTCTTCTCCAGTCGAAGGTCAAGTCTTTTCTTAATTTGCTTTCTATTTGTTATGCTGAAGAAATCGAAACATTTTGAAAAGCTTTTTTTGAGTTACAGTATTGTTAAGATGGTTTACGTTTTAGAATTAACTCAAGATGTTTGAGGTTTTGTGGCTGCATGAACACTTCACAGGCTCCAGTGTTGAATTTTTTCTTACGTCATGGTTGAAGTGCATTTTAGCAGTCTATTGCAGTCTTTATGGTATTTTTCTATGCAATCAGACTTTGGGCTATTGTTTGGACGTCAATCACTGTGAATGGTACTGAAAAATGATAGTTTAAACCCAGCCCTCCCAGTTCTAATGGATTGAATGTCCATTGTCGGGAAAGGCAGTAAATGACTTAATCACAATATTTCACTCTTAATGACAGTTAATTACTCGAAGTACAAGGAACTTTGAAAAATCTGAATATTTTGAATTAAATGTATTTCAATTGAATTTTCTTCCTTCTAATTAAATTAAGTTAAATTATATTTGAAAATCTGAATGCATATCATTTATTTACTCAAAGCTAAACTTGTTATCAGGAGTGAAAGAACTATGTGTGTAAGTTTCTTTTTCATTTTTACACAAGAGATGCATTGACAGAGTAAAATACCTTGGAATACAAATTTATTTCGTTCCAGGACCTGGTTTGTATATCAAAATGGTCGTATGTCGACAGGATTTTCCTCATAAGCATAGGCGGATCTACTATTCAGGCGAAGTAGGGGATCGCCTTAGGCCCCAACCAGTAGGGGGCCCCCAACCAGCTGCCCTTGCCCCAACGAGCTCATTCATCACTAGATTTTTTTATTTACCGAACTTAGTGAAGGACTTGAATAAATCCTCCCCTCTTGTTGTCGCTCTCATAGTCAAAACCTTCCAATCAAGCTGAACCGCGATAAATAGCTTACATCTGTTGACTCATCCAAAGTGAGAGAAAAAAACGGTGTCGCATTTATGTCCTTATGTCCTCCTGAAAAGTATGATACTCCTCGTCTTTTTTTCTTTTTGCCATCTCAGATGACTACGTGGAAAACAAAACTAGAAACGAGTTTATTTCCCGATCTCAAGCACACGCGCACATAGGCCGCTATTTTCGACGGCAAAGTACGGCAACCCAACTTGAACAGTGTCTCTGCCTCATTTGCGTTGCCTATGCGATTGATAGATAGATAAATAAATAGAAAGACACAACGACATGTATGTTTGTATGTTAAAATTACTGCAAACTGGCTTTCTAGTCGTCAGTTGTAGTATACGGACTACGTGTCCCATGATCACCCTGGGCTCACGCAGCCAATAGCATGGGACTTGGCGGGATCTAACGTAGCACATCTAGGTCACATTTGATGATATCTAGTGCGAAGTGTGGGAGTGTTGTCGGAGCATTAAAAAAAGGTAACATACGCCGCAGCTCATTACTGCACAACACCACCAAAGGAGTATAACTAAACTTTTTTTTGTTTTTTTTTAATCATTACTGCACAACACCACCAAAGGAGTATAACTAAACTTTTTTTTTTTTTTTTTTTTTTAAATAATTAAAGATTTGTCCGCGAGCCGGATGCAGCCATCAGAAGAGCCTTAGGTTCCCGACCCCTGGTCTAGCTAGTTCACTCACATACAAACCAGGCTTATATTTCTCTATGATTTCCTTGTTGATTCCAATGGTAAGTGTCACTTCTTCCTTTTTTCACCACTACCACCACCTGTACTAACCATCTTGGGATCTATGAGGATTTTTCTCACAAGAAAATCCAACGTGCTGCCGTCTTGCGGGAAAACAATAAAAATTGCGACGTTGTCGTAAATCGTTGTATTCCAATCATCTCGTCATATGTTGAGACAGATGAAGAATTAAATTTTAGGTTGTATGTCAAAAGAATCGTATGCCGATGCATTCGTATATCGAGGTACCACTGTACTGTGCACCAATAATTTTCACCATCTCTGAAAAGCTTTTATTATTTTTTTAATTGTAGTATATTGTAAAGTTGCATTATTATGGGTAGTACACCTGAGTTGGAAGTTGCAATTTAAATTTCCTCACTAAACAAAGTGTGCTCCTTTTTAGTGTGGTGGAAATGGTCACTATACATCAAACTAAACCATGCAGTTACAGACCTGGGTTGCTGCTTTTGGCAAAGAGTGCAAACAGGTTGTGTCAGTGTAAGTGATAGAGAAATTCTGCTTCCCACATATTGAGGGTGGAAAGTTAAGTGCCGATCCTTCTATCTACTAAAGTGATAACTCATTGCCTACCCTTGCTGACAACAGATGTCAGATCTATTTGAACTGGAAATGTTAGGAGTTACCGACGTCAATGCCAGCCAATGAGTCAAGTGCTGGGCTCATGTATGCTGTTTTATTAAGCAGCTGATATGATAAAGATTTTCTGTTACATGGGCTTATAGTGACATGGAAACTTTACAGGGGATTCAATGTAACTATATAGTACATAGTAACTACATACTTACTTTATTAAATACAGAATTTTTCAATGATAATTGGGGATATTACACATTACCCTGATCTGAAATAGCTATATCAGATTAGACTAGATTATTGAAATAGACATAAAACCAACAAAAGATAAAAACCATAAAAAAACAACAACAGAAATCCACGACGCAAAACTACAGTTGCCAACTAGACAGATGAAGTCAGCACAAAGCCAATGTGAACTTTGCTTTCTTTGGTGCAGTGTGTGCTCTGTAGATTTTATACCCTAATAAGCTTTGGTTAAAGTTCTGCTTCAGGGTATGGGTATACAAAGCAAACCTTAAAAGTCTCAATCAACAAAAACATTTGATCACTATATGAGCTGTGGTGCACCACAATGAGCCACTGTTGAAACCGTTATGAAAAGAGATTAAGACAACCATGTGAGATGTAACGTAAAGGTCACTCACTGTGGACGAAAAACAGCTGAGTCTGCCATGGCTCTGGGAATGATGTGTTGGTCCAAAGAGAGTTGGGGGGAGGTTAATGTCCCAAACACACGCACACACTTGCAGGATGTTTTCTACAGCTGTGATTACACTGTGTTACTCTCACAGCCACCAAGTGAGACACAGTGCACACAACATTTCAGATGTATACTTGGGGTTTACATGATATGTATGTGCCTTAACACAAAGTGTCTCTAAAAGACTATTATTATTTTCCCTCATATGTACGCAAACAACATATGCCCCTTTCACATACACCTCAACACAGGCAGGCCTTGTATGTGAAAGCAATTTCCCGGGTCGACTGACACGAAGATTACGCGGACATTTACCGGGTCGCGTCTCAGTATAATGTCCGGCACTTTCCCGGGACGAGGCGTGTGTGAAAGCAAGCGTTAAATTCCCAGGTCACAGCACAATGATTGATGACGTAAATATCATGGCGGGCCGATCGTCACTTCCTCTTTCTTCACAGTAAGACGAAAAGCGGTAAACAAACATCGCAATTATCAACAAAGCAACAAAAAAAACATAGCGAAAGTAAATTGCTACTGGATCGTACAGCAGAGGAAGAGAGTCCATCGTCCATCTTTGGAAATATGTGGTTTATTTTGTTGCCCATCTCAGGGTCCACACCTGCGGAAACAAGGTTGTACCTCAAAGCGGAAAACAACGGAGTGATGCGTTCAAGGGTTTATTAAGTACAAACATGTTAGGTCCTCTTCCCCTTCTGAGACATGCCCACCTCCAGCAGGTGTGCATGTTTTTACTTGATTACAGGTCAGACGAGTGGAGCGGCCACACCTGAGGGCAATTAACATCAGCCACCTTTAAAAGCCAAGCAGACGCTCCACCTCGTCGCCCGATCAACTCGTCTGGTTTCGCCGTCAGTTGCTTCTCGCATTCTTTATATAATATCACTGATTCCCGGCTCACGACTACTTTGCTCTCGCCCCAGGTCCTGTCCTCTGCGCGCTCCTTGTCGGATTCTACGCCTGCCTCCTTCCGAGCTTCCACGCCTGCCTCCTTCCGAGCTTCCACGCCTGCCTCCTCCCAAGCTCCCACGTCTCACGCCGGCTCAATTACCCCACACGAAGCAACCTCCATCCGCCACGCTATCTCTGGTGTCTGTAAATAAATATTACTCGCAACAACCAGTTTGTCTGCACTGGGATCCCCTCCTGCTCACGCACCCCTAACAAAACAAAAATACACGTGATCACAGAAAAGGGGTAATAACGCAATGGGTCTGTGACAGTAGGTCTACAGGGATCAATAAGACTAACCTAAGCGGTAGGGAGAGAGCAGATGAGACAACAAAACAAATACACTCAAATACCAGCACAATGTATGGGATTTCAAAACAAGGGCGGCAGACAAACAAACTAGCAAATGCACTAAATTCGACAGTACAAGGTGTTGAATGGCGCCCAGTAACTTAATATCTCGGCACCCTTCTCTCGGATCGCCTGGGCTTGAATACATTCTTGATGAGCTTGAATTGGTTGCAGTTACGACATCGGGAACGCTCCAAACAAACCCCGCTGTCCCGCTGTAACAAAACCCGATTTGACCAACATTGTGACAGCCGATGCAGACCAAAAATGGCGTAATATCCGGGTTATAAAATCACGCCAGCAGCCCTCCCCGCACAGAGAGCGCCAGTGGGCAGCACTGGAGAAGTCAGTGGAAGTGTCCAACCGCGTCATTCCCGAGACATCTCTACATATGTGAAAGCAATGACGCGAGGAAATCCCGCATCACCTTACACGGGACTTTACTTTATGTTTGTGAAAGGGGCTATGCAGTTCTCCGCTCTGTAGTCTCGCAATAGCAGGGGACTCAGATATGATTAAATCTTTACTTCAGGAAACTTACATTGTCCCGTGTCTTCTTACCGAAAGCAGATCGTCTCAACTTCATCCCTAATCTGAGTAAATCAGCATGCAATCAGCTTTCAAACAGAGCTGCAATTCTTCTATTAACATGAACTTCTATAAACACTGTGTTTTGCTGTTTTTATGTTTGTTATCCCCAGAGAAGAGAGAAAAGAGAACACAGTATATCTGTAATTTTTTTAGATGCTCTGTATGCATTGTTGCACCACCTATGTTAAAGTAGCTGTTTAAGTAAAATGAATACAGTGGTTACTTTAATTTACAAGAAACCCAATTATTTATTTTTTTCTTTTCTCCAACATACAAGATATCAGTCAATTTTTGCTATGACTTTTTCATGGTGGTTGGGGTTAGCAATGTCCAAAACCTTCAATGGTTTAGGCTCTTCCCAATAACAAGAGTGAGTATTCTCTTTTAGTTCATGATTCAGTTTTACAGTCACTTTTATCTGGGAATTACAAATTAAAAGCTTGAATGAAAGGCATTTTGGCATTTATTCAAAAACTGCAGGCAAGAGTCAGAACAAACACGAATTAAAATATATAAATGTATGTTTTGTAACTGTAAGTATGTTTTAAAATAATTGTAGGTGTTTACGTCTTTGAAAAAGGAAAAATATATATACAGTGGTACCTCGACATACGATCGCTTCGACACACGATCTTTTCGACAGCCGACGTCAAATTTGACTCGCCATTTATTTCTACATCCGACGACATGCTCGAAATACGACGATTTATGACAGCGCCGCAGTTTCTTTGTTTTCCCGTAAGACGGACACACGGCAGATTTTCTTGTGAGAGAAATCAAACATGGGTTCCAACAATGTTAGTGCAGGTGGTGAATAAAGGTAAAAGCTTACCATTGAAATGAAGATGGAAATGATACAAAATTATGAGCGTGGGGCGCGCATCCGTGAACTGGCTCAGCATTACAGCCCTAGACGATCTATGATCTTGACGGTCCTACTCCATTCGCCAGTCTTAAGTCTTATAAGTTAAGGTGACAATTATTATTATTATAACATCGCCAAAGAAATCGCCAGCTTCCCTAGGTTTTTTATCATTTATTTCAGAACTTGTACAACACAACATACCTACTGTCCGTTGCAGCTGAACATGTTAAGTGAAAGTAAAACATCCTCCCTCACACTGACAGGTCAACCATGCGGTGCATTCAGGTACACCACGCAAAAATACATCTTAGAACCCAATTCGATACATTATTACAGGTATTATTATTATTGTTACTATTATATTATACAGTATTGTTATTCCGATTTGTATTCATAATTTATTTGTTTTGCTCTGTGCAATTGCTATTTGCAATAGTACCAGCAGTATTTTTTAAGGATTTAGTATAGGTTTTCGGGCTGTGGAACAAATTAATGGAATTATAATGTATTCTTATGGGAAATCCTGCTCGACATATGACCATTTAGACTGACAAACAAGGTCCTGGAACGAATCAACTTCATATATACAGGTACCCCTCTAAACTATAGCCAATAAGGAAAACCAAGCTGAGAAAAACTGTACATACTTTACTGTTTGCATTGGCAGTTGACGTTGGGTCCTAAATCTTATCTATAATTAGTAAGTCATGTGTGTATTTCTATGTGACCTTGTGTGGTGTGTGTGTGTCTCACATGGTTAAGCATTAAGGACTTCACTGTGCCCCTTTTGACTGCAGTCCGAAGACAATAAAACACAACAGCGAGTGTGTGAGAAATTTCAAGTACTGAAGTCCTTATGACTTTGGTCAGGCCTTTTCAATCACGCTGATCTCTATCTGTATATCGTAAATGTATGGTTAAAGAACATAAAATATATACAGTACAGTACATACATGAAATATAGTACAGTGCATGTATTGACTTTATTTCCACTTAAGTCGTCATTCTTCCATCTATCCATTATCTGCACTGCTTATGCTCACAAAGGTCACGGGAGTGTTGGAGGCTGCTCCCAGTAACTAATGGACAGGGGGTAGGGTACCTCATTGACAGGTTGCCAGCCAATTGCAGGGCACAAATAGACAAACAGTCATTCACTTATTACACCTACGGACAATTTAGAGTGTTCTATTAACCTACCATGTTCTGTATGTCTTTGGAATGTGGGAGGAAACAGGAGTAGTGCCTGGAGAAGACTCACACTGCCATGAACAGAACATGCAAACAACTCAGGACTGCTAAAGCCTTGATCTCAGAACTTTGAGCCAGACGTGCTACCCAGTCATCCACCGTCCCGAATTCACTCTTAATTTTTGTTTCTTCCACATAATTTCTGGCTTCACTTCACGCACAGCTAAGGAAAATTCTTCAAAATCCATAATCCACACTTCACCGCTCCATTCCCACTATTTCTTCCTCTGTGTGTGTGAAACCAGGAGAGTGGGGACCTGAATACAGATGCAGATTCCTCCTGAAGAAGTCCAAACAAACATGAAACGTGCATTTGCACCTTTGCACCTACACATACTCTCTTAGTTACCAGTTTCAATGATTCAGTATGCAAAGCAGGACAACATTTAAATGCTGAGAGCATGTGAGCACCAGCTGAATATCAAAGACAGTTCTCTGGCACACAAATCAAATCATATGCAAACTTAACCCGCAAGGTAGGCCAGTCATCAGGGAGGAAATTCAATGAACTTGAAAATGTTCTCCAAATGTTCGTTTTAAATTACATGAATTTATTTATTTTTTTATTGAGTCATTGGAGAACTGACGCTATTGACATTCCGGTCCAAATAATGATCTAAAGACTAATTGCAGCCATTGAATTTATGTCCCAGGATTTAGGTGAAAAAAGGCTGCACCTAATTCCATGCTCCCTTTTTTGGCAAGTGGATGAAAATGTTACATTTCATGTGAAGTACATGTGGAAAATGGACAAATAACCATTGAATCTTGAATCTACTGTATTCCAAATTTCTTCATTTTGCTTTCATATGCAATTTTAATAGATCAAATGCAAAGACTTGTGCCTTTGAAAAAAATAGTAATGCCCAATTTTGAATGACAAAGACAGAGATTATTATTATTTGACTATATATTGTACATACATATACAGTGGGGCAAATAGGTATTTTGTCAACCACCAATTGTGCAAGTTCTCCTAATTGAAAAGATTAAAGTAATTGTCAACATGGGTAAACCTCAACCATGAGAGACAGAATGTGGAAAAAAAAACAGAAAATCACATTGTTTGTTTTTTAAAGAATTTATTTCCAAATTAGAGTGGAAAATAAGTATTTTGTCACCTACAAACAAGCAAGAGTTCTGACTGTCAAAGAGGTCTAACTTCTTTTAACGAGGTCTAATGAGGTCTAACGAGGCTCCACTCGTTACCTGTATTAATGGCACCTGCTATAACTCATTATCGGTATGAAAGACACCTGTCCACAACTTCAGTCAGTCACACTCCAAACTCCACTATGGCCAAGACCAAAGAGCTGTCGAAGGACACCAGAGACAAAATTGTAGACCTGCACCAGGCTGGGAAGACTGAATCTGCAATAGGCAAAACGCATGGTGTAAAGAAATCAACTGTGGGAGCAATTATTAGAAAATGGAAGACACTCATAATCTCCCTCGATCTGGGGCTCCATGCAAGATCTCACCCCGTGGCGTCAAAATACAAGAACGGTGAGCAAAAATCCCAGAACCACATGGGGGGACCTAGTGAATGACCTACAGAGGCTGGGACCACAGTAACAAAGGCTACTATCAGTAACACAATGCGCCGCCAAGGATTCAAATCCTGCACTGCCAGACGTGTCCCCCTGCTGAAGCCAGTACACGTCCAGGCCTGTCTGCGGTTCGCTAGAGAGCATTTGGAGGATCCAGAAGAGAACTGGGAGAATGTGTTATGGTCAGATGAAACCAAAATAGAACTTTTCAGTAGAAACACAGGTTCTGGTGTTTGGAGGAGAAAGAATACTAAATTGCATCCAAAGAACACCATACCCACTGTGAAGCATGGGGGTGGAAACATCATGCTTTTGGGCTGATTTTCTGCAAAGGGGCCAGGACGACTGATCTGTGTAAAGCAGTACTTCTCAAATGGTGGGGCGCGCCCCCCCGGGGGGGCGCAGAGCGATGCCAGGGGTGGCGCGAGTGACCTCGGGGGATATGCTTTTTTTTTTTTTTTTTTGCCGAACTAGAATAAAGTGTACTTGCACATCCACTCCGTGGGTGGCAGTGGCGCTCTCATTTTCAAAGTACGTGCAGTATTTTTGAAATAAGCAAGTGCACACGGAAGAGACTCATGCAGAGCTGGACTCACGCAGCGACCCACTGTCTTCTCTGTTTCTCACGTGTCCGGCCGAGAAGTGCCGTTTTCGGCTTGGGATCGTCACGATCACCGCCCTCACCTACGGTTCTCCCTCGGCCGCCGAGAATGCGCTTTTTTTGCGGGCCTTTTGTTTGCCTTTTGGCTTTGACTTTTAATATAGTGGGAAATGAGGAAAGACCACTGTTTACTGAGTCTAAAAATGATTATAGCGGAGAGTCTGAAGCCAAATCAGTTAAGACGCCACTTAAAGACATTGGACCTCAATCTCATTGATAAGCCGCTTGATTGTTTTTCAGCGAAAACGTGCCGAATATTGCCAATTGTCACAATCGTCCCGCTTTGTCAGTGTTATCTGTAAACCAGTGAGCACTGTGGCAAATCAGTGAAAATAAAAACTTTCCTTCTGTCCAAAGACACTTTCGCCCCATTCTATTCAGTTTTGTTTTTTTCGGTCAAATTTTTTGGCATGTTGTCCTGAAGAGTAAATGTTTCTAATCAATTTGAATTTGTTATTATTTACTGATTTTATTACATTTTATTTTTCAGTATCAAATGGTCAAAAATGTACCTTGAGTGTATTTTTACAGTTTGGATGTGAACTTTTTTTTTTTTTTACTTCAGGCAAATTGATGCGCGTTAAGTCTTTTCTGTTATAAGCAAAACAATGTTAATAAAGTTATACTTTATTATAAGTTGATCTATGTTACTTTTTTTCTGTAATAGAAAAAAAGGACACAATGTTAGGCTGAAGCGTACTTATAATAGTAATATTATAGACAAATGATACTATTTACAGTGGTGGCAGAGAGTTGGGGGGGCGCTAAACATTTACGTCTTCCTTGGGGGGGCGTAACAGAAAATAATTGAGAAGCACTGGTGTAAAGGAAAGAATGAATGGGGCCATGTATCGAGAGATTTTGAGTGAAAATCTCCATCCATCAGCACCATCAGCAAGGGCATTGAAGATGAGACGTGACTGGGTCTTTCAGCATGACAATGATCCCAAACAGACGGCCAGGGCAACAAAGGAGTGGCTTCGTTAGAAGCATTTCAAGGTACTGGAGTGGCCTAGCCAGTCTCCAGATCTCAACCCCATAGAAAATCGGTGGAGGGAGTTGAAATTCCGTGTTGCTCAACGACAGCCCCAAAACATCACTGCTCTAGAGGAGGTCTGCATGGAGGAATGGGCCAAAATACCAGCAACAGTGTGTGAAAAGCTTGTGAAGAGTTACAGAAAACGTTTAGCCTCCGTTATTGCCAACAAAGGGTACATAACAAAGTATTGAGATGAACTTTTGGTTTTGACCAAATACTTTTTTTCCACCATGATTTGCAAGTAAATTCTTTAAAAATCAAACATTGTGATTTTCTGGGGGGGTTTTCCACATTCTGTCTCTCATGGTTGAGGTTTACCCATTTTGACAATTACAGGCCTCTCTAATATTTTCAAATGGGAGAACTTGCACAATTAGGGGTTTGACTAAATACTTATTTGCCCCACTGTATATACAGTATGTGTGTGTGGGGGTGTGGGTGGTCGACGACTGGTTAGCTCATTGCCTCACAGTTCTAAGATTAAGGTTTCCATCCCAGGCTTTGACCTCTCTGTGTGGAGTTTTCATATTCTCCCCGGGCCTGCGCGGGTTTTTTCCAGATATTCCGGTTTCCGCCTGCATCCCAAAACCATGCATGACAGGCTGATTAACCACTGCTTGTTTGCCTCTTATGTCCTGGCAACCAGTTTAGGGTGTACCCTGCCTCCTACCCACAGTGAGATTGGCTCCAAGACCCCCATAACACTTGATAGGATAAGTGGTATGTATTGTATATTGATTGAATGAATGATCAAAGGTTCCATTAGTTTGCCTCTCATGCTGCTAAATAAATATACAATTACTTATAGACTGGTAATGCCTTGGAGGAACTGTTGGTATCTCCCTACTTGAAGTTTGTAGGTTTGGTACGCAACCCCAGTGACCATGGAGCAGCGTTATGATTGTTATCAGTAGTCAGTTTAAACGGTGTAATCTATTAACAATGCACAGGAAGAGGCTTACTGGCAAAAAAAAAAACAGCAGAAAAGCAGATATCGATTTATCTTTTAGTGAGTAATGTGAGGCCTTGTTCAAGTAAAGCTAAACGGTCTGGCAAAACTTGTCGTACTGAATGCCAAGCAACGCTTTACTTTTGCTTTCAAGTGGATTCATTCCTTTTGCACTACGGTATGAGTGTTTCACTCATAGCTTCAACGGCAAGCACACTCACACGCACACACGACAATGATGAGCCTCATAAATCAACAGACTCTCTGAGACTGCTAGCACCCAAGGACAGCCTCGACACGTGGAGCTGACATGGCCAAGACCTTCTGGTCCCAAGCCACCCTCTTTCAACGTGTGTCAATGTGTGTGCGTGTGCATCTGTGTTTTGGTTCTCTCAAATAGCTCACATTCGCCTCTGTGCTCTACCCTTACGGTGATCTGCCCGTTGAGCGTGCTTCGCTGAGTGTTGTGTGTGTATGCATGCATGAGTGTGATTTTTTCCACATTCAAACCATGAAAGTTACCTGTAGTCAAGAAGTTCAACAATGAAAAACAAAACATCAAATCACTTTGATTTTTGTTCTTATATCTTACAAAGCAAGGGTTGTAGGTTTGCATAGGGGATGGTAGGGACACTCAAATTGTCCCCACTTTTAAGCAACCTTATTTGCAATTATACAATGAGTTCAGTTAGATGGGTAATTTAGATCGTCTTCCCATATGTTCTAGGGATAGAATTGAACCCATCATTATTAAGTGAATTATTTTCATTATTTTCAGACTCATATTTACCCCTTTTCACTTGCTGAATGTGCCGATCCATTTTTTTCTTTGATTGGTTGATGAATTGACCCCCCCCCCATACATACACATGCACACTCACACAGCCCCGACGGAATTACATGTCGACGACATGCCACCTCCACCGCTCCCTTCAAAGAGGAAGGATATTAGTTTTTTTTTCGACCAACATCAGCACCCACTGTAAGTAATGTAAAAAGACGTCAATGTTGTTGAGGTGCGGAACACACCATTACTGTAATTTCTGGACTATTAGGCGCCCCTGATTACAAGCCTCACCCAGTACATTTTTAAAGGAAAAACCATTTTGTACATACATAAGCCTCTCCTGTCTATAAGCCGAGTGTGCCCACATAGTAACAAGAGAAATTTGGAAAGAAATACACACACATACCTTAACTTTTCTTTCCAAACAGCGCCAGCAACACGGCAGTTCTATAGCAGCGACACGGCAGTTGCATAGCAGTAACACGGCAACACAGCACTAACAGGGCTGGGTATTAGAACCATAAAAGTCTTTTTTAGCACTCTTCATCTTCCTCCTGTGCATTGAAACCATGGAAGTCTTCACCCTCAGTGTCGGATATGAATAGGGTTAGCTACACCTACTCTTTCTCTCCTTCACTGTCGCCTTCAATGTCTCCCATAATGAGGCAAATTCACTCCTGAGCCTGTGCCGTCCTCCTCGTCACGCAGCAGACCGGCCCCTTGAAACCCGTTGGTAATGACGGACGTCTTTCACACTGCTCCACCCAGCCAGGATCCACCGGCAGACTCGTGCAAAAGCTGCTCTTCGCATGCGCCAGTCTTGGCAAACAATCTCTCGCCGCTGGTCATCCAAGCCTTCCATTCAACTTGGAGTGCCACTTTAATTTTTCTAGCATTTTTCATGATGTGGCTTCGCCAATTCTACTCATTCACAAAGAAGAGGGTCTGCCACCTCTATTCATGCACAAAGCACAAAGGTAAACCAACAGTAATAGTGCAAACTAGCGTCTTCCTCGAAACATATATTCCACGTGTCTCACTCCCATATTACATGCTCGAGCGCCCCTGGCGGCCGTCAGAAAAGGCACAAATTGGACGCATAATTGCATACGCTGCAGGACCCAAAACGTGGGGAAAAAGTAGCGGCTTGTAGTCCGGGAATTTACTGTAATTTTGCTACTGAAAGTCCGACCTGCATCAGAGTTAGCATAACATTAAACTGTGTGAACTTGCTAACCTGCAAAACTCAAGTAGGAAGATGCTTAGTGAGAAGTGTCCTCCTGTATTTGCTTTGTACTGTTAACGTCAATTAAACTGTGATTAATGTAGAGAACTCTGCGGGAAACTATAAAATCAGAAAAACGTGAGCAAGATGCTGCTTAGAGAGGTCGCAGTCTGTGTTTCACAGGAAAGTGTTGGCAGTCAAAAAAAAAAAAACACACATGCTGCTGCTTTTCTTCATGTAAATGGCCTGGTTAGAAGGAAAGAAAGCTAGAGAATGTTGTGATTTTACACTTTTGAAACCAAATACCAATTAGTGAATTTAATTATTTATTAAAACGTATTTATTTTCTACTCTATTTATTTAAAACCATTTTATTTGCAGCCTATGCAGACATTTTTTTCAGATAATCATGCACTAATCATTATCAAGGTAAAAATTTTAATTAATCCTGATTTAGATTTTCGCCATAATTGCTCAACCCACTGAGGTACTTTCGAGATGGAAATAAGGGAGAAGAATATGAAAGAGAAAACTATTTAAAGCCGTGTATTACTCTTGTGGTGATGGAAAATGTAAGCTAAGAACATGTAGTTTCAAGTATAGGTTAAGTAGTATCCCCCCCTCCAAAAAACAAAATCCTTCTTTATGAGGTAAGGGGAAAATTCCCTCATTCTGAAAAACGACTTTGTCCAATGAAAACAACTATTTTAACTGAGTGGTCTTAAGGCAAATATTTATTTTTGTTTGGTTGTTGTTGTTGGGTGTTTTTTTTTTTTTCCATTCCTAGATAGTTAAGAGATTATTGACAAATTTGTATTTATTGTGTATGTTAATATACAGGGTGATTCAAAAGGAATGTACCAAAACCATTGCGGTATATTCATTAAAAAACAGAAAAAAAAAAAAGAAATTGATAATTATTGTATATAACTTCAACTTTTTATTTCATGCTTAACAACAGCTCAAGGTGACCAACACCTGCGGCAAAAACTGAAAGCATGTTGCACTGTGACAATGGCATTTATTTTCGCAAAATCAAGCACACAAAACGCCTTCTGCTGACGAGTCGCCATTTTGAGCGTAAATAAACCAGTGATTTTCCGACAAAGACAAATTGAAACTGACACCCAGCTAAACAAGGATAATTCCTGCGCCAAATGACCGCTAATTCAGTCCGTTTAAATGATTTTAAAATGAATGAATGCGTGATGATTTTGGCACATTCTTTTTTAATCCCCCTGTATTTTATGTTATGTTCAAAAGTTGAAATTTAGAAATTTTCTCATAAAATCCAGACATATATTCTGGAAGTTTTCAAAATGTTTCTTTAGTGGTTTTTGAAAACAAAGGTTTGATTCGATCATCAAACGCGAGGCTAGGTGGTCCGGAGCGTTACCATAGCATTCAAGTTCTCGCTAATATTAGCATTTAGCGCGGAGAACGTCATCTTAAACTCTCGGGCAACTTTTTTTTTTACATACAGTTCGTGGCGTTCAGGTGGGAACAATTAATTGAAAGTAATGGACTGTTTTCCTGTTCAGTATGCATTATCATCACCAAGTGGGTGTTGTCCTTGTAGATGCTACAATATAATAATAATAATTTGTTTTTGCTAATTATTACTAAAAATAGTCACTTGCCCTACACTTTTCTTGAATGACATATCCATAAACCTTGTGTGATTTTTAAAAAAAAAAATCAAAACAACTAGAGCAAAGATAGGAGAGGGAAGAGATTCAGAGCCTCACTTATATTCAAATATATATTGCGGAAAACACAGACAAGACTGAAAAAGCAGTTTCTGCTCTTGCACTCCTCTGTAAAATAAACTGCTGTATTTTAAACCAAAACAACTGTTGTGTTTGATGGACCAATAGGTCTATATGCTGCCCCCGAACTATTTTTAATTTATCCATTTAACCTGGAAACCCCCGTTTACTCGCGCAACCGCTTTTGTTTCAACCCAGCCATAAAACGAAGGTAATGAATTATATTTATTATTCAAAATGTCTGTCATTTTTAGCTTAGAATCGTTAATTGATGTCTAATATTTCATTAAAAAAAAAAAAAACTTTAAAAAATTATTCACTCATATATTTTAAACTTTTAAACAAATTACGTCACAATGAAAAAAATGGCGTCTGTTAAAATGTCACAGATATCTACCTCATAACTATCACTTAATAGTATATATTTTTTTTTGTTACTGTCGCATTTTCTCCAATATGTTAGATGATAAATAATCAATCCAAACAAAAAAATTGAAAGACGTTTCAAAAGGTAAATAAATGAAAAAGAAAATCTCGACCACTCCTTGATGTCCGCGATTTCTGCATTGCGACCGTTGTTATATGACCATGTTTCACCCATAAAACCCCCTTAAAAAATCTAGCTGTGGCCATTCACAGCTGTGTGTTGACACTCAGTGATACATGCTACATGGAGTTTTTGGATCGAAACAAGGTAAGTACGCGATAATTTCTCGTTATAGTTTAATTAATTCTTATTATTCTTAATATTTATATTAGTTATTTAATTCTGCTCTTGCGTGCTCTCACCTCCAGTTAGGGTTTTGCTGTTTGATTTTTTTTTTTTTTAATGCCCTCCTGTTCACATTTTTTCTTCCCCCAGAAAATTGAGATTTTAAGCTTTCCAATTATTTATCACACATGCATATCAGACAATTTTGAAAGTTGGCCAAATAGGGGTCCCAGAGCGGAACTTCAAGTCACTTGAGTGTTTTCTGCCATATATATTAGAGGTGTGACGGTACACACAAGCACAAGTCACTGTTCAGTATGTACCTCGGTACGGGGGGTCACGGTTCGGTGCGGGTTCAGTACAACAGGAATAAGGCTTTTTTCGCACATGAAAGTTAAAAGTTTGTATACCATTACACTCTTGTATGGTGAAATCAGAGGTTGCGCTAGACTTTTTCGTTGTCTGTCATTTTGACTGACAGGGTCATAAAAATTCGGTCATAATCTATTTTTACCCGTCACTTAAATTTTTAAAATGATGATAATGACATTGTGGTGACCCTTTGTTTGGCATAATTCACCTTCCGTACTTGTGTGTCCATTTGGCCGAGCGCGTTACCGGCTACGACACAGTCACGTGACAGAGACACTTAAGAACCGCGCGCGTTCCGGCTTGAATAGAGAGTTCACAGAGAGCAGCAGAGCTACAGCAGCTGGACACAGCAATTCGAGCTAACAAGACTCTTAACGTTGCATACCGCTTCAACATATTCAATAGTATTTAGTTTTCATTCATTTTACATTAATATTCTGTCCGAACAAGCTTAACAGAGAATCCACACCGTGCCATCATCACACATCAAGCAGATGAGGTTACATATGGAACAATGAAATTAACAGTTCACCTGCTGTGGCCTGAACGCAGTCTTCCTCCTGGTGCGCATGGACATGAATTGCGTGCCCACTTGTGCAGTCCCTGTTTTTTCACCTCTTTTATCAACACCATCGTCGTTTTGGGGCTTTTTGAAGAAACTTCGGACACTCAGTTGCCTTGACATTTTTCAGAGTAAGGCCAACGGCATCATGCATCAAGAGAGACAATAGCTAATTAATATGCTCACTCGCCACCCTGTGGTCTGGGGTGTGAAATGCAACCTGTCAAAATGACAGATAGACTTCAGTTTTTTACGTCACCGTTTTAAAAAATCAATCAACGACGGAAAATATTCGGTTAACGCGACCCCTGGGTGAAATTTTTAAAAATGTGAAAATTGTAACCTATGTTTTTTTGGGAATGAAATTGGGAATGAAAAAGACAGTTCAATTTAATAAGTTACTCTAAACATATTTGATGTTAGAGACATTATAGAATGTATCATGTAAGAACGTGTAGAACATGAAAAATAACGTCAGCTACTTTGCCAAGTAACTAATTACTCTTACATTGAGGTAACGGAGTTACTAACTCAATTACTTTTTGGGAGAAGTAATTTGTAACTGTAACTAATTTATTTTTTAAAGTAAAATTAACAACACTGCAGACGTGTTGAAAAATACACTTAAGAAACTAAAATCCTTTATACATAACTACATTTCATGGCGTCTCCCGGAGTCAACTTTTCTTGTAGCTTGGTCTTTTTGTTTATCTTTTGTATTGTCCTGCTAATTGACCAAAAATAAGGCAATGAAAACGTAACCTCCTTGGTGGAGGTAATGAGCCAATAATGACCACCTGTTCAGGGTCTGTGGGGAGCATGCCGTAGCCAAACACTGTGTTGGTTAAACATGATTACCACAGGACATTGCGGGTGGGGGCGCAGGATGGCATGTGCGTCAAAAGGGAGCCATTGGGTTTTAATGATGTTTTGGAGGCCCTAACAGACTTTAGAATTGAGACTATTCAAGCAAGAAAGAGGCAGTGTGTGACTTGTTTTTTTTCTGTGGGTAGATGATGGCACTGGGGACTATTCATGAGGTCCATAAAACCTACTGAGGGGATAAGAATAGGTATAAAAAGATCTTATCTGTCAGTGGTACTTTGACTTCCGAGTTGACTTGGTGAGATATTACACGTAGCCAGCAAGACCTGGACAAATATTGAAAATTTGTATTTGAAATTTCAAAATCATAGTATCTGAGAAAATATTCAGAAAACAGTTCAAAAGTTTGACTTCGAAAATGTCTTTTTTTTTTTTTCATGGAAAACTCCATCATGCCAGGGTTTTGCAATTACACAGTCATTTATGTAAACACGGTGAAAGACACTCAATAACACATCTTTTTTTCTCTCAATTCTTGAGGATTCTGATGGATCTGTTTACAAAAGCATGCCTGAGGTCCATATTTCTGAGGTGAGCCAGTCCTCCAATAAATAAATTAAAAAATAATAATAATAATTAAATGGATGAAAATAAACATATTGCATATTAAGGGGTTTATATCTCATTTTGACTGCACAAGAGGAGCAAAGTTTTGGTGGAAGTGCTCACATTTTTCTATGACCGAACTCAGAATACAACTTACTCAAATTTCAGATTAATCAAAGGCCATTTATTACACAGCCCAAACATATTGTCTCTTCATCTTAATTTACCGGCATAATTAAACCCAATGCAAAACAATGAATTGGCTTTTGAAAAGCATAATTAAAGTCAAACACAAACAATATACCAGCAATATCTGTGTGATGATGCGCATTTAAAGTGGCTTTTCCTGGCTCCTTTTTTTCCCCCAATTTTCATTTGTGGTTTTGACTCTTTGTCACATTAATTAAATGACTGAAAGTGCCTTAGTGCTTGAATTGGCCAAGCTTCAACTCGCCTCTCTAAACAAATATAATTTGGGGCACTCCCATGTCAAGGTACAACTGTACAGCTTTTATTCGTATTCCATTTCCACTCTGACTTTTTCCTTGTCTGACTTAACACAGAGCTAAAGCATAATACTCATTTTTCTCCCCTCACTCAGCTTCTGAATGAAATCTAATTTCTCTCAGGCCCACTCCTGCTAATTTAGACTTAATGCTCCAAATCTCCCTCCTTCACCCCAAGCACTCTTATCTGTCTGCAGCTCTCTTACACACAATGAAATTCAAGTGTAATTCTAAAACCTCCCTCTGAATCTAATCAAATTCTTCTCACCGTCTCTCACTCTAATGTGTGTTTAAAAAGATCTAATGCTATACAGTACTATCTCCCTCGCTTACTCAAAACTCTATCCACTTTCCCATACCCATTTACGTCTCTCAAGCGAATAGGTATGAACAAGAATGAAATAAGGAAGTTTTCAAGAAATGAAAATGCCACATGTAATTTGTGGGTAAGGTGGAAATTCGTCGGCAATCTTACAAATAGTGACGTATGCCCTTACAAATTGGTGACTAATCTTACGTTTTATATAGCGTTAGCGTTATAGTGATTTAAATATAGATAGATAGATAGATAGATAGATAGATAGATAGATAGATAGATAGATAGACAGACAGATAGATAGATAGATAGATAGATAGATAGATAGATAGATAGATAGATAGATAGATAGATAGATAGATAGATAGATAGATAGATAGATAGATAGATAGATAGATAGATAGATAGATAGATAGATAGATAGATAGATAGATAGATAGATAGATAGATAGATAGATAGATATAATATAATGTTTTATATTGTTTTATAATGTTTTATATTGCAATATGAAACAAAAATAAAACTCAATTTTTAAAATAATATGGATTTATTGGTAATATTGTCACATATAACCTGGTGCAATCAAAGCACAATCAATATCTCCAGCTAGATCATGATTACTAAAATTTTAGTGACTTTTGTTATAATTGTAGCACTTTTGGCAATTTCTATCATGTCTTTTGATAGCTGCACTTCAGCTCGCAATTCAGTTCGACTTGAAGGTAGTTCGTTAGTGTGTCCAATTATAAATTAAAAAGGTCAATTGATAAAATTTACTTACCGATGCAATCTTTGTGTCAGGGAACATTTATTTTGCTAATTCTGAGAAGAGATCAGCAATAGTTGCAGGCAAATTGTGCTCGGCAGCAAATTAGCAAAATAAGATCTTGGCTTTCGTTACAGCATAGCTTTTAATTCTGCAGACTGCATCTTTATGACCAGTGTTGTTAATCTTACTTTAAAAAAAAGTAATTGATTACAGTTAGAAAATTACTTCTCCCAAAAAATTACTTCTCCCAAAAAGTAATTAAGTTAGTAACTCAGTTACCTGAATGTAAAAGTAATTACTTAGTTGGCAAGTAACTGCTGTTACTGTTCATGTTTTTCTTTTTGATTAAAAAAAAAAAAAAAAAAAAAAATCATAGTAACCTTTGCTATGTTTGCAAGTCATTTAATGTTGTGAATCAACCGTTAAAGTTGTTAAAATTGCTCCCGCTTTTGCATTAGTTCCATTCTGTCTACTTTCGACATGTGAAGGTTTTAAAACTTTTCCATCATTTAAAGATAGATTCAAGTCAAGATTTTGCTCATTTAGGAGTATTTCAGATTAAAGGCTACTTAGGTTCGCTAGGAAGGTTAACTACAACAGAGCCTTTCTGAGAAGTTGACTGCTTTAAGATGGCAACTGCTTACTAACGATGCGAGTCTGTCATTTCGCATCTAGTTCTATCTGCATGTGATATCTAGCATAGCATCAAGTGGGCGTAAATTGTAGGCTGTCGGCTACAGTCAGGAAATATTGGAGCCACTTAGCCTAGCATCGCGTTTGCAACAGCGTCACAACACTCTTCCCTCCTTCCCACTACCGATATTCTCTCTCCGTGTCTCTAACTTTTCTCGCATCATTCAACCAACGTAGTAACGTATAGTAAGGCACACCTTTTCGGTGCATTGTCTCATTGCTAAAACTGTGACAAAATCCGAACAGAGAAAAAAAAAACGTAATGCACGAAGACCGTACAGATTTTGAACGTACAGCATACAATGCTCACTTGTACAAATTACGCTGAAACCGTACAACTTGACAGGTATGGAAATATGTACATTTCGGAATGTTTCGGAAGAAAAGCGATACCCTGTGATCTCATGTGGATGGGGAGCATATGCAATTTATTCATTCTTTGCATTTTCCCATTACCTCCCACTTTTTTTTTTTTTTTAAATCTTTTTCACTCTTTGACCCAAACCTCTACTCGAGCCCATCCTCTCATCCAAGGTGTTGCCAAGGGTGTGAGATGTCTTGTCAGTGAAAATGTTCCCACATATGAAAAAGGCTCCTAGGTTCTGAGTGGAAACATCCAAGAGGATGAAAAGGTCAAGTTGAATACAGTGGGTGAATAGAGAGAGATGAGGACGAAGCTTGGAATGAAGGTGATTAACACATGCAGAGAAGAAGAGGCACTGCTGCTAAAAAGAGGGTGTTAGGGGCACTTCGCTTCTTTGTGCCTAATCTACTTCTGAAAAATCTTTTTTTGCTGTGTTAAGTAGTTAGCAACTGGTCTTTTTTTTAATTATTATATAGTTTGATTGAAGTTTACACCAATACAGCCTCATGTTGGTGGTCAATTTGATTTTTACTGTTTCAGCACATCAGTTTCATCCCAGCACAGTGCACTGTGGCCGTGATGCTGAAAAAGAAAGGAATCTGTGTAAAAAGATATCCGCAAAAACATACACTGGTTTGTAATATGTTGATGATTATATTTGGGTGAAGCAACTTCTGAATGGTCATTTCAAAGAGTAAGAATTTTTTTAGTGCTGTCAAATTTATCGCGTTAACGGGCAGTAATTTTTTTTTTTTTTTTTAAATTAATCACGTTAAAATATTTGACGCATTTAACGCATGTAATCTGTTTGCCTCAAACAGATTACAATGACGCAGTTTTTTGCACATTCAGATGAGAGCTAAGAGGTAGAGAAAAGACGTTCATTGGACCGCGCCGTTTATTGGCATAAGCTTCGGCAACTCCTTCACAACAAACATAAGTATCATTTAGTGAAAGTACAACAAAAATAATATTCCTATCTCTCCAAAAAAAATAATGTTCACAAAAAGAAAAGTGCTTCAATCTGTATTAATGAGGCCCTATTTTCACACAGTTAAACAACAATGCAAAGAGAACTGGCATTCCCAATCAAAATAGCTATGCAAAATACACATAAAACTTACTCAGACTTTGGTCAAACTCTATACAAACATTTCATTTAGCTCAACAAATATACTGGATGGCAATATTTAGTCACAATATACAAACTATCAGAGGTCTCGTACGTTGTGAAGCCAGCACTCAAATGACCGTGAAGTACAATGGAAACGGGGAACTACGGCGTCAGTTGAGGGACAAAACCCACTGATTGGCTTGATTTCTAAGTAATTTAAAACTCGCCATTGACACCTTGTGGTGTATTTCAATCACTAGTTTATGTGGTTTAAGACACTGTGGAAGAACGACAGGGAGACCGTGTGACGTCACCGCTCGGCAGCGTCAACAATGGCAAGCTACTAGTTTATTTTTTGATTGAAAATTTTACAAATTTCATTAAAACAAAAACATTAAGAAGGGTTTTAGTTAGGGTTGTTCCGAAGATGTTTTTTTGCTCCCGATCATTTTAATTTGAGTATCTGCCAATCCCGATATTTCCCGATACGATTGCTTTTTTTTTTGCTCCCGATTCAATTCCAGTCATTCCCGATAATTTTTCACGCTCATATACATTTTGGCAATGCATTAAGAAAAAAATGAATAAAACTCGGACGAATATATACATTCAACATACAGTACATAAGTACTGTATTTGTTTATTATGACAAAAAATCTTCAAGATGGCATTTACATTATTAACATTCTTTCTGTGAGAGGGATCCACGGATAGAAAGACTTGTGACTTTGTATATTGTGACTAAATATTGCCATCTAGTGTATTTGTTGAGCTTTCAGTAAATGATACTGTAGCCATGCCCAAATGCATGATGGGAAGTGGAACCATGACTGTGCGTGGTGCTACCAATTGATATATCTTTTCTGCGTTGGGAAATAACATGAGGTGTTAAGAAAAAGATCAAAATTCTACCTTGCTTCCCCACATTGCTTCCCATGATATTTCTAATCTTAGGGGGAGGGATTGTAAGGCTTTAGCCAATTAAAAAAAGGCTCCAAAGGCTGCCAAAATTCACTCTAACTCATTTTACACTGACTTTTATCTCTCTATATAGGTAAAACGGAGCCATTACAGATTGAGCGCGACAATGCGTGAGTGGGTCGTGCAGCGCATGCATTAATTGCGTTAAATATTTTAACGTGATACATTTTTTTAAAAATTAATTACCGCCGTTATCAGGATAAGGATCATCAGGACTCTGGATGAGTGTAACATATTATGTCTGTAACGTTAAATACAATTAGAAAACGATTTAATTAAAAAATATATATATATTAAAAAAAGGCATGGCCGATATGTTTTTGCCGATTCCGATACTTTGAAAATGACATGATCGGAACCGATCAATCGGGACATCTCTAGTTTTAATATAAAATTATTATAACTTGTACTAACATTTGTCTTTTAAGAACTACAAGTCTTTCTATCTGTGGATCCCTTTAACAGAAAGAATGTTGATAATGTTAATGCCATCTTGTGGATTTATTGTTATAATAAACAAATACAGTACTTATGTACAGTATGTTCAATGTATATATCCATCTTGTGTCTTATCTTTCTATTCCAACAATAATTTACAGAATAATATGGCATATTTTAAAGATGGTTGGATTCGCAATTAATTACAATTAATTCATTTTTAAGATGTGATTAACTCGATTAAAAATTTTAATCGTTTGACAGCCATAATTTTTTTAATGAAATCCCACTAAAGATAGCATCAGAATTGTCCAAACAGTTCCAGCAGTGGTTTAAGTGTCCTTTGCCTGACTTCGTGTAACCAGTATAGGTTCGGTTCAGTTCCATCGGATGGGAGTGTATATGTTCCCAGTGATTGATGACCAGTCCACAGTGAAGTCTTGCCAGCTGGGATTGGCTCCAAATTCCCTTGATCCCGAAAATGTTAAGTGGTATTGAAAATGGATGAATGGATGTTTATGTAACCAACAACTGATGTTAGCCATAACATTACCCGGTATCCATTTTTTCCACCTCATACTGTTCTGGAAGCCACAATGACAGTTGATAAGTTTTGGTAGGGTACATCACGTTTGTCACTTCCTTGTAATGCTACTCTGTGTTAAAGGTTGAACCGAAAAGTTTTCAATCCAAGTGAAACGTAACGGCTCATTTTCCCCTTTCGATCGGCTCCAAAAGTTTGTGAACATTGTTAAATTTTAAAAATCAAATTATAAATCACGACTACACAGTGGGACCTGTGTGACGGAGGGGGGCATGGCCATGAAATTCATACAGTTAAGCATTTTTAAAGGGTTCCACAGATAGAAAGACTTGTAGTTCTGAAAAGATAAACGTTATTATAAGATAAAATAATTTGATATTGAAACCCATCTTGATGTTTTCGTTTTAATACAAATGATAAAATTAGTTTAACTAGTAGGTCGCCATTGTTGTTGTTGCACGGCGGTGACATCACATGTTAACACTGAATGTATGACTCAAGCGACATATATATGTCATCTGTTCAACCCTTTAAATTTGAACCCGAGAGGAACAATATTGAGCATGACAGCACTGTTGATATTTCACAAAAAGAGCAGCAAAAGCAAAATGAACAGGAAAGACGGGATGAGACGAGAGTAGGGGAAAAGAATGGTGTTCTGCCAAAATGTGCTACAAAGGCAAAACGTCCTACAAGAGACGAATTTGACACCCAAAGTACCACCGTGCACTTTCAGTTTGTTTTGTTTAGATGCATACAGACAGAACATACTAAAGACGCCTTATAAAAAACACTTAAATGTAGGAATATCAAATAAGGGTGGTTTAAATACACTACGTGACTAATGTGGTCAACAGATCAACAAGCTGCTTTAAAGCTACCACAACATAAAGAATAATAGTATGAGAGGGAAACACAAGCAAAAAGTGTTTTGAGGCAATGGAAAGGTAACGAAAGACTCAATAAAAAAACAAATAGTAAGTATTTGCTGCTTTTAACCGATGAGCGCACGCGTTGGACGTCTCGCCGTGTAGAAGGAATTGCAGTAACCCGGTAGCATTCGCATAGTGACAGTGACAATCTACGTCATCAACCCGAGCGTCCATTGCGCGCTAAAAATATGGCGCCCTCCATAGGTCAAAACATGGACTAAATATTATAGATTTTTAAAACAATGGCCTTATTTTATGTGTTTATAATAAAATATTTTAGTAAAAGAATGTTTTATTATTTATTATTTTATTATTATTTAATTATTAGAGCCTACAAGTCTAAGTCCAAGGTTCCCTTTGAAAAGAAATAACAATTTGACTATATTTGTACAAAAAAAAAACTCGTACAACTGTCATTGTCATGTCAGACTGACTGAAGTCACCATACAGTCCAAATTCCAAGTTTGTTCCAGACGTTAAACAAGTTTATTTTGACGGTGAAGTAGAACATTTTATAATAGAAATGAATGAGGTATTGCTGTTTTGAAGCCAGCCTCCAGTGCGGTGGTTCTTAATCTTGCTAAAGGTACCGAAACCCACAAGTTTCACATGTGGATTTACCGAACCCTTCAAAATTAGAAAATAAAGCCATTTTTTTCCAATTCAAAACCAATATATCTAAGCTAGCAAGCTGTTGATTTAGCAAATTCCCGTTCAAAATTCTACTCATTTTGACTGCATGTTTTAAAAACAGGTCAAAATTTGAGACCACGCTGCCCATTAGTCTGTTGTATTCCCTCATACCAAGTACGAGTTTGTTTGTTTGTTTGTTTCTTTCTTTCTTTCTTTCTTTCTTTTTCAGGCATGACAGATCCATACATACAGTATTGAGTTGTGTTTATATTCAGTAAACCAGAAAAGAAAAGGGCTGACGGGAGAAGCCGAAGCTGATTAAATCTCGCCCCCAGTATAGACCCCAATCACCAACATCACAAAATCACGTGTTCGCTGTTATGTGCCGCCATTGTGTGTCCGTATTGTCAATGATCGTAGTTTCTAAATGTGTATTCACTTGCAAATTATGGAAGCCCCGGTGCTTTCAGACGCTGTAAACTCATTGGATGAGTTGCACAAAAGCCGTTATTTGGAAAAGCTTCGGTCGATCCAGTCGCCAGATCCATTTTTGATGCCCGAACCGATGTTTCCTCCCGTCCGGTCTCGTCCCGTGTGTCAGAGCTCGTCCTGAGACCACAAAATTTCCAATCATACTCCAGTTTATGTCACGATGAGAAGTCGGGTACCCAATATAAACCCGAATATAAACTGACATTTGGTCAGCTGAGCGTCACCGTTGTCACGATTGTAAAATTAAACTTGATCGACAACGGGCCGGTGTTGTTGTGCCGAAAAATAGCTTCCCCGCGTGAAATGTCCCCCCTGACAGGAACGCTTAATTATAACGCTTTATTGACGTGAAAACATTAAATGTTTTCATGGACGCATTACAGTAATGGATTTACGACTGTAAGATCAGTTTTAAATAATTAAATTACACAAAATATTACTACTGTATTTTAGTAACAAATCGCGGACTGGGCCACATAACCATCTTTGAACGGAAATGTATTAGTCTACAGGTTTTCACGACCATATCCCAATGACAATCACACAGGTATGACATGTATTAGTTCAAGCAGAGTAAAATAATACATATTCACGATACAAGAAAGTCGTTTCCGTGTGGGCGCTCCTGTCAGGGGGGACATTTCACGCAGGGCGGCTATTTTTCGGCACAACACCTGTTGTTGCGCTCACCTTCTTGCTGCGAGACCATGGCGACGAGCTTCGTAGTCTCCGTCTGATCATGTCTGCGATCGTGTTGGCATCACGACTATTGATGTTTTCGCCGCTGTCTAACGGCTGTCCACACAAACGCATCATGGACCGAGATAAACAAACCGTGCTGCTTTAGAGATTTGCCCTTTTAACAATGGGCACACAGCAACTACTAAAATGACCGTTTATCTTCTCTGTAACTGCAACCAACCGCTACACATGCCTTCACCATTTTGATTAATCAATGTTAACGATTGTCAGGAAGGTTTTTGGGTTCGTTTACTAGGCGGTGATTCCTTAGACAAGCAGAAAAACATGCAGTAATAGGATGAATGTACGTAGCGGTAATATGTAAACACGATGAGCTGACGAACAATATGGCGGCACCAGTCAGGGGGGCGGAGTTGTGACGTCACGTGATTGGGGTCTATACCAAAAGACGCAAATTTTCGAAAAACGATTTTAATATTTCAGAATGTGTGATGATTACAGAAGTTTTTTTTGTTTGGTTTTCCCCTCCCTTTCACATCAGTCAACCCTCCACTGAGCAAACCATTCCCTCCTCCCATCAGATCGAGGACTAGCAATTAAAGGAAATGGATTAAGCCTGTAAATTGGGAGAAAACCTGTCCAAAACCTGGTTTAAAAAACCACTATGACTAGATTTAATCAGCACACGAAAATAGGGTTCTGCGTTTCATTACCTCCGCCGAACCCCTTAGTCTTACTCACCAGTTCCATCGAACCCAACCACTGCTCTAGTGGCAATCTCCGGTACTTTAGGGGTTTGAAACATTTCTGGGGTTAATTTTGAAAGATTGGAGTTTCTCCCTGATACCAACCCTTAATTTATGTAATGTTTGAGAGAATACCTTGTTCCATTTTCTGTGTTAAATAAAGTATAAGTCAGTCTAAAACTGATTTAGTTCCTCATCAAGAATTGTGCCTTATGTCTACAATATCTCTCAGAGAAGTTATAGAATGGCATTTCTTTGGAAATAGAAAGCATTGTAGATTCTTGCACAACAGACAAAGAGTTTGCAATTGTGTGATCAATGTGTCTCATGAGACTACTCTGTGCATCCGATTGTGTTATCACAACCATTCAAACTAGGGATCATGTGACTCCAGTTGAGTTATTAGAGAAATAAAGCTGACTAAGACAGCTGTGGAGTGTTCATGCAGTGTTTACCTTTCCTCTTTCTTTATTTAACATGTCCAGGAGCTAATTAACAATACTGACCTTAGATTACTGTGGCTTCTCTCCCTCTCCCCAAAGGCTTGTTTCCTCATGCCATATAACAACCTCTTGAAAAATTAAAATGAACTCACAATAAGCATATTTGCACCCCCACAGGACACCATTGAGGGGTGCTCAGCAACAGTGCAAGGCGCTCCAATCAATGGCCTTGTTCCCTCAACGCGGGCCCGCAGCTTGTAATTTGCATGACATTAGCAGATAGGCTCACTCTCGCTGTCACGCGTCACGCACACAACTGCTTGCGTATTTAGCATATACACGCACGGCTCCACATGACAGACAAAGGGGATTTAAATAGAGTATTAATAAAGTATGATGATGATGATGATGATGTTTCAGAGGGTAAAAAAGTAGTTTGCCACAAAGTGTAATTAAAGGTTTCTCCAAACAATATTACAATCTAAAAACTACAAAAGTTAATTGACGAGAGCATTGACTCTTCTGACGTCATAGCAGAGAAAGGATACGAAAAACAGCTTTGAGAGAATGCACACTTCTTCTAAGGTTTGTATTCAAATTAAAACAATTTTCAAATAACTTGTAAAATCCCATCAGTCAAAATACCCTGAGAATCAATCCTGACTCTTTTGGCGGCATAAAGCATGTTTTTATTTTTTTTCCTGCCAACCAGGCAACACCGTTTTGAGTTCTGATTCTGGTTATGAAAAGAGTGAGTAAAGTGCTTTTTATAGAGTTTTCACTTGTTAATGTGTAAGTTAAAGGGGAAGTTAATTGGTCGGTGGAGTTGATTTTAACAAATTCGTGTAGTTTTTTTAGTTATCTGTTCGTTTCAGGGCTCCGGGGTAGCTAAGCTAGTGCGAGTCAATGGTTCCGTCTTAACGTGCCAATAAAAACAATATGTGCACGCATGAAAAATCACCGATGACCTATACAATCAAAAGTGTTAGCTGTTTTCAGGATAAAGTTATTAAAACTTACCATTGCATGTATATAACTAGTATGAACAGCAACATTTGTAATCCAGCAGCTCTGCAGGGAACATATTGCAGAGCGGAGTGGTATTTTTTCCACTGGTGTATCTGTGTCGTAGACAGCAGCAAGTAACCACAGTATATATTGTTCCTCGTTCTTCATAGTGAAATTGTGGAAACTTTTACTGGCCCATTTCTTCGGTCTGTTTCCACAGCCTTTAAATGCACATTTTACCATGTTGCTGTTCTTGAGTCAGACTGATGCTGCATTCGAGATAGAGTAGATAGAATAGAAAGCTTTCATTATCATTGTACAGAATACAACGAGATTTATGTCAAGGTCCGCAAATGCAGGAACAAGGTTTTAACTCAAAGCAGACAACAACCGAGTGATGCATTCAAGTGTTTATTAAATACAACCAAAAATACACGCAGTTGCAGAAAAGGGGGAATAACAAAACGGGTCCGTGACAGTAAGATATGGACAGAGAGCCAATAGGACAACAAAAAAATAAACACACTCTATACCTGCATAAGGTGGATGATCTCAAAACAAGGGCGGCAGACGAGCAATCTAGCAAATGCAGGAGACTAGAGAGTAACGGGTGTCAAATGGCGACCAGCAAGTCAATACAGTAGTACCTCTACTTACGAAACTAATTGGTTCTGGAAGTAGTTTCTTAACTTGGAAATTCTGTAAGTAGAGACGTGTTTTACATGTAAATGACCTAATCCATTTCAAGCCCCCCAAAATTCAGACATAAATATTTTATAATACATAGAAGTGCATCAAAACATGTAACAAATACATGTTACAATTAGATTATTGCACAATAAACATATAATCTGAGTTGTGCGTAATGTAGAAAAACAAGAATAGAGTAAAGAATCAAAGTTCATACACTACTGTAAAGCTGTCAGAACACGGTTGAAGAGGACAGTGGGATACAGACATACATACACATTAGAGATCCCTCTTAGCCAATTGGATGCCAGGAATGCTCAGCAATAGCCAATGGCAGAGCAGCTACAAGTATGCTACGTCCATTCAATTCAGGGAGCTGCGAATATCAACCATACTGTATTTTTGCCTTTCAGATCCTGAAATTTCTTTCTTAGTGTCTTAACCTGAAAATTCAGTATGTAGACACATTCTTAAGTAGAGGTACAACTGTGTCTCAGCACCCATCTCTTGGATCGCCTGCGTTTATATACTACTGTTGATGAGCTGGAATTAGCTGCAGGTGCAAGGCTCCCACAGCCTCTGACCAGCAGTAGAATGTGATGATTTAAAGCTGAACCATAAAGTGCACCACATATAGAACACAAGTACAATAAGGCTAATAAAAAAATAAAAAAAAATAAAAAAAATAAGTACAGATTGGGAATTAAGTGAATAGGTGACTAGCAGCAAGTTGTGATGTAGTGGTAAAATAACAGTGTGCATATGACAATTTACAGTACTCAGGCTAGGAGGCAGAGGCCTGACTTGGTATGATAGTGCAAACAGTGTTGTTAATAACGCCGTTAGATTATAGCAGCGTTATTAACGGCATTATTTTCTTCAGTAGTGAGTAATCTAATCACTTTACTTTTCTCATCTTGGCAACACCGTTACTGTTAATGAGGCGGAAAAAATCGTGCATTACTATGCGTTACAATGTTGGTTGACTGACGCGCGAAAAGTCTTAAAAAGACAGGCTCACGGAGACGAGAGAGCAGAGCAGGAGTGGGGAGGAGGCAAGGGAGTGTGACACCATTGCAAACGCGATGCTACAATGCTAGGTGGCTCCAATAATACCTGACTGTAGCCGATAGCCTACAAACTACGCCCACATGATGCAAGGGCCGATTGTCCCAAAAACCCTTTAAACTTCACATTGTGTGAGTTTTTTTTTTTTTTTAGAAAAAAAAAACAAGAAAATTATCATCAGTTACTTTGCCAAGTAACTAATTACTCTTACATTCAGGTAACTGGGTTACTGATGCAATTACTTTTTGGGAGAAGTAATTTGTAACTGTAATTAATTACTTTTTGAATGTAAGATTAACAACACTGAGTGCAAATGACGGTTTATGCATAGGTATTGATCTAACAGTGTAAAAATGCTATAATGTTACTGTGCAAATATTTTCTGTGCAGTACCCAGATAGAGACAGGTTTCTGAGAACATATTACTTTGTGAGATGCATGTGACAATATTGTGGCATTAGCAGTGACATTGTGCTCTGTGCGATGTGCATACATCATGTAGGCCCATGGATAGTAATGTAAAGAGCTTGCAGAAAGCTCTGAGGATGGATTTCATTTATGAATATATTCACTCACATTAATGCACACTGATGGCGTTTTACGAATCCCCCCACGTAGCACTTGTAGAACTCAACATTTTTGTACGACTTTTAGAGTTTAGTGGATGTAAGTATTTGTGGTGTTTACAAGGTAGTTAGAAATATTCTTGAGATGAGACCGAAAATCTGGGTAGAAATAGCTAAAAGTGCATTATCGGTTTACGGTTTTGAAGACCGAAGTTTACCACCGAATAGTTTAAAGAACCTTATGCTGCATTTGGGGAAGGTGGGAAATGGCACTTATCCCACTCGCATGGTAACAGTTGCAACCTCAGAGCGTTCCAAGTGAATGAAAACAGCAAAGATGACTGATCACAACAAGTTGTTTTTTATTTTGGCCATCAAAACACATTCTGACCTCCAACAAACCTGCCTTCTCGTAAGCGATTGAGTACAGATAAATATATTTGTATAATTTGTTTTATTTCTAAATAAAGGAATATCTTTTGTACAAATCATCAGATAACTTATAACTGAAATTCTATTTCTGTGTTATACATGCAGTATTTCAGTCTAAGCTACCTATAGATACTCACTTATAGCCCTTGAGTACATATTTTCCTATTATTTATTTATTTAATTAAAGGGACAGGCACTTTAAATGTGACTTTAAAGTTTCTGAGCCATCCGCACAAAATTACTGTATTTGAATCAACATATAGTATTTATGTCCACTATGTGTATGTGTTAAAAACAGTCTCGAATTGACAATTTAGTTATTTTATATTGTTATCAATGTGTGAATTCCTATGAAAATTAAATAACTATTCTAATAAGTGATACCGTGTATGTTTTTTAAATTCTCGTTGATTTGTTTGTAAAATCCAGGATGTTGCAAGAAAATAGATAAGCATTCTTATTTATTCTAAGAATAGATATACAGAATTGTATTATAAGATAGACATAGAAAATAGCTTTTGCTGAGTAGGTTTCCATATCAAATGTCACTTTATTTTACAATAAGCAAGACAAATGCGAATCTTAAAGAAGCCCAGCAACAGTAGCCTGGGTGCACTCAAACACTCTCAATCCATTTCCACTGCGAAGCAGACGAAGGGCAGAGAAACGGTTCCTTCATTTGGCAGCTAAATGACTCAATGTGATATCGACTAGCTCACCGTGGCAACCTGCAGAAATCCACCGCCTCCCCACTAGCCTGGCAGACTATCTCTTCAGTCCTGCCTCCTCCTCCCCTCGCCACCCCCCTTCTTCTCCCTCTCCCATCCCCCACTCCAGAAGCTCCAGGGAAGCAATGGCATGTGAGGTGGGGGCTCCCTGCTCTGAGAAAGGAGAGTGAGACACATGGAAAAGAAGGCCTGGCAGGCTTGTGGAGTGTTAGGAGAAGAGGAGAAAAGACAGAGCGGCAGCACACAGGAGCAGGGCAAAGGAATAGGAAAGAAAAGATGAAAATCCTCCCTCTCCCAGCTCTTGTTGACAGTGACACTGGGAGAGTCATTTTGAGGCAATGAGCCAGAAAACACAGAGCAGTCACTACCATTCATCCACATGCACGGCACTCACAGCCATTCCAGAATCACATTCATCTTCCAGGGGAAAGCACAGGGGCGATGAAATGTATGGTAGCCTTATCAAAACAGCCCTTTTGGACGCACTGACTCGTATTCACTGTCAAGTGTTCAAGCCGAGATAATACTAAGGAGTTTTTTTCTGTCCATAAAGCCAACAGCACTCACAAATTATTCTTGTTGGAAATGATGTGAAGTGAATATTAATCTTCAGCCAGCAGTTCTACCTCCCTCCCTCACTTGACAAATGAAAAAAAAACATGAAAATATCATTTAGTTTCCTCTCAATCAGCCCCGGGTCATGTGCTCATGACAAGAAGGAAAACACAGCATGTCGTTAAGATCTCAGCTAATCAGCATTTGCTGGTAATCCTCCTCTCTTCCGACTCGTCTTCCAAACGAATACCCAACCAAAATCCACCCACCCCCTCTTTCTCCACCCAAGCCCACTACCACTTCTACTTCTGTTCTCAGCCTGTAAAAACTGTGGCGCACCCCCCCCCCCCCCCCCCCCCCCGCACTGCACCATTTCAACACTGTATGATCACACCAAAAAAATGGAAAGTACACTGCAACATTGATTTGGCATAATCTGTTTACATAAACATAAATGCACACTTTGTGCTCCACTTCTTCACAGAATAACATTGTTATCTCCATGATGTGTGTACAGCAACACAAGATTTTTTACATGCTCAATGTATATTTTTTCTTGATGAAAAAAGGAATTCTTATTAGTAATCTGCAAATCTCTAAATCCCACTTTCAAATCACCCAACACTTTTCCATGTTGCATCTGTTCATCTTAGATGAGCTCGAGCCTAGAAAAGCCAGCAGCATTTCTGGATGTTTTGAAATGGTTCTTGCTTTGCATAATAGAATTTTAAATTGCACTTACGGATTTAGCACCAAACTGTATTTACTGACATTGGTTTTCTGAGTTTTCCTGCGCTCATGTGATGATATTCATTGACTGGGATATTATTATTTGATCACCATGAAAATATTGTTAAAAATTTTTAGATTAAAATTAGGATTCATTCATTTTCATGCTATTGTGATTTTTTTTTTTCAGGATGCCAAACATTAAAAAATACACGGCGGAAACCCTAAACACGATGAAAAAAAAAACGTTACAAGTCAGTCGCCACCCAGTTTCCTGAAACCAAGAGAGAGTGGGTCGAGTCATATGATGACACAAGTGATGCGGATCCAGCGATGACGACGGAAGAGCTGACGGAAGCTGAATTTCTTCCGTCTGCGACATCAGATGACGATGACTTAGGAGAAATAAATGTAGCAGATTTTGATTAAATGAAATCATAAACTAGTCATGTATACAGTACACATTTTTAAAAGAAAAATCTAGTTACCTTCATATTTTAATAATTATAATGATTTATCTTTGTATAGAGAAGACACTTCATGTTACAGAAAAAGAGTAGATACATTTTTTCCCACTCTAAACTGCTTCTCAGTCTTTTGCCATTATCATTTTTCAATGTTACGTTAGTCCAGTACTTCTCAAATAGTGGGGCGCGCCCCCCTGGTGCCAGGGGTGGCGCGTGTGACCTCGGGGAAAATTTTTTTTTTTTTTCCCCGTACAAAAATAAAGTGTACTTGCACATCCACTCAGTGGGTGGCAGTGGCGCTCTCATTTTCAAAGTGCGCGCAATATTTTTGAAGTAAGCAAGAGCACACGGATTCACGGAAGAGACTCATGAAGAGCTGGAGAGCTGAGCGCTGTTCTCGAAAGCCGTTTTCCGGCCGGACTCACGCAGCGACCCACTGTCTTCTCCGGTTCTCACGTGTCCGCCCGAGAAGTGCCATTTTCGGCTTGGGATCGTCACGACGACCGCCCTCACCTACGGTTTTCCCTCGGCCGCCGAGAATGCGCTTTTTTCGGCCCGTTTGCCTTTTGGCTTCGACATTTAATACAGTGGTAGATGAGGAAAGACCACTGTTTACTGTGTCTAAAAATGATTATAGCGGACAGCCGGAAGCCAAATCAAATAAGACGCCACTTAAAGACATTAGACCCCAATCTCATTGATAAGCCGCTTGGTTGTTTTTCAGCGAAAACGTGCCGAATATTGCCAACAATCGTCCCGCTTTGCCAGTGTGATATCAGTAAACCAGTGAGCACTGTTAGCATGCTCAGTGCAAAATAACCCCACATCATTGCAAACTGGAGGTGATACTGGGGGCAGCGAAAATAAAAACTGTCCTTCTGTCCAAAGACACTTTTTTTTTTGTTCTTCTATTCAGTTTTGTTTTTTCGGTCAAATTTTTTTGCATATTGTCCTCATGAGTTAATGTTTCCAATCAATTTGAATTTGTTATTATTTACTGATTTTATTTTTCAGTATCAAATGGTCAAAAATGTACCTTGAGTGTATTTTTACAGTTTGGATGTGACTGATGCGCGTTAAGTCTTTTCTGTTACAAACAAAACAATGTTAATAAAGTTATACTTTATAAGTTGATCTCTGTTATTTTCTCTAATAGAAAAAAAAGGATACAATGTGAGGCAGAGGCGTACTTATAATAGTAATATTATAGACAAATGATACTATTTACAGTGGCGGCAGAGTTGGGGGGGGCGCAAAACATTTACGTCTTCCTTGGGGGAGCGTAACAGAAAATAATTGAGAAGCACTGCGCTAGTCCGTTGCTATCTTAACTTTGTGTTGCTTACTAAATTTATGTTCTTTGATGTGTGCCATTGTTTACTTGGTATAATTTAGCTTTCTATATTGTGTTACAATCTGACAGTGAAAGCTGATGCTGATTCAACATAAATCTGGTAATGTTATTATTGTGGCCTATTGAATATTGTTTCAGAATGTAATATAATTACAATATATTATATACCAATCGAATACATTAAACAGTCAACAAAATATCTCAATGTTGTTTACAATTTCTGGTTTTATTGTTTTAATGTAATTCATGCCCCTGTCAGTGCTTCAGCCTCCTCAAGTTTGGCTCTCACGTCTGGGATCTCCTGACGACACAGGCATTCTCTTGGAAGGGTAATTACTTGAAGGTTTACAGTAACACCTGGAAAATAAAGTTGTTTTGTCATTTATTTTGAAAAATCAAGACCATAAATCATTTATTTAGCCACATTTGGGCTAGCTTTACCGTATTTCGATGGACAGGAGCTGTCCCATAACCTAATACAGTGGTACCTCTACATACGAATTTAATTCGTTCCAGGACCTTGTTTGTAAGTCGAAAAGGTCGTATGTCGAGCAGGATTTTCCCATAGGAATACATTATAATTCCATTAATTCGTTCCAAAGCCTAAAAACACACTAAATTCTTAATAAATACTGCTGGCACTGTTACAAATGGCAATTAAACATAGAAAAACAAATAAGTTATAAATAAATAATTCAGAGTAATATAATAATAAGAAGAAGAATTAATAATTATTCCTGTAAATAATGTAACGAATCGGATTCTAATATGGCGGACACTTTTTACTGTCCCTGAACGCACCGCGAAGCTGACGTCTCAGTGAGATAGGTTGGTGCGGTAGAGATAATACTTTCGTTTTCTTGAGAGCAGTCAACTGCTTAAGACAATGGGCGTTTTGTGTTGGATAAGTTCTTAAATAAATGATAAAAACGTGACGAAGCTGGCGATTTCCTTGGCAATGTTACCACAATGATAATTGTCACCTTAACTTATAAATAATGGCGAACGGTGGTCGGAAGAGGACCACGGAGCTGTATTGTTGAGCCAGTTCAGGGACGCGCACCCCAAGCTCATATTTTTCTATAACTTGCATCTTCATTTCAAAGGTAAGCATCACTTTTTTCCTTGTTTCTCCAACTGTATCAACTTTTTTTGAAAACTGTGTTGATTTCTCACACAAGAAAATCCACCGTGCGTTCGTTTGCAGTGCTGTCATGTCGTCGTATTTCGAGCAACTCGTCGGATGTAGAAACAAATGGCGGCTCAAATTTTACGTCGGATGTCGAAAAGATCGTGTGTCGAAGTGATCGTATGTAGAGGTACCACTGTATCCAGTTTCATATACAATATAAAATATATATATATAAATATATATATATATAAAAATATATACAACCATGTAATCGCAGTCTCTCAAATAGAAAAATCACGATGCTGGACATAGGCTTACCACTCTCCCGTTCATGAAGTGTCGACCTGTCAATTGGCGTCATGACGATGTCTGCTGTTTCAAGTAAATCGTCGTCATCTGACGCCTCAGGTTCGAACATGTAGGGATTAATTGTAGATCATCTTTCCTGGAAGCCTTTGCCATCGATAGCGTCACGAAACGGCGACCCTGAATGATTACCGTAATTTCTGGACTATTGGGCACCCCTGATAACAAGCCTCACCTAGTACATTTTTAAAAGAAAAAACATTTTGTACATACATAAGCCTCTCCTGCCTATAAGCCGCGTGTGCCCACTTAGTAACATGACATATTGACAAAGAAATACAGAGTTTTCAAAATTTTAATAACACACCTTAACTTTTCGTTCCAAACAGCACCAGCAAGCACGGCAGTTATTTAGCAGCGGCACGGAAGTTACATAGCATCTGCACGGCAGTACAGCAGTAATTGGGCTAGTTATTAAAAACATAAAAGTATTTGTTAGCCATCTTCATCTTGCTCCTGTGCACTCAAACCATGGAAATCTTCACCCTCAGTGTCGGATATGAAGACGCTCAGATACACAAGCCACGCACCTACTCAGTCTCTTCTTCGCTGTCGCCTTCAATGTCTCCCATAATGAGGCAAATTCACTCCTGAGCCCGTGCCGTCCTCCTCGTCACGCAGCAGACTGGCCCCTTGAAACCCGTTGGTGATGGCGGAGTTCTTTCTTTCACGCTGCCAGGCTCCCCCGGCATACCTGTGCAATAGCTGCTCTTCGCATGAGGCGAGTCTTGGCAGTCCTGCCAATTCTACTGATGCACAAGGACGACGGTCCGCCACCTCTATTCATGCACAACGTACAAAGTTAAACCACCGGTAATAGTGCAAACTAGCGTCTTCCTCGACACTTATATTCCATGTGTCTCACTCCCACATTCCATGCTCGAGCGCCCCTGGCGGCCGTCAGAAAAATGCACAAATTGGCCGCATCATTGCATACGCCGCAGGATCCAAAATGAGGGGGAAAAGTAGCAGCTTGTTGTCCGGAAATTACGGTAGATTTGGTGGAAATATCATATCATATCATGGTGGAAAAAACATTGTTAACATTAACATTGTTGTTGCTGCTATGCTAGCTGTGGATACTCTTCTGTTGCGTCGGGGAATTTACGTCACACTTCAGAGTTTGGTAAGGGACCATTAACGGCGTGTAAAAAACCTAAAAAGACGCAAATTATCCTTGCAATTACGCGTGAATAATGACATGGTTGTTTTGACGAACTCATCCAAAGTTTATATTAGTAAAATTACACCAAAGTCCGAAAAGCTCTTCAGCTGCCCTTTAATGATATTATGGACTGAAGATGATGAAATCCCTAAATCGCTTTCTATTATACGCTAGGAACATTGTTTTTAAACTTATTATTTTCTCACGTACTTGTTAACAAATTGGTGAACCTCGCCTCACCGTTGCATGTGAATGACTGAGCAATTCAGGGACTCTTCTTTTATACCCAACCATGGCACCGAATTGTTCCCAATTAATCTGTTCATCTGTGGTGTAGGAGCGAATCGAGCTATTGTTAAGTCCAGGGTATTATACTTGTTGCACGGTGTAATGTCACGTGATGCGATGTAAGCAGCTCAAATGAACATGTTTTCAAGTTAGGCAGTTCAGATGAAGCTAGCTCTGGTGGAAGCGAGACAGTTTTTTGACCAGCAGTAGCAGCTTAGCAGCAGTAAAACAGCAGTGCAGCAGTGCAATGAATGTCTTCTTTCTTTTCATTTTAATTAAAAAGTTAAACACAAATTCATCCTGTCGTCTCCTGCGTCAAGACTCATCGTTTGCCTGACTTCAAGCTGCTTTTTTGGGAATATTGCACCAATATGCGGGATATTCCAAAAGGTGTTTAATGAGAATTCCTCGACTTTGTCACTCTTTTGTGCAACTTGTCCCAACTTTTTTGGAATGTGTTACAGCATAAAATTTCAAGTTAATGATTGTTTGCTACAAACAATTGAGTTAATCAGTTTGTACATTAAATGTGTAGCGCCTTTTATTAAATATAGGTTTAACATGATTTGCAAAATATAGTATTCTATTTGTACACGTGGTCCCCGGGTACGACGTACCCGACTTACGCCATTTCGACTTAAAGATGCCGAAGTCTTGTCCGCTATTCTGTCTCCATTCGTTTTTTTTGGTTCTTTTTTTAGTCTCGTAAACAGTACCTAGTTCTTGCCATGCGTCCTCCCCTAGCAGCGTCGCCACCATCCTGCAGTTCGTGACGGCGTCAGGTCCCACCCGCTGTCATCTCCAGCTTTTATGTGTCCACCCGAGAAAGAGAGTCACGATGTTGGCTCCAACCTCCAGTTCACCTCTGACCGCCGACAAAGTGCCTTTTTCAGACTGGGCTCAAGCAACCACCCGCTGTCATCTCTGGGTCTCATGTGTCTGCTCGAGAAGCGCCCTTTTCGGCTTTGGAGAGTAATGATGCTCGCCCCAACCTCAGGTTCTTCCCATGACGCCTTTTTTGGACTTGCCACTTCCTTGTTCTCATGCTGCTGCTGCTGCTTCTCCCCCGGCGCCAACTCCTCTTGTGAGTCCCGACCTGGTTTTTTGAGTTCGGACGGCAGCTTGCATTAAGAGTGGCGACCTGAGCGGCCACAATATTTCACCCTTCTCTCACCTCCTTACTCTTTCCAAAGCGTCCTTTTCTCTCAGCAAAGCGACTCACCTGCAATATATATATATTTTTTTTGAGCCCGAATAGTCATTCAATATAACGGCATTTAACAAACGTACCTCACAGTACAGTGGTACCTCGATATACAGTACGATCGCTTCGACACATCTTTTCGACATCAGACGCAAAATTTGACTCGCTATTTGTTTCTACCTAGTGTAAGTTTTTGGGCTTTGGAACGAATTAATGGAATTACAATGTATTCTTATGGGAAAATCCTGCTCGACATACGACCATTTCGACTTACAAACAAGGTCCTGGAACGAATTAACTTCGTATGTAGAGGTACCACTGTATCTTATTTTTTACCTGATCGTATGAATATAATGTATAATACATGTTTTTGGACAGTTATTTTGTATTTAGTGTTACTTATAGGGTTAATTCTGAATGCTGGTTACATCACCAGCCCAGGAACGAAACTCATTCATAACCCGGGGACTACCTGTATTTATGTTTAATACAACGTCCTGACATCATTGATCAGTGTTGTACTTTAAAAGGGTCATAATTATAGATTTTTTTTTTTTTTTAAATAACTGGGTCTCTTGAGTTACTTCCTACTCTTCAAATAGGACAGTTTTATAACCGACAACAGTGTTTCTTAAGCACTTTACAGCAAGTAACACCAATTTAAAAAAATAAAAATTCTTAGCACTCTGAGTAATGCTATCATGGAAAACATTGAAGTAGAATAGTGTAGTACAACATGTTGAAAATAAATAAATATAAACTTTTTTTTTTTAATAAAGCAAAGGTTTTATCTATATTCATAAGCCACAGTATGAAGATTAACACTGCGCTTGTTCAGTGAATCTTTTTACAGTGTAAATTGAATACAACTGAAATGCATCTGATAAATACACAATAGCGAATTAAGAAAAGAAAAAAAAAAAAGATAATTTTAACGATTTATTTATTTAAGATTCGGCGTACCGCTACAGGGAGCTAGGGCACCACTGGTGGTAGTGGTAGCACACTTTGATAACCCCTGACCGCGAACATCTTTAGGCGTCTATTATTTTCTGTCTAACTGCAACAAAACAGTGGTACTAATTAGAGATGTCCCGATCGAGATCGGGTCCGATCACGTCATTTTCAAAGTATCGGAATCGGCAAAAGAATATCGGCTATGCCTTTAAAAAAAATTTTTTTTTTTTTTATTAAATCGTTTTCTAATTGTATTTAACGTTACAGACATAATATGTTACACTCACCTAGAGTCTTTAGTTTAGGCTTAAGGTAGGGTTATCAGATTTATCCCAATAACGGTGGTAATTAATTTTTTAAAAAATGTATAACGTTAAAATATTTAACGCAATTAATGCATGCGCTGCACGACCCACTCACGCATTGTCGCGCTCAATCTGTAATGGCGCCGTTTTACCTACATAGAGAGATAAAAGGCAGCGTAAAATGAGTAGAGTGAATTTTGGCAGCTTTTGGAGCCTTTTTTTAATTGGCTAAAGCCTTACAATCCCTCTCCCTATGATTAGAAATATCATGGGAAGCAATGTGGGGAAGCAAGGTAGCAATCGATCTTTTTCTTAACACCTTATGTTATTTCCCAACGCAGAGAAGATATATCAGTTGGTAGCACGACGCACAGTCATGGTTCCAATTCCCATCATGCATTTGGGCATGGCCACAGTATCATTTACTGCAAGCTCAACAAATACACTAGATGGCAATATTTAGTCACAATATACAAAGTCACAAGTCTTTCTATCCGTGGATCCCTCTCACAGAAAGAATGTTAATAATGTAAATGGCATCTTGAGGATTTATTGTCATTATAAACACACAGTACTAATGTACTGTATGTTGAATGTATATATTCGTCCGAGTTTTATTCATTTTTTTCTTAATGCATTGCCAAAATGTATATGGTCGGGAAAAATTATCGGTAATGATTGGAATTGAATCGGGAGCAAAAAAAAGCCATCGGATCGGGAAATATCGGGATCGGCAGATACTCAAACTAAAACGATTGGATCGGGAGCAAAAAAACATGATCGGAACAACCCTAGTACTAATTATCTATATGCCAATTTCAAGCATCTGACCACTTACTGGATAACATTGTCTGAAACATCATCATGTAGAGCAGGGGTCTCCAAACTGGTCCTCAAGGGCCGCTGTGGGTCCTTGTTTTTGTTCCTACCGATCGAGCACAGATTAGAATAGAAACAGTTTAACCAGTGAGGTTTCTGCTTAAGCAAGCAGCACCAGATTGCAATCAACTGATTACACTTTACACTTGTAAGACACCAGATAGGTGAAAAGGTGTCATCTTGTTTTGTTAAAATGAAATCCTGCACCCACTGCGGCCCCATGTGAAATAGTTTGAAGACCAGTGGTGTAGAGGCACTAGCATCTAAAACAACCTCGTAGTGTGATTTAGACACTTTTTCACTTTCAAGTGTTGCTACATTTTCTTACTCTTTAGCTCTGTGGTAGGGCCTTGGGAGAGAAGGAGCCGTCAAGTCTTGGATGCTGAAAGGCACGTTCTGGTTCAGCCACAGATGCCAGTATGTTCCCTCCCAGCCTGTCACATTTGATTGAGTTCCTCACTTTTCTCACGTTAGGATCAAGGTCTGACACATTTATCACATTCTGTCAAGGCTTTCAATGGATGAACATGGATTTTATGATTTAATAATAAAAGGAACAACTATGTGTTGAACTGTTTATTAATCTGGTATTTCATGCTATCCTAAATCCAATGAGAGAGGAAATGTTTCAAATAAAGCTCAAAATCCGACTTCTAGATAAGATCAATCTGCTCAAAAAATATAATGTGTGTGTTTTCAGAGGCAGGCTCCCCTGCCCATCCCCCAACCCACCATCAAAATGTTTGTTTGTTTTATTATTATAATTATTATTATCATCATTATTATTCATTCCCCTTGTACATCAACTCAAAATATACAAGCACTTAATTTGCAACAGACATTGAACCAGGAAACTTACCCATGCATGTAAAACCATTGAACTCCTTTCAAATAGTCCTGTTGAAAAAAGAAGTGATTGATGTTACCACTGCCTTCATCCTAATCTGTGATGTGAGATAAAAAGTGGCATCCTAAACGTAATGCTAAAATGCCTACTCATGCGTGCACACATACAGCCCAGCTGATTGTCAGTGAGTCACTCAATGGAACACGTCATATGAAATGTGCAGGCTCGTACATTTGTGTGTCTGTGCCGCAGCGAAGTCAATGAGCGCAAAACTCCATTATGTGCATGTCTTTACTTGTGAGTCACCCAAGTGTTCAGTCAACACTACTACCTGCCTCTGACGCACAAACAAAGGCACTTAACCCTTTCACTGATGTGCATTGATTTGAGGCTCACCTTTCCTTCTTTTCCACACTTTGAACAAGTAGTATGTGTAAACAGGATGTCTCACTGCTCTCCAGTTGGTGGCTGCTTTTCAAAGCGTTTTCTAATCATTGGCAGATGCAAGGGCGTAGGTTTGCATTGGGATGGTAGGGACATAACTACCAACTTTTCACGATGCTCAGATTGTCCCCACCAACCTTCAAGCAATCTTATATGCATTATATAATGAGTTCAGTTATACAGGTAATTTAGATTGTCTTCCCATATGTTGTAAGGCTAGAATTGACCGTACCATTATTAAGTGAATGATTTTCATTATGTTACTTCCATTACATTACATTTACAACTTACATTAACCCCTTTTCACTTGCTGAATGCGCCGGTCCATTTTTTTCCTCCCTTAAACGCACGTTTGGTTGGCTGATGACTCGACCCATCCCCATTACACACATGCACGCTCACACAGCCCCGACAGAAATACATTTTCGACAACATGCCGCCTCCTCCGCCCCCTTCAAAGAGGAGCGATATTAGAAGTTTTTTTGTTGTTGTTTTTGTTTTTTTCGGCCAGCAGCAGCCACTAATTTAAAAAGACACCCATGTTGTGGAGGTGGGAAACACACCACTAATTTTGCTACTGAAAGTCCGACCTGTATCAGAGTTATCAAAACATTAAACCAGGTGAACTTGTTAACCTGCAAAACTCGAGTAGGAAGATGCTTAGAGAGAAGTGTCCTACTGTTTGTGTTTTCCACTGTTAACGTTAAATAAACTGTGAGGAATGTAGGGACCTATGCTGTAAACTATAGAACCAGAAAACGTTAGTAAGAAGCTGCTTACAGAGAGACGGTTGCTGCGTAACCTAATATGTTGCTCACACAACTCAACATACTGTACATACCACATTACCCACGCTACCCACATTAGCGTTGCGATCGATTGGTCGATCGTCATCGATGTAATGGGCACCCCGGATTTAGCATATCAATTAATTGGCTTCGCGTTGTTTTTTTTTGTTTTGTTTTGTTTTGTTTTGTTTCTTAATGTCATGGTATAGTACTTTCCTGCATTTTATTTATCATGGACCATGTTTGTCGTTGTTGTAAAGCACTTTGAAGACATTTCAGGTTTTTGTAAAAGGCTATAGAAATAAATGCGATTGATTGATATTCTTGAGAAATGTAACCCTGCCCTCCATTCACCCAATCTGTTTGGTCTTATTAATTTTTCATCCCGAGCAAAAAGTGTACATGCAGGTTATGCTTTTATATTGTCCCTACCTATGTTGAGACCAAACCTACGCCCTTGGTCAGATGTTATTCAGATATCCTTGCCAAATTATTCACAGGCCAATGCAGCATCTCTCTACATACAAATTATCTTTGAAGTCTCTATCTTACAAGATGAAACATTGAAAATATATCCCACCACATTTATTTATTTTTTTACATTCTTTTGTGACGCCCGCAAAGGAGAATAGTGAGGAAAATCATGGAAGCAGAACTTCAGCAGTCTGACACAAGGATCTATTGCCTTGGTACAATTTGAGTAATAAAATTAATTTCACCTAGAACCGGTGTTGAACATACTATTATATAAAAAACACAAACTGGTAAAAACAAACTACTATACATGGGTTGTTTTGCTGCCTGCCAACAAAAGAAAAGTTATTCAAGCTATACTTGTAAAATATCCCTAGGTGACAGTATTGCTCTGCAAAAAAATCCCATTTTCTTTCCGTGGAAAAGCACCTTCTCCATTTCAGGAATTTGTGGGGAAGGAAATGCAAACAGATCAACAAGAATTGGTTCTAAAGGTGACTATGTAATCCCCTTTAGAAACAGTGTCATTAGTTAAGACACTTTTTATGTTCAACCTTCTCACACCTAGAATTCAATATCAAACACGATACGTGAACTCCCGACTCTGATCGTTTTTAGCAAACGTCTTATAGCTTGGCAATTAGAAGACAACACATGATTCCAAAACCTGCCCAAATGTGTACATTTGTTTAAATGTTAGTCCTATTATTTATCTTAATAGTGCTTCTGTCCTATTATTGTTTCCTTCTGTGTTTTTACAAGCACTTTTGAAGACTAACTATTCTACTTGTCTCTACTGTTGTTATATTGATTTTACTACTTTTAGTTGCTGAGATCAACCTGCCAAAGTGACTAAAGATAGGAATTAGCATCTATAACCTTATGCACAGTTTAGTCATAACATGACATGTCAATAAAGGAAAATAAAACTATAAACTATATAATGATTCAATTAAAACTGTTTTGCACATTTGCTAAGAAACTATTGTGTTTTATGAATTCAAGTTGCATGAAAGTACAAAATTGCTGCCTGCATAACAGTGGTAGTTCTCTTTCTCATTGCCTTTTGTGATGTATTCACACTGTCAGTAAAAGAGTTTGCAATGCTTTTCTATAATTATTTACTTCATGGATCAACTATATATTAATAATCCATTGGTATGTTCTATTCTCATTAGGGTTACCCATGAGCTGGACACCATTGCTGACTTTACCCAAGAGATTTGGCATTCTTCATGCTATCCTTCCCAAAGATTTCTTATATTTTGGGGCTTTTACCTGTGTGCTTTATAAGCATTCACCTATCCATTCTTACTTTTTCTATACAGCAGGTCAATTCAGAGCACCCTTTGCATTTATACTCATGGGCAAATCAGAGTCTTCATGGATGTTTTGGGCTGTTGGAGAATGTCAAAGTGCCATCTATAATTTACTGTCACACAAAGACTATTACGAATGATCTTATCCCTCCCCATCCTGTTCCCATCGACTGCCCATCGACTGTTGTCAAATGATAGCCTGTCCATGGTTGTGATGCAGGGGGCATTTTCTTTCTTAGAGGAAATTTCATGTGAAATAGATCCCCACACCTGCTCCTTTTCCTCTCTCCCTTAAAAATCAAACTGAAACCTTCAACTACTTTGACGTTTTAGACATTATTGCCTGAAGCAGTCATTGGGTTCATCACTGCTCCTACTGATAAGCATCACATTTTACCTTCATTTCCTGCTCGGATGAAATGAAACTGCAAAGCCGTTACATGCTTTATTGGTATATAAAGAGTAAAGCCATAATCAAAACATTCTCTAACAGAAAATCAATCTACAATGATGGAGATACAGAGTCATCATCCACAACAGGAGGCATTGATTAAAAATTATTGGATATATTGTTTGCAGTAAATTTAACTTTTAGAACTTTTAAATGCCTTAGTCATTATTTAATATGTATCAAAGCAAAAAAAAAAAAAAAAAATACACGTGTAGCATAAATAAACAACATAAAAGCAACTCGTATAACCACTGTCGAATCATCCAGTCTTTGTAAGATTTAATCGAAATGTCCAAACGTGTTTTCTAACATCACGCATTCGCATACCTCTCAAGTTGTACGGTTTCGGCGTAATTTGTACAAGTGAGAAGTGATTTTTAAATGTGTACGCCGTACGTTCAAAATCTGTACGTTTTTCGTGCATTACGTTTTTTTTTCTCCTTTTGGATTTTTTCAACGAGACATTGTGCGTTACTATGTGTTACTACGCTGGTTGAATGACGCGAGAAAAGTCAGAGACACGGAGAGAGAAGAGTGTTTGTTGTGACGCTGTAGCAAACGCGATGCTAGGCAAGATGGCTCCAATATTTCCTGACTGTAGCCGATAGCTTACTATCTACGCCTAGATATAACATGCATATAGAACTACATGCGAAATGACAGACTCGGCGGCGTTAGTAAACAGCTGTCATCTTAAAGCAGTAGACTTCTCAGGTAGGCTCTGTTGTAGAGAACCTTCCTAGCGAACCTAAGTAACTTTTTATCTAAAATGCTCCTAAATCGACAAAACTTAACTTAAATCTATTTTTAAATGATGAAACAGTTTTAAAACTTTCACATGTCGAAAGTAGACAGAAGGGAAGTAATGTAAAAATGGGATCAATTTTAACAACAGTTGACTCACATCATTAAATGACTTCCAAACCCAACAAAGGTTACTATGTTTTTTGTTTTGTTTTGTTTTGTTTTGTTTTGTTTTGTTTTTGAAAAACATGGGGGAAAAACATGAACGGTAACACCAGTTACTTTGCCAAGTAACTAATTACTCTTACATTCAGGTAACTAAGTTACTAACTCAATTACTTTTTGGGAGAAGTAATTTGTAGCTAATTAATTACTTTTTAAAAGTAAGATTAACAACACTGGTCATAAAGATGAAGTCTGCAGAATGAAAAGTGACGAAAGGGGAGATTTTATTCTACCAATTTGTTGCCGAACACAATTTGTCTGCAACTATTGCTGATCACTTCTCAGAATTAGCAAAAGAAATGTTCCCTGACTCATAGATTGCATCGGTGGCACAATTTTATCAATTGACCTTTTTAATTTATAATTGGACACACTAACGAACTACCTTCAAGTCAATTTGAATTGCGAGCTAAAGTGCAGCCATCAAAAGACATGATAGAAATTGCCAAAAGTGCTACATACAATTATAATAAAAGTCACTGTTAAATTTTAATAATCATAATGTAGCTGAATATATTGATTGTTCTTTGACTGCACCAGGTTATATGTTACAATATTACCAATAAATTCATATTATTTTAAAAATTGAGTTTTATTTTTGTTTCATATTGCACGCTATACACAACATTGTAAGATTAGTCACCAATTTGTAAGGGCATACGTCACTATTTGTAAGATTGCCAAAGGCCTCGGGGTGACAGGTATGCGTTTGTGTTTGGAGCGTGAGAGAATGTCCAATGAGATATAGTACAGTATTCGTGCCCGCGTGAATGTGAAATCTCGCCATCAAGGAAGCAATTGTCAGTGAGCATGGTACATTCCCACCCGATGCAATCAGATAAGGACCCGATTGATGGGTTCAAAAACGTCAACGTTAGTGTTGTTGTCTCTTTTGTGTGCTCGGCACACATCCCTATAGTCGAGTTAAATCCAATCCATGTTTAATTCATATTGCTGTTCAAGTGAACATCAGCAGTCCATTTCACATTAATGACTTCCGAAAATAACACGCAATGGCCTCCCACTGTGACGCACTGGTAAACGCGCCGTGGCAGGTGGGAGGGAATGCGCGCACAGTAAAAGCGCAGCATCATCTCATCAACTTCACACATATAACTTCTGCCCTTTCTGTACATTTTATTTTCACGTTTGGATAGTTCAAGTGCAACGATCAGCCATTAAATGTCATAATCGAATGGTAAGCTTCTCCCATTACCATATAAGGAAGGATAGACGTTCCTGGCTGCTATAGGCCAAGCATTGCAGCCTGCTGGGAGCCTGCACTTTAACGCCTCCGCTGCTGAATTTTATTGGGTGCCTATAATGCAAATGGGGGACTTTTGAGGAATAACCGTGGTGTTAATGTGAACATTAACGCTTTGACAGCCATTGACTGTAAGAGGCTGGCAGCGATCCTCCCAGTCCAAATGGATTGGACGTCTATCACCGTCAATAAGGGTTTTTATTCACCCCCAAAACAACTAATAATCCGTGAATGCTATAAAGATAGATACATGTTAGTTACTGCAAATGAGAATATTTAAGCACAATTTATGTTAACACCTCTGTTGGTGCAGGCGTGTCCCTCCTCCCGCGGTCAGAAATAGCCTGCTGGATGCTGACCTACATCTCACACAACACGATGAAAATCTACCAGAAAATTGGCGCGACACGGTGCCAAGAGAAATGTCATCCCCGCGTGTGACCTTGACTTTTCATTGTCGTGCGCACACAATTGCGACCCGCCCCCACGTTCAATGATTCAAGGCAAAGGAACTGTATAATCATCACTGATGCGGGTTCATATCCCCCGCAGTTAAATTGATCCATGCGGTTATTTCGTCACAGATAAGACATTTGATCCAATTACCGGTATTATACGTTCGTGTATTATTTCAATAGATGAATGCGGTGGACATTTGTTTTGCACGATTAGGCGGTTCTCGCGCATGGATATTAAAAAAAAGAACGCTGTGAATGTACAACACGTTTTGTTGTAGACGTGCAACGCTCATAGGCCATGACAGATAATCTATTCATGGCACCCTCTTGCAGTATCACAACACTCGTCCACGGAGCCGGGGAGCTTTTTTGACGCGTTCAATGTCTCCCACCAGCTCGTATTTTTGAACACCATTGACCCCGACTGTTACTGGGGGATGAAATGAACGACAATGTGTTGAAATTGAACATTTGAAAATTAAAATAGTTGTATTATAAACTTAAAACATTCAAATTACCGTTATACATTGATGTACGAGTTTTATACAAGGGCGTAAGTTTGGTCTCAATATTAGTAGGGACGATATAACAGCATAACCTGCATGTACAATTTTGCTGGGGACGGGACATTAATAAGACCAAACATATTTGGTGAATGGGGGTCAGGGCTACAGTTCTCGCCAATATGAACCTAATTAATTGATAGGCTAAATGATTAATGCAAAATAAATCTGTATTGACCTATACTAACTTTCACACTGCAAATTTATAACGAGTCTTCAGCCAATCAAACGTGTGTTTCAGGGAGGAAATGGACTGGCACACTGAACAAGTGAAAAGGGGGTCAGTGTAAGTGAACATAATGAAAGTACTGTATTTGATTTATTAATGGTAGGATCAATTCTATCCTTACAACACATAGGAAGACAATCTAAATAACCTATATAAGTGAAGTCATTACACAATGCAAATAAGGTTGCTTAAAAGTTGGTGAGGATAATTTGAGCATCCTGAAAAGTTGCTAGTGTTATGTCCCTACCGTCCCTATGCAAACCTACGCCCTTGGTTTTATATGTCTGTGCCCAATTACTTTTCATCGCATGTTTTTAGTAAATAAAAATACAAGTTTATAAAAATCATAATTTTTTGGCATGCCCTTGTGAGTAACATCATGACTTTCTTGTTGGCAATTTAATAAATGGTTAGTTTAAATTGTCTAGATCGTGGTCCTCAACGTAATTTTCTTTTATACCCTTTCCTGACGTTTTACTGCTTACAATTGCCTAACTTTGATGCATGCAGTGTGATTTTAGTTCGCAGTCAGTGTGTAACTGTGGGACAGAATGATTGTCTGTTTCTAAAGTTATGTAAACCCTGTGACTGATGACCAGTACATGGTGTAATTTGCCTTTTGCTATTTAGATGCTCATGTCATTATGTCTTGGTCGTTTTGTACAATACAATTAGTTGCAGCTTTTTCAGTTACATCACAGCCAACCCGGATTACCTCGACTGTGCATGTGTGCCATAGAGAAGGCAACAGCATCAGTGGGAGGCTGCTGTCGATTCATCCTGGCTTTGAATGTGATTTGAAATGCAGCTCACCAAAGTGGTTATTTGGAGTGGCACTGTTGCCCGTCAATCTGAAATGTAATCCCATTTGGATGGATGGCGAGTGAGGGTCCTTCAGGTGCGTGGCTTATTTACAGTATGAAGGCCCAAAATTTGGTGTCACCGCCTGAAGAGGAGTGAGGTTTGACAATACCACCGTGTGACGTGGGATTTGATCAGAATCAGATTGATTGTAAAGCTGTGATTCTGTTGGTAACTGCTACAGTACACAATCTCAGATACATTTGCAATATATATATACAATATATACAATTTAAACCTCACTCTTTAGAACCTCAAAATACAGTGCTGACCCCTAAGTTAGCGATTGGGGCGTTTTACCTAAGTTGTCATTTCACTTGACTTCCGACCACATTTTCATGGTGCCATGGAGTAGGGAAGACCCTGTGTGTGTGGGGGGGGGGATTGCAGAAGCGCATAAATGCAAGAAAATGCCAAGAAATGTAGTGTAATTTTTTTCCTCACATCAAGTGGTATTTGATTAACCATTAATAAATGAACAGGTGTTTCACTGCATTCAGCAAACAAGCCAACGGTGACTTATGTACAGTATGAGAATGAAGGGAATAGATTTTTCACATGTACCTTGGAAGTTTTATTTTACATAACTGCCTTTTTTAATGATGGTAGATCTAACAACAGAGGAAACAGTAGTGTCGGAATGCTCTTGTCAAAGAGTCAAAAACAGTACTGGACTTAAATGGTTCAACCTCAGTGTGATTGTAAGGAAAAAAGACTTGGTGAAACAGCAAATACCTTTTTTCATATGTTGGTAACTCCCACTATCATCTTGATGACAGCAATTATCATTGTAGTGAACGGAAAGTTGTGGGAGGTAAATACAAGACCAAGCGAGAACAGCCCAGAGCAAGGAATGTCTGCTTACTCTACGATGAACAAATCTGGCTTTTTCAACCAGAAAGAATTCATTTGCAAACAAAATTCAAACAAAAACATTCCGTAGTGAAAATTCTGCGCTCTTCAACTGACTGAAACAGGCCATCTTTAGCTGGCATTTTGAAAGAAATCACAAAGACAGGAAAGTTATTGTTATCTTTATAACACTGACAAATCTAATTTTGAGTTTGATTCCATTTCATATTGAATTTTTTTAACAAATATAAGTTATAACTTGACCGTGACTTTGAGCTAAATGAGCAAAGTTCGCTATTTTTTCACTGTGCGTTTAGAAGCATTCGTAAACCTGCTTTACACTCCCCTACTTGCACAAGATTCTTAGAGACACTACCTTCAATTTAACACATGAACAAAGATTGGTAATACACTGATAGTTTTGTAATACTGTAAAGCACATTTTGATGGTCTGGTCCTAGGTCTTGTCTTAGTATTGACTCCTAAACGTTTTGGTCTTGGACAGCGTGTTAGTGAGTGCAACACAGCGAAAAAGCATCACAATACAGTGGTACCTCTTAGAGGGATGGGTGGCACTCAGCCACACAAGATGGAGCAATAACTGGTCTGTGATGCCCTTAGATGTCCGGGGCTGCACGTGCGCCACACTGAGCGGACTAGCAGGTGCCAACCCAAAGCCGAGAGGCATGGGTAACCCTTTTGCACCCCGCTCGTGATATGGACTGGACATAGGATCGCTTCGACACACAATCTTTTCAACATCCGACGTAAAATTTGACCAGCCATTTGTTTTCTATATCCGCCGACATGCTCGAAATACGACGATTTATGACAGCACCGCAGTTTGTTTTCCCTTGTTGTTTTCACAGCTGATTTTCTTGTTGGAGAAATCAAAATGGGTTCCAAGAATGTTAATGCAGGTGGTGAAATAATGAAAAGGTGAGGCTTAACATTGCAATGAACATTGAAGTGATAGAAAAATATGAGCGTGGTGCGTGTGTGCATACACTGGCTCGACAATACAAAAAAATACATCTCGAAGGTCCTCCTCCGACTTCCGTTCGAATTATTGAGGTAACATCGCCAAAAAAATCGCCAGCTCTGTCAGGTTTTTAATAATTTATTTCAGAACTTGTGCAACACAACATGCCTACTGTCCGCCGCAGCTGAACAAAGTGAAAGTAAAAAGTTCCTCTCTCACTCTGTCAAGTCCGCCACGCGGTGCGTTCAGGTACTCCACGCAAAACACATCCCCCACATTAGAACCCAATTCTTTACATTATTGCAGGTATTATTATTATTATTGGTTGGTGTTGATGTTATATAGCGCTTTTCCACCTTTCAAGGCTTACGATTATTATATTATTATTACGATTTTTATTCACAATTTATTGGTTTTGCTCTGTCTAATTGCTATTTGGAATTGTACCAGCAGCATTTATTAAGGATTTAGTGTAGGTTTTCGGGCTGTGGAATGTGTTTTTACATTGTAATGCCCTCGATGAAGACTTCACTCGCTCTTTTACAACCAGCGATCACAGAATGCACATTCATACAAGAGCTTCTATTGCCATACATTCCATACACACACAATTTAGCTGCCATTCAAGCTTAAGTCATCTACTGCCATTGTGCCCATAGATGTCCATCTGTTTGAACAGGGAGGGGTGGCAGTGATCACTGTCATAGGCATCATAGCACATCAAAGCTAGAGAGAGGACAGTGTTATTGCTTAGCCCACCCACGGACACGCTTTGCCCACCCAAAGAAAACTGGATGTAGTACTAACGGCAGTCTGGGCACCGCGTATGGTATCCCATTCATATAGTAGTGATGTGTTCTAAGTTTTAACCTTTGCGTTGTTACCTCCTCTTTCACCTTAAAAAAAAAAATGAAATGAAATGTTGGTTTTGTTACTAAGGGGCGCTACACACATTTAAGCATATTTTTATTTATCTATTTTTTAAATATGATTTTTTTTTTTTTTTTTAACATTTTATCAGTTTTTACCAGTGTGCACCTGACTGTTGAGTTTGGTGAGTTTTGAACTATTCTGAGTGGGTCAAAGTAGGGCTCAAAGCGTCGGTGGGACAAAGAATGACTCCTAGGGGGCGCTTGGCGCTACATAGTGTATTTGGAATTTGTCTTTACACGGTATCAAAGATTGCACTTGTCTTGACCTGATTTTGTCTGATTTTGGTGCATTTTGAAGCATTCTAAGGGGGTCAATTTGAGCTCAAAGGGGCTGCGGAACAAAAAAATAACTATAATATCAATAATAAAACCGAGGAAGTACAATAGGTTACCTAAAAAAAAAAAAAAAAACATTGTCACCTGCATGTCCAAACTGTACTGTTATGAATGTGTTCTAAGTCAAATAAAATAAAATCAACTTTTGTCTGTTTAAACCAAATCACAGCAACAGGTATCTCAAGGAGAAAACAAAACATGTTTTAAGGTGTAGTAACCCTACGCTGGATTTCGACCAACTTCAGCATTGTAGCTTATTTTTTGCCCCCGAGGTAGGACTAATGCACACCCACACCTGGCATCCTGGTAACACCACTGACTTGAATGTTGGTCATGAATGATCCGTGGCTTTAAAGGATTATAGACACCTAAATCAATTTTGATTAAGAGCTGGCAGGGAATGATCATTGGGGGGGAGGGGGGTTACGATCGGACGTGTCTCACCGTCAATTGCAACCAACAGTGTTTTCAAAAATCTCGATTGTTTTTCCAAATTGCTAAAATTCCAACTGTCCGTGAAATCAGCATTCAAACTACCACGCCCCCTTGTGCCCGCCTCCTCCTCTGGCGTCACACAAACGGCTATTTGCATGAAGTGCTTTTGGCCGCAGCTTCCACTGCTGCAGAAGAGCTGGGTGTCCGAGGGGAAAGCGAGGGAAGCGGAGGAGTGTTCTTGTGCGTTTTAATTTGAAGGATATAAGGTGTCTGCAGTCAATCGCAACGAAGGGATTAAAAAAAAAAAAAAAAAACCGACGAAACGCTACAATTGAATGTGAAAATGGAGCTTCCCGCCGCGGGAGAGCATGTCTTTGCGGTGGAGAGCATCGAGAAGAAGCGTAGCCGGAAGGTTAGTCACATGGAAATGAAGAGTTCCTCTTCGCTCCCGATTTTAACATGTTCTGGCGACGCGTGATGTTTTAAGACGACCCGAAGAGTGTTTTTTATCGCTGCTTATGCTGTTTATTTGTTCACTTACAGGGAAGGGTTGAGTACCTGGTCAAGTGGCGTGGATGGTCCCCAAAGTAAGTGACCCCTTAAACGTCAGCAATGATTAATGCAATTACCACGCATAATTGTGTGGGATCACGGGCGATCGCTTGTTTTCACGTTGATGGATGCTGTTTACAATGAATACAAAACACAATGTCCCCATTTATGACATGTCGCTGCACCTTAATTTGACATTCATTTGCAGGCCTTTCAAAGTTACTTTTACTTTAGTTATTTCTGGATTCATTCACGAGTCTGTGCCTCAGCACATTGTGTAATATAAGTTCTAACCTGCATCTTTAAATTAAGATTTTTAGTCATTTGGGTTTTGCTTAGACTGTTTTCAATTTGCCTTATTTGTCCATTGTCTTCAACAAGGTATAGTACCTGGGAACCCGAAGAGAACATTCTGGATCCAAGGCTGCTTGATGCCTTTGAAGACAGGTACATTTTGTTTTGTTTTAAGAGTTGGTCAAACCAGCCTTACAAGTGTCGAAGTCCTTATTCAGCGTGCATTAACAGGACAAAACATGTTTAAACTCACAGTTCCCTACTTTTCCTGTTTTCAATAAGATACTTCACAAGTGTCAATCGTCAACAGGTTTTAAGCAAGATTCTGTTGTTGTAGCATAAACTTTGTGGCTGTGCAAAATCCACAGAAATCCCATGCTGACGATAAACTGACCTCATCATGTGTCAGTTATTCAACACCATCATAAGGATTGGATTAGGATTAAAAGTGGTGTCATCAGTAGGTTAAAGTCAGGGGCACAAAGTGGAGCATCTACCGCCCTTTTGTCACATGATTGTGCTTTGCATGTCAGCGTCAGGTTAGCATGCTTGAGTGCTGCCTGCTGTCCTGCCATGCGGTCAGCACATGCACCTGCGACAGTTTCTGCAAAACATGGTTCACTCATACATTTACTTTATCACTTTTTTCCCCATCTTCATTCTTAAGATACTAAGAAACATTGGTGTTGCAATATGGCTGTTTTGCAAGCATTACAGTTTGTGGTAGTTCCACTGTAGTTTGGGGGCACTGAACAGGTCATGCTGATGCAATTTTGAAACTGCATAAGGAGGAGAGTTCAGACTAATATCTACTTAGTCTTGGAGGAAGATGGAGACTTTGTGCTATACATCTTGTCTTCATTTTCCAAACCTATTCGAATTGTACACAGTTTTGTTAAAACTTAGTGGATTCATAAACCGCATTATCTTTAAATGTTAAAATGTGAACAACTTCCTTGTGCATCGTTTTAGTGGAGGGCCTTCTGTGCTTCACTTATGGCTAACTGCTAAAAAGGTTTGTTCCATGACTGACTGGCCTCCTAAATGTGGAACTGAATATTTTAAATACATATTGTGTTAACCTGTCACTGGCCTTTTTTCAAAACCTGTGTGTTCTTTCACACACTGCAACCTTTCAGGCACAGGTCACACGTTAACATGGACATCACTCTCCGTCTGTTTTAGCAATTACCTCCCTCTCTCGCCCTCACTCTCTCGCTAAAGGAGAGATTTTATTGAAACTAATTGCATGTCTCTCCGGGGAGCCAAATTGTCCGAATGCCAGGCTATGAAAATACACTGAGTCGTCACTGTAATTAGATGTGAGGGAGGAGGATGGGGGAGGGGACTGACATCACTTCTGTCTGCAGTATTGAGTTACTTCTGTAGAGAGAAGAGTATAGCGAGGAGGGGGTCAGCAATGGCCTATACCTCAGTTCCTGATACAGTCACAAAAACAGTGCTTTCCTTAAGAGCCTGCTGTTTCTTTCTCCTACAGGGAACGTCAAGAGCAGCTAATGGGCTATCGTAAGAGAGGACCGAAACCCAAACACCTTCTGGTTCAGGTAAGAAAACAGTCTGTCGATGAAGAATCCTATTCATTAAAATGTGAAGACTAACAGATGAGCTCAGTTTGGCGAGTCACTTTCTGACAACCCACTAAAATGTAATTAGTCTCTTACTGCTTGGACGAACATGTTCTGTCCAATTTGCAACGCAGGATACCCACATTGTTTGACTTCAATGAGCTTCTTTGCCGCCAAATAGAAATTTACGTTCCTGTGAGTTACAAACCACATCCTTGTGGTTTCCAATATGAACTAAAATGGCGCTCACAGAGAGAGGCACTCAGACTTCCACTAAGACTAGATCATTACTACGAAAAGAACAACCCCAAAAAAAAGTTAAATGTTAAACTCTGGCAGAACTCCATCCTGTTAGGCAGTTAATGCAAAGTGTCTGTCAATTCCCACTTGCAGCAAGCTTTTTTTTATTAACCTCAGCTTTATCTGCTGACCCTGTAGGCTCTAATGCAAGCAGACTGTAACAGCCAAAAGTTTAAATAAATTACCTGCTTTGCTTGGCATGTTTATCCTGACTTGTTCCATGCTGAAGGTTTTGTGCGAATTGCTAATGTTGATGATGGAAAAATCTCTAATCGGCAAAGTTTGGGCTTTGTGTATGGTGGTAATACATTCATTCATTTTCCATGCCGTTAATAAAAAAATAAAAAATAAACGTACTAATTGCAATGGTTTCTTAACCGTACATCTGTAAAGTAACTCCGTAATTGTGATTAACATGTTTTGTGCATCCTCCAACTGTCCTAAAGTGCCAGGATTCCACTGGGAGCTCTGCTTCTTTTCCTCTCAGGAGGTGTCAGTGGTAACACATACCGAAGTCACTGACAGGTCACCAAGCATGCCGGTGGCATTCCTCTCAGCTGAGGTCACTGCTGCAGGAAGCACTTGAAACAAATGTCACCAGAGGTGCTTGTGAACAGCAGGGGGGCGCAACTGAATACAGACGCTGCCAATGACAGAAAGGAACTACTCTGTAGTGCAGAGAATACCTTGCTTGAACAGTCAACTCAACAGCCCTACCAGAACCATGTTCTGAATGGAAGAATCCGTTATAATTTTTCATTGACTGAACATTTATGAAACATTTTTCAGTGAATAAAGCAGCAGCAGCAGTAGTAGTTCTAAACATTCAAGTTCATCTAAAAAGGTGACAAATTTGTTCATGGTCCAAATTGCCATTGTTGTGTATTAGCGGAGGTTTACTACTTTTGCAAGTAAAATTTTGTGGTGGCGAGCTCTCCACTACTGATTTTTTCTGGTGTTATTCACAAATGCTCACATTTAATGACCGTTTTCTTCAACAGGTCCCTTCATTTGCCCGGAGATCCAGCATGCTTGCCGGCCTTCATGAGTCATCCCTCCAAGACAACAGCTGTCATGACAACAACTCCGTTCCAGTGCTGCATCCGCAAGGTCAGCAGTACCAGCTGAACAGCAAGAAGCACCATCAGTACCAGCCCATGAGCCGAGACAGTGAAACTGAACAGCACCCCAATGGCAATAAGTTCTACTATCAGCTCAACACCAAGAAGCACCACCACTACCAGCCAGGTCTGCCAGCACCCGAGCCTATGTTTGTGAAACCCAGAGAGGTCAGCGCTCCAGAGCTGCCCATCAAGGGCTACAATCTCCCCCCTGTGCTCCAGCAAAAGTGGTTCCGGGACAAGACATCTGGAGTCTTGACCAAAGTAAAGGACATCACAATGGAGCTGAAAAAGCTCCCAGCAGACCTCAGTGGTCACAAAGAACTAGAGAAAGTAAAGTCTAAAGACCATTCCCCAGCACAGCATAATGGCGTCAGTGGCAGTAAATTGAAAATTGTGAAAAACAAAAATAAAAACGGACGGATTGTTATTGTCATGAGCAAATACATGGAAAATGGAATGGAATCGGCAAAGGTTACGAATGGTGATTCCCAGCCTGCAGAGAAGTTTTCACAGGGAGCTGACAGCACGGAAAGGCACCTGGAGAAGATGGAGCTGGTCAAACATCTTGGCCTCGTTAATGGATTTGCAAAGAAACCCAAAGCCGTCTGCGAATTCACTAGAGATTGCACCAAAGAAAACCAACAGTCTGCCCAACCTAAGCTTGCTGTGAAGGAGCAGGATCAAAATGTTGAGGTCAGGGGTCAGTGTCTGCTTTCAGCAGATCACCCTTTACAATTGACAGCAAAGCCTAATTTGGCCTCTTTGCCTCTGGACACCTCAGTTCCCGCGTCCACTGACAAAAGGACGACCCGAGATGAATTTCAAGGATTAAAGCGACACCTTTCTGACACTGACAGCGAGGAGCATAGGAGTAAGAAGAGGTTTTTAAGCTCCCACCACACCAGCTCATCACCCACCCAAAATATTAGCACTGACCAAAATAGCCTCCAGGCTCCCTTTTCATTGCATTGTGACTGTGCTGATCAAGAGGAGCCTATAGACTTGAGCATGAGGCCTCAATTTTCTGCTTCTGCACTGAGCCAGCCGGAACTGCACACACAGGATGAAACACAGATGGACACACAAGTGAAAAACAAAACACACAGTCAGCTCCAGGCTGAAACACAAAACATTGAAAATGTGGACATGGCCGACACGTTCACTGTTGGTGAACAGGAAAAGGAAAAAGTGGAGCCGTTTCAGCCGTTCCTTGGGAATATAGTCATTACTGACATTACTACGAACTGCCTCACAGTCACCTTCAAGGAGTACGTTACGGTGTAACTGTATCAATGAGCATTTAATAGATTTGTATTTTAAGAGGCTTGAATGTAAAACAGGACTTTTTTTATATATATATAATTTTGTATAGTTCAGAAAGGAAAGCATTTGGATTCTTCCTGTCTTTATTTGGTTATTTCCTGCATGATGTCATCTGTTGTGACTTAATCACATGCAGTCAGTCATCTCAAACTTTGTTCAGAAATCAGAGAATGTTAGAGCTAACCGGAAATGCACTTACATATTTGTTCATTTGTTTTTTAATTGTGATTATACAGTCTACCTTCAAACACTTGTATAAAAAAATACTATAGGCTTTATGAAACTGTTTGAACAGAAGAAATTTATATTGAAACATGGTAAAATACACTGTATGTGTGCGCGTGTGTTAACATAAAATGTGACCAGATGAACATACATTTTTTTTTGGATACTTGTTTAAAAGTAATAAGGAAAGCACCTTTTAAGTGTCATTTGTATTTTGGAGAATAGTTTGCAACAGTAAACTTACAATGTTGCGTAGGTTTATATTTGTTCCTGCCTGTGTTGTCTGACATGCCTTGGACACACTAATAAGATGGTACATTCAATGCGGCCATTGATTTAATTTATGATTTGCAGCACTGCAGTGTTGATTCTTTATTAGAGTTACCTCACAATCTCCCGTTTATGATAGTTGAACTGTTGGTGCAACTGATAGGTACCACCTCCACACATCTTAAGCAGGTTTAGAATGAGCACATATAAGAATCCCTCATCGAATAATGACAACACAAAGGTACTTAAAGATTCTACCAGCATAACCTCCTGCCTCTCACTTCAAAAGGCACGTTTAGAAAGAAATGACTATTTCAACACACGACTCCAGAGAATGAGGCAGTTCCATGTTTTGTGCAAATGCTTCCTATACAGTTTTGCAATAATAAAATTATTTGCAAGTTAAATTGTCAGGTTGATTTTGTCTTGAATGTACACTGCCTTGCATGTTGTTTGTTTACATCAAACCTGCTCGCAGAGGTGAGTGGCTTCTTCTACACTGCATGTGATCCTAACAACAACTGGCTCCTCCTCCATATAAAATCCTAAGAAAGAGTATGTGCACGCAATGGAGCCTTTTTTTCTGGTGGATGATTATATTCTTTTAGTGCAGTATGACATCTATCACAGTATGCAGATGACACACAACTCTACATTTCATAGTCTCCCTGGGTAAATGCATTCATCAAATCAATGAATTGATGTGCCAGAATTTTCTCCAGCTAAATGTGGAGAAGACAGAAGTGATCATTTTTGGGCCAAAAAAGGAAAGGTCAAAGATAAGCATGCACCTTAGCACAATGTCAATTACAGCTACAAATCAAGTCAGAAATCTTTGCATAATCATTGACTCAGGCCTAAAATTTGATAGCCATCTAAAGTCCGTCACTAAATCTGCTTGTCACCACTTAAAAAATATAGAATTATGGGGCTTCTGACTCAACAAGACATGGAAAAATGTATGCATGCAATAATTTTCAATAGATTGGACTGTTGCAACGGTGTATTTACAGGTCTTGATTAAAGTCCTTGAAAATACGAGGAAATTGGATCATATTACACCGGTTTTGAAATCGTTACACTGGCTTCCAGTGAATCAAAGGATACACTATAAAATACTACTGCTCGTCTACAAAACACTTAATGGCCATGGACCAAAATACATGCTTGATTTGTTGGATCCCTATGAAACATCCCGACTACTAAGGTCGTGTGGAACCGGTCTCCTGTATGTTCCAAGAACAAGAACCAAGCAGGAGGGAGCATTTAGTTATTATGCTCCTCACCTCTGGAACAAATTACCTGAAGGTCTGAAGTGTGCTAAAACTGTTAGCTCCTTTAAATCAGGGTTAAAAATGCTCTTGTTTATCACAGCATATCCATAACTGTCTTCATATGTCAAACTTCAAGCCATTTGCTTTTTATTCCTTATTTCCATTTCTGATTTCAATTTAATGCGATTTTTATGTATGTTGTTTCAATTTCCTTTGTTTTAACGTTCTTTTGATTTAATGAGATTTTTATGACATTCATGTGATGTAAAGCACTTTGAATTGCCTTGTGTCGAATTGTGCTATATACAAATAAATTTGCCTTGCCTTTGTTATGTGTTCTGCAAAGCTGCAGCTGCTGTGAAGGCACTATTAACCTATTGGATGCCACTGACAGTGAACAAAACATTTGAACTGGGAGGGCTTGCAGCCAAACTGAAATGCTTATTTACTTGGTTATCTTGGCATGAGTAGATGATCGTTTTATTGCATTTGACGGTGATAGACGTCCAACTGTTTTGAACTGGGAGGGCTGACAGAAAGACTGGACGCCTATGAACGTCAATGGCAGTCAATGAGTTATCAAATCAGTTAAAAACTATTTACATATAGTAGTCACTTAATCATCCTCTATAATATGCATTATATATAATACTGTATAGTGGTATGAATATGTGGGGCGGGGGTATGCTGTGCATGGACAAAACGATTCAGGGATTTCCTCATCGTTTACTGCCCAACATGTTTACACTGCAATAACGACACTGAATAAAATTGCTGCATTAACGTGGAGAGTATATTTCCATAATTGTGGTGACAGTCGCTTCCCATTCCCTTCATTTCACTTCATTTCTGTTCAGCTCTATACGGAAAGCAAGCGCGCTTTTAGGAAAAGACGTGTAAAGCTACGTCAATAATATCATGTTGCCTAGCATTGTTCTTTTGGTAGGTGCGACTAGAGGTTTACAATGCAGTGTGTAAAATGAACCCGTTCCTGAGCTTAGGATGTGCACGCCCGCACAAGAGGAGAAAATGGCTGTCCTTTCTGCGCCATCCAGTCTCTCCTCTCGCGCTCTCTTCCGTGATGTCTGGAGAAGAAGAAAAAACGCTTCGCAGCAGCTGCGGCAGCTTCAGAATTCCTTGTTTTTGGAGGCGCAACAGCTGCGCATCCACGCAGAATTGGATACGCGGTCCGAAACGATCGGGCTTGATATAATATTTTAATGCTCAATTACAATGCGCAGAATATAACAATCCCGCAGAGGATTGAGGCGATTGTTCCCTTTGTTTCATTCTATGCCGTTTTGAAATGTTTTCATTCTGTAGGCAGTGTTTGTAACAATATATTGCATGAAACAGACAGTCTGTTCAATGAACAGATTTTTACGTCTGATAGAATTTCGATGAGCATTGTGAACAGAAAAACGATGCGTCACTTTAACATCACTTTTTAAATGAAGCTTCGGTGGGCCGAGTGTGCAAGCAAATTCGAGGAAAGTAGCTTTGCGGAATGTAAAATTTGTACATCTGACTGTACAACCTGCATCATTAAACTGCGTGCGTCGACGTGAATGTATACAATTTAATACTACAGACAAACAAAAACCGCCAGATTCCCTATTTTTTATTTATATATGTATGTATCACAATTGCACTCTATAGAAAATGATTGCACATTTTTAATATAGTTACACAGCACGTGATCTCTCCCGGATACAAGCCAACCAATAAATTGTGTTCAAATTGCAGCAACTCTTATTATTTAGACCAATCGCAAACAGGCATGAAGAAAATGTGCCCGCGCGTGAGTAAAAAATGCTGCTGTAATAAATTCATTTGATATAATACTGTCTCATATGCAGTGAAACTCTATTAATTGTGGAATTATATCAATCAATGAGCTGAAAATTTGGTCTGCCGAATCCACTGCCATGGTGAATTCGATGAACAATTTGATATTGTCTTTTTTCCCCTTTTTATTAAACTCAATCTGCATTTTAAAATATCCATTTATAAATAAGTCATAACATAAAATTTGTCGTATTTCGAAAGAAACAAAACAACGTTATTTGTGGACACGCGGTATTCCAATAGAATTAAATGAGGTCTACAAATTACGAATAATTGTTATTAGTGCGGTTGATTGGAAATGTTTCATCATTTTGCCCTCATATATGTGCGCCACTCCTTGTATCAAAAACAATCATTGCCTTTTAAAATAAATAGCCTTATATTCTTTTAATGACAAGCGCAACAGTGAATCAAATCATGATCTAATATTTTTTCCGTCTGTTAGGGCTACGGGAAGATCCAAATTATTTATAAAACACAGGATGAGGTGTAGCTTCCTTTGCGCTGCTGATTTATATTTTGAAATTATGTTCTCTGTCCTAATATGAAAGATACAGCTGTTAAGACGTTATTGAAATAATTTTGTTTTAATTTAGTTGCAGAATTATCAAATCCTTATAATAACGATTTGGTAGGACGATTATTATCGTTGTTGTTGTTATTATTACACTTTCCCCCCTTAAATTATTACCAATTATTAATAATTAGTTCCCTATGATTTAAACAATTTCAAACACCTTTAAATTGGGGGAAATGCATTATAATCTGTTTTTGCAACATAGGAATGGTTTCAATGCAAGAGTCGTTTTGGCCTGTATACGACGGGCTATTATTTATGTGTTTATTTTTTGCCGTTTTCATAAACTGCAATATTGTGCGCATTGGCAGTTCTCATTTAGATTTGGTGGAGCACACTTCACGACCCAAAAATTTCTTTCCGGGGGATTTTTGGCTGAGTAATCTCAGTACGACAGGTTAAAAAAAAAAATCCGAAAAGTTGTGTGAATGTTGTAAAATAACTGAGCTCTTCGTTTTGCGGGGGAAACCCCAACACAAGACCAGTCTATTAAAATGAGCTACAGTTTCCAAACAACCCACGTTTTGATGACACAATTGATGACAATATTTTGTGATCACTCAAATAAAAAATATGATCCTAGAAAAAAATAACACAGTGAGATTCTGTGAGAGTACCTCTGCTTCCTATTTGCAAACAGTAAAGCCAGAAACGGAAGGAAATGCTGTTATTTAGCCCAAACAAATGGACATTTACGATCAAATGCTGGATTGAATGAACGAAAATAGACGGCTCTGCTAATATATAGAAATTGTAAACATACTATTGTAAACAAAGAAGTAACAGTTAAATGTCTTTGATGCGCCACATCGTGCAATTTAACGTAATGAAGCGATCTTTTCAAGCTAAGCTCCTCCCCTCACTTAGCAACCCAAGCACGTAGCAACGACCTGGCCAATGGGCGTCGTCCTAGCGGGTCCACCGACTACGGTTCCCTAGCAACGCTATAAAAAATGCGCTGACGTCCATTCTCTGCTCAAGAGTATTATGGTCTGTCGGGAATTCAGAGTGGCAGCGACCAGAGGAGAAAAAAAAGACGCTAGCAGGCTAACGGTAGGTTGCACTGGAGTAAACATGGAGCTGTCTGCCGTCGGGGAGCGAGTGTTCGCAGCCGAGTCGATTATCAAACGCAGGATAAGGAAGGTACGCGATCCGTCTTCTCACTAAAGCGGAATAAAATGCTGTCCTGTAATAGTATTGTCGCGTTGCGAGCTAAAGTCACGCCTGTTGTGTTTGTGACGGCATGCAGGGTCGGCTCGAGTATCTGGTGAAATGGAAGGGCTGGTCTCCAAAGTAAGTCTCGCTATTCCCTTTTCGTGTGTGTTAATGGACGTTGTTAGCTTGCCGTGGCTAGCGTGATGAAAGCTCCGCGGGGGAAGCGGAGCACGCGGGGCTAACGCGACGATCGAACCCGGCCGAGCCCTTGCTTTCTTTGCTTCCTCAACCGCTCGAAACAGTCGTTTTTTAATGCGTGTGTTCCAGATACAGCACGTGGGAACCGGAAGAAAATATTCTGGATTCGCGTCTGTTTGCGGCATTTGAGGAGAGGTAGGTTCTGCATCACGTGTCGTCATGTGCACTTTGCTCGGTTGACACTTGAAAGTGGCGTCTCACTTCCGAATAGGGAGCGAGAACGGGAGCTATTTGGGCCCAAGAAGAGAGGTCCGAAACCTAAGACCTTTCTGCTCAAGGTAAGCGTTTGTCTTAATTTTGAAGTCATATTCTATTTAGAAGGCACTGCTTCCTAACGTACATGATTTTTTAAAAGTCAAAGATTGATTTTTGGAAGTCACTGCTATAAGGTACACATAACTAATACAAATATCAATAAAGAATAGCATGTTTTTAACTTATTTGCTGCCATTGACGTTGATAGACGTCCAATCCATTTGAGCAATCATTCGTCAGCGAACGATCGCTGCCAGTCCTCCAGTTCAAATGGACTGGACGCCTAAAGCCGTCAATTGCAGCCATTGTTCCCGAAATATTACTTTCATTATTTATTGTTTTTATGGCTACTATAGCCTGTATTGGACGTGTATTACCATCAATGGCAGCAAATATTCAAAATATCGTTTGAAAAAATATTTTTAAAGGCCTCAGAATAGAAAGATTTTTTGGCCATTTTGGGGGGGCCTCAAGTTTATCTCTGGCAGCATGCATGTGTCCTGACAAGAGTGTTGTTAAACAGGGTCAGTGGAAGTTCAGAGGTGAAGACAAGGTCTAGAAAGGAACTTGGTCCTGTAATTGTCCGTTTTATAGCAGTGTCACACGTTAATTACACGTTGGAATCTTGGCCTTTTAACACCCCTCTTTTCTTGGGCTTACTACACAGTAATAAATTGTCAAATGTCTTTTTTTTTTTTTTTAAGTATTAAACGTGACCGAAGTGATTCATTCAAGTCCTCAAAATTTCCAAATTTCCTAATAGGCCCAGGCAAAAGAAACCACCAAGTCTTATGAGTTTCGGAACGAGGCAGTGCGAGGGATGCAGATTCGCTACCCCACACCGGAGCCCGTTGTCACCCCGAGGGCCAGAGAAGGCCTGAGATCTGTTGTTCCCACCATTTTCCCACCAAGCACTATCAACCGAGGAGAAAGCATGCTCGTGGGCCCTTCAGATGAGGAACAAGTTTTCCCCGAAGTGCTTGAGCACGTCCCCAAAAAGAGAGGGCCCAAGCCCAAACTGCGTTTAAATGACGACGTGTGCGCAAACTCCGAGTTCGCGAGCCACAGCCCTCCAAAACTGCTGAAGGTGCAGAGTAATCGAGAGGGATTAATCAAAGTTGGGCATCACAGATACCAAGGCAACCACGGCCACAGCCATAAGCACCGCCATAGGCACCATCATCATTCACACGACCGGCCTATGACAGCAGAGGGATCTTACAAGCAGCTTTGCGCAGGGAGCGACCTGCATTTGCAGAGCAAGGACCCTCATAGGACTAAAAACGGCTCAGGCCTGCAGCCCAAACTTCTGGCAGCTCGCCCCACACAGCTCCTGCCCACGGAAAAGCCTTACTTTCTGGACAAGCAGTCCCCGAGCCGACTTGACGTGGACTTGGATGATGTGACGTGGCGGCCCTCACTGTGCAGCGTGGAGAAGGTTCTGGTGACCGATGTGACATCCAACTTCCTGACTGTCACAATCAAGGAGTGCAACACTTCTAAAGGCTTCTTTAAGGACAAGAGATGACTTAATTCGATCTTTCATTTTCTCTTTTGTTTTTAAAAAAAGGAGTAATTGTGTAAATATCAAGGAATGTTGTTGTTAATATGTATACATTATCTAGCAAGCATTGACGAAATTAAATCAAATTCCCCTCTCATTATACACTGGCTACATTTGTAAAATTTGTACATTTGACTTTCTCAAAATATAACTGCTAGAATTTATTTACCCACAACACACATCTCATGCTGGGAGATGATGAGATTCGTTTTTGTTTATAATAGAGCCGTTATTTGGGTTGGTTGTAATTTAAAATTATTTGACAAAGATTTCCGTTTGAGAGCTGTTTTGAAACTATAGCACTTTGTGTTTAAAAAAAGTATTATTTCGTTTGTGTTGCTGTCAAAGTCCAACTTTGTCCCAATTGTCCAGCATTTTCTAAAGGTTCCGCTAATTTGCGAGTGTGTACAGGCCCAACTGCAAGAAAGAGCAGCGAGTTTTGACTTGGGAAAATAACATTTGGCGTAAAATTATTTGTTTCAATAAATCAAATGTTTTCAATTGTTTAAAAATGCGTGTTTAAAAATGCTTCTTGTCCTTGTTTAGATGGCTTAATTAAAGGTCGTTTATTCGCAAATGCATGATGTAATCGCACTGACTTCATTTCTGTCTTTCCATTTGTTGATACTCTAAATGTATTTAGTTATGTGAATATTGGAAAAACAGCTCTATAATGGCAGAAGGCCACAAATGACTCCAATTTTAGACAGGCCTATTCTTCTTGGCTTCTTACTCAAGTACTATTGCGTTAATTTATGATCTCCTCAATAGTAATTTTCTTGCCCGAGGACACATTTCGGATGAAATAAATAAGCACACATTTAGTTGATTAAATACATTCCATGCTGATGCAACGCGGGCCGATCTTTGCAGCCTTTCATTTCAACAAGCGCATGCGCGTGCTTGCTGAAAGCTCGCACTCGCCTTCATAGCTACCGCTGTGAATTGCGCTTCTAAAATAATTGACATAAGTGACCACACACTACGACGTCAAATTTGAGTAAATATAGGGCAGGGGATAGGAGGGAGGCAACATTTTAACCACAATGAACGCAGCAAAATGTTACACATTTTGATACCAATTATTTAATCGTGATTGATATATTTTTTTAATTCAGTCATTCCACTTACATTTTACCACGATAAAATATATTTCAAGTCATACTATTCTAACAATTCAACATGCATGATAAGATAATTAAAACTCTTGACTATCGCTTTATTCAGGGGTCTGTTTGAGGAGGTCTTTCCATTTCTCGTCAGTTTAATTATGTTGACGCTGCCGATTTCTGTGGAGAGAAGAAAATTAAAACAATCAGCAATTCATATTGTTTTATATATATATTTAATATCGAATATTTTCACCACTTAGCGAAGCATTCCATCTTTGTGGTTCTTATACATTCTCAGAGAGCCAAATTGTACTTACTTTCAGGGAATTATTTCCAATTACAAGCTAAAATAAATAGAAAAACGACGACTTTCTTCGTTTGTTTGGCTTTGCTCCCTCGTTAAATTTCGATTTACTCGATATTTTTACCCTGAATGTTATATCTACATGTTTTCATATTATTTGGGTTACTACAGGGGTGCAATTTCGTTGTGACCTTTTGCTCATCATCAGACCGGGTATCCATAGTTCCTGTCACAGCGTGGGTAGCAGTGAGGGTTGAGCCAGTGTTCCAAGTTGGTCTCCTGTGCTCTCTGGTCCAGAGCCTGCATGTGAAGCATGTGCTCCTGGTGTGGAAAGAAGGTCATACACTTAAAGTGGTGTATGAAAGAGGGAAGCCAAGAAAAAATGGATGTGCAGCATGTATAAACTGTAAATGCAGAATACATGTTATAACAGTAATATGGAAACAACAACAAAATGGAAATAAGAACAAAGTATTAGTGAAACACGAGTAAGTGAACATTTGTTTTTATTTAAAAAAAAAAAAAAAATGCGCACAAAGAAACATGCCAATTACCTGAGCACCAAGGTAATATTATACCTGAGAAGTATTCCCCCCCCCCCCCCCCCCCCCCCATGATGTCTTAATAGTCAAGAAAAAAAATCATCTGATTGTCTTGGTTGAAAAACAAGTTAACCAAGCAAACAAACAAACAAACACAAAAATCGAATAAGCTAAAATAGAATCAAATATGTGCGTTTGTTTTTCCACACTTCAGGCACCCATGACTGACTGAAAAAAATCCCTCTAATTTAACCACAAATTAAGTAATTTGATTGACAAACTTTTGATTCTCTGAAAATAGTGCAGAATTCCTGACACATACCAGATCGAATGAGCGCTGCCATCTCATGGCTTGAATAATGCCGTTAATTGGTGTTTTTAATTATAAAACTGTTACTAACTACCACAACACATATACTCTGTGAATACTATACCTAAGCTGACAGTGCATGCAAATAATGCACTTCTGCACTACCTTAAGTTTTTTGGAGAGAAAAAGTTCAATATTGTGATCCTGTGTTCAATAGATAGATGTAAAGTATGTGTGCCCTTGCTCACCCTCATGGGCTCATCGGGATGGCCTGGTGTCCTTGGCCTCTCCTGTCTCTTGCTACGCAGGAGCTGCTTGGCAAGGCTTTCCTTGATGATGGGGTTGGCATCTAAAGAGAAGACACAAAATTGAATGGAAAAAAATATACATATCATACTGTAGTTCGTCGATTACCGACAATAGCAACCAGTAAGTTAATATAGTACTAGATTTATTTGTTTGTGCATTCATGGTGAGTGTGTTATTCATGTTGTGTTATATTAGTTCTCCTCCCCTGAAACCCTGTGTTGTATGTTCAAGGCCATGAAGAAAAATATTCCTACTATTGGTTGCTGCAAGCTGTGTTTGGTCTGCAAGGTGATTTGCAAGTCTCCTCAGCATCGGTCTCGAGGGAGCCTCTCTGTTTCTAGCTAACATAACACATCACTGACACTCCTTCCCCCATGCCCACCCCTCTTAGCACACACTCTCTCTAACCAGGCCTCTATTTGGAAGCTGGCTATTTGCTGAAAGGTAACAAAGTAGCTATTCATCCTCCTCACTCCCCAGGGACTCAGACCCGTGCAGCACCATCCGGGTGAACGCATTCGTTTTTTTTCTCGGTTGCTGTGAATATGAACGCAGCTCTGTGTCAACACATAGTCAGATTTGTGGCTTCTACTCTCAGCAACGTGGCAAAACGCTAACTACCTGTGAAGAAGGATATTTGCTTTTGGGAGAATAACAAACAGATCATGTTAGATATATGAATCAGTTATGCTTGCATTACTATGCTGTTATATGGTCAACAAAGACAACAGCGTCAATTTTTGGATTTAAACTAGCTGCAAAACAATTCATAATGATTCAAGTTGCACATCTGTTTCAAAAATCCTGTATGATGGAGGAAAATAACCTTATGTAATAATATAAAAACATGAATCACCATGCTTCGCTGACCTAAATGGAAAGAAATTCATATCACTAAAATGACAACTTTCAAATTATTTTTTTTGGTGGTTCCCTACCTGTGTAGATGGTGAAAAGAACCAGAAAAAGCAAGAACACCACCAGTTTCTTCATCTTCAAACCTTTTCAAGCTCTAACTTCTACTGCTGGAACGGTCTGCACTTGAATTCCAAAACTGGTGAAGGAGGGAAATATCCAGCTCCTCCTCTGCTGTGCCACCCACAAAACATATAATCAGCGATCATTTTACTGACTCACAATGTCATTCAGTTACTATGTTTTCAAAACAATTGTAATATTAATGGGACCCATATTTATAAATGGCACAGCACTGAATTATATCAAAAGACAATGGATGGGTTGTAAACAGAAGAGGCCACTGTGTAGCGTTTGTTGATTGGAGCTTCTTATCCACTAGATGGCAGTAGCGCAAACCAGCCATTGCTGCGGATTATGGAGGCGTGCAGCACAGCTGGTTTAACGCCATAGGACGGTTTCACTGAGTTGAAAGGGGTGAACGAGTATTATTAGACGGTTGCTGCGCCACTTCATCACAATAGCCATATTAGACGTGGCAAAACTAACCATGTATTTCACACATAAATAACGTAAATGATCTACAAAGAGGCAAAATGTTGCCACATCCAATATGGGTGATATTTCTACGTACAATGTAGGGTTCAAAGCGGCGTTCAGTTATACAGATAACACGCGGTCATAACGTTCAGTAAAGCACTCCGTTAATCAAAAACAATACACTGCTGCTCGTGAGACAACTGTTTGTCAATACATAAACTCAATTCCAGTTTGCTATTTATTACCAGAGGTGGGTAAAGTAGCCAAAAATTTACTCAAGTAAAAGTATTGTTAGTACGCAAGCGTATTGCATACACATGAAAAATTAAAAAAAATGGGGGTCTGTTTTTTAAAATAATTTTTTTTCAACTCTCCGTTTTCCTGACAAATTTATTTTTGGGGCTGTTTTTTGAATGAATTTTTTTTTTAACCCCCCGTTTTTCTGAGTAATTTATTTTTGAGGTCGTTTTTTGAATTAATTTTTTCCCCCCAACTTCGTTTTTCTGTGTAATTTATTTTTGGGTTTGTTTCTTGAATTAATTTTTTTTCCAACTTTGTTTTTCAAAATAATTTATTTTGGGGGTTGTGTTTTGAATTCATTTGTTTTTTTCCAACCTTGTTTTTCGAAATAATTTATTTTCGGGTTTTGTTTTTTGAAATATATTTTTTTCCAACTTTGTTTTTCAAAATAATTTATTTTTGGGTTTGTTTTTTGAATTAATTTTTTTCCAAATTTGTTTTTCAAAATAATTTATTTTTGGGTTTGTTTTTTGAATTATTTTTTTTCCCCCTGAGCTTGGCTCCCGAGGAAAAAATATTTATTCAAAGTTCAAGCACTTGGAAGTCTCGCGCGAACTCTATCCTGCAAATTCAATACTGGCAGACACCTCTCGCGAGACCTTCAAAGGGCCTTTTTTTCAAATAAATATTTTTTCCTGAGCTTGGCTAATGCTAATGGCTACCAAGAAAAAAAAAGTAATTCAAAATTCAAGCAATCGCGGGTTATCGAGGTACTTGGACGTCTTGCGCGAACTGCGACCTGCAAGTTCAAGAATGGAGTGGAGGACACCTCTTGCTTACAATGTCTGATTTAAAAAATGAAATTAAAAAAAAAAAAAAAAAACAGTATTTTTTTCACTGCACAAATTCATCAAATGAACTGTTATTATTATACTGTACTATAACCTATTACATGACCATATTAGGCCATAAGGATGACACAAAAATCATCAAATTAAGACCAGAACGCTATGACCCATTAACCGTCCAAAAGCATGAGTGCCCTCTAGTGGAGGAAAAACATTGTTATGCCTGATTGGTATAATTGAGTCACATGGTTATTGTTGCGACATCTCACAGGTGAAACGCAGACAGCCACTGTCTGCATTTTTGGCCGAAAATAAAGTCAATATGGAGAATAAAGTGGAAAAATGTAATGACTGTAATGCAGCCCAAAGTAGCGGAGTAAGAGAAGTGGTGCCTCTTCACAAATCTACTGAAGTTATTAAGTCAAGTAATCAAGTTATTACAAGTTCTGCGCTATTACAGACTAGCTGTAATAAGGTAAGCAATTAACCAACACCAGCCAAAACAGATGCAAACCGCCACTTAAATTCTGTGTTCCACTTGCAGTTATGTGTTTACTTCACAAAGAGATAACAGCATGAATTAATTGAATAGTGAAGCGTTCCTTCATAATTTTGAAATTAAAGGGATCATATCTCTGGTTTTCCGTGGTCAATCGTTGCCAAATAATTAACTGGGAGAAAGGTTAAAACCCGCGCTTTCTAGTCATGTTGAGGGCAGTGCGCTATATCAAATACTTCATTTTCTTACTGTGCTTTAAAGAGCGTACAACAGGAGAAAAAAAGTCTTCAACAGGATTACTATGTGAATTAGAATCATATTTTGAGACGATTCGACTATATACAACAATTTAGCAAAGCGCAGATGACGACAAATTAGTCTTTTAAAATCTGCCGGTTAGCCACGCCTACCATTATAGGGCTCTAGCGTCCCCAACAGGTGAGTGACGTCAGCGGAGTCACGATTTCATCTGATTTAGTATGCAGCCCATTGTGAATTATTCACAACAAGGAAAACGTGACGAAGAGAGCTGCAAAATGTCATTGTTTCAGTCTCTCTACTCCAATATTTTTACAGGATATTCTTTTTATTCAAGTATTTTCCCCCAGTAGCTAAATAAATGGCTTGAGAAGGACCAGTCAGCCCGTTGAGGGGGAATTATTCAGAACGATGAAAACGTGAAGAACAGAGCCGCAAAATATCATTCTTTCAGTCTCTCTACTCTAATATTTTTACAGGATATTCTTTTTATCCAAGTCTTTTCCCCCAATAGCTAAATAAATGGCATGGTCATGACAAATAACAGTCTTGTGCTACATGGAATATGAAATAATAAAATACATTTATTCAAGACGACATGGCAAAATTACTCCATAATGGTCAAAACTGTCTACTTCACCTTTACTGTCGCACCTTCCGAACAATATTTTATGCCACCTAAATCGGGCTTATGTCATTTCCCTTCCCCGGCTTCGGAGAATGTAAACAAACCAAGAGGCGTGACAGCTAGCCGACATGCTAACCCGAACCGAGTGATGTTTCAAAGTCTTCGAAGCGGAAAATCACACATAACTAGCCCAGATAATTTCACATGACGACTGGGTTGTCGATTGTCTTCGCCGAGATTTACAGGTCGTTCCTCTGCTACTACGGACAGGAGAGCTTGCCGGGAAAGCAGCTGGACAATGACTGCTGAACAAACCGACCTACGTCGGAGGAGCGTGTAGCTGCCAAATGGTCAACACAAATATGGCAAAAATAATGCTTTACTACACGGCAAAGTCGTAAACAGCGAGAGGAGGGCGGCTGCAGTTGTTGTGCAGCTAACGTGTAGCTAATGTGTATGAGGAGAGCTTTTTAGATCCCCCTCTATGATCAAACGTAAGTAGTCCTTTATTCAAAGAAATTTTGTAGTGTGTACTTTGTAATTGCTGTATTCGCGGCTATTTTTAACTTAAAGTTGCAATTTCTGATCGGTCTGAAAATTTAACAGAACACCGGGCACATGAAAAGGGGAATAAGCCGAGTATAGTGCTCTTCTGGTGGGGGGATGTGCGACAAGCCACCGGTCGTCGGCTGAGGGGACAAAGAGCATGTCAGCCACAAAATGCAAGCCACCTACATATCAAAATGATCCCAGTATTTGACATAATACAAAACACAATGTTTACTGACTTCCTCATAATTCCCATGGTCCCACAGTAGTAGGGCTTGTTTTGGCCAATATCCACCGGTGAATGGTAACCTTTTGAAACCCCAAAAAGGCGCACACACCTCTCCCTCATTACAGCAAGATTTTTCTGCAGCTGTTTGGCTGGCGTGATGCGAAAACGAAACGTATTAATCCGCAAAATCGGCTGAATCCTTAGTCCTTCTCATACAACAGTACGGCTGTATAGTGAAGAGGACTCCTTCCTCCGTACACGTCACAGCACCCTCTTTCTCAACTCGAGACTGTTGCCGGAAGTCACTCATTTTCATGGCGCGGGATTAAAAAAACTAAATAAATATAGCGATTGCTTCAACACACATCTAAGCGGTCCATTTCATTCAGGAGCATAAAATACCGCGTATTATGAAATAAACATGCTTTTTTGTGTCACAGGCACTTTAAAGACACCACATGATTGAATGGCAAGCTTGCATCTGATTGGTATAATGGAGTCATGTGATTATTGTTGCGACGTCTCATTAGTGAAATCGGTAGTGCTACCCCGGTAGTACACCAGGAACGTCTCTTCTCTTGGCATCGCCGGGAAAAAAAAATCTATTATGTAGAACAGGGGTGTCCAAACTTTTTGCAAAGGGGGCCAGATTTGGTGAGGTAAAAATGTGGGGGGCCGACCTTGGCTGACGTCCTTTACGTAGAACAATATATTTAAGCAAATTTTAGCAAGCCATTCTGTGTGTCACATTTGCTTTATTATTTGTTTTTAATTAATAATTTTAACAATCTCGCAACTAGCCTTTGCAGAGTTATCTTTCGAATCTCGGGCTCCTGCGAAATACTCCTACTGTGAAATTTAACTAGCTTCAAGTTGCTTCAATTTCTCGCTGCCAATCCTCCCTGTAATCTTGTCGTACATGTCAGCGTGTCTTGTTTGGTAATATCGCCTCACATTGAACTCTTTAAAAACAGCGACTGTCTCTGCAAATGAGGCAGACTCAGTTGTTGCATATTTTAGTGAGGAAGTAGTCTAAATTCCACCTATCCTTGGATCGTTGGCCGTCGCAGTCAACTTTCCCTTTTTTTGTTGATTGTCGCCATTTTACAAAATTGGAAGTAAAGGGTCACACGCCGTAATGTTGCTTAGAGTGCTGCTGCCTTTTAGTGGGTAAATGAGGAGCAGCATTTAGTGTGTAAGCTACTTCATATGCTGGTAGCAGTACTGCTGACCAATTTATTAAGTCTGTGTGCGGGCCAGACGTTATTGATTTTATGACAGAGGCTGGGGGCCGAATCAAATTTGACCACGGGCCGCATTTCGCCCCCGGGCCGGACTTTGGACATATCTGATGTAGAATAAAGAGGGAAAATTTAATGACTCTTGTGTAGCCCAAAGTAGTGGAGTAAGAGTAGCGTTTTTTCTTCACAAATCTACTCAAATAAAAAGTTTAGCTTTGTAAAAGTACTCTTAGAAGTACATTTTTTCTCAAAAAGTTACTCAAGTAAATGTAACTGAGTACATGTAACGTGTTACTACCCACCTCTGGTTGGGAGCCCCCAAATGACGAAGGGGCCCTAAGTGGGACCTTAATTCACAAATGTCTCATGCTGGCTCTGCCAGTTTTGTCTCCTACTATGCAATTAAACCTTTCAAGGAAACTACTTTGCTGCACCACACTACCGTACTAAAAGAGTGGGTAAGTCTCATGCTTCAGTATATCTGACCCTGACACCGAAGTTTCTCCTTTTACTTGTGCATTGAATTTTCTGACAAGTAAGGAGAGAGTACACTCGTGACTGAAGTTTTTGTCACTTGCTGCCATTGACAGGGATACACGTCCAAACAACTGTATTTAAAATGGGAAAGCTGGGAGTAAATGAATGTCTAGTAAGTCCAGAACTCAGCAGCACACCTCATCACTCGAACCCCCGCAACACACCACATCACCCCCATCCTCAGTCAACTTCACTGGCTTCCCGTCAAACAAAGAATCAACTACAAGATCCTCATCATCACCTTCAAAATACTCCATGTCCTGGCCCCTCCCTACCTTTGCAGTCTTCTCCGTCTAAACAATCCAACCCGTTCACTTCGCTCTACCACTATTCTTCCCCTCTCCGTCCCCCGTGTCCGCCTCTCCACCTTTGGTTCCAGAGCATTTAGTCATTGCGCCCCCCAGCCCTGGAGCTCCCTACCCCCTGATCTTCGCAGCATATCTACCCTATCACTTTTCATATCTAGACTGAAAACACACCTGTTCACTCTTTCTTACCCACCGTAACCCCTAGCTCTGTTATATTTCTACTTCTTTTTATTGTGCTTTTAATTTTTTATCCTTTTAATAACTTTTTTTGTCGTAGTGCAATTCCATGTCTCTTGTGAAGCGTCTTTGTGTGTTTTGAAAAGCGCTCTAGAAATAAAATGTATTATTAGTAGTAGTAGTAGTAAATGGACGATCAGCCATCCCAGTTTAAAAGGATTGGACGTCTACCGTCGTCACTGGCAGAAAAAGGGGTAAGAAATATATGTTTTACATCCAGCATAGTGAGTCTCACATGTATGCTAGTTTACTCACTAGCTTGTCCAGTATGCCATAGAGAAGAATGATTCAACGGGTTTTCATTACCATTTCGTCAGGGTCAGGGGACTATCTTGCAACCTAAGTACTCTTTGTGCAAATGACGCGTAGCTCGTGCCCTTACGTCATTGATACTTCCGCGAATTGTGGCCGTGAAAATGTTGGCTCTGAGACGCTCCACTGTTCCAGCTTCACGCTGCTACCGTGCATCGATATGATCGGCGCCGAGAAGACGCACATTGTCGTCATTTGGCCTGGTTTTTATTTAGCGAAAACAGCCCGCACCCCTGTTTCTTGGCGCAACTAACTTCCAGTCGCACCGCCATGCCCACGGAGGAGAACATTGTACGGGAGGAGTGGTCGCTGGTCTTCTGGACATTCGTGGCCGTTATGATCCCGGTCCTCATCACACTGTGGTGCAGCGTCCAACGTTCCAAGAGGAAAACGTACATGAAGCAGTTCTTCCGCCAGAGCAGACATAGCTGGCACTACACGGACTTGTTCAATAAGCCCACTTACTGCTGCGTGTGTTCCCAGCACATCATGCACGGGGCCTTCTGTGATGGCTGCGGCGTGTGCGCTGACGAGCAGTGCCTGCGCCGTGCCGACAGGGAGCTGTCTTGCAAGGAGATTATGGCCCCTTCTCGATCGGACGGGCTCGTGGCCCACCGGTGGGCAAGGGGCAACGTACCCCTGGCCAGTTACTGTGTTGTGTGCAAGCAGCAGTGTGGAACTCAGCCGAAGCTCTGTGATCTGAGGTACGTCATGCCTCGCGATTCTGATTTGGGGGCCCGGGGGCTGAATCTAACGTAATCATTCTCGAAGTGAGATACGAGGACCAATAATCATAACCTGTCAACCCGAGGCCGTTGGCAATCTTACAAATAGTGACGTATGCCCTTTAAAACTGACAGTGGCGCCTCCAGAAATTGTTCATAGGGGTGGCCAGACGGGGCCACTTAAAATCTTGAGGTGGCACACCAAAACTAAAAAACATAATTTCAGGTTTTTATTATATTGTTGCAGTAAAAGGCCAGAAGAAAACTATCAGAAAGACTTAAGGACACGCCTACTAACATACTTTGGTGTATTGTGCTATATTTAATGTTACTAATGATTTAAAGAGCATATGACACGAGAAAAAAAAGTCTTAAATGGCATTATTATGTGAATTAGAATCATATTTTGAGACGATTCGACTATATACAACAATTTAGAAACGCACAGTTGACGAGAAATTAGTCTTTTAATCTGCCGGTTAGCCACGCCTGCCATTATAGGGCTTTAGCGTCCCCAACACGTGGATGACGTCAGCGGTAGACTGGGCTCATCGGTTTTACTATTCAGCCCATTGAGGGGGAATTATTCAGAACGAGGAAAACGCGACGAAGAGAGCCGCAAAATGTCATTGTTTCAGTCTCTCTACTCCAATATTTTTACAGGATATTCTTTTTATCCAAGTATTTTTCCCCAATAGCTATATAAATGGCTTGAGAAGGACCAGTCAGCCCGTCGAGGGGGAACTATTCACAACGAGGAAAACGCGACGAAGAGAGCGGCAAAATGTCATTGTTTCTGTCTCTTTACTTCAATATTTTTACAGGATATTCTTTTTATCCAAGTATTTTCCCCAATTGCTAAATAAATGGCATGTTCATGACAAATAACAGTCTTGTGCTGAATGGAATATGAAATAATAAAAATGCATTTATTCAGGACGACATGGCAAAATTACTCCATAATGGTCAAAAATGTCGACTTCACCTTTACTGTCGCACCTCCCGAACGATATTTTATGACACCTGAATCGGACATATGTCATTTCCTTTCCCTGGCTTCGGAGAATGTAAACAAACCAGAAGCCGTGACAGCTAGCCGACATGCTAACCCGAACCGAGTGATGTTTCAAAGTCTTCGAAGTGGAAAATCACACATAACTATCCTGGATTATTTGACATGACGACCCGGTTGTCGATTGTCTTAGGGGATCGGCAAACCGCCCGGCGGAGAGCAATTTACAGTTCGTTCCCCGGAGGAGGGTGGCTGGATTTTTTGTGCAGCTAACGTGCTGCTGATAATGAGCATTAGGAGAGCTTTTTACATGCCTATCAATGATCAAACGTAAGTAGTCCTTCATTTAACCCCTTAACGCCGAATGTCGCGATTCGGCATCATACCGTTCCCGCTTTGAAAGCGGCCAAAATATCGTCTGCCTTTGTTCACTGCCGGTACATTAATGTCAAACACATGCCTAGGAACCTTTTTCAAGCATTAGTTTCAGTCGTGTCCGACCAGAGACAACACCGCTTCCTTTTCCGGACCGTGATATTCAAGATGAAAGCCACGTCGAAGTCCTGCGCACCAACTTGACTAATTCATTCAATTCAAGGTAAGTCAGCTAAAATAAAAAAATATGTACCGTCTTATTGTGTACTTGTGTTGCTAACACGATGAGATAGAGTTTCTATGATGAGTATTTTTGAAGCTCTATGACGATTTTGGTTTGTAGCGCTATCGCTACAGCCGGCATCATCGGAAAAGCACCTCCCCCCTCCCCCGCCACCCCGCAAACGTAAATGCGTTGTTTGTCGAAGGTTTGCAACACTCGCACGCGTTTTATCTATAAACTATCACTCTCGTTATCATCTGTAAACATTACAAAAGTAATGTGTTGCATAAAAAAGGGCATTTGTGGTTACTATTTTTCTGTAGAACAAATAAATGAACGCATCCTTTATATGCAACGGTGCACACGGGTGCCTCCATGTCGTTCCACTTTTAGACACGTTTTATTCAGACATTGCCACACTTGTTGTCATCTGTAGACATAATAAACATAACGTGTTGCATAAACAATGTCATTGCTATTGATTTATTTTTCTTATTTCTATATAATGAAAAATGAACACAGCATGAGCTGATAACTACCAAACAGAAGCAAATGTATGTATGTTGATGGTTTTCAACACATTTTGTTTTGAAATTATAACAGTAATTTCTTTACCTTATTTTTCTGCAGAAATACAAATGAATGCAGCAGCTTTTTACGCAAAGCTAGCACACCGTGCCAAACCACCTCCTGTTGAGAGTGCTCTCAGTGAGAGTGAGGGCAGCAATGAGGAGTACAATCCTAATAAAGCAAGTGAAGGTGAGTTTGTGTCAAGTTTGAGCTTGTTTGACATCTATGGATGTAACTACGTGAACACACTGAAAAGATAAAAATGTTTGGTGTTTCCTAAAGTGATTTATTATTTTCTGCACCAGGTGATGAAAGCAGCAGCAATGACTCTACAGTGGACATTAGCAGCAGTGAGGAAGATGATGATGATCCGCCTCATCCACCTCCAACCACCAGTGCTGCACCTGCAAGACCTTCAAGAGCTACATCAAGGGCAGATCGAGCCTAAAGCAATATATCCAAAAAAAAGCCATACAAATTGGGATACAAGATTTTTGTACTGTGCGACACAAGAGGTCTGGTGCACTCATTTGACATATTCACAGGGAAAATAGATCCGGTACCAGGCCAACCAGACATAGGAGCCAGTGGTAACATTGTGCTCAAGCTTGCACAAGTCATTCATCCTGCTGTTCTTTGATAACTGGTTCTCATCTGTAGATCTGTTTGTTGCTCTTGCAAAAAAGGGCATACCTGCACTTGGGACCGTGCAGCACAATCGCCTGCGTGGGTGCTGTTTCAGTGCAGACTCATAGATGAAGAAGAAGCGAAGAGGGACATTTGAAGAGCAAGAGGCTCTTGTGGACAATGTCTGCATAAGAGCAGTCAAATGGTTTGACAATAGAGGGGTGATTGTTGCCAGCACATTTGCCAGTGCCCTGTCTGTTATGATAAAAATCATCTTTTATTTATTTATCTACATCATATGTCTTCTAGTCTGATTAAAAATGTGATGTACATCTGTGTTTAAACAAAAACAATAATTGTTTTTCAGAATTTCACAAGCAGTGAAAAAAGATGTTGCGATAAAAGTGTGTTCAGACCTGAGATGGGTATGTGCCTTTTTTGCCATTTGTTTTCCTTTATTGCCTGTTGTCGCTAATCGGCATCATACCTAAATGTATGACTATTTTATGGGCTATATTCAAATTAACACTTTCAATTTAATTTAGCATCTATTTGAAAGTAAAAACACACCCCAATTATTTTTTTTATTATTGGAAAAAAATTTAGGCATTAAGGGGTTAAAGGAAGTTTGTAGTGTTTACTTTGTAATCACTGTATTCGTATTTGACATAATACAAAACAAGATGTTTACTCACTTCCTCGTAAGTCCAATGGTCCCACAGTAAATATCCACGGTGAATGGGAACCTTTTGAAACTCCAAAAAGGCCCATACGCCTCTCCCTCATACAGAATGATTTTTCTGCAGCCGTTTGACTGGCGTGATGCGAAAAATAAACGTATTAATCCGCAAAATCAGCTGAATCCTACGTCCTCATACACAACGGTACACTGTAGCGTGAAGAGGACGTCTTCTACCGTACACGTCACAGCGCCCTCCTCCTCAATGCAAGACCGAAGCCGGAAGTCACTCATTTTCATGGCGCGGGATTCAAAAAACTAAATAAAAATAGCGATCGCTTCCACACACATCCAAGCGGCCCGTATCATTCAGGGGCATAAAATACCGCGTGTATTATGATATAAACATGCTTTTTCGTGTCACAGGCACTTTAATGTGTAGAGTCCATAACAGTGCAATCAACATTTTGAGTTCCACAGCTACTACAATCTGACATTATACTGCAGCGGAGCTTGAAGTCACTCACAGCTTTTTTAGTTTTTCCCATCCACACTGTAAAAAACAACCTATAGAATTTACTCAAGAAAATTGAGGTAACAATTTACACTCAGTTTGACAGTGTAAATTTTACCCAATTTTACTTAAAGTTTACTTAAAATTGGGTAAAATTTACAGTATCAAACTGAGTGTAAATTGTTACCTAAATTTTATGAGTAAATTCTATAGGTTTTCTATAGGTTTGGGGGATGGCGTGGCTCAGTTGTAGAGTAGTTGTCACCCAACCCAGAGGTTGTGGGTTCAATTCTCTGCCCTGATAAACTCACCTAAGTATCCTTGAGCAAAATATTGAACTCCACACTGCTCCTGGTGCTGCGTCACCAGTAGGTAGATAGCGATTTTGTATAAAGCGTTTTGAGCGCCTTGAAAGATTGAAAAGCGCTACATAAGGAAAACACCGTAGGTTTGACAATTAAAATTTTCCCCAATTTTGCTTAAAGTTTACTTAAAATTGGGTAAAATTTACAGTATCAAACTGAGTGTAAATTGTTACCTCAATTTTATTGAGTAAATTCTATAGGTTGTTTTTCTACAGTGAAAAAAGAGGCGTTTTGGTCCAAATTTGTCATGATTGCACATTTTCTCCATACATGCTGGATAGTTTACGTACCATTACTAGGCTACTGCAAAGGCAGTGTTCTATTACAGTGTGTGTTGGAGTTTTTGTATTGGAAATAAAAGCGCCTGTGTACTAATTCAATTCCCTCCAGCTAGATGGCAATGACATGAATACATTTGAAAAATAAAAGGTCCAATAAGCCTCAGTTTAACACCAGGGGGTGCTACAACACCCTCAACACCCCACTTCTCGCGCCACTGTCATACTGGCCACTGGGCCACCCCCTGGTGGCGCCATTGCAAATTGATGACTAATCTTAAAATGTCTTACATAACGTGCCATATGAAACTAAAATAAAACTCCATTTTTAAAATAATATGAATTGTCTAGGAGTGGGAACATCGTGGTACCTCACCATCTGATACGATTTGCGATACAAAGCTCACGATAACGATGATATGGCGATACAACGATTATCGATACACTGGTCAGGAAATCATTCTAGGATATTCTACAAAACACTAATAAACAGAAAATCAAGCTTCTGCCCTGAATTGGAATGAGTTTATTACTAGTAGACGTCCAATCTGTTTGAACTGGGACGGTGGCAGCGAATGAATTCGTTCATTCGCTGCCCTCCCTCCAACTTCAAACGAATTGAACGTCTATGGCTGTCAGTGGCAGTCAATGCCAGGCAATGAGGTAATTTTGGGCCATTGAAGGTCATTTAACGGTTGATTTTCAGTTACTTCCTGTTGATTTGGGGGTATTTTATGGGTCACTTCCTGTTTATTTTGAGATACAGAACAGGATAATCACCCAAATGAATAGGCAGTGACTCAAACTCAACAGGAAATGACCTGTAAATGAACAAGTGACCTGTAAATGTCCCGAAAATCGGACAGAATGACTGCGAAAATATTTGTACATTTTACATCAATTAGGTGAAATTGGATGATTTTTAGCGTGGGTTTCCTCCGGGAACTCCGGTTTCCTCCCACATCCCAAAAACATGCATGGTAGGCTGATTGAACACTCTAAATTGTCCGTAGGTGTGAGTGTGTGCGTGGACGGTTGTATGTCTCCTTGTGCCCTGCAATTGGCTGGCAACCAGTTCAGGGTGTCCCCTGCCTACTGCCCGTAGTTAGCTGGGATAGGCTCCAGCACCTCCGCGACCCTCGTGAGGAAAAGCGGCATGGAAAATGAATGAATGAATGAATGGATGATTTTCCATGGCACACATGACGAGGGCGCGGCACAGTAGTGTGTTGTGGCACAGTGGTTGATAAACACTGCAATGCAAATGATGGACTGAATTAAGTGTTCAAACAACAATTTTTAATCCTATAAATACCATAATGAAGTACAGTTCATTTGCATTCAACTTTAACTCCAAAAGATTAACATTTTATGTTTAGGAACTCTTTTCTTTTTCCCCCCAAATATTCAGCAAAAAACTGTAGCTGTAATACCATTTAACTAAATCCTTAAGTAAATTACCATTTCATTATCATTTTTTTTTCTAAAATCTAAGTGCAATGTGAATGTTCAGGTTGCTTGATACAGTGGCTTGATAAAAAGAACTAAAATCTCTGCCTTTTTCCCTGAACACCTTGTCCCACCACACTAACTTATTTTAACTCATTGCCTGCCTGTGATGATAATAGACATCTAATTCATTTGTTCAGTAGGACTGGCAGTGAATACTCATGTTTCACTGCCATTGGCAGCAACAGATATCCAGTCTATTTTGACTGGGTAGGCTAGCAACGATAATTCACTGCCAGCCTCTTCTAGTCAATCTAGCGCTGTGTTTGTCAGCCAAGGAGTTAATTTAGCCCTGATAGTGGTGCTTGCCAAGTATTATTTGTGGTGGTATTTGTTGTAAAAAAAAAAATTCAACCACTTTTCTAAACATTCAATGTTAGCGTTTCCCTACCTTTAATGAGTAAATGCACAGTATTCTATTGCTAAATCTACATCCTGATTTTTTTCGCTGCACTAAGTGCTATTATTAATTTTTCTTTTTAAGATTAGAATCTATGTAGGATATGCTATTAAGATATAATTTGTTTACAAAGATTTTGTTAACTAGATTGAACCATTGCTTTTCTTGACTTATTGCCGTATTAACGGTATCATGTTGGGGTACTGTTGTTAACCTCTATATGGTTCAGGTCAGTGGGACCTGTTTTCGGCGTTGGGAAAACGGTTCGCCCTTGTATACCAACACCCCCCCCCCCCCCCCCAAAAATGAAAAATCTGTTGAGTTAGTTTTTTATGCTTTTTACAACTAAAACTGGTTTGCCTATTCCAAAATGGCACGAAATTATTTTCGATATACTTTGTAAAAAATAAATACTGGTAAATAAACATTGCAGTTGTGCCTGTTTCTTTCATATTTCATTGAATGTCAATATTTGAGAACACATATAGTACATTATTTTTATTACAGTTTTAAGAAATCGGGGATCCTGTATTTCATAAAGTTGACGTGATGGAGATAAACTGAGATTAGTTTCGGAGTCCACACCCCAAAGTTTAAAACCACTGTCAGACTTACATAAACAAAAATTGCATTCAATGGTGTTATTATTACAGCATTAAATATCCAGTCTTATACCAGCTACTCTCCCAAAAAAAAAAAAGTATTACAAATGTTAAAAACTTGTAGCATAATGAAGATCTTAAATGGATGTTGACCTATTGAATCCCAACTCCAATATGATGTTTAGCCCTGCTAGCCTTCTGACTTTTAATTAAAAAGATGAAAGAGTTCTTGACACATTTTTGTGTTGTTTTCATGACTTCTAGATGTGTGTGGTGTCAGACCACAGTGCATGACGAGTGCATAGACAACCTGGTGGACGCAACCCATTGTGATTTAGGCGAGTTCCACAACCTCATCATTCCTCCTCACTACCTGTACCAAGTCAACAAGCTCGGCCATAGACACCCTGACGAGTATAAAAAGGTGGGCTTATGTAGCAGCAGTTACCTCTCTCACCCAATTGTTTGTAAAGATCCGATGCCACATGATGCGCCTTGATCAGGTGCGCGGCATCATATGGGTTGGAAACACCCAAGGTTCCCTTTTTCAAGCTACTCTTATGATCCAGGGATGAGAGTGTTTGATTTCTTGCAAATATTTGATTTGTTATTAAGATTTGCTCTGATTGGATCACTGTTCTACCTGCAAAACAGCAGTTAATCTGCATTATTCATCATGATAGCTGGGAGGTATACTATTAGAAAAGTTAGCACAGGGAAAACTAAGGAAGAAGCGGAATGCATCAGAGGGAGGATGTTGGTGAGAATAAAGTAGAGATCAAATGAAATACTGAATTACTTGTATGTTCATTGCTCACTCTGATTTAGGTAACACACGGAAAGGTTTGCCATTTTATCCATAGCTACACATGAACTTGTATTTTATAGTTACTGTAAGAATTGTCGTAAAACATAATACACTGTATGTGTAAGCCTTGGATTGGCTGTTGTACACCATCCACAAATGGCATAGATGTCAAACCTAAATTGGATCACACGCTGATTTTGCATAAAACTGGGAAATACTGAATTATGATGGCATTGGACCTTTTTTTTGTAGCAACACTGGTGTCATGTGCTTGTTTTGCTTGTAGCTGGCGGTGGACTTTGGGGATGGCTGGACTCCTGTGTTGGTGTTGGCGAACACGCGAAGTGGAAACAACATGGGGGAGGCTTTGTTGGGAGAATTTCGCACCCTCCTCAACCCTGTGCAGGTCAGCTAGCATAAAAATAACTCCATGTATATGTAAGATTTAGAGAAGAACTAAAAGCTAAATATTTTAGTTCCAATCGGTTCTATGTGTTGTTACAAGTCAAAACAACATTATTCTGATAGACCTCATAGAATAACAAAAATACTGTACATACAGTAGTACCTCTACTTATGACATTAATTGGTTCTGGAAGTAGTCTCGTAACTCGAAAATTAAAAAGTAGAGATGCGTTTTCCATGTAAATGCACTAATCCGTTCCAATCACTACTGGAATGCCACATTATCTTTTATATTCAAGGTAAACCGGAATAAAACAGCAGCAAAATTTGAATCATTTCATATTCCTAACCTAACCGTTAATACCTGTAATGAAGTAGATAATAAAACATAATGCAAAGGAAAAAAGAAAAAATATATTTTGCGGAAAAAATAAACAAGGCTGAAAAAGCAGTTTCTGCTCTTGCACCCCTCTTTAAAATAAACTGCTGTATTTTAAGCCAAAAGAACTGTTGCGTTTGATAGAACAATATGTCTATACAGTATGCTGCCGTAGCAGTATCGGCGCATTAAGCCCCCAAACTATCCGTTATACCCTGGAGACCCCCGTTTACAGACACAGCGCAACTGCTTTTGTTTCAACCCAGCAATAAAAAGAAGGTAAGTAATTATATTTATTATTCGAAATGTCTATCATTTTTAGCTTAGAATCAGCAATTGATGTCTAATAGTTAGATAAAAAAACGACTTTGTAAAATTATTCACTTGCATATTTCAAACGTTTAAACAAATTATGTTACAATGGGAAAAAAATAGTGTCTATAAATAGGTCACAGATATCTACCTTATAACTATCGCTTAACTGTATTTTTTTTTTGTTACTGTCGCATTTTCCCTGATATTTTAGAGGATAAATAATTGATCCAAACAAAGAAAAATGGGAAAAAAATGCTTTAAAACGGTAAGTATTTGAAAAAGAAATCTCGACTACTCCTTGATGTCTGCGATTTCTGCTTCGCGACCCTTGTTATATTACCATGTTTCACCCATAAACACCCCCAAATTCCGGCTGTGGCCATTCCCAGCTGTGTCTTGACACTCGGTGAGACTTGCTACACTGAGTTTTTAGATCGAAACAAGGTAGTACGCAATAATATCTCGTTAAAATCCTGGTGCCTTTAATTATGCCCTCTCATGCTCTCACCTCGAGTTAGGGTTTAGGGGGTTAAGTGTTTTATTTTATCTTTTTAAATGCCCTCCTTCTCAAAATTTTTCTTCCCCCAGAAAATTGAGATTTTAAGATTTCCAATGATGTATCACGCATGCATATGAGACAATTTTTTAACTTTGGCCAAATTGGGGGTCTCAGAGCAGAACTTCAAGTCACCTGAGTGTTTTCTGCCATATATATTGTGTGCATGTCATCATACTGTGACACCCAAATGGAAAAGTCATCAACAATAGGCCAATAGGAGAGCAGAATCCCATTACTGAAGCATGATGGGAAAGATGAAGACCAATATCTTATGGCGCAACATTGAAAAGCAAAAAGCAGGAAGTACATACGGATCTTTCACAATATTGCATAGTATTTTTGCCTCTCGTAACAGGAAATTTCTTTCTTAATAAGAGGCAATATTTTCACTTTAGGCATGCCGTAACCTGAAAATTAAGTTTGTAGAGACATTCGTAAGCAGAAGTATCACTGTACTGTATTTGAATTTTTTATTAATTTCTGGGGTGCCATTTTGTCCAGCACTCCTGTACGCTGCTGTGGACCGGAGTTATCATAACTAAGTTCACTCTGTATTTGTGATGACAAGTATAACTATAAGTTGATGAGTTAGTTGGTTATGTTTGTTGAATGAAAATTAACTGTCTGTTATCCCTTGATAGACATAATTGACAGACATAAACAAAGTGGTTTGATGTAAAACAAATTCTTGAAAAAAATAAATATAATGTGCAAGAACATAGTCGTTTATAACTTTGGAAAGCAATGTGTTGTATGTTGGACACCCTGTATGTTAAAGCACTGTTTTCCTTGACAGGTTTTCGACCTGTCAAAGCTTGCACCTTCCAAGGCCCTTCAACTGTGCACCCTTTTGCCCCCTGGTTGTGTTAGGGTACTGGTGTGTGGAGGTGATGGCACTGTGGGATGGGTGCTAGATGCCATCGATAGTATGAAACTCAAGGTGAGTGAGCATGTTGCGTCATTGTAATTAACAAATTGTCAATCCCTTGATGTAATGCATCATTAGATAAACACTGTTTTGGCAATGTTTTGCTAAATATCTGCACATTTCTTGGTCAGGGTCAAGACCAGTTTATCCCAAGGGTGACCATCCTCCCTCTTGGGACAGGGAATGACCTTTCAAACACTTTGGGCTGGGGTGCGGGCTATGCTGGCGAGATCCCTGTTGAACAAGTTCTTCGCAACATCCTAGATGCGGGGGTGGTCAAAATGGACAGGTGGGGTCTTCAGATCACATCACCAGTTAATACCTTGTCAAGCCTTACCTAAAATATAGCAAAGCTATTACATTAGAATTAATATTTCAGGACCATTATGCACAAGACAAATGTTTAGCTCTCTTAGTTGGAATATGTCGACCTTAACCACGATAAAGCTTAAAAATTGTTTGACACAATAACATAGCAGGGCTGCTTCACCCCTGGGAATCGGACGATAATCCTTCATAATCCTACTTCTAAACAATGAACCTACTGCAGCTATGGCAGTAATCCATCATCCTAAATGACAAATCTGTTGGAGCTATGGGGTTGTGTTCATATTTGTGATTACTACCATTATTTTCAGATGGAAAGTGCAGGTGTCTTCCAAAGGCCTATCTATTCGAAAACCGAAGGTGAGTGTGAAATCTATTGGAATCACTGTGTGAATTTTTATTATTATGACAAACACTCTAAATAAAACTTTTTAGACTGAAAAAACCCAGTTAATAACTTTCTCACAAAATGAAAGAAACTTTTTAAATAATTTAATTTATTTGGGTGGGATGACTAATTCTAAGTATTGTTTTTTTTTTTGTTTAACATGTATGACAAATGTTTGCAAACCTGTAACAGACAGTTTGATCCCTTCAGGTTCTGTCCATGAACAACTACTTCTCTGTGGGTCCTGATGCCCTGATGGCACTCAATTTCCACACGCATCGTGAGAAAACGCCATCTTTCTTCTCTAGTCGGATCATCAACAAGGTCGGAGTAGTTTCATTAGCATTCCACAGTGCATAAACATAACTTGTCATGTCTTGGAATATATTGTCACGTCTTCACCAACACTGTCATGTGTTTTTGCCGCTCTTTCAACAGGCTGTGTATTTTTTATATGGCACCAAGGATTGTTTAGTGCAAGAATGTAAGGATCTGGATAAGAGGATTGAGGTACAGCAGCTTTGCTATCTTTATGAAATGTCATGTTTACTGCAGGGTATTTTTTTTATTCCAATGTGAGTATATCATAGTTCAGTTGACGAGGTGGACGAGTCGTCACAGTTCTTCAAGTTTGAGGACTAAATCAGTGTTGCTTATGGCAGCCAGCTTTTATTTACCGGTAGTGATATTATTGTTTTTTTTTGTTTGTTTGTTTTTTAACTAAATAATGAATAAGTTCTAAGTATGATTCTTTATTAAGATTACAGTTGACAAAAACAGCAGTAGGATTAGTTAATTATAATAAAAAAAAAAAAAAAGGTACTACAAATTATAATGTCTTAGGCCATGTCTACACCTAGCAGGGTTTAAAAAAAAACAAAAACAAAAAAACTGAGGATAATGCCCTAATATGTTGAGAAAAAAAATAATACGTCCACACCAGCACATTTGTAGAAAAAAAAGCTTCCACATTCAAACTGCATTCATTCATTTCTAATTACATTCATAACAATGCGCGAAAAATAATTGTCCATAATACCCCCATCCGTCGCATGTGTTCTTCAATACGAAGCACTACGAGAGTTTGTAAATAAATGGAAGCAAAAAAGCACCTAATTTACTCCAAATGTAAACATTGGCCTCATGTGTGACGTAGGGACAAAGTTTGTTGCAGTCAGTGACGATTCCACAGTTAAAACTTTGGTTATCAGTGTCCACATGATGGCGCCACAAACGCGGAATTCGCACATCTTCATTTTGGACGGAGGTATTAAGAACCCTGGTTTAAATGTGCGTGTGGATGATCAGGCCAAACCGTCGAAAAAGTTCTTTTTCGACAAATACCCTTCTATGTGTGGTCAATACTAGTTAACAGATTAATGTGCCATACACTACTACTACAATACTTTAAGTAACTATTACTATTTGTTCTTATTAAGCCCATACATCTAAAAATTGGTAATTTTTCACCTAAATCAAGAATAATTTGCTTTCAAATAATGTTTTGAAAAATATCCATTCTTCAATTGAGAACCAAGCTTTTTTCTAAGATTAGATATACTAATTTATTGCTTAGTTATAAATCTGTTAAGATTATTTTCTCCTAGCTATTATTATATGAAGAAATCTGAGTAAAATTTACTTAAAGCACTGGCAGATAATTTCACTTACCCGTATTTTTCGGGTTTTAAGTCGCAGTTTTTTTTCATTGTTTGGCTGGGGGTGTGACTTTTACTCTGGAGTAATTTATGTGTGAAATCATTAACACATTATTATATAATTTCACATGTTATTTTGGTGTTTTGGAGTGACACTGATGGTTTGGTAAACTTGTTAGCATGTTCTTTATGCTTTAGTTATCTGAATAACTCTAATAGCTATGTTACATTAACATACTGGCCACTTTCGCATTTGGTTGTTCATCCATCATGTAACATTATCATACTGTACACGTATTCAGCATGTTTTTCATTATTTTATTTTTTACTTTAAATTGCCTTTCAAAATGACATATCTGTTATATGTGTTGGATTTTATCTGGTAAATTTCCCCCCAAAATGTGACTTATACTCCGGTGCGACTTATATGTTTTCTTTAAAACTAGTTTTAAGTTGGTGTGTTTTTGCTGTGTGTAAAGGGAATTATGTAAGCTTTCAAATTAAAGTTCTATTATACTTAAACAGCAGCAATCACATTTTCACCCCCTCACACACACAGTCATTTAAAAATTGCTTTTTTTTTTTTTTTTTTTAACTTGTGTTGTCCTTGATTAATATATGTTTATTTCGTCCTACAGCTGGAGCTTGATGGTGAGAGGATTGAATTGCCCAGTCTGGAGGGCATCATTGTCTGTAACATCGGCTACTGGGGGGGTGGCTGTAGACTCTGGGAGGGAATGGGAGATGAACCCTTCCCCCCCACGCGGTAAGACTAGCGTCAACGTATGCTTCAACCTCTTACGTGCTGTCGGTTCCCATGGTGAAAAGGGTTTTTGCGCTCTGTGCGTCAGGTTGGACGACGGTCTGCTGGAGGTGGTGGGTGTCTTTGGCTCCTTCCACTGTGCACAGATCCAAGTCAAGCTAGCCAACCCGGTACGGTTGGGACAGGCCCACACAGTGAGGGTGAGGACACTTCGCTGTTTTATTTTCTGATGGAGACTTGCAACAATGTAGAATGAAACTGTATGTTTATCTGGTACTTTTGAGCGTAAATTGAAAAAGCTAAGGTATACTGTATTTAATGTTATGATGCTTAATGAGCTGAGGTAAGTTGGATGGAAATCTGATGTTTTGTTGGATTTTAGAAGTGTACATTCCCAAGATATGTATGCACCATTTAGCGGTGCAACAGCTAATTAAATCAAATAATCGATGATTATTTTGACAATCGATTAGTCGTTTAGAGACACTTTTTAGTATTACAGTATTTAGTATAGTAAGAGACACTCTTTAGTATTACAAGACCTGGGGAAATGCTAATATTCCATAATTTATCCGTAAACGCATGCCTTTTGGATTCATATCATCCACTTTGTGTAATTACACACATCGCAACACCAAGAAAATGATAGAAATTTGGATCGATTGTCAAGCTAAAATGACCGGCGCCCGAGATCCCGGAAAGCTAGCATATTGTGTGCGTGACGTCACAACTAGGAAACACCCAGCTCAGTGCTTAGTACTGAATGGCGGCGATGATGGCGTACAATTTTGTTTCTAGTTGCAGCGACGTAACGAACGTTCTTCTAATGGTGACGAGGAGAGTTATGAACCTTTCTTTGGTGTTTTGGGTCATCAATTTGAGCCCAAACGAAAGCCAATGCAGCCTAATGAAACGATCATTGAGGGGAGCAATGGCACTGATGAAACACCGGCAACAGATCATGTGGGAAACACCGAATGGTGTGTTTTGCATTTCTTTTTGTGAAGCTGATACACCGTGACCGCAAAATAATGTATAGAATAATTATCATTTATTGTGCTATCATAGGTTTTCGCTCTGCCAACAGACACAAATATGAATGGGATTAGAGGATTTGTTGTATATATTTTACGAGCGATAATTTATACATGTGTCCAGTCCTACAGTGTATCCAAAGCGTGATATGTTTTTTTATTATAAAAGAGTAGTCACTCTGGCCATTTCGAGCTTGGCTGCTCCCCTTCTTTGCTTAGCCAGGGGTGGTGGGGTGGTCTCATCAGTGCCAGTCATCGTCCCCTTTCTTGATATCTCGGGACATTTAGGTGGCTGCGCCTGTATGGTGGGCACCGCATCTGCTTTCAGCAGCAATTTCTTAGCAAAACCTGATTTCATTTGTCCGTAGTTCGAATAGCTTTCAGGTGTAAAATGCGCACCACACAAAACCGTGCCGGAGGCTGGGTCTGCAAAATCAGCCCTCTTTGCACGGATGAACTTTATTCATTGTCTGCGTAGTCCAGCTCTTTTTCTCGCGTTCGGGAACTCATGGGTACTACATTGCGGCAAATGGCTATTTGTACACCACATAGCATGAGAGGTTTGAACCATTTTAGCGATTTTTTTTTTTTTGATAAAACACTAACGCAACTCTCTCGTCGATATACAACGATGGCACCTGCCTATTGATATCTCACAGCCTCGTAGTATTATAATTCTCTTTAACATAAAATTGTCTGAATCCTCAGATTGAAAGTGTTCCGTCTCATGTCTTCGTTGCCAGCACCAGCGTTAGATCTAAGCTCTAGTAAAGCACCAGATGTTAACTTAAAAAGAAAAATTTAAAAAAGTTATGAGTAGCACTCCTAATACGCAGCTTTTCATCCACTGCACAGTTTTGCCAATGATTAAAGATGGATAATAAGGATGGTGAATTTGTTCAAACAACTTTGCTCATGGTATGGCATTAATTGAAAGTGCCTTCCTCTCCAGCTTGTTCTGAAGACCTCCACAATGCCGATGCAAGTGGACGGCGAGCCGTGGGCACAGGGTCCATGCACCATCACCATTACCCACAAGACCCAAGCTCTCATGCTGTATCACAGCTCTGAACAAACGGACGATGACGACGATGAGGACGGCGACTCCAGCGCCTCGGAGACAGAGAGCCCCACCCCTCAGGACTCACCCAGGCCCCCAGGGGCGGCATCCGCTCGAGCTTGACTCAGCACTGATCATCCCAAATTTGTAATTTTTTAAAAAAACTCTGTAATCATATCTCATCCGTATGTCATTTGTTTTTTTCCATAGTCCAAGTGAAATTTCAAAATTCAATAATTGACAGTCTGTTTTCTAATTGTTAGTGTTGAGTTTTTTTAATTGCCAAATAGAAAGAACAAATGATAGTTTACTTCAAAAAGCTTAATTTTACTTCTTCGTCTTTAATTCTTCCCCCTCTGACAGCTAAGTCAGGTATGGGGTGAATGTAAAAAGATCGCTTTTAATAACTGGCCTTTCACTAGTGGCACACATAATGTTGACCAAACTTGATTTATGTTACAGAAATGCTGCCATTTTTGCATATGTAGAAGAGTCGTAAGCCTTGGTCGCTCACTGCAGCAGGCAGTGTTAGTTTACAAAGTGGAGACCAAATTTCTGCCATGTGGACATCTGGCTGCAAAGATTTTATACACCACATAGAGAACTGTCATTTTCAGTTTATTACTAAACTGACAAATCCAGCAAATCGGTCAATTTGATGAAGAGGTTCTCTTCATTTGTCAATAGTGTTTGCATTTTGTAGTAGTTGTGTTCTTACATCTTCAGAATGAAAAATGTGTTGCTGAAAAACAATCACTGAATGCTGTATCAGTTTTATATGCCATTAGCTTGTTTTCGCAGATGTCGTGTGAGATTGAGTGGTTGATGGCGGTTGGAAACGCCAATGGTGTGGATTGGCTGCCTCTTTTTTGTTGGTCTGCACCATGGCAGCTGTGGCTATAGTAGTGGCTTACCACCGTTGAGTGCGAAGTGAAAAAGTAATGCAATTTAAAGTGTCTTTGAGTGTCCTAAAAAGCGCTTTATAGCCTATATCCAATAGAAATTGCAGTTTCTAGTTATGTTTTTAAAATGTTGCTCTAATTATTTATTTTGCGATTATAACGATTTGTCCTTATCCTCTTTTTGCTTTTTCTCACTGGTGTTTGCCTGTAAGGCTTCTGTCGAACATCAATCACTGATGGTAAACTTGTCAGATGACACTGGGCATTTACATGCAGTTGTAGCTTTCTCAATGATGTTTGTTTCCTATTTATGGATAGTTTATTGACTAGTTCAGTTGTATATGTGGACATTTTATGCTGAAGTGTAGCTCCACAAATAGTTGCGCGTTTCTGGAAATGTTCATCCTTGGATTCTGATAATTTCATTTTATTCATTCTATATTGCTGAACTTGTAAATTTGCGCAAAAACGCCTAGTTTGACTTAGCCATCCATGTTACTTTTGTTCTATTGCACTGATTCGTCTTGTCTTGTGCCAGTGGCAGGATGTCGTTACTTTATTTGAATGCTTCTCATGACTGTCATGAGAAGCATTCAAATAAGGGGTTACCCAGGATTTTCACCATGCTAGCAGTTGGCGCTTGTTTGTTTCCACAAATGCCTAGTAACAATTTACATGCTACTGAAAGTGTCTAAGTGGGGATCTATGTCCAAATTGATTTTCAGTGATACAACCTTGATGACAGAAAAATGCACACAACTATGACTCACACTGTCTGCTAGCATGGCTTAAGACCTTTATGTGAAGTGACCATACGAATGTTGTTGTACTGCTTAGTTAAAATCTCCCAACACAAGTTAACACTCATTTCTTGACAGTATGACACTTTTCTTTTGCATTTTAAATGTGTTCACATTTTCACTTGCTTTATATTAATATATATTCAGTATTTTAAATGTGTTCATTTTGTGAAGTATCTCAGAACCTAAGGACCGATGAGTGCTTTTGTATTATTTTACCTGCCCTATTTTCTGAAAGCCATTTTTGCTTGTACTAAATAGAAATGGTCTCAAAATACAGTAATGTTGGATGTGACAGGAAACCTTCAATTAGAATGTCAAGGTTTTATGACTTTGTTACTTAGGATGTTTTAAAGTTCGACTAAGTTGAATGTAAGAAGGTGATATTTGTGGATTTATTTTCCCATTAATATTTTCGTATTAAAGTTTGATTGCTCTCACTTCCTGGAGCCAACCTTTGTTAAATGGGATTTAAAGTGTCTGGCCTCCTGCTGTACCTCCTTGAGCCCAGCCCAGTTCCTGTGTGACTTACAAGGTTATATAGATGAATAGAGCAATGACAGTTGCAGGCAATTGCTATTTAAAGTCACCTCATCGCCAGATCGACTATGTTCACAGGTAGGCTAGTCATCCAACCTTTTTCTCTTGCATCATTACCCCCATCCTGTCAATCGACCACTCCACTTCTCTATTACCCTCCACCTTTCTGTCCCACGTGTCCATCTTGTCACCTACGGTTCCATAGTGTTTAGCCTCTGTCCCCCAGCTCTGGAACTCTCTACACCCTGATCTACGTAACTTAACATCTCTCCAGTCCCACTTTTCAAATCCAGAATCAAAACCATAAGCGGATTTTAAGGGGGGGGCCCGGCCTCCCTGTTGGCTGAAAAGTGTCACTGCATGAAATTGACTTTCCTATATACCAGTATATAAAAGTTGTAAAGCAATAAAACCAACAAAAATGAATGAAGAAGAAAAAAAAAAAATTATAATAGGTTTAAATTATTTTTCGAACAGATCATGTGACTAGCACCTTAGACGGTCATTTGCTTTGCATATAATTTTCAACAAAAAAAAAAAAAAGGGGGGGGGCAATTATATTTTTCAAATGATTTTTTTCTTTGATTGAATTTTTTTTTTTTTTAAATTGAAGCACCTTTTTTGGGATTGAATGATTTAGACACAAATGTCCTACCCATAACCAAACACAAAAAGGATTGCTTCAATCAAAGAAAACTTTTTCAATGAAATATTAAGTGTTCAAATGCAAATTTTTCAATCTCAAATATTTTTTTTGCTTTCAAAAGCCTTTTCTATGAAATTTTTCTTTTGATTCAAGTGATTTTTCTTTTTGAAAATATATATTTTTGGAAGCAACTTATTTTTTGATTGAATAATAAAGACAAAAGCGTCCAAGCCAAAATGTGGCTCAAACACAAATCAACATTACTTCAATCACAAAAATTTCTTCAATCAAAAAAAAAAAAAACTCGACTCCAATCAAAAAAAAAGAAAAATAGCTTTCACATTAATTTTTTTAAGTTTCAAATTTATTTTTGCATTCAACCACATTTTTTTTTTTTTTTTTGATTGAAGCGACTTTTTTTTTGGATTTAAAATATATGTTTTGATTGAAACTTTTTTTTATTGAAGCAACTTTTTTTTTTTTTTATTGATGAAGCAACTTTTTTTTAAAAAAATTGAATAATAAAGACACAAATCTACCTCCATATGGCTTCACCCAGGGATACAATTTTTGACTGAGGTAACAACATTGGCATGACACTGGCGGGCGTACCATATTCAATGGATGACGATCTTGGCAAAAAGTATTGCCTAAGCAGCCTGATTTAGAATTCCCCTCAAGAATGATGGGAAACAAAAAACGCTTATTGTCAATTTATATTCTCGTAAGTTAATTTTATTGCTCACACTGCGTTTCGGGGTCATCAACATGTGCCCTTCCTGCCCCAAAAGTCAAACTCCGCCTATGATCAGAACTATAGAGATAGACCTACTACCAGCTGGGTTGATTATTGGTGCTGATATTTGGAAATTTGATGTATATTGGTATCAGCCTTTTTTAAAATCCGACCGGCCGATATGGGAAAAAAAATAATTTATAACTTGGTTATTTTGGCTCAGATGCAGCCGCGCCTCTCTCCTGCACTAGTATTCAGACCGTCCTCTGATTGGTTATATGGTGATGGTAAATGGAGTTACACTTGTATTGCGCCTTTCCACTTTTTTTAAGGCTTTCAAAGCCCTTCACACTATATTCTCGTCTACTTACTGGTGACACGGCACCAGGAGCAATGTGGGGTCTTGCTCAAGGATACCTAGACAAGGTCATCAGGACAGAGAATCAAACCCACAACCTCTGGGTTGGGGAACGACTACCACTGAACCACCCACCATTATTTTCTCTTTGTGTGATTCAATAAACATGCTTTAGGCTTTTCAATGAAATTCACCGTTTGCTTTATTCAAAATTTTAACGCATATTTTTACACTTTTACTGCAAGTCATATCGGCTCCAAAAATCGGTTATCGGTCCCTCTACCTACTAATAATCAGTATCGGTCCTGAAAAACTCATACCGGTCGATCTCTACACAAACCCACCTGTTCAAATTATCATACCCAGCTTGACTGCTGTTCTGTGTTACATATTGTTAATGATTCAGATACTTGATTTTGGTTTCGATCTGTGCGTTTTCCAACTTTTGTTTTTCTTGTACAGCGACCTTGAGTGTTTAGAAAGGTACTTTGAAATATCATGCATTTTAATTATTTTCATTATACTCCTTGAACATTTGTTTTCAGACATTCTGCTCTCCTCAGACAGTCCTGCTTAATGAATGGTTGTTTCTTTGTTCCCAGCTAATTGACAGAAAACCAGTCAAAGCAGGGGTGCCCAATCCCGGTCCTCGAGAGCCCCTATCCAGCTTGTTTTCCGTGTCTCCCTCCTTTAACACACCTGAATCAAAGGATCAGCTCATCAGCAAGCTCTGCAGCAGCCTGATATCGATCCTGATTAGTTGATTCAGGTGTGTTAGAGGAGGGAGACATGGAAAACAAGCTGGATAGGGGCAAAAACAAGCTGGATAGGGGCTCTCGAGGACCGGGATTGGGCACCCCTGAGTTAAAGGGTTTACGGCAACTCTTGCCCACAGTCAGCTTGGGTCGCCTCCAGCACCCCTATAACCCACATAAGGATAAGCGGTACGGATAATGAGATGTGGGTTTTTTCCAAAGCACTTTGTTAAACTACTTGAATCATTAGGCAACACAAAAGTTGTAAATCATTGAACTTTATTATTTTTTTAAACTCAATATATAGCCTTCTTAGTAATGGTATAATTCAAAAGTGTGACATCAGTGAAAAAGAAAATCCCTTTTATACAGCAAATTATGTAACACCAATTATGCAACACAAAACAAAGCTCCCAAGACACTTGCCGATAACATGTAATTACAAACGTTACTCAGAATTTTGTAAAACATCAACAAAATAAAATGCATGAAAGAGTGATTTGTAATTGCATACATAGCAAAGCAAACATTTACAACATTGAAGCAGTGTATTCAATCTAATTACAAAGTTCAATATAACCACTCCCAATGGTATGGTAAACAGGAATCACAAAGCACACCCTTGTACACAGTGGCACTATTCACAGACCTCAACTTTTGTGTGTCTGACTTTAATATACACTTTAGAGCAACATCATAATTATCACATGGATTGTCCCGTACACACACACATATATATTATTATTATTTTTTTTTTGGCACTTGCTTTAGAGTATTTGCATTAGCATTAAGCTATCAGATTTTCAGGAACATTCATTCATTCATTTTCCATGCCGCTTATTCCTCAAAAAGTGCAAATAATGGCTTCGCTACTTAGACACGAGGAACTGCCAAAACGCTCTTATTGTTCTAGAATTGGCAGGTGTTGTTAACAGACACAACTAGGGCTGCAGCTATCGAATATTTTAGTAATCGAGTAATCGACTGAAAATTCTATCGATTAATCGAGTAATCGGATAAAACAAATATATTTTTAGGTGAAGAGCAATTATAAATATACATGAGAAAACAAGACATTTCATCTAATTTTTGAACCATTTTCAGTCAATCAATGTCTTTATTTTCGATGTATATTGTTGAAAAAAGCCAACAATTGCATCTCAGATGTAACTAGAATTAAAAAAAAAAAAAAAAAAAGACTAATTCACTGCTTTGACTCAAAAAACTTTAGATCTTATTACAAAAAAATATATATATATCTTACCTAAAAGTGCCGTTACGCTTGATAACACACATCACTTAAAAGTTTGGATTTTTTCCCACGTCTTTCAATTGAATTTCTCTTTGTGTCAAGCCATTTTTAAGTTCTAGTTAAGTTTTAAGTTAGTCTAAACTGCAAGTCCTGATAGGATTTTGAGTTTTTGCAGTGTTCAAAATAAATGTATGATACAGGCTGTATTGGAGCACATTAGCACCAGTGCTACTTGGTGTTTTATCCAGCAATGACTACTGAGCTAAAATTGATAGTTAGCATGATTAAGTTTTTATTTTACACCCTCATCACTCCACAATGCTATGTTATGTTAAAGCCTGTATGTAAGACACGTTAGCCAAGCATCGACAGTGGTCATAATTAATAGAAACCTAGCCCTCCGCAGGGCTAACGTTACTTCAGAACAGTAACGTTAATCTTATTTATTAGCGCTTAGCGCTCTTTATTAGCGCTTAGCGCTCTACTGCTTTAAGATGGCGGCTGTTTACTAAAGCTTCCCAGACGCGGCCGAGTCTGTCATTTAGCATCTAGTTCAACATACATGTGATCTCTATGAGACGCTACCTGTACCAACGTAGCATTGTGCGGGCTAGTATTTAGCAACGTCGGCGTCATTTGTGGCGGCTGTCGGCTGCAGTAAGTTTTTTTCCCCCCCTTCTTCCTCTCCGCACGTGACAGCGCGTTGTCCCGCATTAAAAGTAGTCCGAGCAAAACGTGATGCTTAGAGCTGTCAAAATAAACGATTACTCGAGGTGAATAAAATTACTCGGATCAGTTTTTAAACTCGAGTTACTCGAGTTGCTCGAGTACTCGTTTCAGCTCTAGACACAACCAACAGACATAACCTACTCCTGTTGTTCCACCGCCACAAACGCAGAGATCGCCTTGTGAACAACACGAGGCGAATACACTCCAAAGGATGTGCATTTACATGAGCACTTATGTTCCACATTTCTAAAATTGTATAATGATTTTTGTAAATTGTAATTTATAGTGTGAAAATGGAAACGAGGGTGCACTCTATATGTGAATGAATACTCCAAATGTATGACATGAAACACCACCATTCGGAACATGTACCCATTAACACTTTGTTTCGTGGGGGAATTATGTGCAAACAGTTAAACGTCAAACCTCAACTTTGGCATTCAAGCTTAATGGAGCGAAAAAAGTCTGCTATGGCAGTATTGATGACAACTTGAAACTTAATAAACTGGAATCGGCCTTGTCCACGGCTCTTAAAAAAGATAATCTGCAATAATGGCTACCCTTGCCTCTATTTGTCCATGAGATTGATTAAAGTTTAAACCTTGAAGTAAGCAGAATCAGAGCTGTAATTCCAAATGTGGGTTTATACCTGTGTGTGAGGTACACCACTAATTACTTTCAAAGTTAATTGTTCTTAAATGTTGATTGTCTATTAGTGACCTGCAATGGGGTACCGCACGCATGCTATTTTTAAGACCGTGACGTTGCATCGTAAAGCGGAAGTAAAGCAGAAGAGGGACATTATAGACCCGCCCTCGCATAGAAACCATGTAAATCATGCTACTTTTCTCTGGTAATCTTTCAAAAACGAACATGCCGATCACACAGTGCTTTTTTGGAACTTGTAGAAACGACTCTAGACATTACGACATATGAAGGATGTTTTCTTTATACGTTTCCCGAAAACAAAAACTGGAGGAAAAAATGTGAGGAATGAATCAACTTGCGCGGACTTTATATGCCAGCTTGGTGTATCCATTCACATTTCATATGCAGTAAACATTTTGTCGGGTTGGCATGGTCTTTCAGAGGACAAAGAGGTAAGCCATTTTGATATTTTTAACTTATTTTTTAGCGTGACATGACAATGAATAACCTGAAAGAAATAAAATGGTATCTGACTGCCACTGTTACCTTTTCTGTTGTAAAAAAAAAAAAACTTTAGTAAGGGGGAAGTGTAAATAAATTTTAGAATTAAGATTTGTTATCGATGAAAAAATTAAGTGTTTGTTGGCTGTCACCGAGTAGCATTTGCGATCGCTACACAAAATATAAATTACCCCCAGGAACGGTCAGAGACGTAGGACAACCAGAGGATATAATGTATAGGAAAGACAGGGCTGGTGGTAAAGGATAGCTTATTGAAACAGGAGAATGTCATTGTCAATCGCATAAGAAAAAAGTGTCGATAAAAAAGCTAAGGCTATGCTAAGTTTGGCTCGTTTTTTTTCGTCTTTTTCAGCCCTCGACACTCAAGCCATCTCTTTAACTGAACATTTTTATGTACTTACACATCTATGCAAGTGTATTTGGCACCAGGGACATCATTTTCGGAGAGAATTGGTAGGTTTAGCTTTGTAAACATCTCCTTCGTACACAATTTCCATTCATTTCCTATCGGGGACAAACGGTGGCGTGTCCTCCCTTAGCAACAGTAGCTAACGTGATGAATATTAATGAGCGGAAGTGACGTGTTACTTGTGGTACGCCATTGCTGGCAAGTCCAGGGTTCATCCCCCTCTTGCTCAAAGTCAGCTTGGATAGGCTATAGCTTACCCACGACTCTAATGACAAGTCATAAAGAGCATAAATACATTCATTTTATATTCCATGAAAAAATGACCCCAATGAAGATTTATGCTTTGAAAGTCAAACAAAACTGATAGTAAATGACAGGTTTTAGAAGCTAATGCTTGGTTTCACCAGTTTGCAAAAAGCTCGAGTACATTCACACCCAGTACATTTAACAATTAATAAACAAATCTCATTGGAGTTTAGCTGAGAACCTTTCAAGACGTTACTAGTAGACATGTGCTGGTTACCGGTTTCAGGGTTTACTGTGGTATGAAAACGTCACGGTTTCAAGTCTACTAAAATTTTCAGTCACACCGTATTATGGTATTAGCTATTTTTCATGTCCCAAAAATGCAGCGAGAAATCCGTGGCTTGTAACGGCAGCGCTCACCACTCCCTTCAGTTGTTGCTCTGTCCTGTTTTCGTCGGTGACACTACACTTTGTCCCCCCCTCAAAAAAGACAGTCGCTAGTATGGTAATAGCATTAGTTATTAGTATTTCAGACACCGAAAAGAAACAGAAGGCCGCGGCTTAGAGGGGGAAGGACATCCGACGTGCAGGCAACACCTAAAATATGATTTCACATTTACGTGACCTCATTCGTCAGTTTACACAAAACTTAAGGTAAGTAAACGCTGTCATGAACGTTTCCCACCAGCAATGAGAGCTCACTCTAGGGTGTTTAATTTAAAAAAGGTGTCAATGTTAAAAAAAAAAAAAAAAGGAACCAACAAGTTACTATTAAAGTCTTCCATCATAACAGGGTCTCAGTTTACTGTATGGCTGCCATTGACGGCGCTCAACGCCCAATCCATTAAGACTGAAAGGCAAATGAACGTTTCTTCCTTCCAAACCAGAGCATTCAGTCATTCTTCCTGATTTTCGAGGCATTTACAGGACACTTTCTGTTCATTTTAGAGCATTTCCAGGTCACTTCCTGTTGAGTTTGAGTCACTGCCTATTCATTTGGGAGATACCCAGGTCACTTGCTGTTGAATTTGAGTTACAGAAAAGGAAGTGACCCATAAAATGCCCAAAATCAACAGAAAGTAACTGAAAATCAATAGGCAATGACCTGAAATGCCCCAAAATTACCATATTTTCCGCACTATGTTGAGTTTGAGTCACTGCCTATTCATTTGGGAGATACCCGGGTCACTTGCTGTTGAATTTGAGTTACAAAAAAAGGAAGTGACCCATAAAATGCCCCAAAATCAACAGAAGGTAACTGAAAATCAACAGGCAATGACTTGAAATGCCCACAAATTACCATATTTTCCGCACTATAAATTGAGACTAAAAGCCTTCCATTTTCTCAAATGCTCATAGTGTGCCTTATAATCTGATGCACTTTATATATGGATCAATATTAGTTAAACATGGCACGACAATCCCCTTAACGCACTTCATCTCGTGGATGGATAATGCAACCCCAACAACTACTGCACTTTATAATGCAATGAGTCCTAATCCTCTATATGAAAACAGTTTTCAAATAGGCCATTCATTCATTTAAGGTGCGCCTTATATTGGCATTGGCTGCCACTGATGGCCGTAGAAGTGGGAGGGTCCCGTTTGAAGTGGATGGGGTTCGTTCGCTGCCACCGTCCCAGTTCAAATTGATTGAAAGTCCACTAGAGATAAACTTACAGCAGAAGGATGAAGATGGCTTGTTGTTTTGTAAAATATCCTGGAATGATTTCCTGACCAATGTATCGATAATCGTTGTATCACCATTTCCTGAGATTATCATTATCGTAAGCTTTGTTTCGCAAATCGTATCATATCGTGAGTTACCAAAAGGTTCCCACCCCTAATGTAATCATCATGCAATGTTTTCAATGTTTTTAGACGCTCACTCATGGTATAATAATTTAACCCCTTAATCAAATTATGTGTAATGTTTAATTATCATTGTTATTACTACATTAAATATGGAATAATGATTTTCTTTTCTATTCCATTTATTTTCTATTGTACTGTAGCAAGGGCGTAGGTTTGCATAGAGACGGTAGGAACAAAACACGACCAACTTTTCAGGATGCTCAAATTGTCGCCCCCAACTTTTAAGCAACCTTATTTCCATTCTATTACTTCAGTTATATATGTAATTCAGATTGTCTTTCCATATGTTGTATGGATAGAATTGACCCTACCATTATTAAGATAATTATTTTCATTATGTTCAGACTTACATTTACCCCTTTTTCTTGCTGAACGTGCCGGTCCATTTTTTTCCCCCTCCTCAAACGCACGTTTGATTGGCTGATGACTAGGCTCCCCCTTACCCCCTCCTCCCAACACAAACTTGACAGAAATACATGTCTACATGCCAACTCCTCCGCCCCCTTCGAAGAGGAGGGGTCTTAGAAGTCCTCTTCGGCCGGCAGCCACAGCAGCAGCAGCAGCAGCAGCAGTATCATCAGCAGCAGCGGCACCAGCCGCTGCCACTGTAAGTAATGTAAAAACGTCAATGTTGCAGGTGGTGGGGAGCACGCCACTGATTTTGCTACTGACAGTCCGACCTGCATCAGAGATAGCATAGCATTAAACTGTGTGAACTTGCTAACCTACAAACCTCGAGTACACTGCAAAAACACACGTCTTTAAAATAACTTCCCTTGTTTTCAGTGTAAATCTACTAGAAACAAGTGAAATGATCTGCCAGCGCTTCAAGTAAATTTGACTCAGATTTCTTGAACTAAGAAAAATAGCCAGTGTAGGGAATAACGCCGTTACATAACGGCGTTATTTTTTCAGTAACGGGGTAATCTAACTAATTTTTTCCGCCGTTACCGTTACTGACGTTCAAAAGCGGTGCGCTACTTACTTTGAAAAAATTGAAGAAACTACCAGCCGTAGCAAGTCTACTCTGCTCTGTTTGTCATCAAAGACTTGGGGTGCGTTCAGGTTCGAGAATAGTGCACGTACTTCTTATGACTCCAGGCTGTTTGTCCCTGCTCATTCAATTAGACAATGCTTTCAAGAGCTTGCTAACATTTCTCTGTTTCCTACACCTGAATGCTTGCCTCGTTCCCATTCCCCACTGTCAGCCAGCAAGAATGCTGCTTCCATCTTGAGGACGGCAGACGCTTTGAGGATGACGGGAGTAGTAGGGGCACGAGGCTACCTGAATGGACCCCCTGGATAGATGCGATGGAAGTGATTGTGATTGGCTCAGGGTTAGAGTCATGTGTCATGGTAAGCCAATCAGAGCCGTTTTTTTCACACACAAACCGGAGCAGCGCGTGCGGCAAACACGCGGAAAACAGATGCAGAGGGATATGATAGAAGAGCATTCAGAGGAAAATTTGTGCTTTACGAGGTGGAGATATAAACACTATTTCAAGTTGGTCGAAATTAAAGGAAAGAACGTGCATGTAAAGTGTAATTTATGTCCCGGGGCAAAGCTTTTGTCGACATCTGTGCTAAGCAATTCAAATCTGTTGAAGCACCTAACAACTACACACGCTACCACAAAGCTAGTGGCGAAAAATCCCACCGCAGAAACTGATGATGAGAGGCCATCCACGAGTAGCAAAGATGGTCAGGAAGCCACTGCTGCCAAACAGCAAAAGTTAGATTTTTCTGCCCCCCCAAAAACTACGACATAGACTGAACTCTATGCTTTGCTAGGCAGGTACGTGGTTGAGAATATGTTGCCACTGTCAACAGTAGAGTCAGAGTCCTTCCAGGCCATCACTGCGAAAATTCCAGTGAAAGCAGGGGTCAGAACGCCATATCGAAAAACATTGTCCAAATACTTTGATGCAGAGTATGCAAAAATGAACACAGAGCTGGAGAAGACCTTTGAAGAGTTGGAGTTTCGTTCTACAACTGCAGACATTTGGACTGCCCACAATAAGGGTTACATAGGTAAGTACAAGGCAACACAATACACTGCTTAGTATTTTGAATGCTTCACACCATGTGTAGTTTCTTACCATCTGCTCAGCCGTCCATATGACTAGAGATTGTGATTTATGCTATAGAGGGAAACTTACTTTACTTTGTTTTACTATTGACTTTTGTTAACAAAATACTTGAAGTACAGCAGGCTATGTATACTTGACCAGTTGTCTCAGGTTGTGAGAGTTAGATTTAATTTATTAAACTCACTTTATATTGTTTACTGCTGATTGTTATTTTATTATATTGTTTACTGTTTATTTTTGTTGCACTTCAAGTGTAGGATAAATCTGTTGCTGGTGAGGTGCAATAAATATTACAAGGTTCTATAACACAACTACCTGTCTGTTCTTCTCTATTCAACTGACTTAAATACTGCTCAGAAAATTTCAAATTCTTTGACATACATTCTTTTTAACGGAAATAGTTACTTTCCCTGGTAACTAGTTACTTTTACTATAGAGTAATTCAGTCACTAACTAAGTTACTTTTTGGAAGAAGTAGTGAGTAACTATATTTAATTACTTTTTTTAAGTAACGTGCCCAACACTGAAAATAGCTAGCTGAAATTAAGATTGACAAAGTTATTTATGGTCTAATTACAAATTTGCAGTGTGTTTTCTACTGTTATCGTTAATTGATCGGTGAGAAATATAGTGAACTCTGTTAAAAACTATAGAACCAGCAAAACGTGAGCTAGAAGCTGCTTAGTGAGAGAGGTCCCAGGACCCAGTCTGTGTCTCACGGGAACGTGTTACAGTCTGTGTCTCACAGGAACGTGTTAACAGTCAAAAAAGCACATGCTGATGCTTTTCTTCTTGTAAATGGCCTGGTTTATAAGGAACAAGGCTAGAGTATGTTGTGACTTTACACTTTTAAAACCAAATAGCTATTGGTGCATTCATTAATGATGACTTGAAAAACAAGATGGCGCCGCCGGCAGGTAGCTGTGTAGCTGCTGTCTTGCCTCGAGCTAAACCTGAAATTTACCGAACAAAAAGCAGTAAAATGATAGTTGAAGACGAGCTACTAAACTTCCTCTTCATAAAAAACTTTGGGCCATGATGACATTATTCTGTTATCCACAAGCTATTTCAGCTCGGAGTGGATAGAGTCCTCCATGAAACTTTTGTTTGAGTTGTGCCCTTCCACAACGCAACGGTGCATCTCACACAAAGGACCGCAGAAGGACTGAAACAACATTAAAGCTTGCTTGAGATTATTGAACGAATGTGGGGAGAACACACCACGCTTTGTGTCACATTACTTTGATGAGCCACCGCCTATCGGCTACGACCATATTGATGTCTCTTTACTTCTGGGGCAGCTGCAAAAGCTGAACTCGGACCTTACTGGAGTGAAAAGTGCAATCGAGGCTGAAACGAGCTTTTGCGAGAATCTGAAAGATGTGACTGTGTCACTCGCTAATCGGGTGTCTTCAGTTGAAGCCCAGCACAATGTCAGCCCGAAGGGCTACACAGCACTAGGTGCCATTGTGGAAACAACAATGGCTAACAATGAGCCGCGTGTGCAAGCAGACACCGACACCTCACGCACACAATGGTCAGAGGTGGTTAGAAGACGGCGACAGCGACAGGCGGAGACTCCCGGACGTGGAAGGACCATCAGGCCGGAGCCTCGAACCGGTGGGGAACCTGCCAAACGGGAGAGAAAAAATGGGATCGTCTGCACCTGTGCGTGCTCTACCATCTTGATGGTCAAAACTAAGTTGGTGAACATCTTTGCCACTAAGTTTGACCCTGCGCTTGACGCCGATATGCTTAAGGATTACTTGGAGGAGAAAAAGGTTCAAGTAGTCATGTGCCGGAAGATCGAGACTGCCCAGACCAGATTCAGCTCCTTCAGGTAACCGCGGAGTGCACGGATGGAGCTGAAATGTATGATCCGGGGCTATGGCCAGCTGGGACGTTTATACGCCGCCATTTTGAGCCAAGAAAGCCTATAGTCTCTCCAGCCGAGGATAATCGGATGCCGGGGGTAACTTCCCCTGCGCGCATATCCTCGTAACTATAATGCGGATTGTGTCCTATAATGCACGTGGCCTGCGCGTTGGGCACAGTGCGGCGGACAAATCGCGACGTGTTGTCGTCAATAAACTGTTAGAACAGTGCAAGATTCTCTGGATTCAGGAGACATGGTTAGCCAAACAAGACCTGGATGGGCTAAATGCACTGCATTCCAACTTCCATGGTGCTGGGAGTCAACAGTCGACCTCAGGGACAAGTTTGTGCGGGGAAGAATACCGGGGAGTGTAGTGATACTTTGGAGCTGCACACTTGACCATGTTGTGTCAGTATTAAGACTTGATGTTGACTGGGCGATAGCCATTGAGTATAAAAGTACGGACAGATCGTTTATTATTATTAATATCTATATGCCTTATGAGTCATATGACACTGTGGATGAATACTGCAACAGGTTGGTGTGTATCAATACTTTCATTGAGGGTGGGGTTCAACCTGTGTGTATTTAGTAGGGGATAACAATGCAGACATCTCCGACGGTAATTCTAATTTTGCAAAGCTCTTGCTACAGTTCCACAAGGATAATAGCCTGCTTATGTCCAGCAAACCGTTATCACCCGAAAACAGCTACACATACGTCAGTGAAGTGTGTAATACTGTATCTTGGATCGATCATTGCATATCTACGGCAGATGCCCATGCCTCACTGATGAGTATGGAAATTTGCTACGATCCAGCAACTACTGACCATATTCTGTTAGTAACGTGTCTCAAAGTGGTAATTATACCAATAATAAGCACAGATGAAAACAGAGCCAATTTTGGTAAACTTAACTGGCCAAATTTAACGGAAGATTCTATCAGCAGATACACCATCAACACTGGTATTTTGTTAGATTCTGTGGTATTACTAAAGGAAACGTTATTATGTTGCTATGTAAATTGCAATAATGAACGGCACTGCAAAGAATTGTGCAACCTGTATGATTTCATCATTAAGTGTCTTCACGGCTCTGGTAAGATCTTACATAAAGACAATAATAGGCATACTCATCATGCAAAGCCTATGTGGAATTCTCATGTAGCTGAGCTTCACTCAGCAGCTAGGCAGGCCTTCAAAGAATGGGCAGCGTCAGGAAGAGTTAGATGTGGGACTTTATTTGAGAATAAAAAGTGCACAAATGTGAGGTTTAAGCTTGCTGTGCGTTTTATTAGCAGAAATGAAGCCAGTATGAGGGCAGACTCCCTTGCTGGCAAACTTATTAATCGTAGCTACTGTGACTTTTGGAAGGAGGTGAAAGCACTGAATAATTGCAAAGCTCCCTTGCCATTTTATATCAATGGAGTATGTGGCCCAGATAACATTGCGGAATTATGGCGAGAGCACTACTACAAGCTGTTCAACTGTATTAAGGGAGATACATTCATACCCGATAATGGTGATCTCAATAAGATTATTGCCATTATTGATCAAGAGAACAATAAGGCCCGTGGTGTTGATTGCATTACAGCTGAGCATTTAAAACATGCCAGTCGGAAGAAAGTCAGTCAGTGTTGTTCGGCTATGTTCATTCCCCTTTAAGAAAGCAGTCAGTGTGCTTACGTATGGAGTCACGTGGTTTTCAGGAAGCCAAACAAACAGAAGCCCGGTAGGCTAACGCTACAAGCAAAGGTGATGGAGTCGGGCTTAAGGGAGCTTCGCCAAACTTTCACCCGACATTAAGTTAACTCTTGGCGCGTTCCAGACGGCCTTTCACCCACTGCCCTCCCTGGTTCTCACGATTTCAGGAGAGGATGCTTTCATTGCTTTCTTCTGGTAGCCAAGCCACAGGCTAACGCTAGCGGTTAACGCTAGCGGATAACGCTACAAATGAACGTGATGGAGTCGGCTAGCGGCTCTAAGCCTCTAACCTTGTCAAAACGGCTAAAATTAATGAGTGGAATGGGCACGGACTTCATCTAGCAATCATTAGGCCGCGTTATTTGGTATCTCTGTGTGATTTCTCTGAAGGCTTTCATGATGGTAAAGCACTCAGCATAAAGTATAAATCAACAGTGAAGCCTATATATAATATGACATTTTAATGGCCACAGCTATTTTTCCTGTATGTGTTTGCTTTATTCTGCCATCTTAATTATTTGTTTTATTGGCATCAGAGCAAGACAGCTTTGATCTGGATGTGTCTGTGTGGGGGATGCATGTATTAAAAAATGTTCTGGAAAAAAAAACCTGAAACCTTGACGTAAACACTTGTGTTGAATAATTATGTCACAGCAGCAATTACCAATAAGTTGTCTGAAGTGTACTGTTAAAGCTGCAAGTCATTTGTGTTACAATGACATGTTTGCGCAGTCGTCAGATTGATTTTTATAATGTTGTACATTTTTCAAGTCATACAAGCTGTTATAAATGTTCACACTAGAATTCTTATTGTTTACAATTTTTTTTTTTATATACTTAATGTTTATCGAGGTGAATCTGCTCAATTTACCGTGATACGTACTTAAGGCCATATCGCCCAGCCCAACTATGCAGACATTTTTTTCAGATAATCATACATTATTCATAATCAGAATGAAAAGTTCAATCACAATTGAGTTTTTCCATAATTGCTCAACTCACTGATGCACTTTAGAGATGAAAATAAAGGAAAAGAAGATGAAAGAGACAACCAATTGAAGCAACGTATTACTCTTGTGGTGGAAGAGAATGTAGGCTAACATGTAGTATGTATAGACCCTACTCACGTGACGTCACAGCCACGCCCCCGCGCCATGTTGTCCGGATACTCGTCATGTTAATGCGTTAGCGCTTCGTAAATTCCTCCTATTATGGCGTGTTTTTCTGCTCGTTAACATTAATAATCAAAATGGTGAAGTCGTGTGTGGCGGTCGGTTGCAAAAACAGAGAAGATAGACAGAGAGACTTGAATTTTTACCGTATTCCGAGAGACCCGAAGAGGAGACCGAGATTGACTGCTGCAATTCGACGAGAAAACTGGGCTCCAAACGACTACCACAGATTATGTAGTAGTCATTTTATATCTGGTAAGATGCATTTAATATATATTTAGAGGGTTTTGGGCTGACAACCACAATTAAGATCATTGCTAGGCTAATCGCCGACAACATACACTCAGACGTTGTGAATGAACTACCTGAAAATATATAATTATAAGCGGATAATCAGACAGTTGTCATAAAATTAATTTACAATTTCACTATTGAGGTCAAAAGCCAAAAAATAAATTCAACTAGGGACAATCTGGAGTAGTGCTATCGCACTTCATATTTATTACATATTATATATGTATATAGTGAGAGTGCTATCGCTAAACCATATAAACATTAAAAGCCCTAGCTCCATTGACAAATGATATGAAATACATTAGACTTGACAGTGGATGTTAGCAAGAACAAAAGATTTTGAATTGAAAATTTCGTAACTCACCTTCCGAGCACAAGATTCCTGCCGAATTTTCGTGTACGAGGACCTGTTTCACCCAACCAGCAACGTAGCATTTATAAGCCTCCAAGCTCTTAAAAGTTTTTCAAACTTTCGTGAGAATAGGCTGATTTTGTGTGGACAAGATAGTTGTAAATATCAGGATATCAGATGTCAGGCGAAGCCAGCGGGTCGAAAAACATCGATTTAGGCATCAAATACGGATCTGGCGAATGAATAAACGGAAGCTTTTCCACGTAACGCCTTTTATGCAACGCATCCAATGAGTTTACAGCGTCAGATAACACCGGGGCTTCCATGAATTGCTCTATAACTTGCTCGACTAATTGAAAACAATGAGAATAGGTCTAAAAAATAGGTACAATATGGCAGCCGGAAACAGCGACACGCCCATTTTGTGACGTAGGTGAGTAGGGTCTATAGGTTAAGTCGTATCTCCCCACCGCATTGCCCCCCCCCCCCCCCCAAAATACAAAAAACAACCACTGTAAATTTCCTTTATATGAAGCAAGGGGTAATTCCCCTATTTTGAAAAATGACTTTCTCCCATAAACACTATAATAATTTTAAGTTTTTTTTTTCATTTTTACGTAGGAAATATCAGAATATTCTCCTGACCCCTGTTCACCTAATCTGTTTGGTCTTATTAATGTCCTGTCCCTCAGCAAAAAATGTGCACATGTGACATGTAGGTTATGCTGTCATAGTGTCCCTACCAATGTTGAGACCAAACCTACGCCCTTGTACTGTAACGATTGTTGTGTCAGTTTGTTCCTAGGGACTGCAGTTTGTGCACAGTGAAATAGAAGACTCGGAAGAGAAAATCCAAAAGGCTGGATACACTGCTTCAGTGAAGGGGAACACAAAGGAGTAAAATGGATAGGCTCTTTCTGTTACATTGTAGAACGTAACTGAGCCTGAAGAGCAATCCAACAACATGCCGATACGTTTTGGATTGGTACAGGTGGTGACCACAACCTCATTGCTGTCGTGCCAAGCCGACAGTTTGACGTTGAACCACTCCACGCACCAAGACTGAGCATTGCGGCCCAGTCGACTGGTGGGACCTTTACGGTCAATACTACCGTAAGCCAACCCGATCCCGGTAAAGTTGCTGTTTTTAATCTTAATTTCCCAGTAGTGGCACCCACTACTGAAACCCTGAGAGGCGAGCACCTGAGAGCAGACAGAGAAGCGTTCGGGGCAGTCGTTGTATGTCGTGGAATTAGGTTGGTCTGAGACAGATGCCCTAGTGAAGCCCTCAGTTAGTATGATGCGTTTGTGCGCTGTCATTGGATCAAAACTGACTGCAGTGCCATCTGTTAGTACAGAAAAAAAAAAGTTAAGGTCATTACAATTATAGTGAAATTACAATTCTATCAGTTGCCAAATCTTGGCTAGGCTATTAACAGTGAATTGTATTAGTTTGGAGTATCCTGATGGATAATAAAGGATTACTAAACAACGACATTGGCCTCCCCAAAAGTATTGAAACCAAGGTAACACTTTGCTGTAGGCTAAAGGTGACTATAAAAAAAAAAAAAAAGTAATTTGGAAGGATTCAAAATACACCTTCATCTGTGTTTCTAATGTAGCCCGCGTTTCTTGATATATTGATTATTCAAACACTCCAATTGAATTTCTATGCTCAGGTTTAGATTTGGGTTGGAAAGATTAAATTCATACGAGTAAACGGTGTTGACCACTGTCCCTGAAACTGTTGACTTTGCCAAGTTGTACACTACCACCACCTCCAAAAATAAAAATAAATAAATAAAATAATTCAAAGATTGATGCCACTAACACAAAAGAAAAAGAGGCTGCAGTTAAAAGCTATGAAAAGCATTTAGGGAAAAAAAAAAAAAAATTACATAAAATCAACGAGTCATTGACTTCTCAAACTTTCATCTACGGTATTTTAGTTCTCCGTCTCTATTAATAATTTTGCAAAATTAAATTATTGGCCATTTAATTAATAACAATGCCATCTATATTTAAATGGTACCAAATCCAGATGTAAATAAACATCTGAATATACAGTAAAAGCTGAACTGTTGTCTTATATTCATCTTTTCATGTCAAACTCAATGTTTTCATTCTACAACAAATATGGAAATATGGAATGAGCTCCACTATTCAAACCCTTTTGAAAGGATCAAGTGCTGAAAAATATATCTAGTTTTCTATTAAATCATCTTAATACTATGTAAGGGCACTAGATACTTTGATGTCCAGTGTATCACAAAAGTGAGAACACCCCTCGCATTTCTGCAGATATTTAAGTATATCTTTTCATGGGACAACACTGACATAATGACATTTTGACACAATGAAAAGTAGTCTGTGTGCAGCTTATATAATAGAATTAAAATTTATTTTCCCCCTCAAAATATAGCCATTAATATTTAAACCCCTGGCAACAAAAGTGAGTACACCCCTTTGAAAAAACTTAGAGTGGGGCAAATAAGTATTTAGTGAACCACTAATTGTGCAAGTTCTCCCGCTTGAAAATATTAGAGAGGCCTGTAATTGTCAACATGGTTAAACCTCAACCATGAGAGACAGAATGTGTGAAGAAAAAAAAAAAAGATCACATTGTTTGATTTTTAAATAATTTATTTGCAAATCATGGTGGAAAATAAGTATTTGGTCAATACTAAAAGTTCATCTCAATACTTTGTTATGTACCCTTTGTTGGCAATAACGGAGGCCAAACGTTTTCTGTAACTCTTCACAAGCTTTTCACACACTGTTGCTGGTATTTTGGCCCATTCCTCCATGCAGATCTCCTCTAGAGCAGTGCTGTTTTGGGGCTGTCATTGGGCAACACGGACTTTCAACTCCCTCCACAGATTTTCTATGGAGTTGAGATCTGGAGACAGGCTAGGCCACTCCAGGACCTTGAAATGCTTTTTACGAAGCCACTCCTTTGTTGCCCTGGCTGTGTGATTGGGATCATTGTCATGCTGAAAGACCCAGCCACGTCTCCTCTTCAATGCCCTTGCTGATGGAAGGAGATTTTCACTCAAAATCTCTCGATACATGGCCCCATTCATTCTTTCCTTTACACAGATCAGTCGTCCTGGTCCCTTTGCAGAAAAACAGCCCCAAAGCATGATGTTTCCACCCCCATGCTTCAACTGGGTATGGTGTTCTTCGGATGCAATTCAGTATTCTTTCTCCTCCAAACACGAGAACCTGTGTTTCTACCAAAAAGTTCTATTTTGGTTTCATCTGACCATAACACATTCTCCCAGTCCTCTTCTGGATCATCCAAATGCTCTCTAGCGAACAGCAGACGGGCCTGGACATGTACTTTCTTCAGCAGGGGGACACGTCTGGCAGTGCAGGATTTGAGTCCCTGGCGGCGCATTGTGTTACTGATAGTAACCTTTGTTACTGTGGTCCCAGCTCTCTGTAGGTCATTCACTAGGTCCCATCATGTGGTTCTGGGATTTTTTGCTCACCGTTCTTGTTATCATTTTGACGCCACGGGGTGAGATCTTGCATGGAGCCCCAGATCGAGGGAGATTATCAGTGGTCTTGTTTGTCTTCCATTTTCTAATAATTGCTCCCACAGTTGATTTCTTTACACCAAGCGTTTTACCTTTTGCAGAATCAGTCTTCCCAGCCTGGTGCATTTCTACAGTTTTGTCTCTGGTGTCCTTCGACAGCTCTTTGGTCTTGGCCATAGTGGAGTTTGGATTCTGACTGACTGAGGTTGTGGACAGGTGTCTTTTATACCAATAATGAGTTAAAACAGGTGCCAAGAAGTTAGACCTCTTTGACAGCCAGAAATCTTGCTTGTTTGTAGGTGACCAAATCATTATTTTCCACTCTACTTTGGAAACAAATTCTTTAAAAATCATATAATGTGATTTTCTGTTTTTTTTCACATTCTGTCTCTCATGGTTGAGGTTTACCCAAGTTGACAATTACATTCCTCTCTAATCTTTTCAAGTAGGAGAACTTGCACAATTGGTGGTTGACTAAGTACGTATTTGCCCCACTGTACATCAATAAATGTCCAAATTGAGTACTGCTTGTCATTTTCCCTCCAAAATGTCATGTGACTCGTTACAGGAGGGCTGTCAGCATTGCTGCAGAGATTGAAGAGGTGGGGGGTAAGCCTGTTAGTGCTCAGACCATTCACCCACTCTACATCAAATTGGTGTGCATGGCTGTCACCCCAGGAGGAAGCCTCTTCTGAAGACTGTACACAAGAAAGCCCGCAAACATTTTGCTAGTAACATGTCAAAAGCCCGCCCATCTCATCAGACCATAGGACATGGTTTCAGTAATCCATGTGCTTTGTTGACAGCCATGCACATCAAATTGATGTAGAGTGCGGCGAATGGTCTGAGCACTAACAGGCTGACCCCCCCACCGCTTCAATCTCTGCAGCAGTGCATACAGCACTCCTGTAACGAGTCACATGACATTTTGGAGGGAAAATGACAAGGAGTACTCCATTTGGACATTTAGGGATGTACGTTTTTTCAAAGGGGTGTACCCACTTTTGTTGCCAGGGGTTTAGATATTAATGGCTATATTTTGAGTTATTTTGAGGGGGAAAATAAATTAACTCTATTATATAATCTGCACACAGACTACTTTCCATTTTGTCAAAGTGTCATTTTGTCAGTGTTGTCTCATGAAAAGATATACTTAAATATCTGCAGAAATGCGAGGGGTGTACTCACTTTTGTGATACACTGTATCTGAAGGTGTTCCTGTAATTTTGTAACTGCTGCTTGTTTGGTTTTCAAAGGAATTCAAATGGGCTCAGCAGTTTGTTGTGGTGTGTATTTTTGGAATGACGCACTCAATGATTGGCTGAGAATTTGAGACATTATTTGAGGACGGATAGTAACAACATTATAGGCAATGTAAGATAATAAAACCGGATAAACCCAGGGACGTACACTTCAGAAGGTTGTGTCTTTTTTCACCGATAAGGTTGGTAGGGCTGTCCATCATTTCTAAAGCAAAAATGAGACGAACAAGTGCAGAAACGATGAACAAAATCTCATATCCATTTAAATGGTTGGACAGCATTACTACACGCATTCATGCAGACAAGGCGTACCTGTTTTTTCCTTGGGTTCAGAAGGTGTCTCAGATAGGTGGGGTCTGAGTTTTGGTTTCGTATCACACAACAGGTTTTCCATAGAATAAGACAATTTTTGCATACCAATCTTGCTGGGTTCCGGGTGTTGCCTGGCCTTAAAGATTTTTTCTAAAGAAAACAAAAGTTCAAATACATTACATTATAACATTTGACTTTTGGTTAAAGATATTACAGTATTGTCATATTGTCTCACTTTGTGAAGTCTTCTTGTCATATTTGACCTTGTCTGCCTTGGCTGCTGGAGGAGCGCTTTTCATGGGGTGGACTGTCGGGATGTTCTCTAAAAAAGAAAATATTTTGTTCTCTGACTGGTTGTTGTGATGTAATAATAAAGATTTTGCCCTATGGTGCATAAATGATTTAATAATACAACCATTACAATAAAACCATTCCATATTTCTAATTGACAAAAGCCTGTCATTTTTACAGGACTACAGATCTTTTATATGCAGTCAACATAATGTGGAATAAATGCTCCCACAAAATCTCACCTGTTTTAATTATTGGTAGTCGGGCATTAACTGGCTGACTCAGAATGTAATTCATCTGTTTCTTCAGATTAACTGCAAACTCCTCATTTGCTGTCAATAATTTGGAGTCCAAGTTGATTCGAGGAGTGTAAGGATCAAAAGTTGCAGCTTTGGGCAAGTTAAGTGAAACCTGTGAGGAAGGAAACACAAATTACACAAGTGGGAAATAGATACTACGGATGTTCCATAAAAGTACATTCTGGTTATGGAGCCAATTTACATGCACAATTGATAAAATATGTTACCCCCATGTGCTTTGTCACAACAAGCATTTGTTAAAAATTTCAGTACACTAATAATTAATTACAGTAAAGAGCTGGTGTTTTCATACAAAACTTGCTTGGCAAAACATGGCAATACTTTTGAGTAAGAAGCAAGATGAGAGAATCACAAGAGTGCTGAATGAACAAGAAAACCACCATTAGCTTACCTGCAGAAAATAAATTTTTTGTGACTGAGAAAGTAGACTCTGGATATCTGCTTTAGACGTGCTCAAGCTATCGATATTCTCAGAAAACCTTTTCATTAAAACCCTGAGTTTTGTCTGAGAAGACTCCAGCTCTTGGTCCACTACGCTCATAGCGGCACGCTCCTCAGCAGCCAGCATGTCTCTGATCTGTTGATACTCATTGGCCATAGCCTTCTTCTTGGTGGTAGCACTGCCCTAGAAAATGAGCGCAAAGGATCAATATCCAATATTATAAAAAAAAAAAAAAAAAATCATATGACTCCTAGTAAAAGCTAAACAATCATTAGCTAGGATGTCATAAGATTCAGACAGAACTGTCACAGAGCTGCAGTCTGAGCTTCTGTTCAGTCACAAGGTGTTTTCAATGAATGTCAAAGATTTGTGTCATATTTGGACATTTAAAATTATATTATAGATTACAGTGGTACCTCGACATTCGATCACTTTGACACACAAGCTTTTCGAAATCCGGCGTAAAATTTGACTTGCCAAGCCTCTTCTGAAGACGGTACACAAGAAAGCCCGCCCGTCTCATCAGACCATAGGAGATGGTTCCAGTAATCCAAGTACTTTGTTGACATGTCTTCAGCAAACTGTTTGCGGCCTTTCTTGTGTACAGTCTTCAGAGGAGGCTTCCTCCTGGGGTGACAGTCATGCAGACAGCACTCCTATTACGAGTCACATGACATTTTGGAGGGAAAATGACAAGCAGTACTCAATTTGGACATTTAGGGATGTACGTTTTTTTCAAAGGAGTGTACTCACTTTTGTTGCCAGGGGTTTAGATATTAATGGCTAAATTTTGAGTTATTTGGAGGGGAAAATAAATTAACTCTATTATATATGCTGCAAACAGACTATTTTTCATTGTGTCAAAGTGTCACTTGGTCAGTGTTGTCCCATGATAAGATATACTTAAATATCTGCAGAAATGCTAGGGGTGTACTCACTTTTGTGATACACTGTACAATTAAAGAGTGAAGTTACCTTTAGGGCAAGCTTTATGTCTTCCATTTGAGATAAAACAGTTTCATTCTTTTTAAGTTTCTTGTCCACGAAATCCAACTTCTGTCTCAAGCTAGACTGCAAAGAGAATGAAAAGAGTCACTTTAACAATCGTGCTTAGGAGATTACATCAGCAATAAAATATGGCGTTTTTTTCTTCTTTTTTTTAACCTCTGACTCACTCTCACAAGTGTGACTGGGTGTAGATTTGGGAAAGGTTTATTCATTAACTTACTCTAAACCAGTGCTTCTCAATTATTTTGTATTAATTATTATTATTATAAGTACACCTCTGTGTCCTTGTCAAAACAACCATAACATGTAATAACGATAACGCTAGATCGAGTCCGCCAAAGGATGACGTACGAATCGCTTGGCTTTATTCCTCTACTGACTCTGATCGGGGCGTTGGAGGAATATTTGTGCTTAGACAGTAGCGCGGGGGTATTAGAAGTGACAATCTAGATCTAGCGTTATCGTTATTACATGTTATCCTTGTTTTGATATTTGTTTGCTTGCCTTTGTGTGGGACTGTACTCAATAAACCTTTTGAATTCTGCAATAATCATTAATAAACATTGTCTATTGAGCAAAAGTGTAATTGTTGCTGACTCACCGCAAACCCGGAAATTTCGTGTAACAATTGTCCGAAAAAAGAAACCGTTTGAAGCTAGACGCAATTATTTCTACCGTAATTTCCGGACTACAAGCCGCTATTTTTTCCCCTCATTTTGGGTCCTGCGTCGTGTGCAATGATGCGGCCAATTTGTGCATTTTTCTGACGGCCGCCCGGGGCGCTCGAGCGTGGAATGTGGGAGTGAGATACGTGGAATATATGCGTCGAGGAAGACGGTTTGCACTATTACCGGTGGTTTAACTTTGTGCGTTGTGCATGAATAGAGGTGGTAGACCCTCATCTTTGTGCATGAGTAGAATTGGCAGACCCGCATCATGGAAAATGCTAGAAGGAATTAAATTGGCCATCCAAGTTGTTTGGAAGCTTAGATGACTAGCGGCGAGAGATCGTTTGCCAAGACTTGCTGCATGCGAAGAGCAGCTTTTGCACAGGTATGCCGAGGGAGCCTGGCAGCGTGAAGCGGTGTACTGTGAAAGATGTCCGCCATCACCAACAGGTTTCTAGGGGCCAGTCTGCTGCGTGACGAGGAGGATGGCACGGGCTCAGGAGGGAATTTGCCTCATTATGGGAGACATTGAAGGCGACAACGAAGGAGAGACTGAGTAGGTGCGTGGTGAAGTGTATCTGAGCGTCTTCATATCCAACACTGAGGGTAAAGACTTCCATGGTTTGAGTGCACAGGAGGAAGAGGAAGATGAAGATGGCTGACAAAGACTTTTATGTTTTTAATAACCAGCCCACTTAGTGCTGTTACCGCCGTGTTGATGCTATGTAACTTCCGTGCCGCCGCTATATAACTGCCGTGTTTGCTGGTGCTGTTTGGAACGAAAAGTTAAGGTGTGTTATTAAAATTTTGAAAACTCTGTATTTCTTTGTCAATATCACATGTTACTAAGTGGGCACACGCGGCTTATAGGCAGAAGAGGCTTATGTATGTACAAAATGGTTTTTCCTTTAAAAATGTACTGGGTGAGGCTTGTAATCAGGGGCGCCCAATAGTCCAGAAACTACGGTAAATAAAAATGAATAACAAATTATCCTTAGCACTTGTTGTATTTTGCTCACATATTAAATTACTAACACAAGCACATTCATATCTTTGTCTTAACCCTGCAATGCCTGCAATATGAAGCAATTGTCAGAGAATCACAAGATTAAATAAAAAAATAAGGTCTTAATGAAACCTTTTTTTCAAATTTGTAAAAAAAAAAAAAATCATGTGTAATAAGCGCTCTAATATCTATAACACTTGCTAAATCCTTTTTTTTTTCTCATGGAACCTGCAGGTGCATGAGTTGACTTGCATCCATTTTTTTTTTGAGGAGAGATATTTCAAAATTCTGAATTAGTCTCAAAATCAGGAAACTCTAAGTGCATCGAATGTGATACATTTGGCAAGAAAGGGTTTTAAGCAAATAGCCATTGAATTCTTAACACTGTTGACCTCTTGAGCTTCTAGACCACTTGATGGCGCCATAGAGTAAATGAAGCACCATGAAGCTTTACTACATGTGCAAACCAATTGGATGCAAGCTTCATTGCTTCATGAGGCTTCATTTGGCCATCCCTAGGAATTAATAGCTGATTGGACTTTCTTAAACATGTATATAATCTATGTGACATGGTTAGTGCTGATTGGGATTGATAACAGAATCGTTACATAATCTGCCAAATGATTTCATGCTATAGAAACACTCCCTACACACGTCGCTGCGACAGTGAAGTAAAACTGCGTGTGCTAAATCTGGCTGCCCTCTGTAGGCCTCTGCTGACTGGGGGCCCTAGGCAAATGCCTGGTTTGCCTAATGGGACGCGACACCTCTGCTCCCATAATAGTGACTTTGTCTATTTTTTGGGGGGGGAGGGGGGGTGTAGTGTCACTGACAGACACAGGACAGAGCAACAACTGGAAGGGGATGGGTCACCATTGCCGCTCCAAGCCACGGATTTCTCGCCACATTTTTAGGACCTCAAAAATAGCTAATACCGTAACCACGGTATGACGGAATATTTTAGTGGGTTTGAAACTGTGACCTTTTCATACCACGGTAGGTAAACCTTGAAACTGGTAACTGGCACATGCATCAAAGTTTAATGTAACTCTTTACTCATTGGCTGCTATTGACAGTGATGGACGTCTAATCCAGTTGAAATGGGAAAGCTGGCGTTCATTCCATGCCAGCCACCTGTTCAAATTTATTAGACGCCTACTAGTGACAAACTAATTTAAAGTAGTCACAAGGAAAGCAGGTGTCAGCCGATGTACCAAGAGAAATCCCACACCATGAGCCCAGATCCCAGAGAACTCATTATCTCACAAGCTTGAGGCTCATCGAGCCCCACAGTTAAATTACAAACCTCTTGCTTGGCCCTCTGCTGCTCGGGTGAGATGAAGTCGCAGGATTTGTGCGTTTGCTGGAAACACAAGGTGCAGATGAGGCAATCGTGCTGGGTGCAGAAGAGCTCCATGAGTTTGTGATGATCTGGGCAGATGCGTTCCAACAAATCATCGACGCAGTCGGTCAACTGGTGTACGCGGAACACCGGGTTCTCGCGGTGAGGACGCAGGTGCTCGGCGCAATAGGAGGCCATGCAAGTGAGGCAAGTCTTGACCGCCTCGGCTGTCATACACGTATCACAGCGTACGCTGGCATCTGTGGTCGTTTTGCTTTCCGCCATTCCACCGGAAAGGTATTGGGTCGTCTTCGCCTCACATGTCGAGCGCATTTTATATGTCTCTACCACGGCACTGAGGACAGTGTTTTTCTTAAGTTCCGGCTTGATATAGTAGACGCAACGACATTGTGGACAGTTGTAGCTTTCCTTCCAAGTATCGAGCAGGCACTGCTGGCAAAAGTTGTGGCCGCAAGGTGTTGTCACCGGATGGTCAAAAATACTCAGGCAGATACTGCATGTCAGCTCGTCACTTAAACTGAGCAGGGAGTGCTGCGGGAAGTCCTCGTCCGCCATGACGACGCACCAAAATGACAGCAGGCAGGAAAGAGAAACGAAACTTATCTATTCTCAAGAAACGAAACTAGTGCCGAGTCTTTTGTCACGTGACTTTTTTTTTTTTTTTTTTTTAGTCCAGTGTTTCTCAATTATTTTCTGTTACGCCCCCCTCAGGAAGACGCAAACGTTTCGTGTGTCCCCCCCCCCCCCCCCACAACTCTGCTGCCACTGTAAATAGGCTATATATATTTGTTTAAAAAGGTAAAAAAATAAAATTATTGTAAGTACACCTCTGCATAGCATTGTCCTTGTTCACACAAAAAATAATAGTAGTTGTAGTAGTACTGTAAATCAAGCTTCAATAAAGTTATACTTTAACATTTTGTTTGTAACGGAAAACAAAGCACATCTTTGCCTGAATTAAAAAAAAAAGTCACATCCAAACAACACACTCAAGATGCATTTTTTGACTATTTGATACTGAAAAATCAAATTTAATGAAATCCATAAATAAAAATAAATGTACATTGATGAGCAACGTAATAAATAAATTTACATTGATGAGCAACAATAACACAAGAGAACAATATGCCAAATAGTTTGAACGAAAAAAAAAAAAAAAAAAACTACAGTGTCATTGGACGGAGGGAATTTTTATTTTGGTTGCAGGTGGTATCAGCTGCTTTGCTATGGTGTGGGGTTAATTTTGCACTGAGCAGCTTGGTATGCCACCTTATGTGATGCTAACAGTGTTAGCTGGTTTACTGATGTGACACTCACAAAGCGGGATGATTGTTAGCAATATTCTGCACGTTTTCGCTGGAAAAACAATCAAGCGGCTTATTAATGTGATCAAGGTCTAATGTCTTGAATTAATATCTTTAAATGATTTGGCTTCATGCTGTCCGCTGCCAACATTTTTAGACACAGTAAACATATTGGTCTTTCCTCTTCTTCCACTGTATTAAAAGTTAAGCCAAACGCCACATACGCTTTGTCATATATCCTTGTCTTAGCTCTTAATATCTCCAGTGCTTTTTGCTGTGTGCTCTTGTTTGCTTCAAAAATATTGCGCACACTCTAAAAATGAGAGTGCCACTGCCATCCAATGAGTGGATGTTTCACTTTTTCTGGTACGGCAAAAAAGTATGTTCCCCGAGGTCACATGTGCCCCCCCGGCATCGCTCTGCGCCCCCCTGTGGGGGGGGGGGGGGGGCGCCATTATTTGAGAAGGACTGACTTAGTCAAAGCAACGTAGCAATTTGGTCTGACGTCATAGAATGAAGTATGGAGCGTTTCTTTTTCATAAGTTTTAATACAGTCTTTCAAAATATATTATTTACAGAGATTCTATGTTTCACATCTTGTCTTTGGACTTGCGGTTTTTTTCCAAAGCACATTACATCAGAGGCACAATTTCAATCCCTTTCTTCTGAATTTCATGGGGCAGTGGTGGATTTGTGTATCTGTACTTTACTTAAGTACAAATATGAAGTGGTACATTTTACTTCACTTTACAGCAGGTATCTGTACTTTTAACTCCACTACCTTTCAAATTGTTGCCTGTGTTACTTGTTGCTTTTGTTTGTTTTTTTTTTTCTCTTTGTGAATTGATGTTTCTTGTTATGCCTCAATTGATAAACCCCGTGCCACTATACCGTAACTGAGCACTAGAGGCAGCAACACAAATACAGGCAAGATAGGCAGGTGAACAAGATCTTGACCAATTAAAACCACCTCACTCTTGTACATTAGGTGGCGGTATGCACCTGGTAACTGCTTGCACTCCGCCAATAAGCTAAATTTTGGAGTTTTTGAGCTTGTTAAGCTTCTGTTGACAGTGTTGACAACTTTATTGCTTGTTTATTCCATTTTGCAATTTTAAAAAAAACTGAGCAGTCAATGAATTTTCTGGTTATTTCTTTGAATATTGACTCAGATCTCTGTATGTATGTATTAGGCATGTTCCAGTATGATATTCTGACAGTATAATAACCTTACGCAAAAATATCACGGTTGCACGGTATTGCGATTACAGCTCCACAGTGTGTTACTTTGACATATCTGGGAAAAAAAATAAAAATAAAAAAACGTTTTCCATTCAAGAGGATTTTTATTTTTCAACACATATTAGCACATTGGAACATAAGTATAATGTTAAGTTGAAATACATAAAAAAACATAACCAAAAATAACTGAAATATTCATTCATTATTTTCCATGCCGCTTTTCCTCACGAGGGTCGCGGAGATGCTGGAGCCTATCCCAGCTAACAACGGGCAGTAGGCGGGGTACACCCTGAATTGGTTGCCAGCCAATCGCAGGGCCAGATGACTCATACAACAATTCACGCACACACTCATACCTACAAACAATGTTCAACAAATGTTCAGTCAGCCTACCACTCCTGTTTTTGGGATGTGGAAGGAAACCATTGAGCCCTTGATATCAAAACTGTGAGGCGGACGTGCTAACCACCCGGCCACCATATAACTGAAATATTCTAAATAAAATTAAAATAAATGCAGTCCCTTAGGTGAGCATAAGCCCATAGCCACAGCTCAACATTATTACCATCAGAACAAAAATAATTTAATTACGGTACTTTCCATAAAAACCAAGTGTGTTACTCATATTATGTTTACATTATACACACACTCTGTTTCCCAACACAGACAGTTGCCAGAGAGAAAAAATGGCACATGTTTTACCACTGCTATTCACACTCAACATGCTGGAATTAACTCTCGTCGCTGGTGGGAAACGTTCATGACAGTGTTTACTAACCTTTAATTTTGTATAAATGCAAAATCATATTGGAGGTATTGCCTGCTCAGCAGCCACCCTCCGCAAACATGTTTTACATGTCTGAGGCCCTCCTCCTCTGTAACGTTTCTGTAGCTGAAGTATCCCCATACTAGCGATTTTGTTTTCTATGAGTGGGGGAAAGTTTAGGAGTTTTACCTCCTCCAGCCATTGTGTAGCACAGCTGACTCACTGACACTGAGCACTCCCACATAAATATGTTACACTCAAATCAAACACTGCTTTGTGGGTGAAGAGTACATTAATTCAAAAACCTATGAAACACATAAATTTAGTGAAGTTTCCCTCACATTTTTGATTACCATCCATTCTTTTCATAGTGGATCCGATGCTTGGTTAGTACACACTTCATTACATTTATAGATTCATATTGTTGTATGACAAGAGATTTGCATGTTTCTTACTAATTATATTTTGTGATATACATTAGATTTCACATACAGTATATGAATGTGAGATCTTGCTTTGTTTGCCTCAGTGGAATTACTTGACATTCTTAGGTAAACCTATTTTAATGAAGGTCCCAGAGGAGTTGCTTACTCTAATCATAATTTACAAGTTTCATAATATAATAAAAGAATTAAAGGTGTATGACTCACAAAAGTCTTTATATAATACATTCCAAACGTCATAATACCATGGTGTGTTTTTGCATATGTGTTTTGAATGGTTGTCATGCATTTTTTTCCGCCCTTCTTTAGTAACCTGCTTATTGTTAAGGACATTAGGGCGTATTCACTCTGGGCATAATGTGTAATGGGTGAGCACATGTGACACAAAAATAGTACTTTTGGCAGGTTAGAGTACTCTGATGCATACTTAACATCACCAGGAGTAGCCATGGGGACACAGTAGCCACTGTGTCAAGCATCTACAGTAGATACTTTAAGAATATAAGGGAACAATGACATTTTTCGATCAGCTTGACAAGTGTGACCAACACCTTTGCTTTCTGCCCCATGAGAAAAAGGACAAAGTTCACAACAAGTTTCCAACTCAGCAAAGTGAACTTATTTATATCAGGCTGCAACTTTGGTTCTGCTTTTAAAGACCTTTGTCACAGCTGTCATTTTACAGTGGAACAGATACAGGCTTCAGCATTTTGGTTTTAGAGGGGCTGGTTACTGCCACCTAAAATTGTTGTAAAGTCACATTTCTTGTCTTGCATTAGTTGCAGTTTGTTCATTGGTGCTTGATGGATTGATAAAACACAAATAGATATTTGTAAAAATACAACATGTTCGTGACAAATACAGTTTTTTTTTTGGTTTCTTTGTTGTTGTTGTTTTGACAATTAGCCTATACTAAGTGTAAAAGAGATCACACAAAATATTAGGCTTTTAGAATGGTCTTGTTTTTCTTAGCATATTCAATAATGAGACAGAGAAATTGGTATTTACCGTTGTTATTGTGCTGTTAAAACATCACATATATTGGTAGACTTTTACACAGCCTCTTATAGAGGGAGTACATATATACTTAAAAGCCACGTTATGACAACATACTCAAGGTATAAAACCATATGAGAGCCATCAAAATAGTTGTAAAATTCTGTCTTAACTTTAAGGTAATGCTCTCAATTGACAATGCTAGAGTTAACATCCGATTACATATTCTCAATCTTGTGGTTGTAGTTTGCAGCAGAGCAGAACTATAACGGATCATAATAAGAGCTGTGTCTAATACTTTGTCTGAACTACTGTACTTTTACAAGACAGCCTACATATTTGTATATTACAGACAGGTCTCAGTATGATGCAGCACACTGAGCACACAACTACACAATACTTCATTGTACATTCATTATTAACCAATGGCCATTTGTCAATATTAGCATAAATGTTTAGATACGTTGCGTGTACTGAGAAATGAATAAAAGCTTTATTTGGGCGGTGCCCTCATTTATGATGAACACCAACAATACAAAACTGAGGCAAGCCCTCAGAAATAAATGATTATTTACTGAGAGTTTTGTTAGTTTTCACCAGCTTGTTCATTGTTGCACATCTTAGTGAGCTGATGAATGTCTTTCATCAAGTTAGCAAACTGCTCCTCCTGAAAGTACAAAGAGACAAATATTCATTCATTAGTGAAAAATTTAATACAAACTTATGTTTACCTTGCATTTCTTGTTGCAAAAACAGTGCATGCTATTCCTAATTAAGACATTTTTTTATAGTGTATGCAAAAACAATAAGATTTTTTTTTTTTAATTTCATTGCAAATTTCACCTCATTTTATATTCAAATAAATTAAGTAAATTCTTAACACACGCAGACTTTATACCATACAGCATGTTCATCTCTATAGTGGCAACTTACCAGTATGTTCATGCGCTCAGTTGCTGCAATTGCGACATTAATCTTGCGCACATCATCCTCTCTCTCTTCCTCTATAACACCCAACCTGTCCGAGGCCCAGACAGTAAAGGCATATGAAAACAGCGTGAAAGTGATTTTGTGATCAATGTGTAATTGATTGCATTACTAAAATTAACTTTTTGAGTGTATTGTAAGGATGGCTGAACTCGGAACTCAAGCAGTACCTAACCAAATTAAAGGTACCAATTTCTACCTGAAGGTGGCGCTAGCAAGCTGTTCCTCTCGCACAGCCAGTAGATTCCGGAGCTCATTCATTTCAGTTTGCAGTATTGCATTCTGGTCCTGACTTTGGTTAATGAAGTCCTCCAGTCGTTTTGCCATTTCCAACTCACGCTCAGTAACCTGGTCAATTCCCTGGCGAAGCTCAGACAATTCCTGGGCATGCTTATTTAAGGTATACAAAGATATATATTACTGACTGTGCATCCATAAATGGTAGGCATATTTACAGTACAGTGGTACCTGTACGAACGTCTCTACGTACGGAATTTTCAGGTTACGACAGGGCTCAGCGGAAAAAATATTGCCTGATGTTAAGAAAGAAATTTCAGGATACAAAAGGCAAAAATACATTATGGCTGCTGCTTGCAGCTCCCAAAGTTTACTGAACATACTTATAGCTGCTCTGCCACTGGCTGTTGCCTAGAGTCTTCCTGGCATCCAATTGGCTAAAAGTGACCTCTACTGTAAGTGTATGTGTGTATCCCAGCATCCTCTTCATTTGCCCCTTGGGCCATGACGTGTTCCGACACCTTTACCTGAGTGTATTAACTTTTATTCTTAATTCTTTGTTTTTACATTACGCTCAACTTTCATGTTTATTGTGCAATAATCTAATCATGACATGGATTTGTTACATGTTTTGATGCATTTTTCTGCTTGATGTAAGATTGAGGTCTGAATTTTGGGGCGCTTGGAACCGATTAGGGCATTTACATGGAAATGCTGTCTCTATTTATGGAATTTTCAGTTTTCGAAACTACTTCCAGATCCAATTAATTCCGTAAGTAAAGGTACCACTGTACACGAAAGCTTTGTGAAGCAGGCATGACATACCCTATCCAGTAAACTGAGTTCCTCCTGCTCAGACTTCATCTCTGTGGATTGCCTGTTTTGCGTATCTTTAATCCAAGGAACTGGTGCACATGGTTTGATTGCTTCGGTCTGATCAAGACAGATTAATTCATTCTAATATTACAGTTACATTATCAGTCAGTCCAGCTCAAAATATTCCTTCTGCAAAACAATGATCCAAACCACACTGCAAAAGCTGCACAGAAATGGTTAAAAAAAAAAAAAGAACCAGGTAAATATTCTGGAGTGGCCAAATCAAAGCCCAGATTTCAATCCTTTAGAGCAGGGGTCGGGAACCTTTGGCTCGCGAGCCAGATCTGGCTCTTTTGACGGCTGCATCTGTCTCGCAGACAATCTTTAATTATTTAAAAAAAAAAAAAAAAAAAAAAAGTTTCATTATACCCCTTTGCGCTCTTACCGGCATCCCCAAGGGGCCGCTGTACCGTTTCAACATGACCAGCATTGCCAATTTAGTGCAGAAGAAGAAGTGGCGACCGTAAGGGGAGACAGAGACAAGTGTAGAGAGAGAGTTGCGTGGGAGCGCCGTGTTGAGTGGCTGGGTGTCCCCCACTGGTTTTTGTTTTTGTTAATAAAGTCTCTGATAAAAAGCCATCCGACACGTCTATGTGTTCTTATAAACTAGGCCACCTCCCCGAAGGAAGGACCGGACGCAGGAGCAACGACGAACAAGCCACGGAAATCACCGGTCAACTCCCGACTATGGTTGGGAGTTGAGAGCACTGCATTACCAAAACTGTGGCGACAGTCACCGGTGACTAGAAAGCGCAGCAATTTTAGTGGGAAAGTGGCAAACATACATGTTTTTGTGTCTATCTATTAAACTATCTATCACTCGCATAGGCAACACGGATGAGGCAGAGACACTGTTCAAGTGGGGTTACCGTATTTTGCTGTCGAAAATAGCGGCCGATGTGTGCAAGATCAGGAAGTAAACTTCCCTCGTTTTCAGTTTCGTTTTCCGCGTTGTCATTTGTCAGCTAATTTTAGAAACCCTCTTGTGAAGGTGGCAAAAAGAAAAAAAAGACGAGGAGTATTGTACTTATCAGCAGGACATAAATGTGGCACCGTTTCTTTTTCTCTCGCTTTGGATGAGTCAACAGACTTAAGCAACTTATCCCAGTTCAGCGAGATTGCAAGGTTTTGACTATGAAAGGGACAAGAGGGGAGGATTTATTCAAGTCCTTCACCGAGTTTGCTGAAGGAAAAAAATCTACCGATGGATAAACTTGTTTCGTGAACATGAAAAGAACATCCTAAGTTTCTCAACGCCTGCATGAAGCTTAACCCCACCAATTATCAACCAGACTAAGAAGCCATCAGCAAAACCATGCAGCACCAAAAGTCGCAACAATGGTAAGAAATATCATTGATTGATTGATTAGCAACAGCATAACAATGTTATTAAAAAGAATTCAGAGTGTTGAAATTACATAAAATGCACGGCTCTCACGGAGTTACATTTAAAAATATGTGGTGTTCATGGCTCTCTCAGCCAAAAAGGTTCCCGACCCCTGCTTTAGAGCATTTGTGGCTGGACTTCAAAAGGACTGTGCATGCCCCATACCCACGGAACTTGACAGAGCTTGAGCAGTTTTGCAAAAAGGAATGGCGCAAAATTTCAGTGGGCAAATGTACAAGACTGATTGAGACTTATCCACACAAACTAACTGCTGTAATTGCAGCCAAAGATGCATCTATGAAATATTGACTTGAAGGCTGTGAAAAATTATGAAAACAATTATTTTCATTTATATATCGTATTTTTATTCAATTTACATTAGTCTGTAGAAATATGTTTTCACTTTGACATTAAATAGTATTTTCCAGTACATTTTTTGTACTAAAAATGCCCAATTTTTTGACCGTGATTGATTTAAGTATGCAATAAAAGGGGAAAACATCCAAGGGTGCGAATACTTATGATAGGCACACAATGTATGTAGTATGTATGTATGTATACTGTACGTACTAGTATATACAGTATATAGTTAGAAATTAATGGAAGGGTCTGAAATTTTCATGGTAGGTGCATGTCCACTGTGAGAGATATAATCTAAAAAGAAAAATCCAGAAATCACAATGTATGATTTTTTTAACGATTTATTTGTGTGATACAGCTGCACATAAGTATTTGAACACCTGAGGAAACAAAAATTTGGTACAGTAACCTTTGTTAGCAATTACAGACGTCAAACGTTTCCTGTAGGTTTTCACCAGGTTTGCACAGACTGCAGCAGGGATTTTGCACCACTCCTCCACATAAATCTTCTCTAGATCAGTCAGGTTTCTGGGATGTCACTGAGAAACACAGAGTTTGAGCTCCCGCCAAAGGTTTTCTATTGGGCTTTGGTCTGGAGACTGGCTAGGCCATGCTAGAACCTTGATATGCTTCTTACGGAGCCACTCCTTGGTTTTTCTGACTGTGTGCTTTGGGTCATTGTCATGTTGGAAGACCCAGCCATGACCCATCTTCCAGTGCTGACTGAGGGAAAGAGGTTGTTCCCCAAAATCTCCCAATGCGGGGCCCCAGTCATCATCTCTTTAATAAAGTGAACTTGTCCTGTCTTATGCGCACAAAAACATTCCCAAAGCATGATGCTACCACCCCCATGTTTTACAGTAGGGATTGCGTTCTTGGGACAGTACTCATCATTCTTCTTCCTCCAAACACGGTTAGTGGAATTATGACCTAAAAGTTATATTTTACTCTCATCTGACCACCAAGGTTACCACCACCAGGTCATTAAGTAACTCCTGTCGTTTAGTTCTGGACTGATTCCTTACCTTTTTAGGATCATTGAGACCCCATGAGTTGATATTTTACATGGGGCTCCACTATGACCGAGATTGACCGTCATGTTTAGCTTCTTCCATTTTCTAATGATTGCTGCAACAAGCTGCTTAATAATTGCTCCTTAGCACTTTCCAGCCTTGTGGAGGTGAACAATTTTGTCTCTCATGTATTTGGACAACTCTTTGGTCTTGACCATGTTAGAAGTTTGAGTCTTACTTATGGGGGCCACAGGTGTCTTTATGCAGCTATTGACTTCAAACAGCTGCATCTGATTTAGGATAATACATGGAGCGGAGGTGGACTTTTAATAGGCAGACTAACAGGCATTTCAGGGTCAGAATTCTAGCCGATAGACAGGTGTTCAAATACTTATTTGTAGCTGTATCAGACAAATAAATTGTTAAAAAATCCTGCATTGTGATTTCTGGATTTTTCTTTTAGATTATCTCTCTAACAGTGGACATGCACCTATGATAAAAATTGTAGACCCCTCCACACACACAAATATAATTACACTCACAGTTGGTGACGAGATCATGGGTTGGTGTGTTTCCAAATCTTGCTCGTGGTTGGCTGTGGGCAGAGCTTCAGAACTTGCCTGCCTCTTCAGTCTCTTTTCAGGACGTCTATGTGGGGCACTTTGGGTCCTGATGACTGGATTTCTTCTCCAAGCTTTGTTGTCTCTGCAAAATGAATAAGAAGTTAGAAGTTAAGAAATGGAAATTTTCAAATCCATTGATCCTAAATAATGTGCATTGTACATCATGGTTTTATACAAAATATTTTTTCCTTTTAACATTAGCCCACATACCCATCTCTTGGTCTTTTGACATCCTGAGGCAGTTGCTGGAGGGATGATTGATGGGGGCTGAATTTTACCAAATCTTTTGGAGGAACATAGATTGGCTTGGCCTGTTTTCTTGGGCTTTGAGAAAGAACATAACTGACACTTTTACAAAAGTATGACAACAACAAATGATTGGTTTTAAAGAACACATACTTGTTAATTGTGATCTTATGTATCTCAGGGCCTAGTGACTCTGTGATCTGGTTCAGAATCAAAGGTAGAGGATCCAATCTCTCTATTGTCTCCTATTGAATGTAAAAACTATCTCAACTGTATGGAAAAGCAACACTGTTCATAACACTGCAAAAGCACTTTGCAGACAAACAGCCAAAAGAAAAGCAACCAGAGTAAAGTAGCGTCCCAAAAAAACATTTTGTCAGAAATTGATGGACTTGCTTGTCAGTTGTCACTGAATTAGCAGATTAAATACAAATGAATCTCATAGAAAAGAATCCCTCTGGTTACTTTTTCTTTTACGATCAACAATATGTACATACAGTGGGGCAAATAAGTATTTAGTCAACCACCAACTGTGCAAGTTCTCCTACTTGAAAAGATTAGAGAGGCCTGTAATTGTCAACATGGGTAAACCTCAACCATGAGAGAAAGAATGTGGAAAAAAACAACAGAAAATCACATTGTTTGATTTTTACAGAATTTATTTCCAAATTAGTGAAAAATAGGTATTTGGTCACCTACAAACAAGCAAGATTTCTGGCTGTCAAAGAGGTCTAACTTCTTCTAATGAGCTCTAACGAGGCTCCACTCGTTACCTGTATTAATGGCACCTGTTTTAAATCATTATCGGTATAAAAGACACATGTCCACAACCAAACAATGTGATTTTCTGTTGTTTTTTTTCCCCCACATCCTGTCTCTCATGGTTGAGGTTTACCCATGTTGACAATTACAGGCCTCTCTAATATTTTCAAGTGGGAGAACTTGCACAATTAGTGCTTGACTAAATACTTATTTGCCCCACTGTATATATATTTATTATTTTTTAGGAATACATTTGGATGAAAAATTATGTATTCAGAATTGCAACCAAATATTTTTGCTCATTTGTCTTATTCAATGACAAATAGAGACAGAGTAAAAGAAAATCTCACTTTGGGCCCCATGCCAAAGCTAAAAATTTAAAATACTCCTTTACAAAGTCTCCTGTCAGTCATTGGCCTTAACAATCGTCATCACTCCTAACACACTTTATGGGTTTCCTGGCTATGGTTTGTCACAGTTGAAAGGCATTTATAACACACTGGTCACAAGGAAGTCACATAACATCATATAACGTCACCACACCCAGCCACAGTACAGAGTATTCACTATCCTGGCAGAAGCTATATGAAAGCCAGAGCAACACCAAAAATTAAAGCTAAGTTAAAAGTCTATATACTGTTTGGTCAAATATTTTTGAACTATGATCTGAAATTTCTTCTAATTGTTGATTGTCTTTTATTAGTGATTATGTTCATGTATTGTGAGAATTTCCGACGGAGATGATGCATCTAAAATGATTTTCCATAAATAAATAAAGACTTAAATGATTGCCTTTACATGTTGCAATTTCGAACATTATGCACAGTCATATTTTTAAAAATTCTGCACATATTTGAAACAATATGTTAGTTGCACTTTCAGAATCAATATTTGAGCACATACTGAAGGACACTTTATTTGTTATCACGTTTCTCAGTTTTCTCTCCTACCTGATCCCGTCGATAAAGGATATCAACTAGCAGGCTATGCAACACTGCCAGTCGGAGCGGTAGATCCACATAGCCATCAAAAGAGCTCATTGGGACCTCACTGCATGGATTTGATACTGTTTGGAGAAAGCCCCTCATTCTATCCCAATGCTGCTTTAAGAATTCATTCATGAATAGCATGTACTCTTCCTTCTCTCCAAACCTGCAGAAGAACAATATAATGGTAAAGTAAAAGTGAATGGTAAATTCTCTTGGGTGTTAAAAGTTGTGCATATTGACTGTTGGTACAAATGAAGCCACTCACAGAGTGAAGTTTGCCAAGTTCTGAATGACTTTGGCAGTCAAGGTGAGTGTGCGCAGGGTATTTTGCTCTGGGTATGGTTGTATCAAACCAAAAAGGGACGGACTGAGGACAGCGGGACACAAAAAACGAAGGAAGAGGGAAGCAGAGATAAGACGTGGACCAATCTCTGGTCTTCCTTGGTTTTCACACATCTCTTTCCAACTTGAAAAAATCTTGTTTAATTCTTCGGGAAAGTGTCTAAAGATATTGAAATATTTCTTTGAGTTGAAGACTTACCTAGTTCCCCCTATTTTTTTTTTCTAAGCTTCATTATCTTACCCGTGGAGGTCAATAATTTTTTGCACCACCTCGTCGCACACTTCCTTCAAGTGCCTCTGATTGTTTGATAGATCGGAGGCATGACATTTGCGGGGGTCAACTTCACAGTTGTCCCCCATTCCATAAAGTCGTATAATAAAATCCCCTGAAAGGATCAGAACGAGAGCTCAGTGAAAATATTTCTAATTAAGGTAACCAAGATTGAGCTAAAATATTTTACCTAGTGTGTCGATGAGGTATTTTTGTCCAACCAACTTCATATATTCATCTATGGCTTTAGTGGCAAGTGTGTTCTCTCTGAAGATAAGCGCTTCCTTTTCTCCGTGACGTTCAACCTCCGAGACGCCCAAATCAACAAGGAACTCCTGAAACATCACATATAATATCAGTTTGCCTTTAAGCATTGATGGTCTTCATGACACTTTTTCAGAGACGTAAACGTCACACTTAAGAAGAACTTCAATAATTTGTATGCAGATAAGATAACCATTACATTTAAGTTAGCCCTGATTGTACAAATGTATGGCACTGATGCCCAACCACCACTTACTACTGGTCAGCAGAGAAATAATGAATTAACAACCGCAATCTGGCCTGTGCCTCTTGAGACATTAATATGCCTATCTACTCTATTAACTAATCTGAGTAGAGATTTGTGTGCGTCCCCCTCGAGTGGTTGACCACTATTTCTGGGGTGTTTGCACACCTATAGTAGCCCAGCGTCAGTCAATGTAGCTAACGTTATCTGCTGTGTGCTGCGACGTCTTTGGACTGCTTTTTTACGGGGGAAAGGCCACATGCCGAGCCAGAGGAGGAGCCTACAACCAAGTCCATTCTGCATAATATGTGTTCTAAAAGCTAGCAAATGAGGCAACAAAATCGAATGCACTGAGAGCATCATACCTTGTATTGCTAAAGCCAAGAAACCTGTCACGATTGGAGAAGAACTCATTATGTCTGTCACCAGGGATATTTGCCGTCAAGTTTTAGGAGAGGCCGCTGTTAAAAACTGGTTGATTCAGCAGATGGTGAGTTACATACATTTTCCCTGCACATAATGTTCGTTTTTAGCTCTGTCGTGTTATTTTATAATTACTGTCAATTTTTTTTTTTTTTATGCTGTGCAAAAAAGGTTGGGGACCGCTGCTGTATGGTGTTAATTATGTATCATATGGTGTTGATTAGAAAGTTGAGAAGGCAACCATACTAGAGGCTAAATTGAATAATTTCCCCATCTAGAGCATAGCCGAGCTGGCTATAATTGACCAATGAGAGAGGACTAAGCCCAAAAAACTGTACTTAAAAGCTGTATGAATGAGAGACACCTAAAAAATGAATAAAATAGGGGATGTTAACTATTAGGTTGAACATTTCTACGTTTTACCTTTGCCTTGCCGACGCTCTGCAACACATGCACAAGAGCCCCGGCCAGCTCCTCTTTTTCCTTCACATTCAGAAGAGGCTCTAAGCTTTTGCACATTTCTACATAATTAATAGTCACATGCTCAGCAAACTCCTTGTATTTTTCCATAGGTAGAACCTGCAGATTCTGAAAACGGGCCTTGATGCGGAGAGAAGCATGAGGCCCCAGATGCTCTTTGGCGCTCCCAACGCCTGGGAGCTTGTAAGGAATGATGGGATACCACTTTTCCTGATAGGTCCTCCCTTGGATATCAACTAATGGAATATTCACACTACCCAGTGGATGCAGACTGTAATCATCTCGGGAATGGCGCTTTTTCTTGGGGTCTTCCTCGCGGAAGAGATGCAAGGTGATTTGGGAGATGCATGGAAGATTGTCAAGTTCAAAGAATTCTCCCCAGAACAACTGACACCCCCCAGAAACACCTCCGCTGCCACCCAGGCTTCCTGAAGAGCCAGTAGAGCATTCCACAGCAAGGCTAGAGCGACTGTGTGCCTTTCCAACAAGGCGGCTCGTGGTACGGGCAAACAGAGTCCCATCCAAGTGTACTTCACAGTAATAACGGCGTTTAGGCGGCAGATCCTTTGCTTCTTTCACCCACAGATTTAGGGAGTTCTCTGTGCGCTCAATGTTATCCTGTGAACAGATTCATACAATTAGGGACCCTTTTGGATCAATATATCAAATCGGATACTTTGGTCACCTTATTGGGTTGGGCAGCCCTTCTCAGGTCTTCAATCCAACGATCACGCTCTGCAGCTGAGGAGCAACCAAAGCAGTGCGTGTTCTCGGAGTTTATGACCTACAGTATAGGAGCAATACATAAAGTAAAGGTCAAAGTTAATCGTAACACTTTACAATAAGGGTCCCTTATTTAACATTAGTTAATGCATTTTTGGACATTAACTAATGTTTATGTAACATTACAATAATTAATATAATTGCTTATTTAACATTTATTAATATATTAATAAACATTAGTTAAAGAATTAGTTAATGCATTAGTTAATGCATAACCAGACAGTAACTAATGGTTTGGTCAAATTAAAAATATACTGTATACTTGTGTAGGCCTATATAAGTTTAGGGTTAGGGTTTGTTAACTTAAGCATTTATAATTTCTTAGTCAAGGGACACATGTGCTACACCAGGGTTCACTAAATCCGGACCTCGGTGCCACTTTTCCTGTTGTGTTTTCCATGTCTCTCTCCCCTAACACACCTGAATCAAATGATTATGTCATCAGCAACCTCTCCAGAAGCCTGATAATGATCCTGATTATTTTGATTCAGGTGTGTTGGGGGAGGGAGACATAGAAAACACGACAGGAAAAGTGGCACCGAGGTTCGGATTTAGTGAACCCTGTGCTACACTTTACAATAAGGGTCCAAAAAGCATTCAGTAATGGTTAATAAAGGTTGAAGGAGTGGGGGGGACTTAAGCATTTATAATTTCTTAGTTAAGGGACATATGTGCTACACTTTATAATAAGGGTCCAAAAAACATTCAGTACCGCAATGGTTAATTGAGGTTAAGTAATACTTATGAGGTACGTTCACATAAAATAATACCATACTTAAGGTTAGGTTAGCAGCACCCAAGGACTCACAGAGCAATGTTTCTCATTTTAAAATAACAATCACTTGCTAATACCAGTATACATTAACAACTACTTATTAATGCACTAATGTACATGTGAATTAATGGTAAGTAATGTATTACACATATTTCTAAAAAAAAATATCAAACTATTAGTTACTGTCTGGTTATGCATTAACAAATGTTAATTAATATATTACTAAATGTTAAATAAGGGATTATATGAATTATTGTAATGTTACTTAAACATTAGTTATTGTCTTAAAACGCATTAACTAATGCATTAACTTAATGCATTATCTCATGTTAACTAATATATTAATAAAGGTTGGATAAGGAATTAAATGAATTATTGTCATATTACCTAAACATTAATTGTTGTCTAAAAATGTATTAAATAATGTTTATTAAGGGACCCTTATAGTAAAGTGTTACCGAGTTAATAATTCTACTTGACCAAAGGTGGACCTTGACAACTATCCTTCAAAATAAAGAAGTGTACACTACCTCAAAACAGTACTTCTCCCCTAAAATTGAGCTGTGGACTGGCCTGACCACAGTGCTGGCATCTGCACTCAGATCTACACTCCCAACTGGACTCACAGGAATTGATACAGACTCCTTTGATCCATAGTGCCTAAATTACATAGGGTAGAGGGACATTCTGTCACAATGGAGATCATAACTAGGTTTCTTTATCAAGAAAAAGTGAGTTATCTCATAGTGCTTATACTGCTATGAGAAGTTGTATTGTTGTATTTACTTGGAGATGAGGTAACATAAATGCAGAAACACACAGCATAGCAAAAACACCCGGGCTGAGAATAGAAACTATTTATTCGAGAGGCGGGCTTCAAAAAGACAAAGGAGATTCCACAATACACAAAAATCCCAAAACACTGGAGTTAGCTAAGCATCTGAGCTTCAGATAAGAATTCTCAAAATGAGCATGTAATGTACCTGCTTCCTTTGTTTAATCCCACGTGGTTCAGTTGTGTGTTGCTATTTCTTTTGGCCTTATTCTCCAGACGTCGCTTAATCAATGCCTTCAGAGTGAAATGGATGAAAATTTTAAAATTAATTTGAAAGATCATTGAATTTAACATGTGCAGCACTTACTCGCACACCGCCATCTTCTTTCTTTGGTCGAGGGCCCATTTGGTCAGGACTACATTCTGAAATCAACATATGTAAGAGAGAAAAAAAGGAAATTATTTATATATTTAAATGAATACTTTCTTGTACGCTCTCTCAAAATTTCCATTATCACTCCCAAAATAGCTTGGCTCATTATGTGCTGCATTTCCGTCAGAGGAAGGTTGACATTTAAAATTTAACAAAAAAATCATTAATACAGGATGTGGTTTCAAGCTGAGGTAGTACAGATACTGATTTTTTTTTTTTAGGTTCTAAAGTTTACTGTGTGTTATATGGTACACTTCCCGTTGAACACTTGGCTTCCGAATGGCAAGGTAGTTTCCCTTTCCTACCAACATTCATAGTGCGTGCGCTGAGACAGAACCAAACCTATATGGCTTTTCAATTTTGTTTAATGACTAACAAAAATGCTAAAATATGCACAACTCTGAGGAAAGCAATGCTTTTTAGAATCTGTTGGGTCGTGATGGCAAAGACTACCTGGTTTAAGTTCTGCCTTAAAAGATCATCGAAAATCAACCAAAATCTTGAGTGCCGCTGATGCTGCATTCAAATCTTTATGTGGGTTTTATCTGTTTATCTCCATTTAAAAAAGGTAAAATGCTTGACAATGTTTTAAGAGGTAATGTATTGAAGAAAAGACGTGTCTAAAATTATATAGCAGAGAGTAACAGTAGTTCAGTCAACAGCAAAAGGAATACACATAAAGATCTACCAAAATATATTAAGTACGGAAATAAAATATCTATTTTGTTACCTCCAATCACTAGCTTCAATCGAGGTTTGAAAGTAACTAAAGCTAAAGTAAAATTTGCCTTTGCTAACTTCTCAGTTTTGCCACTTACCCAAAGCCCCACCACAAACAATCCATTGTTTGAATCCCATCATTTGGTACAAAAAAAGTCTTGTTTCATAGATATAAATCCCTGTAACATTCTCTCTTCTCTTTAGGGGTCTAATGTTGGTACAACCAGCCTACAAACCCACCAGCAAAAATCAAAGCTAACTCTATGCAGCTCTGATCTTGTTGAATGAGAAGTGGACTACACATGCTCTTTGGTTAAATTTGACCACAAGAACAGCTATTGATGCTATCTTCCACAGCAAACAAACACACATACCCCCCCCCCCCCCCCCCCCCCCACACACACACACACACAACAAGGAAACAATTTGACATTCATACTTGCATAAACATTTTGCTTTTTCCTCTGTGGCTATCTGTGGTTATACTTTTTCATAAATTGAAATAGAAACAGAGTAAATAGAATAATTTGCTTATTGACCAGCATCAATGTCTACAAGATTCTGCATGCTGAGGTTGGACAGGCAGCTGTGAACACGGGTTCGTGTCCAAATTGTTGGCTGTGGACACAGACAAAAGCAAAACCATGAAAGATTATTTTTGCGGTTGTTATTCAAACTGAAAACAAGATTGTGTTGATGTGTGGCTATTACGTCTTCCTCGGAGCAGATGAGAATCTGTCCATCTTGAAAAATGCAGTTGTTAATGTTCCATAAGGGAACCTCCTGGGGTTGCGCCCACTGGTTTTTCTCAAGTTCTGTGGACACAGCTTCATTCTCACCTTCAAGAAAACACAGTCAGCAGACAAGCAAGCATGAGGTTAAACAAAATGCTCCAATGAAACTCGAAACCCTTCCTTAATTCTGATTAGAAATCACAGCATGCTGCATGCAGCTTTACTAAACCAGCAAAAACCAGAGCATAATTACATGCATATGCTGGCCTCTGTTTATTTTGTATTTGTGCTTTGCACATATCTCCTCATCACACTTTGCCACTCCCATTTGAAAAGTGGAAAGCGATGCTATCTGTCTTTACAAGACACACATAGAGCTAGAGACATCCTGTTAGTTTTCCCCAGTGTTCCTCCACTCAAGTCTTTATGATATTCAAAGCACAGAAATGCATGTGAATATATCACATATTTAACTAATATCCATCGAGAATCTTCATGAATTTAGCTCAATCTGTTTTCTGTGTATGGCAGATGAGTAATGGAAGATGGGTTTTTTTCTTTACTCACTACTGTCTTGCATCATTTTTATTGACCAAATGTCAAAATACTGACATATGCACATATAATTTTGGGCTAAACTGTTTTTACAATTGCTCAACTTGTATAATACATGCTTAATGGTCTGTTGTTTTACATGATTGGATTATATCCATGCCTGAGGCAAACAAGGTTTTTTTTAAATTGTTTTTGTTTTAAATACCTATGCGTTGAACTGATTTCATTATAGTGATGAGGTGAATAATCAGAACGCATCATTCAATGCTAACAGTCACATTACCTGCCTGACTAAAGACAGTCGGGCAAATAAGTATTTCATCAACCACTAATTGTGCAAGTTCTCCCACTTGAATATATTAGAGAGGTCTGTAATTGTCGACATGGTTAAACCTCAACCTTGAGAGACAGAATGTGGGGAAAAAACAAACAAACAGAAAATCACATTGTTTGATTTTTAAAGAATTTATTTTATTTATTTATTTATTTTATTTGGTTTTTAAATAATTTATTTGCAAATCATGGTGAAAAATATGTGTTTGGTCAATACCAAAAGTTCATCTCAATACTTTGTTGTGTACCCTTTGTTGGCAATAACGGAGGCCAAACGTTTTCTGTAACTCTTCACAAGCTCTTCACACACTGTTGCTGGTATTTTGGCCCATTCCTCCATGCAGATCTCCTCTAGAGCAGTGATGTTTTGGGGCTGTCGTTCGGCAACACGGACTTTCAACTCCCTCCACACATTTTCTATGGGGTTGAGATCTGGAGACTGGCTAGGCCACTCCAGGACCTTGAAATGCTTCTTACGAAGCCACTCCTTTGTTGCCCTGGCTGTGTGTTTGGGATCATTGTCATGCTGAAAGACCCAGCCACGTCTCATCTTCAATATCCTTGCTGATGGAAGATTTTCACTCAAATCTCTCGATACATCGCCCCATTCATTCTTTCCTTTACACAGATCAGTCGTCCTGGTCCCTTTGCAGAAAAACAGCCCCAAAGCATGATGTTTCCACCCCCATGCTTCACAGTGGGTATGATGTTCTTCGGATGCAATTCAGTATTCTTTCTCTTCCAAACACGAGAACCTGTGTTTCTACCAAAAAGTTCTATTTTGGTTTCATCTGACCGTAACACATTCTCCCAATCCTCTTCTGGATCATCCAAATGGTTTCTAGCGAACCGCAGACGGGCCTGGACATGTATTGGCTTCAGCAGGGGGACATGCCTGGCAGTGCAGGATTTGAGTCCCTGGCGGCGCATTGTGTTACTGAAAGTAGCCTTTGTTACTGTGGTCCCAGCTCTCTGTAGGCCATTCACTAGGTCCCCCCGTGTGGTTCTGGGATTTTTGCTCACCGTTCTTGTTATCATTTTGACGCCACGGGGTGAGATCTTGCATGGAGCCCCAGATCGAGGGAGATTATCAGTGGTCTTGTATGTCTTCCATTTTCTAATAATTGCTCCAACAGTTGATTTATTTACACCAAGCGAAGAGTGAAGAGTTACAGAAAACGTTTGGCCTTGTTATTGCCAACAAAGGGTACATAACAAAGTATTGAGATGAACTTTTAGTATTGACCAAATACTTATTTTCCACCAAGATTTGCAAATAAATTCTTTAAAAACCAAACAATGTGATTTTCTGTTTTTTTTTTCTCCATGTTCTGTCTCTCATGGTCGAGGTTTACCCATGTTGACAATTACAGGCCTCTCTAATCTTTTCAAGTAGGAGAACTTGCACAATTGGTGGTTGACTAAATACTTATTTGCCCCACTGTAACATATAATTTATCTATTAAAGTTATGCACACACTCACACACCTTACCTGATAACAATGTAGGGGTGCTATTTCGACTGTATAGTCTGGGCCTTTTGAGTTTCTGAGACATAGACCTCCAGTACTTTTTGAAACGAGCTCCTCCTCCTCCTTGTTCAGGTTCCCAAGTGGCCTCTGCAGCAGAAGGAGATGACTGTTCTCCTTGGGGTGCGCTGGCAGAGCTAGAAGACTGGGTCAGGGTGGCAAAAAGGGACGCAGGAGGCAAAGATAGTGCCCTCCTGAAGGGATTCTTTCCTGGTGAGTTCATCTTGGATGTTTTGTCTTCCTCACTCAGTGTCTTGCGCCACAGTTGCATTTTGCTCCATTTATTGCCCTTTTGAATCCTCTCAGTTGTCGGTGCTGCAGAGGCCGCTCCATCTTCAGTCACCTCATAAAATGAACCCAGTGAGGTACTTTGCCATGAGTATGTGCTGAGTGGATCAGTGGACTCAGCTGCTTGTCCCTCAAGATGATTTGCAGGAGGATTTTTCTTCTTATTTGGTGATCCTTGTTCTTGTGGAGGTGGATAAGATGCAGACTCAACTTGCTTTTCTTCAGTGCCCATTCTAATTATCAAGCTATAATTGAAGTTAGTAGTTTTTGTCTAAAAGCCATAAAAAAACACTGCAATGACTTTTCTTTGGACAGACACGCATTTCCCAATCTGACTTACCTTAAGCTTGGCTCGTGTACAATGAGTGACATGAAGCAACTGTTTCTCACTGCATCTTTCATCATTTCCTGTTTTCACTCAACATAACCAACCTGAAGGCCTGCTTGTGGTTGCTTTGGTGCAGTACTTAACTACTTAGTTCCTCACTCTTTTTTTCTAAGTATCTTTAATTAATTCAACTTATGCTTTTTACTTCCTATTCTCATACCCCCGCTTTTCAAGCAGTTTGAGCCATACCTAGTTTTTATTGTGCACAGGTTTATAAGAAACCCAAATATTAAGTTGTGTGATCTGCAGGTATGAATTAATACAAGAGCTAAAACAAAGTCAAGCCGTTTTTTAAATTTTTTTTTTTATTTACCACAATTGAATATATATTAAACTGATTATCGTATTGGTCAACCACAGCTCAAAATGTTTGTATGAAGCCAAACGTTAATATTTTCAGAAAAAATAAGCCATGCAGAATTGATACCACATATGTGGCAACTAAATACAGTATACCTATCTTTTGATTCATTTTGGTTAATACATAATAACATGGTAAAATAGCAATGCTCTAATGCGCAAGGGTGACAGTTGCAAATAATCTGCATGACTACTGACTGTTGACATAAGTTTCCTGTCAAATGCTGCTGCATGACATTGAAAACCACTTCCTGTCTTGACACTGCCCACTGCACAAAAACACTTCATAAATGTTATCATTTTTATGTCTTGTTATGATATTAATAGATTATTTTCCTGCATCATAGAAATATGAGAAATGTTCTATTTTATTATTCGTAAGATACCTGCCCTGATTTTGCCCCCCCCGCCCCCCCTTTGACGCCTCCTGCTTTCTGTGTGCGCTTTGCTTTTTTTTTTTTTACTGCTTCTAAACACCACCTGTCCTTTTATTTAAACCTAAGAAAATCAGAACATTCACCATTCCCAATCTCATCACCATCACCTAAGGGGCCCCTTGTAAAACTAAAATCAGCCACTAGAGAGCTTCAAAACCCATTTTTATATGCAACCTTAGCAGCGGTACTGTAGTTTCAGAACAGTTTACCTCAATCAAACCAGTTTAGCTAAAGCAGGCTATAAAAATACAACGATTGAGGGAAGTGGCAAGCCACGTTTAATGTGGTGCAGAGTATCTAACTTGTCTGTATCTGTAAATAAAAAATACATTTAAAAAAACACACACACACAAAACAGCTACCATTTTTGGCTATAGAAATAGGAACAATTTTCAATGGAGAACAACAATTAGCCCATGACCTACATTATTAGGAGGATTTCAGAAACATTCTAGGATTGGTGTCACAAGCGATATCCGTATTTGGTAAATGGCAAAAAGAGTTACACTTGTATATCTGGCTGAGAAGAACATTGTGACCTATACTTGCTCATCTGACCTGACTCAGTCTAAGTTTATCCCCTCTTTCTCAAGCTCAACAGGGTCATCAAAGTGACCGGTCTTCAAGACAGGGATGGTGTTATGGTAGTAGAGACGAAGAAGCCTTTCAGGATTGCTTGATGATGTGGCAGACAAGGGTGGGCAAACTTAAAAAAAAATTCCAGGTCCTCTTTTTATTTTAAAAACACAATAGGTCAGCTCATTTTTAAAAGAGGTAAAACAATATTATAAAATGAGCATACAAAATAACCTAAAATAGCATTAAACTAATGACTCATTTCAAATTTGAACCTTTAGTGTTTTGTCAGGGACTCCGGTTTTCTCCAACTTTCCTGAAACGTACATGTTCGGTTGATTCTACTCTCAACTTTCCATTAGTGTCAAAATAAGTGTAAATCAAGGGTGTAGGTTTGGTCTCAACATTGGTAGAGACAGTATAACAGCATAACCTGCTTGTACAGTTTTTGCTGGGGACGGGACATTAATAAGACCGAACAGATTGGGTGAACAGGGGTCAGGGCTACATTTCTCACGAATATGAACCTAATTAATTGATAGGCTGAATGATCAATGCAAAATAAATCTGTATTGACTTATACTAACTGTCATGTGTATTGGTCAGGTGATACACCGTTCCATTCAAACCTTTGTTTTCAAAAACTACTAAGGAAACATTTTGAAAACTTTTAGAGTAAATGTCTGGATTTGATTAGCAAATTCAAAATGCAATATTTGAACAGCAACCCCAAACTTTTGAACGGTAGTGTACTTGCATACATACTTTTTACCTCGACTATGATTAATGTATTTATTATCTGAAAAAATATCTGCATAGGCTGCAAATAAAAAATATTTAAATAATGTACAAAATTAATACATTTTAAATAAATGCAAGTCATCAGAACAATCAAACGAGCATTTGAGGGGAAAAATGGACCGGCACATTCAGCAAGTGAATCAGCAATGGAAAAGAGGCAAATGTAAGTCTTAACATAATGAAAATAATTCACTTAATAATGTAGAGTCAATTTTATCCTTACTGCATTTGGGAAGACAAAATTATCTGTATAAATGGACTCATTATTATATGCAAATAATGTTGCTTAAAAGTTAACGGGAACAATTTGAGCTTCCTGAAAAGTTGTTAGTGTTATGTCTTTACCGTCACTATGCAAACCTACTGTACACACTTGGTGTGAATGTTTTTATTTGCTGTTTGTATACGAGCCCCATGGTTGGCTTGCCTGGTAACCAGGCTCCAGCACATACGTGACCATTAATAAGTGTATACAAAATGGAAAAATGCATCTCACAAAAATTTTCATTGTACTCCAAATAATATAACAATACTGTTTACCTTTGTTTTTTAATCTACAGTGCTTGCCAAAACTGTTGGCACCCCTGCAATTCTGTCATATACTGTAATGCTCACTTTCTCCCAGAAAGTGAGTTCAATTACAAATGCTTTGGTTGTTATATCGTCATTCATTTTGCTTGCAATGAAAAAACACAAAGGAAAAATGAAAAAACAAATAAAATCATTATCATTTTACACAAAACAACAAAAATGGGCCGGACAAACGTATTGGCACCCTCAGCCTAAATACTTGGTAGCACAACGTTTAGACGAAATAACTGCGAACAACTGCTTCCGGAATCCATCAATGAATTTCTTACAATGCTCTGCTGGAATATTAGATCATTTTTCGTTGGCCAACTGCTCCAGGTCTCTGAGATTTGAAGGGTGTTTTCTCCAAACTGCCATTTTCAGATCTCTCCACAGGTGTTCTATGGGATTCAGGTCTGGACTAATTGCTGGCCACTTTAGAAGTCTCCAGTGCTTTCTTTCAAACCATTTTCTAGTGCTTTTTGAAGTGTGTTTTGGGTCATTGTCCTGCTGGAAGACCCATGACCTCTAAGGGAGATCCAGCATTCTCAAACTGGGCCCTACATTATGCTACAAAATTTGTTGGTAGTCTTCAGACTTCATAATGCCATGCACAAGGTCAAGCAGTCCAGTGCCAGAGGCAGCAAAGCAACCTCAAAACATCAGGGAACCTCCGCCATGTTTGACTGTGGGGACCGTGTTCTTTTCTTTGAAGGCCTCGTTTTTTTCCCCCTGTAAGCTTTATGTTGATGCCTTTTTTCCAAAAAACTCTACTTTTGTCTCATCTGACCAGAGAACATTCTTCCAATGTGTTTTTGGCTTTCTCAGGTAAGTTTTGGCAAACTCCAACCTGGCTTTTTATGTCTCTGGGTCAGAAGTGGGGTCTTTCTGGGCATCCTACCATGGAGTCCCTTTTCATTCAGGCGCTGACGGATGGTACGGGTTGACACTGTTGTACTCTTGGACTGCAGGACAGCTTGAACTTGTTTGGATGTTAGTTGAGGTTCTTTATCCACCATCCGCACAATCTTTCCTTGAAATCTCTTGTCAATTTTTATTTCCGTCCAAACATAGGGAGGTCATCCACAGTGCCATGGGCTTTACACCTGTTGATGACACTGCGCAAGGTAGACACAGGTACATTCAGGTCTTTGTAGATGGACTTGTAGCCTTGACATTGCCCATGCTTCCTCACAATTTTGCTTCTCAAGTCCTCAGACAGTTCTTTGGTCTTCTTTCTTTTCTCCATGCTCAATGTGGTACACACAAGGACACAGGACAGAGGTTGAGTCGACTTTAATCCATTTTAACTGGCTGCAAGTGTGATTTAGTTATTGCCATCACCTGTTATGTGCCACAGGTAAGTAACAGGTGCTGTTAATTACAAAAATTGAAGAAGCATCAAATCATTGTTCAAAGGGTGCCAATACTTTTGTCCGGCCTATTTTTGGTGTTTTGTGTAAAATGATAATGATAAAAAAAAAAAAAAAAAAAAAAATCAATTCCCTTTTGTGTTTTTTCATTGCAAGCATAATGTATGAAGATATTACTACCAAAGCATTTGTAATTGCTACCATTTTCTAGGAGATATTGAGCATTTTCTGACAGAATTGCAGGGGTGCCAATACTTTTGGCCAGCACTGTAAACCAGCGATGCGTGATGTGGCAGTTATTCTTCCACTAGATGGCAGGACAGTCAACCTTCTTTCAATAGATTTCCAATAATGTGAGAAACGGAGACACAATCATTTCCCCATTGCATACTCACGAGATTGCCGTGACATAAGTCAGTCAATCAATAAATGTAGAAACTCTGGTGTATTACTTTATAAAGGGAAATCAGCATCTCACATCAGAGCCCTTTTCATCACAGTAGGGGAATCGAGTGGATCTAGTTGAGCTGTTCCCATGCAAAAACCGCATCGAATCATCTGACAACATTCTAGTCCATATCAACCATTCATGAATGTAATTTTTGGTCTGGTTGACCTTTTTTGACGTTCCTGCTGTTTCTTGAGGGCGGAGTGACTAAACCTGTTGACGTCAGTGGGCGGGTTATAGCGTCACGGGTAGTCTGAGAGACAGGAGGAGGAGGCTGGAAGTGGAAGAAGGACATGGTCCTCCTCCGCTTGTCACCTTTCGTCAACCACATCGGGATTGAGCTACACTTGGTGTGTGCAGGTTTGCTCGCAATCCACACCGCTTTCGTTTGAGCCCGGAGAAGACTAGTGGCACCTGGATTGTGCGGCTCCATGGCCAACTAGCACATCGAGGCTAACTCGGGTTAGCTTCTGCCGGCGAATTGGAGTGTCCATGGCCACTTCACGCGGATAGCCTAGGAAATCATCGATATTCCACACAAATCCTTCACAGATAAATACCTGTTTATACAACTGGTAAGCATCCGTTCAGTTGCATGTTTGTTTTAGCTATTTGAAAAGTTCATATTTGGCTTGTAGAGTAAGAGGCATCGGCACTGTTGTGTAATACCTGTCTGCACAGTTACAAAAACAATATATCCCCACGGTCACGATCTATAGATTGATTTAAAAACTTAAAATAGTCGTACATTTGTCGTCTTATTTTTAAAACGAGCGTGTCTAGTAGTCAAACTGCTTAATCGAAAGATCTCAGGGCTACAGCCATTACATCAGGAGATTAGCTAAAACAGTACGAATAATAGTGGTACAGTATAAGTATTTCACTGGTCTGGGAAAAAATGGATTTCTGGATCACAACTCACTAAAATGGTCTTACAGAACAGAAAACGGGACAACTAACAGCTGTTTTTTCTGCTAATATGTCGCCTCTTGTTTTGACGTGTCTCCAAAGTTTCTGACAGAGCCTGAAGCATGACGGTAATTATTTATGTGTGTGTGAGCGTTCCTGTAGTGAGTTACTATTTTGTCTGTTCTAGACCAGTTATTGTTAGTCTTCCTGCCTATCCTGATCCCTCTTTAAGAAGGACCGGGACGTTGTCTCCCTGTCTACCTTACAGCATTTGCTCACAAACATGTGTCAGCTTGCTGAGCAAACAGAACACGAAGATCATCATCAAGTTTCATAATCTTTGCACTTCCTAAAATGACCTCAAGCATGCATACTTTATAGTCATAACGTGTTTATTTCCTCTAACAATATCAACAGTTTATCCGTCATGACTACTGTAGCTGTCCTCCACTTTCAAGTGTTGCTTGCTTTTTAGATGTCCAATTCTATGACGTTGAGTGCTGTCTCGTGACCTGTGCAATAGCTGTAGTTGGACATACAGTGGAACCCCTGAAATCGATTGCAATCCACTTGCGATTTGCTAATATTTTGTTTGTTTTTCCTTAAAGGGAACAACACATACTGTGTGTTCAAAATCAATATGTATACTCCATTCTGATATTAATTATATGTGTCAACATCACTGATGAGAAGGGAACATGCAAATTGCCTGAAAGTTAAAATTCCATTTGGCCATATTATTGCCTATACTACCGTGCAGACACATAGTAAGGGTGTTACGATTAGGGGTGTGACAAAATATCGAAATGGTGATATATCGTGATACCTTGTATCCCAAAAGGTTATCGATATGCTCCTGCCAAGAATTGAGATATTGTTTTAAAAAGGTGTCAATGTCTTAAAAAAAAAAAAAAAAAAAAAAAAAAAGGAACCAACAAGTTGCTACCAAAATCTTGCAACATAATAGTGTCTCAGTTAACTCTAAGGCTGCAGTGACGGTGCACGATGCCCAATCCATTTAGACTGGGGGTTTTCAGGGCATTTAATGGTCACATGCGGTTCATTTTAGGGCATTTATATGTCATTTCTTGTTGAGTTTGAGTCACTGCCTATTCATTTGGGTGATTCCCAGGTCAATTCCTGTTCTGCAAGTCAAAATCAACAGGAAGTGACCCATAAAATACCCGAAAAACAACAGGAAGTAACTCAACATCAACTGGAAAACGACCTTAAATGGCCCAAAATTACCTCATTGCCTGGCATTGGCTGCCACTGACGGCCATAGACGTAAACATAAACAGAAAAACAAGCTTCTGCTGCGAATTGGAATGAGTTTATCACTAGTAGACGTCCAATCCGTCTGTTTATTAGTTGTTGGTCAGAAAATCATTCTATGATATTCATCTTAAGTACATCTTAATATCAAATTGATTGAAGGCTCCTGACTCAAACCAAATTGTAGCAGACTTGGTGATATTGGCAAATATCCTTCTCCATCAATAAATACCGTGATTAAAATTTCAGCTTTTCCTTTCAACGCTCACCAATCTGTAGCTGTACAAGACATGTTTTTGTGCATCTTTTGGGAATTGTTTTTCAGAACTGACTCTGCCATTCTATTGTACCAACAACTACTAAGAATAGATTTCAAATAATGAGTTGTTATAACTTCAATTTTGTTTGTTATTTTGAAAATTCAGACGAGACCGAGTGCAGATGTGTTGTTGGTTCGGTGGCTGCACATGGTAGCAAATTACAAAAACTAGAAATCGACTGATAGCGATTATTAGTAGTTAGAGGGGCAGATAACCAATTTTTTTCATTTGCAGTAAAAGTGTTCAATTGGATAATGCAAATACTGAACTTCATTGAACTGCCTAAAGCATGCTTATTGAATCACAAAAATAGAAAATAATAGCTCCAGAAGTGCCTGAATTTCCTAGACTCAGAAACATCTCTTATAAAGTTGAATAAAATGTTAAATAAATAGCTCTTTGAAAATTTTTCACAGAAAAGAACGCCCTGATGACCTCGTCTAAGTATCCTTGAGCAACATACTAAACCCCACGTTGCTACTGGCGCTTCCGTCACCAGTAGGTAGATTTGGATATAGTGTGAAGCTCTTTGAGGCCTTAAAAAGGTGGAAAGGCGCAATACAAGTGGTACTCCATTTACCATTACCATTTAACCAATCAGAGGATGGGGTGAATACTAGTGCAGGAGGGAGAGGCGCAACTGCATCTGAGCCGAAATAACCCAGTTTTAGATTGATTTTTTTTCATATCGGCCGGTCGGTTTGAAAAAAAAGAAAAAAAAGAAGGATAACGATATATGTCAAATTTTCAAAAATCAGCGCCGATAATCTGTTTATCTCTAACAACAACTCAACTCAAATTTTTGCTTCTATACCATTTTCACTATAAAGCATCAAAGTACGGTAATGTTGGCAAACCTCACAGCAACACTCGGCAGTAGTGCTCTTGGCTGCTGAAACAGCAGATAACATTAATAAAGCGTTACCAGAATGCTGAAGAGAAATCGAAAACCAGAAAAAATTTTTTTGACTAAAATTAGTAAAGCGTTACCAGAATGCTAAGGAGAAATCGAAAACCAGAAATAATTTGTTTGACAAAAAAAAGTTCAGACTTTTAGTGTTGACGTATTGTCAATCGTATGAGTTCAGGGGCATTTGAGGTTCCACTGTACATGATTTGACTTGTGCACTCTCTAGCTTGCAGTGACACTGTCTGTTGTGCTCTGTTGTGCAGCCGATGCTGCATTCATTGATCAGTGGCATCTCTGATAATCACTTCCAGTCTATTTTGGAGATTGTTCGGCTGCACAACACACATTCACGCGGGATTCGAATAGATTTCTAAAAGACACGTAAATTATACAATGAGTGTTCTGTTTTAAAACCAGATGAAGCCAGAAAGCTATAATTATGGCTTTGGTTTCACAGCTATTGTGACGCCTTAGGCCAGCATTTTCATATACTGTATACCTTTTTTTATTTGCAGGTTGTTGGTGTTACTGAAGTTCCAAACATGGTGCAGAAGTACCAGTCACCCGTGAGGGTATACAAGTACCCGTTTGAGCTGGTGATGGCTGTAAGTGTCTTTATTTTCCACCTGTCTAGGTGAATATTGCATGTGTTGGTGTAGTGTTAGGCGATATTGGCAAGTCTGCACGTGTTCATCGTAAAAGACTATTTGATAACACCACTTCAAAACCAGCCATGCAGGCATCAACATGTTCCATTGCAAATTGAAAAAAACATTCTCTCAATCTGAAAGGAAATCTTTTAGTGCAAAAAGCCACTAAAGTACTTGGTCTAGTTTGATTAGAGCTTTATAAAAATAAGTGTGTATGATTGTGTCAGCAACTTGTTTGACCTACCAACAGACACTTGTTAATCCAGTTACCTATGCCTTGTTAATTAGAATAGTTAGACCGCTGTTAAGCATTCCGCCAACGCCTTTTAAAGCCGTGTCGTGTCAGACCTGTGCTGCTTTATTTAGATTAAAAAAAAAAAAAAAAAAAAAAGAATCATTCTCCACCGGCAAGCAGCAGGATGCAGGATGACTAAATCTCTTTAGCACAGAGGCAAACAAGTATCTATTAATAGAGGGGTAACACATACGGACGCACGTACACAGACACGCGTGTGCACCCACACACGCCTACCTGGCTGCACACATGCAGCTGAAAGGCGCTAGTAATTGTTGAAAAGATTTATTTTGTATGATTTTATATGATGAAGTTGAAACACAATACAGGCTTATGTGGTTGTACCAAATATGAGTTTTTAACTACTTTGCGTTCAATCTTCCTGTACAAAACCCTTAACCCTTTAAGTAAGCATTTGCATGGCTTTATTTTTTTTTAACCACATTGCTCTCTGCAATGTGTTTATACATTTTAAGACTTCCTCTTTTTCACCTTCTTCTTCTTTTTAAGCAGAGTAGCTCAAAATCATTACAATATGAAGTCATAGTTATTTGCTATGTGGCTGGCCTGTCAGACCCCCCAGTAAATCTACATTGACTTTCTTTTCCTCGCTGAGGGATTATGGTTGATATTTTTCAGTGAGGAATTTGGTATGCTATCTCCATTTGGCTTTCGGAAAATGTGAGTGCTTTGACGTACACAGATGCTTTACCAGTGCTTTACATTTTTCTGCTATGTCCTGTACAGTTTACAGTTTGTGCAATACAGTTTTTCAAGAGACCTTGAGGGGCCCAACTGCACATGGACAGGTGTTAGTGAAGCATTTCACCCTCAAGTGTAGCTATAAGTGCTGTTACATAAGTGTGCTTGGATTGCAGCCTGTAAGCTGTGTTTCACAGGGGCTATTTATGACTTACTTCAGAAATTATTTCTGATTCAATCACCATGTAAAGTAGTTGAGAGGTGTCAGATTCTGGATTACAGTTGTTTATTTTGCAGGCTCAACCACAAAATTCTCTAATTAATTTTAAACACAAAGTCATAAATAAGACATGACAAAGTTAATTTGTTACCTTTGTATTTGATAGCTAAGACGTACTGATGCAGTTCCAGCCTAAAGAACAATTTCACCATTATTGATAAAGTTAGGTTGAACAGTACTTGAAGGGGGTGCACACATATGATGGTGTCCCTTCAACACAAATGACTGCAGTTGCATAACATTCACACAGTATCGCAACATTACTATTGGCCCCGTGTATTATTTCAGGGACATTTACAAGAACAAAAGTATTTGATTTCACTGCCTCCAACATCAGTTGCAATAGTCCCTGAAGCATACTTGTTTGAATAACAGGAAATATTGTTGCTGCTGTTGCTATTATCATCTGGTATGGGCTCTAGACTTTTCTCAGGGGAGTTCTATCGGAATGTCAAAAAGCGGCGCACAATACCCCTTGAGCTGTTATTTTATTCTGGCCTTCAGAGCCAGTTGCTATTGGAACAACATATCCATGAATAGGAATGACTCCAGCAACAGTACAAAAAGAACGATTAGCATTAAATCGAAATACAAGGCCTAAAACCTGAACTTCGGTTTGTTGCTGTCCATACCATTTTCCTCAACATGGGAAAATGCTGTGAAAACATCAGGATGATGGATTTAGATGACGTTCCACACGTGAACATTTCACCCGTTGTTGACCTAGTCCCGGTTGCTTACGTCATTATTTTACATAAACTCTGTTTGCTCAGTACACGTTGACGCATGGCAATATTTTTGTCTCCCTGCCATGCCAGGAAGGGGAAAAAAACAAGGATGCCAAACTTTAAAAAATGCATCTGGTTGTGTGGTCAAGATGTACTCTTTGGTCCAATGTGTTACTCTCAGCATTTGCACAATGCACAGGACTCTGAATGGGACATGCTTCATGTGATAATATGCATTCTTTAAAGAAATTTTCCTCTGTCAATTGTTGTATTATAGATCAATGAATGTTAAAACACAAAAAAAAAGGTTTTCCTGGGTAAATTATTTTGGGTCAAATATTCTTACTAGAGGTGTGCAAAATTTCCGATTCTTAGATTATTCGCGATTCAGCCGTGGAAGATTCGAGAACGATTCACAAACATCCAAATTCCGATTATTGAAATATGCCAAGTAAAGCGGAAGTACAACACACTCAGCGCGCCGCGCGGTCAATGAGCAACGGAGCGAGAGTAGCTAAACATCATGCTTCTCATTACCCGGCCCCTCGGGTAATGCCAATGCTCAACTCACGGCTCTAGCTCAACTCATGCCACGAGATAAAAAACACACAACAACATACCTGAAGCTGCTACAAAAGTACGTCATCCACATAATGTTACGGTAGATATCATTTATATAAGACTAGATGCACTACGGTAGCGGTAGCGTTTGCAGCACATCTGCAAAAAGCTAGATGCAGACGTAGTAAACGGCCGCCATCTTAAAGCAGTACACTTCTCTGCAAGGCTGTTGTAGCGAACCTTCCAAGCAAACCTAATTAACTTTTTATCTAAAATACTCCTAAATCGGTAAAATATTGACTTGAATCTATCTTTAAAATAGTTTTAAAACTTTCACATGTCGAAAGTTGACAAAAGGGAAATTATGGATTAACGGGAGCAATTTTAACAACTTTAACGGTTGATTCACAACATTAAATTAATTGAATGTAGTTTAAAGCTGCTGATACAGAATGGGGACTGGAGTTTTTTATTTACTGTTATTTTTGTATATTTGTTTACTGCTATATGTTAACTTGATACTGAAATAGTAGTTTGGTTTAGCCTGAGAGTATTTTTGAACAATTTTGGAACAAATGTACAAAATATTTATAAAAAAAAAAAAAAAAAAAAAAGGGTGCATCAATAATCGTTTTAGAATCGAATCGGACCATCTGAATCGTAATCGTAATCGAATCGTTAGGTGCCCAAAGATTCCCAGCTCTAATTCTTACTATGCAGCTTTGTTTCGAAAGGTAATTTAAGGAATATGATTGGATTTCTTACTTGATGTGTGTCTAAAACCAATATAAATTATCTACGTATTCTTCACTTAGAAAATCAGCTTGCACTTTATAATTTTTATCTATGTATAGTTCAAAATAAGTTGACAAGTACCCTTCGAAAACATGATGAACATTAATGATAAAATCAATATTTTCTTTCATGGAGATCAACAACACAGATTTTTGTCAATAAATGGAACTTAAGTTTAAAAATACAGTGTACGATTTTAGGATAAACATTCTATCTATTGCAATTGTATACGTAAAGCATGATCTCTCACTGAATGGCATTTTTTAAAATGACTCATTCACGTTCAGCTTTCTCGTTTATAGTCATTAGTCGTTGATATTTGAGTCCTACAGCTGTCAATGGCAGGATGAGACATTTATTTAATTTGATTGGAAAAGTGTTAAAAGGCCCCAGATTTCTGAACAACAACAGAGTACCTAAGCTTGGGTGTTTGTCTTTTGCTGAGATACTATGTACAATTGCTCCAACGTATGCCCTTTAAAAAGCATACGCAGAGTTTAAGGGGGGGCCGAGGGTGCCAGGCCCCCCCTGGTGGCCTAAAATGTCATTGCATATAATTGACTTTCCTCTATATGATTTTGAAATTAAGAGTTCTCTGGTAAAATATTGTCTATAAAAGTTGTAAAGAAATAAAACAACAAAAATGAATGAAATGAACGAAAAAGATATTTTTATAATGGGTCAAAATTATGTTTTGAAGAGATCATTTGACTAGCACCTTAGGCGGTCATTTGCTTTGATTAGCCAAAACCACCCGAGGACCGAACGGGCAAGCTGGCTATACTGTATGTAACTTTTTTCAAACCTAAGCTTTTAAAAGCGGCAGCAACAACTGAGCAAGAACCAAGGATTACAAATATGGACCATGAAACACCAGAGAGCACCGCCAAATGGTGAGCGTAGTTTCAATTTGCCCCACTAAAGACGCTAATTGTACAACAGAGCCACCACCGGTGTCTTGCCCCGTCAAAAATTGTATCTCCTGGCCGCGGGAGCGCACACAGACACATTAGTAATGAGATATGTCGAATTAAACAATTAATTGAAGCCAGAAAAGAAGCACAGTTATATATTTTAGACATTGACGTTTATTAAACTGGAGAAACTCCATACATGACTTCAATTACAGTAATAACAGTTATAAGTCATCCTACGAGTAAAACAGTAAAACATTGCCTTTTTTCACCTTCAGTATGTATGGTACGTTACGACAGAAAAAAAACATTTTTTTTTGTTGTTGTTTTTTTTTTTTGATGGATGGACAATATTTTTAAAACCTCGTAGATAACTACATCACCAAAACACGGAAATCAAGCAAATCCGTGCAGCGCAGTGGCTCTGCCGAGGGGATACAATTTTTGACGGGGGTAACTACATTGGCATGACACAGGTGGGCGTACCATATTCAATGGCTGATCATCTTGGCGAAATGTATAGCTGGCTTAAGCAGCCCGATTTAGAATTTCCCTCAATAATGATGGGAAACAAAAAAACGCTCATTTTCAATTTATTATTATAAATAATCTTTTAAGTTAATTTTATTGCTGACACTATGTTTCGGGGTCATCAACATGTTGTGCCCCCCCTACCCCAAAAGTCAAACTCCGCCCATGCCAAAAAGGTGTAGTGGATTGTTGTGTATTCTTCAATAAGACATATCTCGGCAAAGCTGTCCGTTAAAGGTATTGTATCAACAACTTGTTTGCATACTTACTGTAGATTTCATTTTCCTACATTCATTGGCCAAGAAGAAGCCAATTTGTCTTTTCGTTGCAAATGCTACCAGTTACTCCTTTGGGTCGAAATTTTTGAGACTGTAGCTGTCCTTATCCTTGAACTTTAACTGGAGAAGCCATCTGGTACAGTTTTTTTGGGGAAAATCCTATTGCAATTTAAGTCTGTAGCTTAGAAGCATATGCTGTAAACACTGCTTAAATGTTATTAGACCTGTCTACCTTTTGCTCATTGTTCCTCATAACTGGATGCCTATGTGTGTATTTAGGTCATCCCTAGTAAGCTGTTCCAAATATCGGGCCGCCAACACATTGTCTTGTGTTTACCACTGATCCACAGTTCCTTAATGTAGCTCATCCTGCTGTCCCCCTTTTCTATGAGGTGTGACCCACTTATGGCCAGGTCTGGTTAAGACTTCCGTAGCCCAGTTTTCTGCAGCTGAATTACTGTGTGCTCTACTCTGCTGTAAAGCATCTGTAAACTGCTAGCTTGTTAGTCATTCACTTGTTGACTGGAATGCAAATGTTTTGTAACAGAGTCCTAGAATGTTAGCAAGGAATTGTGTCACCTACTGTTATGACATAGATACTGCCCTTTGTAATGAGCTGCATAATGTTATGATCCCCTTGGATTCTGGCTTCATCATTTCATCTATCTCAAATTAAATTTTGTAATTCAATCGTAATGATCTACACCTGCATTTTGATGTACTCAGACGAGAATTCAACACGCCTGGTTATGCTGATTCAGCAGAGATTTATTGTACATGTGCGCTCTTAATCTGTATTTGTGTCTGTATTCCACTTTTTCTTTCAAAGAGAGCATACTCCTATCCTGCCGCATGTTACAGTTCTCCTAGTATATTACTGAGCCAAAAATAAATGCTGGGATCTGACTCAGTGAGAGAGAGCTTATCATCATGCTGCGTGCTGCTTGTAACTAAATGCAGCAAGGCTCTGCTACTGTCATGTGACTCAAAGGAGCCAATGGCAGTTTTGCTGCTGATTTCATTCACTGATCACAGGACATTCATTCACCCGTTCTTCTGCTGCAAGGTCGAGATGCTGCCTTGGCAGTTCCCCTCCCCCTTTTTGTTTCACTCTGTTGGAGGCAGATGACATTTCTCACTGAAGTCTACACTGCAGTCATGCACCAGGGTGCCAAAACAGAGCCATGTTACACTATACGCTACACGGACTATTAATTCTCATAGGCGTCTTTTGTGATAAGCTGATTTTTAACATGTATTTGTATTTTCTAAAATTTATTTATTTATTTATTTTTTTGCGAGAGCTAGCAGTAAATGATCATGTGTCAGTGCCACTGACGCCAATAGATTAGGGAGTTCGACTGTGAATGATCAGTGCCAACCCTCTCAGTCAAAATAGATTAGATTAGCGTTAATGGCATCCAAAGAGTGAACACAATAACGAAACCGAGCTCTGTATATCTATTCTCCTGGATGACTCTATTTTTTCCATCTTTGAAAAAAATGTGTTAATCCAAATCCACACATATTTATAGGATTTACCCATTTTCTTCCTTCAATGCATCTAGCAACAATTTTGAGAAAGTGGTCATGTGTTTCTGTCAATATGTTGCAATATTTAATGTATTGGTTGTATTTTGTGGTGTCAAAATGCACTGCTTCATACATATACAGTAGATGTAGTGGCATCTCACTCGAAAAAACATCTCATCCAGCACTAAATACTTCTTTTTGGCTGCAGGTTTATCAAGTATACATAAATACTTGATACTTGACAAAGAATATATTCTTTGTCTCGCCGTTTTACAAAAAGGCTGTTTTTTTCCCATATTTTTTATGCAGACTGCAACATTGAATTCTCTGGAAGAAAAGTGGGTAGCATGGCATGTGGAGACTAAAGGCTCTTTTGTTGTATTTGTTCAGACAAAAGCCTGTTGTCTTTCTAACCTAACATCCACTCTACATTCAGGCTTCAACATAGTGTGGCTTTAAATAATGGGTATAAATACTGATCAAATACCTCTGTTGAGAACCCTTGGGGGGTAATCAAGCCTTATACACACTTAATATTTCTTTAAAGCAGGGGTGCCCCAGTCCGGTCCTCAAGAGCCCCTGTCCAGCTTTCCATGCCTCCCTCCTTTTAACACGCCTGAATCAAATGATCAGCAAGCTCTGCAGGAGCCTGATAACGATCCTGATGATTTGATTCGAGTACGTATGAGGAGGAATACAGTACATGGAAAACAAACTGGATAGGGGCTCTCGAGGACCGAACTTGGGCACCCCTGCTTTAAAGCATACATGATCAGATGGTTTGGATTTTAGAAAACTGTGTAAATGCACGAATAAGCAAATATATTTTTCCTTAATTCCTCAAATTCATTCAACTTCTGAACCACTTTTCCCCCGTGATTGTGTGGGGGTGCTGGAGCTTATCCCATTTAATCATGGGCAGGAGACAGGGTATACTGTGAACTGGTTGCCAACCAGTCACAGAGTACAAATAGACAAACAACAATTCACACACACTCACACCTACGGACAATGTGGAATGTTCAATTGCCTACAATGCATGTTTTTGGGATGTGGGAGGAAGCCGAAGTACCCGGAGAAAACACACGCAGACATGGGGAGAACATACTGTTCACACATAGGGAACCTACAATCCCAGAACTGTGAAGCGCATGTGCTAACCACTCTGCCACTTTGTTGCTTAATTCTTCATATGGAAAATTAAAAATAATTTTGTGTCAATAATGTATGTACTGTGCTGTGGATATGTCTACAACATAGGCTACTTCCAACCATCAGTCTACATCTGTTCCCATTTTAGATGCTACCATAAGCTCACCTGGTTCTACTGAACATTGTTTAAATATGTCATGCTCATTTAATTTAAATGTTCTTTTCATACCATAGTTGAAAGCCATATTATGGCCTCTTCCTGCATCTTGCCTGTTATTGTCTTGCTAGCCTCAACTTTACACAACATGAAAATTATTGCTGTAGCACGGAATGAAATAAAGGTCTGACAACAGGATTTCCTGAAGCCCATTTTCCTACAAGTGCTCATATATTCCTCTTGCTTCCGTGTGCAGGAAGAGCTTTAGTAACTATGCATTGTTTTGATATTTTCCCTTACATACCTCAGAAGCATAGAAATTCTCCAGCCGAGATCCAGGAACTATTACTCACAGAAAGTCTAGTTTATGTTTACAGATGTTTGGCTGTGGTCGCAGCACACTTGTATTTCCGTAATCTGATTCATACTAAGAAAAAATGTCTTGGTTAGCATTTTATTGGGTAATTTCAACATTGGAACAAAGGCAGTGCCATGAAGGGTCACGCCGCCTAATTTGGCAATGTTTTGACAAATTATGTGATGAAATGTGACAAAAAACATGGTCTACTGGCTTGATACTTCTACCATTGCTTACATGCGCACACTGACTTAGACTTTATTTTAAGTCCAATGTTAGCACAAATCATTAATTGTTGACGTCTATTTTTTCAAGAGTAACAGGTTTAAATAGTCTAATTGTACTGATAGCAGGACAAATATTGCATACAATGTTCCAGGCCATCATAGGTGAATAACCAAGCTCAGCAATCAGCCAGTGGGCAGCTGGTTGACTTATGCGTTGAATCTGCGAGAAATCAAGAAATCCTTACTTTATTGACTGTAATTATTATTGTCAGCTAATTAACAATTTAACCTATTATTGACGACAATACTTAGTGTTCTTTTGACTTTACAATACATCGACAAGTCATGCTATTTCAACCTGCGTGGTTGATTTGACTCAGGTTTATTAGCCTCCCATTACCTTGGCTTGTGACCAGTGCTAGAGCGTGCCAGTGATTGGATCTTGGTAACCCAGGCACACGGAATGTAACTTGATGAACCGGTTGTATTGATGGTAAATTGATCAGTCATCCCTGGACAGTGAAGCCCAAGGATGACGTACAGAACTAGAACGATTGTGGAACCACCTCACACTCTGCATTAGCGTAGCAGCAGACCTATACAAAACCCACGTATCAAAAGTAATAATTACGATGGAGAGTTATAACAAATGGATTTACCGGTAATCACACTATGATATATAACCTTCAATGACACAGCCCTACTTGAACTCTTATGTTTAACAAAAGTGGTATAGGTGAATTGGAGGATTTTTGTCAACATAGTTTTAGTTCATGTGCAGTTGGTTGGTTGGCAAGAAGTCACACACATGATGGCAGGTGGTGAATACACAATGATCCGTTTGTGGGTAAAATCTCCGAAATATAATTTAATGACAGTCAATTCTACAGGGTGACCCAAAAAAAAGTTTACACTCAGTTGATTGCTTGTTTAAAAGCCATTGAAACATATCTAAATAGGTTGTCATGCTTAAGTGATTCATTAAGGTCACTCAATGCAGCTGTAATCTCTCGTCTCTACAATTCCTGTGCTTCTGCTGAAAATGAAGAAAACTTTAGCTGTACCTGAATTGCTGCGTGCCGGTCTGACACCTACTGAGATTGCAGCAAATCTGAGAATATCCAGATGTGCAGTCTACAAAGTTAAAAAGAAGCTGAAAGATACAGCCTCACGAAAACCTGGGTCTGGAAAACCTGATCTGTGCGGACCAAAAAGTTGATTGACAAGGTGATATGTGGCCACCCCAGAGTCCAGATCTCAATCCCCTGGATTATAGCATATGGGCAACTGTGGAGGACAGTGCCTGTAAAAAGCCACACCCTTCTGTGGCAGCCTTGGAGAGGTCCATTGTTAGATCTTGGGAAAAGATGACAGCATCCTACATAAAGAAGCGTTCCGCAGGCGCCTGGAGGCTGTTGTGACACTCAAGGGAGGACACATTGAAAAATAGAGTGTACTGTACATGTTCTTTACAATACTGTATAATTTGTGATTAAATTCTAATTCTAAGATGAATAAACATGGCATTTAAATTGTATTATGGCAGTGTAAACTTTTTTTTGGGTCACCCTGTAGAATTGCTCGTTTGGTCACACACACCACAAAAATTTCTCACATGATGCCACGGCTCTATTCAGTCAAATTTTCAGAAAAAAAATACAATAACAACCAATATAAACTCATATGGCGTAGTTAATTATACACTTTTATATATAATCTGTTGTTCATTAACACTGAGGGCATTTTAGCAGAACTGAGAGGAAAAAACAAACCAAAAAAAAAAACACCAACTTCCACAAAATTCCTCTTAAGGGTTCAGGTATGGATGCACGATTCATATTTTTCACCAAAAAATAAAAATGTATTATTTTATATGCAATTTTTTAACATAAAGCAACAATTACAAAGGAGAAGGAAAACTTACATCTTCACTTTTTCAAAACATTAACAGAATTGGCTCCTGTTTCCCTTCTAGAATTAAAAATACAAAATGTCAGTCTGGAATAAATGTACCTTATATACTACGTGCAATATGCAATATGAGATTTCATTACAATTTGTACTAGCCTGGTCAGGCCAGTGTCTGTCAAGCGTATACGGTTGTCCGCTGTGTGTGTGTGTGATAACTGTTACACAAGTTCTTCAACTGTTTGATGACACATTTTTCTTCCTCCTCTTTCAGGCCTATGAGCGCCGATTTCCTACATGTCACCTTATTCCCATGTTTGTGGCTAGTGATGTGGTCGATGAAGAGACAAGTGAGGACAGATCCACTCATAGGATTGAGCGGCGCTGTGCCCTAGATGTGGACGCTCCACGTCTTCTCAAACGGGTAATCCACCACCACTAATTTGCACCCTCAGTTCAATGGACTGTGGTTACATTGTCATTTCCCACACTTTTTTGAATGGCTATACTTAACTTTATGACTTAACAATCATTTTGAAGCTATGATTCTACAGTGATCTTTTGTTTCTTGTTTGCAGTTTGCTGGTGTGGACTATGTGTACTTCATTCAGAAAAACACGCTTAACCGAAAGGAGCGAACCCTCCACATAGAATCACATAATGAGACCTTCTCCAACAGGGTCATCATCCATGAGACTTGCTGCTATTCGGTAAATATACATACTCCTGTACACACATATATTGGGCCTTCATTTTGATGTTTTGTATTGAACTGATGATTTCCCTTAATAGTTATCCGAAACTAGCACATAGTTCATGCCATGCTCGGTAATCTACTGTTTGCTTACTCAACAATTAAATAATGAATGGGCATGCACAGGTGCTCAGAGTTAAAGAGGTCAAGCACATATTAGGGCCCGGCTATACAGGGCTGTAATTTTAGCACCAAGGCTGCTCAGTGGTTGTTGTTAATGTTAACACGCAGCAGTTAATGTAACTCAGCTAGACATCCTAATTACACAATGCTAATGGACTTGCCTAAAGCGGAAACGTTTTAGTTGCCAGGAACGGTGAAGCTACCATCACAGTGTTTTGCATTTGTCCTTTGTCCTTTGTCCTTTGACTTTGACTTTTTTTTTTTTTTTTTTTTTTAATTGTATGCTGAATTCGATTCAACAAACTGTTCACAATAATGTCAAACCCACAACCTTAAAGCTTTCATAGACATGCTGGATTTTGCTGTTGTGCATATGATAACAATATTTTCTTTCTTTGCATACAATGGTGATCTACTAGTTATAATAATCCTTCAATACCTCCCATCTCCCTTGCAGCAGAGGGAAGCTTTAACCAAATGTTGACTATTTGCGTTCTCATTTGTTTGACCTTTATCTTAACCCCCAAACCTTTCATTTGCTATTGCTGATTTGAATTTGGATAGGCTTGACACTGGCAGACCTCAGCTCACCGTGCTGTGCACATATTTCTCTTTGTGCTTGATGTTCTCGTGAAGTCAAATGATCCATTGTTACAATAGCTGCAAAGCCCCCCTTTTTTGCTAATGTGTACAGCATGATACAGTATGTTCTCAAATTTTCCAGGTCCACCCTGAGAATGAAGACTGGACGTGTTTTGAACAGTCAGCAAGTCTGGACATAAAATCGTTCTTTGGCTTTGAGAGCACAGTGGAAAAGATTGCAATGAAGCAATATGCCAGCAGCATCAAAAAGGTGATTGTGTATTTATGTTTTTTAAGGATTGTATTTAGCTACTTCATGGAGCTGTATAAATGCAGAAGTCAATCACTGAGGATATATAATAGATATGCCATTGTAACTTATCACTGTTAGCTATAGCTCCAAAGACCCCAAATGTTCATTTAGATCAGGGGTGATGGATTGTTTTCCAAAAAGGCAATTTGAAAAGTGGTCAAAGCCATTTCAACGTTTTCATTTTAATTTAATATACGAGTACTGTATAGCATACAGTGCTACCTGTGTATATATGGTATTATACAAGTATACCTATACAAAATAAACTGTAAACATAATTGTAAGCAGTCATTATTGTGATCTACAGTTATTCTACATTATATTGCACTATAATCAACATGAATAAAAAACATGACTAAATTTGTATCATTTGTTCAATGTCACACATTTAAAAAAAGTGCTGCCATTTTGATTCATGAATTTTATGTCATTGCACTGCTTTCTGTGCTATATTTACCCCTGCTACCATTATTTTATTTGCAGGGAAAAGAAATCATAGAGTATTACCTGAAGGAGCTAGAAGATGAGGGAATCACCCATGTTCCACGATGGAATCAAACCTCTCTTCCCCCACCTCCCTCCCGACCAACCAGTCTCTTGACCAGCCCTCCCGCTGACCTCAAAGTCCCTGTTACAGCTGCTGTACCCATTCCAATCACTGTTAATGCCCCGGACAGTGATTCTCTGGAAGCTAAGCAAGACAGCACTCCCCTTCCTGCAGATAGTTTAACTGAGATTCTAGCTGGCACACCTGAAGGTCTGTTTAAATGAAAAGTGACGGTGGTTTCTGTGAATCGTATTTAGATATTTCACATATATTTGAGGTGTGTTCTGCTTGTTTTATAGATAAATTAGATGCTGACTATATTAAGCGCTACCTTGGGGATCTTACCCCCTTGCAGGAGAGCTGTCTTATCAGGCTTCGTAAATGGCTACAGGAGACGCACAAGGGAAAGGTGAAAGATGTTGTACTACAGGATCTGATCACGAATGTAAAAAAATCTTGAGTATCTCATGTTCATATCATTGTTAGAAACACAACTTACAGTGTTGGCCAAAAATATTGGCACCTCTGCAATTCTGTCAGATAATGCTCAATTTCTCCCAGAAAATGATTGCAATTGCAAATGCTTTGGTAGTAATAGCTTCATTTATTTTTCTTGCGATGAAAAAAACAAAATAGAATGGGAACCAAATTAAATCATTATCATTTTACACAAAACTCCAAAAATGGGCCGGACAAAAGTATTGGCACCCTTTGAAAAATCATGTGATGCTTCTCTAATTTGTGTAATTAACAGTACCTCTTACTTACCTGTGGCACATAACAGGTGGTGGCAATATCTAAATCACACGTGCAGCCAGTTAAAATGGATTAAAGTTGACTCAGTCTCTGTCCTGTGTCCTTGTGTGTACCACATTGAGCACGGAGAAAGAAAGAAGAACAAAGAACTGTCTGAGGACTTGAGAATCAGAATTGTGAGGAAGCATGGGCAATCTTAAGGGTACAAGTCCATCTCCAAAGACCTGAATGCTCCTGTGTCTACTGTGTGCAGTGTCATCAATAAGTGTAAGGCCCATGGCACTGTGGCTAACCTCCCAAAATGTGGACGGAAAAGAAAAATTAACGAGAGATTTCAACGAAAGATTGTGCGGATGGTGGATAAAGAACCTCGACTAACATCCAAACGAGTTCAAGCTGTCCTGCAGTCCGAGGGTACAACAGTGTCAACTCGTACTATCCGTCTGAATGAAAAGGGACTCTCTGGTAGAATACCCAGGAAAACCCCACTTCTGACCCAGAGACATAAAAAAGCCAGGCTGGAGTTTGCCAAAACCTACCTGAGGAAGCCAATAACGTATTGGAAGAATGTTCTCTGGTCAGATGAGACAAAAGTAGAGCTTTATGGGGAAAAAGCATCAACATAGAGTTTACAGGGGAAAAAAACGAGGCCTTCAAAGAAAAGAACACGGTCCCCACGGTCAAACATGGCGGAGGATCCCTGATGTTTTGGGGTTACTTTGCTGCCTCTGGCACTGTACTGTTTGACCGTGTGCATGGCATTATAAAGTCTGAAGACTACCAGCAAATTTTGCGGCATAATGTAGGGCCCAGTGTGAGAAAGCTGGGTCCCCTCAGAGGTCATGGATCTTCCAGCAGGACAATGACCCCAAACTAGTGATGCACGATAATGCATTTTTCAACCGATACGGATAACCAATCATCACCTCCTCCTTCCAGCCGATAACCGTTAATGTCAAGCCGATAACTCTATTGAAAAGATATACATATATACAAATTTCAATTATAAAAAAGACGAAATGTTACTGTGCAAAAATACAATTTATCTCTACTTTTTCCACATCAAATGTGAGCAAGTAGTAAATTCCAACGTCGAATCATTGTATATTAATTAATATTCATAATGCTTACAAATTAATTACTTAATTGCACAAAAAATACCTTTAGGAGGGGTTGGGGTGCCGGCCCAGAATTCGACAAAACTGTGTCGGTTGCACACAATTGAAGGCTAAATAAAGTATAGAATTATCGGATTGCATTATCGGTTGAATTTTTAAAAATATCTATTATCAGTGTAACGTCATAATTGCTATTATCGGCCGATAATTATCGGTAAACGATGTTATCGTGCATCTTTACCCCAAACACACTTCAAAAAGCACTAGAGAATGGTTTGGGAAAAAGCACTGGAGACTTCTACAGTGGCCAGCAATGAGTCCAGACCTGAATCCCATAGAACATCTGTCGAGAGATCTGAAAATGTCAGTTTGGAGAAGGCACCCTTCAAATCTCAGAGACCTGGAGCAGTTGGCCAAAGAAGAATGGTCTAAAATTCAGCAGAGCCTTGTAGAAAACTCAATGATGGATACCGGAAGCGGTTGTTCGCAGTTATTTTGTCTAAAGGTTGTAATACCAAGTATTAGGCTGAGGTTGCCAATACTTTTGTCCAGCCCATTTTTGGAGTTTTGTGTTTGTGTTTTTTCATTGCTAGCAAAATAAATGAAGATATTGCTACCAAAGCATTTGTAATTGAAATAAATTTCTGGGAGAAATTGAACATTATCTGACAGAATTGAAGGGTTGACAATACTTTTGGCCAGCACTGCAAATGTGTAATTGTACATTTGGATTAATTATTTTGAAATTACTTGCATCTTACCGTCTTACTTCATTTCAGATTCCTAAGGATGAACACATCCTGAGATTCTTGCGGGCCAGGGATTTTAACATGGACAAGGCTCGTGAAATTCTTTGCCAGTCTCTGACCTGGAGGAAGCAGCACCAAGTAGACTATCTTCTAGAGACTTGGAGTTCACCACAAGTCCTCCAGGACTACTACACAGGGGGCTGGCACCACCATGATCGAGGTAGGGTTAAACCTCTACCTGCATACACACCCTGGATGGCTAGGTTTACACATACATGATTTATGTAGGCTATTCTTGTAAAGCTAGCCAAGTTGGTGATCTTTGCTCTCGGGTTTCCTTCAGATTCAAGTTACATGATTATGAACATTAAAAGCTATTTTTTTAATGGTAGATCACACCCATTCCAGTGACTCAAACATGCACATATTTTAAACACTTCTCTGTTAAACATACAGGTTTATTTTTGTAGTGGTATTTCAGTCCTTGAATGGCTGTGCAAACAGTGTTTATGTTTCAATAGTGGGGAAGGCTAAATTGAGGACAAAAGTTTTTGCCTGGCTGTTATTGTCTTGCATAACAGAGGAGAAGGCAGCCAAATATAATGATTCTCAGCACTTTGATACACAGCCCAGTAGACTGTAATATTACTGCAACCTGTTAAAGTATTTACTATTTTGTATTTTATCCTGTAGATGGTCGGCCTTTGTACGTCCTTAGACTTGGTCAGATGGACACCAAAGGACTGGTCCGAGCTCTTGGAGAAGAATCACTTCTTAGACATGTATGTACAGGTGTTAAAACACAATAAGTATTTGCATGACACTTCTTATTAAGTCTCAAAGTAAGCCATTCAAATTCCAGGTGATTCATGTCCAGTAGGGCACACACACAGTTACCATAACGATAGTGCACATAAGATGTCAGTGTAAACCACTTTGGTGATGGAGTTTCAAAAGTTATGTCTGTTTAAGTTTCTGGTATCATTTTTAGGTGCTGTCAATCAACGAAGAGGGTTTGAGACGCTGTGAAGAGAACACCAAGGTGTTTGGTCGTCCCATCAGGTACACTAAATCTGCACTTTTTTAACCTTTACAAGTCAAGTGCCTTTTTTTTTTTTTTTTTTTAAATAAAATAATGATAAAATATTTGTTTAAATCCTTATAAAGGGACAGCGGGGCTCAATTATAATTACTACATATTTTTGGGAATATAAGGCGCACTTAAAATGTTTTATTTTGCCCCAAAACTTAACGGTGCGACTTATTGGAGGTGGAGTTTGGGGGCCTGGTTTGGAGGCATAAAGGGGGTCGAGGTGGGTGAGGAGAGGGGCAAAAAAAAATCATGTATGATGATGTGTGGAGCTATAATATTGTGTATAAGTGGGCGTACCACAGATGACATAAAACTCTCAACTACTGTCCTATAAAGGGTTACCAAGAAGAACACTAGAAAGTCAAGTGCGTATTATAGAACCTGTTAGGTGTCAGTTTTAATTACCAAGTGAAGAAAAACTGAATTTTCTTCTTTTAACAGGTTAATTTTATTCTCTTAAATGAAGAGGAGATGACGTCACACAAGTCAAGAACAAAAAGAAAGCAATAGTCACCTAAGCTACGTCATATATACTGTATATATGTGTATGGCGGAAAACACCCTATGACTTTAATGAAATATTATCGCATATTCACCTTGTTTCGATCCAAAAACTCCATGTAGCATGTATCACTGAGTGTCAAGACACAGCTGTGAAAGGCCACAGCTGGATTTTTTGTGATTTTATGGGTGAAACATAGTAATATAACAAGGGTCACGATGCAGAAATCGCAGACATCAATGAGTGGTCTTGATTTTCTTTTTCATATGTTTACCCTTTTAAATGTTTTATTATTTTTTTTCAAATTTTCTCTGTTTGGATCGATTATCATCTAACACATAGGAGAAAACGTGAGAGTAACAAAAAAAAAATACAATTAAGCAATAGTTACCAGGTAGATATCCGTGACCTTTTTACAGACGCCATTTTTTTCATTGTGAAATAATTAGTTTAAAAGTTTAACATATGTGAGTGAATAATTTTTTTTAAAGTCGTTTAAAAAAAAAAAAAAAAAAAAAAAAAAAAAAAACGAAATATGAGACCTCAATTAATGATTCTAAGCTAAAAACGACAGACATTTTGAATAATATATATAATTAATTACCTTCGTTTTATGGATTGGTTGAAACAAAAGCGGTTGCGCGACGTCTGTAAATGGGGGTTTTCAGGGTAAAATGGACAAATTAAAAATAGTTTGGGAGCTTAATGTGCCATGAATCTGTTATGGCAGCATATAGACGCATTGTTCTACCAAACACAACTGTTGTTTTGGCTTAAAATACAGCAGTTTCTTTTAAAGAGGAGTGCAAGAGCAGAAACTGCTTCTTCAGTCTTGTCCGTGTTTTCCGCCATATATATACATTTCGTTTTTAATGGACACTTAAATGCAGTCTGGCTTGGACCAAAGCTCCTAGAGTGCCCCAAGGTGCCTTCCAGATGATTCGGTGTCGACCTCCCGACGCATAAATGTTTTGTTATTCCAACTGCAAATAGGCAGGCTAATCCCAGTCAACATGTTAACCCTATATGTGCACTCGTCTGGCTCAAACCAAAATGGAAATTTGCCATGCAGTTATGAGGCACGTTGAAAAGCATTTTATCTGTTGTACAACCTTGGTGAGGGAGGAAGGCTCCCAGATCTCCTGCCTCTTAACAAGAAAAACAGTCATATAGTTCACAGATGTCGGTAATATACTGGCAATGAATGAATAAGTATGATTATATGAAATGAGCAAATATGTGGGAATAAATATCTACACAAGTCATAGTTTAGCTTTTTATGTTTACTTAAATAGTTGGCGTGCCACTATAGGGTAGTCCAGAGCAGTCAGTTATACGTAGAGTAAATGCAGCTGAACAAAGACAGTACAGAATGTTGTTTTTTTCCCAATTGCTAATACAGCCAATGGTGGGAAGTGTGAGGGGAAGGAATGGAGATGGTATCATTCAGGCATCTCAGCAGGAGGTGGGAGCAGGGACCCCAGCCACACAGGATGGCACATCAACTATGAATAGCTATTGCGCTACGCTGGCCACGAGCCAGGCAAGAGGATGGAGAGAGAGCCTAGAATTAGCATGCATTGCTGTCACCACTTAAACCACACATTTTGTGGCAAGTTCTCACTGATTGCTAATTTGTCTTTTTGTGTTTTTTGTGTTTTTGCGTCTTTCCCTTCGGTAGTTGCTGGACATGCCTTGTAGATCTGGAGGGTCTAAACATGCGTCACCTGTGGCGACCAGGAGTTAAAGCGCTGCTGAGGATTATTGAGGTTGTAGAGGCCAACTATCCAGAGACGCTGGGACGATTGCTTATCTTGAGAGCTCCCAGAGTTTTCCCAGTCCTTTGGACACTGGTGAGCATGGGAACCACTCAGTGTCCTAAATTCTCCTTCACAAACACACTTACACAACCTATGGATTTGAGAGTAGCTGTTTTGTGAACTAATATTAAAAAGCACATGGTGTGTGACGGTCTGTCAATATAAAATAAACCTTTTGCGTCAGGGGTGTGCCATCTTAGGCACGCCACGATTCGATTCAGTTACGATTCAGGGTGCTACAATTCAATTATTGAACGATGATCACAGTATTGAGGATGATCACGATTATCGATGCATCATACAATACTAATTAATAAAGTAGCTAAACAAATTTATGTCCATTGTTTATTTAAAATATCCAAATGATTTAACAGGAACTATGGAAAAATGCCCATAAAACAAAACGCTATCCTCCCTTTTTTTTTTTTTTTTTTTTTTTACAAGAAAGTGCAAAAACATTAACCATTTTAAAGGCAGTACTTATTTCTGAACATGCCTATACAACACACAACTGACCTTGAGATGCTCTTTTTCACAAGAAGTTGCAAAAACATTAGCTTTTTTAAAGGCAGTACTTATTTCTCTCAACAATACAATAAAATTTATACTGGTGGAATGAATTCCACATTTTCTGAAAACAAAGTGTCTTTAGAAATCAGACTGCTTTTAACCAATATACGTTGTTTTCAGATTTCTGTACTATTCCGCAGGTTTGTAGTATTACTGATGTACTTAATGCCGGTTTTAAAAGTTCCGCTTCTGGAATAAATTTTGTACACCACCAAACAACGCACAACTTGACATGGAAATACATGTTAGCGAAGTCCTTCATTAGCGCAGTGCTGGTCGCTAACTAGTAACATCTCAAAAACAACAACAATAAAAGGTAAACAGTACAAGAGGGGTCGTGTACTCATCTCTGATTGACAGGCATGGGACTTAGCAAAACACTAGGGAGTTTTTCCCAATTAACACGACTTGAACCTACTGCTGGACAACTGAAAGACAAGCAGCAATGAACTCTCTCTCTTCCCCTCTCACTCTAAAAAAATAACTTGTGCACAGAAGACGACCCAAAGCGCTACCATCGGGTACTTGCCTGTCTCATACACAAATTTATTTTCGAGTCTTTTGAAAACGAGTAAGTCTCTCGCTGAGTAACCAGCTGCAGCCATCATAACGTTGTGCGTGCGTCTGTTAAAGGTGTCCGGGCGGCAGGTCTTGAATTTCGTTCCGCTACTAGCGACTGTCATAAAGTTATTATGGAAAATCATCGTTTTTAAACATTTATGAATCATAATCGAATCGTTACGTGTCGAATGGCGATGCATCTAATAATCAATTCTTTGGGCACACCCTTAGTTTGCGTGTGTTGGGGACTTTCCAAAACAGACATATAAAAGTTTTTAGTTAAGCAGTTCTGTGCAAATACTGTTTTTTTACTCCTCTACATAACCAGCATTTTCCTCTCTCATTACTTTAGGTCAGTCCATTTATTGATGAAAACACCCGCAAGAAGTTCCTAATCTATGCAGGAAATGACTACCAGGGCCCCGGTGGACTGGTGGACTACATAGACAAGGAGATTATCCCTGACTTCCTGGGCGGTGAATGTATGGTGAGTGAAGAATTAAGCAGTGTGTTTAAACCTTTGATTAAATTCCAAGGTCACCTATACTGACCTAATTGTATGTGTGCTTGCACATGTGGTCTCTTTCTTTCTCTCTCTCCATATAGTGTGAGGTACCCGAGGGAGGCTTGGTCCCAAAGTCAATGTACCGCACTGCAGAGGAGCTTGAGAATGAAGATGTTCGTCTCTGGACTGAAACAATCTACCAAAGCGCCAGCATCTTCAAAGGGGCTCCACATGAGGTGAGACACATGTAGAACAAGTTGAAGCCTGCAATGGTAACACCTATAATTAATTATATGTAGGTCAGGAAAAAAAAGTGGAGTTAAAAATACCGCTGAGATTTTGTGTGATTGAGAAGGGTACCATCTAGTGGTTGAAACCTCTTGTTGCACTTCTTTATTTTCGGCATGGAACGTTGCCTGGAAAGTGGAAATATACCTGTTCCAATTTAACATAGATTCGACCGAAGCAAAGAAAGAATGAATTTTTGTTGAGTTTCCCCTGAAATTGCATTTCCTAGTTATTCATGACTCCCAATATCTCCCAACAGCTTCTGATTGAGATTATTGACGCCTCCTCAGTCATCACCTGGGACTTTGATGTGTGTAAAGGTGATGTTGTTTTCAACATCTACCACTCCAAGCGTGCCCCGCAGCCGCCGCGTAAAGACCCACTCGGAGCGCATGGTATCACATCGCCAGGGGGAAACAATGTGCAGCTTATTGATAAATCATGGACACTTGGTCAGGATTACAGCATGGTAGAGTCCCCTCTAACCTGCAAGGAGGGAGAAAGTGTACAGGTAATGTTTTAAAAATATAACATTTTACATTAGATTTCGCATTTGGGGTCTCTTCGGTTTTATTTTCCTATGCGTCTGTGAAACAAACCTCAGAGTTTTTGTTTTGTTTAGGGGTCCCATATTACACGTTGGCCAGGTTTCTACATCCTCCAATGGAAGTTCCACAACATGCCATCCTGCTCGACCACTAATCTACCTCGAGTAGATGACGTGCTGGCAACCCTGCAGGTCTCCTCGCACAAGTGTAAAGTCATGTACTACACCGAGGTGTTGGGCTCCGAGGACTTCAGGTTGGTAACTCATTCAGTTGGCAATGAAGTACTGTACTTTAAATTCATATGATTAAATTCAATTCTGTTATGAGTCCTAAAATTCCTTCCCTTGTTCTAGCAGTCCCCTCTATAACACACATGCGCAAAGACAAATTCAAAAGTAAAAATATATCAGCCCTGAATTTTGAATCGAGGATGCTTCCTCTTCCCCAAATGTTTTTTTTAATTCATTTTTTTTTCTGTCCAACACATTCCTGTTCTTTCCTGTTCTTTTCTTCCTGCCGCTCTATCTTCTTCCCGTGAAGAACGGCTTGCTGTGACGTGCAGAGTTTGTAAGTGACGCAGTGGTTGTCCTTTTCCTTTAAGAACACCCCATCGTCATTCCTGCTTTTTGACTGCTAACTTTACAGCCCACCTCCGTGGCTGGCACAGTTTGGCATTAGCCGGTTGACTGTTGCCCTGCTTGCACGACTAACAATACTAGCATTCATCGGTCTTATTGAAGTTTTGAAACTGCTGATCTACTGAATATTCTTTTCTAATGTTATTCCAATTTCAACAATTTAACTGCTAAAACATCAGTTCCTGTTTCGCTGTGGTCTGTTAACAGATAAGACTGCACCATCTAAAGCATTTTGATGGTATTTTCTAGGGATGCAACGATACAGTTAAGTCACGGTTCGGTACGATTTTTGATACGAGGGACACGATTTTCAATTCGATTCAATACATTTAATGCTCTGAAACAAAAAATGCAATTGTTATTTTTTTTGTTTTTATTTTATTATGCTAACAAGCAAAAGTCACAATGCCATCATATAAACATACATTTTTGTGCATAATATTTATGTGCTTACGTCTTACTGATTTGAAGAAATTTTGTATAAAAGTGCTGAGAACAATCTTTACTGTTTGTAAAGGCGGGGCACAGTGTTGATTGCTATTACTCTCTTAGCAGGTATGTTTACCACATGAGAAAAACATCCTATTTGTGATCCAAGTCCATCCGTGTTACGTACTGAATTAACAATATTTGCAGCATTATTTATAGTCACTGGGATGGATTGATTTGGCCTGCTTAACTCCATTCAGTCATGGCGGTTTTTAATTCATCGCTGTATATGGACTACGCATCCCATGATCACTCTGGTCTCACACATCTAATGGCAGGGGACTTGGGGGGGTCTAACGTAGCACGTCTAGGTTGCTATTTGATGATATCTAGTGTATGCGCGCGAGTGTTGTGGGGCATTAAAAAAAGCGCCACAGAAGTCACATCTGCTCATTACTGCACAACACCAGCATTTGACAATCGACTTTCATAAACAGGACGAGTTTGAAGTACAGCGTTCTTATTTGCCACTCATTGTTCATCATGTAACCGTGAGTTAGCTCTCTGTGACCCACTGTCTTAACCTGTCTGTTGTCAAAGCGAAGTTATTTCGTAGCAGCCAAGTCGGCAACAATATATTGGCGATTTTGTTGTACATATCCATAAAGTCAGTCTTTTTTAATATGTACGAGTGGAGGTAGCATATTAGCTCATGCAAAATGCTGCCAAACAATGGAACTGTACGACATTGAAGCGGCCACGCCGCCTCTTTAAGTTTCTGTCTTGCCACATGAGCAATGACCCTCGTGCGCCACAGCTCCCACCTTTCATGCAGTTTGGGTGAGGAGTGGAGGAGGGGGGCTGCTAGCAGCAGAGTTTGTTTTGTTCAAGTGAAAGCTGCGCCAGACATTTTGAGACGGCAAAAATAAATTCAGAAAATACGTTTTGGGAGCTTTTCGTTTGGATCGAATTTTTTTGCGTATTGAATCGAAGAGGGTGTACCGAACGGTTCAATATAAAACCAAGTATTGTTGCATCCCTAATATTTTCATACATACAATAAATGTTGGCCACCCCATTAACCTTCTACAGTACTGAATATGTAAAGCATTTGTGCTCTTTTTTTTGTCTACTTTGGGATCCTGTGGAATTAACTCAAAACAGGATTTACTATTTGAACTATTCAATGCTAAAAATCCACGATCCCGGTACCAAATGCAGTTCAGTTTAACAACTGCAGGTCCAACAAAGTGATGTAGCTGTACATGAAGAATAAAAAACAAGAATTAAAATAATAATACAATCATGCACTGACCATTCTCTACACCGCTTAGAAATAAAAGGTAATTTTCTAACTAAGATGCAAAAACTCCTTTAACATTGGTAAATAAAATGCAGGAAGTGGATGACATGATGATATATATATACATATATATATCATATATATGTATATATGTATATGTATTTTTTTTTTATTGATAGCTATATTGTAGTTAGATTTATTTATAGCACTTTCTCCCGTTCCCAACGTACTGTATGTGTTTATGCTTTGCATCAAGCAACAGAACCTTAAAACCTGCAAAGAGTTGATTTAGACCACACCTTCGACCGAATACAGCCAGTCCTGAATTTTCCACAGGAACAATAAATGGCCTTTTTAATTATTATTATTATTATTATTTTTAATCAAATTCAATTCAATCACCGTTGGCCTCTACTAGAGCCTAAACCAGTGAGTGCAATTGATTAAAGTTCCTAATGGCATGGTACAAGGTGTGCGTCATTTGTTTGGTTGAAACGTTTGGGCTAAATAGGTTGAAAATAGGCTGTGTTCCCTGATTCGTATTTCCTTTTACAGGGGTTCGATGACCAGCCTGGAATCGAGTCACAGCGGTTTCTCTCAGCTCAGCGCTGCCACCACTTCATCTAACCAATCCCAGTCCAGCTCAATGATCTCCAGGTAGACCAACTTGTCGGACAGCACGCTCTTCTACAAAGCGATAACTCCAAGGACTCCTTTACTCATACTTGTACTCCCTTTTTACTTTTGGATGCTAACCAGCAGACTAAAAATAGTGAGTCCAAAATGGAAAAAAAAACTTTGTGACCTCCTGTTAAAGGGCTGATTTTTTTTTTTTTTTTTTTTTTTTTTGCACAAAGGTCATAATTCAGACTTTGCTGTGTCTTAGCTTGGCAACAAATGAGACTAAACATTTGAAGAATTTCTGTTCAACCATGGCTCATTTACAGTGGTGGCGGTTTTGGAGGTTTAACGAAGCAATATTTTCATCCCAGGAGCGACAGGTCTGAACGGATCAAGACACTGGAGGCACCGTTGTATACTGTATAAACATTTACTTTTACACACCAAAATCCTCTTGGCAATAATCAAATGACACACTCCTCCATCCAGATAGGTTGTTCTGTTACACATAAACATTCAACACACTGAAAAGTTTTGCTCCCTACAATATCAAAACAAAAGAAATCCAATACATTTGTTGAAATGTAAATGGATATTTTTTGAGGTCCTGATATTATGGTAGCCAACAAATCCAATGTACACATTTGTCTGATTACACTAACACAATTTACTCAGACCTGATTTAGGTGTCATGCATATGTTCATGTTTCAAACACCTGAGTGGGAAGGTCTTACTAACTCATTAACTGAGACAGACGTCTAATCACTGCCAGCCCCTCCCAGTCAAAAGGGATTGGATGTCTCTCACCGTCAATGGCACTAAAACAAGATCATTCACAAGGCCCTATCATGCCATGATCAGCATAACTAACCAGCATCTCACGTTTTAGTGCTTGAAGCAATAACATTGTTTTTTTACTGTGTGAAATATTTATTATATATCATTAAGATGTCTAATGTAGATAGTGGTGATTGCAGGGCTGATGCAGATGACCTTTATGTAATGTACAGACAGGCACAAAGGCAAACTGAGCCACTAAGCAGCAAAGCGCATTGTGTGTGTGCGCGCGTGCGTGAGTGTTTTATCATGAAATAAGCGGGTAACTCGCCCTTTTTTCACGATGGGCACAGGAAGATTGTTTTTGTTTTGCAATCAGCGAATGGAATGCCGTCATCACATTATCTGGCAGGGTTGCCATCATTACATTTTGGGGTGAAGTGCTATAGTTAGCTATAGGAAAATATCTTTAATATTACGCTTATCATTTGATTGTTTTAGTAGGAAAAAAAATTACAGCTATACATGTATTACTAGTTATGTTTGAGAAGTGCTACTGTTGGCATAGTTAATGGGTTTGAAACGGAGTGGTCTGTTACTGCATGCACATGTTACACTTGGTGAGTGAGTTTACTAGTCTGCTATTTGTAAATTAAGAGCCATTTGTCAATAAACACCATTTTAGCCTTTGTAAGACTCACTTAGAAACAACTGATCCTTTCAAAGTATTTGAAGGAATAGTTATTGTGTAAAACATTTTATGTGAGTTTTAATAGATTACAGGATCGGAAGCGTTGGGGACTTGGCTATAAAACGAGTCATCAATTGCTGTCTCTTTGGACATTTTACTCCATTGAATAACTCCTGAGGATACTCACTGTGCATGAAACGTCTTTTTAACTCCAAAAAAAAAGGTCAATATTTTGGAGTAGAGTATTTGCAATAAAATGAGATGTTTTACTTCTTCATATTGAGGGCTATGATGTGTGGTCGTCTTAGAATCAATCCTGGAAACGGCGGTGAAAATCAGACATGCCTGTATAATGTATGTACTGTACACCTCCCTTCTCTCTTGGCCCTCCCACTCTTAAGCATGTCTGGACCCACATAGTAATCTTATTCTTTATAGAGGTTAATCTTGTTTCTTCAATGGATAATCTGATTATATATAGGAATTAAGCAGGTCCAAGATCTCTTTTTATTTACTGTATCTAACAGAGCGAAACTAATATTTGTACAGTTGCCTTGCTGAAATCAAGAATTGAAAACACAGGCAAAAGGTGTTTCCAGGATCCAGTATTTCATGTCCATGTGAATTCAGTGTGTTAGATACTAGGAGATCCTTTACAATTTTTGTATTTTGCATCTCTGATTTACATCACGTGTACATTTCTCATGTACAGATATCATGAGGGCTAAGAAATGTTCGTCATTACTTTTCCATGTGTTTGCTTTCTATTCTGGCTAAGTTGCATATCTCTTCTATCATCATGTGAGGGGTCGGGGGGGGGGGGGGGGGGCGGGGTATTTGTTTGAATTCATGAAAACATTGCGCCTTTACATTTTTGTGTTTTGGGAGAAAACATTAAACTTGAAACGTGTACATTTGTGTCCTATTCCTTTACATTGTTTGTCGTAATACACTGCAATACTAGTTGGTCCAATGGTGATGGAAAATGCTGACATCACCATTTGTCTACAAAATGGTAGTGATGATAAAATCTGAAATCTGGTTTGTTCAGATTGGTGGGGGAAAAAATACACCATAGATTTCAATTTCTAAGGCATTTGATCATTACAGGTGTATGAAAAAATAATGAAATTAAATATTTTTGAGTAGACTTCATAAAGTATACCTGTTATTTCATATTCATAAAACAGTTCAACTAATTTCTAAAATGGTATTCCTACTCTCTATGCTCTTTATTCTTGAGGCAAGCTCTTTGTTGAGCGAAAGGTGATGAACTCTAAAAACAATCATGACAATTTCTTTTGAAAAATTTTGCAAAGTACAATGTTCTAAAATCTAAATCATTCTGGACAAATACAGTGCTGCTCAAAAGTTTGTGAACCCCCTCAACATTTTGGAATTTTCTATTATTTCAACCTGATTTCCTAATCAATCAATTCAGTAGTTTTTTTTTGTTTTTTTAACAGTTGTGTTGTCGAGACTAAATTAAAAAGAGTTTTCATCAACTGATGTAGGTGCAAAATTGAACTGTTTGGTCACAACCAAAACCGCCATGTCTGGCGAAAAGTCAACACTGCATACCACCAAAAGAACCTTCTCCCAACAGTGAAGCATGGAGGTGGGAATGTCAAGATCTGGGCTTGCTTTTCATCCTCAGGACCTGGACAACTCCACATAGTCCAGGGAATCATGAATTCTGAGGAATATTGTCAAATCCTAGAACATAACCTGACGCCATCTGTTTTGAAGTTAAAGCTTGGCAGAAGGTGGATCATGCAACATGATAATGATCCAAAGCATTCCAGCAATACAACCAAGGAATGGCTGAAAAAGAAGAAGATTCGTGTTCTGGACTGGCCCAGTCAAAGTCCTGACCTAATTCCCATTGAAATGCTGTGGCGGGACCTGAAGCGAGCAGTTCATGCCAGATGCCCATCAAACCTCTCTCAACTGACTGCGTTCTGAAGGAAGAATGGGCAAAAATCCCCCAAAGTAGATGTGAGAGGCTGATTAGTCACTACAGAAACCGTTTGGTTGAGGTAATCTCTGCAAAAGGAGGCGCAATATCCTATTAACTGAAGGGGTTCACATACTTTTGCACACATGATATCTGAGTTTTTCTTAAATCAACCACTTTTGTTAAATAAAGAATGACAATATAACTATTTCTTTTGTTTCAGTCCATTATTTGGAATGTCAGTATTGTGGATTTGGGTATAACTTAACATTTAATAAGGTTATTTTAGTTTTTTTTACAAAAAATCTGACCATCGCTGTGGGGTTCACAAACTTTCGAGCAGCACTGTATGTTGTAAAAAATGGGGGGAAGGGGAGATTCTCAGTTCATCTAATCAAAATATGTTCATGTTCAGTAATCAAAATATGTTCATGTTCATTCAGTACATAGGTGAAAATTAACAAACTTGTCATAAACAAATCCAAAACTATGCAGTCATTGTAGATACATGTTGTGTTATCTCTGCTAGTGGGTTTAATCATCATGATTTACTCAATACATACTGTACTGTAGCCTTTTATTTTACAAGTGGCTAATAAGGAAGCACTATTGGCACAGTGTTCACTTGGAAGACTGTCAAGTTACAACCCAAGACTCATTTCAGCAATATGATAACGAAGTGGCTGGCAACAATTCCTGCTACAAAAATGACAACAAAAACTGGTACAAAGCAAAAGCAGCTGTTTTTCCTGTGAGAACATCTCCCAGTGAGGCAGTTGCAGTTTCATCCTGATTTGGAATCTGTTTCTCTCTGCGGTGTTTTTACCCTTCAGTGTATTAGAACGAACAGATTCCTGAGACTGAATTAACATTTAATAGACAAAAACACATTTTAGTTGGAAGTAGAAGGCGAGTGACAGAATATTTCCATTATCATATTACAGTGCAATCTCACATTATACAGTATTAATCATCCAGGAATAGATGTTGCTGCAGATAGTGTCTAACATCCAAGTACAATATGTGAAGCTGCAACTTCATGAATCATTAAGACATTTTCTGTGATGTAAATCTAATTGTTGTAATATTTTCTGTATGCTGTATGTGAAAGATCACTTTGTAATATAGTGGGCAAACTTTTGTTCTCATATGCCTTATTCTGTTCTTTAAAACAGACAAGCTCATTAGCATATGATGTAAAAACAAAAGGCATACTTAAAATGGTTAGCTCTAACAACAAAATTATTTAGCTTTATTTAAAACTTACTATCCATTTAGTGTACATGAGGCACTTTTGGGGACTTTAAGGGGAAAAATACTAACCTTGAGTTTTAACTGATTTAGTTTTGTCTAATTTTTTATTTAGGTCACGTCACAGACACCAGGTGTGTAAAAGACAAAACAAAACAAAAAAAACTAATGTGCATCGTTTAATATTAATTGGATTAAATTATACTTGAAAAATCCCAACTCCATATGGAATTACATCACTACACATATCTTTAAATCTGTAGGAGGTCTAGACTTTCTGTTAAGGTGCAATTACAACATTTCAAAGTTACCAGTTAAATTAGCCAAATTCCACACTCAACTTCTAATGTCATGTAAACACAATTTTCCACAACACAGATATTACATTTGGAACAACCAAGATATACAATATCGAAATAGATCTTTCTATATTGAAAGATGGGTCAAAAATAACATTCTTAGTCAATTATTAAACGATGATGGTCAACTTTTCACTTATCAAGAATATTGTTCATTTTATAGTATTGTCACGCCTCGTGAATATTCTGTTGTGTTTGATGCAATACCAGAGGGCTCTCGGAGATTATTACAAAATTCTCCTAAAGGTAGACATTGTAACATGCCAATCTTTGATCTAAAGTCTCTGTTCATTGGTTATAAATGTGCACTATTAAGCTCTGAAGCCTCCAACTATTGTTTGAGAGGACTTCTTTAAAGGGAGATAGTTTCCAAACCTGCAGCAATTTATTATTGGAATAATTTATACCAAAATATTGAATGGAAACATACTTGGCTTTTGCCTAGAAAATATTTATTAAGAAGTAAAGTTAAAGAAATCACACTCAAAATATTTCACGTGTTATCCTGTAAACACACCAATGGTTAAATTTAAAATTAATATTGATACGTTATGTTCTTTTTGTGCAAATGCAGAGGAAACTATTCCCCATTTGTTTTTGGAATGTACTTACGCTCACATCTTTTGGGTTGACGTTAACAATGATAAAAATCCCAAAGTTGAGCCCTCATTGAAAATTGTTTTTAGACATACTTTGTTTGGCCTATCCAACATTGAAGAACCAGAAATGGATAAAAGATAAGTTATAAATCTTATTTTAATACTGGCAAAATTTCACATTCACTGTGTAAAATATGCTAATCAAAAACCAAATTTCCTCGTTTTGGGGAAAATGTTTTCTTTATATTTGGAGGATTTAAGTTCCTCTTTGAACCCTAAGGCTATAAGGACCAAAAGATTTTGCAAACAGTCAGCTTGTGTTAAAAATAACCCCGACCATTTTATTATTGCTTTTGTTGTTGTTGTAAATAGGTTGATTGTATGTGAATTGTTTGCCCCATATTTGTATTTGTTTTTGTGTGAATAAAGACAGAATGGACCCCCCCCCCCCCCCCCCCCCCAAAAAAAAAAAAAAAAAAACTCATGTAGATTTTAATTTTGAATGCAGCAAAACAAAACTGTTGGCTCTCCATGCATCAGGTTTGCTAGTGTACATAATGTTATGCAGGTCTGCATAGTCTTGATTTAATGCAATACTGTGTTGTTATTTTTACATTTTGTATTTATTAATGTTCAAGTCAGGATGTAAAGTCCTTTTAGACCACTAGATGGTAGTATTCACGCAGGCAATGATTTCCTTGAGTGTGGGCTCTCTGATTACGTCACACACGGAAGCGCTTACTGGAAAATGGAATAGACCAAATGTCTCCAACGGAGGAGTTGGTCAAGCAGTGGGAAAGGTCAGAATGTTTGCATATTAACAATGCTATGTTTTGAGTGACACCGACATCCCAAATACCCGATATTTGGGCTCAGCAATGTCACATGTAAGAACCACTGGATACTTCAACTGTAGTGTTGCCAAATGGCTTGTCAAACTGAAGCTGAGCATTGTTTACTTTTGGGAAGGCAGAATCTTTGAACCAATATTGTTTTTATCGCAATTCCTCATTCCCGCATGTATACCTAATGATTTGGCGAGTGTACACACTGCTACTCGTTTTTAAGTCAAAAGGAGGAGGACTTATTTAGATACATAGAACCCCCATTTATCGCGGAGAATTTGTCAGAGATCCAACTTTGAACTGGGTGTTACCAGCCCCTCCCAGTTCAAGTTGATTGGACGTCCATGGCCGTCAAATGCACTGAAACATGATCCTTTACGGCCAGTCCTTCTAGTTAAAATGAATTGAACGTCAGTGTTTTGTGTCCTTTGTCCAGTGAGCAGGCCCAGCTCCGAAAGCAGGTGGTTGAGGTTGACACGGAGCACTGGCAGAAGTGCACAGACTTCTGCGGATTGGAGCGGGTTGCTGGACTGGACCTCTCTTTTATAAAAGGTGATGAGATCAATGCCTGCTCCCAGCTGGTAGTACTCAGGTACCCCGATCTTGAGGTGAGCTGCCCCTTTACAGTCACAATTTTTAAGCCACTACTCTTTCAGTGCCAATGGCGAGAAAATTTGTCATGTAAAATCCAAACATTGAGTTCCAACGATGACATTCAACTACCTTATTTAGATCCTTTAGATTCTCCCGTTGAAAGTTTTTTTTGTGACATTTCAACATTTTATAATTACCTTGTTTTAAAACTTTTCCCTCATCACTGTGACCTAATAATTTAAGAACTCAATTGACAAAAAAAAAAAAAATCTGACATAATCTATTTACAGTAGTGTACACAGCTCCTTACAATTTGAGATGAATCAAGGTTTGTACGGGTCCTTGAAATACAGTGGGCAAAAAAGTATTTAGTCAGCCACCAACTGTGCAAGTTCTCCTAATTGAAAAGATTAGAGACGCCTGTAAAACCTCAACCATGAGAGACAGAATGTGGAAAAAAAAAAAAACAGAAAATCACATTGTTTGATTTTTAAAGAATTTATTTCAAAATTAGAGTGGAAAATAAGTATTTGGTCACCTACAAACAAGCAAGATTTCTGGCTGTCAAAGAGGTCTAACTTCTTCTAACGAGGTCTAACGAGGCTCCACTCGTTACCTGTATTAATGGCACCTGTTTTAACTCATTATCGGTATAAAAGACACCTTGAAAAGATTAGAGAGGAATGAGCAATTATTAGAAAATGGAAGATATACAAGACCACTGATAATCTCCCTCAATCTGGGGTTCCATACAAGATCTCACCCCATGGCATCAAAATGATAACAAGAACGGTGAGCATAAATCCCAGAACCACGCGGGGGGACCTAGTGAATGACCTACAGAGAGCTGGGACCACAGTAACAAAGGCTACTATCAGTAACACAATGCGCCGCCAGGGACTCAAATCCTACACTGCCAGACGTGTCCCCCTGCTGAAGCCAGTACACGTCCAGGCCCGTCTGCGGTTCGCTAGAGAGCATTTGGATGATCCCGAAGAGGACTGGAAGAATGTGTTATGGTCAGATGAAACCAAAATAGAACCTTTTCGTAGAAACACAGGTTCTCGTGTTTGGAGGAGAAAGAATACTGAATTGCATCCGAAGAACACCATACCCATTGTGAAGCATGGGGTGGAAACATCATGCTTTGGGGCTGTTTTTCTGAAAAGGGACCAGGACGACTGATCTGTGTAAAGGAAAGAATGAATGGGGCCATGTACCGAAAGATTTTGAGTGAAAATCTCCATCCATCAGCAAGGGCATTGAAGATGAGACGTGGCTGGGTCTTTCAGCATGACAATGATCCCAAACACACAGCCAGGGCAACAAAGGAGTGGCTTCGTAAGAAGCATTTCATGGTCCTGGAGTGGCCTAGCCAGTCTCCAGATCTCAACCCCATAGAAAATGTGTGGAGGGAGTTGAAAGTCCGTGTTGCCCAACGACAGCCCCAAAACATCACAGCTCTAGAGGAGATCTTCATGGAGGAATAGGCCAAGATACCAGCAACAGTGTGTGAAAAGCTTGTGAAGAGTTATAGAAAACGTTTGGCCTCCGTTATTGCCAACAAAGGGTACATAACAAAGTATTGAGATGAACTTTTAGTATTGACCAAATACTTATTTTCCACCATGATTTGCAAATAAATTCTTTAAAAATCAAACTATGTGATTTTCTGTTTTTTTTCCCCACATTCTGTCTCTCATGGTTGAGATTTCCCCATGTTGACAATTACAGGCCTCTCTAATATTTTCAAGTGGGAAAACTTGCACAATTAGTGGTTGACTAAATACTTATTTGCCCCACTTTATTTGAAAATGCTAGAATTTTACTGTCGCGTTATCATGGCTTGAAGAATGCTTTAATTTTGCGTAGTCCTTGAAAATTCTTGGAAGTGTTAGGCAGTAGCCCCATAGTATTTCACAGCATCCTGTCTAAAAATATAGATTGTAAATGAAGGGGAATGAATTAACTTTGCTTCATCGTTGCTACACGCTCCTTCTGAAGTTGCTGTCCCTTAATCTACCGTGTCACATCGTTGCTCCAGTCTCAAGAGTACAGTGCATTTGAGTCCTTGCGTATGTAGTTCGAGCAAACAGTATACAAAGGTAGTAGTATTAAAATGGCATACATTTGCATTTGTTATGGGTAAGTACAGTACTTTTATGACCAGTTCCTTTTTGTTTCGTTATGTTTTATTCTCCTAAAACATATTTTTAGCTCGTTATCGTCTCATCATCGTCATGCAAAAATAGGTTCGTTGACGAAATATATTGTTTGTTGTCATCATTGACGAAAACCACTGAATTGGAGGAGTGGGAGCCATTTTTTGAGGGTCCCAAAGTTTGAAAAAAAAAAACAAAAACCCATATTTATTTAGTTTCCTCGGCCGTGACTTAGGTGTCTCTGTCCACCAAACAGCACCACGCCAGCACTTTTGCTATTGGATGTGCTCAGAGTTTGCCATAAAACGCTCACTCTACCAGGAACGCACCCTCCCAGAGGGGTTCAGAATCATCACCTTTCAAACTAAATTTGTCAAGCTTTCGAGGTCGCAGGACATTTTGGTAGACGTTTGCGTACTTGTGAGAAGGCACCATGTTTTGTTGCTGCCTCACCGTTAAAAAGAAACAAACAAACAAAAAAAATGGGATAATGTTTAAAAGGCACTGGAAGACCTGGAAGAGTCTTGAAAGTAAAAGCCCTTGAATTTGGACATGAAAAAGGTGTACAAACCCTGGTGAATGTCAATTAAATTCAACCATTCGTGTTCAAACCTAATGCTAATGTGCGTCGGCACACACCCGCAACTATTTCAGGTTCCTCAGATTAATCCAAGATACAGTTTAGACACGAGGGGGTTTGTGCTGAGATTTTTTTTTCCCCCCGACAGAAGCCTGTGTGTTTTGTAACTTTTTGTAATTCCCTTTCTCATTGACTAAACCACCACTTTACTAACACTTTTTGGAATTATGTCCTTAAAGTTCTACAGAGGTTTTATCAGGCTGTAGTACTAGTATATGTATAAGATTTCAAGTGTGTTTTTGCAAAATGTGTCCAGGCTTGAATGTTTTTTGTTTGTTCTTTTCCATTGTGTGTTCCATGGTAGTGTATATCCGATGCTTTGGAAACTCTTTTGAAACCTTCCCCCGACAGATACCTTTGAACACTGAGATCCCTCTGATGCTGCGGAAGCTCTCTGTCTCTCTCTATGGCTTATGCTGTATGACGCGACTATAAAAATATCAGCAAAGGCATATTTGAACATCTTGACTTATAATTCAGGGTTAATCAATTGTACTTTAAATGGGGGCAGGCGTCTGTTGACTCCCACTTAGTATGAGTTTAAATAGAACTGGTTTATTATACAGTAGAGTAATTTTACAGAATAGTAGCCAACAGACGATAAGTACACTTATCTCACAAATCATGCTTTATCTTTGTTGTTTATTTTTACCTCCTGTCTCAAATATACAGTGGGGCAAATAAGTATTTAGTCAACCACTAACTGTGCAAGTTCTCCCACTTGAAAATATTAGAGAGGCCTGTAATTGTCAACATGGGGAAACCTCAACCAGGAGAGACAGAATGTGGATTTATTTGCAAATCATGGTGGAAAATAAGTATTTGGTCAATACCAAAAGTTCATCTCAATACTTTGTTACGTACCCTTTGTTGGCAATAACGGAGGCCAAACGTTTTCTGTAACTCTTCACAAGCTTTTCACACACTGTTGCTGGTATTTTGGCCCATTCCTCCATGCAGATCTCCTCTAGAGCAGTGATGTTTTGTTGCTGTCGTTGGGCAACATGGACTTTCAACTCCCTCCACAGATTTTCTATGGGGTTGAGATCTGGAGACTGGCTAGGCCACTCCAGGACCTTGAAATGCTTCTTACGAAGCCACTCCTTTGTTGCCCCGTCTGTGTGTTTGGGATCATTGTCATGCTGAAAGACCTAGCCACGTCTCATCTTCAATGCCCTTGCTGATGGAAGGAGATTTTCAATCAAAATCTCTCGATACAAGGCCTCATTCAATCATTCCTTTACACAGATCAATCGTCCTGGTCCCTTTGCAGAAAAACCTCAAAGCATGATGTTTCCACCCCCATGCTTCGCAGTGGGTATGGTGTTCTTCGGATGCAATTCAGTTTTCTTTCTCCTCCAAACACGAGAACCTGTGTTTCTACCAAAAAGTTGTATTTTCTGACCATAACACATTCTCCCAGTCCTCTTCTGGATCATCCAAATGCTCTCTAGCGAACCACAGACTGGCCTGGACGTGTACTTTCTTCAGCAGGGGGACACGTCTGGCAGTGCAGGATTTGAGTTCCTGGCGGCGCATTTTGTTACTGACAGTAGCATTTGTTACTGTGGTCCCAGCTCTCTGTAGGTCATTCACTAGGTCCCCCCGTGTGGTTCTGGGATTTTTGCTCACCGTTCTTGTTTTTATTTTGACGCCACGGGGTGAGATCTTGCATGGAGCCCCAGATCGAGGGAGATTATCAGTGGTCTTGTATGTCTTCCATTTTCTAATAATTGCTCCCACAGTTGATTTCTTTACACCAAGCATTTTACCTATTGCAGATTCAGTCTTCCCAGCCTGGTGCAGGTCTACAATTTTGTCTCTGGTGTCCTTAGACAGCTCTTTGGTCTTAGCCATAGTGGAGTTTGGAGTGTGACTGACTGAGATTGTGGACAGGTGTCTTTTATACCGATAATGAGTTAAAACAGGTGCCATTAATACAGGTAACGAGTGGAGTCTCGTTAGACCTTGTTAGAAGACGTTGGACCTCTTTGACAGCCAGAAATCTTGCTTGTTAGTAGGTGACCAAATACTTATTTTCCACTCTAATTTGGGAATAAATTCTTTAAAAATCAAACAATGTGATTTTCTGTTTTTTTTTTCCACATTCTGTCTCTCATGGTTGAGGTTTACCCATGTTGACAATTACAGGCCTCTCTAATCTTTTCAAGTAGGAGAACTTGCACAATTAGTGGTTGACTAAATACTTATTTGCCCCACTGTATATACGGCGGAAAACACTCAGGTGACTCTTCCGCTCTGACACCCCCAATTTGGCCAAATTTAAAAATTGTCCAATATGCATGTGTGATACATCATTGGAAAGCTTCAAATATTTATTTTCTGGAGTAAGAAAAGTTTTGAACGGGAAGGCATTTTTTGATACCTTAATAGTAGGTCAAATCATGTGAGTGAAAAATAGACATTTTTGGGACCTTTGAAATTTTCTTTAAGTTTCTCATTTTAAAAAAGGTTTTGGACAGCCATCCTGGTGCAAAATAAATAACAAACACTTCAAGATACCTTTGTCTACTTAAGTTTTTGATCATCATTATGCGTGCACTAAGACATGTGGGTGGATGTACAGTAATAAAGAAAATTTAGCCCTGTGTTTTATTTTGTAAATAAATATGGCTAAATGGGGAGTTAGCTGTATAGTTAATAAAAACTTTACTGCATCCAATTTTTGATTTGGCTTGATTTTAATCTGTGCAAAGAAAAAACATTTAAATTCCTTTACCATAATATTTTAATTTTTGCAGTGGGCTTTTAAAATATTTTTTTCAATTATGATTAAAGAATGTGAATGTGAGATACTGAGAATAAAAGGCTCCACATGCATAATGCGAACATATAAATGTGAGTACTTAACTCTATCCATTTATTGTATTTAGCCTTGAAGCCTAGGAACATCAATATCATCCCATAGTAAGCAATCCAAACGGCAACAAGGTTTGAAAAAAAGATAATGGACAGCATGCTAGTCAGTTAGCCTGCTATGTCCTTAATTTTCGCGCTAGCGTTCGCCTGTAATGTATGTCTTTTTGTGGCCTTCCGGTAACTTGAGATACAGCATAATTAAAGACACCATGATTTTAATGAGATATTATCACGTACTTACCTTGTTTCGATCCAAAAAGCCAGAGTAGCATGTATCACCGAGTGTCAAGACACAGTTATGAATGGCCACAGCCGGACTTTGTGGGAATTAATGGGTGAAATACGGTAATAGAACAAGGGTCGCGATGCAGAAATCACAGACAACAAGGAGTAGTCAAGATTTTCTTTTTCAAATATTTACCCTTTTAAACATTTTGAAAAAAAATTCTTTGTTTGGATCGATTATTTATCATGTAAAATATCAGGGAAAATGCGACAGTAACAAAAAAAAATACAATTAAGCAATAGTTATGAGGTAGATATCCGTGAACTATTTACAGACATTATTTTTTTCATAGGGACGTAATTTGTTTAAAAGTTTAAAATATGCGAGTAATTTTTTTAATGTCGTTTTTTTAACTAAATATTAGACATCAATTAATGATTCTTAGCTAAAAATGATAGACATTTCGAATAATAAATAAAATTACTTACCTTGTTTTTATGGCTGGGTTGAAACAAAAGCGGTTGCACAGTGTATGTAAACGGGGATCTCCAGGGTAAAACAGATAAATTAAAAATAGTTTGGAGGCATAATGCGCCATGAAACTGCTGGCAGCATATAGACAAATTGTTCTTTCAAACACAACAGGTCTTTTGGCTTAAAATACAGCAGTTTATTTTAAAGAGGGGTGCAAGAGCAGAAACTGCTTTTTCAGCCTTGTCTGTGTGTTCAGCCATATCAATAATATTTTTTATTGCTAGTTTCAGGTTAGAGACTGCATCAATTAGAGGCGTGCGAAATTTCTGATTCTTAGATTATTCCCGATTCGGCCGTGGAAGAGTTGAGAATGATTCACATACATCCAAATTCCAATTATTTAATTATACCAGGTAAAGCGGAAATAAAACACAGTCAGCGCGGTCGTCAGGACGCAATGAGGAACGGATCGAGAGTAAATATCATGTTCAACTCATGTGCTAGATTAAAAAAAAAAATAATACCTGACTGCGGCCGTCAGCCGCTACAAACAGTGCCCAGTTGCTAGTCCGCGGGCATAATGCGCCATGAAACTGTTGGCAGCATATAAACATATTGTTCTATAAAACACAACAGTTCTTTTGGCTTAACATACAGCATTTTATTTTATAGAGGAGTGCAAGAGCAGAAACTGCTTTTTCAGCCTTGTCTGTGTTTTCAGACATATATAATATCTACACATAATAATATTTTGTATTGCTAGTTTAAGGTTAGAGACTGAATCGATAATGGAAAAGATTTTTCAATTACTCATGTTGTAGTCTCATTTTTTAAAAATCACAAAACATTAGTATTTGAAGGGATGCTCGCATTCACACCTATAAATGCTGAGAGGATGCAAATGATTAATCCTAATAAAGCAGGCGTTGATTGGATGAAATTTGTAAGCAGAATGGAAGTCTTTTATCATGCCCATTACCAACCCCAGTTGGCAGCACTTGTGCAGGATCCACACTGGACGGTATCCCAGACTTTAAAAGATGTTTGTGCCCACTGTTTCAGAGCCTGCGAGCTTGGCACACACATTGTCAGCAGGGCGAACATCCTGAATTTTCTTCACTCGCGCGTTCTGCTTCTGTCCTCTGGCCATTTTCTGGAAATGGGTCGGTTTTGACAGGCTCTGTCACTTTAACAAGCCTACTGAGGCTTTCTGTCAGTCTATGAACATGCTTTAGCACCTTTTAGGCCCTCATCAATTTCCATTAAATTTGACGTGCCTGATTAACATGGACATGCATTATAATCTGTTTACATCTGATTTTGTGAAAGAACCAAGATTAAGGGACATACTTTTTGGTGGGAAAGTTTGGTTGTATTATTTTATCTAAACTTGGCATTTGAGCATGAGTGCATTTACTCCATAAATCCAATGAAATTTCATTTGAAAATATAGTTTTAAACTGGATATTTAATCAATCGAGTAACACCCCCCAACAATAATTTGTGCCAAGTTATCATTGTGTTTTAATCTGGGGTTCCGGGTTTACTTAAATTATATGGAATATTTCTAAAGCCATGCTTCCTCGCAGGTGCTCTATGAGGACAGCCAAATGGTAACTCTGACGGCACCCTACGTGGCTGGCTTTCTAGCCTTCCGAGAATCCCCTTTCCTCTTGGAGTCTTTGCAGCGTCTTGAAAGAAACGAGCCCACTCTTTTACCTCAGGTCAGTTCGCATTGTAGTAAATTCATTTGACATGCATTGTGAAAAGAAATTAATTTGATCATCATTCTTCACAACTATTTCAGTACATACAAGAAAAATGTAGTACTCATACACAGAAATAATGGCGGTACTGTCCACTTTCCGAGTTCGGTGGCAAGTATACAGTAGTAGAAAAAAGAAGAAATAGACCTGTATGTTTTAAAGTACTGAGCTGCTCGTACATTTTCTTATAGCGAAATTGTCTGGTTGAGGCAGTAGGATGGTTGTCTCTTACCCCAAGATGTCTGACTTCGATTCTTGGCTCCTGTGACAATACTGAAATGTAATCTCCAATGTTGCATCGTCAGTCAGTGGACATTGTAGATCTTGCACACATAGAATAGTGCTATTCAGATTACATTCATTCACTAATATAATTAGAACAGTTTTTCAAATGGATGCTAATGTTCCCTTCCAGCCCTACATGTGACAGTTATTTGATTACAATGTGGTGATGAATGCCAAATGACTTAGAAAAAAAAAGAAGAAGCCGTGTTTACTATGGTCTATAGATGGGTGTTTTCACAATGATAAATTCATTTTTTTCTTTATAGTTTAGTTATATTTTTGAAGTTTTTTGTTGTTGTTTACACATATACTGTACACTTTGTGGATGAACATAGGTGAAAACCCAAGCTCGACTGTGCTTTGCTCTTGTCAGCGATACAGTAATAATGAGGACCATTTGTTACATGGCAACATAATAGAGACCGCAGAGAGAATCTCCTTCAAGGGATAATTTAACAAATACATCGGATGTAAGACTGTGAGTCAGAGCTTACTTTCCAAATAAGAACTCATTATGATCATCAATTGAGTACATCTGCCACCATCAACTGATTGAAAAATATATTTACAGTTTGACCCCCCAAAACGGGAACTTTTTAGCACTCCAATAAAAACAATAATGATGTAAGAAAAATATTTATTTATTTTATTTAATTATGTATGAAACCTTAAAAAATGCTGTTCTAGAAACAATTATGGAATTTTCAGTTTTTTCAAAATTATGTCCTTTAAAAGATGTCCTCCTGTCCGAATGCATTCTTGAAATCTGTTGTAGTGCAGACATCAGCAAGTGGGAGCACTGCAAGACAGTGACCTTGAGCAAGTAAATACTCTGAAATTTAAGTAACCATATTGAATTCAGGATGAAATTCACTGTATCCTAGCTGAGATGTTGCAGCAGTCAAGGAGGAGCCTCAACAGTAGATTTCAAGAATGCATCCGTTCAGGAGGACGCCATTTAAAGTGCCTGTGACACCATAAAAAATCTTAAATAGCATTATCATGTGAATTAAAATCATATTTTGGGACGATTCGAATATATACATCAGTTTGGCAAAGCGCATATGACGAGAAATGACTCTTTCAATCTGCCGTCTAGCTACTCCTGTCATTATCGCGCTCTGGCGCCGCCATTTGGGTGATGACGTTGGCAGAGTAGAATTCAGCCCAATAGAGGAGGAAGATTCAAAATGAGGAAAATGCGAGCAGCAAAATGTCATCTTTGTTTTTATCTCTCTTCCCCAATATTTTTACGGTATATTTTTTTTTATCTAAGTATTTTTCCCCAATTGCTAAATAAATTGTATGGTCATGACAAATAAGTCTTGTGCTAAATGGAATTTGAAATATTAGAAATTCATTTATTCAGTACAACAGGGCTAAATTACTGCATAATGGTCAAAACTTCTGACTTCTTAAACCTCCCGAACATTATTTTATACCATCAGAGTTAGTCCGGCTTTTGTCATTTCCCTGCCCTGGCTTCGGAGATGGTGAAAAGAGTGTAAACAAAACAGGAGGCGCGAGAGGTAGGTGAAATGTAACCCGAACCGAGTGGCTCTTCCAAGTCTCTTCCTCGGCTTTCGAAAACGAAAAATCATACAACACTACCCCGACTCGTGTCACACATGGCGGTGGGGGTGATTGTCTTCGGCCAGCCCCCGGCGGCGACCAAGTTTCGACTTGACGTATTGCTGCGGCAGGCAGTGCTCGTTACCGGGGACGCAGAGGGGAATGAACACTGAAAATGGCGCATTCTCTGTGGACCCAAAAACATTTAAAAAAAATAAATAAACGAATGAATCCGCAAAATCAGCCAAATTCGTAGTCCTTCTGCATGATATCGTAATGGCTGTATTGTGAAGATGATTAGTCCGCTATCGTCACATTCGCCTTCTTTCTCAATCCAGACTCTGGCTGGAAGTCACTCATTTTCATGGTGCGGGACTAAAAAAATTGAATAAATATATCGATCGATTCCACACACATTCTAGCGGTCCATCTAATTCAGGAGCGTAAAATACAGTGTGTAATATGAAATAAACATGCTTTTTAGTGTCTCAAGCACTTTAAAAGATTTTTTTTTTCATTAAAAATAAAAAGAGAATTCCATAATTGTTTCTTAAATGGCATGTTTTAAGGTTTCTAATACTATGAATAGAATATTTTTCCTCCATCACTCTTGGTTTTTTTGGGTCACCAAATATAACATTAGTTTTACTTTGTCGGTGCCAATATATTCTCATTGGCTGATCTGCCAGCCTCTCCCAGTCAAAATGGATTGGACGGCTAGCGCTGCCCATGGCACTGAACAATGAGCATTCACCTCGAGTCCTGCCAGTTTGAAGTAATTGGATGCCTATCAACAATGACAGTCGATGAGTTTAGGAAACGCAAAATAAAAGGGAAAAAATGTCAACTAATTTATATGGACACACTTAACATAATATTCATCATGGTTATTGATTGACCTCAAGGATAAGTACTTGGAAATTGGCTTGCCGATACAAAAATGATAATGAATCCTAAAAAAATGGTCGCAGTTAAGGTCAACTGACCATGTTAATGTTCCAATAGGTGCTGTTTGTGGATGGCAATGGTCTCTTTCACTACAGAGGTAAGGACACTTCTAATAAAACTGCAGCCACAGTGTCGTGTGTATTGTGTAATGTAGTCCAATTCTGCATCCTTGTAAATCATACCAACAATTATAAACATATTGTTGAATTAATAACACAAATGCATTAGCATTGTCTCTTAAAGTTCTTGTTAAGAATTTTATTAGATGTGCAAATGATCTGGGTGAGGCTAAGTGGCCTGCCGTGTGAGCATGCATGTTAAGACCACCACTGTAATGTTAGGCTGGATTGTGCTCTTATTGAGGCACACTCTTTTCAATTGAATCTGTTCAGAATCAAACTCAAATAAGCCTCTATAGCGGCTCTGATGTCAACGCACGATTAAAACCTAAACCCCTAATCCAGGGATTTATTTGCATGATATTCATTCATTCATATGTCAAGGCACCACTGTAATACTACAAGGCACATTTGGCGTGAACACAATATATTAAACTAGATTGTCCATGGAAATTAAGCCTTTGTTAATGGTTTCTGGCAAAACACGCATGTCTTGCAAATTCCCAGAATCACATTTTGGCTCACATTATATGAAAAGTGTGAATTTGTTTGCTCTAGGTATCATTAGTTCAAGATATGGCGATAGTCTGTGAACAGCACATCTTTCTATACTTCTATAAAAGGAGAAAAAATGCTGTTATGATTCAGAGCACCTACATTTGTATGATTGTGCTTCTAAATCCAAATTTAAGCTTTCTTGTTTGGCACATGTGAAACCATCCACTTGTTGTTTTTATGTTATTTTTCTCAGAATGCATGGACTTTAGGGAACCAGGATATTAGGGTAGTCAATGGTGTTCTCACACATTTTGATGACAAATACGTTTTTGAATTTGTGGTTGCTGTCACTGTTGGATCATGCAGAATTTGGACTTGCATGCCATGTTGGAGTGCTGTCAGGGCTGCCGTGTGTGGGTGTTGCCAAGAACCTTCTCCAGGTCCAGGGAGTGTACAAAAACGAAGAACACCAATCTCAGGTACACTCTTCAATTTATCTTTCGAGTCGTGCTGCTTTCTTTCCAACCCCTCCCACGGCAATTTGGAAAATGTTCAGATCCTGTTCATCGTCATCTTTTGATGTCAAACCAAAATGTATTCAGTTTACATAAAAATAAAGCCACTGGCAACACTATTCCAATTCTTTTGGGGCAAGGTGTATGTTAACTTGTGGGAAAGATTCAATTGAAAGATTCAGTTGGTAGACAGTGCTGTGGAGAAAGTGCTGACAGAAACATTTAGCTCTTTTGAGCTTTTGTAGTCCTGTATTTTGACACACATATTCATTTTACTTGTCAAAATAAGCAGAGGACTCAGCTTGTCTGAGTTCACCACAATAATATGAACTAAAAATATTGGGAAAAAAATTACGTCAGTGTGTTTGGCTTTTCTTTTTCTTTTCTCCTGTAACATATTCCTTAAGGCAGACGTTGAGACTTAGAAAACATTGTGTCGAAGGTTAAAGTAATTACTCCCTAATGCTTAATTTGCTATGGGGAGTAATGGTGCAAGAACAACCCTTTGGCAGCAAAGTCCGTTGTGTTGATCTTTCCATCTTCCCAAAGACATAATTTCTACCTCTGCTTTGGCAGTGATTCTAATTGCAACTGAGCAAAAATGCCCAAGATTGTAAATTTAGGTTGTTTTGGGGTGCTTGCATTTACAACTGATCATGTCTTTCCCTGGAAGGCTCTTGTAACGTATTGATCAAATGAGGCTATTGAGCTAGTTAACGGTAGCAAAAGGCTTCTATGTTGTAAATACAGTGCCAGCCAAAAGTATTGGCACCCCTGCAACTCTGTCAGATAATGCTCAATTTCTCCCAGAAAATGATTGCGATTACAAATGCTTATGTAGTTATACGGTATCTTCATTTATTTTGCTTGCAATGAAAAAACACAAAAGAGAATGAAAAAAAATCAAATCATTATGATTTTACACAAAACTCCAAAAATGGGCCAGACAAAAGTATTGGCACCCTCAGCCTAATACTTGGTAGCACAACCTGTAGACAAAATAACTGCGAACAACCGCTTCCGGTATCCATCAATGAGTTTCTTACAATGCTCTGCTGGAATTTTAGACCATTTTTCTTTGGCCAGCTGTTCCAGGTCTCTGAGATTTTTAGGGTGCCTTCTCCAAACTGCCATTTTCAGATCTCTCCACAGGTGTTCGATGGATTCAGGTCTGGACTCATTTCTGGCAACTCTAGAAGTCACAAGTGCTTTCTCTCAAACCATATTCTAGTGCTTTTTGAAGTGTGTTTTGGGTCATTGTCCTGCTGGAAGACCCATGACCTCTGAGCAACACCCAGCTTTCTCACACTGGGCCCTACATTATGCGGCAAAATTTGTTGGTAGTCTTCAGACTTCATAATGCCATGCACATGGTCAAGCAATCCAGTGCCAAAGACAACAAAGCAACCCCAAAACATCAGGGAACCTCCTCCATGTTTGACTGTGGGGACCGTGTTCTTTTTTTTGAAGGCCCCGTTTTTTTTCCTGTAAACTCTATGTTGATGCCTTTTCTAGGGGTGTAACGGTACATGTATTTGTATTGAACCATTTCAGTACAGGGTCGTCGGTTCCGAATGGAGGCGTACCGAACGAGTTTCTGACGTAATGTAAAGTGTTGTCAAATTTAGCGCGTTAACGGGCGGTCATTAATTTTTAAAATTAATTACGTTAAAATATTTGACGCATTTAACGCAAGCGCGGAATACCCACTCATGCATCCCATAATGCCACTGTTACGTCCCACGGACGGCTCGCTAAGGGCGTAACATAAAACGAGCCACACAAGTTGCAAGTGGACACAAATTTATTCACACAAGTCGAACTCGCAATGAACAAAATGCAGAAGAAGCTGGCTTCAGCGTAAGCCCAGGCCAAAACAACAAACAAAATGAAACTACACTTAAACCCCACCCGCTAAGTAAACCCTGATCATAAAAAGGAAATAACAAAAAGACAGCTTCATTCTCTAAACAAAACAGGAGAAAACGAGTTGAACGAAAACGGCAGTTTACGCCTACTGCTCTGGTGCTCTTATTTACAGTGGTGAACAAAAGCGATCCAATAGCGAATGAACACAAAAGACCTCACCGAAAAAGCGGAAGTGTAACAAAGTAGCGATCGAATGCACAGGTGAATGAATGGCGAGCAAACAGCTGGCGAGGAGAGGAGGTACGCGGCACGTATGCTGCAAATGCGAACTCTCAAGGCCCAAGTACACTGCATGTGTGATCGTTGCGTTTCCGGTCCGACTCCGGTAAAAAAATAGCGCCGGAGCCAATCCGTTCCCATTATATCCTATTGTTCAACGTATACCGGCCGCGTCAGTGGTCCGGCTTGACTGCGAACCACCTCCGGCGTGCCGCATGCCGGCCGGATGGTATAGGCTATTTTCTATTTTTGCCGGACACGCATCCGGCAAAATGGGCGGAGCTGGGCCTGGACGTAACAACCCAGGTGTCTAATCACGGTTTAAACACGAGCGAAGATGGATGATGAGCGCTTCATCATGGAGGTGGAAACCCACAAAATCATTTATGATGCAGCAGATCCTTTCTATAAGGACAATATAAAAAAAGGAAGCTGCAAGGTGTCCTATTATGTGTGTTTTTCTGTCCTGAGCTCATCATGATGCAGTCATGTCTGTCTCTTAATTCCAGATTAACTAAAATATCAATATGCAAAGAAAATATGTGCTCTCTCTCTGCTTCTCTGATGAGTATAGACTACGTGGGTTTTTCGTTGTTTTAAATGGCACATTATCGCGCGCAATCACGCGAGAGCTCACGGGGGGGACGAGGTTGGCGGACCGCAGCCGTGCAGCAGCCGGTATGATTTGCCTGTTTTTGACGGACTGCGTGGTACGCAGGCAACACTGAACCGGACCGGAACCACAACGATCACGCATGCAGTGTACTTGGGCCTTCAGAGTGTTGACAGCGGCTAGTTTTTGAAGTTGGCACCCTTCCTCGGGTGGCCCATCAGCGGCGGCGACGTCGTCTTCCCGTCCGGCGTCAGTCAGAGTACGTCACGTTGGGAGGGGAGCAGCCAGCTGGCGGACGAGACTATCACCTGACTGACAGTCTCAAAAAAGATAACAATTAAATGGCCAGGGCCGTCACACCACTCAGAAGTGCAGTGAGCAGCGTGGGTAACGGTTAGATATAAAACATGGAAGAAAAGCAGGTTGGCCCTCTGAGTGGGGAATTCAAATTAAAAAAATATATAGATGGAACAACTCAGAAAATGTAAATAAGTTGGTTTGCCTCAGCGACTGGCTAGAGGATGAGTAGGGAAGAGGGCCACATTTATGTGTACACTACACACACTTTGCACACATTATGAATAATACTGTTTTTGTTACTGTTCTAAGGCTTTGTTGTGTGTTTGTTTTAGCAGAGAAAAAGAAAATGTCTTCAACAGAAAGAATGTTAATGTTAATGCCATCTTGTAGATTGATTGTTATAATCAACAAATACTGTACTTATGTACAGTATGTTAAATGTATACATCGTTCTTGTGTCTTATCTTTCCATTCCAAAAATAATTTACAGAAAAATATGGCATATTTTAGAGATGGTTTGAATTGCAATTAATTACGATTAATTAATTTTTAAGCTGTGATTAACTCAATTAAAAATTTTAATCATTTGACAGCCCTATATTAACCCTTACTTTTCGAGACTGTGGTCATAAAGTTAATATGAGAAACTTGAAACTGTTCAGTGTTGCAACTGTTCAATTTTGCACATCAGATATTTTTTTTTAAATTAAAAAGTCTGAGCTAATGTTATTTATTTTTATTTTGTTTTTCAAAATATCTACATTTCAGAATATTGTATTATCTATTTTTTAGCAGAATTCTAGCTTTGTATAGGCTAATGTCCCTATTGTTGAAAGCACAAAAGTGTGTAATGAACAACTAGCACATTTATATTTTGCATTTTGTTTTCTTACTGTACCGAAAATGAACTGAACCGTGACCTCAAAACCGAGGTACGTACCGAACCGAGATTTTTGTGTACCGTTACACCCCTAGCCTTTTCCCAAAAAGCTCTACTTTTGTCTTATCTGACCAGAGAACATTCTTTCAAAACGTTTTTGGCTTTCTCAGGCAAGTTTTGGCAAACTCCAGCCTGGCTTTTTTATGTCTCTGGGTCAGAAGTGGGGTCTTCCAGGGTATCCTACCATAGAGTCCCTTTTCATTCAGATGTCGACGGATAGTACGGGTTGACACTGTTGTACCCTTGGACTGCAGGACAGCTTGAACTTGTTTGGATGTTAGTCAAGGTTCTTTATCCACCATCCGCACAATCTTTCGTTGAAATCTATCATCAAGTTTTCTTTTCTGTCCACATCTAGGGAGGTTAGCCACAGTGCCATGGGCTTTACACTTATTGATGACACTGCGCACGGTAGACACAGGAACATTCAGGTCTTTGGAGATGGACTTGTAGCCTTGAGATTTCCCACGCTTTCTCACAATTTTGCTTCTGAAGTCCTCAGACAGTTCTTTGGTGTTTCTTTTCTCCGTGCTCAGTGTGGTACAAACAAGGACACAGGACAGAGACTGAGTCAACTTTGATCCATTTTAACTGGGTCCGGCCCATTTTGGGAGTTTTGTGTAAAATCTAAAATGAAGAATTCTTGTGGCATTAATTGTGATGAGAAGTATTGTTCAGATTTATAACTTTCTAGGGACATCACTGGGATTAAATCTTTTAATTGGAAAACTCAAGGCGTGACCATTAAAAACTCCAATGTTTCCCATTCTCTTAAAAAATTACTGGTATGCTATTGAGGATGTGCTTATTTGTGACATCCGTTGCCTTTATCCATGCTTTACTTTGCACTCCCCTCACAGTACGTAAGGAAAAAAAAAACAGACATCCCCTGATTCACGCAGAGATCAGTAGCCCCCTTTAACCTCCCTCTCTCCTTGTTCCCTTCTCTTTGCTTTTATGAGTCACACATGAGTGGACACCCCATCCATCATGGAAGCTCCATTCAAAATTCTGGCTCAAAATGCACAGTACACCGACCAACATCTTTCCACATCATCATATCTGACATCATATGTTCTTTCTTATTAGGAACAAATTGTTGAGGTGGCCTCAAGAAAAATTATAGGTGTTAAAAAAATTTCTTAAAATTTCAGCCTAATTTTGGACTTGTTTTTTCATGTTAGTAGATTTGATTCAGACAGAATAACTGAAAAATGCATGTCATGTTTTATGCAATAGCACACTTGTCCCTTTTATGTAACCATGACAACGAAACCAGATGGTTCCTTGAATTCGTTTTAGAATGTGAACCTTTCCAATAATCAGAAATGCTCACACATTTCACTGTTTGTCTTTGAAGTTGTTTCGTACAGCATGGACCAAGACGAAATAGGTATTTGTCTATGAGTTCTGTGGCTCTCATGCATTTAACCAACCTTCACAGAATAAATGATTTTGCTTTGTTTGGTTTGTGTACCATCCTTTCAGTTGATCATTCAAAGAATATGTTTTACTGAAAACTATTGTAATATTAAGGAGCATATCCCCTTTATGAAGAAAACACCCAATCTTCTCTTTTTTAAAGACGTATCGTAAAGATGTTAGTTTCAAAACCTTCATACATTGAAATGAGACAAGAGAACAAAAATTAGTAAATTTCTAGAGAATTTAGTCAATGGGGCCAACTTAGCATGCCAATAAAAATGATGCAGAACTACGAACAGATCCAACATAGTCAAATAAATTTAAAATGCTGATCATTATTCCAAAACACCCATGCGGCCAAAACAGTCTCACCAAAAAACTACCGAAATTCATTTTCCTTCTGCAGGATCTATTTTTCTAGATGCGTGATACGACGACAATAGAGAGGAGTGCTTCGGCCACTCGTGCTCACGCTGCATTTGAGTAAAATGGGAAGACTTATCCCGCTCGGAGGGTACAAGTTGCAACCTCAAAGCGTTCCAAGCGAATGTAAACAGCAAAGATGGCTGATCGCGACAAGTTGTTTTTTATTTTGGCCATCAAAAGACATTTTGACCTCCAGCAAACCTGCTTTCTCGTAAACTATCAAATAGTGGAGGCGTTCCAATGGTATTTTTCCGGATCGGAGGTTGCAGAGCTTCTGGATTACAAATTTTGCTGTTAATTCTGCAATTATTGACATGCAGTGGTAAGTTTAATAACTTTATCCTGAAAACATAGCCAACACTACTGATTGCATGGGTCATTGATGATTTTCATGTGTGAATATGTTGTTTTTTATTGGCATGCAAAATCGGCCCAATTGACTCGCACTAGCTTAGCCACTCCGGAGCCCTGAAACTAACAAATAACCAACAAACTACATGGAATTTGTTGAAATCAACTCCACCGACTACCCTCACTAACTCGAAGATTAGGCTTGATGTCAAAAATTCTGAACTTCCCCTTTAATATCTGTGTATGTTTCTTACTTGTGTATTTTTCTTTGCTTTGTAGATATCAGCACTACAGAAAGAAGGTGACAGCTTTCCACTTATAGCAACCTCTGGCAAAGTGCTTGGAAAGGTGCGGAGGACAGTTTCATCCATCCATCCATCCATTCATTCTTTCATTCATTAGTTCTCAGTTCTAAGTTTACATATATGTACTGAAAATGTGTAACAAAACTTACCTGGCTGTTAAAGTGCAGGAAAAAGTAAAACTATATATATATGCGGAAAACACTCAGGTGACTTGAAGTTCTGCTCTGAGACCCCCAATTTGGCCAAATTTCAAAATTGTCCGATATGCATGTGTGATAAATCATTGGAAAGCATGCAATCTCAATTTTCTGGGGAAGAAACATTTTGAACAGGAGGGCATTTAAAAAAAAAAAAAAATTTAAATAGCAAAACCCTTACTGGAGGTGAGAACACGCGAGAGCAGAATTAAAGACGCCATGATTTTAACGAGATATTATCGTGTAATGGGTTTTCCCATTGGCAGTGTGTGTATATTCCCATTGGCAGTGTGTGTATATATGTACATATATATGTATATATATATATGTGTATGTATTTTTTTCAACCCATTGACATCAACTCAACTCTTCATGCAGGCATTACGTACCTCAGACAAGAGCACTAAGCCAGTCTATGTGTCAGTTGGCCACAAGATCAGTCTGGATACAGCTGTAAAACTCACACACTCCTGCAGCCGATTCAGAGTTCCAGAGCCAATTAGACAGGTACGAAAGATTAAAAATATGTTGGTCTTACCTGTTTAATGTGATTTTTTTTTTTTTTTTTTTTTTTTAATGTGAGCGATGACTTAGCCTGGGAAGTTTCAAACACACATTCCCATACCAAACTGAATCTGAAAAATAAAATAGGATTTGTTTATGATACAAATTCCTAAGGTATGTACTCGAAATCAGTGTTCAAAGAACACCAAGCAAACAAAACATGAATTTCACAATATATCTTTGTGAAAATTAACTGTTGCTTTCACTTTGGCATGTGGCACTCTTATATAATTTTCACAACAATATGTGGCCATTTTCTATGAACTCAATGTGTTTCTGCTCATATTGTCATTTAATATGCATTCCTAATGATTTTATTTACAGTGGGGAGAACAAGTATTTGATACACTGCCAATGGGTTTTCCCATTGACTGTGTATCAAATACTTGTTCTCCCCACTGTAGGTTTATTCTTTTCGTCAGTGTCCAAATATGTGCTGTTATTTCAAAACATTTGGAATAAAGGGATCCTAAAACCCTATCAAAGGTCATTCTCATGTTTATAAGGTGCCGTATGCAACGGTTTGCAGCATCTGCTGGCATCCATGTCACACACATCATGTCCTATCTACCTGATGTTCATACAGTACATATGGTTAGCCTTCTGAAATCAGTCTGCCAGAACCTTTTCAAGTGGATGGGCTGTCTGATGTCAAAGTGACGCTGAATCTATTCCCAAGTTAAAAAAAAAAAAAAAAAAACTTAAAAAACGAGTGTGTATTCTGTCATTGCACCTTTGCAGCACATGCACAGTAAATGGCTTTGTTTTGTGCTGTGTTGCACCCTGCTGAATGTAGTGGAAAAGGATTTTATGGACGGAAGGGCTCACACAAGCACGCACACACACCCCGCGTGTGTCTTGACTTGTGTTGAACCCTTGAGACAGTGGCGCAAAGGTCTGTTGATGCCCTCGGGCAACTGGGGTTGACGAGAACTAGTAATTTTCATTCATGGAGGCTGGCGGGGAGACTGGAAGACTGACTCACTTGAACCCCTGGGTTCAGTCGAAAACAGGTTAAAGAACCACTGTATTAACAATTGTTTTTTCCTCTGAAACTTTTCTTCTGATGTATCCACGTTTTACCTAGAATTGCTTGGTCTATTTGCCAAGTGACAGAAATTGTGATGCATATTTTAAGCGAACAAAAAATTGAAATGTTTTCTTTTAATGGTACAAGATCACCATCATCTTAAAATTCAGTCACATTTGAAAAACCTCTGAATTAAAATGAAATAAATTTGAATTGATTTGTTTAGAAAAGACAGAGACCCACCAAGGTACTAAATAGAAAAGAGTAATTACATGACATCTTTGAGTATACCAATACCATAATTTTGGGACTATCAGGCGCTACTTTTCCCCCTCATTTTGAATCCTGCGGCTAATAGTCCACTGCGGCTTATTTGTTGATTTATTTGGGTTAATAGGCAACACTTTATTTGACAGCGGCGTCATAACACTGCTATAAGACCATCATAATTATGACATGACACTATCATGGGCATAAATTAATGCTTATGACAGATGTCATTCAGTGTCATCCAGCAAATTATGTCACTAACTCCATTTATGTCTGGCTCAGATCTTTTACATCCATTCAAAAGTTAAGATAATTTGCCGGATGACACAAAATGACATTCGCCATAAGCATTCATTAATGCTCATGGCAGTGCCATGTCATAATTATGATGGTCTTATGACAGTCTTATGGTGTCACTGTCAAATAAAGTGTTACTAAATACCATAACCAGCAATTAATGAAACAACTGGAACAGTAACCGAAGGAATAATTAGCACAGAACATGAATTTTGATTGCTATTTACATCTGTAGCGCTGCGATGCATGCTAGGAAGCATGATGGATGACAGCAGTTTTGAAAGCAGGTGGCAGCAGATGTTGACTGTCTCCTCCAAGGAAGCAGTGAAGGCCAAATGAAGCTTCTTGAAGCAATGAAGCTTTGCAGCCAATTTTTTCAAAGCTTCATGGTAGTTCATTTGGTCTTATGACAGTCTTATGATGCCACTGTCAAAAAAAGTGTTACCGCTTAATATCTTTTGGTGTAAATATCCCATAATACAGTGAGGGCAGCGGCGGCTTGCAGACCAGTGCGGTTTATTTATGAACAAATGCCGTATTCTTGTCAAATTTGGTGGGCGGCGGCTTATAGTCAGGTGCGCCTTATAGTCCGAAATTTACGGTACTTTTAAAACTGCCAATTGGATGGATAAAAGAAAAGGCAGGGTAGAAATGAGGGTTGCGGCTAATAAGGTAGAAGAGGCAAAGTAAGACAGGATTTAAATGCACCAAAGGACAAGCAAAAAATGAAAGCAGAAAAAAAACATACTCCCATGCAACTAATTTGGATTCAATGACCATTTTTAATCTGCTCCAGATGATTCATATTTTTACTAATTTAACTTTTCAAGGCTTTTGACTCATAAAAACTACCTTGGTAATCCATCATGTAAAGTTTCAAACTAACATTCCAGTCCTCTGATGGACTAAACAAGCTGATTATTGCCACTTGCCATATTACAAACGGACTATTTGCTTTATAGCACCGTTCTTTTTTTCTGTCCTTTGTTTGTTGTCGTTGTTGTTAAAAAAACTTTATTTTGCCAACTCTGTTTTTAGTGACCACCAAATGCAATTTTATGATTATACATTTGATAATCAGAGATACAGAAGGAGATAAATAGCTGCCCGATGGTGGCGATTAAGATTATTGCCCTAATTGTCATTGGGCTACATCTCAATTATTACACATCTCCACTGTGTATTTAATTGGAATATTCCAGCTGCTGATGACTCTTAACAAGATATGCGAGTACTGAGTATTACTGTTTGTTTGACATCTCTCATGAGAGCATTCAAATAAGATATTGCATTGACATCATCAGGACTTATTAAAACACCCACGTTTTTTGGTAGGAGGCCCAAACATGTTTTGTTGACCCGAATTGATCCCTCAATTTCTATTATACCTTTGTCCTACTGGCTCCACTAGGCTGTGCTGTGTTTCCACACATAACAACATCACTTTTACTTCCCACTGCAATGAAATCTCACTTTCGCCACAGGTTTTAAAAGCAGCTAACCCAGTCTTGCTTGTATGTGTGTTCATTTCATCAAAATGTAACTGTGACTTTTTTTTTTTTTTACCTGGTGGGAGGAAATTGGAGGCGTAAGAACAGCAACAGTTAGTGCATGTGAACCTTCTGTGCACTCTACTGATAATGTTTTTTTTATTTAGTTTATTCATTTATATTTAAAATTTTTAAACCCTGCCTCCAATTTTTTCTCCTTTGTAAGTTTTCAATTGACACCTCTGTGTCACAAACGTTCAGTATTGTATTTATCACTGACAACACTTTATCATTTTTGTGATTATTTTATTAGACACCACACGTGACTTATAAATGGTTGCTTCAAAAGACGTTGGTCAGACAAAGAATCGGAGACAGCTTTCGTCTTTTGTGTTTAGCCACTAGTTAATCACATGAACTGCATATTCAGTGTCATGTAGGGTTGTGCACAATCGCCTGGATTGAATGTATGCATGCAGATTCTTAAGTGTATTATGACAGACTCAGTGCTGTGGTTTTGTCGATGTTGTTACACACCAACATTAGCATCACTATTTGTATCATGACTCTTGATCATCCAACAGAATCCTTGCTATCTTTTAGTTTTAGAGCAACAATCAGTGGCATTTAGCTGTAGATGTCCATCAGAATGGCTCATACTGACTGAGAAATATTCGCCAAGCACTCTTGTAAAAGTGCAGTGTGTCTGGTTACTTATCAGGGCATTTCTGTTTTCAATTGCATTCAGACCTTGATTCAGGGTGAGTTAAGGGGCAGTTTATTATCATCTTTTCCTGAAGCAAGTCTTTAGCTGAGATAGATGTGCAGGAGTACCTTTGATTTTGAAATTCATTTTTAGTTTTTTTTTTCTTGCAGAAAGCCATGATGTTTTGTGTCAGAACTGACTGGTTTCTGAAGTGAGTCACACATTCCACTAAGAGATGCAAGACTCTAATTATTAAAATAATCTACAGTTGTAAGTTTTGTTACATAAATTTTGTCTTCAAGATGTCCCAGTTCCAATTACAAGCAGTGGCGCCACCAGGGGGTGGCCAGGGGTGGCCCTATCCACCACTATAAATTGGTTGGCCACCCCACTTGCCAGTATATCGTTAGATTATTGTAGCATCAGTTATGCATTTCATCCCAAATGAATGCATTCATTTTGTTTTGTTAAATGTAGAGCTGTCAAATTTATCGCGTTAACAGGCGGTAATTATTTCTTTAAAATTAATAACGTGAAAATATTTATCGCAATTAACGCATTCGCAGTACGACACATTCACGCATTGCCGCAAACAGCCTACAATGGCGTCATTTTGCTTCTATACAGAGATAAGAGACAGTGTCAAGTGAGTGGAGTAGATAAAAGCATTCATTGGGTCCGTGCTTTTAATTGGCAAAAGCTTTGTCATCTCTCCCACAGCAACTATAAATATTGTGGGAAGCGACATGGGGAAGAATGACAGGAGTTGATCTTTTTCTTAACACCCTGTAGTGTACCCAAAGCAGAGAAGATATAGCATTTGCAGCCCCCACACACAGTCATGGTTGCACCACTTCCCATCATGCAATTGGGCAGAACAGTTAAGTCGCTACAGTATCATTTACTGAAAGCTCAACAAATACACTAGATGGCAATATTTAGTCACAATATACAAACTCACATTTATCCTTTAAGAATTACAAGTCTTTCTATCCGTGGATCCCTTTCACAGAAAGAATGTTAATAATGTTAATGCCATCTTGTGGATTTATTGTTATAATAAACAAATACAGTACTTATGTACAGTATGTTGAATGTATATGTCTGTCTTGTCTTATCTTTCCATTCCAACAATAATTTACAGAAAAATATGGCATATTTTAGAGATGGTTTGAATTGAGATTAATTACAATTAATTTTTAAGCTGTGATTAACTTGATTAAAAATTTTAATCGTTTGACAGTCCTAGTTAAATGTACACCTTATGCCTAATATATACATAGCACAATAAAACAGAATTGTTGTGGAACTCAAAATGTTGACTGGACAGTTACGGACTATGCACATTAAATCATTAGTAACATCAAATATTACACAATACAACAAAGTATATCAGTAGTCGTGTCCTTAAGTCTTTCTGATAGTTTTCCCCTGACCTTTTTACTGCAATAATATAATGAAAACCTGAAATTATGGCTTTTAGTTTTGGCCACCCCAAGATTTTAAGTGGCCCCATCTGGCCACCCCTATGAAAAATTTCTGGAGGCGCCACTGATAACATGATCGGAAATTGGGCCGATCATGTCATTTTCACAGGATCGGAATCGGATGGAAAAGGTCGGGCTTTATTTGTGTATTTTTAGAAGTGCTGGTGATTTATTGACCTTTTAAGATATTTTGTTTACTGTAATAAGTGGAATCGCCAATATTTTATTTTCTATTCAAATAGATTTATATGAGACAGAAAGCTCAAACGTCATTTGTTTGGGCGGCCCAGGCTCAGTTGGTAGCTCGAATTGCGGGTCAGCGGTTCAATTCCTGGCTGCCCACTGTGGAAGTGCCCTTGGGCAAGTCACTGAACCCTAATTTGCCCCCAATGGGTTGGCAGCGCCTTGCATGGCAGCAGCATAATTAGCATGTGCTTTGGGCATGGTAACCATGTAGATACCATTTTGCAAATTTTGTGCTGCATGACTGCAAAAAAAAATAATAAAATAACAATGTTTAAACACCCTTTTTTTGTAGTTATCATGTGGGGATAGTTTCATGAAATTTACTGTATATATACTGTATATGTGGATGCAGTGACTGACTGGCAACCAGTTCAGGGAATAGCAGCCTCCTACCCAGTGTTGGCTGGGATAGGCTCCAGCACCCCGTGACCTTCGTGAGAATTAGTGGTTCAGAAGATGAGGCAGAAAAAACTCAGGTGACTTGAAGTTCCACTCTGAGACCCCCAATTTAGCCAACTTTCAAAATTGTCTGATATGCATGTGTGATACAAAGCTTAAAATCTCCATTTTCTGGGGGAAGAAAAATTTTGAACCGGAGGGCATTTAAAAAAAAACGTTTTTTTTTTTAAAAGCAAAACCCTATCTGGAGGTGAGAGCACGCGAGAGCAGAATTACAGACGCCATGACTTTAACGAGATATTATCACGTACTTACCTTGTTTTGATCTAAAAACTTAATGTAGAATGTATCATCACTGAGTGTCAAGACACAGCTGTGAATGGCCACAGCTGGATTTTTTGGGGATTTTATGGGTGAAACATGGTCATAAAACAAGGGTTGCGATGCAGAAATCGCAGACATCAAGGAGTGGTTGAGATTTTCTTTTTCATATATTTACCTTTTTAAAAGTTTTTTTTTTTTTTTTTCTTTGTTTGGATTGTTTATTTATTATCTAACATATCGGAGAAAATGCGATAGTAACAAAAACATACAATTAAACGAAAGTTATGAGGTGGATATCCGTGACTTTTTTACAGATGCCATTTTTTTTCATTGTGACATAATTTGTAAAGTTTAAAGTATGTGAGTGAACTATTTTTTAAAGCCGTTTTTTTATTTTTTATTTTAACGAAATATGAGACATCAATTAATGATTCTAAGCTAAAAACGACAGACATTTTGAATAATAAATATCATTAATTACCTTCGTTTTATAGCTGCGTTGAAACAAAAGCGTGTGCGCGACGTCTGTAAACGGGGGTTTTAAGGGTAAAACGGACAAATTAAAAATAGTTCGGGGGCTTCACGGGCCATGAATCTGCTATGGCAGCATGTAGACATATTGTTCTATCAAACACAACAGTTGTTTTGGCTTAAAATACAGCAGTTTCTATTAAAGAGGAGTGCAAGAGCAGAAACGGCTTTTTCAGTCTTGTCTGTGTTTTCCGCCACGAATGAATGGAATATTTAGATGTGTTTTTTTCCCCGAGGTATAGGATTTTGACTTGTTCTCGGAAGATTCTCAAAATCCCTATTGTGACATCCCTATTATGTCTTGCTATTACTGCATTGCTCTAATTTTGATAGAGCAAAATGAAGTTGTTGATCCATACACCCAATGATTTTAAATGAAAATAATTGAAATTGTCAGGGGTGCCCAAACATTTTAATACCACTGTGCGAGTTTCATCACTCTGCACACAAGTAAAATCAAATCCTTCTGTCTCTCAACTCATATCGCAGCCAAACATCCCCCTGTACATTCAGACCAACAAGAGAATGGAAGAAAAAAAAAGATGAAAGGAAAAATGACATCATGGTGAAACCCTGCAGAGAAGGTTGGGTGAATTCACACTGCAGCAGAATCTCTACCACACCTTTAGATTCTAACACTCATCTCTATCTCACGTTTCTAACAATAAAGCCCGAGAGAAAATAAACGGAAGAGGAGGATGGTCATGCAGTCCTTTTTTGTTCCCCCCCCCCCCCCCCCCCCTTCACAAACCTAAGTTTGTGCAATGACGGACAGTAGACGCTTCAGAAGCTTGAGTATGAGCTGATAATTTTTTATCATTTCATAAATGCAAGTTACTAATCAAATATGATGTGATTTTGATCAGTGTATTTGGTTTTAAAGTACAGGAATTATTTTATTTTCATTAACCCTAATGGATGAAACGTGTCTGCTTTCCATACTGTTAAATTTATTTCACTAGAAGCTGTGTGAAATTTTATGTGAATGCTTCCATACTACATCACCTGGCCAAACAGATCAGTTTTTTTTTTTTTTAATTTAACTTTATTTGTTTAAATTTCAGTTTGTTTCTACTATATTTGGATGACAATAACATGACCATTTCTTTATATTATATTTTCTGGATACTGAGAAATGGGAATGGAATGAAACATGTAAATTTTACAATTAGTGGTTGGCCCAGGGTGCTTTTGAAGAAATCGCGGCATTTCTCTTGGCATCAGGGAACAATCCTCATATGCAAAAATGCCCCCCGGGGGCTGTGAGGAACGAGCGATGACATAATCATTGTTTGATTAGTTATTTATAAAGAACTGGCTTGTAATGTCATAACCGCAATCCTGCAGGCATGTCATTGCATTACTCTGTTTCAGCTTGCATTTGATCTTGCAGAAAAAGTTGAATATTTTGCAACAGATCAAGTGTTTTGGTTCCTCCCAGGACTTTTTAAAATTGCATTATTAGCATCCCATAATCTTCCGGATTTCATACATTTTTCATAAGCATATTTTACAATCCGGATAGTATGATACACACGATCTGCACAATATAGTATATGTTCGTTTTAAAATCATACCTTTGATCTTCCGAAAACCATTAGAGAGCATTATGCCATATCACTAACAGCATCGATGCCGTTATTAATCGATCTTTGAGGGCTTGCTCCACGCGCTTCCTGATTTAAAATCTGTACATGAATTGAGTGACAAGTGGCGCACTCTTGAATGGATGATAAAACCCTGCATAAAATAGTAATCCATACAGGTAACTACCATAAACATATGTTCCTGGGTTCATGGTAGTCCTTTGGTGTGCTGAAACCAATTCAACCTTTCATCTACTGGTAATGGGACTCTTAGGGGCTATTTAAGATACACAGTAACATCATATTTCCAGGTCCTCCCACCACTGTCTGAGTGCATTGCACTAAGTACATCTTTAATTATACATCCTGCCGCCTGACAGTATTCACCTATTATCTCACCGTTTGGCTGGATAGTTGAAATGCCGGAAAATGTGTTTTACTTGGGTTGTCTTGCTGCCTCTAAACACAATTGTTCAACAGATCCACTCACACGAAGAAAAAGGCTTCTTTGCAATACGCTTTTTTGGATATTGGCTTTGTACAACCTCCCAGCTAAGAAGCAATTAGTGTGCCTCCATCTTGGGTTTCATGCAGCCCGGGTGTCAGGCAGAGACAGGAAATGTAAAAGCAGCTGCACTGCCAGATTGCAAAAGCAGATGGAATTTTAATGTGAGTGATAGGCAATGGGAAGCCTACATGAACGGAATGAAAGCGGAAGGAGGAAAAATGCAACATGCTTGTTTTGGGACGAACAGTTTTCGTGTGTGCGTGTTGTGAATATATATTCAAGTTCAGAATGCATTTCATCTAAGAATTGAGCGTTGTCTATTACTTTCCCCCCGTGGCCACTTCGACCAGCAGATTCAAGAATGGGCTCAGCATCTTGCAGAATGTGTGCACCTCTATCTCATCATTAATGGCTTGTCTCTGTGTGTTGTATCGGTTGTTCACTTTGTTGACTCGCCGCTTTTTCCGAACCACTCCTACACCTTCATCTCTGACTTATACTAATTCATCCTCTGTTCACATTGATGTTTTTTTATTCATCCATCTAGTCACCTCCATCCATCTTTTCATCGCCTTCTTTTTCTGTGACTTTCTGAATAATTCAGAGCCGCATAGCTTGCATATTTTGGATTGTGCTCTCACCTCTGCAGTTCTACAAACAGCCAATACTGCCAGATATGCACACATTCCTTCAACACACAAAAAACGTAGAATTTGTGAGACAACAGAAACTTAAAAACAAGGAGAAGAATCACTCTGAATGTGACGATAAGGTTATTGCTGTGAAATTAATGCAAGGATAATCTTGCACTTATCAATGGGACTTTTCAGCATTGTTCTTTTCTCTTGAATCCCAGCATTAATTTAGCTCCCATCTATCACCCATCATCCTAATGTCTTACTTTATTCAGTTTATCGTACCATTATATTGTCATGTTTGATTCAAAACGCCACTTGGAAGTGTCTTTACTGTACTGTTTGTGATTTCATGGACCAGTCTACTCTCATTTGTAACAGTCACCTGCAGGGAGTTATTTCTTGCTTGTGTTTGTTTTGTCTGCAGGTGTGCACAATTCCTCAAAAAGTTATGAACAGTTTGAACACAATTTTGTGCTTAGCTGGGCCACGGTGCTAGGAAGACAATTAGATTTCAAGGTGCACCACTTGACACATTGATCTTTACAAAGAATTGTTAGTAAGATGCATTTTACTACGAGGTAAACGCTTTCTCACAGACCCATACACGGACATGCAGTATATAAATAAACATTAGTAGAAGGAGCATTTTTAAAGTGATGTCTGAAACCTAGTAATAAATAAATATGCCAGATATTAGGATGGTGAACTACCATTTATCACAGGAGCTGTTTCAGATGCTCCTTCAACAAATATCCAATATTGAGAGAAAAGTATATATAGATTTATGGAATATTTTGTAATATCGTCTACAACCAATACAGTGTACCCATATTCTGAATGAGTTAATATGATTGATAGACTGCTCCCACATTCTTTAAATATATAAACTGATTAAAACCACAAAGGTTTATTAGAACTTTTATTCTTAACACATTGTAAGCAGACATGAACACAAAAAAAGATACAGCAAACAAAAAAAAATTATAGGATTGTTATGAACAGTATGTATCGTAATATCTGATGGTGAAAGATGTCAAATCTATTTGAACTGGGATGGCTTGCAACCCAGTGTAATGCCACCAGTGTTGTCACAGATTACTGTGAAAAAAAAAAAAAAAGTAATCTAATTACTGATTATGCCTAAAAAAGTAATCTAGTTTCTTTACTGATTACTTCATTATCAAAGTAACTAAGTTACTTTAAAAATAATGTATTAGTTACTTTTTACCATTATTTCTCCCCTCAACATAAGAATGTCAACAGAAAAATGTCATCGCATGTAACTGACTTTCCGATAATTGAATTTAAAGGGGAAGATCAGAATTTTTCACGTAAAGCTTAGTTTTCGAGTCAGCGAGGTTTAATTAGTCGATGGAGTTGATTTCAACCACCATTGACTCGCGCTAGCTTTGCCCATCCGGAGCTCTGAAACTAACAAATCACTGACACCATTGACTCGCGCTAGCTTTGCCCATCCGGAGCTCTGAAACTAACAAATCACTGACAAACTACATGGAATTTGTTGAAATCAACTCCACCGACTAAATAAACCCCGCCAACTCGGAGATTAAGCCTAATGTCAAAAGTTCTGAATTTGGGATTAGGGTTGACAGCATATCAGTGCCAATGTAAAACAATGCAAATCAACTGCACAATAATCAACAACACACAAATGAATTGCACAGTGCAATAAGCACAAAGGTGGGGGCGGGTAAGGATGAGCGCGCTCAACCCGGAAGTACGCCGTACACACACGCGGTCAAATTGGCCGCAAAACCTGACGGCAACTAAGCACTTTACAATCAGTAGGACTTACAACACATCCCAAAGAAGCTAAATGAACACATAACCTCACGGCATAAATGTGCAAGACGAATATGATGTAAACAAAGCTTGCTAACTTGTAGCGATGACTGCCCGTCCATGCAACGGCAAAGCTACGAAACGGCCGCGCATGTAGGGGTCTAATCTGTTACTCAAAGGAATAATACTCACCTTCATTCATGGATGTACACAAATCAACATTCTCTCGCACATCTCAGCACTCGGCTCGAATGTGCCTTGCCCACGCCTTTCTAAGTCCCACAACACTGAGGGCGTGTGACTCGAGATCAAACAGGAAGTAGCGGTGAATGGTTACCATGGAAACACGTACCAGGAACCTTTCTAGCATTCATTCATTTAAAATGCTCTTCGTACATGACTACAATATTCTTCATTCTACATACATTATAAAGCAATAATAAAATCATAACGCACAGACACTAAGATTAACTAACTTTAATCAGATTACTCATTTGGAAAAATGAACGCGTTAGATTATTCATTACTCAAAGAAAGTAATCAGATTGCTAAGTAACACGTTACTTAGCCATCACTGACGTGCATTCGACGTCTTTCACCATCAATGGCAGACAAAATAAAGTTAATTTATTTGAAATAAATATTAAAGCAATTACAACAATTGAAAGGTTGTTGATCTATTTCTTTAAATGTTTTAAGTAATAATTGGCCGAAGTTACTGTGTATTAATGTAAAAAGAGTAGGGCTGTCAAACGATTAAAATGTTTAATCGAGTTAATCACAGCTTAAAAATTAATTAATCGTAATTAATCGCAATTCAAACCATCTCTAAAGTATGCCATATTTTTCTGTAAATTATTGTTGGAATGGAAAGATAAGACACAAGACGGATATATGTATACATAAACATACTGTACATAAGTGCTGTATTTGTTTATTATAACAATAAATCCACAAATGGCATTATTAACATTCTTTCTTTTTAAGTGATCCACGGATAGTAAGACTTGTAGTTCATAAAAGATAAATGTTATAGTTACAAGTTATAGTAATTTTATATTAAAACCCCTCTTCATATTTTCGTTTCAATAAAATTTATATAATTTTCAATCAAAAGTAGAGTTAATATAATAATAAGAAGAATAAAAATAACAATAATAAGAATTGAGTGACCAAACTCTGAGTAATGCCAGTTCACTTTGCATTGTTTAGCTGTGTGAGAATAGGGCCACATTACTACAGACTGAAGTGCTTTTCTTTTTGTGAACATTATTTTTTTTGAGAGATAGCAATATTATTTTTGTTGTGCTTTCACTAAATGATACTTCTGTTTGTTGTGAAGGAGTTGCAGAAGCTTATGCCAATAAACGGCGCAGCCCAAAGAACGCCTGTGTCCACTCGCCTTTATAACAGATATACTGTATCTCTGTGCATATCTTACCCAAAATACAACAAGAGACACATAATTGCCACTAAAAGAAAGCAAACTTACCGAAATATGTGTGGAGCACAAAGCAACAGCATAAACGTCTCACAACTACTAATTCTCCCACTATTAGAAGGAATATCATTAGTGTGGAACGGCGCTGCGCTGCCCCCAAGCGGCCGGTGGCATTCTCTTCACTCTTAATGTCCATAAACGGCGTCATTGAAATCTGTTTGAGGCAATGCGAGAGCGGCTCATTCAGTGCATGCGTTAATTGCGTCAAATATTTTAACGTGATTAATTTAAAAAATTAATTAACGCCCGTTAACGCGATAATTTTGACAGCCCTAAAAAAGAGTTAATTTTTTAGAGCAGATCGGTTCGTTTATCATTGTTAGTGGTAGTGAATGAGCTAATTCGAGGTCGATGGTGACTGTGCACCCCCTGCAAACTTCAAAGTTTATGCCTTGGGCTCCTAGCCAACGATGATCCACAGTGAATTGTTATTCTTGTTAAAATGACGTCTTATCGGTTGATGCCCCTTTAACACCCATTTGAAAAAAAGATGCTAATAGACATCTACAGAATCATGACGGACGGGTTAAAATATCATGAGATTCATATTATTGCTCCGTTGCTGCCATCTGTACCAGTTGACTTGTGGAACTTTTCTAAATGTGGCAAAAGGATGTGATTGATTTAAATCGGACATCTCCGTTGGGCCCGGAGGCTGTCTAAATGTTAATATATGACTGTCTGACATTCTGCTGCTGCGGTCACTGGACTCCAAGCCTTTTTTGGGGTGAAGTGTGGTGGGGGGTCTGTGAGCACAATTTCAATTATACCCGAAGGCAAACCACAAGATTTCAGTTTTATAGAAACATTAGCTTCGGCTTAAACCAACATTTTGCAAAGTGGATTCCAGTGAGAACGAATGATCTGAAAAAGGGAGGCAGGATGGAGAGGACAAGCAAAGGGGGCAGACAAGCATAACTGCCTGGTTTAAGGGCTTTTGTAGGGCTAAATGATAAATAGTTGCTCCAGGCCACTGGACCAGACACCTCTGCACATCTGCGTGTGTTGCCTGACACCGCTCAAAGCTTCTGCAAAGAGCCAACAGTGCGCATCTGTTTGCTTGTAGCATTTACTTTTCTCTGCATAACCACATTCCTTCTTTTTCCTCTTTTTCGAGTACACTCAGTGCAATGACTTTGCTGTCTCTCAACCGTCCATTAGCCGTACAGATAATCCTCACGTGCATCTATGGAGTGCTATAGCCTATCCCAGGTGGCTATGGACAGCAGTTTAACCCTGAACTAGATGCCAACAAATTACAAGGCACATTGACAAACAATCTTTCACATTCACACCTATAGAAAATGTTATGTTCAACCAACCTACAATGCAATGGAGACAGAGGCACAATGGTTGAGTGGATTGTCCTTTGGTTGAAGAGTAAGGGTTTCCACTCCGTCCCCCACCTGTGCAGATTGTCATTGTGTCCTTGGAAGACACCTCACCCAACTTACCTGTGTGAAAGCAGTACAAGTAAATTTGGTAATGGTCAGGGGGGCAGATGGCTCAAATTGGCTGCCTCGCTTCTGTCAGTCTGCCCCAGGGCAGCTGGAGCTACAATAGTATCTTATCAACACCAAGCAGGAAAGAATGAATAAGTCAATGTAAAGCGTCTTCGAGTTTGCAGAAAAGTGCTATATACAGTGATCCTGACAGATGACAAATCCCGTGGTCTCACTCTTCCTCCTGCTGCTCTTTGTTGGTCAGGCAGTGCACAGGAGTTGCTTATTAAAGTTCACGATGATTGACAGACGTTAAGGTTTGATGTCGCCATAGATGCTTGGAAGCCAAAGCTGCATCAAGTAAAGCATGCGTCAATCATCGTTTAATTTGTCAAGCAATTGCTGTGGCAACTCATTGCGGGTAAGTGAGCAGCTTGAGCGGATTTGAGTGGACTCACTCAATTAAGCATTTAATAGAGACACGCATTTTTGTAGTTCATTCTTGTTTAAAAAGTGCTTGAAGTGCTTAAAAACACATATTAAAATATATACAGTGCCTTGCAAAAGTATTCGGCCCCCTTGAATCTTGCAACCTTTCGCCACATTTCAGGCTTCAAACATAGAGATATGAAATTTAGTTTTTTTGTCAAGAATCAACAACAAGTGGGACACAATCGTGAAGTGGAACAACATTGATTGGATAATTTAAACTTTTTTAACAAATAAAAAACTGAAAAGTGGGGCGTGCAATATTATTCGGCCCCTTTACTTTCAGTGCAGCAAACTCACTCCAGAAGTTCAGTGAGGATCTCTGAATGATCCAATGTTGTCCTAAATGACCGATGATGATAAATAGAATCCACCTGTGTGTAATCAAGTCTCCGTATAAATGCACCTGCTCTGTGATAGTCTCAGGGTTCTGTTTAAAGTGCAGAGAGCATTATGAAAACCAAGGAACACACCAGGCAGGTCCGAGATACTGTTGTGGAGAAGTTTAAAGCCGGATTTGGATACAAAAAGATTTCCCAAGCTTTAAACATCTCAAGGAGCACTGTGCAAGCCATCATATTGAAATGGAAGGAGCATCAGACCACTGCAAATCTACCAAGACCCCACCGTCCTTCCAAACTTTCTTCTCAAACAAGGAGAAAACTGATCAGAGATGCAGCCAAGAGGCCCATGATCACTCTGGATGAACTGCAGAGATCTACAGCTGAGGTGGGAGAGTCTGTCCATAGGACAACAATCAGTCGTACACTGCACAAATCTGGCCTTTATGGAAGAGTGGCAAGAAGAAAGCCATTTCTCAAAGATATCCATAAAAAGTCTCGTTTAAAGTTTGCCACAAGCCACCTGGGAGACACACCAAACATGTGGAAGAAGGTGCTCTGGTCAGATGAAACCAAAATTGAACTTTTTGGCCACAATGCAAATCGATATGTTTGGCGTAAAAGCAACACAGCTCATCACCCTGAACACACCATCCCCACTGTCAAACATGGTGGTGGCAGTATCATGGTTTGGGCCTGCTTTTCTTCAGCAGGGACAGGGAAGATGGTTAAAATTGACGGGAAGATGGATGCAGCCAAATACAGGAACATTCTGGAAGAAAACCTGTTGGTATCTGCACAAGACCTGAGACTGGGACGGAGATTTATCTTCCAACAGGACAATGATCCAAAACATAAAGCCAAATCTACAATGGAATGGTTCAAAAATAAACGTATCCAGGTGTTAGAATGGCCAAGTCAAAGTCCAGACCTGAATCCAATCGAGAATCTGTGGAAAGAGCTGAAGACTGCTGTTCACAAACACTCTCCATCCAACCTCACTGAGCTCGAGCTGTTTTGCAAGGAAGAATGGGCAAGAATGTCAGTCTCTCGATGTGCAAAACTGATAGAAACATACCCCAAGCGACTTGCAGCTGTAATTGGAGCAAAAGGTGGCGCTACAAAGTATTAACGCAAGGGGGCCGAATAATATTGCACGCCCCACTTTTCAGTTTTTTATTTGTTAAAAAAGTTTAAATTATCCAATAAATTTTGTTCCACTTCACGATTGTGTCCCACTTGTTGTTGATTCTTGACAAAAAATTAAGATTTTATATCTTTAGGTTTGAAGCCTGAAATGTGGCGAAAGGTTGCAAGGTTCAAGGGGGCCGAATACTTTTGCAAGGCACTGTATATCTACATAAAAAAATTTTTTTAAACTATACTTTTGGGGAAAAAAAGTGAAAAAACATGTCTTATATGTATCTTTTCCCAATGCTAAATCTGAATAAATACAGTATATTGAACACACACATACGTATGTGTATATATACAGTTGTGGTCAAAAGTTTACAAACACTTGTGAAGAACATAATGTCATGGCTCTCTTGAGTTTCCAGTTATTCCTACAACTCTGATTTTTCTCCGATAGAGTGATTGGAACAGATACTTCTTTGTGACAAAAAACATTCATGAAGTTTGGTTCTTTTATGACTTTATTATGGGTTAACAGAAAAAGTGATCAAATCTGCTGGGTCAAAAATATACGTACATGGATCTGAAAAAGCGAATCGTTGACTTGAACAAGTCAGGAAAGTCACTTGGAGCCATTTCAAAGCAGCTGCAGGTCCCAAGAGCAACAGTGCAAACAATTGTTTGTAAGTATAAAGTGCATGGCACTGTTTTGTCACTGCCACGATCAGGAAGAAAACGCAAGCTATCACCTGCTGCTGAGAGAAAATTGGTCAGGAGGGAGAAGATTCAACCGAGAATCACCAAAAAGCAGATCTGCCAAGAATTAGAAGCTGCTGGAACACAGGTGTCAGTGTCCACAGTCAAGCGTGTTTTGCATCTCCATGGACTGAGAGGCTGCCGTGCAAGAAGGAAGCCCTTGCTCCAAAAGCGGCACCTTAAGGCTCGACTGAAGTTTGCTGCTGATCACATGGACAAAGATAAGACCTTCTGGAGGAAAGTTCTGTGGTCAGACGAAACAAAAATCGAGCTGTTTGGACACAATGCCCATCAATATGTTTGGAGGAGAAAAGGTGAGGCCTTTAACCCCAAGTACACCATGCCTACCGTCAAGCACGGTGGTAGTAGTATGTGGGGCTGTTTTTCTGCCAATGGAAGTGGTGCTTTACAGACAGTAAATGGGATAATAAGGAAGGAGGATTACCTTCAAATTCTTCAAGATAACCTAAAGTCATCAGCCCGAAGATTGGGTCTTTGGCGCAGTTGGGTGTTGCAACAGGACAATGACCCCAAACACACATCAAAAGTGGTAATGGAATGGCTAAATCAGGCTAGAATTAAAGTGCCTGTGACACGAAAAAGCATGTTTATTTCATCATACACGCGGTATTTTATGCCCCTGAATGATATGGGCCGCTTGGATGTGTGTGGTAGCGATCGCTATTTTTATTTAGTTTTTTTAATCCCGCGCCATGAAAATGAGTGACTTCCGGCTTCGGTCTTGCATTGAGGAGGAGGGCGCAGTGACGTGTAAGGTAGAAGACGTCCTCATCACGCTACAGTGTACTGTTGTGTATGAGGACGAAGGATTCAGCTGATTTTGCGGATTAATACTTTTATTTTTCGCGTCACGCCAGCCAAACGGCTGCAGAAAAATCATTCTGTATGAGGGAGAGGCGTATGCGCCTTTTTGGAGTTTCAAAAGGTTCCCATTCACCGTGGATATTTACTGTGGGACCATTGGACTTACGAGGAAGTGAGTAAACATCTTGTTTTGTATTATGTCAAATACGAATACAGCGATTACAAAGTAAACACTACAAACTTCCTTTAAATGAAGGACTGCTTACGTTTGATCATTGATAGGCATGTAAAAAGCTCTCCTAATGCTTATTAGCAGCAGCACGTTAGCTGCACAACAAATCCAGCCACCCTCCTCCGGGGAACTAACTGTAAATTGCTCTCCGCCGGGCGGTTTGCCGATCCATTAAGACAATCGACAACCGGGTCGTCATGTCAAATATTCCAGGATAGTTATGTGTGATTTTCCACTTCGAAGACTTTGAAACATCACTCGGTTCGGGTTAGCATGTCGGCTAGCTGTCACAGCTTCTGGTTTGTTTACATTCTCCGAAGCCGGGGAAGGGAAATGACATATGTCCGATTTAAGTGTCATAAAATATCGTTCGGGAGGTGCGACAGTAAAGGTGAAGTCGACATTTTTGACCATTATGGAGTATTTTTGCCATGTCGTCCTGAATAAATGCATTTTTATTATTTCATATTCCATTCAGCACAAGACTGTTATTTGTCATGAACATGCCATTTATTTACCAATTGGGGAAAATACTTGGATAAAAAGAATATCCTGTAAAAATATTGAAGTAAAGAGACAGAAACAATAACATTTTGCCGCTCTCTTCGTCGCGTTTTCCTCGTTGCAGGCATGAAAATCTCTCACCTTTCGGCGAAATTCGCCGTTTTGAAGTCAAAAAGGATGACCTACGTGAATCGTGTAGATCCGAGGAGAAAAATTTTAAGGGGGGGGGGGGGGGTGTCGTTTGTAGGCATGTGCCAGTTACCTTCACGGATTACCATGCTATGAAAACGTCGCGGTTACAAAACCACTAAAATTTTCCGTCATACAGTAGTAAGTATTCGTTATTTTTCATGTGTCGAAAATGCAGCCAGAATTAGCTTGGCGCGGCAGCGCTTACCCCTTCCCCTGTTTGATGCAGCGTGTGTCAGTGACGCTATTCCAGCAAACCCAAAAACAAGCACTCCAAACGCAACGCGTAAATTCTTCAATTTACTGATCTCTCAAATCGTGGTAACTGAAATATACCAAATGAATACATTTAAAACGTTGTACACTCGTATTTTTCCACATGTGAGTAGCTTCAACAGTTTAGCTTCATGAAAAAGTTCGTCAAAAACAAAACACACATTTTCCTTTCAAATTCAATACACAAAGTTACTAAAAACTTACAAAGACGAATGATAGGCAAGGCTTAGCTAGGACAGCAACTTCATTGAGGTTAATAACAGCCGCTGAGAGAGAAACAAGTTTGTATGCGGGAAGGAAAAAAAAAAAGAGCTTCAAAGATCGCTAATTGCGACAGATGATCTTGTACTAAGCACAAATTCACATTCGCTGGAGGAGGTAAAGTATCACTCCCAATTGTTTTTAGATGAATGCATTTGCCAACATATTGAATTTAGTGAGTAATGGTTTTCGTTTTCATATTTTGTGGTATGACAAAGTTACTGCCGTTCGTTGCAGCTTGCGTTGAACACTGCCGGAGCGTCCGGTGAAAAAATAGCTCCCGTTAAGGTAGCGTCAAGCTTGTGTATTTAACGGTAATATAAAAGCAGTGTTGTCAATAACGCGGCATCGTAATGCGTAACTAATCTGATTACTTTCTTTCAGTAAAGAACAATCTAACGCGTTCATTTGTCTAAATCAGTAATCTGAGTAAAATTACTTTCCTTGATGCCTGTGCGTTACTATTTTGTTATTGCCCCATAATGTGTGTAGAATGAAGAATACTGTAGTCATGGGAGTGACATCACATGTCACACTTTTTAATCGGGGATGGAACAAAAAGGGTCACGTGTATTACCATGATGCGTGAGCGCTGGGAGTTTGCGGCCAAAACAACATAGCCTTGCTACCTCGCCAGGATGCAATGAAATAGGCAGGAGATATACTACAAACGGCTGCATTTGCACACTGGAAACACAGCCATTACTTCACATTTTTGTCCAGTAAAGATAACAAAAATATCTCCGTGCGCTGCAAACTTTGCACTGGCTCAAAAAGTCTGTCCACCGCTATAAGCATCCAATTCAAGCACCACTTGGAATTACAGCACAACAGGTAACAGGACAGCCAGGACTTTTTGATACTGCTCGTGCTCAATCCTCGGTTCAAGCTCAGTTGTTGTTGAGGGTTTTGAAAGCTTAGGTTTAAAGAAATTCTAAATATCCATCTTGCCTCCTCAGCTGTAGTTTTGGCTAAGCAATGCAAACGGCTGTCTCTAAGGTTCTATAGTCACATGATCTGTTCGAAAAATAATTTGGACCCATTATGAAATACTTTGAAGGATTCCTGTTCATTTTATTCATTTATGTTGTTTGTTTTATTGCTCTAAAACTTTTATAGACAACATTTTAAGGGCCATATTCAATGGTCTTTATTTTAAAGGGGAAGTTCAGAATTTTTTACATTAGGCTTAATCTTTGAGTTAGCCGGGGTTTAATTAGTCGTTGGAAATGATTTGAACACATTCTGTGCAGTTTGACAGTTATTTGTTAGTTTCAGGGCTCCGGAGTGGCTAAGCTAGCGCGAGTCAATCGTGGTTGAAATCAACTCCTTCAACTAATTAAACCCCCGTTAACTCGAATATTAAGCCTTATGTGAAAAATTAAAATGGTCAAATTCGCCACATGTAGGACGTTTTGCCGACGGCGGACATTTTGGCAGAACGCCGGAACATATTTCCTCCACACCTTTCTCACCTTTTTAACCCCTGACCCATTTTCATGCCTGTCGTTGTGAATAGTCCCCCCTCGACGGGCTGACTGGTCCTTCTCAAGCCATTTATTTAGCTATTGGGGAAAAATACTTGGATAAAAAGAATATCCTGTAAAAATATTGGAGTAGAGAGACTGAAACAATGACATTTTGCGTCTCTCTTCGTCGCGTTTTCCTCGTTCTGAATAATTCCCCCTCAATGGGCTGAATAGTAAAACCGATGAGCACAGTCTACCGCTGACGTCATCCACCTGTTGGGGACGCTAAAGCCCTATAATGGTAGGCGTGGCTAACCGGCAGATTAAAAGACTAATTTCTCGTCATCTGTGCTTTTCAAAATTGTTGTATATAGTCGAATCGTCTCAAAATATGATTCTAATTCACATAATAATGCCATTTAAGACTTTTTTTCTCGTGTCATATGCTCTTTAAGGTTTTCGAATGGCCTTCCCAAAGTCCTGACTTAAACCCCATTGAGAACTTGTGGACAATGCTGAAGAAACAAGTCCATGTCAGAAAGCCATCAAATTTAACTGAACTGCACCAATTCTGTCAAGAGGAGTGGTCAAAGATTCAACCAGAAGCTTGCCAGAAGCTTGTGGATGGCTACCAAAAGCGCCTAATTGAAGTGAAAACGGCCAAGGGACATATTACCAAATATTAGCGCTGCTGTATGTATATTTTTGACCCAGCAGATTTGATCACTTTTTTCTGTTCACCCATAATAAAGTCATAAAAGAACCAAACTTCAAGAATATTTTTTTGTGACAAAGAAGTATCTGTTCCAATCACTCTATCAGAGAAAAATCAGAGTTGTAGAAATAACTGGAAACTCAAGAGAGCCACGACATTATGTTCTTCACAAGTGTATGTAAACTTTTGACCACAACTGTATGTGTGTGTATATATATACACACAGTGGTACCGCTACATACGAAATTAATTCGTTTAAGGACCTTATTTGTGAGTCGAAATAGTTGTATGTCAAGCAAGATTTTCCCATAAGAATACATTATAATTCCATTAATTAGTTCCACAGCCCAAAAACTTACATTGCTGGTACTATTACAAATGGCAATTACACATAGCAAAACAGATAAATCATAAATAAAAATCAGAATATTAATACAGTATAATAATAATAATTAATAATTCCTATACAATAATGTAATGAATGTAAAGAATGTTCTAATCTGGCGGATGTTTTTTTGCGTGCTGTACCTGAACGCACCGCGTGGCTGACGTGGCAGTGAGATCAAGACTGCGTAGAGACGTTACTTTCTATTTTATGTTTTGTTGGGGACTTGGTCTCAACTGCGGCGTACAGTAGGCATGTTGTGTTGCACAGGTTCTGAAATAAATGATTAAAAACCTGACGAAACTGGCGATTTCTTTGGCAATGTTACCACAATAATAATAATTGTCAGTTTATAAAGACTGGCGAAAAAAAGATCAGAGGAGGATTGTTGAGATCATTCTACGGCAGTATTGTTGAGGCAGTTCACGGACACGCGCACCACGCTCGTACTTTTTTTTTTATCATTTCCATCTTCATTTCAATGGTAAGCATCACCAGGGTAGGCAGGGTGTGAGTTATAACTCAAACTTTTTGGGAAGCAGTGGAATAGACATAATTAAATAAATAACAGATGGTGTACTGTCAACGAGAGAGAGAGAAACTATTGAACTGAAAATGTACCTTGGTTGAAATCAAATATGAAGACTGAAAAAATTGTTAAAAGTAAAATGAATAAAGTGAATCCTGGAGTACAATTTCAAATGCAAGTTTAAGGGGGACAGATATAGAGGCAGAATAGACATGGGAACATGGTGAAATACCACCTCAGAAATAGTTGTATAATATTGTATGGAAAACAGCTTCTGAATTTCCACATATTTTTGCAATGTTTGTTTTCACTTGCTAATAGCCACTGGACTACATTCAGTAGATATGGTCATGTTTCTCAACAAGAATCAGTAGGCTGAAGATTTATTTTGAGCACTGCCATCGCACTGATTTGCCCGCGGCTCAGATTGTGCAGAATTTCAATATTTTTTTCCTTGTGCGGGCTCTGTGGATTCCTTCTTCCCTTTCTAAACTCTGAGTGAGAAGGATTGACTGTCTTTATGCTTGAGATTTGAGATTGACTGGTGATCACTCTAGTGTGTACAGCAACTCTCGTCTCTAGCTCCCCACAGCAATGCAAGGCAAAAGCAGTATGGAACATGGTGTGCTGAATGGTTTTCCTTGCCTGCATTCGCATTAATGCAAACTTTCTGCACAAAATCATAACGGCAAAGAAAGTACATTTACTGTAATTGTCTTCTTTAAGGAATTTTGTGTTAGTTTGACATATTTCCCCTTTGGTTTGTGTATGTGCATTTAAAAGCACTTTGGAACAGCTACACCTGTTGTGAAAACTGTAAATAAATGTTTCTTGCCTTTGAACTCAGGTGAACAGCATTCTTTATACTTAATGAACCGAATTAATATTTGTTAATTGAATTGTGTAACTATATCAGTGCATTGACCAAACCTAGTGAGACTGGTTGCTATTAAATGCTATCAAGAACTTAACAGCATTACACTGTAAAAATATGGTATCTTTAAGTAGACAAATTAGTAATTTCTCTTAAGTAACTGTGAGAACTCCGTTTTCATCTCTATTGTGAACTTGATTAAGTGGTTTGAATTAAATTACATAATCAGGTTTGTGGGCCATACTTAAATGTCTTCATAAACTGTGTTTGAAACGACTGTGTGAAATTAGCCTTAGCCCTACTCCCAATGCCCAAAAGCACACACCAGTCTATATAAGGTCTTAGGAATGACAGTGGATGTCAAAGCACAAACCAAGCATGAAGACAAACGAATTGTCTGTTGTCCTCCTTGACAGAATTGTCCTGAGGCTCAAAGACAGGAAAGTTTAAAAAAAAGAAAAAAAAAAACTTCACGGGTTTGAAGGTTCCAATCAGTACAATGGTTTCCATCATCCGTAAGTGGAAGAAGTTTAGAACCAAAAGTACTCTTCTGTGAGCTGGCCAGCCATCTAAGCTGAGTGACTGTGGGAGGAGGGCCTTAGTCAGGGAGGTGTCCAATAACCCAATGGTCCTCTGTTAGAGCTCCAGTGTTTTTCAGTGGAGAGATTAGGCAAGGCAAGGCGAGGCAAATTTATTTATATAGCACAATTCAACACAAGGCAATTCAAAGTGCTTTACATCACATGGAGATCATAAAAATCACATTTAAATCAACACAACGTAAAAACCAAGACAAAAGGATCGCTTTTAATCACAGAATAAAAATAAATAAATAAAAATGAAACAAAAATAAAAATAAAACAAAAACTACTACTACTAATAATAATTGAAATCAGCAATGGAGATAAGCACAAGAGGAATAGAAAGCAGGTAGATTGAAATATATAGACAGTTATGGATATGCAGTGCTAAACAAAAGCGTTTTTAGCCCCGATTTAAAAGAGCTAACAGTTTGAGCATACTTCAGACGTTCGGATTAGAACCTTCCAGAAGGACAACCAATGCTGCAACAATCTACCAATTAGGCCTGTTTGGTAGAGTGGCAAGATGGAACCCACTGTTTAGTAAAAGGCCCATGGTAGACTGCCTGAAGAACTCTCATACCACGGGAAACAAAATTCTCTGGTCTGATGAGACAAAAAAGTAACTCTTTTGAGTGAAGTTGAGGCGTTACCTTTCGAGAAAACCATCCCTACAGTGAAGCGTTATGGTGGCAGCATCACGCTGTGGGAATGTTTTTTAGCAGCAGGGACTGGAAGACTAGTCAGGATAGAGCAGGGGTGGGCAAACCGGTCCTCAAGGGCCGTAGTGGGTCCTGGTCTTTGTTCCAACTAATCTAGCACAGACAGTTTAACCAATGAGTTTTCTGTTGAAACAAGAAGCCCCTGACTGTGATCAACTGATTGCGCTTGCAAGACACCACATTGGTAAAAAGGTTTTTGCTCTTGATGGGCAGGAACGGAAACCCGCATCCATGCGTCCCTCCGAGGAATATTTGCCCACCGCTGGTATAGAGGGAAAGATGAATGCAGTTATGTACAGAGACGTCCTGGTTGGAAAATTATTGGCTTTTGTGGATAGAAATTTGAGTTTTAAAAAAAAGACTGCTCCATTTTGTAATAGTATCATTAAAAAAAAAAAAAAATTGAAAATGGATGCGCAGTAACTCAGTTGTCTGCGCACTCCGCTGCCACCATGGTGTCTCGGTCACGATTCTTGCTTGGAGCAACTTATTATATATTTACTTAAACTGAAGTTCAGTTTATCTAAAATGTTGATTTCAAAGTACAGTCCTTAACCTTGTGGGGTGGCGTGGCTCAGTGGTAGAGTAGTTGTCCCCCACCCCAGAGGTTGTAGGTTCGATTCTTTGCCCTGATGAACTCGTCTAAGTCTCCTTGAGCAAGATACTGAAACCCACGTTCCTCCTGGTGCTGTGTCACCAGTAGGTGGATGGCGAGATAGTGAAAAGCGCTATAAGTATAACACCATTTAAAACACTATAACTTAATCCAGTTTGTTTAAAATGTTGAGTTTTAACTTTTTTTTTTTTTTTTTTTTTTTTTTAGGTTTTCCACCAAAACTTTGTGTGAAATTGGTTGACTTGTACGTTTAAAGTGCCTGTGATAGCATGAAAAAAAATCTTAAATAGCATTATAATGTAAATTCAGCCCATTGAGGGAGGAGATTCAGAACGAGGAAAATACGACATAGAGCAGCAATATGTCATGATTGTTTCAATCTCTCTACTCCAGTATTTTTACAGGATATCCTTTTTATCCAAGTATTTTTCCCCAATTGCTAAATAAATTGTATGGTCATGACAAATAACTGTCATATGCTAAATGGAATATGAAATATTAGAAATGCATTTATTCAGTACAACAGGGCAAAATTACTGCATGGTAGTCAAAACTGCCGAATTCCTCTTCCAAACAGTATTTTATGCCATTTGAGTTTGTCTGGCTTTTGTCATTTCCCTGCCCTGGCTTCGGAGACGGAGGAAAGAACGTAAACAAAACAGGAGGTGTGACAGCTAGCTAACATGCTAACCTGAACCGAGCAGCTTTTCCAAGTCTTATTCTTGCCTTTCGAAAACTAAAAATCGCACAAAACTACCCCGGCTCATGTCACACACGGCAGCCGGGTTGATTGTGTTAACCGATTAGCCAGCCCCCGGCGGTGAGCAAGTTATGGCTCATTGTTCTGGTGCGGCCGCGGTGGGCTGGTTGTGCTCGTCACCGGGAATGAACGCCGAAAATAGCCCCTTCTCGGTGGACAAACCGGCCGACGTCGGCGTGGGCGGCTGCTCGTGGCCAAGCCGAGGAAAGCTCATTCTCGGCGGCCACGCGAATAGGACCGATGGGATGAAAGTGACCATGGTGTGTGACAAGCCGGCGGTCATTGGCCGATTGGTCTTCTCGGTGGACAAGGAGCATTGTCACCCACAAAATGCAATCCACCTCCTTATTTAAACGTGTGCCATAATCCCAGTATTTGACATAATATAAAACACGTAGCTTAGTCACCTCACAATGGTCTCACAGTTGTCGGACTTGTTTTGGCCATTGTCCGCGGTGAACGGGATCGTTTTGAAACCCAAAAAGGCACACGCCTCTCCCTGGTGCAGCAACAAAAGTCTGCAGCACATTGGGCTGGCATGATGCGAAAAATAAACGAAATAATCCGCAAAATCAGATGAATCTGCAGTCATTCTGCATACTGAAGTATTGGCTGTATACTGAAGATAATTATCCCGCTGGCGTCACATTCGCATTCTTCGTCAATCCAGAAAGTCACTCATTTTCATGGCGTGGGATTAAAAAAATTGAATAAACATATCGATCTCTTCCACACACATCCAAGCGGTCCATTTCATTCCAGAGCATAAAATAACACGTGAAATATGAAATAAACATGCTTTTTGCTGTCATAGGTACTTTTAACTTCTGACAACTGTTTTGTGCCAACTCAATATAATTAATATTTTTATTTCATTTTATGAAAATCACATAATGCTGCTCTTCAGAAGATGGCCAATACAATTTTACTAATTGTTGTACCACTCTGATTCTCAACTAAGAGGAAAGATTATTGGTTTATACAGAGGAAATTTTAGATCTCAAGTCCAAGACCAGTGTTATTACAATTTGATTAATTCATTTTCAATCTGACTATTACTGAAAGCAAATTTGTGTGGGAACAACCTTGAAAACAATTCATTTTTAGAATTGAGTCATTCCCAAGATGAACACCTTTATATGTTTGGTCCCCAAAGACCTAAGTGTTTAGATAAAAATGCTGAGCAGTGTTGGCCTAAACACCTGTCTGCACGCAATGATTTATGTTTGTCAGGTTTGGCAGCAAAGACCAGCGCTTTGTTTGTTCTGAGTAAAGTCAGCATCAAGGTCGCCTCATTACCATTTCAAACATTCAGTGTGTGTGTTCACTGTGTAAGGGTGTTCCTGCACACCTCTGATCGCATTTGATTGTATGAGTGATGTCTTCCTTTCCATGTCCATCCCTCGTAACGTTCTCTCTCACTCCCCTCCATCTTTCTTCTTTCACAGGCTGACATTCGTTCCAGAGAGTACCTCCGTGCTCACTTTCCTGTGACAGAGACAGGAAGCACTGAATGAGGTGAGAGATTGAACGTACATACTTTTTACATTTTGATATATTGTACACACTCGCACAATCTTACACAATTTTAAGGGGATCATTTGTCAAAAGAATTTGCAGCAAAGTAATCATTAGTACAATTCAAAACACCTCAGTCAGTTGTTGGTTAACTTAATCATTCTAATCAAAGTTACCGCTTCATTTTAACCCTGGTAATATTAAGAAGGGTAATCATTTTGATAAATCTAGTGTTTGTTCATACATTTTCCAGATATGTTTAAATTCCTTATTAGTGTGCAGTTAGCGACCTCGGTGAAGTCAGACTCAAGTTTGAAGCCAGTGAAATTAAAGTCATATATCACAAACACAGAGTTGCTTACATTACCAAGGCCATGAGCCCAACAGGGAATTGTGTTTTCAACAGCTCTATCAACATGGGTGTGTGTGGTTACGTACAGTATGTTTGGCATTTTTCACTGCAGCACAATAGTCATTTTCACCTACAGTATGTAGGTTGCAGTCAAACTGGCTTGTTTCCTGACAGAACATCTTGCTCGTGACTCTATACAGTTTGTGCGCAAAGAGGGCTAGATAAGAAACAAAACGTCAACATACAGTGGGGCAAATAAGTATTTAGTCAACCACTAATTGTGCAAGTTTTCCCACTTGAAAATTTTAGAGAGGCCTGTAATTGTCAACATGGGTAAACCACAACCATGAGAGACAGAATGTGAAAAAAAAACCTGAAAATCAACATTGTTTGATTTTTTAAAGAATTTATTTCCAAATTAGAGTGGAAAATAAGTATTTGGTCTGAAGATTTCTGGCTGTCAAAGAGGTCTAACTTCTTCTAACGAGGTCTAACGAGGCTCCACTCGTAAACTGTATTAATGCTACCTGTTTTAACTCATTATCGGTATAAAAGACACCTGTCCACAATCTCAGTCAGTCACACTCCAAACTCCACAATGGCCAAGACCAAAGAGCTGTCGAATGACACCAGAGACAAAATTGTAGACCTGCACCAGGCTGGGAAGACTGAATCTGCAATAGGTAAAACGCTTGGTGTAAAGAAATCAACTGTGGAAGCAATTATTAGAAAATGGAAGACATACAAGACCACTGATAATCTCCCTCGATCTGGGGCTCCATGTAAGATCTCACCCCGTGGCGTCAAAATGATAACAAGAACGGTGAGCAAAAATCCCAGAACCACACGGGGGGACCTAGTGAATGACCTACAGAGAGCTGGGACCACAGTAACAAAGGCTACTATCAGTAACACAATGCGCCGCCAGGGACTCAAATCCTGCACTGCCAGACGTGTCCCCCTGCGGAAGCCAGTATACGTCCAGGCCCGTCTGCGGTTCGCTAGAGAGCATTTGGATGATCCAGAAGAGGACTGGGAGAATGTGTTATGGTCAGATGAAACTAAAAACTTTTTGGTAGAAACACAGGTTCTCGTGTTTGGAGGGGAAAGAATACTGAATTGCAACCGAAGAACACCATACCTACTGTGAAGCATGGGGGTGGAAACATCATGCTTTAGTGCTGTTTTTCTGCAAAGAGACCAGGACAACTGATCTGTGTAAAGGAAAGAATGAATTGGGCCATGTATCAAGAGATTTTGAGTAAAAATTTCCTTCCATCAGCAAGGGCATTGAAGATGAGACGTGTCTGGGTCTGTCAGCATGACAATGATCCCAAACACACAGCCAGGGCAACAAAGGAGTGGCTTTGTAAGAAGCATTTCAAGGTCCTGGAGTGGCCTAGGCAGTCTCCCGATTTCAACCCCGTAGAAAATCTGTGGAGGGAGTTGAAAGTCCGTTTTGCCCAACCACAGCCCCAAAATATCACTGCTCTAGAGGAGATCTGCGTGGAGGAATGGGCCAAAATACCAACAACAGTGTGTGAAAAACTTGTGAAGAGTTACAGAAAACGTTTGGTCTCCGTTATTGCCGGCAAAGGGTACATAACAAAGTGTTGAGATGAACTTTTGGTATTGACCAAATACTTATTTTCCACCATGATTTACAAATAAGTTCTTTAAAAATCAAACAATGTGATTTTCCTGTTTTTTTTTCTTCCACATTCTGAGTCTCATGGTTGAGGTTTACCCATGTTGACAATTACAGGCCTCTCTAATATTTTCAAGCGGGAGAACTTGCACAATTAGTGGTTGACTAAAAACTTATTTGCCCCACTGTATACAGTGGTCCCTCTACATATGAAGTTCATTTGTTACAGGACAGGACCTTGTTTGTAAGTCGAAATGGTCGTATGTCGAGCAGGATTTTCCCATAAGAATGCATGATAATTCCATTAATTCGTTCCACAGCCCGAAAACCTACACTAAATCCTAAATAAATACTGCTGGTACTGTTGCAAATAGCAATTACACAGAGCAAAACAAATAAATTATAAATAAAAATCAGAATAATGATAGAATAATAGTAATACCTCTAATAATGTAACGAATCGGGTTGTGATGTGGCAGATGTGTTTTGCGTGGTGTACTTGAACGTGGCTGAATTGACGGAGCGAGAGAGGTGCATTAGTGTTTTTACTTTCACTTTTCATGTTCTGTTGTTGGCGTCAGTTGCGGTGGACAGTAGACGTGTTGTGTTGCACAAGTTCTGAAGTAAATGATTAAAAACCTGATGAAGCTGGCGATGTTACCACAATAATAATTGTCAACTTAACTTATAAACAATGGCGTACGTAGGTCGGAAGCGGACCATCGAGATCGTAGAAATTCTATGGCCATATTGTCGAACCAGTTCACGGACACCGACACGCACACCACTCGGGCTGCAGCTATCGATTATTTTAGTAGTAGATTAATCTATCAACTATTTAGTTCGAATAATCGAGTAATCGGATTAGGAACATATAATGCAATGCAGAATAAATTTTAGGAGATGTAAAACAAAGGCTTGCTGAAATTGCACATTCAAAAGAGCTTTAAATGCGAATACAAAATAAATTTCCTGAGTGTTTCTTCAACGTATACTGAATTGCACTTTCATTTAAAAATAAATTAAAATACCTGAGCTTAGCCTCAAACGGTATAAAAAAACAAACAAATGGAGATCTAAATACAACAAGAGAGCAATTGTCTAACTTGCATAGCAAAAGTCCGCTAGCTTAAATGGTATAACATACAATAAAAAAAAAAAAAAAATTTTCACATGCTCTTAACTCATTTGCTCCCAAAAACGTATGAATACATTCTATTTTTTGTTTCAGTGTCCCAAAAATGTATTTTTACGTCTTTTACGTTTTTTTTTTTTTCACAAGAGAAATTTCTAGGTTCTGATGCAAGTTCGCTACAATGCACAATGCTCAAAACCCATTTTAAAGCAATAAAACTGGCCACTAGAGGGCAGTAGCGCATTTGGTAAGAACTCATCTCGGACCATGAAAGGAAGTGAAGTGAAGAAAAATAGTCAGGAAATGGAAGTTGGGAGGGACCTTGTGAAGAAGGAAGCTTGAGAGAAATGTGGAGAACGATGGAAAACAAAAGGCAAACGACACGAAGAGTGTTTTGGAAAGAAAACGACACAATCGTCAAAGAAAGATTTTAAAAAAATCTTATCTTGAAGAGACAGACAGCAATGAGGGAAAAGTTTACCCCGTCTGCCAAGACAGCCGCAGCCATAACAGCGTCATGTTCCACACGCGTTCTGCGGAGCTCACGTCGCATTACTCCTGAGCCCAAGGTTGAAACCAACAATGAAGATGATGAAAAAAGTGAGACCAATCTTGATCCGGACTCATCACATTACTGGGAGCCACCTCATTCAACCGGGAGCAGCCGAGAGCCTTCCCCGGAATGTTCAACATTTCAATAGTTTAGTTATATGTAAATAAATTGTTACTTTGCAATCAAAAGCTCTATTTGTCTTGTTGTTTATGTTATTTTGTAGAAGGAAAACTTTATTCAGATGTTTGGGATGTCACAAAAGCAAAAAAAAAAAAGAAATAGCTGTGTTAAAGTTATGTTTGAAATGTGCTTTTACAAAAAGCTCAATTTCTCAGTTTTTTCATCAGAAGTTGGAAAATTGCTCAAACTAAACTATTTTCTCATGCTGATTTGTAAAGAATGGAAAAATATATGAATTAACTTTTTTTCCTGCTGAAAGGAGAGAGTCTAATCTTTCTTTTGGTGGGTTCCATGTTTATATTGATAGAGCAGATAGAATTGAGCAGAATTTTCTGTGGGCCTTGCAAAATCAGTCAAAATTCAGTAAAACGGATCGGAAAACGGGAGCGAAGGGCGTTGCTCTGGTGAAAATGGCTGGGAGTGAATGAGCTAACAAATCGTTCAAACATGTATTCCCACAAAAAACGGCTATACATACCTATAAAATATATTGTGAATGCATAAAAAAAAATTAACTCGAACAAAAACTTACCTCATGTTGGACTTAATCAGGAGCAGATGGATTCAGCCATGTTAAATAAGTTATGTCATATTCACTGTTGCCACTAGAGGGCAGTGTATCCATCCAAATCATTAAAACTAAATGCAAACACTATCAAAACAAACCATTACAACACCACTCTAATTAAACAAATACTTAAAGCAGCAAATTTGATTCAAAGCTTTTTTTCTAATTGAATTACTCGAGTTTAATTGATTAATCGTTGCAGAACTATACACCATGCCAGTGTTTTTCTATCATTTCCATCTTCATTTCAATGGTAAGCGTGCCCTTTTTCCTTTTTTTACCACCTGCACTAACATTCTTGGAACTCATGTTGATTTCTCTAACAAGAAAATCCGCCGTGCGTCCGTCTTGCGGGAAAACAGAGAAACAGTGGCGCGGTCATAAAGCGTCGTATTTTGAGCATGTCGTCGGATGTCGAAACAAATGGCGATTCAAATTTTACGTCGGATGTTGAAAAGGTCCTGTGTGGAATCGATCGTATGTCAAGGTACCACTGTACAACATGTTCATGCTGTTTCAAGATCATGATCATTTTCTGTAAATGTAAGGTGCCCACATGCTCGCCTCTGAAGGAAGGTTCCCTTTAAGTGATGACACATTGTTTAATGTTTTTTCCCCTTCCCAAAATAAAAGTGTCAGTGTAGCTGAAATTTAAGATCATTTGCTTTAAGATTCAAATGTGCAATGCTGCTAAATTTGAATTTTAAAGTGTGCAGGTGTGCATAGTATATGACTGTGTACATCAGTGCACCCTACTGGGAAACATAATGGGATGTCTGCACTCACCCGCTAAGAAGCTCCCTGACACGGTGAAGCCTCTGAGCGCGCTGTGCTCTTTGATCACTTGCTACAAAGAGGCTGAGACAGGGAGATGGGCTTTGTGCTGAGTCGACATGGCTTTAGTAGCTGGGTTCTATTGGTCTTAACCCAGCTTTACCCTCTCACTCTCTTATCAGGTGGTAGCCATGCTTGATCAAAAACATTGGCCCTTTGCTGCTACGGGTGAATAGCTCTAAATTTCAAACAATTTCGTAACAGCTAAACAGTCTTGGCGCGCATCCAAATTGATACATATCCGAATGTCAAGAATGTATAACTTTTTTCACATGAATATGTCGATTTGGAAAACTGTCAGCGGCCACTTCCAGTATGTTTCTGCTTAGTCCCCGAGACTAATTTTTAGGTGGGCCGCATGTACAGTATGGGCATTGATAGACAGAACATGGAAAATGCACAAAATCTAATCTGCCACAAAACTCGGATTGATCTTTATTGAAGAAATGTGGGCACTAAAGATTTTAGAAACATTCTGAACGATGGAACACAGCTAACTGTGAGCTGCATCACCAAAATTTCATAAAACTTAAAAAATACACATAAAAGTTGCACCTGGCTATAAGCCGCAGGGGTCCACGTTTTAAAAGAAGATATTTATTAACAAATTTACATCATCAGTTTTATCTTCTTCATTTATACAGTATGCAGGCGCCCGTCAGAGCAGCCATACGGTGTCCCTTTCTCACATTCAATATGATATGTTCCGATCCAGTCTGAACCCAAATCGGCACTATTGGTCTATTACAGGCTGACGGCTGCCCTCTACCAACTAATTCGTAACCTACAGGCAACTGCAACATTAAGTCCGCAATTAATGTATCAGTCTGATACAAAAAAAATCGGACTCAGAGGATCAATAGTCACTGGCCCATGCTATATAGCTACCAGGTTTTAGGACAATCATTAATGAGTGATGGAGGAGTAGGATTTCAAATTGACATTTCACAAAAAGAAGAAGGAGGACTATTATTAATTCCATGGCGCCTTGACAGGCCATCAGGCTGTATAAATCACAAAAAACAGCTAGCTACAATTATGGAGAATAAATAGTAAAATTCACTTTAAATTGATTTGTTGAAATCACCATAGTGCTTGATGAACTGGAGTAACATCTGTCGGAACTAGTACACCTGTCATAGAAAACTGTGGCTATCCTTTATTTTTAAATCTGTCTAACCAACTATGGCTAGCCTTAAATTGTTAATCTATAATGCCACCAAGAATCGGACCGAGCCTTCTTTGGCGATAAAATTTCCATAGTGCCTAACAAACGCGGCTAGCTAGTGCTACCATAGCAAACTGTGTCAATTCTTATTCTAAATATGTCACACCACCTATTGTTTGCCTTAAATTGTTCTTCTGTAGAGGCACCAATGAATGGACCTCTCTTCAATGATAAAAACCCCCAAAAAAGTCCGACTGGGCAGCTAGCTTTATCGGCACTAGGAATCAAGAGCAATGTCTTAGCAAACTGTGGTCCAGTCTTTTAATCGTCTTAAATAATTTTTCTGTGGTAGCGCCAAGGGTCTTCTCTTGACACAAAGTTGCTATGTACCTATAAATAACTCTACTTCTGCCAAACATAGCCTCTGGAATCCTATCCTAGCAACAAAGCTAATGGTGTGTTCGACAACACAATCTGAGCGTGGGCTGCTACATTCAGAGAAAAGCGATGATAGAACACTCGAGCTAGTAGTTAAAGATTCTGAACGTACCCAAAGAAGTGATGTCACTGTGACACTGCCATCCGCTAAGCAAAATGAATGGTATGTCTACTAGTACTAAGTTCTACAAAGAAGCATGGCATTTATTATCCTGTAACCATAAATAAGCTCTTTCGTTATTAAAGCCACACTGTTCAAAGGGAGAGGAAAAAATATCTTCATCTGGTCTGATACATAGTGTACAAAGCTGCTCATCATCCACAGCTTCCAAGGAAGGGTGTGAGATAATGTCATGGCTTGGATTTGCATGCTTTCTCTGCAGAAACATTGTGTTTACCAAGTCAAAGAAAGATGCAGCTGAACTGACTGAGACATTATTCATCATGGCGGAAGTTAATGAGCCAAACTACAATGCTAAAATAACAAAGGAGTTCATCAGCAAGAAGTTATACATGCAAAAGAGGTTACTGAAATGGTAAGCTCGCATCCAATCTCAAAAAAAAAATAAGGAGAAAGCAACGAAAGCTTAGAAAGGGAGAAAGGATGTATCGAAGTTGTTGATAAGCAAAGTTTTTGCCGGCTAAGTGTTTGCTACTTCATCATTATGCTTAGTCACTTTAAGGGCAGCTGAAGAGCTTTTCGGATATGCGTTTTACTCAGTTAAATTGGCCTGAATGCATAATTCGCTGTTTCAAAACTCACATTACCAATTTTTTTTTGTAATTTACCGCATAGTTTTTGAGTTACTACCATAGCAACACCTTAGCAACGAGGGAAGCGCCTCGCTGCCAGCTGCTACCTGATGATGTCATTTCCCCAAGACCTCGCCAGAACTCCATAAGAAAACCACGCTATTACCGCTATATATTGCAAACATTTCTTGATGTGTAGCGATGAATTGCTCACATGAAAGCACGAGACTCTGAGTGGCCCAAAAAAACCCTTCTTCTGCAAGGATTTGGACATTTGTGAGATTCACGCAGGAGAACTTTTCCCCGGGTCCTCGATTGCGTCTTTGTTTACAACATTTCAGCGACAATGTTAGAGTGTGCTGGGAAGTCGACCCCAAAGCAGACAAAGAGAATAACTGTGCTAGTATGCAACATTTATTTAATTTTGCACGAGGCTCGGACAGTACAGCTCAGGATCAGGCACGGGGAATTCTGGGGTGGAACAAGAAGTCAAATTAGCCGGGTGTGATACAATATAAGAAATACCTGAATGCTGAACGTGACTGACGGGTATGCCGAAAGTGTTGGTCTGGCGACAAGCAGCAACAACGAGCAGGCGTATGGAGGCGGCTCATTGTGATGGGTCGCAGCTGTCATCATCCCCACGTCTGACCTCCAGCCTGCAATCAGGGAGCCCTGACTGACTAGTCTAGGAAGATGCAACGTTAGTAGACCCTTACAATTTGATACGTTTATTACTTCATCGCGACCTGTTTTGTTGTTGCTTGCCTGTCAAAAGACAGCTGACAGGTTGTCTATTCATGTCAAATTGATACATTTATTACTAGATCTATATAACTACTAGTCTTTTTTTTTGCAATTACTGATAATTATACCACACAATGACTGGGGAAAGAAAGGTTCCGAGAGCAATCACAATGCTAGATGCCTTCCACTCTTTTTTGAAGTGCCGAGTCCCCAACCGGCGTCATCGCCAACGTCTGCTGTGCCGGATAAATCGTTGTCATCTGACGCCTCAGGTTCAAACATGTAGGGATTAATTGTAGATCATCTTTCCTGGGAGCCTTTGCCATCGTTAGCGTCACGAATAGGGTTGGGCATCGAACATTGAGCATCGATGGGACCCAGTTCTAATACGCCACACAAATTTTAAAATTTTGATTCCATGTTTCGATGCCCTGACCGCCGAGCGGAAAAAAAATGCTGCCTAAAATCACGAAGAAGAAGCCACAAGAAGCACGTGTTTGTGTATTGCAGCTTGATTACAACCATGGACACGGTGCGGCAGCGCTTAAAAAGTTGGCTTAACTTTTCATAAAAAAATGACCAGTCAGCTAAGTGCAACATTTATATCATCTATATCATGCAAAGGTGGCTGCACGACCAATTATGCACGAAGTCTAGCCTAAGTGCCAATTGCAAAGCTAGCCGAGTGCTAAGTGACACGCTGCGCCGTCAGAATCAGGTAAGTAAAACAATACATTATGGCTAGGTTCATACTACAAGTCTTAATGCACGAATCCGATTTTTTCGTGTTTTTCCGACTCGAGTCAGGCATTAACTTGACGGTCTGAACGGGACAAGTCGCATAGAAGTGGACCATTTCAAATCCGATCTGGGCCACATTTTTTCAGAACGTGACCGGCGGTCTGAACTGTCAAGACTCCCAAATCGGATTTCATGCAACAATTCCGCCCGCAAAGAGCAAGAGGCACGAACGACGGCAGCCATGTAGGCATTAGCGCCTAGCTTGAAGTCTGCTTTCAAGCACGAAACGGGCTTGACCACAGTCATAAAAAAATAAAATGAAGAAAAATAAGCCTTACAATTTTCGATTTTCATTCTGTGCGCCGAATGAGCAATATTTGATTATTGCACGCATGGCCAAGTCGGGGCAAACTGACGCACCCACGTCATTTCATGCACGCACGTCAAGGCTCATGTGTGTGCGTGTATGCGTTCTAACGGTCCATATAAACTTTGAATATAAGACTAAACGGGGATTATTAATGTTTGTTATTTGTGTCCTCTTTTTGGAAATCAAAATATGATCACTATGGAATGACATATACAGCTAGCATGTGTAGTTTGTTTTGATGCTTCTGCGCATGCGGGTCTCTTTACTGAGCGCATCACGGACTGCGAATTAGTGCGCATGCGTGAACGGTCCCAATGGACAAAGGCAGTCTGAACAGGCACGGAAAAAAAAACTGATATGACAAAAAAATCGGATTTGTGCATTAAGACCTGTAGTATGAACCTAGCCTATGTCTGCCTTGTGCTGTTCCCGCGATCCGACGCCAGCTCAAGCAGTAGATGATGGATGGATGGATGGATGGATGGATGGATGGATGGATGGATGGATGGATGGATGGATGGATGGATGGATGGATGGATGGATGGATGGATGGATGGATGGATGGATGGATGGATGGATGGATGGATGGATGGATGGATGGAAAATAGTACAAGAATAAGACGTATTATTACTAGTGCTGTCAAATTTATCACGTTAACAGGCGGTAATTAATTTTTTAAATTAATCACATCAAAATATTTGATGCATTTAACGCATGCGCGGAATGACCCGCTCATGCATTACCTCAAACAGATTTTACAATGACGCTGTTTTATGCACATTGTGAGCTAAGAGGCAGAGAAAGGCGAGTGGACACAGGCGTTCATTGGACCACGCCGTTTATTGGCATAACTTTCTGCAACCCCTTCACAACAAACATAAGTATCATTTAGTGAAAGCACAACAAAAATAATATTCCTATCTCTCAAGAAATATAATGTTCACAAAAAGAAAAGCGCTTCAATCGTTTAGCTCAACAAAATACACTGGATGGCAATATTTAGTCACAATATACTATTACAAACTATCAGAGGTCTTGTACGTTTTGAAGCCAGCACTCAAATGACCGTGAAGTACAATGGAAACAGGGAAGTACAGCGTCAGCCAAGGGACAAAACACACTCATTGGGAGGTGCCCTCTGGTGCCATACCGCGCGCCCCTCTTGGCCCGGGGGTGGGTTGTGGGGGGTGCGCTTCCCTCCCCTTGGTCTTTTTCCGGCCCTGTCCGCCTCCCTGGGCCGCGGCAGCCGCGGCTGCCTCCCGGCCGGCGGGGTCGTTGGCGGGGCCCGCAGGGCCTAGGGTGAGGCTTGCTGTCCCTTGCCCCCTGGTCGCCGGCGCTTGGTGTGGCGCCTGCTCGGGGTGCGGGGTGGGTGCTCGGTGGGTGGGAGGGGGGTGGGCGGTCGCGGAGGCGCCGTGGGTGGTCTGGGGCGGGGATTGATCGGGGCCCTGACGCTTCTTCCGCCCTGGGGCCGGTGGTTCTGGTGGACGGGGCCACGCCCGCGGGAGCCTGCCTCTTAACTCACGCACTTCTCACTTCGGCACTGTAAATATTTTTCACCCTGGCACTTACATGCTCATACATTTCTCCGGGGAGAGTTGGGACGGGGCTTTACAGTCCCAGCCCGACTCCCCCCTGTTTTTAATGCACCACACACCAAGGTTGTGGGATGGTTTGGACCTGTTGGGGGGGGGGGGGGGGGCTCACGGCTGCCTCCTCACCACAGGCCCCGCCATCCCTGCACCTTTTTTAAATGCACCACACACATCATACTCCACAGGAGAGCTCCGGCAAAGGGCGGTGGGATGGGCGGCTGGACAGAAACTCCATGCTGTGGTCCCACTGCCCCAAGCCAAGCTCTCCTATTTTAATGCATACATTGCACTACCCTCCCCTCACACCCCCATCACGGTGCTGGGTGATGGCTGCCAGTCGGGAACCTGGCAGCCACAGTAATAGGGTGGTAGGTGGGTCCCACACTTTTTCTATATGGCGTGGCTCCCGGGGTGTGGCCTCCCCTCTGCCTCGGCTGCCGGCCACGGGAGTGGGTTGGGGGGTCGGGTCTCCGATCTTGCATCGCCCCGTGGCAGTTCCTGGGCGTTCTCCTGCCTCCGCCTTCCCCTCTCTTCTCTGGCTGGGAATCCGCCCTGCGCTCCGTCGCGGGTCGCTGGCTGGGCGCCGGTGTATCAGCAGGGTGTCGCCTGCACCGGCGGGGGACCCTGCCTTGCCTGGGGCTTGGTGGGCCACTGGGGGTCCCGTGGCGTGCCGTGCCGGTTGGGGGGCTGTGGCTGTGGCTCGTGGCCCGGGTGGGCATGCGGGGGTGGGTGTAGGCGTGGGGTTGGTGATGCGTCCCCTCCTGCCATCCCTGAAGGCCGGTTGATGGGCACGCGGGTGACCCGGGGGACCACCCTGGGTCCCGGGGGGGGGACGGTGGCTCCTTTGCTGGGCGGCGGGAGGAGGGATGGGCTGCGCATGGCCCCCCCACCCCCCCCGCCCGCCCTCCCTCCCTCCCCGGGCTGGCTGGGTGGGGGCCGTGGCCCTGGGTTGGCGCCCGCGCGGTTTCTGCGCCCGTCTGCGTGGCTGTCGCGCGCCCGGTGGGGCTTGCGTGCTGCTGGATGTGGTAGGGCATGCTCGGGTTGGGGGTTCCGGTGCCGGGATTGGCGATGCGGCGGCGTAGGGTTGGTCGCCAACGGGCTTACACTCATAAGAGATTCACACGATTACTGGGTTCTAGATCACAGAACTGATTTGTGTACACTCTACCCCTTTCAATCACTTAGCTTATAGTCTTATAGACACCCCCACCCCCATTCTCCTCTTTCACTGGCCAATTGGCCCCCACATGGTGTAAACCGGAAATACATCTCGCTGACGATAGCACCAGCATATTAGTAACTAGTTTAGATGTTCAATGTATTTCTTGTTGTTGTTTGTGTATGTGTTTCTTTTCTTTCTTTTGTATTTCTTTTCTTCTGTCCCCCCATAATCCCTTCCTGTTCGCTGCTTTGTCATAATAAAAAGGTATTTTGAATGATAACAATGGGAGTATGTCAGACTCTCCATGTGAAACATTAAAACTGTTCAGAATCTGGGCACTTAGACTTCCATTCTCTGTGTCAAACAGCTGAACAGGACAGGTTTTAAAAAATTAAAAAAAAAAAAATAAAAAAAAAACACTCATTGGCTTTATTTCTAAGTAATTTAAAGCTTGCCATTGACACCTTGTGGTGTATTTCAATCACTACCTTACGTACGTAAAGACACTGTGGAAGAACGGCAGGGAGCCCATGTGACGTCACCGCTCGGCGACGTCAACAATGGCGAGCTACTAGTTTATTTTTTGATCAAAATTTTACAAATTTTATTAAAATAAAAAAACATTGAGGGGTTTTAATATAAAAATACTATAACTTGTACTAACATTTATCTTTTAAGAATGACAAGTCTTTCTATCCGTGTATCGCTTTAACAGAAAGAATGTTAATAGTGTAGCTATCATGTGGATTTATTGTTATAATAAACAAATACAGTACCTATGTACGGTATGTTGAATGTATATATCCGTCTTGTGTCTTTCCATTCCAACAATAGTTTACAGAAAAATGTGGTATATTTTAGAGATGGTTTGGATTTCAATTAATTTTGATTAATTTTTAAGCCGTGATTAACTCAATTAAAAATTTTAATCGTTTGACAGTCGTAATTATTACGTCGGGCAATAGTCGATATCATGTATATAGGACTAGATGCAAAATGACAGCCTTGGGGGCGTTAGAACATATAAAGAGAAAAAGATGCAAAATGACAGACTCGCTGGCGGTAGTAAACAACCGCCATCTTAAAGCTGTAGACACCGCCGTTAAAATCAACAGTATTAAAAGGATTTTTGTTACGGAATCTGTTGTGTTGCTTATTTACAAAGAAGCAGCCATATGAAGCATTTGATTACTTTTTTTAATGAACTCGTAGCATTGAAAACATAGCATGACATCACAAAGCATCCTAGCCAGATGCTCTCATCTCTTCTTCTCCGCATTACACGTACACACTCCTACAGCGCCACTCACTGGCCCAACTGGTATTGTCACAACATAAACATTGCATGTGTCTGTAAACACAACAGAATCGGTTTTAAAAATAAGGAAACCTTATTATTTTGCCTCATCTACAGTGAGGCAAATAAGTATTTAGTCAACCACCAATTGTGCAAGTTCTCCTACTTGAAAAGATTGTCAACATGTGTAAACCTCAACCATGAGAGGCAGAATGTGGAGAAAAAAAAACAGAAAATCACATTGTTTGATTTTTAAAGAATTTGTTTCCAAATTAGAGTGGAAAATAAGTATTTGGTCACCTACAAACAAGCAAGATTTCTGGCTGTCAAAGAGGTCTAACTTCTTCTAACCAGGTCTAACGAGGCTCCACTCGTTACCTGTATCAATGGCACCTGTTTAACTCATTATCGGTACAAAAGACACCTGTCCACAAACACAGTCAGTCACACTCTAAACTCCACTATGGCCAAGACCAAAGAGCTGTCGAAGGACACCAGAGACAAAATTGTAGACCTGCACCAGGCTGGGAAGACTGAATCTGCAATAGGTAAAACACTTGCTGTAAAGCAGGGGTGTCCAAACTTTTTGCAAAGGGGGCCAGATTTGGTGTGGTAAAAATGTGGGAGGCCTTTACGCAGAACAATACATTTAAGCAAATTTTAGCAAGCCATTCTGTGTGTCACATTTGTTTTATTATATTTTTTAAGTGAATAATTTCAACAATCTTGCAACTAGCGTTCTCTTCCGACTCTCGGGCTCTTGTGAAATACTGCTGCTGTGAAATTAAACTAGCTTCAAAAGTTGAAGCGTCAGCCGTCGCAGTCAACTTTTTTTTTTGTTGATTGTCGCCATTTTAGAAAATTGGAAGTCAAGGATCACACGGGGTAATGTTGCTTAGAGTGCTGCTGCCTTTTAGTGGGTAAATGAGGAGCAGAATTTAGTGTGTAGGCTACTTCATATGCTGGTAGCAGTGCTGCTGACCAATTTATTAAGTCTTTGTGCGGGCCAGACAATATTGATCTTATGACAGAGGCTGGGGGCCGGATGAAATTTGACCACGGGCCACATTTGGCCCCTGGGCCGCACTTTGGACATGTTTCCTGTAAAGAAATAAACTGTGGGAGCAATTATTAGAAAATGGAAGACATACAAGACCACTGATAATCTCCCTCGATCTGGGGCCCCATGCAAGATCTCACCCCGTGGCGTCAAAATGATAGCAAGAACGGTGAGCAAAAATCCCAGAACCACACGGGGGGACCTAGTGAATGACCTACAGAGAGCTGGGACCACAGTAACAAATCCTGCACTGCCAGACGTGTCCCCCGGCTGAAGAAAGTACACGTCCAGGCCCATCTGCGGTTCGCTAGAGAGCATTTGGATGATCCAGAAGAGGACTTGGAGAATGTGTTATGGTCAGATGAAACGAAAATAGAACATTTTGGTAGAAACACAGGTTCTCGTGTTTGGAGGAGAAAGAATACTGAATTGCATCCGAAGAACACCATACCCACTGTGAAGCATGGGGGTGGAAACATCATGCTCTGGGGCTGTTTTTCTGCAAAGGGACCAGGACGACTGATCTGTGTAAAGGAAAGAATGAGTGGGGCCATGTATCGAGAGATTTTAAGTGAAAATCTCTTTCCATCAGCAATGGCATTGAAGATGAGACGTGGCTGGGTCTTTCAGCATGACAATGATCCCAAACACACAGCCAGGGCAACAAAGAAGTGGCTTCGTAAGAAGCATTTCGAGGTCCTGGAGTGGCCTAGGAAGTCTCCAGATCTCAACCTCATAGAAAATCTGTGGAGGGAGTTGAAAGTCCGCGTTGCCCAACGACAGCCCCAAAACATCACTGCTCTAGAGGAGATCTGCATGGAGGAATGGGCCAAAATACCAGCAACAGTGTGTGAAAAGCTTGTGAAGAGTTACAGATAACGTTTGGCCTCAGTTATTGCCAACAAAAGGTACATAACAAAGTATTGAGATGAACTTTTGGTATTGACCAAATACTTATTTTCCACCATGATTTGCAAATAAATTCTTTAAAAATCAAACAATATGATTTTCTGTTTTTATTTCCACAGTCTGTCTTTCATGGTTGAGGTTTACCCATGTTGACAATTACAGGCCTTTCGAATATTTTCAAGCTGGATAACTTGCACAATTAGTGGTTGACTAAATACTTATTTGCCCCACTGTACATCCAATTATAATCAATAGATGAATTTATACTAATGCTTCATTGTAGCTCCCAGCTAAGGTACATGTATGGCAAAAGAATATAAGAAAGCACTCCGTGAGCTTTTGAAAAATAACCATTTTTGTGAAAGTGCACTCCTGTGGTAAGAAACTTCATTACATTCGAGTTCAAAGACTGATATTTATATACAGGTTAAAAATAACCCTCTGAGAAGTTCATATGACTTATAAATTTCATATTAATTGGATTAATAATAAATAATCATTTTAAATTCAAATAAATAGTAATAATACTAATAACACATTTTTAATTCATATGATTTAAATAAAATCGAAGTTAAGACATAAATGTATACTAATAAATTTTTGAATTATAGATTTTTTGACCCTGCCTTTTTTTTTTTTTACCCTGCCTTTTTTTTTTTTACCCTGCCTCCTAAAAGAATTGTAATCGAGAATCCTTCGGAACCGGAATCGTTCAATTCAATTTCAAACGATGCCCAACCCTAGTCACGAAAGAGCGATCCTGAATGGTTACTTTTGATGAAAATATCACTGACGTTGTTGCTGCTATGCTCACTGTGGATAGGCTTCTGTTGCATTGGGTAATTTACGTCATACTTCCGGGTTTGGGAAAGGACTATTAACGGAGTGCACAAAACCTTAAAAAAACGCAGATTATCCTTGCAGTTCCGCGTTAAAAATGACATGTTTGTTTTCATGAAATTGTCCAAAGTTTATATTCGTAAAATTACGCCGAAATCCAAAAAGCTCTTCAGCTGCTCTTTAAGTCTATTTTGAGTTTTTCTGTTCCAATATTTTTACTGACATAAGTGTTTGTAAGTATTAAATGATCACATTGATCTTTCGAATACAAACCCAAATATATTGTGTTTTGAAAAATATAGGAATTGGCCTCACTTTTCCTGTAATTTTAACTTGTGCTGTCTCCAGTTTTGATAATAATTCAATTATTTTGAGAGTTTAGTTGCGTTTTTAAAAGTTTCTAACAGCTCGAGTGCAGTGGATGAGTATGTGTGACTCCAAATGTGGAGATTGTTCCAATCAACTTCATGCTGTTATACAAATTTCAGTGCCCTTTCCAAAAGCATTTCCAAAATGTCATGGAAGATGTTGTAAAAGCAATCAGCTCAAGGTTGGACTGATCAGCTCTGTTGGGAGTTGCTGCTTTCATTAAAAACTTACAGTTGTACAAGGGCACACACCACAGGTGCTGTTCGGTGTCAGTATTATTTTCTGTAATCCATAACGTTGCTTGTTGACATTTTCAGAACTAGCGTCAGTTATTAAATTTGATATATCGAATCAATTGCCAACTATGGACAAATGAGCTTTTTGTAACAAACTAATGTACAGTGATACCACTACATATGAATTTAATTTGTTCCGGGACCCGGTTTGTAAGTCGAAATGGTCGTATGTCGAGTGGGATTTTCCAGTCAGAATACATTATAATTCGATTAACTCATGCCACAGCCCAAATACCTACGCTAAATACTTCAGGTACAATTACAAATAGCATACAAATAAATTATAAATACAAATCATAATGATAATATCGAAAATTAAAAAAAAAAAAATCGTTTTTGCTGTCACTTTGTAGTGTATATTAGCATAATTCACCCGCAGAACAATAGTTAGGGTTATGATGTTCTGGGGGGGGGGGGGAGGTTTGCTGCTGGAATGTCAATAAAGCATCCCAGTTTGGCTGCTTATTTTGACACACCGCCTCAGACTCCCGTCCTACCTCCGGGCTACAACCTTAACTTATAGAGATTGGCGAACGGAGATCGGTGGATGTCTCTTTATTCTTAATCTATATAAGCAAAAGGAGTTTCATCCCCTCCGAAATAGCGCTACGCCGCCCCCATGGATTTCTTGACCATTTTGATGGCATGACTTCCATCTGCTTGAGGACCATCGAGATAGTAGACATATTCCGGCTGTATTGTCGAGCCAGTTCACTGACGCACACACCACGCTCATATTTTTCTATCATTGCCTTCTTAATTCCAGTGGGAAGCATCAAATTTTTCCTTTTTTCAGCAACTACATTAACCTTATCTCACAAGAAAATCTGCGGTGCTGTCGTCTTGTAAGAAAACTTGCAAAGCTGGCATAATTCGTTGTATTTCGAGCATGTCGTCATATGTCTAGACAAATGACAAGTCAAAAATTTACGTGAGATGACGAAAGGATCGGATGTCCATCGGTCTGTCCGTCTTTCTGTCTATATGTATATATATACATATATATAGTATATACATATATATATAAATATATATATATATATATATATATACACTGTATATGTATATACAGTACAGTATATATCTTTCTTTGCAAACCCAGATTTAGCACTTTATTACATTGTTCCAGCGTATAGTAATGTAAGAACGTGTAAGTGCACATTAGTGCTGCAACGATTAATCGATTAACTCGAGTATTCGATGAGAAAAAAAAATATTCGAATTAAATTTGGCTGCTTCGAGTATTAAAGTGGCGTTGTAATGGTTTATTTTGAAAGTGTTTGCATTTAGTTGTATTGATTTGGGTGGATACACTGCCCTCTAGTCTGCCTCATTTTACATTGCTGAATCCAGCTGCTCCCTTTTACGACCAACATGAGCTATTTCTTGTTTGAGCCAATGTTTTTTACAATGCATTCGTAATTAATTTATAGGTATATTTAGCTTTTTTTGTGGGAATATGTATCTGAACAATTGTAAAAATAAAAATTTTTAAAAAGTTAGCATTTTATAGCATTTAAGCTAGCGGACTTTTGCTATGTAAGTCAGCCAATTGTTCTTTTGTTGTTCATAGATCCTCGTTTTTTAATTATTTTATGCCATTTGAAGCCCAGATCAGGTATTTTTAATTTTTCATGGTCCTTATCCGATTACTCGATTATTTGTACTAACTGGTTAGTCGAGTAATCGACTCCTAAAATAATCGATAGCTGCAGCCCAACTGTACATCTTATTTACAGTATGTTAGTATCACCTAAGGTAGGGCATCGTTTCATTACGATTCAGGTTCTCCATTTCTATTCTGGTTACAAGCAATTCTCATGTGTTTTTTCTTTGTTTTTTGACAAGGCAGAGTAAAAAAAATATTTTTAACTTAGATTAAGTGTCCAAACTCCAACTACAGTGGTACCTCGACATACCATCGCTTCGACACACGATGTTTTCGACATCCGACGTAAAATTTGACTCACCATGTGTTTCCACATACAGCGTCACAATTTCATTGTTTTCCCGCAAGACGGATGCGCGGCGGATTTTCTTGTGAGAGAAATCAGCATACCGTAGGCTCCAAGAATGTTAAAGCAGTGATGAAAGGTGATGAAAAAAAGAAAAAAGGTGAGGCTTACCATTGAAATGAAGATGGAATGATGGAAAAATATGAGCGTGGTGTGCGCGTCCGTGAACTGCTTCACAATAATCCTCTGACCTCTGTTCGCCAGTCTTTATAAGTTAAGGTGACAATGGTTATTGTGGTACCATCGCCAAAGAGATCGCCAGCTTCGTCAGGTTTTTAATCAATTATTTCAGAACTTTTGCAACACAAGACGCCAACTGCCAGCAACAACAGGATGTTAAAAGAGAAAGTAATATCTCAACTGCACTCTCTGTCACTCTGCAGTCAGTCCCACGGTGCATTCAGGTACACCACACAAAATACAACCGCCACATTAGAACCCCATTTGTTACATTATTACAGATATTATTTTATTATTACTATTAATATTTTATTATTTCGATTTTTATTAGTAATGTATTTGTTTTGCTCTTTGTAATTGCTATTTGCAATACTAACAGCAGTATTTATTCAGGCTTTAGTGTAGGTTTTCTGGCTGTGGAACGAATTAATGGAATTATAATGGATTCTTACAGGAAAATCCTGCTCGACATATGACCATTTCGACTTACAAACAACAAACAAACTTGTAAAGGTACCACTGTATTTTTTTTACCTGCCCCTGGCATTGACTGAAATGCACATTTGCTCGTTTCTTACTTACCTTTTACACTGGATGACAACACAGGAGCAGAGAAGAATAGTTTAATTCACAACTAACCTGTTAACTGTGCTCTCTCCTTGTCTCTTTGGGTTTCCTCTATCCCTCTATATGTATATGGCGGAAAACACTCAGGTAACTTGAAGTACCGCTCTGAGACCCCCAATTTGGCCAAATTTCAAAATTGTCCTATGTGCATTGTGATACATCATTGGAAAGCTTAAACTTTTCTGGGGGACGAAGAGTTTTGAACAGGAGGGCATTTAAAGAAAAAAAAAAAAAAAAAACATTTTAAACCCCTATACTCTGACTCGGGGTGAGAGCATGAGACAGCATAATTCAAGACACCAACATTTTAACGAGATATTATCACGTTCTTACCCTGTTTTGATCCCAAAACTCCGCGTGGCATGTCTCACCAAGTGTCAATACACAGCTGTGAATGGCCACAGCTGGACTTTTGGGGGATTTTATGGCTGAAACACGGTAATATAACAAGGGTCGCAATGCAGAAATCGCAGACATCAAGGAGTGGTCGATATTAGGAGTGCAATGGTTCAGTTAGCCCGCTGTTCGGTTTGAACCTCGGTTTTGAGATTACGATTTCGGTTTGCGTTTTGCAATTTTTTTTTTTTTTTTTTTTTTAACTGCCTTTATTTTGCTTTTAAGAAAATAAAATAAACACTTAAAATGTAAACATTTTCGACTGTTAAAATGCCTCTTAGCTCTTTGGCTAGTGTAGTGACTGACTACTGAAATATACACACAGTAGTAAAAAAGTAGTTACCTTTTTTCATTTAAAAAAACAAAAAACAAAAACATAGTAACTTTTGCTGTTTGGAGGTCATTTAATGTTGTGAATCAACCGTTAAAGTTGATAAAATTGCTCCCGTTTTTGCATTAGTTCCCTTCTGTCTACTTTCGACATGTGACAATTTTAAAACTGTTTCATCCTTTAAAGATAGACTCAAGTCAAGATTTTGCCGATTTAGGAGTATTTTAGATAAAAAGTTACTTAGGTTCGCTAGGAAGGCTCACTACAACAGAGCCTTTCTGAGAAGTTTACTGCTCTAAAATGGCGGCTGTTTAGTAACGCTACCGAGTCTGTCATTTCGCATGTAGTTCTATATGCATGAGATATCTAGGCGTAGATTGTAGGCTGTTGGCTACAGTCAGGAAATATTGGCGCCACCTAGCCTAGCATCACGTTTGCTACAGCGTCACAACAAACACTCTTCCCTCTCCGTGTCTCTGACTTTTCTCGCCTCATTCAACCATTGTATTAACGCACATTGTCTCGTTGCCGAAACGGTGACAAAATCCGACCGGAGGGAAAAAAAACGTAATGCACGAAAAACGTACTGATTTTGAACGTAACGTACGCCGTACACATTTAAAAATCTGTGCTCACTTGTACAAATTACGCTGCGACCGTACAACTTGACAGGTATGAATTATAGTGGACCGTCACAGTTAGGTAGTAGCACTCATTAGCACGGAACGTCCAACTATCAGTGGTCAGGGCGAAACTATGTGCTTTAGCAAAATCATCTTCAATGGTTTTGCGTGCCATTGTTGGAGAAATATGTCCGCGAGGGAACAATGTAACACGGGTCAATCGTTGCAAATAAATTAATGAAGCCTGCCGTGTGTTTTCACTGGTGTCATCTTCGGGGTTGTCCTGCTCTGAGAAAATGATGTCTGTGGGTGATGCCGGCTGAGGTGCCGGAGTCATGTTATAAAAGTGTTGCCATTAGCATGGGGAACAAGCGCTAAGCAATGCTTGCAAATTTTATTTTTTTTTCTTTCAATATTTTCTCTCCGCATTGTAGTCCAGGGGGAACCCAAAATGTTGCCACATGGCAGATTTGAGAGAAGCCGGTGCGTCCTCGAAATTCGTTCTCTCCACTCCTCCGCTCGCCATAGCTATTTGTTTTCTTTCTTGTTTCACTTTCACTTTGCTCGTAAGCGAGAGAGGGTGTTACTCAGCTTCTATTACACAGGTGATTGACGGCGATCGGACATTTACTTGCGGGGCGGAAATTTCTCCACAGCTGTGCTTCACGTCACACACAGGCACACAGAGCTCGACCAATTCATTCCACAAGTGTTCGGGATAAACTAATTGCAAAACCGAAAGGGCGCGGTTCATATAGGCGAACCGCACGGTTCGGCTTTTAACGGCAAACCGTTACACTGCTAGTCAAGATGTTCTTTTTCAAATATTTATCTTTTTAAACAATTATTTTTTTCCCCGATTTTTCTTTGTTTGGATCGATTATTTATCATCTAAAATATCGGGGGAAATGCGACAATAACAAAAAAAAAATACAGTTAAGCAATAGTTGTGAGGTAGATATACGTGACCTATTTACACTGTTTTTTTCATTGTGACGTAATTTGTTTAAAAGTTTAAAATATGTGAGAATAATTTTATAAAGTCGTTTTTTTTTATTAAAAACTGATTATTATACATCAATTAATGATTCTAAGCTAAAAATGATAGACATTTTGAATAATAAATATAATTACCTTCCTTTTGTGGCTGAGCTGAAACAAAAGTGGTTGCACGGTGTCTCTAAACGGGGGTCTCCAGGGTAAAACGGACAAATTAAAAATAGTTCGGGGGCTTACTGTGCCATGAAACTGCTATGGCAGCATATAGACATATTGTTCTATCAAACACAACACTTTTGGGGGGCTTAAAATACAGCAGTTCATTTTAAAGAGGGGTGCAAAAGCAGAAACTGCTTTTTCAGCCTTGTCTGTGTTTTCCGCCAAATATATTAGGTTTTCTTCTTCTTTTGAGCACCATGTGTTAGCTTATGTGTTCCTGGTTTTCTAGCACTTGTTTGTGCTTTTTGCTAAATTAGCATGATCTTCTTTTTCCTGTGTTGGCCATGAAATGTTCACTGGCACATTGGGCTCTATGTAGAGCAGATGGAGTCATTCTGAATAGGATGATGTTGAGCCAAATGTGATCTTTTCTTAATTAATGGATCGCTAATAGACGTTTTGAAAATGATTTTCTGACGACCTGATCATCTTACAGGGCAGCTTTGTATTTCCTAAATGTCTCTCATGGGTAAACTTGCCAAGTCCGAGGTAGCTGAAGGCATTGAGTTGTATCAAAGTAGTAAAATAACCGTACCGAACTTTGCTTTTCCCCACTTCATTCTTTTTTTCTTTTTTTTTTGTTATAGTTTCTGATGACCTATTCCAAACCAATGGAGATGCAAATAGCTAAGACAGGAGGCTGAAGGGCAACAATTTCCTTGGAATTAGAAAAGGGAGGAGGTGTTGGTGATGCTCTGTGTTGGTCTTTTTCCACCCTTTGTGTCTCTCTCTTGTTGAATTGTTCTCATGCAGTGAAAGTCAAATGACATCCATTTTCACCATACACAAAAACCCAGATTTTCTCGTTTTGCCTCACCTCCCTCTGCCAGGGTGCTGCCACGCTCCACTCAAGGATTGATAAATTGTCACCAGCTGCCTCATTTTTCATGAAGCCTGCTTTGTTTTTCAACAAGCATACATCATACCTTTGTGAACCCCTACGTCATCAGAGGAATAAGCTCAAAACCCCAGGACTGATAGACAAGAAGAAGAAGTTGGGCGTTCTCATCGAAAGCCTTTTTCTCCCATAGGTTTACTGTATTTTTCGGACTATAAGTCTTTATAAGTTTATAAGTTTTTTTTCATATTTTGGCTGGGGGTGCGACTTTTACTCAGGAGCGACTTATGTGTGAAATTATTAACACATTATGATATCATTTCACATGTTATTTTGTTTTTTTGGAGTGACACTGATGGTTTGGTAAACTTGTTAGCATGTTCTTTATGCTATAGTTATCTGAATAACTCTATAGCTATGGCCACGTTCGCATTCTGCCTTTGGCAATGTGTGTTCAATTGTATTATTTACTTTTTTTATATTGAAATGCATGCTTTTAGTTTGTGGCGCTTTCCCGCCCACGTGGGGGCACACTCGCACTTGTTTACGCGAAGAAGAGCGCTCACACGCCAGAAGAAGACGGACAGCTATGCAGCGTCTCTGAGTGAGTGGGCGAGAGAAAGAGAGAGAGAGACACGGCTGTGAACCTACGTTCATTGTTTATGATTGTAAAATATCTCTACAGAGGCAACACCTGTGTGTATCATCTTTTCTGTTGTTTTTGTGTGTTTTCCACCCGCGATCGGACACTTAGAGTCAGTTGTGTGGTTGTTTGAACAATGTGCTAATGCTAGTGAACGCATGCTAACCGTTTAGGTCATTGCAGTAATAGCACCTAATTATCATTTATTTATGTTGATGCGAACCTGTATGGTATCGAGGACCAAATTGATTCAGCAAATTATACGGACGTCCAGCATCGTCATTTGGGAGTTTAGCCCACTGAATAGCCAGGACCGAGCCGTAGCGTCCTGGTGAGGACAGTATATTCGCATTTCGTTGCTCATGCACTGTACACTGTACATTTATTCAGCATGTTGTTCTCTATTGTATTTTTATTATGGCCGGAACTTTAACGCATTATTTTCGATCAATTAATTATAAAGCTTTTAACGCGTTAAATATTTTAACGCAATTAATTGTTTCCGTTCAAATTGTCCGCATGCGGAACCTTTCTACTGATGCGTTTCTGGTATGCCGGTAAATCTGAAGCACACAAACAAAGCTAACAGTATCAGTGATGGACGACGACGTTTTATCTGGACCGTTGGGGGGTAATTTTTCCTATAAAAAGCGTTCTGATGGGACAGAAGACAAGAGCATCGTTTTGTGAAAGCTGTGCAAAAAGGAATCACCAAAGCAGTTCCAGCCTCAAGTACTATCTCAATGCTAAACACGTCGGGGCGAGCACAGACTTGGCTAACGCTAGCGTTCACACTCGCGGCAACAAACGCTCCAGCCAGCCTACTCGGGATGAAATGACTTGTTTCCAAGCCAAAATAAGTAAGTTTGCATCAGATAAATTATGCAACTCCCTAGCAAAATGGATTGCAAAGGATTATAGACCACTTTCTGTGGTGGAGGACGGGGGGCTTCAGTCCGTGCTACAAATAGCTACATCTGACTCAACTTACGAACTACCGTGCAGGAAAACTATGGCAAACAAGATTAAGCTGCTATACGATGACGAAAAGCAGACCAAAGAAGACCTTTTGAAGTCTGTCGAGTGTGTTGCTTTGACTGGAGACCACTGGACTTCCTTGAGCAATTCTAACTATCTCAGAGTGACCCCACATACAATACAAGTGGTCAACAATGAATGGCGTTTGGCGTCTTTCGTCCTGACTGTGCAAAAAGCCAACGACGGGCACTATGCAGTAAACTGCGCGGACCAGTTTTTCTCGGTAGCTGAGTCCTGGGAGATTGAACGAAAAGTCACAACAATTGGTACGGATTGTGCCAGAAATATGATGGCAGCAGCAAGACAACTACCGTTCCAGCACATGCCCTGTGTGCCGCACATTTTGCAAAGAGCTATCACAGTGTGCCTGTGGATTTAATGATGTACTGACAAAATGCCGCAAAATAGTAGGTCATTTCAGACATAGCCCAGCCAACACAGAGGAACTGCATCAGGAGCAAAGAGCACTGGATCAGGAGAAGTACCCTGGCCAAACAGAAACACAAGCTGGTCTTGTTGTCTGCCACAGAGCGGATAAAGCTGGAGAAGTTGGCTGCCATCCTTTAACCATGCACGTAAACTGAGTAATTTAAATGATTTCTATAATAAATATTGCCTAAATTGGATTTGTGTAATTGCTAACAGAATAATAAAATAAAAATAAAACATCCTTTTTTTTAAAATATATTTTTTAATTAATTTATTTATTTTTAAATGCAAATATGTGACTGAACTATTTGGCGGTGAGACGTATGTGTCCTGTTCTGTGGGGTTGCCTGCCCTTCGATACCTGGACAACACCATGAAGGTCTCAGATGGGGACTCAACCTACATTGTGAGATTCAAGACTGCCTTAATGAAAGATTTGTCTGAGCGCAAAGCTACACTCAACCAAGAATGGCTCAAGCTGGCTACAGTGCTCGACCCGCGCTTTAAAGATTTAAAGTGTCTTCCAAGAGAAGAGCGAGAAGGGGTGCGGAGCAAGCTTGAGGAGCTTCTGCAGGCAGAATCCAACAAGGCTACTTCAGAGCGCAGGAATGAGCCGCTAAAGACAAGAGGCCTCTTGTTCTTTGCTTCAGATTCTGACTCTGATGACAGTGATGATGGTCCTAGTCCTTCCCTGAGCCTTTACAGAGCTGAACACTCAGTCAGTGAGACAGACTGCCCACTAAAATGGTGGTCAGTTCACGCAGGAGCTGATCCACAGGTGTCCAATCTGGCCAAAAAGTATCTAGCAAGTCCCGCCACATCCGTTCCATGTGAGAGGATTTCCTCACTAGCTGGAAACATAATTCAGAAGAAAAGAGCTGCATTGAGTGCTGAAAATGTAAATAGGCTTATTTGTCTCAGTAACTGGCTAAAGTAGAAGTAACTCCAGAGGTTTTTTCATCTTAGTTGCACTAAATGTTGAATGAGGTTTTTTCATCTTGGTTGCACTAAATGTTGAATGTTAAAAAACTTAATGTTGAAGTTTTCCACTTTAATTGTTATTTTCTTGCCATTTTAATTATTAGTTTACAATTCACTATTTGATAGAAAATGTCAATATTTGATGCCTCGTAGTTGTAATTTTTTGTTAAGCTCAAAAAGGCTTTTTATTGAGAACATGATTTGTTTTGTCAATATATGGTTTTCAATTAGAATGCGATTAATTTCAATTAATTAATTACAGACCCTGTAATTAACTCGATTAAAATTTTTAATCGAGTCCCATCACTATTTTTTATATTAAATTGCCTTTCAAGATGACATATCTGTTCTATGTGTTGGATTTTGTCAAGTAAATTTCCCCCAAAAATGCGACTTATACTCGGGTGCGACTTACATATGTTTTTTTTTTTGTCTTCGTTGGGCATTTTATGGCTGGTGTGATTTATCTGAAAAATACGGTAATTGTAGTTTCGCATTTTGTTCTTTTATCACTATTGCGAGCTTATTGTTGACTTATATAGTTTTGGGCAGTAGTGTCACCATCAAGACCATGACCAAGAACAGACCAGGTTCAAGAGCAAGTCTTTTATGAGTCAAGTCCTAGATCCTCAAAATCTTGTCTTGAACCAATACTGGCCTCAGAGGTCAACCAAAACAAAATGTGTGCCAAACGTTCCGACTCAGCAGGAAGAGGCACTGTGGAAGATATTATTTAGTGTTTTATGATCTTGTTCACCATTCACATTTTCCTTTACAAGATTGGATATCTTCTGTGTTGACATACAAACTCTAGTTTTCTTATGGAGTTAAGGAAAAAACGAGAAACACCAACATCCCTGTCATTTCCTCTCGGACAGTGGTAACAGTGTCATCACGGCTAGTAGCTGTGTACCTGTAAATAACATCTCCGGGCAGGCGTGTTAGAAAGGTTGAGTTACCTCCGGCAGGAAATCGGTGACTTCAAAGCAATCGAAGGACGCAGAGACGAGTAAATCAATGGAAGCGTCACTTGTCGTTTTTTTTTTCTTGTTATCATGCTCTGAGCCTCTCCAGTGGTCTGACCCTCTGTTGGTGGATCTTGTCAAACTGTAGCTGTAATACACTCACCAATCACTTTGGCACACTTTCCTAAGAGCTGCTTGATAATATAGAATATGGGTTTACAGTGATCCCTTGTTTTTCGTGGTTAATATGGTTAATAGGGAACAGAACCCGCTGCGATTTGTGAAACCCCCCCCTCAAAAAAAAAAAAAAAAAAATTCAGATTTAGCATTGGAAAGAGATACATATAAGACATGTTTTTTCACTTTTTTCCCTCAAAGTATAATTAAAGAAAAACCAAAAAAACTTAAGTATCTTTATATTAATAAATGGTTTTTAAGCACTTCAAATGTAGTAATTATAAGTTTTAAACATGTTACTGTCCCACGGAATTATTTTTAAACAAGAATAAATCATAAAAATGCTTGTCTTCATTCAATGCTTAATTGAGTGAGTCACAATGAGTTGCCACAGCAACTGTTTAACAATTTAAACGATGATTGACACGTGCGACACTTTGATGCTGAGGCTTCCAAGGATCTGTGGCAAGATCAAACAGAAGATGTCTATCAATCATCGTTAATTTTAATAAGCAACATTGCATTGCATTGCCTGAACAACAAAGAGCAGGGAGAGAGGGAGGGCGGCAAGGAGAGTGAGACTACTTGATCGGCTCGCGACAGCTCATCTGTATTTGTTTTTGGTTTTTTTCTTAATTGAAAAAAAAAAAAAAAAATCCGTGATGGACTGAGTATGTAAAGTTTGAAGCGCGAAATAGCGAGGGATCACAGTAAACCTATTGATGCTCAGTGAAAAAAAAACAACAGATGTTCTTAATTCTGCATTTAACTCTTATACTGCAGTCCATTGGCTTGGATATACAGTGCCTTGCAAAAGTATTCGGCCCCCTTGAATCTTGCAACCTTTCGCCACATTTCAGGCTTCAAACATAAAGATATGAAATTTAAATTTTTTGTCAAGAATCAACAACAAGTGGGACACAATCGTGAAGTGGAACAACATTTATTGGATAATTTAAACCTTTTTAACAAATAAAAAACTAAAAAGTGGGGCGTGCAATATTATTCGGCCCCTTTACTTTCAGTGCAGCAAACTCACTCCAGAAGTTCAGTAAGGATCTCTGAATGATCCAATGTTGTCCTAAATGACCGATGATGATAAATAGAATCCACCTGTGTGTAATCAAGTCTCCGTATAAATGCACCTGCTCTGTGATAGTCTCAGGGTTCTGTTTAAAGTGCAGAGAGCATTATGAAAACCAAGGAACACACCAGGCAGGTCCGAGATACTGTTGTGGAGACGTTTAAAGCCGGATTTGGATACAAAAAGATTTCCCAAGCTTTAAACATCTCAAGGAGCACTGTGCAAGCCATCATATTGAAATGGAAGGAGCATCAGACCACTGCAAATCTACCAAGACCCGGCCGTCCTTCCAAACTTTCTTCTCAAACAAGGAGAAAACTGATCAGAGATGCAGCCAAGAGGCCCATGATCACTCTGGATGAACTGCAGAGATCTACAGCTGAGGTGGGAGAGTCTGTCCATAGGACAACAATCAGTCGTACACTGCACAAATCTGGCCTTTATGGAAGAGTGGCAAGAAGAAAGCCATTTCTCAAAGATATCCATAAAAAGTCTCGTTTAAAGTTTGCCACAAGCCACCTGGGAGACACACCAAACATGTGGAAGAAGGTGCTCTGGTCAGATGAAACCAAAATTGAACTTTTTGGCCACAATGCAAAACGATATGTTTGGCGTAAAAGCAACACAGCTCATCCCCCTGAACACACCATCCCCACTGTCAAACATGGTGGTGGCAGCATCATGGTTTGGGCCTGCTTTTCTTCAGCAGGGACAGGGAAGATGGTTAAAATTGACGGGAAGATGGATGCAGCCAAATACAGGAACATTCTGGAAGATAACCTGTTGGTATCTGCACAAGACCTGAGACTGGGACGGAGATTTATCTTCCAACAGGACAATGATCCAAAACATAAAGCCAAATCTACAATGGAATGGTTAAAAAATAAACGTATCCAGGTGTTAGAATGGCCAAGTCAAAGTCCAGACCTGAATCCAATCGAGAATCTGTGGAAAGAGCTGAAGACTGCTGTTCACAAACACTCTCCATCCAACCTCACTGAGCTCGAGCTGTTTTGCAAGGAAGAATGGGCAAGAATGTCAGTCTCTCGATGTGCAAAACTGATAGAAACATACCCCAAGCGACTTGCAGCTGTAATTGGAGCAAAAGGTGGCGCTACAAAGTATTAACGCAAGGGGGCCGAATAATATTGCACGCCCCACTTTTCAGTTTTTTATTTGTTAAAAAAAGTTTAAATTATCCAATAAATTTTGTTCCACTTCACGAGTGTGTCCCACTTTTTGTTGATTCTTGACAAAAAATTAAAATTTTATATCTTTATGTTTGAAGCCTAGAATGTGGCGAAAGGTTGCAAGGTTCAAGGGGGCCGAATACTTTTGCAAGGCACTGTACCTGTATGTATTTTTTAAAGTGGAGTGTGATCGAAACTTATTTAGATTTTGGCGTCTTTTGGGAGTAAAAAGCATTTAGCATCAGAAAAATGATTGAAAACAGATGTGACTCAACTTGAGACAGGGGAAATGATAAAGATAAAGTCATTAATAAAGCAAACAACGATGCCACAGTCAACCAACTTATCTAATCACCTGACCAAAACATTTGACCAGAGGGGTACTCTGAGTAGGGTTGGGCATCGTTTGAAATTGAACGATACCGGTTCCGATTCCATGTCTCGATTCCGGTTCTGAACGATTCTTGATTCCGATTCTTTTAAGAGGCAGGGTAAAGAATAAAAATTTTTTAAAAATTAAAAAAAGAGAGGGGGGTCAAATAATTTAAAGGTTAAAAATGTATTAGTTTATATTAATGTCTTAACTTCTGAATAATTTTTTAAATTATATGAATTTAAAATTAATTATTATTTCTTATTATGATTTTTTAATTTATTATTTTATTATTATTTCTTATTAATGCAATTAATATGTAATTTATGAATTATACGAACTTCTCACAGGGCTATTTTTAACTTGTATATACATATCAATCTTTGAACTTAAATGTGATGAAGTTTCTTTCCACAGGAGTGCACTTCCACAAAGATGTTTATTTTTCAAAATCTCACGGAGAAAACATTTGCATATATTCTTTTGCCATACATGTACCTTAGCTGGGAGCTACGACAAATTATTAGTACAAATTCTTGTATTGATTATAATTTGAAGATCTTTTAATACTGTTGGTTTTAACGGAGGCGTCTACTGCTTTAAGATGGCGGCTGTTTGCTAACGCCAGCGAGTCTGTCATTTCGCATCTAGTCCTCTTTACATGTGCTAACACTGCCGAATCTGTCAATTCGCATCTAGTTCTATGTACAAGATATCAACCATAGTCCGACGTAATAATACGAATTATTCTCGTGCTATTTTCCACCCGTCCGTCCATCCGTCCGTCCATCCACCCATCATCTACTGCTTAATCCGGGGTCATATCACGGGAACAGCAGAAGACAGACATAATTTATTGTTTTACTTACCTTTCTGACTGGTTGGAGAACCGGCGCGGCACTCAGCTATGCTACTCGGCACTTGTATTACATGAAGCTGGAGGTGTTTAACCATACTGGTCGTGCAGCCACCTTTGCATGATGTAGTTGTGTTGCAAATGTTGCCCTGAGCTGACTGGTCTTTTTTTTTGAAGGTTGAGCCAAACTTTTGAGCGCCACCGCACTAGGGGAGTGACAAAATATCATAAATAATAATAATAATATAAATCGTGATATATCGTGATACTTTGTATCACAAAAGGTTATCAATATGCTCCTGCCAAGAATCGAGATATCGTTTTAAAAAGGTTTCAATGTCTAAAAAATAAAAAGGAACCAACAAGGTGCTTCCAAAATTTTCCACCATACTAGTGTCTCAGTTAACTCTAAGCAATTGACGGTGCGCGACGCCGAATCCATTTAGACTGGGAACGTTCGTTCATTCGAAACCAGAGCATTCAAAGTCATTCTGTCCGTCAGGGCATTTACAGCTCATTTCCTGTTGAGTTTGAGTCACTGCCTATTCATTTGGGTGATTCCCAGGTCACTTCCTGTTCTGTAACTCAAAATAAACAGGAAGTGACCCGTAAAATACCCCAAAATCAACAGGAAGTAACTGAAAATCAACAGGTAAATGACCTTAAATAGCCCAAAATTACCTCATTGCCTGGCATTGGCTGCCACTGACGGCCATTGACGTTCAATCCATTTGAACTGGGAGGGATGGCAGCAAATGAACGAATGTGATTGGACATCTACTAGTGATAAACTCATTCCAATTCACAGCAGAAGGTTGTTTTTCTGTTTATTAGTTATTTGTAGAATATCCTAGAATGAGCTAACTAGCTGCCCAACAGTAAACACTTCCGCCTTCCTTAGGTTTTACCAATTGGCAGAAGTAATAAAATCGGTCATCCTCACCAGAGATGCTGAATAATAAACATATTATATTACAATATGCACAAATTCGGCATGCTCTGATCAAACAACAAAGGATGTAAAAATGCCATCCGGGGCAAATTTTACATGCTTAAAAACAGTCCAATATGCTAATATATAAATCACGTTTGGCCATCAGAGCAGCCTGAAATCTGAATGTACTAAAGATTTTAGCATCTGCATGAGCGCCTATTAATATGTAACTTATTTCAAGATCTGCAGTAACACTTGAATCCCAAGTTGGCTCCCTTTTTCCAGTCACAAATGTGATCATGCGTTATGGTTTCTCCTCTTAATTCTGTTTTTTTATTTTTATTGATTTAAACACCACAGGCACTAAATTTAATCTCTTTGGCGTCCAACACAACACAAGGAAAAACAATACTAATGATAATGAAAACAACCCAAGATGGATGCACACTGATAATGTTGTTGTGTTAGGCGCTTGCTATTGATTCTCTCATTGACAAAATTCAGTGCAAGCTCTGTCTCGAAGTACAAATATGGAATGGATCGATGATCTCACATGTGAGAAACACATCAAAATATTATTCTTTGATCAAAACTATTTTGTGTTAACAGAAAATATTTATTTTTATATATTGTATATCTTTTTTTTTTACCTCCAAGTTTATTTCTTTACTTTTGGTACTTTTTTGTGGTATTTCAGTAAAAATGTTGATGTATTTAATGCAGATAAAGTAGTGAAGTCAGAATTTTGATATCGTGACAACTAATACTATTCTTGTTTTCTGTCTTTGGACAAACACGCTTGTCAGATATGAATATGTGAATTAAAGCTTATCCTGTTAACTTCAGTGCACATGAGCTGCTTTTCACCAGGAAAGTGGCATCCAAATACAGTATTTTCTGAAATAAGGAGTTGAAGCTTTATGCTTTTAGGCACCCATGTGCTTAAACCCCTCAAAATTAACCCGAATCAATTAAAACAAATACAACCCAGATTCGGTTGAAGTTGGATAAAATGTAAATAAAAACAAAATTCATTCATTTTCCATGCCGCATTTCCTCACGAGGGTCGCAGAGGTGCTGGAACCTATCCCAGCTAACTATGGGCAGTAGGCAGGGGACACCCTGAACTGGTTGCCAGCCAATCGCAGGGCACAAGGAGACATACAACCATTCACACACACACTCATACCAGCGGATAATTTTAGAGTGTTCAATCAGCCTACCATGCATTGTGGATTTTGGAATGCGGGAGGAAACTGGAATTCCCAGAGGCACGGGGAGAACATGCAAACTCCACTCCAGGATTGAACCGTTGATCTCAGAACTGTGAGGCAGACGTGCTAACCACTCAGCCACCGTGCCGCCAACAAAATTCAATGATTTGAAAATCCTTTTCAACCTATATTTAATTGAATACACTACAAAGACAACATATTTAATGCTCAAACTCATAAACTTTATTTCATTTTTCAAATAATAATTAATTTTGAATTTCATAGCTGCAACACGTGCAGTAGAAGTTGGGAAAGGGCATGTTTACCACTTGGTTACATCACCTTTCCTTTTAATAACTCTCAATAAACGTTTTGAAAGAGAGGAGACTAATTCTCTTAGCTTCTCATGTGGAATTCTTTCCCATTCTTGCATTATGAACCGCTTCAGTTGTTCAAAAGTCCGAGGTCTTCTCTGTCAAATTTTATGCTTCATAATGTGCCACACATTTTCAATGGGAGACAGGTGTGGACTGCAAGCGAGCCAGGGGAGAACCTGGACTCTTTTATTTCGAAACCACGCTGTTGTAACACGTGCAAAATGTGGCTTGGCATTATCTTGCTGAAATAAGCAGCGGTGTCCACGAAAAGACGTCGCTTGGATGGCAGCATATTTTGCTCCAAAATCTGTATGTACTTTTCAGCATTTATGTTGCCTTCACAGAAATGTAAGTCACCCATGCCATGGGAACTAATGCACCCCCATACCATCACAGATGCTGGCTTTTGAACTTTGCGTTGATAATAGTCCGGATGGTCCGCTTCCTCTTTGGTCCGGAGGACACGATGTCCAGTGTTTCCAAAAACAATTTGAAAAGTGGACTCATCAGACCATAAAACACTTTTCCATCGTGCATCAGTCCATTTTACATGAGCTCGGGCCCAGATAACCCGGTAGAATTTTTGGATGTTGTTCATAAACGGCTTTTGCTTTGCATGGCAGAGTTTTAACTAGGGCTGTCCCAAACGACTAATTTTCTCCCGATTAGTCAGCCGACTATTTTTACGATTAGTCGACTAATCTTATAATTTAAAAAAAAAATTTTTTTTTCCTTTTTTTTTTTTTACTAATTTAGCAATGAATTTTTTTTTTTACACGTGTCAATTCACAAAAACATTTTGGAACACCTAAATTCTCGATTAAAGTACAAATAAACAGATAAATAACAATTATAAATCACAAATAAACAATGAGTTCGAATGCTGATAGAATTAACTTGTGCAAAAGAATGGAATGTAAACAGATTCAGAACACTGACTTCACCTTTCCAAAATGATTAAAACAATTCTTTAAAAAAATACCTAGCATTAATATTATAGTATGCTGTAGTACTATATATAATAGTATTATAATAATTATTCATTGCCAATCAGAATTTTCATAAAGGGTGTCATTTTAAAGGTATTCTTAGTGTAGAATTTGAAGTATGTGGGATTAACGCCAGAAATCGTTATTTACGTATATGACGAACATTACATGCTTTTATTTTGAAATGTTCACCGGAAGTACGTTCGCTAAACCGCTAATTTAAGCTTTACACTCCGCAAAAAAGCACTTTTTTGTCATTGCATTTGTTGTCAGTAATAGATTTTTTTCCCTTTTGCAAATGCTGTTAACCAGCGATTTTTCATGTTTGAAGTGTCACCTTTTAACTGCAAGTTTTGGAGAAGGCTGCCTGTTTTATAGCCGGCTAAAGTAGGTCGTCTTTTTTCCCCATTCACCTCAAAGTAGCAATGCTAACGTAAGAACAAGTATTTGATACACTGCCAATGCATTGGCAGTGTATCAAATACTTGTTCTCCCCACTGTATATAGTGTTTAATATAGATGTGTTTTCTTATTTTGTATGTCTGAACTTTAATACTACAGCGTGTTGATGAGAGAAAACCATCAGCACGCACGCGCGCGCAGTGATACAACGCAACCGTGAAAATGACCGCCCTCATTTTTATTTACCATGCGATAAATGGACTTATTGCATATCGCGACAGGCTTAGCAACTTCAATAAAACATGTCATTAGTTAGTTAGACGGACTTACAATGTCCTGTCATTATCATTCACGTCCGACGTGCAGCCAAGCTTGGCATTGAAGAGACAGGACACAACAGTGTACCTACCCTCCTTTGTTTCTTTAAAAATAAGTCAATGTCTTGGACTCTGGTGCGCTTTTTTGGCTTTGTGCCGCTTTCCCCGCTTGCATACCAAGCGTGCGACATTCTGAACTTTCCACGCATATATTTTTTTAACCCTTCATTAGCCGTCGACGGGATGTTGTGCTCGTCGACGGATTTACGTCATCGATGACGTCGACCATGTCGACTAGTCGGGACAACTCTAGTTTTAACCCGCACTAACTGATGTAGTGACGAACTGTATTTACTGACAGTGGTTTTCTGAAGTTTTCCTGAGCCCATTTGGTGATATCCTTTACACACTCATGTCAGTTTTTAAGGCAGTGCCGTCTGAGGGATCGAAAGTCACAGTCATTCAGTCTTGGTTTCCAGCCATGGCGCTTACGTGTATTGATTTCACCAAATTTTCTGAACCTTTTGATGATATTATGGACCGTAGATGTACAAATCCCTAAATTCTTTGCATTTTTGCTTTGAGAAATGTTGTTCTTAAATTGTTCAACTATTTTCTCACGCAGTTGTGAACAAAGTGGTGAAACTCGCCCCATCCTTGCTTGTGAATGACTGAGCATGTTTGGGGAGGCTCCTTTTATGGTACCCACCTGTTCCCAATTAGCCTAATCACATGTGGGATGTTCCAAATAGGTGTTTGATGAGCTTTTCTCAGCTTTCTCAGTATTTTTTGCCACCTTTCCCATCTTCTACTGGACGTGTTGCAGCAATGAAATTCTAAGTTAATTATTATTTGGCAGAAAACAATTACGTTTATCAGTTTGAACATTAAATTTGTCGTCTTTGTAGTGTATTCAATTGATGGGTTGAGAAGGATTTTCAAAACTTTGTATTTTGGTTTTATTATCTTTTTACACAATTTCCCAACTTCAACCGAATCCGGGTGTAGATTGTACTAAAAGCATACCATCCTTTGACTGGGTTAAAAAAAAAAATGTTACAAACTTTGATTTGATTTCGCAAATTGTTGAGTGTTTCAGTTTTGTTTCAAGACGTTCTTTTCCATTGAGTGACTGTTATGTCTTCGTAGCTTCACTATTACTGCCGACAGACAGTTCCCGTCTGTAAAGTGCTTTAGTCAGCAGGAATGCTGGGCTTCATCAGTAGGAGGATTAACGCTTTTGAAAGTCTTAGACACTGACTGGAGGCTTTAGATCCTAATGATATTCCTTCCTCTGCTTTGTTGTACAACATTAAACAGGGTGAAAACATCTACCTGATATCTGGAAGGATTTTTTTCCCCCTGTGGTAAAGTTGTATAGCCTTGGCCTCCAGATAGTAACGAATAACAGCATCCCTTTATTTTCTTTTCAGTTGCAATCATACGAAAAGACAATCTTTTATTTACTGTTCGGAACAAATGCATGAATTTGCTGCACAGTAGTCAACGCAACAAACAGTATTATTGGTGTGCATTGAAGCAGGGGATGACTTTAGGACTCAGAGGCAACATAGTCGGTCGTTTCATGTGATATTGTTGCAGATAGATGGTGTATTTTTCATAGCTCTCCAGAAACAAGCACCCAACATGAGAACCAACCACACTGCCCTGTTGTCGACTGAGCTAAGTGGGCTTTTATCACAAAAATGTTGTTACCCTGTTTTCATCGAGTTCCCCCTCCCTTCACTTCTACCCTGTGCCCCACTCACACTGCGCTGAACTCAGCTGCGCCTTAGCTTGTTTACGTGCACCAGCCCTTCATTATAAATCTTGCATAGGTTCAAATTCCTTTGCTTTGTAGAGTCATTCTTGTTATAGCTATTACGCAATGTGCCAGTTATCATGCACCAAGGCAAGTAACGGTCCCGATACGACGTAAGTCTATGAACCCAAACTCATTGAATAATTGGACAATAATTTGAACAATTTCTGGATTAGATTTTTTTCCTTCTGGTTTTTATATCGTGGGTGAATAATTTTGATTAAAATATCTGTAAAGACGAGTCAAAGTAAAGATAAACGCTGTATATTGATTTCATATACCTAAACAAAATCTTATGCGTGAATCAACAATTCTAACTTTTGAAGAAAAACTTTATTCGATCATAAATCAAATTCGGCAGTGAATTTAAAGTGGCAGAATTCACCTCATCAAGAATCCTGTTTAATAAAGTGAAAAAAATTTTTTTTTTAAATCAGGATTTCATTTTTCCAATGTGTAATAGTGGCGGGAACAAATATAAATAAAAGCCAATATTTCCGAGAATTAGGCAAAAAAGCTGTTGTGAGACGGTGTTATTGATCCTCTAACTTAAATACATGTAGGCTCTAATAAACCACAATTGTTCTCTTGTAATAAAATATGTTGTTAGAAACACATAAAATGTTAAATCAATGGCAATATTTTATAATATTTAGTCCATATTTTGACCGTTAGTTGGCGCCATGGTTTGCGGGCTCGCAGTGATGACGTCATCGGGATCTTTCCAAATGTGTAGCGTGTTCAACAATTGCTTATTGCTGCCTAAACTCGCGAAGTAAAATGCCACGATGCGCTACTTTTGGATGCAATTTCCAGTCAAATGGACACAAGGGGAGTGAAGTGAGTGGTCAAGGTGGAATTATTATTTTTAGTGAATAAATGTGCATAAGTGGAAGCTTCTCCCCCTTTTTGGTCCCTGTATGCACGTATCCTACCCACCACGCGTTACAACTGGCGCCCGAACATTTTTCCTGGATCCTCAGTCAAGTAAGGGATCCGTCTATTTTGTGGAATCGACGGCCTGATCGCAGCTGCGACATTGTCATGGGATCGGTCTAATTCCTGGATCTTCAAGTGAGTAAAAAACGCGGATTTGGATTACTATTGCTATCTTTTTTGTTGACTATTCTTCGTGGGAGTTTTCCCCAAATCATACTAAATAGTTAAAGCACTATGGCACGCTACAGTGACGACAGTGACTCTGACGTGTACCTTACAACAATGTTGGGAGTTCGTCAGGGAACGCTTGTTTGCATACTGCTGAGCTCCCGAGTGAAGAGTGGTCAAGGTGGAAATATTTTTTGTGAATAAATGTGCATGAGTGGAAGCTTCTGCCCTTTTTGGTACTTTTATACACGTATCCTAGCTACCACGCGTTACAATGTACAAGACATGGATTACACAAGGTGTGCTCTTTGGCCTGTACTGTATGTAAAGCACACGACAGCTCTGGATGCTAACAATCTACATAATTATATTGGGATACGTTTGAAAACGCAAAGTGCTTACCTTTAATATCTGCTAATAAAACCGGACAGCACACACTTTCGCTCCCAACCGGAGTTCCCAACAGGACTCTCTCGCATCACCAGTTTTGCCCAACTTTTGTCTTATCAGGTATTTGCTGCACGCATTTTTCCCTGAAGCTTACAACCGATAGTGCTGTCCTGCTCTTCACTTTTCAGATCTGGTTCAAATAGGAAGGGTAGAACTGACGACATGTTGAGAAAGCTAACGAGTGACACGCTGGAATTTCGGCAACGGGACCAGTGACATCACGCACTGCGACATAACAAGAATGGAAAATAAGTATTTGGTCAATACCAAAAGTTCATCTCAATACTTTGTTATGTACCCTTTGTTGGCAATAACGGAGGCCAAACGTTTTCTGTAACTCTTCACAAGCTTTTCACACACTGTTGTTGGTATTTTGGCCCATTCCTCCATGCAGATCTTCTCTAGAGCAGTGATGTTTTGGGGCTGTCGTTGGGCAACACGGACTTTCAACTCCCTCCGCAGATTTTCGATTGGGTTGAGGCCTGGAGACTGGCGAGTCTACTCCACGACCTTGAAATGCTTCTTACGAAGCCACTCCTTTGTTGCCCTGGCTGTGTGTTTGGGATCATTTTCATGCTGAAAGACCCAGCCACGTCTCATCTTCAATGCCCTTGCTGATGGAAGGAGATTTTCACTCAAAATCTCTCGATAGATGGCCCCATTCTTTCTTTCCTTTACACAGATCAGTCGTCTGGGTCCCTTTGCAGAAAAACAGCCCCAAAGCATGATGTTTCCACCCCCATGCTTCACAGTGGGTATGGTGCAATTCAGTATTCTGTTTCCTCCAAACAAGAGAACCTGTGTTTCTTCCAAAAAGTTCTATTTTGGTTTCATCTGACTAACTTTACCCAATAACACATTCTCCCAGTCCTCTTCTGGATCATCCAAATGCTCTCTAGCGAACCGTAGACAGGCCTGGACGTGTACTTTCTTCAACGGGGGGACACGTCTGGCAGTGCAGGATTTCAGTCCCTGGCGGCGCATTGTGTAACTGAGAGTAGCCTTTTTTACTGTGGTTCCAGCTCTCTGTAGGTCATTCACTAGGTCCCCCCGTGTGGTTCTGGGATTTTTGCTCACAGTTCTTGTTATCATTTTGACGCCACGGGGTGAGATCTTGCATGGAGCCCCAGATCGAGGGAGATTATCAGTGGTCTTGTATGTCTTCCATTTTCTAATAATTGCTCCCACAGTTGATTTCTTTACACCAAACATTTTACCTATTGCAGATTCAGTCTTCCCAGCCAAGTGCAGGTCTACAATTTTGTCTCTGGTGTCCTTCGACAGCTCTTTGGTTTTGGCCATAGTGGAGTTTGGAGTGTGACTGACTGAAGTTGTGGAAAGGTGTCTTTTATACCGATAATGAGTTAAAACAGGTGCCATTGATACAGGGAGTGGAGCCTCGTTAGACCTCTTTAGAAGAGGTTAGACCTCTTTGACAGCCAGAAATCTTGCTTGTTTATAGGAAACCAAATACTTTTTTTCCACTCTAATTTGGAAATAAATTCTTTAAAAATCAAAAAATGTGATTTTCTGTTTTTTTTTTCCACATTCTGTCTCTCATGGTTTAGGTTTATCCATGTTGACAATTACAGGCCTCTCTAATCTTTTCAAGTAGGAGAACTTGCTCCTTGGTTGACTATGTACTTATTTGCCACACTGTATCCTGTACCTGTAATTGTGTGTGTCGAAATATTGCTTAATATTTGACCATTTCGTAGATTTAATTTTATCATTGTATATTAGAAACATTGCCGGACCCGCTCCCTCCACAACGGCATCGTCCGCTGCACTGGTGGTCCCGGTTGTTCCGCTCGGCCGTCCAATGCCTGGCATCCAGGGCGTCCTCCCGGTTGTTCTGCTCGGTCGTTTGCCGCCTGGCATCCTGGACGTCCATTCAGTCGTCTTCCACCGGCGCCCCGGCCGTGTGGCCTGGCCGTTCGTTCCGTTGAATCGAGTTGCGGGTCTTACCAAATGCGCTACTGCCCTCCAGTAGCCAGTTTTATTGCTTTAAAATGGATTTTCAGCATTGTCCTTTGGAGCTAAGTTGAATCAGAACCTAGAGATGTCTCTAGTGAAAAAAAAATGCAAAAGACGTATTTGGGACACTGAAACAATTAAAAATAGAACATATTTATACGTTTTGGGGAGCAAATGAGGTAAAGGGCCATTTTAGGCCTTATTTTCATAGGCATACAACTTTTCTAAAACCCAGTTTTGTGTTTTTTCTGTCTTGCAACTGTAAATTTCTTGTTTTTTTTCATAGTTTACAGTATCCTTTAGAGGTGTGCAAAATTTCCGATTCTTAGATTATTCGCGATTTGGCCGTGGAAGATTCGAGAACGATTCACAAACATCCAAATTCCGATTATTGAAATATGCCAAGTAAAGCGGATGTACAACACACAGCGCGCCGCGCGGTCAATGAGCAACGGAGCGAGAGTAGCAAAACATCATGCTTCTCATTACCCGGCCCCTCGGGTAATGCCAATGCTCAACTCACGGCTCTAGCTCAACTCATGCCACGAGATAAAAAAAACACAACAACATACCTGACTGCTGCTAAAAAGCTGCTACAAAAGTACGTCATCCACATAATGTTACGGTAGATATCATTTATATAGGACTAGATGGACTACGTTAGCGGTAGCGTTACCAGCACATCTACAAAAAGCTAGATGCGGACGTAGTAAGCGGCCGCCATCTTAAAGCAGTACACTTCCCTGCAAGGCTGTTGTAGCGAACCTTCCAAGCAAACCTAATTAACTATTTATCTAAAATACTCCTAAATCGGTAAAATATTGACTTGAATCTATCTTTAATATAGTTTTAAAACTTTCACATGTCGAAAGTAGACAAAAGGGAAATTATGGATTAACGGGAGCAATTTTAACAACTTTAACGGTTGATTCACAACATTAAATTAATTGAATGTAGTTTAAAGCTGCTGATACAGAATGGGGACTGGAGTTTTTTATTTACTGTTATTTTTGTATATTTGTTTACTGCTATATGTTAACTTGATACTGAAATAGTAGTTTGGTTTAGCCTGAGAGTATTTTTGAACAATTTTGGAACTAATGTACAAAACATTTAAAACAAAAAAAAAAACAAAAAAAAAAAGGAGGGGGGTGCATCAATAATCGTTTTAGAATCGAATCGGAGCATATGAATCGTAATCGTAATCGAATCGTTAGGTGCCCAAAGATTCCCAGCTCTAGTATCCTTTGGTCTAAAACACCCACACATGCCACTGTATGCTCATTTTAGCCTCCAAGAAAACACTGGATGCATCTCACAGTTTCAAGCTCTGTGATGATCCCATGCTAATCTGCAGAATCAACCTCTCATCTGTGAGCTGACATCCTATCAGTAGTTGCTTTCCCTCTTGTGCGCATGCCTATTTGCTTGCATTTCACACTTCTCCCGTGAGATCCCCTCTGTATCACTGTATTCTTGCGCTAGTAAGTATCATTGGGTCTTCTTCTCTCATTCCATCTGCCTCAACGACCAGTAGCATCTTTGGATAAAACAGCAATTCCTACTTATGCAAATGCTGGCCTCCTCTTACACACACATACAGTGTACACACACCACTCACTATAAAGAACCCGAAGCCTCCAGGCTTTTCACCGCAGCATACTGTAATGCCTCGGCTCCTGGGCCATTCATAAGCTGTAATGGGCTTGTTGGTGTGGAGTAGATCAACATGAGTGGTGGTGGCTCGTATTGCTCGTGATTTTCCCGAAGATGATACATCAGACCCAATGCATCACACCCACTCCAACTCATTTGCATCAGAGGGCTATGGTGTTTCACTCCCGGCAAGGAAAGTATGTGATTTGTTGAGAGGATGAGCTGTGAATCAATGATGTTGATGTGAGGCTTCAAACACTAATGTTGCAAAAATATGTTGTCACTCTGCCCAGGCAAATATTGTCAGTATTTATAGCTCCATTTTCAACATAGTGGGATAGGAAATGCATTTTTATTTTATTTTGTTGTGATTTTTCTCTTTAGACTGTTTTTTTATGTAACATGTTTGGTGTGTGGCGGTGTTGGTGAGTAAGTAATGATGGTATGGTAGACACTTGGCTTTGGCAATTAAAACGTTTTAGTATGAATTTGCTTCCTAAATATGATATAAATTTGCAGTTTAATCCTCAAATTGGATGCATCTCTTGTAAGGGATAAGCAAAATGCATTTATACTTCATAGTTTTTAAAGCAAGATTAGTTTCATGTAACACTGGTATGGCACAGTGCTGAGCATGTCAGTCCATAGACTTCATAACCTATTTACATGACATGGGAAACAGGGCCGATTCGTAGGGGGCCTATTTTCAAAAATGTAATTAAAATTTTTTATATTATATTAAAAATTTAAATATTTACAAATCCAATGCTGCTACTGACCTAAACCCAAAACAGGCACCTACCTTAGCCATATATGAATCGCCATGAGCAGTGGCATCAAAAAATTTAAAGTTGTTCCCTCATAAAATCCCGATTAATTGTTTTCTATATAAGTATAACACAACTTAAAATGGCTATAAAAGTCAGATTTTACACTGGATGCACAAAAATCACCAAATGTAGAGATAAGCACATTTATTTTCTGGATCAATAGCAGTATTTAACATATCATTTATAATAATAATAATAATATTTTTTTTACCAAAATAGCAACTTAACCCTTTAACACCGAATGTGTCGGCAGCGACGCGTTTACGCATATCGTCTTTGAAGCTTGGTCACGCTGTAATTATGTCACCCACATGCTGCTGGTTGGTCTCATTTGAAAGTGCGGAAGTTGATGTCCACACCAGTTTTTATTTGAAGTCAATCGACCAAGAAAAACGGGAGATAATGTCATTTGAGTTTTATAGTTTTATTGCACTCATAAATATGCATTCAAATGCTGCATGGACCATGTATCTATCTCCATATTTCCATCATTTCTTGTCCTTTTTCAAAACCGAAAGCAGCAAAAAAGGCTACATATCCCAAGAGCCATTCTGATGTCAAGAAGGACGAACCGAATGTGATCATTTTTAATAAATTTCCGAACGAGGCACCAACTAATGAAAGGTTTGAGCGAGCGACTTAGAACCGTGCAGAATGAATATAAAACGACATTTAGCGCAAGCTAATGCATTATTTCATCAACTCAAGGAGGAAGATGAGCCGTATTTGTCGTCTTTTTCTTTGCATGAGTCGGCGTCTCGTGAATAGAAGTGACGGCAGCGCGCAAACGGCGAAAGAGTAAGCTGTGTGACGTTGTGTGTGAAGCAGCTCCGTGACCGGTTCAAGCTTTATTGAGTGAAAAAAAAAAAAAAAAAAAAACCTTTATTGGGTCGCATGCCTGCAAATTTTGAATTGAACTGAACTATTTGTCAATATTTTTTTTAAATACTTTTTTTCAATGTTATATATATTTTTTCTTTACTATAATCTTTTCAATGTTTATATAGATGTGTGTTCGAGAAGCTTGATTGCATGTAGGTATATACTTTTGATAAGGTGATGGGTACAACACCTAACTTCACAAAGAGATATCCTCCAAACCCTTTTTGTGTTAGATGATATATATAATTTTTTTTCTCACTATTTTGCACTGTATATAACCTGTTTTGACCACAGCACCTGCTGTTTGTGTTGAATTGTCAAACATAAAACTATTCAACCTTATTTTCTTCTATTGAATGTTTATCCTAACAAGTCGAATAAATATGATCAAGCTTCAAAACTGTTGGTTGAGCATGTTTAGTTGTCAGTAGGACGTCAACATTAAAAATTTTGAAAAAAGATTTTGGGATTTTTTTTGTCTTTTTGGGTCCAAAATGTGGATTAAAATTGGTCAGTGAAGAAAACAACAGTTTGGACATGAAGTTCAAGGTGTCCTCAAAAAAGGGACCCAACTTGGCCATTGTAAACAATTTTTTCTTTGAAATATAAAGGCAACATCAAATGCATGCAAATTCGGCCAAAATAGGCTTAGGTGTTAAAGGGTTAATGTGTTTTTTATTTACTGCAAGTTTTCAACAGCTAATAATTCACTCAATTTAACATCAGAAACTTAATACTCAAGGAAAACATGCAGAATCCAATATAAATAATATGTAAATTGATTATTAATAAATTCTATATACAATAACAACTTATTATAGAATAGAATATTCCTTTTTTATCATTATACACTATATACTGTTAGCGAATGAGGCTAGCGGCCGCCTGGCGTAAACAGAGCTTTTATGTTGAAAATTCTTGTGAATAAATGCTTTAATCCCTGAATTCTTCATAGATATGGACATAAACAGTCTCGATTCTTGGTTAAAAGCAGAGAAACAGTACAGTTAACGTTTATTTTATGTATATTGACGAAGTGCCATGCTACTATGTTAGCAAATGAGGCTAGCGGCCGCCTGGCATAAAAGGAGCTTTTCAGGCGAAAATTCTTGTGAATAAATGCTTAAATCCTCGAATTCTTCATAGATATGGGCATAAAACAGTCTCGATTCTTGGTTAAAAGTTAAAAAACCGTACAGTTAGCGTTTATTCTACGTATATTGACAAAGTACCGTGCTACGATGTTAGCGAATGAGGCTAGCGGCCGCCTGGCGTAAAAGGAGCTTTTCTGGCCACAATTCTTGTGAATAAATGCTTAAATCCCTGAATTCTTCATAGATATGGACCTAAAACAGTCTCGACTCTTGGTTAAAAGCAAAGAAACCGTGCAGGTAGCATTTATTTCGCGTAAATATTGACAACTATGAGGCTAGTCAGTTCCGAAAATTAGCCGCCTGCATGTCGAAATAAAGAAGAAAATTCCTGCGAATAAATGCTTCAATCACACATGCATGGTACGAAAAATATAATATTTACCTTGAATCCTCGAACAAATCACTCCTGAGACAATCCTTCCTGTTTGTATGCGGTACAGCTTTCGTAGTTAAATCCCATCGTAAGTAAATCGAAGTTTAAATCCGACATGAGCGTGTGCGTGTACAAAATGAAGCTCGGCGCCCTCTGATAAGGCGTGAAGCAAAGAATGATGAGGTGTCAGGTCAATAGATTTTGAAGTCTATGGTCAGTCAGTAAAGAGGTCTTTGGTTTCAGTCTAGGCTCAAGCCCCCCCATTGTAGAGTTTGCATGTTCATCTTAAAAACTTGTTCACTAGGTTTGGTTCATTTAAGTTTGATTGGGACTTTTAGCATGGATCATTTATATGCGGCCTGCGGTTGGCTGGTGACAAGTCCAGAATTGCCTCTAGCCGAAAGTCAGCAAAGATAGGCTCCAGCTTACCCACAAATTTTAATGAAGTCAAGTGGTAAACTGGTAAATTGACAGTACTTATATGGCACATTTTTCAATATGTTTTGACCGTACCAAAAGCACATTACATAAGCTTGCATCCACCTATTCATACACCAATTGGGCTGCTGCCTTTTGAGACATTGCGAACCCACTGGGAGCAAACTTTGGTCCGGAGTCTTGCCCAAGGACATTTTGACAATAGCCAGGAATCGAAACACTGACCCTTCAGTCCCAGTACAACTCGTGCTACTAACTCTGCCACAGACAGATGTATGGATGGACGGAGGGAGGTAGGGAAGGCAAGAGTAAATAAATAAATAAAAATAGTCACAGTAAATGAGGTCCCTTAAAACTTCATGGCTAATTTGAGGTTACAAAGGTAACATTCAAGATTTTCTGGTAAAATAAAGATTAAAAACAATGCAATGTTTTTGGGGTCATGATGTGTAGTGCAAATTTTGTGGTGCACAGACAACAGTGCCTATAGACAAGTTTCCTGAGTGAAACATGGGTGGCGCCATCTTTGACATTTTCTTCTACGGACTTCTGGTTAAGACAGATCAACATGAGGTGCGGTTAAAGTAAGCGGTTTAATTTGATTTAAAACTGCAAAATCAAACCAGAGGAACACCACAAAATCTCCAAAAATGGATTCAGCACAACGTAGATGAAGCTCAGGGACTTTCTGTGCTATGTATGAACTCCTGTAAGCGCCTATGTACTTATGGTTTGAAGTGGATTGTCTTGTTCAGCGACCAGCTTGTAGCTACAAAGCGCCAGTATGGATCTACCTCGTCATACGTCTAAGTCAAAACAGTTTTGTTTTTGGCAGCCATTTTCATTTTCGTCTCACCAATACTTAAATACCTGTTAGTCTTAGTCATATTTTAATCATTTCAAAATGTGTTTGTCTTCGTCTAGTTTTAGTCTAAAATTCTTAAGATGTTTTCGTCTATAAACTTCAAAAGTGTTAGTCCATGAATGAATAAAAGGTTTCCAACATTTTAGATGAAGAAGAAGAGTCTACAAGGTTATCACCACTTTCATGATGATAATACACACTCAGCAGGAAAACAGCACATTATTTGCAATTAATTAAACTCATCTGTACACCACGAACTGCATGTAAAAGATTTTTTCCAAGAGTTTAAGAAGACACCAAGTCACCGCGCTAAATGCTAATGCGAACGCTATGCTAATGTGAACACTATGCTAATGCTACAAGTTAGTTTATTGTGTGAGGATCACCCAGCACAGACCTTTAAAGGCTACAGCAACATGGCATATCACACCAGGATAAGAAAGCAAAACTTTCCAAGCAGCACCTGACACATATGTTTCACAAAATGAGCCTGGAATTGGCACAGGCTTACCGGTCGGTTCATTGAATATTTTTCTTTTTCTTTATCGTTGACAAAAACAACACTGAGTCAAAACCAGCAGCTGACAATAAGTTAAAGATCTGCTTTAAACCTGAAGGATCCACCTAAAAGATTGTATGTTTGTTCTTATCACTTTGCGGATCGTTCGTGGACAAAATTCTAACAATCTGTGCAGCCTGTGTTAACATAAGGTGTATATAGATGCGCTGGCCACTTGAGTGACCAAAATGAGGCAAAATTACAAATAATATTACAGTTGCCGAATGCAGAAGGGCTGACACAGATTTTGTTGTTACAAGGAAATACTATAAAATATTTTTCATCTGGTTAGATCATAGTTATGGTATTATGAGCTCATCACACATGTACATATAAACACATACAGTGGGGAAAATAAGCATGTAGTTAACCACAAATTGTGCAAGTTCTCCCACTTGAAAAGATTAGAGAGGATGTAATTGTCAACATGGGTAAACCTCAACCATGAGAGACAGAATGTGGGGGAAAAAAACAGAAAATCACATTGTTTGATTTTTTAAAAAATTATTTGCAAATCATGGTAGAAAATAAGTATTTGGGCAATACAAAAAGTTCATCTCAATACTTTGTTATGTACTCTTTGTTGGCAATAACGGAGACCAAACGTTTTCTGTAATTCTTCACAAGCTTTTTACACACTGTTGCTGGTATTTTGGCCCATTCCTCTATGCAGATCTCCTCTAGAGCAGGGATCCCCATCTGCCGGGCCGCAGACCGGTACCGGTCTGTGGCGCATTTGCTACTGGGCCGCATAGAAATAATAATTTAAAAACGACCGCATTCTGGCTGAACGCCAATATCCCTGTCAACACTAGATATAATACTACGGGATAGATTCGAATGTTGTCATAGAAATCCATTGATTGGACTGCTAGCAGTACATCTTGTTTGTGTATATAATATATCTATGTGCGCTTGTCCTCGATAATAACGTATTGCTAGGCCGCGGGCGAACACCAACACCAACACATTTGTTCCCGGAAATAATTAGCCCCCACACGAGCGAAGATGACTGGAAAACAGACGTCTTTGGAGATATTTTTACGGCGAAAAGGGAACCTAACTGCGACGGAGTGGATTCGTGATCCGTTTGTGAATAAAGTGAGTGATTCGAGCATGTCTGTGAAACAGGAAGATCAACTTGTAGAGATCGCCAATGACGGCGACCTTATTAAACGTACATTTGAGACAACAACTCTACCGAAGTTCTGGATTGACGTAATTCTGGAATATCCTGACATCGCTACAAGAGCATTGAAAACCTTGCTACAATTTCCAACTTCATATCTTTGTGAAGCGGGCTTCTTAATTAATGTTTAACGACAAGGCGAAGTCGTTAATGGTGAGAGCGTTGTGCAGTTGTTGTGTGCAGCTTACATGGCAGGATGTATCTGAGGAGAACTTTTCTACAAGTCCTTCCATGATCAAACGATTTTCTATGGGGTTGAGATCTGGAGACTGGCTAGGCCACTCCAGGACCTTGAAATCCTTCTTTTGAAGCCATTCCTTTGTTGCCCTGGCTGTGTGTTTGGGATCATTGTCATGCTGAAAGACCCATCCACGTCTCATCTTCAATGCCCTTGCTGAGAGAAGATTTTCACTCAAAATCTCTCGATACATGGCCCCATTCATTCTTTCATTTACACAGATCAGTCGTCCTGGTCCCTTTGCATGAAAACAGCCCCAAAGCATGATGTTTCCACCCCCATGCTTCACAGTGGGTATGGTGTTCTTCGGATGCAATTCAGTATTCTTTCTCCTTCAAACACGAGCATCTGTGTTTCTACCAAAAAATTCTATTTTGGTTTCATCTGACCATAACACATTCTCCCAGTCCTCTTCTGAATCATCCACATGCTCTTTAGCGAACCGCAGGTGGGCCTAGACGTGTACTTTCTTCAGCAGGGGGATACGTCTGGCAGTGCAGCATTTGAGTCCCTGGCGGCGCATTGTGTTCCTGATAGTAGCCTTTGTTACTGTGGTCCCAGCTCTGTGTAGGTCATTCACTAGGTCCCTTCGTGTGGTTCTGGGATTTTTTGCTCACCGTTCATGTTATCATTTTGACGCCTCGGGGTGAGATCTTGCATGGAGCCCCAGATCGAGGGAAATTTTCAGTGGTCTTGTACGTCTTCCATTTTCTAATAATTGCTCCCACAGTTGATTTCTTTATACCGTTACACGCGTTTTACCTATTGCCGATTCAGTCTTCCCAGCCTGGTGCAGGTCTACAATTTTGTCTCTGGTGTCCTTCGACAGCTCTTTGGTCTTGGCCATAGTGGAGTTGGCTTGTGACTGACTGAGATTGTGGACAGGTGTTTTTTATACCGCTAATGAGTTAAAACAGGTGCCATTAATACAGGTAATGAGTGGAGCCTCGTTAGACCTTATTAGAAGAAGTTAGACCTCTTTGACAGCCAGAAATCTTGCTTGTTTGTAGGTGACCAAATACTTATGTTCCACTCTAATTTGGAAATAAATTCTTTAAAAATCAAACAATGTGATTTTCTGTTTTTTTTTCCATTCTGTCTCTCATGGTTGAGGTTTACCCGTGTTGACAATTACAGGCCTCTCTAATCTTTTCAAGTAGGAGAACTTGCAAAATTGGTGGTTGAGTAAATACTTATTAGCCCCACTGTATCATACTTTTGTATTGCAGATATTGATAGGTGGAGCATAAATCGAGCCTTCTATCATCAAGGTAGAATGCATGAAGTCTTTATATATGTCCATCAACATGAGTGTTGTTGCGAGGCACATCAAGGTGTCTTCCCTTGCAACAAACAAACAAACAAACAATAGTTAACACATGCGTTCATGCATTTAGGGTAAAAAGCCCGTGTATTGCTTGTAGTAGATTAGTATTTGTTTTCCATTTCTTTATCGTTAAATAACTAGTCAAGCTAATGATGTCTCAGCTGTGACGCAACACACAGAATTGTAGTCAAATTGAACGTAATTGTACCTGTTATTGCTTTGTGGTGGCACTGCCTTGGTTTCCAATCTGCCTTCATGAACACAAAATTTCCGTATTCATGTATCAAGACACATTCAACTTTGCTGCTCTGCAGGTTACAGTTAGCCTCAGAGCTTTATAAGTTTCTGATTGTGTTTCCATCCACTGCCGTTAAATCAATAAAATACGAAAATATTTTGGTTGCGGTGACTCATAGGCATTTCTTCATGTTGTCTTCCCATGTCGTGATGATGGCAGGTGGATGCGATATTTCCAAATTGTCTTTTTTTAAGGGATTTTGATGAGTGATGCCACCAGCTCCATTGTTTTTTTGTTAGAGAACATGGAAAATGGAGGTCACTAGCAGAAATGCGGACGTAAAGCGGAAGTACCTCAGAAACATGTCTATATTGTAAGTTCTTTTCACTGCCTGGATACAACAAAGGGATTGTCCTCCCCTTTAAAATCTTAAAATAATTGCCCAATGTCAAGTCTCAGCAACCTGAAAAGTCTGCCGCCCAGTTTTACTGACACTTTTTGCATCTGTCGCTCTGCCTTTCTCCATCACTTTTTCTGTCAGCCTTCAATCATCCTGGAGCTCACTGAACCTTTCACAATGTAGAGGGTTGTATTGGGAGCATCGCTTTAAAATGGTTGGTGATAGTTGGTGAGCAGCTGCTTTGGTGCGGAAATGAAGGCAAGCCAGCCAGACAGACAGGCTTTTCACTGCTCACTGATTCCACCTTTTTGGAATTCATCCGTCGTCAGTGTCCATGGTGGAGTCAACTGAGAAAGCCAGTTTAGTGGACAGTGAGAGACCACAAGAGAGCGGAAATCAGCTTTCAGAAACAGTATGTGGAAATGACATGTTTCAATTTACCATACACTCAAATTCATGCTTCAAGTAGTTACTTTACACTCGCAGGCTCTACTGTGTGTTATGGGGCAAGGGTGAAACTTTGGACCAATAATTTCTTTTCTGAAAGCTGTGCAGGCCTGTGAAAAAATATCTGATTCTTTCTCAAAAACTTTAATTATGAAGATCAAACAAATCTAAAATTACACAAGGAAATATAACATGTCTTTATTTTTATGCTAATTGTATTTATTAAGTGGAAAGAAAACCTTATCAAAGCTACCAGGCCCTGTGTGATTACATGTAACTGTCCCTAAACCTAATGATTGGTTGGAAATCAATCATTTTATATCAGCGGCAATGGGTTTTTCCACATCTCACAGAATTTTAGTCAGATTCACGTTGACTTGTTGTTGTGTTTTGGATCCCTGTCCTGCTGAAAAACCGATATGTGTGCAGCTTAAGGTTACAAAGTGATAGCCAAACAATGTCCTTCGATTTTGTGATAAAGTGTACAGTTAATGTTTCCATCAAAACCTATATCAACTCAGTCCTGAAGTAGCAAAGCAGCCCCAGGGCTATCACACCACCTGTTAGAATTATATATTTTTTATTTTTATTTTTTTTATTTAAATGCCATGCTGTAGGGCTTTGAATAGTCTATAATAAATGAAATCAGCATTTAAAAATATATTTGAATTTATCTTAGGTTATCTTTATCTGATTTTTATATTTGTTTGGTGCTCCTAAACATAAAAGTGGGGAAATTATTTCATGACATGGTATGCATTATTTATCATGACGAGACGGTGCATGTAAACAAGCTCAAACGCAGCTGAGTTTAGCGTAGTTTGAGTGGGGGACAAACATGAAAATAAGGGGAACCATGCAAAATAAGGGTGAAATGATATTTCAACAAGTTTTGAGAAATAAGCATGGTTAGATTAGTTGGTAAAGTATCAAAGCAGTGAAGTTGGGTCCAATGTTATATGGATATTTCTGTATTTGTCTTTTATGAACATTTTATTAATTTTATTTTTTTCATTAAAATTTATATATATATATATATATATATATATATATATAATTTATAATTGAGACCTGATGTCCACATACGCACACATCACATGTTGGGTCATGTGCTGTCAGCCATCCCGGTATAGCAAATGTTAATATTGTGTCCATATATGCCTTAAAGAGATTACTTTTTTTTTTTTTTTTTTTAAACTTACCCAAAATAGTCACATGGCCGATAAAGAGTCAAGTCACCAATCACCCAAAGAATATGGGCAATGTCATGTCATCAACCCATAGTCATACTATTTATCGCAGTATCCACAAGATATCCACGAACCAGTTTCACATGACATTGCTCAAACGGAGGAAGCGATGTACGTACAAGAGTCGTGACTTTCATTCTGTTAGTCCACAGTGTGACAGTGCCCAATATGTCGCCACTTCCAGGATCGCCTCTTTTATGCACAATCAGTCCTGGTTGCTGCTTCCAGGAAATATACTCAGCGCCACACCATATGCTTCTTTTTGTCATTTTCTGCACCCACTGCGGCCCGATGTGGAATAGTTTGGGGACCCCTGCAGTATCTCTTCAGTAAATCAAATTCATGTTCACCCATATTCAAGTCATGTCATAGACTTGGCCTTGCATAACATTCTACATCTTTGCTTTAAAAAAAAAAAAACTGGTTGCTTTTGTTGTATGCTTCGTGCTATTGTCTCACTTCAATGTGGTGCGCCATCCTACATTAAGCTGAATATGAGCAGATAATATTGCCTCTGAGTCTTCAGAATTCAACCTTCTGCTTTTGTCAGCATTCACATAAACAACACTCTGTATACAAAGGAACTGATTCAACGAAGTCATTGTACATGCCCACCAGGCTTCAATGACGAGGTGAACATACTGTGTATTCCTCATCATCTGAAGAAAACACGTAATATTACTGCAGCTTAGTTAGTCACTCATGGTAGTTGTGAAGCCCTTCATTTTTAACTTTAGTAAGTGTAATGAGCTTTCACAGTTGGTCTACGACGCAAAACTGAAACATCAGCAGAGGCAGTAAACACGTACAACTGCAATAATGAATGAGTTAACAACTCACATTTCTGGATGTTAGGCATGCTGAACCTCAGTAATATAAACATGTTGGTCTTATAGTTATAACTAGTTAAAACTAATATTATAGGGATTTGTGAGCATGAACATGATGTAAGTGACAAACATGCTGTACATACTTGAGGACCGTGATGGGCAGCATTTACAGCCCACATGACACACACTGGGGCTCTTTTCCCAGCCACACATAGACTGTAGTGACCCCACTTACCATGATTCATCTCCCTGGGAGTGTGACGTGGAAGGCGGATCATTAGCAATGACGGCCTCAGCACCTCCAAAGAGCTACAGTGTGTTTCCCTTTAGAGGAAATGGGAAAATATTGCTCATGTTTATGGCTCTGTTACTGTGTATAGGCTCATGTTATGTGCAGCCGTAATGCCTTAAAGCTTACCAGCACAACATATCACACCCTTGTTTACTGTTTAAAAATCAGCTGACTTTTTTTGTTGTTGTATAAACACATTTTTGCATATTATTAAGTATGATTGGTCTTAGCTCTGCTATTATAGGTTTCGTTCTTAAACGTGCAGTAAATACATGCAAATGTACTGCAAATACTGGCTGCTACTGTGACCACTACACATTTTACCGTGTTTTTGTATTTCATGTCAGTCCTCATAACTTAACAAGATTTAGAATGAAGACAAGAACAACAAATAGACTGCTGTGTCACTCTGTTTACCAATATAAATGAGAGGGAAGCAGTGTTAATTACGTTACGGCTCACTGTCACTGTTTATTAGAATGAAGAGTTGGGGCATTGAAATTTGTGCTCAGTTATTCACATTAACATTTTCAATGAAAACACTTAGTAGCTGCTGTTCTTACTAATTGTGCATGCAGGTAATGTATTTGTCATTTTTTCTTGGTACTTTAAGACCTTTAAAGTGCTTGTGACTGCATGGAAAATATCTTAAATAGCATTATTATGTGAATTAAAATCATATTTTGTGACGATTCAACTATATACAACAATTTGGCAAAGCGCAGATGACGAGAAATTAGTCTTTCAATCTGCCGTTTAGCCCCGCCTGTCGTTATATCGGTCTTGCGTCCCCAGCTGGATGATGATGTCGGCAGGGTACCGATTTCATCTGATTTAGAATTCAGCCCATTGAGGGGGGAGATTCAGAATGAGGGAAATGCAACAGAGAGCAGCAAAATGTCATGATTGTTTCAATCTCTCAACTCCAATATTTTGACTGGTTATTCTTTTTATCTAAGTATTTTGCCACAATTGCTAAATAAATGGTATGGTCATGACAAACAGCAGTCTTGTGCTAAATGAAATATGAAATATTACAAATGCATTTATTCAGTACCATAGGGCAAAATTACTGCATAATCTTCAAAGCTGCTGACTTCTTCCTCTCCTGAACGGTATTTTATGCCACCAGAATTTGTCTGGCTTTTGTCATTTTCCTGCCCCGGCATCAGAGACGGAGGAAAGAGCGTAGGAGGAAAGAGCTAACCCGAACCGAGCACCTTTTCCATGTCTAATTCACTGCTTTCGAAAACAAAAAATCACACAAAACTACCCTGACTCATGTCACAGACGGCGGCGGGGTTGATTGTCTTCAACAATCGGCCAGCCCCTGGCGGCGAGCAAATTACAGCTCATCGTTATGCTGCGGTCCGGCGGGCAGGCAGAAAGGGGAGAGAGGAGAGTGAACGCTGAAAATAGCGCATTCTCGGTGGACGAACCGGCCGACGTTGGAGCGAGGGACTGCCCGAGCTCAAGCCGAAGATAGTGGTCTATTGGCGGCCACGCAAAGAGGACCGAGGGGATGGAAGTGACCAAGGTGTGTGACAAGCTGCCGGTCGTCGGCCGAGTGGCCTTCTCGGTGGACAAGGAGCATTGCCACCCACAAAATGAAAGCCACCTACTTATTAAAACGTGTGCCCTGATCTCAGTATTTGACAAAATACAAAACACATAGTTTACCCATCTCCTCGTCGGTCCAATGGTCCCGCAGTTGTCAGACTTGTTTTAGCAGTTCTCCGCAGTGAACGGGAACTATTTGAAACCCAAAAAGGCACACACGCCTCTCCAAGGTGCAGCAACAAAAGCCTGCAGCATATTAAGCTGGTGTGATGCAAAAAATAAACGAATTAATCCGCAAAATCAGCTGAATCCATCTGCATGCTATGTAGTAATGGCTGTATTGTGAGATGGTGACCCGGCTGACGTCACATTCACATTCTTCCTCAATCCAGGAAGTCACACATTTTCATGGCGCGGGATACAAAAATTGAAATTAAAATTGAATAAATAAATCGATCGCTTCCACACACATCCAAGTGGTCCATTTCATTCAGGAGCATAAAATACAGTGTGAAATATGAAATAAACATGCTTTTTGCTGTCATAGGCACTTTAAGCATCAGTTCTTAAAGGCAGTTTCAGCACCTCAGTTACCTTAACCCATTCATTATAAACCCAGTCGTTTAAAATGGATGACTTTTACAGTCATTAATGGCATCATCCATGAAAAGGAGTTTTTTGTTAGTATGCCATCTGCTGCCCAGTTATGCACATTGAGGTGCTTCCCTTGAAAAGGTCAAGGGTTAAAAACAAGATGGTTGCCTCCAGTCAGTGGTAGTTTTTTTTGCAAGCATGGAAGTAAGCCTCTTGGTTTGACACGGTTTTTCAACGCTATCAGGACCACTTTCAACACCCCTTTTCCTTCTTGTCACCATAGAAAGGCTTATTTTCTTACAGGCCTCACATATTTGACAACTTTTTGAGTTTGCTATAAGTTGGAACCTTGAAACAGTAATGTATGATTTGTTGCTACCACCCATTCACCATCAGTCCCAGTTCCAGAAGACATCACTGCCATCAAACCCAATTCCAGAAGACATCAGTGGTGAGTTAATGGAAGTTGAAACTGAACAGTTGAAGCCCTGCTGAGACCTATTTACTTGCTCATGGTAGTTGACATTAAATGCTGGAAATCTGGAAAATGGCACTCACATGTGGATTTAAACAATTTATTGCAAACATTATCTCACGCTCTCTATCGTTCTCAATCCTGTTTTCTCACTCTCTCTCACACACGCGCTCGCTCTGTTTTACGTACTGTCATCCATGACAGCCCATCAGCGCTGTACGACCTTACATTTTCATTTGTATGTTAGACAGAGTGTGACAGGTGCATTAACGTTAGTCCAGTGTACACTCACAGGTTAGCGGGGAAAATGGTCAATTGATCTCCTGAAGCCTAACATTGACCCTATGCCTGTTTCTTTGCTTTAAAAGCTTCCTGGGATTTCTAAATTAAGTTTTGTGCTTAACTTTCCTATATAACAAAAATGCTGTATCAGATTCAGTTCGAATATTTCTCCGTCTCCAATATCTTAGCTAAATTCAATGACCAACATTGCCATCCAGAAAAAACATATCCCAACCAATGTTTTTTTCATCAACGATGACTATAACAAAAATATTTCATCAACAATCAATTTTTCCATGACGATGACAAGACGATGAGTTAAAAACTGGTTCTGGGAGACTAAAACATTACGAGTTTTCGTCTGACTAGACGAGAACGAGACGAAAATGCGCAATTGTTTCCGTCACATGTTCACAATGTGTGACATTTAATGTGTAGTTAGTGGTGCTGCAACGATTAATCGATTAACTCGAGTATTCGATCGATTAGAAGGAAAATATTCTAATTACATTTTTCTACTTCGAGTATTCGTTTAATTAAAGTGGCGCTGTAATGGTTTATTTTGAAAGTGTTTGCATTCAGTTGTATTGGTATGGGTGGATACACTGCCCTCTAGTCTGCCTCATTTCACATGGCTGAATCCAGCTGCTCCCTGTTAAGACCAACATAAGCTAAGTTTTTGTTTGAGCTAATGTTTTTTTAAATGCATTTGTAATTCAGTTTATAAATATATTTAGCCGTTTTTTTTTTGTGGGCATATGTGTTTGAACCATTTGTTAAGAGCATGGTAAAAAATTGTTCGCATTTTATAGCATTTAAGCTAGCAGACTTTTACTATGTAAGTTAGCCAATTGTTCTTTTGCTGTGCATAGATCCTCATTTATTTTTTCATACCGTTTGAGGCTCAGCTCAGGTATTTTAATTTTTGATGTTCCTTACTCGATTATTCAAACTAAGTAGTTCATCAATCAATCAACTACTGAAATAATCTATAGCTGCAGCCCTAGTAGTTAGCCTGCACTGAAGCAGCGTCTGGTTGTGTCACTCATGTGATGTGTTGCTGCTCTCCAGTCTCCAGGCTTGCACACACGCTAAAATGTGTTTTATTTTGGCCAGAGAGAATATGCAATGTTGCGTTACCCTTTAAAGGTGTGTGGTGAGTGTTCATCACACACGATATGGAACTCGTAGCGTGAGCATAGCATTCATGTTCTTGTTAGCTTTAAGCTAATGCTAACAGCAAGCGTCCTCTTAAGTAGAGTTCGTGGCGTCCAGGTGGGCATAATTAATTGAAAATAATGTCCTGTTTTCCTGCTGAGTGTGTATTATCACCAAGTTGGCGTTGTCCTTGTACGTGATATAATGTGTGCTCGTCTGTCAATGTTTATTCGAAATAGTTGGAAAATATATATATATATATATATATATATATATATATATATATTTTTTTTTTAGTAAAAGTTTTCAATTTTCTAGATTAGACTATCTAGAAGAAATTAGTTTTGAGTTTTCGTCAACAAAAACTAGACTAAAACAAACACATTTTGAGATGACTAAAATATGACTAAAAATACTAAGTATTATCGTCCAAAAAACTAAGATGAAAATTAAAAGGGCTGCCAAAAACAACACTGATCCCAACTAGTCTTGCCTGTAGTTTCAAAACATGCTAGATTAATTAAAGTATTCTGTTAAAATAAAGTTGCTGTTTTCAACATTAAAAAAAATTCAGTAAATGTGCTACTTCCATCATCACATAACGTGGAAGTGTCCATTGAAGCTACATTACCCCAGACAGTTCCAAATCTCTAATGCATTGCCTGCATTTGTCATAAAAAAAAGAAAGTGAAACTCAAATCAAATCTCTAATGCATTGCCTGCATTTGTCATAAAAAAAAGAAAGTGAAACGCAATGGGAGACAGAAGGGCAGATGTATACTTCACATTGATACCCCATGGCTAAACTCATGTTACATATTAAGTCATCATTGAACAAATACAGTCCGTTTTGCTGTTTACTGTCCAACCCTCAAAAGTTTTTTTACTCAGCATTTGAGTAGTATTAGCACCATCAATGAATTTAGAATGTTTAATTCTGTTTCATCCACTTTTCTGTTATGGTCTCATTCCAATTTACTGTTGTCAGCTTGTCGAAGTTAATAAAGGAGCAAAGACGTTCTTCCTTCCTGGCTCACAAAAAGGAGTTTGGCTGACTCCCTCATCATTATAAACGCTTGGTAAAGCAACAGTTTTTGGCAGCGATGGAGTAAAAGTGTGTTTATGTGTGCGTATGTTAAACCAGAAATATTATGTAATTTGTTTTTAACTGTCTAACTGCAAATGAGTGCGTAGACGTCCAATCCATTTGAACTGGTAGGGCTGCTGCTATCGGTTATTTTAGTAGTCGATTATTCTATCAACTTGTTAGTTTGAATAATTAAGTAGTCAGAATACGAACATTTAATGTGTTGCAGAATAAATTTTATGAAAGGTTTGCTAAGATTGCACTTTCAAAAGAGAGTTAAATGCAAATACAAAATAAAATTCCCAAATGTTTCTTCAAACTTTGCAGAATTGCACTTTTTGATCTTAACCTAAAATGGTATTTTTTAAAAAATGAATAAATGAGGGTCTAAGTACAACAAGAGAACAATTGGCTAACTTGTATAGCAAAAGTCCGCTAGCTTAAATGCTATAAAATGCTAACCTTTTTTTTTTGTTTGTTCGTACAATGCTCTTAAAGAAATTGTTCAAACACATATTCCAACCAAATATGCTTATAAACTAAATTACAAATACATAAAGAAAACATCTTAGCTCAAATTGAAAATTATCTTATGTTGGTCTCAACAGGTAGCAGCTGGATTCAGCCATGTTGAATGAGTTATGTCATATTCACTGTTGCCACTAGAGGTTAGTATATCCTTCCATATTAATAAAACTAAATGCAAGCACTATCAAAAGAAACCATTACAACGCCACTCTAATTAATACCCGAAGCAGCAAAATTTGATTCGCAGCTTTTTTCTAATCGATTTACTCAAGTTAATCGATTAATCGTTGCAGCACTAGCTGGCAGTGATACTCCAAGATCAAATCGATTGGACATGTATCATCCACCCAGGAAATTAAGAAGCTGCACCCAACACGGGTTTCTTTGATTTTTGAGTGAATAGGCTTTTTCGATTTTATTGTAGCTTAGCTTGTTACATTTCTCTTGTGGTTAACTTCAGTGAAATTTTGTATAAAATTGCAATAAAATACTACAGCAATTGAGTTTATAATGATGTCAGATCATATTGACCTTATGACCGTTCTGTCATTTGATATTGCACGTACTAACATTGCAATTGAAGGCTTGGCAGGATCGGTCTTTCTGGTTGTGATGTTACAACCAGTTTCACCGACTTTTGGATGAAAAAATTGAGTGTTCCCTAAAATAAATTCTTTTCGATGGAATAACTGCAAAAACAATGCAAGATTTGTGTGTCAAATTCATTTTATAGATGAAAAACTACATAGGTTCAGTCATTTGGATTTGTTGAAGTGATCTGTATGCCCTGACAATTTATTGTAGAATGATTTAGCTCGGCAGCACGGTGGCTGAGTGGTGAGCACGTCTGCCTCACAGTTCTGAGATCAAGGGTTCCTTCCTGTGTGGAGTTTGCATGCACTCCGTGCACGGTAGGCTGGTTGAACACTTTAAATTGTTCGGAGGTATGAGTGTGTGCGTGAACGGTTGTATGTCTCCTTGTGCTCTGCGATTGGCCGGCATTGTCCCCTGCCTACTGCCCATAGTTAGCTGGGATAGGCTCTAGCACCTCTGTGACCCTCGTGAGGAAAAAGCGGCATGGAAAATGAATGAATGAATGAATAATTTAGCTTGTCTCTCTATACATATCCAGAAGTGGGTAGAGTCGCCAAAAATTTTACTCAAGAGTAGCGTTGCTTCCCAAAAATATTATTCAAGTAAAAGTAGTCATCCAAAAAATGTACTCAAATACAAGTAAAAAAGTATCCAGGGAAAATAATACTCAAGTAATGAGTAACATTGTGAGTAACTGCTTATTTTTCTTTTGGTTTTCAAACAATGTTATTTTTTTTTCTCTCAGCACAAACCTATCTATGTAAACTGTTGTTATAATGATACGGTAACCATTACAGGAAAAAAAAAAAATCATTGAATTCCGGTGAGAGAAGAAAAAGGCAGAAACGAAGCAATATTCAGCCGAAGAACATGAGTGTCCTCTAGTCGAGAAAATAGTTCCTCGTTTGAATAGTGAATAGTTCCTTCATAGTTACAATTATGAAATTAAAAAGGATCATATCTCCGTTTTTCTGTGGTCAATCGGTGCCAAATAAATCAAGGAGAGAGACTTAAATCCGCGCTTTCAAGTCCTGTTAAGGGCAGCGCTCTATGTAAAATACTTCATTTTTGTACGGTGCTTTAAAGACGCCACGTGATTGAACAGGTTGGCATGATCATAGAATGGCAAGCTTGCGTCAGATTGCTGTAATGGAGTCATGTGGTTATTGTTGCGACGTCCCAATGGTGAAATTGGTAGAGCTACTCTTGGCATCGCTGGCACACACACAAAAAAAAATCTGATACGTAGAATAAAGGGGAAAAAATATAACGACTCTTGTGTAGCCCAAAGTAGCGGAGTAAAAGTAGGGTTTTTTTCTTCACAAATCTACTCAAGTAAAAAGTATGGCTTGGTAAAACTATTCTTAGAAGTACATTTTTCTCAAAAGGTTACTTAAATAAATTTAATGGAGTACGCATTACTACCCACCTCTGTACATATCTTTAGTAGCTTGCTCAACACAAGTAATATGGCATTACTTCTTGAGACTCGCTTCAGCTAAGAACTCCAAAATTGCATTGTTTAATGGACTATATGTCTCGATAAATTTAGTTTTTGCCTTATCAAAAAATGCTTTCGGGTGAAAAAAAGATCTGTTCTCCCTGTCGCCTCTTAGATTGCCTGCACCTTCTTTTCGCCACAATAACCGCAGTCATCAGTACGTACAGCCATGCCAGTTTAGGCCTGCCTTTCAGATTTGGTATTTGATTATGCGCAGCCACCTCAACTTGTCTCAGGTCTAATAGATCACAGTGTGCGTGTAAATTAATCTGTTTGTATCTACTCCTTCCTATTTAGTGTTCAGGTAGTAGCTCAGCTTTCACAGGTATTTGCATGCGCAATCAAGTTTTTGTGAGGTAGCTTAGGAGCTTTTAAAGTAAGATCAGTCAGTATCATTTCGTTGTACTCTCTCTGCTTGACTAATCCATTTACACTCGATCTAAAAATGCCACCAACGTAAAAGTTTGGTTATTCTTGGTTTGATTGGATGCCTAGAGAGAAAGACAGCAGTGACGTCATTTCTTTTACCAAATTCTTCACTTCAACAATTGAACAATACTTCACTTTTGATGAAAAAAATAGTTATCCACCAACTTGTAGTGCATATGTTTTAAAATGGTGGGAAAATGTAACATTTGTATGATTTCATAGTAAGGGTGTAACGGTACATGTATTTGTATTGAACCGTTTCGGTACGTCGTGCTCGGTTCGGAACGGAGGAGTACCGAACGAGTTTCTGACGTAATGTAACCCTTACTTTTCGAGGCTGTGAATCGATCGGGTTACAGTTTCTTTGTGTAGATTATATTTACTCCGTCTTCTCTACTATAATGAGGACCAACACGGTAGGACAGTATAAACAAGAAACGTCAACGGCGCGACAACGTGTCCGCCGCGAGAACGCAGTGAAACGCGGGCGTTAAAGTCAATCAGCCAATGCACACCAGTCGCAGTGCGGCCGCGTATTAGACGCGTCCAAGAAGCGGCTCAACACGACGCACGCGAAAAGAACGGCAGAGTTAATATTTGACGCGAGACGCGACCCTCCTGCGTCAATACTACTACCGGTAGCTAGGATCGTTCAGACCGGAAGTCACTCGTGTAAAAATACGGTGGATCCGGTCGATTTTCAAACTAATATGCAATCGTAACCCACTTTTTGAGTCCACCAGATCTCTTGAGTGGTAGATCGGGGCACAGTTGACTTGTCTTTGTTGATTTACTGCTGTCTTCTCTGCTATAATAATAAGCAACACGGCCCCGTGTTCAATACAAAACCCTCCTACCACAACAAAACAAGTAGGAACTAATATTCACATTGGAACTAAAGTTATACAACATAAAATATACAATATAAATGAATACTACATCACGTTTGTAAAATGTAAACACATAATAAAATAAATAATAGCCCATTTAAATAAAATTAATTGAAATGAGCTAAAACACCTGTAATTAAATAATAAGAATAATACAAGATCCTGCTTACACAATTTTATTAATTTCTGTGTGGCGCTTTAACTTTAGAAAATCCACCAATAAAGCTTTTGAAAACCATTCATAAGAAAAAAAAAATGATTCATTGAGGCATCATTTGTAAAATACATGTTAAAATCTTTGTCATAGGGATTTCTTTTCTCTTTAGCACAGGACTTATTTTTTCGTCTTTCTTTCAGAAAGAAAGCTGACCAAATAGACGGGGTCTGAAAGGCAAATTGTTGTTGGATTATCTTTAAATACCTGCTACTTTTTGAGCAGAATTCTTGCTTCGTATAGGCTAATGTTCCTATTGTTGAAAGCACAAAGGTGTGTAATAAACAACTAGCACATTTATATTTTGCAATTTGTTTTCTTACTGTACCGAAAATGAACCGAACCGTGACCTCAAAACCGAGGTACGTACCGAACCGAGATTTTTGTGTTCCGTTACACCTAAGCCTGTCACAATATGCAATAATTCCATTTATCGCGCGATAAATAAAAATGAAGGCGGTAATTTTTCCGCTGCGATTTATCGCCTCGCGTGCGCGCATGCGGCAGACGTACTGTTAAAAGTTCAGATTCCTCGTTACCAACTGCGCAAAATGCATCTTCGTTCCAGGTCCGGCAAAAACTAGCGCCGGAGCCAATCGTTCCCATTATATCCTATTGTTCAACGTATACCGGCCGTGTCAGTGCTCCGGAGTGACTGTGGACCATCTATGGCGCGCCGGTGCTGTTGACGAGTGGGCGCTCCCGTCAGGAGTGACATTTCACGCGAGGCGGCTATTTTTCGGCACAACGCCGGATATTTACAACGAAGTCCGCCAAAACATTGTTACCGACTTGGCTGCTACGAACAACCTCGCTTTGACAACAAACAGCTTAATGAAATTAAGAGCGCTGTGCTTCAAACTCGTCCTGTTTATGAAAGTCGATTGTCATATGTTGTGTAGAAATGAGCAGACGTGACTTTAGCGGCGCTTGCTAACTTTTTTAATGCTCGCACACACTAGATATCATGAAATGGCAAACTAGATGTGCTACGTCCCATGCCATTGGCTACGTGAGCCCAGAGTGATTATGGTCCATATACTACATCGATGAATTCTAAACTGTCATGACTGAATGGAGGTTAAGAAGGCCAAATCAATCCATACCAGTGACTATAGATAATGTTGCAAATATTGTAAATTCAGTACATGACACAGATGGATTCGGACCACAAATAGGATGTCTTGCTCATGTAGTAAACCTACGTAGCTGCTAAGAGAGCTATAGCAATCAACAGTGTGCCCTGCCTCACTTTACAAACAGTAAAGATTGTTCTCAGCACTTTTATACAATTTTTTTTCAGATCAGTAAGAAGTAAGCACATAAATATTATGCACTAAAATGGATGTTTATATGATGGCAATTTAACTTTTGCTCGTTAGCAAAAAAAACAACAACAAAAACGAAACAAAAAATATAATTGTTATTTGTATTTTTTTACAGAGCACTAAATGTATTGAATCGGATCGAAAATCGTGTCCCCCGTATCAAAAATAGTACCGAACCATGACTTAACTGTATCGTTGCATCCCTATCGAACACAATTGCAGAAGCTATGACGGGAAAAGTTTTCATTTGCCTAAATGCTTAAGTTATTAAGTGCAATTTTTATTTATTTATTTTTAAACACATTTTATTTATTCTCTGTTTCTGTGCGGTATCAATATTGTTGATTTTTACTTAAGAGGCATGGTCTATTGTTTTTAGTTGTGATTTCTTAAAAAGTATTTTTGAATTTAAGAGTAAATATTTATCACGTTTAAATGGGTGTACTTGACCTATTAATACATACTGTATTCTCACTGTGTTATTGTACATTGGTTTAAAAAAAAAATTGGGGGGGGGGCGCAATAATATCGCATATCGCAATAATTTATGAGAATAATTATCGCACACTAAAATTTGTTATCGCGACAGGCCTAGTTACACCCCTATTTCATAGTCATAACGAGCCTCTGAGGGAAGCTTCATCGACAATGTGGTCTGTGAAAAAAATGAGTTCAACAACCTTGTGAAATTGTATTAAAAAGGAAATCAATAGAAAGAGTACAACAGAGAATAAAAATATGTTTTATTTTAATTTTACATTAAAAAAAGAAGCTATAGATGATAGTAAATTAAGAAATTGTTTGCCTGCAGCGCGCAAGTCTGTCACAATTTACTTACATATTTCATATGATCAGGACCAACCCCCCACCTCACTCCGAAATACTTACAGTCATCGATCAATGAATTAATCCACGAAGTATACATTTTTTTTAGGATTACACTTCAACAGTTGATATAAATTAGTTGTGCAGGCTCTCCAAGCGAATCTGATCAATGAATAAGAGCCAAATAAATACTTTGTAAAATTAGCTCATGTGTTATCATGCCTTGTATTTAATTAAAACTATGCCTAATTACCTATTAGACTAACACTCCCCAAGTGTAATTTGACTCCTGGGCCATCAAATCACTTTACTTTATTTTAAATGTTCTAATTTTATAAAATAGCACATAGCTTTTGTCTTTTTATGAATAGAACAGGAAATCACGAGTAGTCTAAATATATACAAGGCTTTAAAACATCGAATGGAATAAGGCCACATTCAATAATGAGAATGTTCTTTTGCTTAATTAGTGTGTATTTTTGGAACAACCACATAAGGGCCGTAGCAAAATAGACAGTCAAATGAAATTAGGATACTTTTTTTTTCATTGCTAAATCTGACAGAGGCTGTGCTGCACATAATGGTGCACCACCTGGTATATGGGCGGGTGGTCACATTTTCTGAATGATTTCTGTGATCTCTGTCACCGTTGGATTCAAAGTCATTTTTGTAGGGTTTTGCATGCTGTTTACCTTTTTTTTTTTTTTTTAATTTGATATGTTTCATTGTAAGAATGTTGTTGGCTAGGTAAAAAAAAACGGTGATGGTTTCCTCCTAATATGGTTTAAGGAGTCCATTTCAAAGATTTCAATATGTATCTCATCTGACAAGAGAAATTCATCTCTCGTGGTCAGAGAGTCATTCAAGTGCCATTGAGCAAGCTCCAGGTTCAATGACATTTTTGTGAAAAAGTACTTTGCTTACGGTCATACATGCTGCTGTTACCTTTGGAGACCTTTTATAGTTATTAGGGTTGTCAAACAATTAAAATTTTTAATCGAGTTAATCATAGCTTAAAAAATAATTAATCGTAATTAATCGCATTAATATGCCGTATTTTTCTATAAATTATTGTTGGAATGGAAAGATAAGACAAGACGGATATATACATTCAACATACTGTACATAAGTACTGTATTTGTTTATTATAACAATAAATCAACAAGATGGCATTAACATTCTGTTAAAGCGATTCATGGATAGAAAGACTTGTAGTTCTTAAAGATAAATGTTAGTACAAGTTATGGAAATTTTATATCAAAACCCATCTTAATGTTTTCGTTTTATTAAAATTTGTAAAATTTTCAATCAAAAAATAAACTAGTAGTTTGCCATTGTTGATGTCAATAATTACACAATGCTCATGGTGCTGAAACCCATCAAATCAGTCGCAACCAAGCGCCAGCAGAGGGCGACAAATCGCCAAAAAACACAAGTAACAAGTGGACATGACACTGTGCTGTCAATTTAATCTGTTTTGAGCGGGGCATGTGCGTTAATTGCGTCAAATATCTTAAGGTGATCAATTAAAAAATGAATTACCGCCCGTTAACGCATAATTTTGACAGCCCTAATAGTTATTAGGGTACATACATTATAAGTGTGTGCCTGTCAATTTAATCAATTTCGGATTGAACTAACTACCTTGCGGATGCCATGCAAACTTTTCTTTTTACTTTACACGAGAGAGTTGGAAAACAACAGCAACAAAAAGCATTTTATGGTGACCTAGGATACTTTTCCAGGTGGCCCTGAAGTGCAAAACACGATGGCAAATCAAAAAACACAATGGCAAATCAAAAACACAACAGCAAATTCAAAAACACAACGGCAAATAACTTTACAAAAATACAAATTCAAAAACAAAACGCCAAATCACATAACAAAAAAAAAAAAAAAATTCAAAAACACAACGGCAAATAACATAACAAAAATACAAATGAAACAAAACGCCAAATCACATAACAAAAAAAACAAAATGAAAGACACAACCCCAAATCACATAAAAACAACAACAACAAATTGAAAGACACAGTGCCAAATCACATAACAAAAAAAAATTAGAAACAAAACGCAAAATCACATAACAAAAAAACAAATTAAAAACCACAACGCCAAATTCAAAAACACCACGGCAGATCACATAGCAAAAAAAAAAAAAAAAAAAAAAAAAAAAAAAAAAAAAAACGACAAATCCAAAAATGAAATGACTAAGGAACCGGCAGAGGTAGGTCCTTGTCAAAAAATACACTCGTCGATGATTGGACCAATCTACCGTCAACATTAGGTACCGATAAACTAAAAACTTATTCCACGTCTTGTGTGGTATTTGAAAATGAGCATTACCAAAGATGCGAACGTGGCTGCCACTATAAATCCTTCCATACATCTTCAACCGCTTTGAATATTTTTATTTGGGACATACATATACAGTAAGTAAAATATGTCAGCGCAGCGATAGTGTGTCAGCGTGACTTTCCTATTGGTGCGTTCGTTGGTTGTAAATAGTGGCGTCAGTTAACACAGTGTGCCTGCGAATCCAACCAATAGGAGCGTTGGCACATCGAACACACCAACAGGAAGGTCGCGCTGACACACTATCGAGTTGCCGGAATATTTTGCTTCATACGTATGTCCTGAATAAAAATATACAAAGCAGGTGAAGATGTATGGATGGATTTCAATGGTGTGTTTTGTTTTTCAATTTGTATTTTTGATATGTTGTTTGCCGTTGTTTTTTAATGCGCCGTTGTGTTTTTTAATTTGTTTTTTTGTGATGTGATTTGGTGTTTTTTTTTTTTTTTTTATTTCTTTTTTTGTTATGTGACTTGGTGTTGTGTTTTTCAATTTGTTTCATTGTTATATTATTAGGCGTAGTGTCATTTGATTTGCCGTTGTGTTTTTGCACTTCAGGGCCACTGCACTTTTCACCCTATTAAACCTATATTACAGTAATGATAATGAATGTATGGTTACATTTATACCCTTTTGACAGGTTTCACACTTTTGTTTGAAGTATGTTGAAAATTTGGATTAAATATTTTTAGTATGCCATCATAATTTATGATATAGGTAAATTCACACTATGAGTAGATGCCAACAATCACATACAGGTAGTCCCTGGGTTACGACGTACCCGACTTACGTGATTTCGAATTTACAACGCCGGAGTGTTGTCTGGCAGTTGTCTCCAGCTGTTTTTTTTGTGTTTTTTAATTTTTTTTTATTATTATTATTATTTTTTTTATAAATATTGATGACTTTTGTTTTGTGAAACTTGCTTATATTTCGGCGCAGGAAACATAGTTCAGGTGGTACTTTCACACGCGAGTAAGAGCGCATGTACACACAAAGAGAAACGTATTTGCGCACGCGCACACACATGGAAGAGCGCATTTCCTCCTATGAAGAAGTCGCGCAGCCGAGTAAGTGAGGGTAAAGATTAAAGCTGCAAGCCTGCGCTCGCATTTGTTGCTTGTGAAGCATCCGCAGAGGCAACAGCTGTATATAACACTTTTGGTACTGTTTATTGTGCATTTTCAATTGTGGTCTAATAGTTGGGCCGAGTTTATGTGATTGTTTTTGAATATATTCGAACGTTAACTGACAAATGCTAATCGTTTGTGTGGGTTGTTATTGCTGTATCAGCAGCTGGTTATCAACGCAGATTTATATTGCTGAAGATGATAGTGGTTTAATTTAATTTTGATTTTAGTTTCATTCTGCAAGTGTTGATGTCATGAGCTGCTGAATATAGTTAGCAAACCACACGGACGTCTGACCTCGTTATTTCGGTGCTTAGCTCGCTGTCTAGCTAGGACTAACTCCAACATCTTGGCGAGGACAGCACAATGCGTACAATACATGTTTTTGGTTAGTTATTTTGAGATTTAGGGTGTATTTAGTGGTACTTGAAGGGTTAATTCCGACTTGCGCGGAAATTCGGGTTACGTCACCAGCGTAGGAACAGAATTTGTTCGTAAGCTGGGGACTACCTGTATTTTAAACATATTTTATTGGCAAATCTGTATAGAAAAGCTGGTGAGTGCATTTACTTTATAAAACATGCAGATTTACCTTTTGTTTTTTTCCCTCCGTCATCACACGGTCTCTGGATAATCACCATCTGCAACATAAAATGTCTTCACTCAGAGCTCCCCAACATGCTGACATGTGTACACTGAGCTTTTCATCCCCGTCATATACTATGTGCCCACTCCTGCTATCACTCAATTTCTCGCTAGTCAGGATTCCTCTCACATCCCTAAAACATGCAAAGTAGGCTGATTGAACGCTCTAATTCTCCATAGGTGTGATTTTGAGTGTGAAAGGTTTGTCTATATCAATGGTGTCCAATACAGTCCTCAAGGGCCGCTGTGTGTGCAAGTTTTTGTTCCAGCCGATACAGCACAGACAGTTTAACCAATGAGGTCTGCTGAAACAAGCTGCATCTGACTGTAATCAACTGATTACACTTGTAAGACATTAGATTGGTGAAAAGCTGTCCTTTTGATCAGTTGGAATGAAAACCTGCACCCACTGCAGCCCTTTATGGAATAGTTTGGACACCCCTAGTTTATACAGTGGAGCAAATAAGTATTTAGTCAACCACTAATTGTGCAAGTTCTCCCACTTGAAATTATTAGAGAGGCCTGTAATTGTCAACATGGGTAAACCTCAACCATGAGAGACAATGTGGAGAAAAAAAAACAGAAAATCACATTGTTTGATTTTTTTAAAGAATTTATTTTCAAATCATGGTGGAAAATAAGTATTTGGTCAATACTAAAAGTTCATCTCAATACTTTGTTAAGTACCCTTTGTTGGATATAACAGAGGCCAAACGCTTTCTGTAACTCTTCACAAGCTTTTCACACTCTGTTGCTGGTATTTTGGCCCATTCCTCCATGCAAATCTCTAGAGCAGTGATGTTTTGGGCAACACAGACTTTCAACTCCCTCCACAGATTTTCTATGGGGTTGAGATCTGGAGACTAGCTAGGCCACTCCAGGACCTTGAAATGCTTCTTACGAAGCCACTCCTTGTTGCCCTGGCTGTGTTTGGGATCATTGTCATGCTGAAAGACCCAGCCGCGTCTCATCTTCAATGCCCTTGCTGATGGAAGGAGATTTTCACTCAAAATCTCTCGATACATGGCCCCATTCATTCTTTCCATTTCCATTCATTAGATCAGTCGTCCTGGTCCCTTTGCAGAAAAACAGCCCCAAAGCATGATGTTTCCACACCCATGCTTCACAGTGGGTATGGTGTTCTTCTGATGCAATTCAGTATTCTTTCTCCTCCAAACACGAGAACCTGTGTTCCTACCAAAAAGTTCTTTTTTGCCTTCATCTGACCATAACACATTCTCCCAGTCCTCTTCTGGATCATCCAAATGCTCTCTAGCGAACCTCAGACGGGCCTGGACGTGCACTTTCTTCAGCAGGGGGACACGTGCGGCAGTGCAGGGTTTGAGTCCCTGGTGGCACATTGTGTGACTGATAGTAACCTTTGTTACTGTGGTCCCAGCTCTCTGTAGGTCATTCACTAGGTCCCCCGTGTGGTTCTGGGATTTTTGCTCACCGTTCTTGTTATCATTTTGCATGGAGCCCCAGATCGAGGGAGATTATCAGTGGTCTTGTATGTCTTCCATTTTCTAATAATTGCTCCCACAGTTGATTTCTTTACACCAAGCATTTTACCTATTGCAGATTCAGTCTTCCCAGCCAAGTGCAGGTCTACAATTTTGTCTCTGGTGTCCTTCGGCAGCTCTTTGGTCTTGGCCATAGTAGAGTTTGGAGTGTGACTGACTGAGGTTGTGGACAGGTGTCTTTTATACCGATAATGAGTTAAAACAGGTGCCATTAATACAGGTAACGAGTGGAGCCTAGTTAGACCTCGTTAGAAGAAGTTAGACCTCTTTGACAGCCAGAAATCTTGCTTGTTTGTAGGTGATCAAATACCTATTTTCCACTCTAATTTGGAAATGAATTCTTTAAAAATCCAACAATATGTTTTTCTGTTTTTTTTTTCCACATTCTGTCTCTCATGGTTGAGGTTTACCCATGTTGACAATTACAGGCCTCTCCAATCTTTTCAAGTAAGAGAACTTGCACAATTGGTGGTTGACTAAATACTTATATGCCCAACTGTATGTTCCCTGGCATTGGCTGGCAAGTGGCAACCAGTTAAGGGTGTAACCCGCTTCCTGCTCATAGCTTCAGTAACTGGGATAGGCTCCAGCACCCCAACGACCATCATCATCATGATGAATATAATCAGTACAGAAGATGAATGAATTTCTACCCATGGTGAAAGTTGATGATGGCAATCGTTGCATTTGCTTTGTATCCAACTTGCGCACTCTGACATTTCTCTTCTCTCATGCTAATGTTTATTGCCCGTTTAGTGCATTCTAAGTGTCCTGGGTGGCCGCTCAGTTTGCCAAACTAGCCGTATTTGATGAAGCAGCCACACTGTTGAGAAATAATAATGGAAGCTGCTAATGGACTCTTGTTTCAACTGTCAAGCACACACAGAAGCAATATACTGCATTTTGCAGAGCGCTTAATAGAAGACCATCAAATTCAGGAGCGTACTTCAGAGGGGATGTGAATCTCTTTGACTGGACTTTTTAGATATATGAGGGTCTCATCTCAGACTTTTATTTTTGTGTCCTGAAATTTTTCCCCTAACAATGATGTTTTACTGATTTTTTTTTTTCAATTACATTGAACATTAATTTCTCGTCTCTGAGTACTGACAGTACGCTTTTCTGTCATTGTGTTTGTCCTTATCCTAAGTCAACAGTTTGCCACCCAACAGCTACTGTGGAGAGGAGTATTTGAGTGCAATAGAATGTTCATTTGCCCGTATAAGTTGGCTCTTGAAAGTGTTTTCTTTTTAGCTTAATATATGTTTGATCGATATAGTCTGTCTACAGATGAAACATGTTTGTTTTTCATGACTAATGGCTGCATCTGTCTCTCTGTCTCTCTCTCTCTCTCTCTCTCTCTCTCTTACTTTTTTTTCAGAAAGTGAGTGATGCGGCAAAATATCTTAGGGACTTTGAAGATCAGCAACTTTGCTGCCTTGCAAAATGCAGTGTGTGCGTATGTGTGTGGTTGGAGGTGAGGGTACTTTTTGGAGCTTTTAAAAGTGCAGGTGTTCTGAGAAGACACATTAAGATTGTCAAAGTTTTCCTGCACTCGCCCTACATTTAAAGTGGATATGGGTCAGGTTGACTCTTTTTATATACTGTTCTCATTACATTTTTGGGTCAGGCTGATTTTTTTTACACCAGTGGGCTTTTAAATAAATAAAAATTAGCCGTTATTCTGGTCATCTATAAATATACACGGATGTGTGGCAGGGCAATTGTTTATTTTTTTGTCTGATTGACTGCAATTACAGACTTGGATAGTAATGGTTTGGGATTGTTTATTTATATTTTTACTTTGGTGTTTCAATTTCAGTGAGTTTTGATTAGTTTTTAGTGTGGGTTTGTTTTTATTTTCCCATCTCGAGATCTAAAAATGCATCACAATAAGTGTACGGTTACTGTTTAACATTTGCCTGTTTGAAGGGCATAATATTAACTGGGTGGCAAACACATTTTATTTAAATTATGAAATTGTAATCTTTCATCGTCAGTGTTGCGATGCATTTAATTATACTTTTTTTTTTTTTTTTTTTTTTTTTTTTTTTTGAGTACGGTACTCTTGTATTTTTTTTAACACCAGCAATTAATTTATCTGTACTGCAATAAACAATTTGGGCTCTTATGCATGCATTTTTCTGTGTTAGAGGTCCGGCCTGAACTAAGATGAAGACAGCTGAATTACTGGTAATATGAAAGACAGTTTATCTCCTTGAGTTGCAGAGGTAAAGATTACCAGACAGGTTTTCCCTTGCGGCCATTCAACACCAATTTGATAAAATTCTACCAAATCAATGCAGCGCAAATATGTAAGTCTGATGACAACAATAATTCAAATAAATCTGTGGTTTTATCCAATCCATTTGAACTGGTGGGGCTGCCAGGAGGACTGCAGCTATTGATTATTTTAGTATTCGATTAATCTATCAGCTAGTTAATTCGAATAATGTAATAACCAGATAAGGAACATTTAATGGGAATACATTTTAGGAGATGTGATACAAAGGCTTGCTAAGGTTGAACTTTAAAAAGAGCATTAAATGTGAATACAAATTAAAATTCCCCAGTGTTTCTACATACTATGCAGAATTACACTTTCTGATTTTAGCCTCAAACTGTATAAAAAAATGAATAAATGAGGGTCTAAGTACAACAAGAGTTCAAGTTTTTTGTCCCCTAAGAAGAAGGGGAAACTTATCTTACAGCAGGTAAGCATACACAGAACACAACAACAGATACAGTGCCTTGCAAAAGTATTCGGCCCCCTTGAATCTTGCAACCTTTCGCCACATTTCAGGCTTCAAACATAAAGATATGAAATTTAATTTTTTTGTCAAGAATCAACAACAAGTGGGACACAATCGTGAAGTGGAACAAGATTTATTGGATAATTTAAACTTTTTTAACAAATAAAAAATGGAAAAAGGGGGGCGTGCAATATTATTCGGCCCTTTACTTTAAGTGCAGCAAACTCACTCCAGAAGTTCAGTGAGGATCTCTGAATGATCCAATGTTGTCCTAAATGACCGATGATGATAAATAGAATCTACCTGTGTATAATCAAGTCTCCGTATAAATGCACCTGCTCTGTGATAGTCTCAGGGTTCTGTTTAAAGTGCAGAGAGCATTATGAAAACCAAGGAACACACCAGGCAGGTCCGAGATACTGTTGTGGAGAAGTTTAAAGCCGGATTTGGATACAAAAAGATTTCCCAAGCTTTAAACATCTCAAGGAGCACTGTGCAAGCCATCATATTGAAATGGAAGGAGCATCAGACCACTGCAAATCTACCAAGACCCGGCCGTCCTTCCAAACTTTCTTCTCAAACAAGGAGAAAACTGATCAGAGATGCTGCCAAGAGGCCCATGATCACTCTGGATGAACTGCAGAGATCTACAGCTGAGGTGGGAGAGTCTGTCCATAGGACAACAATCAGTCGTACACTGCACAAATCTGGCCTTTATGGAAGAGTGGCAAGAAGAAAGCCATTTCTCAAAGATATCCATAAAAAGTCTCGTTTAAAGTTTGCCATAAGCCACCTGGGAGACACAACAAACATGTGGAAGAAGGTGCTCTGGTCAGATGAAACCAAAATTGAACTTTTTGGCCACAATGCAAAACGATATGTTTGGCGTAAAAGCAACACAGCTCATCACCCTGAACACACCATCCCCACTGTCAAACATGGTGGTGGCAGCATCATGGTTTGGGCCTGCTTTTCTTCAGCAGGGACAGGGAAGATGGTTAAAATTGACGGGAAGATGGATGCAGCCAAATACCGGAACGTTCTGGAAGAAAACCTGTTGGTATCTGCACAAGACCTGAGACTGGGACGGAGATTTATCTTCCAACAGGACAATGATCCAAAACCTAAAGCCAAATCTACAATGGAATGGTTCAAAAATAAACGTATCCAGGTGTTAGAATGGCCAAGTCAAAGTCCAGACGTGAATCCAATCGAGAATCTGTGGAAAGAGCTGAAGACTGCTGTTCACAAACACTCTCCATCCAACCTCACTGAGCTCGAGCTGTTTTGCAAGGAAGAATGGGCAAGAATGTCAGTCTCTCGATGTGCAAAACTGATAGAAACATACCCCAAGCGACTTGCAGCTGTAATTGGAGCAAAAGGTGGCGCTACAAAGTATTAACGCAAGGGGGCCGAATAATATTGCACGCCCCACTTTTCAGTTTTTTATTTGTTAAAAAAGTTTAAATTATCCAATAAATTTTGTTCCACTTCACGATTGTGTCCCACTTGTTGTTGATTCTTGACAAAAAATTAAAATTTTATATCTTTATGTTTGAAGCCTGAAATGTGGCGAAAGGTTGCAAGGTTCAAGGGGGCCGAATACTTTTGCAAGGCACTGTAACTCGTACACATAAATAACACATACTACAATTTAAAAATCCTATAGACAGCTTCGCATCTAGGTGCAAGAAATGTGCAAATTTAGCAGCCTAATCCCACTTGGTAAAAAGGAGTTGTTTGTCCTGTTGGACTTAAAACAAGGGACTCTGAATCTCCTGCCTGAGGGGAGGACCTCAATCAGGCAATGAAGGGGATGATCTGCACAATCCAGTATGTCATTTGCCTTCCTCATAACCTGCCTCACATAAATATCTGTTAAGGAGACCTGTGGACAGCCTATTATCTTACCAGCCACCTTAACAATATGGTTGATGTTATTTTTTTCCTTCAGGGTGATACCTCCATACCAGGCAATAAAAGCAAAAGCAAGAACAGATTCAATAAAAGATTTGTAGAACAAAAACAAGATAACCTTATCAACATTAAAAAAGTTAAGCTTCCTAAAGAAGTACAATCGTTGTTGACCCTTTTTGTAGATGTTCTCTGTCGAGAACAATTGGCTTACTTGCATAGCAAAAGTACGCTAGCTTAAAAGCTATAGAATGCTAACTTTTTTTTTTAACAATGCTCTTAACAAATAGTTCAAACACACTTTCCCACAAAAATTGGCTATATATACTTATGAACTAAATTACAAATGAACAAAAAAACATATTAGCTCAAATGAAAACTAATTCAGCCATGTTAAATTTGTTATGTCATATTCACTAAAGGTTAGTACCTATATCCGCCCATATCAATAAAGCTAAATGCAAACACTATCAAAACAAAACATTACAATGCCACTCTAATTAAAATAAAACTCAAAGCAGCAAAATTTGATTCGAAGCTTTTTTTTCTAATCAAATTACTCGAGTTAATCGATTAATTGTTGCAGCATAGGCTGGCAGTGATGCTCCCAGATTCAATTGGATTGGACGTGTATCACCCAGCCAGGAAATTAAGAAGCTGAACCCAACTTGGGTAACTTTGATTTATGAGTGAATACGCTTTTATTCATTTATTTATTTATTTATTTATTTTTAATGTAGCTTAGTTTGTTACAGTTCCCTGGTGGGTAACTTCAGTGAGATTTTATATAAAATTACTACGAAATACGACAGCAACTGAGTTTATAATGATGTCAGATCATATTGACTGTATGACTAGTCTGTCATTTGTTTTTATACAAATCAATGTAGCGCAAATTTTACGGTAAGTCTGATGACAACAACAATTCCAAATAAATCTGTGGTTTTATCACTTCATCTTTTCACGTTTAATGAAACAGTGATATATAAATATATAGAAATATTTTAATTCCTAAACACTCAACCAATGTGGACAACATGTAAATCCAAAATAAAATTTACCGACTAACCAAAATGAAACTGAGTTTTTTTTTTCTCCATCCTAGATTGTTATGGATTTGTTCATATACAGTACGTGCCAAAAGTATTGGCACCCCTGCAATTCTGTCAGACAATGCTCAATTTCTACCAAAAACTGATTGCAATTACAAATGCTATGGTAGCAATATTTTCATTTATTTTGCTTGCAATGAAAAAACACAAAAGAGAATGGGGAAAAAAATCATTATCATTTTACACAAAACTTCAAAAATGGGCCGGACAAAAGCATTGGCACCCTCAGCCTAATACTTGGTAGCACAACCTTTAGACAAAATAACTGCGAACAACCGCTTCCGGTATCCATCAATGAGTTTCTTACAATGCTCTGCTGGAATTTTAGACCATTTTTCTTTGGCCAGCTGCTCCAGGTCTCTGAGATTTTAAGAGTGCCTTCTTCAAACTGCCATTTTTAGATCTCTCCAGAGGTGTTCGATGGGATTCAGGTCTGGACTCATTGCTGGCCACTCTAGAAGTCACAAGTGCTTTCACTCAAACCATATTCTAGTGCTTTTTGAAGTGTGTTTTGGGTCATTGTCCTGCTGGAAGACCCATGGCCTCTGAGCAAGACCCAGCTTTCTCACACTGGGCCCTACATAATGCGGCAAAATTTGTTGGTAGTCTTCATAATGCCATGCACATGGTCAAGCAGTCCAGTGCCAGAGACAACAAAGCAACCCCAAAACATCAGGGAACCTCCTCCATGTTTGACTGTGGGGACCGTGTTGTTTTCTTTGAAGGCCTCGTTTTTTCCCCCCGTAAACTCTATGTTGATGCCTTTTCCCCAAAAAGCTCTACTTTTGTCTCTTCTGACCAGAGAACATTTTTCCAAAACGTTTTTGGCTTTCTCAGTTAAGTTTTAGCAAACTCCAGCCTGGATTTTTTTATTTCTCTGGGTCAGAAGTGGGGTCCTTCTGGGTATTCTACCATCGAGTCCCTTTTCATTTAGATGCCGACGGATGGTATCGGTTGACAGTAGGGCTGTCAAACGATAAAAATTTTTAATCGAGTTAATTACAGCTTAAAAATTAATCATCATTAATCGCAATTCAAACCATCTATAAAATATCCCATATTTTTCTGTAAACTATTGTTAGAATGGAAACATAAGACACAAGACGGATATATACATTCAACATACGGTACATAAGTACTGTATTTGTTTACTATAACAATAAATCAACAAGATGGCATTAACATTGTTAACATTCCCTTAAAGCGATCCATGGATAGAAAGACTTGCAGTTCTTAAAAGATAAATGTTAGTACAAGTTATAGAAATTTTATATTAAAACTCCTCGTAATGTTTTCGTTTTATTAAAATTTGTAAAATTTTCAATCAAAAAATAAACTAGTAGCTCGCCATTGTTGATGTCAATAATTACACCATGCTCACTCATTGTGCGTAAATCCATAAAATCATTTGGGCCCAAGCACCAGCAGAGGGCGCCAAACACCAAAAAACAAGTAACAAGCGAACATTACACTGCTGTCATTTTAATCTGTTTGAGCGGGGCATGTGCGTTATTTGCGTCAAATATTTTAACGTGATTAATTTAAAAAATTAATTACCGCACGTTAACGCGATAAATTAAAAAAATTAATTACCGCACGTTAACGCGATAATTTTGACAGCCCAAGTTGATACTGTTGTACCCTCGGACTGCAGGACAGTTTGAACTTGTTTGGATGTTAGTCGAGGTTCTTTATCCACCATCCGCACAATCTTTCGATGAAATCTATCATCAATTTTCCTTTTCCGTCCACATCTAGGGAGGTAACCACAGTGTAATGGGCTTTACACTTATTGATGACACTGCGCATGGTAGACACAGTAACATTCAGGTCTTTGGAGATGACTTGTACCCTTGAGATTGCCCATGCGCCCTCACATTTTTGCTTCTTAAGTCCTCAGTTTTTTGGTCTTTCTTTTCTCCATGCTCAATGTGGTACACACAAGGACACAGGACAGAGGTTGAGTCAACTCTAATCCATTTTAACTGGCTGCAAGTGTGATTTAGTCATTGCCACAACATGTTATGTGCCACAGGTAAGTAACAGGTGCTGTTGATTACAAACAGGGAGAAGCGTCACATGATTTTTAAAAGGGTGCCAATACTTTTGTCCGGCCCATTTTTGGAGTTTTGTGTAAAATTATAATGATTATTTTTTCCCATGCTGTTTTGTGTTTTTTAATTGCAAGCAAAATAAATGAGGGTATAACCAAAGCATTTGTAATTGCAATCATTTTCTGGGTGAAATTGAGCGTTATCTGACAGAATTGCAGGGGTGCCAATACTTTTGGCCAGCACTGTATAAACTATAAAAGGAGAGTGTACCCAATATCCAACACATTTTGCCATTTGGCAAGGTGCCGTGCACGGGCAGCTGCCAGTGCAATGGCGCTTCCCCAAAAGAGCCAATGCAATTGTGCTACCCAATGGACTATGATTCCCAAATGACTGCTGGTATCTTGACTTTCACAACTTTTCGATGTTTTATTTGAATTTATTTGACTTTGTTTTCATTAATTATGTAAATGTCAATTCACTAAGTTAGGATATGGAAGAATGACTATTTTAGAAAAAGGGTCTCTAATTTAACTTTCGTTTGTGTACGGTAAATGCAATAACCATCGTGCTGACTAACATAAATAGCAACAGCGCATATTGTGTCTAATGTATCATCACCAAGTGACTCGTTTAAAATGAGTCAGACTTGGCAGCTGGCAGCTCACTACCAGCCAGTTCCGTCGAGGTGAGCGGAAACCAAGGACAAGGTGGTGTGAGCTGACTCTGCAGGGATGAGATCCAAAAATAGAAGTGGTCAGATGGGGCAGTATTGATCAGTAGGAGGGTCAGGATCACCATACTTCTCCCACATCAGAGTGACCCATTTGAAAAATATTGTGCACTCATTTTGAGCAGGAAATAATGTTTTTCCTGTTGGCATCGTAAGCTAGGTGTGTGGACACAATCAATAGTGACTGCTAAAAATTAAGATTAAGATTGTTCCTTAAAGAGTTCCTGTGTGTCCATTTTTGGAGTATTTGAAGCCATCCAAAAGAAGAAAGTGCCATTAATAATTCATTATTTTGCAGTGGTTCCACTTCCTTACCCACAGGTCTAAGACAAATTGTTGATCACTTCTGACAGTTTCTTACGGCAGATTTGCCTTTTCTGACATCTACACTTACTTGATTTTCATCAGCTCACTCTCAGAGGCCCAGAGCTTTTCAAACCTCACTTTTGCATTACTTTGAGCTTAAAGATTGAGATCGTTTTCTTCTCCTCTGACAGTTCAATTTTTTTAAGCACTAATGACTCCAATCTCGTTCCATCTTGTTCACACAAATTTAGATGTTGAGTGAACAAATGAACAATTAGAAAACACAAGGTGGATTCCACTACTTTTCTGTTTTATTTGAATTGATTTTACTGTACTTGTTATGATTCCTCAATGGGTGCAATAAATATTTAGATTGCTTCTATTTGCTGCTGCCGTGTGTTTTAGAGGGACATGTGGGAAATTCCACATTTTGTGGCTGAGATACACTTAAACGTCTTTAACACGGTGTTTTTTGCGACAATCAGGCAGCATGTCTGGAAGAAGGTCCAAAGCCATTTTTAATCGACAGCCACTCTACACTGAAAGTCAATACATCAAAACCAAAAGGTAAAAAGACCCACAATGATGTGCTTTTGATAAGCTGCTTCATTTCTCTATAAAGTTGTCACTGCAATGGGAGTTGTGGAATATAATTGTATTATATTGGACCATAATTTCCCTACTCTCAATGAAGAGTGTTTATTTACAATATTTAAATTTTCACTTTTCATGACTAGTGAAAATTACATTTGTATAGTTAAAGGCTCTCTATTTAATGCCTCTTAATCTGAGGTAAATCCATTCTCTGCTAAATGAGAAAATACGGTTTCATTGTCAATGTTCCAAAACACTCAAAGACCGAATTGATGTATTAGGTGCCAAGCTAATATTTCTATTACGTCCCAGACTGGAGGCATCCTAGTTAAGAAGAAAACAGAAGCCTTAAAATCTAAGACTGACACAAATGGGCAACCTACCTGTGAGGCTCTTTCACCCTGTAAAGAAGAGTGAGCAAAAATGAGAGCAACAATTTGGGTCTGTTTTAAAGGGACCAGAGTTCTTTTTCTCAGATAGTCCGCTTCGTTTTGCAAATGTGAAAGCGCATCCGAAATCTAGTTCAGACAAAACAAACAAACCCCGGTCCGCTCAAAAATCGTGGATCTCGTTTCGCTCTAAGTGCACCCTACTTCGCTTGTGAATACAAACAGAGCAGGGCGCGCTTTTGCTACTTTATGTGCAGCGTCACAGCATGGAGCTGTGATGCTCCAGGCTGTGACACTACACGCAGGGTATACTGAGAGATTTACTCCTTTTCAAAAGACTGGAAAATAAATTATGTGTATGAGACAGGCAGGAAGCCGGCGGTCGCGCGTCTGTGCGCAAGTTATTTCTTAGAGCGAGAAGGGAAGAGAGATAGTTCGTTGCTCCTTGTCATTTAGATGTCCAGGACTAGTTTCAAGTCATGTCAATTAAAAAATGTCCTGAGCGTGTTGCTAAGACACGTGTGCGTCTGTAAGAGGTGAGTATATGAACCCTCTTGTACTGTTTAGCCTTTATTGTTGTTTTTGAGATGTTAATAGTCAGCGCCGAGCGCTAAGCTAATTAACGAATTCGCTAACGTGTATTTCATATGCAGAACGTTTAAAACCACGATCAAGTACAGCGGTAACACTACAAACATACGAAATAGTACAGAAATCTGTGAAAACAAAGTATATTGGTTAAAAGAAGTCTTATTTCTAAAGACACTTTGTTTCCAGAAAAATGTGAAATTCATTCCACCTGTGTAAATTTTATTGTATTGTTGAGAGAAATAAGTACTCCCTTTAAAATGGTTAATGTTTTTGCTTTCTCGAAAAAAATAAATAAGCTGCTTATTTATTTATTTATTAATTAATTTAAGGGCAGCTTTTTGTTGTATGGGCATGTTTCCATCGTTCCTGTTGAATCATTAGGATATTTTAAAGAAATAATGGACATAAATTTGTTTGGCTACTTCATTACCGTAATTTCCCGAATATAAGGCGCACCCGTGTATAACGCGCACCCCAAATTTACTTGTAAAATCTAAGGAAAATTATTGTACCCGTGTATAACGCGCACCCTAATTTTAGCACCGATAAATAGAAGAAAACAAGAAAACAGAGCTTGTGTACAGATACAGAAATGTCATTTTACTGACTGGTGAAACACTTCACAAGCATAGCATATTGGTAGTTCAAAACATTACCGTAAACTGACAATATGTACGGTAACAATATGATCTGACAACTTCTTCAACTTACCAAAATCCAGGAGAAAACAAAACAGATGTGACTTTTCTTTTAAAGGCTGCTGTATAACTTGCTCGTTTCATCATGATGAATAAATGTTTCTTCCATGGATTGATGCGGTAAAATAAAAGTGGTGATTTAGGTCGGAAATCAGAAGAGCGCTTCGCTGTTGACTAGACTAGACTAGAACTATTGTTATTTGGATTTGAGTTTCCCGAGGGACAGATATAGTTGACGGACACTGGAAGTCTGTGTTGTGTTACGTTCGTTACGGTCTGAGTTGCGGAGCTGCAATAAACGTTGACTCAAATGAGTTCAAGAAACTAAATCCTGTGCTTTATGAAGAGTGAAAAAAGCAGAATTTAACACAGACGAAATCATTCGACCAATCAGAGTGAAAATTACCGTGTAGCGAGTTATAACAGAATTCACCGGCGGAACTTATGTTGGCACGTTGTATAGTTCCCGGGGGGAGGTAGTTTGTTGAGGGAACAGCCGGAAAGATATATTCCGCGGGTTGCATGTGAGACAAGACTTTGCTACCATATTTTGTTGCAGCCTAAATTTCAATAAAGCAACGCGGATTAGCTCTGTTGTTTGATACTCCGCCTCCGACTCCTTCACTAGCTCCCCACCTCCGGAACAAAATGGTGACGTCACGTACCGTAATGGTCGGCAACGGATCGCCGCATACGTTTCTTCAACACAACATGGCTGTGTCAATGAAAAAAAAAATCGGTCTTTATATATGTATAATATATTTATAATTTTGTCTCCATCCCTATACCTGTTTATAATGCGCACCATGATTTTACAAGTTGATTTTGGGGGGGAAAAGTGCACGTTATATTCGGGAAATTACGGTAATTAGTATTGTACGATGCATCGATAATCGTGATAACCGTGATCATCGTCAATAGCGTGATCATTGTTCAATAATCGAATCGAATCGTGGGGTGCCTAAGATGGTACGCCCTCTTTGCTATTGTTGGCTCTTTGAAAATGGCTCAGACAAAACACAACTTCAAAAAGGCAAACGTGCGTGCTCATTTCTCATTAAATACTAAATACTAATACTATACTACATTATAAATAACCATTAAAAGCTTGAAATAACCCCGAACAGAAAATTGCACTTTGTTCCGTTGTTTGAGTAGATTTTTTTTTTTTTTTTTTTTTTTTTTTTGCCCAGCAAAAAAAAAATGTGGGTCTGAAGGGGTTAATGTCCATCAGTTTTGGAAACCCATTTTTTGTTTAACGGTATTATGCAGTAAAAAGGAAAAGTTAACCTACTGATACTCGTAATCAGCAGAGCAAGGACAGTTGGGGAGGTGAGACAGATCTGTAACCAAGTGAGCTAGTTAGCTACTGTAGCTAGTGATTGCTGGAGGTTAGAAAGCTGTTAATAATCGGAACCACCCTCTGTGCTATAATTCAAGGAAGCACTGCTAACGCTAAAGCAAAAGACTTTTTATGGGGCGGAAAACACTCAGGTGACTTTTTCAAAATTCAACTTTGAAGCAACCTTATTTGCATTATATAATGACTTCAATTGTATAGGTAGTTTAGATTGTCTTCCAATATGTTGTAAGGATAGAACTGACCCGACCATTATTAAGTGAATTACAGCACTTTCATTATGTTCACTTATACTGACTCCTTTTTACTTGTTGAATGTGCCAGTCCATTTTTTCCCCTGAAACGCACATTTGATTGGCTGATGACTTGACCCCCCCTTAAGCTTAAAATCTTAATTTTCTGGGGCAACAAAATTTTTTAACAAGAGGGCATTTAAAAATATATTTTTAAACCCATGAGCCCTAACTTGAGGTGAGAGCATGAGCGAGCCTAATTAAAGACGCCATGATTTTAACAGTATATTATCGCGTACTTCCCTTTTTTTGATCCAAAAACTCTGTGGAGTATGTCTCACTGAGTGTCAAGACACAGCTGTGAATGGCCACAGCCGGACTTTTTGGGGATTTTATGGGTGAAACACAGTAATATAACAGGGGTTGCAATGCAGAAATCGCAAACATCAAGGAATGGTGATTTTCTTTTTAAAATATTTATCATTTTAAAGTTTTTTTTTTTTCCCAATTTTTCCTTGTTTGGATAGATTATCATCTACAATATCGGGGAAAAGACGACAGTCACACACACAAAAAAAAAATTTAAATTAAGCGATAGTTATGAGATAGATATCCGTGACCTATTTACAGACACTATATTTTTTCATTGTGACATAATTTGTTCAAAAGTTTAAAATATGCAAGTGAATATTTTTTTAACCCTTTATTGCCAAATGTATCACATTTGATACACCTAAAATTTCATGATTTTGAGACTAATTCAGAATGTTTTTGAAAAAAAAAAAGATGGATGCAAATCAAACACATGCATCTGCAGGTTCCATGAGAAAAAAAAAAACAGGATTTAGCAAGGGTTATAGATATTAGAGCGCTTATTACACATATTCATTTTGACTTTTCTATTTACAAATTTGAAAAAAAGGTTTCATTAGGAACTTCTTTTTCAAATTTTGGGATTCTCTAATAATTGCTTCATGTTGCAGGTCTTTAAGGGATAAAGTCGTTTTTTTCTTTTACACTAAATATTAGACATTAATTAATGATTCTAAGCTAAAAATGATAGACAGTTCGAATAATAAATATATCTACCTTCTTTTTATGGCTGGGTTGAAACAAAAGCGGTTGCACGGTGTCCGTAAACGGGAGTCTCCTGGGTAAAACGGACAAATTAAAAATAGTTTGAGGGCTTAATGCACCATGAAACTGCTAAGGCAGCATATAAACATATTGTTCTATCAAACATAAAAGTTCTTTTGGCTTAAAATATAGCAGTTTATTTCAAAGAGGGGTATAAGAAACTGCTTTTTCAGCCTTGTCTGTGTTATCCGCCATATATAAATAAATGTGACTTGACCTGAAATGTACGATAACTTAAGAAGATCAGAGGGGTTTTTTCTCTCTATGTTTTCATGTTAACCAAGTGATTCTGATGAAGACACCAAAGGCACTTCATAGTAATATTCACCTCACTGCTCGGCAACTCTGTTCTGGCTGTCATTTGTGCAGTTAAGTGGAAAGGAGAGGCCAACAGTACCTTAGGGGCGGTGTGCACATGAGATAGGACCAGCAGAAGGATCCTTTAATGAATCAGTGCGCTACATATATGTGGCTCAAGTGAAGTGTGGGTTTTTTTTCAGTGTGTTCTCAGCTCAACTTCTTTCCCAAGAGACATGAGAGTAGTAATTGGTGAGAGAAACTGACAGGAAAGTTAGCCTAGCTGTCATGGAAGGGATCATCCCATTGTAGACCACTGAAAAACATCATTTAGTAGCTAGAGTGATGTCAAACCAGCTAAAAGAGAGGAATTTGTTATATATGTCTGGTATTCGAGTTACATCAAGACATGTTATTCAGTGAGTGAAAAGCTAGAAACAGTTCTTTGTATGAAACAGTGCACTTCTAAAGGAGTAAACAAAATCACTTGAATAAACTTTGATATATTTATATCATTTTTAATCATAACTGATGAAAATTATTACCTTTGTTAAAAAATTTAAAGACTGCTTCTATAAGTAGCCAGTGAGTGTGGCTTTTCTGCGCAGTTGCTGATTTAAAAAGAAACCACTGCTTTGCAGCACACATTTTATTACCCTATAAAAATTTTTTTGCAAAGCACCAAGCTATCGCAAAGTAGTTATCCTAAATTGCTTGGTATGATCCATGATAGGATCCCAAAAACTTTGTTCAAGTCAACAAATTCAGTCCATGTTGCTGTAGTTTCCTCGAAACCTATCTATGGCAATCAGTTGCATAAACGATAATGACAATAATTGTATTAGGATAGCCTGAAAGAATGGAATTTAAATTGCCTTTTAAGGAGGCACTATACAAAGAACATTGAAAATTATAACATTGTTTTTCCCCTTTTCCATGAACATTTTATTAAACCATATAAAGCCATAGTTAGCATGTTGCTAGGTAGTGGTTAAACATTGCAATGTGTTAATATTGCGAGTTCAATTCGGTTTTGTGTTCAGCAAGTAAAATGCAGCTCAATTGGATTAAGGTCTGGGGATTGACCTGACCATCACATATTATATACCGTATTTTACGGACTACAAATCGCACCTGAGTATAAGTCGCACCAGCCATAAAATGCCCAACGAAGAGAAAAAAAACATATATAAGTCGCACCGGAGTATAAGTTGCATTTTGGGGGGAAATTTACTTGATAAAATCCAACACAAAGAACAGATATGTCATCTTGAAAGGCAATTTATTATAAAAATACAATAGAGAACAACATGCTGAATAAGTGTACAGTGTACAGTGCATGAACAACGAAATGCGAATTTAGTCCTCACCACGACGCTACGGCTCGGTCCTGGCTATACAGCGGGCTTAACTCCCAAATGACGATGCTGGACGTCCGTATAATTTGCTGAATCAATTTCGTCCCCGATACAAAACAGGTTCGCATCAACGTAAATAAATGATAATTAGGTGCTATACACAAATGGTTTGCATTCGTTCGCTAGCATTAGCACATCGTTCAAACAACCACACAACTGGCTCTTAGTGTCCGATCGTGGGTGGAAAACACAGACTAAAAGCATGCATTTCAATGTAAAAAAAAAAAAAAAAAGTCAATAATACAATTGAACATACATTGCCAAAGGCAGAACGCGAACGTGGCCATAGCTATGAAGAGTTATTCAGATAACTATAGCGTAAAGAACATGCTAACAAGTTTACCAAACCATCAGTGTCACTCCAAAACACCAAAGTAACATGTGAAATGATATCATAATGTGTTAATTATTTCACACATAAGTCGCTTCTGAGTATAAGTCGCACCCCCAGCCAAACTATGAAAAAAAAAAACTGCGACTTATAGTCCGAAAAATACGGTATCTGATATTTTTGCCTTAAAAAAAATTTGTGGTTGCTTTAGCAGTAAGCTTCGAGCTTTTGTCCATCTGCACTAGGAAGTACCTTCTAATGAGCATTTGGCTTAATGTAAGCAACAACAAAAAAAACACTACCCAAAGCCCTTATTATTTCCTTCTATAGCTGGCATGCCACGAAAGATGCACATGCTGAAAAGCACCTCATACCCACTGTGAAGTATGGGGGTGGGTCAGTGATGCTGTGAGGCTGTTTCGCTTTCAAAGGCCCTGGGAACCTTGTTAGGGTGCATGGCATCATGAATGCTTTGAAATACCAGGGCATTTTAAATCAAAATCTGTTGCCCTCTGCCCGAAAGCTGAAGATGGGTCGTCACTGGGTCTTTCAGCAAGACAATGACCCTAAACATATGGCCACGTGGTGCAAAAAAGGTTGGGGACCACTGCTATATACTACTGTATAATGTTGGCATGACAGTGGAAGTGTACACCATGGTGAGCTAATGAGAAAATGTATAGGATGAAGAGAATAGGACATACTGTAGTATATAGCCTTGGGTATCTCCTTCTGAGACTGGGATTTTGTGAGTTTTGTTGTTACCAATGCATTTACTCAGGCAGACTGTGGAGAGTTTCTTATCACTAGAGAATAAAGCATTTTTAAATCACTTTGTCATGTTGAGAAAATCAAAGCAGACACAAGAAAACCTGCATATCTCAGATACAATCCTCGGACAATTAATCAACTGCACTGTCACTGCGAGCAACACCAAATGAATATGAGGGATCTGACTATAAAAATCATCGTGACTGATTTCTTATTTATCAAAAGCTGGTGGGCTGTCACAAGGCAATGATATCATTCTTTAATCAAAGTAATGCAGGACAGCAACAATAATTTTCTTTAAAGAATAACGAACACTGAAGATAAAGAGAAACTACTGTACTTTATCTTTCTGCTTTATCTCTACTGTATCATCACTCGTCATCATAAAGCTTCTACTATACATCTATAGGTCGGGGGGTCTGTGTGTCTTCTCATGTTTGCATCCAAAGTGTCTCCTGTCTGTCTTGTCATTGTGAGCTTCGGCAGCCTGGTGGCTTCTTGGCTTTTTATTCAGCTGCTGGATCATTACTTTCACTTTCAATCTCTTCCTGTCTATTTCCACCATTTCCATGTAAACCTGCTTTGCAGCAGTGAAGAAAAATTGTTATAGTAGGCAACCTACATTTGTATCATATAATTTTCCACCGTCAGTAATACACATAATTTATCGGCCAGAGGGAGTCACAAAAGAGCCATCCATTTCTCGAAAAAGAGGCTATATTGCTGTTTACACTATATTTTCAGCATCAGTTTAACGTTGTTGCAAATGTAGGTAAAATGACTCCATTAGCTACGCTGCCTCCCACTATATTTGCTTCACTATCAGACTTGTAGAATCTTCTACATCGTTTTTCTTGTGAATTACTCAAAAGTGTATTCATTCTGAGTCACAAAATTCTGCAGTAAAGATAGTTACCAAATTCTAAATGAAAACACGTTTCAAATCTGAAAATTCATTAGAAGCCTTGTTATCGCAAACTAGGTTATGTGTGTCATAAATGGCAGGTTTCTGAGGATGACTCACGTGCTGCAATTCTGCTTGACCTCTGTGTAAGAGTGGCTAAAGACTTCTTTTCGGAAAACAGACTTTGTTGTTTGACAGTTTTCCAGTGGGGGTCAAAGCATCGGACTATTGGGTGTAATCAACTTGACTTACATCATATTTAGCAGCCCACATAGTACCTTAGTACCTCTGTTCTGGAAAGAAAGCTAAAAATTTATGACCGAAGGGAAAGAGTACACAAAACTGTATCCATCCACCCTCTACATTAACTATTTCTCCTCCCTATGGGGTTAGGGGTGTGGTAGAACCTTTCCCAGCTGACTTCATGCAAGCAGCTGTGTACAGACTAGACTACTCACCAGTAAATGGCAAGGCCTAGAGCATATGGACAAAAATAAGTGTTCACTTACACATGTACGCCTGTAGGTACTTTAAAACCATTAATTACTCATGGAATCGTGTTTTGGGGATGTGGGGAAAAGCTGAAGTAATGGAAGAACACCCACGCAATCAGAGAGGTTCCAATGGCGATTCAGACCTAGCTATTATACATACTAATTGCTATTCAATTGTACTGTTGAGGCAGCACACCTATGATACATTCTTAGCCAAAGGGGTTCACATCCATCATGTACCCACAAGCTTTTCTATAAAGACAGTATAGCCCCCTTCACAAACATATCCCAGTAAATTCCAGTGTAAAGTGATCCGGAATTTACTCGCATCATTGCTTTCACGCATGTAAAGATATCCCGGAAATGACGTGGGTTGGACACTTTCACAGACTTGTCCCGTGTTGCCCACTGGCGCACTGTGCGGGGACGGCTGCTGGTGCGATTTTATAACCCGGACGTTAAGTGTTGAGATAATTATCAGGGTTTGATTTATTAAATGTTTGCTTGATTGGTTGATTGAATATTTGCTTATGCTCATATATACCATAAATAATACATATTGCCATATTTTTCTTACGTATATAACCAGTAAATGATTATTGCTTGCTATACCAGATTGTAGTATAATGCTTAAGTGTTACAAAGTGTAGAAGAGGGTCGGGGTGGCTTCATGGCCGCGTCGTTGCGTAACTAGACCTTCCAGGCATCCTCAGCACCTGGGGTTTGGACTTTCGCCTAGCCCTTCGAGGACGATTTTCCATCCGAGGACATCTTCCAGGGCCACAGCGGTGCATAGCTGGAAGTGTTTGGACTATTTTGCTGATTGTTTAACGTTGCATAACTAAAAGTGTCCGCATTATTTTGATGGTTTATATATTATTTTGACTGTTTATATGATTGTTTTGATTGTTTACATAAGCTCTTGCTCCACACACGTGTATCACTTAATTCCACCTACATGCACACACATATCCAATAAAAAACCACATGGGTGTCGCCAGCTTGCTCCCCCTCCCCTGAGGGCGGCCCCAATCTTGTTCAGGGAAAACCCCTAAATAAAATACCAAGGAGGTTTTTTGTCCTATAGATCAATCTTGGTGGCTCATGAGTCACATGTTTGACCTCCTTGGCCAAGAAAACTGAGTGTCTTCTCTCCTTATTTTTGGGCAATTTTACAATGTCTACCTAAGGATCTAATTTTGAACTTGACATTATGTCATTTGTGGTCAGTATCGGCTGTCACAACGTTGGTCAAATTGTGTTTTTTTACAGAGCCAGCTGTAGGAGCGTGACCGACGTCGTAGCTACAGCCAATTCAAGCTCATCAAGACTGTATTTAAGCCCAGGTGAATAAAGAAAAAGGTGTGGAGATATTAACTTACTGGGCACTATTCAACACCCCTGCTGCCCTTGTTTTGAAATCCCCAACGTTGTGCTGGTATTTGAGTGTATGTGTTTTGTTGTCTTATCGGCTCTCTGCCTACCGCTTAGGTTACTATTATTGATCATTGTCAACCTACTATCACAGACCCATTGCGTGATTCAACCTTTTCCGTGATTGCGTCTATTTTTGTTTGTATTTGATAAACCCTTGAACGCTTCCCTCTGTTGTGTTCTGATTTGAGGTACAACCCTGTTTCCGCAGTTGCGCACCCTAACATTTCCAAAGATGGACGATGGACTCTCTCCCTCGGCTCTACGATCCAGTAGCAATTAAATTTGTTATTTTCTCTGTTTAATTTAGCCATTTCCAACTTGCCATGTTGATAATTGCAATATTTGTTTACCGCTTTTCGTCTAACTGCGAAGAAAGAGGAAGTGACGATCGGCCCTCCATGATATTTACATCATCAGCCATTGTGCTGTAACCCAGGAATTTAACGCTTGCTTTCACATACGCCTCGTCCCGGGAAAGTCCCGGACATTATACCAATACCCGACCTGTGAAATGTCCTTGTAATCTCCGTGTCTGTTGACCCGGGAAATTGCTTCCACATCCAAGCGTTGCCTGTTTAAATCCTGGGATTTTAACAGTGTTTAGGCGTATGTGAAAGGGGCTTATGTCTTTCAGCTGGCCTGGGAATGCCTTGGTATCCCGCCGGAGGAGCTGGTTGAAGTGGCTGGGGAGAAGGAAGTCTGGGCTTCCCTGGTAAAGCTGCTGGCCCTGCGATCCGACCCCGGATTAAGCAGTAGATGATGGATGGATGGATATTATTTATAGTCCTTTTTTAAACTGCAAAGCATTCTGGCAGCTTCTCTCATTTAGGTGATACTAACAGCAAAATACACATTTTGAGCATGAAAAAAAAAAAAAAACAGAAGGATTCTGTAGCGCAGAGACCAAAGGGAACTGTCATGACTGGAATCAAGGCAGGACTCAAATGCAGAGTTTTCTTGGTTAAAAAAAAAAAAAAAACACACAGGGTAAAAAAAAAGGCAGGATTTCAGACAAAAAAAAAAGTTACTCTATCATGGAGGCCAAAAACACAAAGTAGCAAAAAAAAAAAACCTCAAATGGCTTACAAAATTCTTCCAGATCAGATTCACTTGAAGACTTTTGCTGTGGACAATAACTGGCTTGGGTACCGATGACACTCTTGCACAAATCAAAGTCAACACTGACTATTTATACACAAAAGGTAAATGGAAACAGCTAGAACCAATTAGTGATCAGGGAGGACATAAGGAAAAACAAGTGCTCTGAAATGAAGAGGGTGACACCTTCAAAATAAAGCAGGAAATTATACCATGACACATTAAACCTCACCACGGTGTGACAGGAACATGCAGACTGAGATGATGGAATAATTATTGTTAAGTAAGTGATGGAAAGGTTGACGAATGAAAATGGAAAATTTCTGTGTGATTAAAGCTAGCATGAAGTGTGGACAGCTATTTGCATCAGCTAGACTTAAAGCAACACTTGGTAACTTTTCAGTTTTGGTCGATTTAGTGACGTCGGTGGACAAAAGCGGTAGTGTTTTGCCTTAAGGAAGACTATGTTTCACATTAGGACCAGCGCACACCCGCATAGTGTTGTAAAATCATGAAGGTCGCTTGCAGATGGATTAAATAACATTTCTGTTTGCAGCTGCTGTGTGAAGGATTAAAAGTGGCTAAACAATAGCATATGACGGTTAGCAACCGAGTGGCAAACCCCCACCAGAACTCGTCAGCGCTGACGAGTTCGGTTAGGTAGGGTGGCGTCATGTCAGCGAATGAAAGCCGGGCCAATGTTTATTCTGTATATTCTAGTAGCCTCCCTTTCTTGTTCCTCCTCAGACAAAACGTTTTGTCTCTATTGTTGCCCTGCCATATATGCCAGGGGTCCCCAACCAAATGCGCCATGGACCGGCATTTGGTACCAGGCCGCGCAGAAATAATAAATTATTTATTAACGACTGCATTCTGGCTGATTGACTTTGGCCTGTGCCGCTTAACACACCAATATCCCTGTCTACTCTAGATATACAACTACAGGATAGGAGGTCGTCATAGAAATACATTGATTGGACTGTTAGCAGTACATCTTGTTTTGTATATCTATGTACGCTTGGCCTCGATAATAACGTATGACGTAGGTCGTCGCCCTATCACATTTGTTCCCGGAAATAATTAGCCCCCACACTAGACTGACTGAAAAACAGTCGTCTTTGGACAGATTTTTTACGGGGAAAAGGGAACCCGACGAGCCAGAAGATGAGCCTACAACCTCGAAGAAAACAAAATCTATGCTACTTCCCAATCACTAAAGACCCACGAACTGCGAAGGAGTGGATTCGTGACACGTATGTGAATAAACCGAGTGATTCGAGCATGTCTGTGCAACAGGAATATCAGCTTGTAAAGATCGCAAATTATGGCGAACTTAAACGTACATTTGAGACAACAACTCTACCAAGGTTCTGGATTAAAGTAATTTCGGAATATCCTGACATTGCTAGGAGAGCACTGAAAATTGTGCTACAATTTCCAACATCGTATCTTTGTGAAGCTAGCTTCTCTCACTCTCCCATCTGCACGAATGCAACGATTCCGAAGTACACAATACAAACTTTCTTTAAAGAAAGGAATATTACTTTATGTGGGCCATGTTAGCTGCACACAACAACTGCACGCAGCTCTCTCACGTAACGACTTCGCCGTGTCGCTAAGCATTAATTTACGCCATTTTTCGCGTTGCACATGTATGTTTATGATGTAAATAGTTTTTTAGCACCGTTGGATAACATTGAGAGTCCAACTGAATATGAAGGAGGGCTTTTTCCCTGCCACAAAAGCTTTGGGAGCAAAATTTAATAAGGGTGCAAAATGTGACAGAACACCGGTCCGTGAAAAAAAAAAAAAAAACCAAATCACACCAGTCCGTGGTGCAAAAAAGGTTGGGGACCCCTGATCTATGCAGAATTTGTGCAAAAGCGTTAAAATCGATTTCCGTCTTCATAATGAATGGGGAAAGGGGGAAGTGACGTATGCCATAAGCAGTCAGCACATTTGTAATTTTTTTATGTTATGAAAATGTTTTATCAAGGTTGAAAGGTTACCTAGTCTTGCTTTAAAAAAAAAAAAAAAAACTACGACAAATCTAATTCATCACACAGTGAATCATTACATTTTACATGTAAAGTTTAAAGGTGATAATGCGCTGTTAAAAAGACAAACACGTCTTAATTAAACAATTCAATAATTAGCTTCCACCAACCACTTGTCTTGTCCAGGTGTTCCTCGTTATCTCATTCCTTTGTTTGTATTTATGCTGCCTTCACATGCTCTGGGAAAGATGATCCTTACCACTTGCTAACTGCTAGTTACGAGTACATACTGTTCGTGTGCTTTTGTTGTCGTAGCAAAAAAAAAACAAAAAACAGACACGGATTTCATTTTGGCTTGTTGCGTGCACAAAAGGGTTTTAGACCTATACATTCATCAACTACAAATGATGAGATTGCATCAAAATGAAACGGTAAGTTTTTGTTTGTAACTGAACGTTTTAGCAACCACTTGGTTAGAAAAATAAAAATGTATAAATGTGTACACTACGTTTTGATGCTGGCGTAAAAAAAAGAAAAAACATGCAAATTGATGATAAATCTTCCTAAAAAACTTAGTTTCTTACAATTCACAACTTTTTTTTTTGTTTGTTTGTTTGACGGTCGTCCAATTTCGGGAATTGCTATCATAATAAAATACCAGTTTTCCTGTAGAAAATACAACTTTAGGGGGCGTTCACATGCAATTTTTGACTCGAAAATTGTTATTTTTCCATAATTACGACATCACACGAAGGCAGCATTTGTTCCTTGCTTTCGTTCTCTCTTTGTTGTCACATGTGCTATGTTTTCTGAGCAATTCCCTCCAGAATGTTTTTTTTTCTTCGTCACCTTGTATCTTGGTTTTCTAGTATTTAGTTTGTTTTCCCCTCGTGTCTTGTTTAAATGTTGTATTCTTTGATGATAAATATTTTTGAGTTTGCACCTGCTCCCTTGTTTCTTACAATTTGGTCCACACTCCTGCTTGCTCTTTGCAGCCACCTTTATGCCTCCTCCAAATCAGACTCTTTTGATGAGTTCTCTATGAAGTGCACTCAATTGACGTATAAAAAAAAAAGGTAGAAAATTGGAGTAAGTCACAAATTTGTTTCCAATATTGTTGTTTCCTAACTTGCATCCACACGACCTTACAAGACTGCAAGTGAAAGTGTTTAATAAGTTTAAAATTGTAATTGATGAACTAATTAAACTGCCTTTTATATTAAGTACAATGGCGGAACAAATCAGAACTGGGTCGGGGGTGAGGTTTACTAATGGGCCCCTTAAACCCAAATATGAAAGATTGTCATAATATCACATTCCAACATACGCATGCCCCAAATAGCGGGGCTTAAAACCTTCAGCATCACAGAGCTCAAATATGTACAGTGTGGTAAATAAGTATTTAGTCAACCACCAATTGTGCAAGTTCTCCTACTTGAAAAGATTAGAGAGGCCTGTAATTGTCAACATGGGTAAACCTCAACCATGAAAGACAGAATGTGGAAAAAAAAAAAACAGAAAATCACATTGTTTGACTTTTAAAGAATTTATTTCCAAATTAGAGTGGAAAATAAGTATTTGGTCACCTCAAAACAAGCAAGATTTCTGGCTGTCAAAGAGGTCTAACTTTGTGTAACTTCTTCTAACGAGGCTCCACTCGTTACCTGTATTAATGGCACCTGTTTTAACTCATTATCGGTATAAAAGACACCTGTCCACAATCTCAGTCAGTCACACTCCAAACTTCACTATGGCCAAGACCAAAGAGCTGTCGAAGGACACCAGAGACAAAATTGTAGACCTGCACCAGGCTGGGAAGACTGAATCTGCAATAGGTAAAATGCTTGGTGTAAAGAAATCAACTGTGGGAGCAATAATTAGAAAATGGAAGACATACAAGACCACTGATAATCTCCCTCGAGTTGGGGCTCCATGCAAGATCTCACCCCGTGACGTCAAAATGATAACAAGAACGGTGAGCAAAAATCCCAGAACCACACGGGGGGACCTAGTGAATGACCTACAGAGAGCTGGGACCACAGTAACAAAGGCTACTATCAGTAACACAATGCGCCGCCAGGGACTGAAATCCTGCACTGCCAGACGTGTCCCCCTGCTGAACCCAGTACACGTCCAGGCCCGTCTGCGGTTCGCTAGAGAGCATTTGGATGCTCCAGAAGAGGACTGGGAGAATGTGTTATGGTCAGATGAAACCAAAATAGAACTTCTTGGTAGCAAAACAGTGTCACGTATTAATGTTTCTGCCATTAATGTCTCATCTTCTTGCATGTGTAATATTTCAGCTAGTAATGTTTCATCATATTGTTTCATACTCATGCATCACAAAGTCCTTTATTATGTCATAAAGAATAATTGAGAAAACTATAAAAGCCTCGAGCAGACAACATCCAGTGTCAGATCGTCAGCGAAAAACATAAGTCTGCATGTCAACTTGCCATTATCGCTTGACCTGATAGTTTTCCCTTACCTGTCAACATCAATAAAATCCTTTGTCTGCGTTACGCAACTGGGTCCTCAGTCTCGTACATGACAAACAGGTTCTCGTTTTTGGAGGAGAAAGAATACTGAATTGCATCCGAAGAACACCATACCCACTGTGAAGCATGGGGGTGGAAACATCATGCTTTGGGGCTGTTTTTCTGCAAAGGGACCAGGACGACTGATCTGTGTAAAGGAAAGAATGAATGGGGCCATGTATCGAGAGATTTTGAGTGAAAATATCCTTCCATCAGCAAGGGCATTGAAGATGAGACGTGGCTGGGTTTTTCAGCATGACAATGATCCCAAACACACAGCCAGGGCAACAAAGGAGTGGCTTCGTAAGAAGCATTTCAAGGTCCTGGAGTGGCCTAGCCAGTCTCCAGATCTTAACCCCATAGAAAATCTGTGCTGGGAGTTGAAAGTCCGTGTTTCCCAACGACAGCCCCAAAACATCACTGCTGTAGAGGAGATCTGCATGGAGGAATGGGCCAAAATACCAGCAACAGTGTGTGAAAAGCTTGTGAAGAGTTACAGAAAACGTTTGGCCTCCGTTATTGCCAACAAAGGGTACATAACAGAGTATTGAGATGAACTTTTGGTATTAACCAAATACTTATTTTCCACCATGATTTGCAAATAAATTCTTTAAAAATCCAACAATGTGATTGTCTATTTTTTTTCCACATTCTGTCTCATGGTTGAGATTTACCCATGTAGACAATTACAGGCCTCTCTAATATTTTCAAGTGGGAGAACTTGCACAATTAGTGGTTGACTAAATACTTATTTGCCCCACTGTAAATTTTGAAGTCCATCAAATGGACATGAAGAATAATGAGCCATGAGACAAAAAAAAATGGTAAGCTACATGGCCGCGAATAATAAAAAGACAGAAAGTCAAAGCAATTCAGCTTCACGGGATGTGACCACATCATTTTGAGACCTACTTGAATAACAAGAGCCACTTACAGCATGCGCGCCTCCTCTTAATCTTTAGCACTGTGCCAGTACCCAAATATAATAATGACACAGACAGACCGGGCTACCCAATGCCACAACTTGTTCATTGTCATAAAAATACAAGCGTTGTCGAGGACAATTGAGCCCATAATTGATATTGTAGTCTTAGAATTTGTCAATTCTGAAACATTGTATTTGGCATTCATGAATTGGCCAAGAAAAACAATGACAGGCTTTATATACCATTTAAACAGAGGTGGGCAGTAACTCATTACATGTACTCCATTTACTTGAATAACATTTTGTGAAAAATGTACTTCTAAGAGTAGTTTTACAAAGCCATACTTTTTACTTGAGTTGATTTGTGAAGAAGAAAAGCTACTCTTTTTCCGCTATTTTGGGCTGCACAAGAGTGTTTACATTTTTCCTCTTTATTCTACATGTTAGATTTATTAATTTTTGCTAAGACGCCAAGAGTAGGTCTACCACTTTCAGACTTCTAACAATAAGCTTGCCATTCTATGATCAGGCCACTGATGCCAGCCTGTTCAATAACGTGGTGTCTTTAAAGCACCGTAAAATATGAAGTATTTGACATGGAATTCTGCCGTCATGAACATGACTGGAAAGCGCCAATTTAAACCTCTCTCCCAGTTTTTTTTTTTTTTGGCGCCAATTGCATACCTGTCAACCCGAGGCCGTTGGCAATCTTACAAATAGTGACGTATGCCCTTACAAATTGATGACTAATCTTAAAACGTATTATATAGCGTGCAATATGAAACAAAAATAAAACTCGATTTTTCAAATAATATGAATTTATTGGTAATAGTTTCACATATAACCTGGTGCAATCAAAGAACAATATCTTCAGCTACATCATGATTACTAAAATTTAACAGTGACTTTTGTTATAATTGTATGTAGCACTTTTGGCAATTTCTATCATGTCTTTTGATTGCTGCACTTCATGGCACTTCAGCTCGCAATTCAGTTTGACTTGAAGGTAGTTCGTTAGTGTGTCCAATTATAAATTAAAAAGGTCAATTGATAAAATTACCGATGCAATCTTTGATTCAGGGAACATTTCTTTTGCTAATTCTGAGAAGTGATCAGCAATAGTTGGAGGCAAATTGGCAGAATAAAATCTCCGCTTTCGTCACTTTTCATTTGGCAGACTGCATCTTTATGACCAGTGTTGTTAATCTTACTTTAAAAAAAGTAATTAATTAGTTACGAGAGTAATTAGTTACTTGGCAAAGTAACTGGTGTTACCTTTCGTGTTTTTTTTCTTCATTTTTTTTTTTTTTAAAGAAAAAACATAGTAACCTTTGATATGTTTGTAAGTCATTTAATGTTGTGGATCAACCGTTAAAGTTGTTAAAATTGCTCCCGTTTTTGCATTTGTTCCCTTCTGTCTACTTTCGACATGTGGAAGTTTTAAAACTGTTTCATCATTTAAAGATAGATTCAAGTCAAGATTTTGCCGATTTAAGAGTATTTTAGATAAAAAGGTTCACTACAACAGAGCCTTTCTCAGAAGTCTACTGCTTTAAGATGGCGGTTGTTTATTAATGCCGCCGAGTCTGTCATTTCGCATATTGTTCTATATGCATATGATATCTAGTGTAGCATCAGGTGGGCGTAGATTGCAGGCTGTCAGCTACAGTCAGGAATTATTGGAGCCGCCTAGCATCGCGTTTGCAACAGCGTCCCAACACTTCTTCCCCCCTTCCCACTCCTGCTCTTCTTTCTACGTGTCTCTAACTTTTCTCGCGTCATTCAACCAATGTAGGAACTCACATTGTCTTGTTGCCGAAACGGTGACAAAATCCGAACGGAGAAAAATATGAATGAAATTTAATTTTTTTGTCAATAATCAACAACAAGTGGGACACAATCGTGAAGTGGAACAAAATTTATTGGATAATTTAAACTTTTTTAACAAATAAAAAACTGAAAAGTGGGGCGTGCAATATTATTCGGCCCCCTTGCATTAATACTTTGTAGCGCCACCTTTTGCTCCAGTTACAGCTGCAAGTCGCTTGGAGTATGTTTCTATCAGTTTTGCACATCGAGAGACTGACATTCTTGCCCATTCTTCCTTGCAAAACAGCTCGAGCTCAGTGAGGTTGGATGGAGAGTGTTTGTGAACAGCAGTCTTCAGCTCTTTCCACAGATTCTCGATTGGATTCAGGTCTGGACTTTGACTTGGCCATTCTAACACCTGGATATGTTTATTTTTGAACCATTCCATTGTAGATTTGGCTTTGTTTTGGATCATTGTCCTGTTGGAAGATAAATCTCCGTCCCGGTCTCAGGTCTTGTGCAGATACCAACAGGTTTTCTTCCAGAATGTTCCTGTATTTGGCTGCATCCATCTTCCCGTCAATTTTAACCATCTTCCCTGTCCCTGCTGAAGAAAAGCAGGCCCAAACCATGATGCTGCCACCACCATGTTTGACAGTGGGGATGGTGTGTTCAGGGTGATGAGCTGTGTTGCTTTTACGCCAAACATATCGTTTTGCATTGTGGCCAAAAAGTTCAATTTTGGTTTCATCTGACCAGAGCACCTTCTTCCACATGTTTGGTGTGTCTCCCAGGTGGCTTGTGGCAAACTTTAAACGAGACTTTTTATGGATATCTTCGAGAAATGGCTTTCTTCTTGCCACTCTTCCATAAAGGCCAGATTTGTGCAGTGTACGACTGATTGTTGTCCTATGGACAGACTCTCCCACCTCAGCTGTAGATCTCTGCAGTTCATCCAGAGTGATCATGGGCCTCTTGGCTGCATCTCTGATCAGTTTTCTCCTTGTTTGAGAAGAAAGTTTGGAAGGACTGCCGGGTCTTGGTAGATTTGCAGTGGTCTGATGCTCCTTCCATTTCAATATGATGGCTTGCACAGTGCGCCTTGAGATGTTTAAAGCTTGGGAAATCTTTTTGTATCCAAATCCGGCTTTAAACTTCTCCACAACAGTATCTCGGACCTGCCTGGTGTGTTCCTTGGTTTTCATAATGCTCTCTGCATTTTAAACAGAACCCTGAGACTATCACAGAGCAGGTGCATTTATACGGAGACTTGATTACACACAGGTGGATTCTATTTATCATCATCGGTCATTTAGGACAACATTGGATCATTCAGAGATCCTCACTGAACTTCTGGAGTGAGTTTGCTGCACTGAAAGTAAAGGGCCGAATAATATTGCACGCCCCACTTTTCAGTTTTTTATTTGTTAAAAAAGTTTAAATTATCCAATAAATGTTGTTCCACTTCACGATTGTGTCCCACTTGTTGATTCTTGACAAAAAAATTAAATTTCATATCTTTATGTTTGAAGCCTGAAATGTGGCGAAAGGTTGCAAGATTCAAGGGGGCCGAATACTTTTGCAAGGCACTGTATGTAATGGGTTCTTGTACAGTATCATTATAGCAAAAGTTTATAAAGATAACATTGTGTTGAGAAAAAATACCATGGTTTAAACAAAAAAACAAAAATATAAGCAATTACTCACAATGTCACTCATTACTTGAGTATTCTTTTCACCAATTACTTTTTACTTGTACTTTACTTGTACTTGAGTACATTTTTTGGATGGGTACTTTTACTTGAGTAATATAAAAGTATTTGAAGTAACGCTACTCTTACTTGAGTAAAATTTTTGGCAACTCTACTCACCTCTGCATTTAAACAACACCAAGACTTAGATTATCATCATTCGCAAGGTAGTGGCAAGACTCTAAATACATACAGTGGGGCAAATAAGTATTTAGTCAACCACTAATTGTGCAAGTTCTCCCACTTGAAAATATTAGTGAGGCCTGTAATTGTCAACATGGGTAAACCTCAACCATGAGAGACAGAATGTGGGAGAAAAAAAATCACATTGTTTGATTTTTAAAGAATTTATTTGCAAATCATGGTGGAAAATAAGTACAGTATTTGGTCAATACCAAAAGTTCATCTCAATACTTTGTTATGTACCCTTTGTTGGCAATAACGGAGGCCAAACGTTTTCTGTAACTCTTCACAAGCTTTTCACACACTGTTGCTGGTATTTTGGCCCATTCCTCCATGCAGATCTCTTCTAGAGCAGTGATGTTTTGGGGCTGTCGTTGGGCGACACGGACTTTCAACTCCCTCCACAGGTTTTCTATGGGGTTAAGATCTGGAGACTGGCTAGGCCACTCCAGGACCTTGAAATGCTTCTTACGAAGCCGCTCCTTTGTTGCCCTGGCTGTGTGTTTGGGATCATTGTCATGCTGAAAAACCCAGCCACGTCTCATCTTCAATGTCTTTGCTGATGAAAGGAGATTTTCACTCAAAATCTCTCGATACATGGCCCCATTCATTTTTTTCCCTTACACAGATCAGTCGTCCTGGTCCCTTTGCAGAAAAAACGCCCCAAAGCATGATATTTCCACCCCCATGCTTCACAGTGGGTATGGTGTTCTTCGGATGCAATTCAGTATTCTTTCTCCTCCAAAAACGAGAACCTGTTTTTCTACCAAGAAGTTCTATTTTGGTTTCATCTGACCATAACACATTCTCCCAGTCCTCTTTTGGAGCATCCAAATGCTCTCTAGCGAACCGCAGACGGGCCTGGACGTGTACTGGGTTCAGCAGGGGGACACGTCTGGCAGTGCAGGATTTCAGTCCCTGGCGGCGCATTGTGTTACTGATAATAGCCTTTGTTACTGTGGTCCCAGCTCTCTGTAGGTCATTCACTAGGTCCCCCCGTGTGGTTCTGGGATTTTTGCTCACCGTTCTTATTATCATTTTGACGCCACTGGGTGAGCTCTTGCATGGAGCCCCAGATCGAGGGAGATTATCAGTGGTCTTGTATGTCTTCCATTTTCTAATAATTGCTCCCACAGTTGATTTCTTTACACCAAGCATTTTACCTATTGCAGATACAGTCTTCCCAGCCTGGTGCAGGTCTACAATTTTGTCTCTGGTGTCCTTCGACAGCTCTTTGGTCTTGGCCATAGTGGAGTTTGGAGTGTGACTGACTGAGGGTTGTGGACAGGTGTCTTTTACACCGATCATGAGTTAAAACAGGTGCCATTAATACAGGTAACGAGTGGAGCCTTGTTAGACCTCGTTAGAAAGCTTTGAAAGCCAGAAATCTTGCTTGTTTGTTGGTGACGAAATACTTATTTTCCACTCTAATTTGGAAATAAATTCTTAGAAAATCACATTGCTTGATTTTTAGTTGTTTTTTCCCCCCCACATTCTGTCTGTCATGGTTGATGTTTACCCATGTTTACAATTACAGTCCTCTCTAATCTTTTCAAGTAGAACTTGCACAATTGGGGGTTGACTAAATATTTATTTGCCCCACTGTACATAGGCTCTGAACATCAGGTTCAATGATAATAAATCCTGTTGAAAATGATTTATAACTAATAATCAATCCAATGTATAATTTTTTTTTTTTTTTTTCTAGGTTTCATTTTCAAAATAACTGGCAACACTGAGTGAATTCACTGAACCCACTATTGAAATTTTTTATGGTGGCCCCCTGATACAACTGCACAGTGAATGTTTATCAAAAACTTAACGCCATCTTCTTGTGCTGTGCTGACTACAGTATATTAGTGTTAGATAATATCCATGCCTTGATGCAGAAAGGAGCCAAGGCTTTAATTGACCTAATTCACATGATGTACTGTATATCTATAAATTGTTATGAGTTAAATACTTTTGTTCGTGTGTTTTCAGAACTTGCGATTGACCTAATTACACATTTGTGTTGTTTACAGCCATAGGCAAGGCAGGTGTGTGTGTGAGTGTGAGAGAGAGAATGTGAATGTGGAATGAGCAAGCTACTAGTTTAATTTGACACTTATGTACCTCCTTTCTCAGGAGGCCATATGGAGGGGGCATGGAACCTACCTCACTGAATGTCAGATTTGGGCCAATTAAGCAAGAAGTGAAACATGGACTCCATACAAACAGGCTCCCGTGCAGGTACATACACATAGGGGAAAAAAATGACAACACTCCAGGTGACGCCCTTTCTATGTACACACGGAAATGTTTGCTCTCAGAGCCACTTAGGCAGGTACGCGGCCTGCTTTTTATCCACACAAACACTTTTTAAGCACACACATTCACTGCAGTCTCGCCCTCCCTCGCTCTCTCAAACCCACATCCACTGCGCCACTCTTGTCTTTTCCTTCCGCTCATACAACATTCACATACTGTACATCTCCAACTTTTACCCTTCGAAATGAGCTTTTCTTATTCTCAGCGGAGAGCTCCTCATTTCAAGAGATTCCCCTCCACTGCAAGGAATCATTCAGGAATATTTATAATTGATCCCTCTCTCTCTCTCTCTTGGTTGTGTTAAAAACTTAGAGCAACACACCCAAGATTCTCCCAGCAGGGACTTGCACAGCAGCTTTATCTGCTTGGGAAAGAGAATGTCTCGAAGTATAATGTCACAGTGATGCATGCAGAATAGGACAAGAAAGATTTTTGTTTATTTTGATTGGGCTTTTTGTTGTGAACGCTCGCCTGCCGCACTAGACGCAAGAGACACAACCGCAACACAAATGTTCAATCCCGATTCAGGCGTCCTCAATTATTCATAACACTATTGCGGTGCTCGGCACAGCGAGAGGGAAAGGCAGTGAAGGAAAGAGGAGAGTGGGGGGGCTATCCTAAGAAAGGGATCTACAAGAAGGAAATGTACTGACTCTTTCACTGCGACCAACCTGTCAACCGCTCAAATCTGTGCCCTCTCGTTTCCCCATCTGACTTAGAGTATGGCTTATCAGATCTCGTTTTCTCTATGTCCTTGTCTCTTCGTTGAAGTTATACAGAGGTTTCCCTACTCTCTTATTCTCTCAGTGTGTTTGTATAATCACCCCTCTTCAAAGTCTTGATCATAGGGCAACTCTTGCTAGTGCAGCTCATCAGAACACACACAAGAGATATTGAGAGTGAGCATAGGGGGTGTCTCAAGGAACATGACCACTGACCTTGAATATGTGATCGCCCCCCCTTCTCCTTTGGGAGATGACGTCATCTCATTTACAGTCCACCCTGCTCCTTTCTAGATGTTGGAGTGGGGGATGTGCGCTTAAAAACATCAGCACCATGTAGCTCAATCTGCTTGGACCTGTCTTTAACCAGTTCATGCACAAATTATGATTTCTTTTTCCCCTTAAATCTTTTTATTATATTTACATTGTCAGGAACGAGACAGAGGAACCAGTTGCGTATCGCGAACACACGATTTTATTGATGTTGGCAGGCAAAGAAAACAATCAGGCCAAGTGGTAATGGACTGTCGACATGCAGGAATTTGCGGAATCGCTGACAACCTGACACTGAAAAATATGCGTCTGTGCCTTATATACAGAGCTGGTAACTGTCATGTTTTTGTTGTCAGTAGTTCTTTGTGACATTTTCGTGTTCTCAGTTGTTCTCTGTGACAATTTAAGGAGCACACAGTCTTTGTGACGCATGGCTGTGATGGTATATGCTGACAATTAGTAGAGAAGGGCCAGGCACATGACACACATAAGACAGGGGTCTCAAACTTGTGGCAATTGCCAGCCGCATGACAGTATTTTGGCGGCACGGTGGCCGAGTGGTAAGCACGTCTGCCTCACAGTTTTGAGATCAAGGGTCCTGAGATCCCGGGCTCCGGCCTTCCTGTGTGGAGTTTGCGTGCTCTCCCCGTGCCTGCGTGAGGGTTCTATGGGGACTCCGGTTTCCTCCCACATTCCAAAAACATGCGTGGTAGGCTGATTGAACACTCTAAATTGTCCGTTGGTATGAGTGTGCGTGAATGGTTGTATGTCTCTTTGTGCCCTGCGATTGGTTGGCAACCAATTCAGGGTGTACCCAACCTACTGCCTCTAGTTAGCTAGGATAGGTTCCAGCACCTCCGCGACCCTCGTGAGGAAAAGCGGCATGGAAAATGAATGAATGAATAAATATATATGGCGGAAAACACAGACAAGACTGAAAAAACAGTTTCTGCTCTTGCACCCCTCTTTATAATAAAATAAACTGCTGTATTTTAAGCCAAAAGAACTGTTGTGTTTGATAGAACAATATGCCTATATGCTGCCATAGCAGATTCAAGGCGCATTAAGGCCCCAAACTATTTAAATTTGTTCGTTATACCCTGGAAACCCCCGTTTACAGATGTCGCGCAACCGCTTTTGTTTCAACGCAGGCATAAAAACAAGGTAAGTAATTATATTTATTATACAAAATGTCTGTCCTTTTTAGCTTGGAGTCATTAATCGATGTCTAATATATCTTTAAAAAAAACGACTTTAAAAAATTATTCACTCGCATATTTTAAACTTTTAAACAAATTACGTCACAATTTTAAAAAATGGTGTCTGTCAATTAGTCACGGATATCTACCTCATAACTATCACTTAATTGTATTTTTTTTTTTTTTTTTTGTTACTATCGCATTTCCCCCGATATATGAGATGATAAATAATCGATCCAAACAAAGAAAAAAAAACAAACAAACAAACAAAACAAAAAACGTTTAAAAGGGTAAATATATGAAACAGAAAATCTCAACCACTCCTTGATGTCTGTGATTTTTGCATCGCAACCCTTCTTATATGACCATGTTTCACCCATAAAATCCCCCAAAATCCGGCTGTGGCCAGTCACAGCTGTGTCTTGACACTCAGTGATACATGCTACATGGAGTTTTTGGATCGAAGTAAGTTAAGTACGCGACAATATCTCGTTAAAATCATGGCGTCTTTAATTGTGCTCTTTCATGCTCTCACCTCCAGTTAGGGTTTTGCTGTTATTTTTTTTAAATGCCCCAAGAAAATTGAGATTTTAAGCTTTCCAATGATGTATCACACATGCATATTGGACAATTTTGAAATTTAGCCAAATTGGGGGTCTCAGAGCGCAACTCCAAGTCACCTGAATGTTTTCTGAATGTTTATATATATATATATATATATATATATATATTATACAGTTGTGGTCAAAAGTTTACATACACTTGTGAAGAACATAATGTCATGGCTCTCTTGAGTTTCCTGATTTTTCTCCGATAGTGATTGGAACGGATACTTCTTTGTCACAAAAAAACATTCATGAAGTTTGATTCTTTTATGACTTTATTATGGGTTAACAGAAAAAGTAATCAAAGCTGCTGGGTCAAAAATATACATACATGGATCTGAAAAAGCGAAACATTGACTTGAACAAGTCAGGAAAGTCACTTGGAGCCATTTCAAAGCAGTTGCAGGTCCCAAGAGCAACAGTGCAAACAATTGTTTGTAGGTATAAAGATCATGGCCACAATCAGGAAGAAAACGCAAGCTATCACCTGCTGCTGAGAGAAAATTGGTCAGGAGGGTGAAGATTCAACCAAGAATCACCAAAAAGCAGATCTGCCAAGAATTAGAAGCTGCTGGAACACAGGTGTCAGTGTCCACAGTGTTTTGCATCTCCATGGACTGAGAGGCTGCCGTGCAAGAAGGAAGCCCTTGCTCCAAAAGCGGCACTTTAAGGCTCGACTGAAGTTTGCTGCTGATCACATGGACAAAGATAAGACCTTCTGGAGGAAAGTTCTGTGGTCAGACGAAACAAAAATCGAGCTGTTTGGCCACAATGCCCAGCAATATGTTTGGAGGAGAAAAGGTGAGGCCTTTAACCCCAAGTACACCATGCCTGCCGTCAAGTACAGTGGTGGTAGTATTATGCTGTGGGGCTGTTTTTCTGCCAATGGAACTGGTGCTTTACAGAGAGTAAATGGGATAATGAAGAAGGAGGATTACCTTCAAATTCTTCAAGATAACCTAACGTCATCAGCCCGAAGATTGGGTCTTGGGCGCAGTTGGGTGTTCCAACAGGACAATGACCCCAAACACACATCAAAAGTGGTAATGGAATGGCTAAATCAGGCTAGAATTAAGGTTTTCGAATGGCCTTCCCAAAGTCCTGACTTAAACCCCATTGAGAACTTGTGGACAATGCTCAAGAAACAAGTCCATGTCAGAAAGCCATCAAATTTAACTGAACTGCCCCAATTCTGTCAAGAGGAGTGGTCAAAGATTCAACCAGAAGCTTGCCAGAAGCTTGTGGATGGCTACCAAAAGCGCCTAATTGAAGTGAAAATGGCCAAGGGACATGATACCAAATATTAGCGCTGCTGTATGTATATTTTGGACCCAGCAGATTTGATCACTTTTTTTCTGTTCACCCATAATAAAGTCATAAAAGAACCAAACTTCGTGAATGTTTTTTGTGACAAAGAAGTATTTGTTCCAATCACTCTATCAGAGAAAAATCAGAGTTGTAGAAATAACTGGAAACTCCATGACATTATGTTCTTCACAACTGTATGTAAACTTTTGACCGCAACTGTATATATATATATTTAAATTAAAAAGAAAGTATACATTTTGGAAAGAAAATAATTTTTAATAGTACTTTTTACTCTTATTACTTTAAAGCAACATTAGGTAACTTTTCAACCTTTATGAAATAGTTTTATAACATTTGTGATGATATGTCGTCTGACAACTAGTTGAATGACACCTCTTATATTTTTAGGGGGTCTGTATCTCTTTCACCAGCATTAATTAACTTTGAGGAGGGTGGCTGTCACACACACACAAAAAAACCATATATGCTGACTGCTTTACGGCATACGTCACTTCCCCCTTTGCCCATTCATTATACGACGGAAGTCGATGTGAACGCTTTCGCGCGAATTCTGCAAAGATGGCAGAGCAACAAAAGAGACAAAAAGTTTTTGTCCGAAGAGGAAAAAAAAAAGTGGCTACCAGGACACTTAACAAACATTGGCCCGGCTTTCACTTGCTGGCGTGACAACCCCCTCGTCAATGCTGACGAGTTTGGGTAGGGTGGAGGGGTTTGCCACACTAAGCCACATGGTTGCTAACAGTCATATGCTATTGTTTAGCCAAAGCTGGATTCATTACCTTATTACTATTCATCCTTCACACAGCCGGAAGATTGATTTTTTTTGCATTGATTAATGATTTACTGACACTATGCGGTATACGCTGGTCATCATGGGAAACAAACAAACAAACAAACAAAGGTGTCTACAAACAAAGGCATAACACTACCGCTTTTGTCCACCGGCGTCGCTAAAATTGACTAAACTTGAAAAGGTACATAGCATTGCTTTAAAAATGCAAAAAAAGCCATGAGTAATAAAAAATATAAATAAAATAAACAAAGCATCGTTCGATCGCTTCCAGACCCTCCCAGTTAAAATGGATTGGCCGTCTAATGCCGTCAAAACGTGTTTTTTTTTTATATCAATTTCCGTCTTTTACCAACTACCACAACACATACTCTGTGACCTTGGGCTGGCAGTGAAAGACTTAAGCTAATGATAACTTTTAAATAGATATCCTCTGTAGCGACCACTGTCAGTTATTGTTTTTGATCCCTCAAGATCTTGTCTCTTTCACACCCTTTCACAGCCATTCTTCTTGGTTCTCCGAACACAGTAGAATACTGTGAGGCTTTTCCCCCCATCCTCCCAATTATGGAAATCGCTGCCCTCCTCCAGTGAATTGTCCATATTGTGTGAGATATGGGTTCCAACGCGTTCCCCGGGAAGAGTGGCAGAGTAACTGTGTGAGAGAGGGAGAGATGCAAGCAGGCAGGGGTTAAAATAAGAAAGTGTGAGAATCTGTGTTGAATGTGGGAAGGCGAGCAGGCGCTTTGGGAAAATAAAGAAAGAGCATACGTCTGCTGCAGGAGTCGTGCTTACAGAAAGAGCCATAAAAATGATGTAGGAGTTAAAGCATGTGGGTGGCTGCAAAAGAAAAGATGACAAGTGTATCAAGTCTGAATATACAGAACAAAAAATAGACAAACTTAAAAAAAAGGAGATTACTTTTCAAATGTACACACAGCCACATATAGACAATAAATCAATACTATGTCTTCAAGTTGCCATTTTGAAATACTGTGTGTCATCAGTAGGGAGATTTACCGTAATGCTGTGTAAATATTTAAGAATTGGCGTAAAGGTTGCTCGCCAAGAAAATATACTAGATTGAAACAATCCAAAATACTTCTGCATGTGGGCCAGTTACATTTATTTTGAATTTTAATAAGCTTCATTCATTCAAATAAATATGTATTTATGTAAAAAAGGTTTCATTTGCATACCATGCAGTTATGACAATGGAAGAAAAAAAGACCATTTGGCATACTTTAATATACAGTGTGATATCTGTCTGATTTTTGTCTGTAGATAAGATGGATTGTTGGAGTTGCTCTTTATATCTCGTTATGGAAGTCATTTAGCCTAACCTGACAAGCAAGAGCATACTTGCTATCTCATGAGTGGTTGCCAAAGAGGAGTTCTGTTGTGGCTTGTACTGACTACCCTTTTGAATGAAAGTAGTCCTTTGAATCTACAGTTCGTTTCCGTCTTGTGGTCTGTCAGAAAAATAGAGGGCCTACTTATGAATGAGATCAATTGGAAGCTCAGCATTACTGAGTGGACTGAGTGATTTTTACTTTCTATATACAGTGATCCCTCGTTTTTCAATGTTAATGGGGACCACAACCTACCACGATAAGTGAAAAACCGCTAAGTAGCGCCCCCCCCCCCCCCATTTTTTGTTTTTTGTGCGAGTAATTAAACAAAAAAACGTTTATGGATATATTTTAATAAATGTTTTTAGGCACTCCAAGTGTAATTATTATGATAAGTTTAAACATATTACTGTCCCACTGAATTATTCTTAAACAAGAATAAAGTACAAAAATGCCATTCTTTATTAATTGCTTCATTGAGTGAGTCCACTCAAATCCGCTCAAGCTGGTTACTTACAATGAGTTGCCACAGCAACTGTTTAACAAGTTAAACAATGATTGATGCATGCGGCACTTTGAAGCTTCGGCTTCTAGGCATCTGTGGCAAGATCAAGCCTTAACATCTGTCAATCGTCGTTAACTTTAATAAGCAACTCCAGTGCAGGAGGGAGAGCGAGACTACGTGATCGGCTCGGGATGACTCATCTGTATTTATATATTTAAATTTTTATTTATATTTTAATTGGAAAACAATGAAATAGACTGAGGGTAGCAAGGGATCACTGAACTGTAATCAGTGCTACATTTGTTTTTTTCAAGATGCAGATGACAAATCATGAGATCAATGATTTTTACGAGCAATGTTCCATTCAATTATTTCCAGTTGATGAAACAAAAACAAAAAAAATACAATGATTTTTACCAGCCATGTTCCATTCAATTATTTCCAGTTGATGGAAGAACATCAATTCAATTACGGTGGGCATTTTAAATGGGTAATTTAACATTTCTATGGCACTGAGATAATGACATTGATGATGAACCGACCTTTCAATGGTGTTTCTCTGGCTTCTTCCATGACGTACCATTGTTGGTCATCATCCATTTAGTGAGGGGTTCAGTAAAGGGTCAGTAAATTAGGGCAGAGCGTATAATAAATTAAAGATCTATCCGAAGTTCCGTGAGTAAGGTATTTCATGCCGACTTGGCATTTATGTAAGCAGGTATATTCACAGGTACAATATATTCACATAAACCTGCATTAACCTGGCACATAAACCTGCATTAAGTGAGTACTCAGGAGTTAATTTGTTAGAAATGTACAGTACAACAAACCTGCAAAATGACTGAGAGGAGGGTTTTGAAGCCCTCCAGCACCACAGCTGAGAGCACAAAAGACATCCGCATCAATTACACACTTCAAAATGGCTCAGCATCTAAAAGTAGGTTTCATATTTTGAGCAAACAGATTTAGGAGGCTTAAGGAATATCTCTTGAACAGGTTTATTCCCACAGACATACAAAAATAACTAACACAAATTTACATTTAGATTACATTACTTTTTTTTTTTTTTTTTTAACTGAAAACAACAAAATTAAGTCATTTAAAGGCGTTATGGAGCCCGAAAATGCAAACATTTAAAAAGTGTCTAAAACTTTTGGAAGAATTATAGCATATGTCAAAACACTGAAAATTATTCTCCACAAATGTATCATTCACTGAAATTTCAAGTCCAGGTCTGGCGTATCTATAGTTTACAGACGCAAAAATGGTCTTCCAGAATTTCTCTTTAGAACTAAGGATGTTTACCAGCTTCTCAATAGTGTGGAACAAGGGAGGTAATGATGGCCACTGCAGGAGATTATTTTGTTCATACCAAATCACCTAAAAAATTCAATTGTTATTTACAGAGGTCGCTGCAACCCCTTTGGGTGCCATAAAGAGAATTATAATACTAAGGGGCTGTGAGATCTCAATGGAACAGTTATGTGGCAATATAACAAATAATATAAAGTTAACAAAAAAATAAATCGCATTCATGAGCAATTATCGAAAATAGATCGAAAATTACGAACATTTCCGAAAGTATTCCGGAAACAGCCGAATGGGACTTTGACGTCACAGCCAGGAAACAAAAGGTCGAGGCAGGTGCTATCGTTGTTTATCAACGAGAGAGTTGCGTTCATGTTTTATCAAAAAATCGCTAAAATGATTCAAACCTGTCATGCTATGTGGTGTACAAATAGCCATTTGTCGCAATGTAGTACCCATGAGTTCCCAAACGCAAGAAAAAGAGCTGGACTACGCAGACAATGAGTAAAGTTCGTCCGTGCAAAGAGGGCTGATTTTGCAGACCCAGCCTCCGGCACGGTTTTGTGTGGTGCGCATTTTAGACCTGAAAGCTATTCGAACCATGGACAAATTAAATCAGGTTTTGCTAAGAAATTGCTGCTGAAAGCAGATGCGGTGCCCACCATACACGCGCAGCCACCTAAATGTCCTGAGATATCAAGAAAGAGGACGATGACTGGCACTGATGAGCCCAGCCCTCCACCCCAGGCAAAGCAAAGGAGGGGAGCAGCCAAGCTCGAAATGGCCAGAGTGAGTACTGTTTTATAATAAAAAACATATCACGCATTGGATATAGGACTGGACACATGTATAAATTATCACTCATAAAATATATACAACAAATCCTCTAATCCCATTCATATTTGTGTCTGTTGGCAGAGCAAAAACCTATAATAGCATAATAAATGTAATTATTCTATACATTATTTTGCGGTCACGGTGTTTCAGCTTCACAAAAAGAAATGCAACACAAACCATTCAGTGTTTCCCACACGATCTGTTGCCGGTGTTTCATCAGTGTGATTGCTTCCCTCAATGATCGTTTCATTAGGCTGCATTGGCTTTCGTTTGGGCTCAAATTGATAACCCAAGACACCAAAGAAAGGTTCATCACTCTCCTCATCACCATTAGAAGAACGTTCGTTACGTCGGATTCGTAGCTGCAATTAGAAACAAAATTGTCCGCCATCATCGCCGCCATTCAGTACCAAGCACTGAGCCGGGTGTTTCATAGTTGTGACGTCACGCACACAATATGCTAGATTTCCGGGATCTCTGGCGCCGGTCGTTTTAGCTTGACAATCGATCCAAATTGCTTTCATTTTCTTGGTGTTGCGATGTGTGTAATTACTCGAAGTGGCATGATATGAATCCAAAAGGCATGCGTTTATGGATAAATGATGGAATATTAGCTTTTCCCCAGGTGTTTTCATACACTTTAAGTCATTTGAAGGCGTTATGGAGCCCGAAAATGCAAACATTTAAAAAGTGTCTTTTGGAAGTAACTTTTAGAAGAATTATAGCATCTGTCAAAACACTGAAAATTATTCTCCACAAATGTATCATTCACTGAAATTTCAAGTCTAGGTTTGGCCTATCTATAGTTCACAGATGCAAAAATGGTCATCCAGAATTTCTGTTTAGAGCTAAGGATGTTTAGCAGCTTCTCAATATTGTGGGAGAAGGGAGGTAATGACGGCAACTGCAGGAGATTGTTTTGTTCTTACCAGATCACCTAAAAAATTCAGTTGTTATTTATAGAGCTGCAACCCCTTTGGGTGCCTTAAGCTGAAAAGTCTGATGGTGCCCCCTACCCTGATACAACCCCACAAAGTCACGGAAAACCCACAATATTTTTGTTTTGCTGTGTTTTGAGTAGTAATAGTTACTGCACACACACAACTGTATTATTGTTTTGAAATAAGTCAGTTCACCCTTCACCTTCACCCTCCCAAAAAATCAGTATTTGCAAAGAAACGGTAATCGGGACTAGTATTTATATGCTTTATTGAAGTGACTTGACTTAAATATGTTTTCATTGAAACACATCTTATTAAAAGTTTATAAATTTGAAGGAGAGACAAAATGTACTGTATAAATGAAAACCCATATTTCAAATAACTTATAGAGCTGTGGTTCTTAACCTTGCTAAAGGTACCAAACCCCACGAGTTTCACAGGTGGATTCACTGAACCCTTCAGAATTTCATAATAAAGCCATTTTTTACTAATTCAAAACCGAGCAAGCTAACATCTAAATGAATTCCTGTTCAGATTTCTTCCAGATTTTTAATTTACTACCAATAATTTTGCCTTTTGCTGTTGATTTTCATGTTGGTAAATGAAATTAAACTCATTTCAATCCACACTGTTCCTTTTTTGTTTTCATGTCATTGTCTACATTCTCATTTTATAGTCGCATCCTTGCATATTATTGCATACTATTTTCATGGCGTAAAATGAGGCAATAAAAAAAAAAAAAAATACTATATATATTTTTTTTATTATCTACGCCATTCATGCTGCCGTAGATCTGTTATACTTCTTCATACAAAGTGCCATTCAACCTTTTACTGAGCAAACCGATTTCTCCTCCCATTACAGGGCTAGCATTTGAAAGAAATAGAATAAAGACCATAAATTGAGGGCAAACCAGTCCAAAACCTAGTCTAAAACGCCACATTGTCTAGATTTAGTCAGCATACAAAATAGGGCTCTGCGTTTCTTTTATAAATGCGTCCTATTTCATGAATTGTGATTTATTGACCTGTTTTGCACATGCACCAATCGCTTCAAATAAAACAAGAAAGGGAATCATGTTGTCCAAATGTTTTAGTGCGATCAATATCTGCAATAAAAAAGAATGACATACTATTTTTGTTCATATGTACATCCCTTATAGTATTTCCTTGTAACAACGAAATCCGTGTCAGCCTTTCTGCTTCAGCAAATGTGTAATGTGTAATTTCACCTCATTTTGGTCACTCAAGTGGCCGGCGTATTAATCTATACTTCACGTTAACACAGGCTGACAGGTTGTTATAATTTTGTCCACGAATGATCAACAAAGTGATTACAACAATCATAAAATCTCGTTGTGCTGAATCCATTTTTGGAGATTCCGTGGGTTCCTCTGGCTTGATTTTGCAGTTTTAACTTCGTCAACACACTGCTAACTGCAACCGCAACTCATGAGGTTTTTTCTATACCAGAAGTTCGAAGGAGAAATATTCCAAGATGGCGCCGCCCATATTTTGCTCAGGAAACTTGTCTATACAACTCAAACTGCCAAATATAACTACTCCGACGAGCTTGCTACCAACACAACCACTCCACCGACAGTCAATCAGAGTGAAGAGTTAAAATTTAAATTAGGGCTGTCAAAATTATCGCGTTAACGGGCGGTAATTCATTTTTTGAATTAATCACGTTAAAATATTTGACGCAATTAACGCACATGCCCCGCTCAAACAGATGAAAATGACAGCAGTGTAATGTCCGCTTGTTAATTGTTTTTTGTTGTGTGGTGCCCTCTGCTGGCGCTTGGGTCCAAATGATTTTATGGGTTTGGGGAGTGAGCATGGTGTAATTATTGACATCAACAATGGCGAGCTACTAGTTTATTTTTTGATTGAAAATTTTACAAATCTGAATGAAACGAAAACATTAAGAGGGGATTTAATATAAAATTTCTATAACTTGTACTAACATTTATCTTTTAAGAACTACAAGTTTTTCTATCCATGGATCGCTTTAAGAGAATGTTAATAATGTTAATGCCATCTTGTGGAGTTATTATTATTATTATAAACAAATACAGTACTTATGTACCGTATGTTGAATGTATATATCCGTCTTGTCTTATCTTTCCATTCCAACAATAATTTACAGAGAAATATGGCATATTTTATAGATGGTTTGAATTGCGATTAATTACGATTAATTAATTTTTAAGCTGTAATTAACTCGATAAAAAATTTTAATCGTTTGACAGCCCTAATTTAAATAATTGATATTTAAATTGGATGCAGTCAGTCATGTATTAAAGTGCCTTAAAAGATTTTGACATTTTGGGCACTTTCAGTGCAATTTGTCATGCAAACCTAGTTAAATGACATCAACGCTTTTGAAAAAAAAAATGTAAATAAAAAGCGTTTACTGCATCTTCAAAGAGCACCTGTCAAACATTTGAGCAAGACAAATCAATGTGGTAGCACAGAGGCACTCGATATGATATACACTGTGTATGAAGCAATCCAAGATGGCAGAGCCACTCTATCAGCAGTCGTCCTGGGTATGAACAGAAATACATACTCATCTCTGCTGCAAAACAGATAAACTGCACCATTACAGAACTCCCTGTGGATAAATAAAGAGCATCTGTCACTTGGTGTTCCTTTCTGTACAAATCCATGTGCGTTGTTGTGCAGTCGACAGCAGATTTAACTTCACTTAACTACTATCATCAATTTGCAAATAAACAATTCTGTTCAGACTCATATGTTAGCGTAAATATATCCACAATACCCCAAGGTGATAAAGGTGCAATGCACCAAACATTTAACCAGCCTTTTTTTTTTTTTTTTTTTTTTTTTTTTTTTTTATAAAACAAAGCCTGTGTATTCTGCTGCTGGGAAATTTAGTAGAAAACTATAGAAACTTCTACACAATACATTTAATGTTAATCATTGTACAAGCACTACGCTTATTAGTCTTTGCTCAACTAAGGAAGAGCAAGCAAAGGAAGGGCTTGAAAAGCACAGTGTTTTATTGTTTTTGAGTTTTTTTATACATCCCTCAACTGTTCATTGATTTATATATAAATTCCGACCTCCACTATCTGCGACGATAGCACCATTGTGAGACTTGCCACATTGTCAGACTCAAGCAGAGGAAATCCTATACTGTACATCCTGTGCAGCTGTTGCAGGTCTATGAAGCCTACGGAGACAAGTGTAGGTTGCAAATAAAGAGGCACGTTAAAAATCGTTTTATTGGGCTGACTTGTGGAGTAGTCTCCTGCCGCGGTCTACATCCACTTTGATCCCCGGCCTGCCTAGGAAACCTCATTATCCATTTTGAATACTTCCTGGAGGACTCTGCTGATCAGTAAATGCCGCAAGTTCCACTCCCTGCTGTCTTACCACAAAGAGGTGAACTGCAGCAAGATGAAGACCTACTGTTTCTCTGTTTCTCTCTCGTTTCTCTCCCCCATTCTCAATATTTAAGCATCTATGGGGAATATGAGTAGAATAAATCAGACTCATCATGCACTTACTGTATAATGGAGGTAATGCACACTCTTTCTGCAGACAGCCACCTCAAGGCATATTTGTTGAGCACAGCATCTCTAACCTTTCATGACAAAGCACTGTTTGCCACGCCGACACTAACACGCCTAATAGCTGCGCTTGTGGACCGAAGCAGTATTTCTATCCTGCCTCTGCCACAAGGGACAGCTGATGAATTAATGAGATGTCAGCACATATGTCACGTTCTTATCCATTCAATCACCCCAAAAGATAAACAACTTGTGTGCAGGAACGAAGACAGTTTTTTCTCTTGCTTTTACTTAGAAAATCTGTGGAGAATAACTGAATCACTCTCATTTTTATCGATTGATGTCTTAATTCCACACGTTCAAATTGTAAAACAACCTGTTTGGTTATGTTAGGCTCACCAGAGACATTTAAAGTCAATAGTTGTGAACGTGAGTATGAATGGTTGATTGTCTCCATGTTATTGATTGGCTACCTGTTTTGCCCAGTCAGCTGGGACAGGCTCTGGCTTAAAGGACAGCCTTAGAGAAAAGATTTTTGTTGCTCCATTTCTTGCAATAGTTAAAACTGTTTTCAAATGAAATGTTATGAAGTAGTATTTATTATGACAAAATGGAAACTAAGGGACCACGCCAGAACAGGCGAGAAAAAAATACAAAACAAAAAATGGCACGAACTGAGTCGACGAGAGAACCAAGGGGAAGGTAACAATGGTCAGAAAAGGCTGAAACAAATAATAGCAAAGTCCAACAAAAATACCAGCACAACAACGTGATAACCAAGACCACAACCGTAAAAGGCAAGAGATCTCGAGATGACGCACACAGCGGTAAGCAAGTAATAGTCCGACACTTGGTGGCAAGCGTCCTTAAATATTGAGCTAATGAGGCACAGGTGTGTCGCATGGTCCGCCCATCCGGCTCAATCAGGTGCTGAAGGACAGATAATCTTTTGACTGTAAATGCACAGACAATTGACTTCTAATAGCAGTATTGGGACATTCTGTAACGACATGGAACTGGTCAATTGGTCACTGAGTGCCCTGGACAAGATCTTTTCTACAATGCGATTAGAACCTGGACAACGCGCCTGCCCGGGAAACACTTTCAAGTCTGGATATGTGGAGGATAGCTGGGGTAGATGGAGGCCGCTGTGTCTTACCACACTCGAAGTGGAAGACATCGAGGACGTTTTTCTTTCTGTCGCACTGCTGGCTTGGATTCTTCTGCAGGGGCTTGGAGCACACTGGATTCATCGGAACATCCTCGAAGTGTTGGATATCCAAAAGCGATCGGTTGAATTGGCAACTACTGTGGTCAATGCTATCGCTGGAGTGAATGTCGGCCTCAACAAGGCCTGTGATGATATATTACAGGTGAAGAATAACCTGGCGGCATCCAACACTGCCACAACCGAAATGACAATGCAACTTACTACGAAACTGCGCAACCTTGAGATGAATGTTCCTCGGAAGGCAGCAAGGAATGAAAAAATGAAAACAGCGACGAGGATTAAGTCGACGAAAGGGGGGTGGCGGACACAGCCTGCCATCGGTCCTCAGCATTCCCTATCTTCTGGATCGAATCAACTGAATAAACTAACCACTGAATTATGAACTAATCTACTAGATATAATCAACAAAACGAGCACATCGCCACAATCGATATTGGACTATTGGTAAAATGAACAATCAAGGGGGATGGTAAAAAAAAAAAAAAAAAAAAAAAAAAAAAGCTTGTAATCACTACGCAATCTGAATGTCAAAAATTGTTATTCGAAATTTTCTGCGTCCTATGGTATACTGGTGGCGGGATTTAATAAGCTGCAGCTTCTCCCGTCTGCCCTTTTCTTTTGGGGTTGAACACATATAAATGCTGTATGTTTGTTTGGATTTGTCATGCCTGAAGGGAAAACAAAGAAAGAAAGAAAGAGTGAAGAAAAAGGAACTGAGAACGCACACAAACATGACAAAGTGAGGTTCACCCTTTCTCAAATAACTTTAGTTTGTCGAAGGACTGAAATACTGTATAAATGGCTGTGACAAAGCAGTTCATTTGAACTAATTCAATGCAATTGGCATCTAATATGTCTGATTGGAAGGGCTACCAGTGAATGATCATGTTTCAGTGCCATTGACGGCGTTAGACATCACCAATTCTCAGATAAAACAGAGTGGTTGTCCAATACTGTCATAGGCAGCCAATGAGTTAATAGCATATTTAACACGCATGGACATGTCATTGAGTCGCAACAAATGAATTCTGAATTAAATGAGTGACAATACTTATAATTATGTCATCAATTTCATCACAGTTTTCCCAGAAATACTTGCCCAAGGTTTGGTTCGAGGCCATATTGCAGCTTGAACTTTTTTACTGTTTAGTAGAAATGCACTCGAATTCAATTAAATTCCTGTATTGAATGTCTTGTAATGTTAACTCATTTTGATGAGTAGGGCTCCCAGTCAAAATAATTTGTATGCCGCCGTCATCCAAACATAATGGGTATTTTTCATAGTGGAATGTAACAAAGTAAATGTACTTCGAAAGTGTACTTTTTACTCAACTGCTTTTCAAATTATTGCTTGCGTTTTACATTACTTTTGCTTGTTTTTTTTCTAATTGCAAATTGATAGTTTCATTGTCATACCTCCAGCACAATCGATAGGCCCCGTACAACTTTAATACATACAGTGGGGCAAACAAGTATTTAGTTAACCACCAATTGTGCAAGTTCTTCTACTTGAAAAGATTAGAAAGGCCTGTATTTGTCAACATGTGTAAACCCCAACCATGAGAGACAGAATGTGGAAAAAAACCCAGAAAATCACATTGTTTGATTTTTAAAGAATTTACTTCCAAATTAGAGTGGAAAATAAGTATTTGGTCACCTACAAACAAGCAAGAGATCTGGCTGTCAAAGAGGTCTTCTTCTAACTTCTTCTACTTCTTCTAACGAGGTCTAACGAGGCTCCACTCGTAAAACGCTTGGTGTAAAGAAATCAACTGTGGGAGCAATTATTAGAAAATGGAAGACATACAAGACCACTGATAATCTCCCTCGATCTGGGGCTCCATGCAAGATCTCACCCCGTGGCGTCAAAATGATAACAAGAGCGGTGAGCAAAAATCCCAGAACCACATGGGGGCACCTAGAGAATGACCTACAGAGAGCTGGGACCACAGTAACAAAGGCTACTATCAGTAACACAATGCGCCGCCATGGACTCAAATCCTGCACTGCCAGACGTGTACAAATACCAGCAACAGTGTGTGAAAAGCTTGTGAAGAGTTACAGAAAACGTTTGGCCTCCGTTTTTGCTAACAAAGGGTACATAACAAAGTATTGAGATTAACTTTTGGTATTGACCACTTATTTTCCACCATGATTTGCAAATAAAATATTTAAAAATCTGTCTCTCATAGTTGAGGTTTGGCCATGTTGACAATTTCAGGCCTCTCTAATATTTTCAAGTGGGAGAACTTGCACAATTAGTGGTTGACTAAATACTTATTTTCCCCACTGTATATCACCCTTAGGTGTTTTTGTGTGTGTTTGTTTGTTTGTTTGTTTAATTTTACGATTAACTCCAGGTAGTCCCCGTGGTACGACGTACTCAACTTGCGTGATTTCGACTTTACGATGCTAAAGCCTCGTCAGCTATTTTGTCTCCTGTTGTCCTTTTTGTTTTTTTAAGTTGCGTAAACAGTACCTTCTTCCCGTTGCCGTTCGTCATGTCAGCGTCGCCGCTGTCCTGCAGTTTCCTTCGGCCGGGTGATCCGCCATCAGGGCCCACTTCCTTGTTCCTAAGCTGCTGCTGCCGCCGCTGCTGCTTCTTCCCCGGTGCAGACTCCTCTTGCGAATCCCGATCATTTTTTTTTTAGTTCAGATGGCGGGCTCGCGTTGACAGAGGTGACCTGAGCGGCCTTGATATCCCCCCTCTCTCACCTCCCTACTCTTTTTACAGCGCCTTTTTCTCTCAGCAAGGCAACTCACTCGTGAGTAAAGCCCAAATAGTCATTAAATATAACGGCATTTAACACATACATAACATAACATAACATACCCCACAGCAGTGTTGTTAATAACGGCGTTACAATATAACGGCGTTACTAACGGCGTTATTTTTTTCAGCAATGAGTAATCTAATTAATTACTTTTCTCATCTTGGCAACGCCGTTACCGTTACTGAGGCGGGAAAGGCGTGCGTTACTATGCGTTACTAAGTTGGTTGAATAAAAAAAGTCAGAGAGAAACGGACTCACGGGGACGAGAGCAGAGCAGCAGTGGGGAAGACGCCGTTGCAACCGCGATGCTAGGTGGCTCCAATAATACCTGACGCCTAGAACTAGATGCAGATATCATATTATAGAACTAGATGCAAAAACTGACACAGCTGCATTGCCAACATGTTTTAAGGACTACATGCGTTAGTAAACAGCCGCCATCTTAAAGCAGTAGACCTCTCAGGAAGGCCCTGATGTAGAGATCCTTCCTAGCGAACCTAAGTATTTTTTTTTTTTTTTTGTTAAATCTAAAATGCTTCTAAATCGGCAAAATCTTAACTTAATCTATCTTTAAATGATGAAACAGTTTTAAAATTTACACATGTTTAAAGTAGACAGAAGGGAACTAATGCAATAACGGGAGCAATTTTAACAACTTTAACGGTTGATTCACAACTTTAAATGACTTCCACACATAGCAAAGCTAGTTATCGCAATACCCTTGTGTCTAGTTAAGTGGAGGGTAAAGAATTGGGCTAGGGCCAATTGTCCTCCAAATCCTTTAAACTTCACATTGTGTGACCTGTTTTTTTTTTTTTTTTTTTTTTTTTTTGTTGTTGTTGTTTGGTTTTTTTTAGGAAAAAAAAAAATTATCACTAGTTACTTTGCCAAGTAACTAATTACTCTTACATTCAGGTAACTGAGTTACTAACGCAATTACTTTTTGGGAGAAGTAATTTGTAACTGTAATTAATTACTATTTTAAAGTAAAATTAACAACACTGCCCCACAGTATCTCATTTTTTACTTCATTTTATCAATATGACGTATAATGCATGTTTTGTTAGTTATTTTGAGATTTAGGGCGTATTTAAAGGTACGTAAAGGGTTTATTCCGATTTATGCAGAAATTAGGGTTACGTTGCCAGCGTAGGAACGAAATTCGTTTGTAACCCAGGGACTACTTGTATCCTGTATTTACTATTACACCTCAAACTCAGTGAATACTATATTAGCAGTCAGTGAGTTAATATTGTGATGCTGTTTGGACATTTTATCCAGGCTGAAGCCTTTCTAAAATATTAACATTTATAAAGTCCTTACTCTGTCCATCCTGTAATCTTTATCACTTCTTCAACCATTACAGAAATAGTGCATCCAAAATTTGGCTCTAATGAGTACCATCTGTAGTACCATCTGATGACTAAAATAATTTTCAAACAGGAAGTTTATTAAATGAACTTAATCTACATTTGACATCTTAATCATGAAGTAAGACAATCTCCCATATTCTTTAATGCAGTATTGTACAAACCGAAATCAATTATTTGCAAATCATGTTCAACCTAGATTTAACGGAATACATTACAAAGACATTTAATTGAAGGTTCAAACTTGTATTCATTCTTGTCTTATTCTGCATGCATCACTAGCCACGTTTACATGCTGACTTTTATTCATACCGATTCAAATCATTCCGAATGGAAATTTCACATCAGCTGTTTACATGTCACTTCATCTATTCCGATCCAGCGTTTACATGTGACTGCCTTTATTCCGAAAGGACGTTTGACAACTGCCGTCTGACATGCGCAGAGTAATCAAAACAAAGCGTCACGTTGCAAAACATGGAGATCGATCGTCAGATCAGCTGCTGTTTTAACTTTTCGAGTGGAAACAAAACTTCAGAATGATACGCCGTTCATTTAAAAAGTTGTGTGGGTGCGCTGTGCGTGTGCTTGGAAGCCATGTTGCAAGTGACGTTACTTACGTCACCAAGTGACATCACCACGTCAGTACGGAGCATGCGCAGAAAGAACGCAACCACACACCATTCCGCTTCCCTGTTTGCATGATATAATTTTACTTCTAATCGGTTTGGGAAAAGGAATATTCCACCCCTGTGAATCGGAATGAAATTCCATTCGGTTTGGGCCTGTTCATTCCGAATGAGGTGTTTATATGGAACACATTTATTCAGTTTGAACAAATATTCCGATTGTAATTGGAATATTTGGCTCCATGTAAACGTGGCAACTGTCAGTGTTGTCACAGATTAGTTGAAAAAGTAATATAATTACTGATTACGCCTACAAAAAAAGTAATCTAGTTACTTTACTAATTACTTTATTATCAAGTAATTAAGTTACTTTGAAAGTAATTTATCAGTTACTTTTTACCAATTTTCTCCCTTTCAACATAACAATGACAGCAGAAAAATGTCATTGCATGTAATTGACTTTCTGATAATTTATAGGGGAAGATCAGAATCTTTCACATATGGCTAAATCTTCCAGTGAGGTTTATTAGTCGATCGAATTGATTTCAACCACCATTGACTCGCGCTAGCTTAGCCACTCTGGAGCCCTGAAACTAACAAACAACTGACAAACTGCATGGAATTTGTTGAAATCATCTCCACCGACTAATTAAACCCCTGCTAACTTAAAGATTAAACCTAATGTCAAAAATTCTGAACTTCGGGTTAGGGTTTAGGGGTTAACAGCATATCAGTGCCAATGTAAAACTATGCAAATTGACTGCGCAATAATCAACAACAAAGAAATGAATTGCACTGTGCAATAAGCACAAAGGTGGGGGCGGGCACGGATGCGAATGCACAATGCGAAAGTACGCTGTACACACGTGGTCAATTTGACCACAAAACGTAGCGGCAACTAAGCACTTTACACTCAATCAGACTTACAACACATCCCAAAGATGCTAAACAAACACGTCACCTCACGGGATAAATGTGCAAAACGAATATGATGTAAACAATGCTTGCCGACTTGGAGCGATGACTACCCGGCGTTGCAACGGCAAAGCTACGTAATCACTGTGCATGTAGAGGGTCCAACCTATTGCTGGAACCCTCCACAATGAAGGAAAAATACGTTCATTCATGGACGTACACAGATCAACATTCCCTCGCAGATCTCAACAGGTGGCTGTATTTGGCTCGAATATGCACCCGCGTTGGCGCACGCCTTTCTCAGTCCCAAAACATTAAGCGCGTGTGACTCGAGACCAAAACAGGAAGTAACTGTGAGCGGTTATAATGGAAACAAAAACGTAGTGGGAACCTTTCTAGCATTTTCTATTCAAAACACTCTTCGTACATGACTACAATATTCTTCATTCTACATACATTATGAGGCAATAACAAAATAGTTACGCACAGACACTGAGGAAACTAACTTTAAACAGATTACTGGTTTGGAAAAATTAACACGTTAGATTAGTCGAAGAAAAGTAATCACATTACAGTAACGCGTTCATTAGTAACGTGTTAGTGACAACACTGATCACTGTGACATTATACGTAGACACACTCTCTTTTCCAAACAGATGTTCAGATAAACTTTATTGTTTTTGGATAATAATCAATAAATTAGAATTGTATTGCGGCAACACCTTCCAAAGCGCTGGGACAGGGTCATGTTTACCACTGTGTTACATCACCTTTTCTTTATACAACATTCATTAAACGTTTATGAACTGAGGACACTAATTGTTGAAGTTTTGTCGGTGGAATTCTTTCCTGCTCTTGCTTCATGTACAGCTTTAGCTGTTCAAAAATCCGGGGTTTTCCTTGTTCTATTTCACTCTTCATAATGTGCAACATATTTCCTTTTTTTCTACATATTTCCAATGAGAGACAGGTTATTATTGTTCTTTTTGGTCTGGATGACATGGCATCCTATTTTTCTATAAATAACTTCAAATTGTGACATTTTTGACCACATGACATGTTTGCCACATTTTAAATGACCCTTGGCCAAGACTGTGCTTCAAGGTCCTGTTTAGAAATGGCTTTTTCTTTGCACTGTAGGGCTTTAATCCAACGGATGGCATTGTGGATTGCGCCCACAGACAATGTTTTCTGAAAATATTGCTATGCTCATTCTGTGATTTCCTATATAGTAACATTACTGTTTGTAGTGTAGTGCTGTTTAAGGACCCAAAGATCACGGGCATCCAAAATGCTTTTTCGGCTTTGCCGCTTTTATGCAGTGATACCTCCAGATTCTCTGAATCTTTTGATGATATTTTGGGCAGTAGTTGATGAAATTCCTGAATTGCTTGCAATTAACCTTTTCATCTGTGGGATGTGACAAACAGGTGTTTGATGACATTTACTCAACTTTCTCAGTCTTTTTGGCCCCTTGTTCCAGCTATTTTGGTATGTGTTTCAGCCATAAAATTGTAAAATAATGATTATTTTGTCTTATAAACAAAGTTGAAGAGTTTAACCATGAAATATCATGCCTTTGGACTATTAAAATAAAGGTTTAAAATGATTTGCAAATCTCTGTTTAACACATCATCCTAACTTCATTGGAATTGGGGTTGTATCTACACCAACTCTACAGTATAGTGTATATCATGCATACTGTAGAGGCACAGATGCACACCTAACGTGCTTTGCCAAGCTATTTGCGATACTAGTGAGATGTATTTGTTGTACTTGTGTGCTCAATCACCGTCCTGGTGAAGATCAATAGCTTACTTCATGGACAATTCAGTGCACGAGTAAGATAGTTAATACAGTACATGCCTAAACTGCTTTCCGTAATGTAATGCCTGCTCCTAAAAGAATGCAGTTTTATCGTAGATGGCCTAGGATGTGTATACTGTATGTGTTATTTACATCTATTTTTGTAAATCCTGTTAAATAAGGTGTCTGGTGGTCTTATATTTTACATATTAGGTTTGGCTAATGTAGTGGGCTACTGAGTCAGCCGTGCAGAGAACGTGAATACATCCTCACTTCGTGAACGTATTCTTTCAGGGCTCTATTTTCCGAGTTGGAGCAGCTCTTTCGTGCGTAGAACACACTGTATTTCGAATCAGTGCAAAGCTCACTCACACAGACACGAACAAATTGATTGGAAAGTGGTCTTGAAGCGCCCACTTCAGTTCAGTTCCTTCTTAGGTCAAGTTAAAGACAAAAAGTGAGTCACTAGCATGTCTGATTTCATGAGCAAGCCAAGGTGACTGTCCACTGGCTGCAAATGGGTCGGCGAATACCCATAGGGCAAAGCCCCCTCTTTCTAATGTACCTGGCACTGTCCTCTTCCATCATTCTATGTCCCTGGAGTCTCTGATCTATCTGAAACCACGTCCATAAATTCTCCTTTTTGTTCTTCCCTTTGCCGGCAACCTGGCAGCATCATGACCAGAACCCTTCTCCCAATGTATTCGGTGTCTCTTTGGCCTCTCTTTTGCCAAGCATTTTAGTCAGTGCTATTTGCCGAGCTCATTACTCATGCTCTCACCTCATCACTCCCAAACAGTATCATTGAATCTTCAACTTCCAGCTGTGTCTCCTGTCTTGTAATCATCGCCACTGGTCTCGTTTTCATCGTTGACATCTTACAGATCCTCCCCCTTCAACTCTACTTGATTATTTCTGCCTTTACTCTTTTCTTCACCTCTCTTTAACATTCCCCTTTGCTATTAGCAGTTGATCCAAAGTACTTGAATGTCTGCAACTTCTCCATCTACTCCTTGTAACCTTGACATTCCTCTGGGCTTCCTTTAGTTCAAACACACGTGGACTCTCCTGCTCCAACTGACCTTCCTTCCTCCACCTTTCTCTGAAATTGGCTCCTTCCCTTGTAGGTCACAAAGCCATCTGCAAACATCATGCTTACAGAGACTCCCAATGACCTCTGCCTCTCCTCATCTTTCTGCCCATTACCATGGCAGCAAGAGATGATTGACAGGTGATTGTAGATACAATTCCACTTCCATCCTAAAGCCTTCTGTCTCTGAAGCAGCAAACCTCACTATTTTCTTGCTGTTCTCAGACATAGACTTCTCCAAAACCCTTCTCAACTATTCCAGATCTCCTAGCATAGTATCACAGTTTTCTCCTTTTGATGTCTCTTTTTCTAAATTAAGAAAGACACCATGAAGCTGTTTCAGCATTCACAATTTAAATAAAGTGTGTTATCTGTGGTGCTATTTCTAGGTACAAGACCCTACTGTTGTTCCCAAATCTCCACTTTTAGCATGAAACTAGTCTCCACTATTTCCCAACTTTGGACTTGTTTTTAAAAGCAACACTTTTACTCGTTCTTCAAAATTGGCACCAGCACACTTTTTCCTCCTCTCCTCACATAACTTGTCATACCCTCAGATTCAGTTGAATACTCTTGTCGAACCATCAGCTGAAAAACTTCCCAAGCACTTTTATGCCTTCTCTGGTACAGTATCTGATCAAGACCAACAGCCTTCCTACTCTTCATTCTCTTCATAAATTTCCTCCCAATCTTGCTCACCTGTTGTTTCATTGTTCTTACCTCCTCCTTGTATCTCTTTAATTCCCGTCATTCACCACCTGTTCAAATTACTCATTCAATCTACTCAGAACTCATTCGTCACTCATCAGTACATTTCCATTTTGGACTTAATCGCCCTAACCTGCTGCAAATCCTTCCTAGCTTGATCTCGCTATCCGGCCAATCTGTAAAAATCCTTTGTTCTCTAGAACTGATGAAACACTTTCTATTTACTTTAACTGCCACCCCTGTCCTATTCATTGCACTACTGTCTGCTGTTTTCAGTTCTCTCACTTTATATTATAAATATATTCCTTACCAATGTCTTTTGTAAACACTTTTGTAAATGTCTCTGTCCTGTGACTGTCACCTGATCTTTTTCTGTCTACTTGGAGGATACAACAAGCACCTTATTTCCTTTCCCCCAATCATATTTTTTGTATCTAAAGGTGTCAGAACAATTTTTGCTATGGGGCTAGAGGTACAGCACTGAAGGAGTATGTCCAAAAAAAAAAGAGAAACATTTCTCAAAAATAAATACAATTCACTTGCATCGATTGCTAAGTGTAATTGTGATATTGATACAAAACATACCATACAGTAAAAAATAAGTTGTGTGAAAGCAAATGTGATGAAAGGATACATAGTAAGCAGGCCAAAAAGTGCCAGTGCACTCCTGTTTCACAGCCTCTGGCTGTAACTAGTTCCTCGAGACAACACAAAGCTTTTCTCAAATACTTATTAAATTCAAATTCCTCCTTTCCTAACTTCCTTTATTTGATCTCCCACTGTAACTTCTCTCTCATTCGTTTTCTCACCTGAATTGGTATCTAAACTCATTCCTTATACAGTGGTACCTCTACATACGATCGCTTCGAAACACGAACTTTTCGACATCCGACGTAAAATTTGACTCGCCATTTGTTTCTACATCCGACGACATGCTCGAAATACGACGACAATGGCAGCACCGCAGACGAATGCACGGCGGATTTTCTTGTGTGACAAATCAACACTGGTTTCAGAAAAGGTTGGTACAGGTGGTGAAACAAGGAAAAAGTTGACGCTTACCTTCTAAATGAAGATGCAAATGACAGAAAAATATGAGCGTAGGGTGGGCATCCGTGAAATGGCTCAACAATACATCTCCACGGTCCTCCTCCGACCATCGTTCGCCAGTCTTTATAAGTTAAGCTGACAATTCTTATTGTGGTAACATCTCCAGAGAAATCGCCAACTTCGCCACGTTTTTATCATTTATTTCACAACTTATTCAAAACAAAAACACCTTCTGTCTGCCGCAATTGACGGTGTTCTCTAGAAAACATTCAAAGTGAAAGTGAAACTCAAGCTCACCGGTCTGTCTCTGGCACGTTAGCCCCGCGGTGCGTTCAGGGTCAGCAAAAAACGTCCGCCACATTAGAACTCGATTCGTTACATTAATACAGGAATTATTATTATTATTATTATTATTATTATTCCGATTTTGATTTATAATTTATTTGTTTTGCTATGTGTAATTGCCATTTGTAATAGTACTAGCAGTATTTTTTAAGGATTTAGTGAAGGTTTTTGGGCTGTGGAACGAATTAATGGAATTATAATGTATTCCTATGGGAAAATCCTGCTCGACATACGACCATTTCGACTTACAAACAAGGTCCTGGAACGGATTAACTTCGTATGTAGAGGTACCACTGTATATTGATGTGTATAGTAAGCCTGTCGCAATATGCAATAATTCCATTTATCGCACGGTAATTTTTCCGCTGCGATTTATCACCTCGCGTGCACGTGCGTGTGCACGTGCGGCAAATGTGCTGTTAAAAGTTCGGCTTCCTTGTTACCAACTACGCAAAAGGCATCTTCGTTCCAGGTCTGGCAAAAAATAGCGCCGGAGCCAATCCGTTCCTATTATATCCTATTGTTCAACGTATACCGGCCGTGTTAGTGCTCCGGATTGACTGCGGATCATCTCCACCGTGCCAAAGCCCTCCGGATGCTTTAGGCTGTTTTTTAAAATATTTTTGCCGGAGATGCATCCGTCAAAATGGGTGGAGCCGGGCCTGGAGTCAACAGCCCAGTTGCTTATTCACGGTTTAACCAACGAACATGGACGAAGAATGCTCCATCACGGAGGTGGAAAGTCACAAAGTGATTTATGATGCAGGAGATCATCATTATAAGGACAATATTAAAAAGAAAGCTGTATGGTATCCTATTATATGTGTTTTTCTGGCACCGATATCAAACACACGACGTGCTGACAACTTTGTTTTTTATCAACACACGGCGCTAACAACACTTCCTCAACCTGTGTCTCTTGGCAGTCGGCAGGCTGTGTCTCTCGCTCTCTCTCACTGCCGCGTCACATGAACAAAACATCACCGTTGCGTTCAGGGTGTCTCGGAAAACATATAATCAGAATATTACACATGGAACGCCATAGCAGGAGCTATGGGGGGAAAAGTTTTCATTTGCTTAAATGCTTAAGTTATTAAGTGCAATTTAATTTATTTTCTTGAAAAAGACATTTTATTTATTCTGTGTTTCTGTGCGGGATTATTGTTGTCTTTTACTGAAAAGAGGCATGGTCTAATGTTTTTAGTTGTGATTTCTTAAAAAGTATTTTTGAATTTAAGAGTAAACATTTATCGTGTTTAAATAGGTGTACTTGATCTCATATACTGTATTGTCACTGTGTTATTGTAAATTGGTTTTAGAAAAAAAATTGGGGGGGGCGCAATAATATCGTATATCGCAATTTATGAGATAAATTATCGCACACTAAAATTTGTTATCGCGACAGGCCTAGTGTATAGACTCTATGAAAGTATAAGTACGAACTGACCATTGAAGAGTTTACAATCGCTCCATCTTATGACATGTTTGTAAGCGACTAACAGCAACTAACTAACATGGTGAGTGTGTTGGTTGCGTGCTCAGTTCGCATTGCTGATTTTCACCCAACCTAATTCATAATGGTCTTATGACAGAGTGGTTTATTAGTCTATTTTGGAGTCGGCACTTTACACTAAGTCAGCAGAAAAAGACGAAATTGGAAAAAGGCATATATAGTAAAATGTATTAATGGGCTGTGAGTGTTTATTTTGCAAATGGTATGCAATCAAAGTTATTCACTTTTCATGAGGCTGATTCAAACATATGTCAATGAAACACATTGGTTTCGACCTTAAACTTGTTCTTTTCCTGGAATGTTGCGGGATAGGCGAGCACTTTTACAAATGCCTTGTCATTCTGTTGACTGCTACTCGACCCAGGCTTTTTTTTTCTGCAGTGCACCATGGGGGATTACTGCAAAGTAATGCGTCCCTCTCTATCTCAGCTAATGAAAATCCACTTCAAGGACAGGATTAAGACCAAAAATCAGTCTGCAGTCTCTCTGGAAGGCTTTGCATTTTTTTCATTGCGCATAGTATTCTGAGGATTGATGTTGCTTGCCATTCAAATTATTACTCACTTGACTGAGATTTCCCCACCTTTTTGTATACCTCACTGACTTGCTTCAATATACAATGGTGATTTTTTTTTCACTTGTGTAAAGTGCTGATGACCTTTAATACCTTGCAAGAGGAGATATAGCCAACTTGCAAGAGACACATATCAGACCATATGGCAGAAAACACACACACGGCTGAAAAAGCAGTTTCTGCTCTTGCACCCCTCTTTAAAATAAACTGCTGTATTTTAAGCAAAAAGAACTGTTGTGTTTGATGAACAAAATGTCTATATGCTGCCATAGCAGTTTGATGAGGCATTATGCCCCCGGACTATTTTTAATTTGTCCGTTTTACTCCGGAGATCCCTTTTTGCAGACACTGCGCAACCGCTTTTGTTTGAACCCAACCATAAAAAGAAGGTAAGTAATTATAGTGTATCACAAAAGTGAGTACACCCCTCACATTTCTGCAAATATTTAAGTATATCTTTTAATGAGACAACACTGACAAAATGACACTTTGACACAATGAAAAGTAGTCTCTGTGCAGCATATGTAATAGAGTTAATTTATTTCCCCTCAAAATAACTCAAAATATAGCCATTAATATCTAAACCCCTGGCAACAAAAGTGTGTACACCCCTTAGTGAAAGTTGTCAATATTAACATACAACATGTCAACAGTCAATATTTTGTGTGGCCACCACTATCATCCAGAACTGCCTTTACTCTCCTGAGCATGGAGTTGACCAGAGCTTCACAGGTTGCCACTTGAATGCTCTTCCACTCCTCCATGACGACGTTGCAGAGCTGCCGGATATTTTAGACTTTGCGCACCTCCACCTTCCGCTTGAGGATCCCCCAAAGATTTTCTATTGGGTTCAAGTCTGGAGACACACTTGGCTAGTCCATTACCTTTATCCTCAGCCTCTTCAGTTAAGCAGTGGTCATCTCGGAGGTGTGTTTGGGGTAATTGTTATATGAGCTGCACACAGACTACTTTTCATTGTGTCAAAGTGTCATTTTGTCAGTGTTGTCCCATGAAAAGCTATACTTAAATATCTCCAGAAATGCGAGGAGTGTACTCACTTTTGTGATACACTGTATATTTATTGTCATGTACCAATGTACCAGCATATTGCATAACACTCATGCATCACGAAGATTTCATCACAAGGACTGTGTACTCTTTAATATGTCACAAAGAACAACTGTCGTTCATTCAACAGTATATAAGGCATACACACAGCATTCACTGTCAGGTCATCAGCGATTCAGCATACGTTTGCATGCCAACTAGCCATTACCACTTGACCTGATTGTTTTATTTGCCTGTCAGCATCAATAAAATCCTGTGTCTGTGATATGCAACTGGTTCCTAATTCTCGTACATGACAATTTGTTATTTGAAATGTCTATCATTTTTAGCTTAGAATCATTAATTGATATCTAATATTTAGTTTTAAAAAATTAAAATTAAATATTTAAAAAAGAGAATTTCGACCAATCCTTTTTGTCCGTGACTTCTGCATCATGAGCCTTGTTATATTACCTTGTTTCACTCATAAAATCCCCACAAAGTCCGCTTGTGGACATTCACAGCTGTGTCTTGACACTTGACAACACATGCTACACGGATTTTTGGATCGAAACAAAGTCAGTACGCAATAATATCTTGTTAAAATCATCTTGTGTTTAATTATGCTCTCTCATGCTCGCACGTCGAGTGACCGGAAAACCACAAAAAGACGTACATTGCAGTTAAACGCTAGCGCGAGAATTATGGACACAGCAGGCTAACTGACTAGCGTGCTATTCATTATCTTTTTGACCTTTGTTGCCGTTTGGATTGCTTATTATGGGATGATATTGATGTATTAGATACAGCCGATGCTTAAATCATAAAGCCTAGGTCATAGGCTTCAATGCTAAATACACTAAATAGTATGATGTACTCACATTTATATGTTCTCTATATGCATAATGGAGCCTTTTAATTTTAGTATCTCACATTCACATTCTTTAATCATAATTTTAAAAAATATTTTAAAAGCCCACCGCAATAATTACAATATTATGGTATTGGAATTTAACCCCTAAAATTCCCCTGAAAATGTATTTTCTTTGAACAGATTAAAATCAAGCCAATCAAAAACTGTATGCTGTAAAATTATGATTAACTATACAGCAAACTCCCCATTTAGCCATGTTTATTTACCAAATAAAACATAGGGCTATATTAAATCTACATTTACTCACACACCAATTTCCTTTATTATTGTACATCCACCCACATATCTTAGTGCATGCATATTTATTATCAAAGACTTGAGTAGAAGAAGGGGGATCATCTTGAAGTGTTCGTTATTTATTATGTACCAGGATGGGTATCCAAAACCATTTTTTAAAAAGAGAAACTTAAAGAAAATTTCAAAGGTCTCAAAAATGCCTATTTTTCACTCACCCGATTTGACCTACTTTTAAAGTGTCAAAAAATACCCTCCTGTTCAAAATTTTTCTTACCCCAGAAAATATTTGAACCTTTCTAATGAGGAATCACACATGCATATAGGACAATTTTGAAATTTTGTCAAATTGGGGGTCTCAGAGCAGAACCTCAAGTCACCATAGTGTTTTCCGCCCTATGCATAATGGACTGTGTCATGCATATTTGTAGTGTAGTTTTTTTTTTTTAATGATAAAAGTTATCATTCATAACTGACAAGGAAAGATTACAATACAGTAATTGTTTGGCCTATTTAAATTCACATCAATCCACTGCACGGCAAGGTTTACTAAGTGAAAAGGCGTCCTTAGATAAATTTTAATGTTGTGTGGGCTGTAGGGTTGGACAACCATTTCTGCTGCTAGACTTTAACAACGATGCATGTGTGACTCAACTATTACCTTGGACAAGGAATAGGAAAGGTGACCATTTGTAGTATTTGATGTGAAGTAAATGAGGTACAGCAATACACCTTCAAAGTTTTAAGGATCCAACCTTGGGTAATACGTATCTGTAACTGGTGCTTTTGTCAAACTCTGGCTGCAGGTCGTTTCATTCTAGATTGGGTTGTCACACACACGACAAAGCACCAGAAATACACTGTGACATTTAGTATCACAATTTTATTACAAAAATTAAATTATTCATCTCTCAGGTTTGCCATGCTTGGAGCATATAACAACGCAGTAAAAAACCCACACCCAAAGATAATAAAGCAGATTTCAACAATGCTTTCACAGCACTCTGTCATTCATGCTGTTACTATACAGATACCGTAACATTCCTAATACAGAGCAGTACAAACACCTGCCAAAACACATGTTGGATAACAACCTTAAACGATAAATTTAACCCATCTTAAGAAAGAAAAAAAGAAAAAAAAGAAATCGATAAACACTGATTTTGCAACTTAAAACATTTTGTGTGCTGAATATTTGTACCAGCCCAAGGCACCCAGGCTTTGTAACAATGTTGGCAAGTCGGCGACATTCTTACAGAAACACTTGAAGCGAACGACATACACAAACACAGTCTGACTTTGCATTGTTCATTCATGCCCTCCTCTCCTTTCGTTCTCTTTGTCAGTCACAGTGCAAGTTCCGGAGGGGCCATGCGGCGTGAGAACAGAGGAGGGGGAGGAGAAGGAGAAAGAAAACTCACGCTCGACATCTTTTCACAGCGTCAACCACTGACGAGAATTGACAAGGGCTTCTCGGAGAAACAGGTGGGAACGCTTATGTAATTCCTTGCCTGGATGGTGACATGTCCAGACGTGGAGTCAACGTTGCCAGCTGCTAGTCCCAGACCGGAGAAGCCAAAACCAAAATCGATTTTGTGGTTTCAACTCAGCGCCTCAGAAAACAAGAATGATTCCCCCACTGCCCCCAGGATAAAAACTGTTGTTCAGCACATTAATACTCAGAAATGGCTGATATCTCAAATTGAAGCTTACAACTAAACTTAAAATCAAATGGCCTCTTAACAAACATCAAATGAAGACGAGAACAACATAAACTCTGAAATACACAGAGGCCTTTTCTCCATGGCTTCGATTCAGTTCAGTTGGCTGAACGACAAGGCTCAAAGGACCATTTTGTTGCTCCTCCAAATATTTCAATGTTGTTTTCCATCCAAGAGAACACATTGCCGGCCGGTGCTTTACTGTTGCAGGTTGCCAAGTTGTGGATTTCGGCGATGGACAGTTTCCTACTCCAGATGTTTAGGTTTGCTAACTCACCTACAAAGGCTTGCGTTGCATCAAAGCCTCCCCCTAGTGTATCCTGCCAGAGACAATTAAAAATAATAGTTAAAACTGTGCATTTATCCACCCATCCATTTTTTATATCGCCTTTCCTTAATTGGGATGTTGGTGAGCTGGAACCTATCTGGACAGACATTGGGGTAGCTACACGCTGGATTGGTTATCAGCCAACCACAGCAGATATAATTTTTTTCATGCAGTTTTTTTTTTTATTGTTATTAAAGGACTCAAGTCTGGATTTCTTTTCAATAAGCTTGTGTTCACCCTGTTTGTGAGGCAATATTTATCTCGGTTGTTCCAAGCAAAGGGCTATTGGTGTTGCCTATTAAAAGCTACGGCACTTTATGAAACATCACAAGTCAAATGCCTTTGAAGTCTGATAGTGAAGTGTGGGTTTTAAAAAGCAAAGAGAAAAGATTGATAGAAGACTGTTAATAACCATACAGAAAGGTGGAAGTGACACTATGCCAATATCAGCAGTGTAAAAGGATGGAATGAACACTACAACATCAGCTGTGTTTGGAGTAGAAACAAGTTAATGTCAAGACAAACGCCTTCAGGGCAAATGCAATAATCCCTCCGCTGCCCCGGAATCCAGCACGTCTATAAACTGTGAGCTCTTATTTTTTGGATGCTACAAGTTATCATTTTATCCAACATGTCATGAAAGGCTGAGTAGTTGTATTTTGTATTGTATTGATCAGGTGTACTTATTTTTATGCATTTTGTAAGACACTTACCGTAATTTTTGGCCTATAAGCCGCTACTTTTCCCTTCATTCTGAATCCTGCGGCTTATAGTCCATTGTGGCTTATTTGTTGATTTATTTGACAGCGGTGTCATAAAACTGTCATAAGACCGTCATAATTATGACATAACACAATCATGGGCATTACTGAATGCTTATGACGGATGTCATTAAGTGTCCACTGGCAATTTATGCCACTAACTCTGTTTATGTCCAGCTTGGATCTTTTACATCTATTCAAAAGTGGGATAATTTGCCAGATAACACTAAACGACACCTGTTGTAAGCATTTATTAATGCTCATGACAGTGTCATGTCCTAATTATGATTGTCTAATGAAAGTCTTATGGCGCCACTGTCAAATAAAGTGTTACCTAATACCATAACTATCAATTCATGAAAAAAATGGAACAGTAACTGAAGACATAATTAGCACAGACCATGAATTTTGATTATTTACTTCTGTAGCGCTGCAATGCATGCTAGGAGGCATGTTGGAAAACAATAGTGTTGACAGTAGGTCACAGCAGAGGTTGATTGTCTCCCTAAAAGGAGCAGTAATGGCCAAATGAGCCTTCTTGAAGCAATGAAGCTTTGCAGCTATTTAGTTCAAAGCTTCATGGTGGTTCATTTAGTTTTGTGACAGTCGTATGATGCCGCTGTCGAATAAAGTGTTACCGGTTAATATCTTTTGATGTAAATATCCCATAATACAGTGAGGACAGCTGTGGATTGTAGTCCAGTGCAGGTTATGTATGAACAAATGCCATTTTCGTGCCCAATTCGGCTTATAGTCAGGTGCGCCTTATTGTGCGAAAATTACAGTAATACTTTTATCTTACATAAAATAAATCAGTTTTTGATATCACTATAAACATTTGTGAGTCATTTCACCAAAACTAGACATACAATGTGTTTAAAATGTGAAATGAATAGTGAAAATGTGATTCTACATTGTTGTCTTTGTGCTATTTTTAAAAGATGTTTTAATACCCGTTTAGAATGGGTAATCAAATAATTTCTCCTGTGAGGACTTTCAAAATTTTGACTAAATGCCCAAGGAAAGTCCTATAAATATATATGAAAGAAAATCATGTTTGCCTTTCAAATGTCTTAGCAGCAATCTTTTATTTACCTGATGTCTTCATACTGTTTCTTAAAAAGGCACTCCCAAATGGGTTTAAAGACGCTAACCTTGAAGTTAACATTTCTGAAGTGAGAGTTTATTAATTCAAAACTATTTTGTATAAAATTCACACTTTGCCACTGAAGATTTTATTTTGACAGTGTAAAAAGTCTACGTTCAGTGGAACAATTCACATTTGTGCTGAACTTTGAAGGTCCTTCTGTATCCTTGTTTCAAACTGGCTGTTTAATTTTACTACTCCTCTTTTCCATGTCAACAAGTATTCATATCTACCTGCTCCTGTCCCAGAACGAGCACACCCTCTGGTTTGATTGGGTGATAGGGTGCAAGATTTTCCCCACTGCCCCTCTTCACGCCATCCTGGAAGGCTTCCCACATTCCATCTCGGGTGGTCCACGTGATGCAGAGATGATGCCATTTGCTGTCATTGATGAGGAACGGCAGCTTTGCAACCTGCGGCAGACACATTTCAATGTAAAAGTTATTTCAGACCACAACCTTCCCACATATCTCCCTGTCCTACTGAATCACCTCCACTGTCACTTTCTCTCCTCGATAACATTCTTCCTTCACTTCCTAATTTAGCTCAGTAAGGTAGCAGAAAATTAATTAACATATACGTATCCACACTTCTGTAGAATATGTACCTTGTCGTTAATGAGAAACTCCATTGGGTTGTTTCCCCACTCAATCAGCACCAGCTCATTGGCCTGACCTGGAACAGCGTACGAAAATGGTGTACCAACTCCTGGTGAGGCACCGGACTTGATCCAGAGACACACAGTGAAGGAGAACATCTCTGGCAGACTCCTCTTGGCTTTGGCGTACATGTAGTTGGTTCTTAGTGGGAACGTCAGCTGGAACTTATCCGTGGGTCTGTTTTCTTTGCCTGCACAGGAGATGTAAGTCTGTAAAAAATTGTTTCTACCTGCTCTGGGGATTTCCATGTATTTATTGTGTGTATTCGGAGATTAGTAATAGGATAAAGCAGTATTAATCAACATTCCTCCTTATGCTCATGAGCCAACAAAGATGATGAATTTATATGAGGGCTGAAGAATAACAAAATAATTGAAAGACATTACATTTTGTCCTTTTGTTTGTATCAGCAAATTAGAGTAAATAACACTTTGACTCCTTGTTTGGGATGGACAAGATTTCCCTTGAGGGCCTAATTTACCCATGACAAAGCAATTTTCTACATCTTGTCCTCTTGAGGGTTTCAGGGCTGAGATTGAACATACGACCATTTAAACTCACATTCACCGATGGATTTCAGCTAGCTCTAAATGCGTGTGCGGTTTTGCAGTGGAGGAGGAAGCTGGAGGGAATATGCAAACTCCACATGCACACGTTTATAGTTAGAGGGTTGAACAAGCCATATTGCACAAACTGACGAATGTTTCCGCTGTAAGCAGACAAACAAACAAAAACCTTGAGTTTACGGTGAACAGAAGTGGATAGAGTAGCCCAAAATTTTACCCAAGTAAGAGTAGAGTTACTTCTGAATAATAATACTCAAGTAAGAGTAAAGGTAGTCATCCAAAAAATTTACTCAAGTAGAAGTAAAAAAGTATCTAGTGAAAAGAATACTCAAGTAATGAGTAACATTTTGAGTTACTGCTTATTAAACAATGTTTTGGGGTTTTTTTTCTCTCAGCAGACACTTACCTATAAAAGCTGTGGATGTAATGATACTGTAAGACAACCCATTACATAATCACATTAAGCCAAAGAAATCATTAAAGAGAGAGAGAAAAAAAAACGTAATGAAGCATTATTTATCCAAAGAGCATGAGTGCCCTGCCCTCTAGTGGAGAAAATAGTTCCTAGTCTGAGTAGGGAATACTGCAGTTCCTTCATGGCTACTATTATTAAATTAAAAGGGTCATATCTCTGGTTTTCCGTGGTCAATCGGTGCCAAATAAAAACTGAAAGAGAGTTTTAAAACTGCGATTTTGATTCATGTTGAGTGCAGCGCTCTATGTCAAATACTTCATTTATTACGGTGCTTTAAAGACGCAGGAATAAACAGGCTTGCGTGATCACAGAAAGGCAAGCTTGCGTCTGATTGGTGTAATGGAGTCATGTGATTATTGTTGCGACGTCTCATTGGTGAAATTAGTAGCGCTACTCTTGGCAATTGCATCGCTAGCAAAAAAAGAAAGAAATCCACTATGTAGAATAAAGAGGAATAATGTAACAACTCTTTTGTAGCCCAAAGTAGCAGCGTTATTTCTTCACAAACCTACTCAAGTAAAAGTAAAAAGTATGGCTTAGTAAAACTACTCTTAGAAGAGCATTTTTCTCAAAAAAATGTAACGCGTTATTACCCACCTCTGACGGTAAGATACTGGCAGATGTGGTTGCCATAATCATAAATAAAACAAACAGGAAGATGGTTAAATTTCAAAATAACAATGAACTACCCTAAAAAGAACTATATTTTATTCTATTTTACATATTATTATACAATATGATTTTTGTTTAACATATCATAACAGGACTGTAAAATGTACTTATGTTTAACCACTCTAATGGTCGTGACATCACAATGCTCCCTTAGTTGTTCTTCAGCTTCTTCAACTGGAGTTTGAATCCATGCTGTCACTGTGGCAGTCAGGTGTGCCGACTACTGAGGCAATAGCACAATTTAGCTTCAACTGCCAGCACACTCTTTTAAACTCAGGGAGTCCTCTTTTTCAAATCTCCTACATGCACAGAACTTCTTCAAACTGCTCAGTAGTTAGCATGTTTGACTGCCAAGATAATGGTGGGGGTTGAAATCCAGACTGGATGAGATGAATGAGGAAAAGTTGCAATATGATGTCACCACCATTAGGGAGTTACATATCAATTTCAGTACAAAAAATAAAAATTAAAAATTAAAAACATTACAATGTTAATTGTTTACTATGTTGATTTTTACAGTTATCGAAGCAGTATACTGTTTTTAGATGCATGTTATTTTCTTTTTTTTTATGGGAAAATTTTGGTAATCACAGCTGCCAGTTTTTCAATATAAATGTAATTTTATTCATTTATGTATTTTAACAGTATTAAGCACATCTCGTATGAAATTATCTTCCAACAGTAGGAATGTACTTGTGATCACTAAAGGCTTGTTGGATAGTTACAAGCATATTTTGGTAGTAAAGAGTTACATGTACTCTGTTACATTTACTCGAGTAGATTTTTGAAAAAAAAAGTACTTATAAGAGTAGTTTTACTGAGCCACACTTTTTACTTTTACTTGATTAGATTTGTAAAGAAAAAAACGCTACTCTTACGCCGCTACTTTGGGCTACACAAGAGTCGTTCCATTTTTCCTCTTTATTTTACATATTAGATTTATTATTTTTTTGCAAGTGTGTCCAAGAGTAGCTCTACCAATTTCACCCATGGGACGCCGCAACAATAATCACATTATTATTATTATTATCATTCCATTATACCAATCAGACACAAGCTCGTCGTTCTATGATCCCACCACTGATGCCAGCCTGTTCAATCACGTGCCGTCTTTGAAGCACTGTAAAAATTATTTGACATGGAATGCTGCCTTCAACATGACTCGAAAGCGCGGATTTAAACCTCTGTCCCAGTTTTTTTTTTTTTTTTTCTGCGCCAATTGACCACGGAAAACCAGAGATATGATCCTTTTACTTTCATCATAGTAGCTATCAAGCAACTATTCACTCTTCAAACAAGGATCTGTTTTCTCCACTAGAGGGAAATCATGCTCTTTCAACAAATAATATTTCAATTCTGTCATTTTTTTCTCTCGGCAGAATTCAATGATTTTTTTTTATCTTTATTTTGTATTTATTTGACTTAATGTGGCTATGTAATTGGTTATTGCACAGTATCATTATAAGAACAGTTCATATAGATAACTTCGTGTTGAGAATACCATTGTTTAAAAAAATGTAACCAGTTACTCACAATGTTACTCATTGCTTGACTATTCTTTTCACCAAATACTTTTTTACATGTACTTGAGTACATTTTTTGGATGACTACTTTTACTTGAGTAATGTTATTTTGAAATAACGCTACTCATACTTGAGTAAAATGTTTGGTTACTCTACCCACTTTTGATTATAAGCTTAAACCATGTAGAAGTATACTGTTTTCATATTAGATATGTCTACACAGTTCTTTCAAAGTAAAAGACCTAACTTTAGAGTCAAAGCTTTAATTCTGAGTTATACTATATTATAGCAAGTCGGAGTAAGCCCTCATTGGCAGTGCTCAGAAAAACGAAAGGGCAAACAAGTCTTATAATTATGCAAAGCATTGCAGCTCTCTTTCCTCTCCGATGGATGCTGCAGCAGCAGCAAGCTGGGGGAAAAGCATTTGGGTCCCTGGGAGTTCATGAACTCATCTCAACATGCTACAAGAGAACGATGTGCCCTTGAGCAAGACACGAACTTTAATTACACTCCTCGGTTTGAGATAGAGCAATGTTTTTGCTTCGAGCGCACCTTTTTCCAGGTCTGTGATGCGGTGGTGCAGAGAAGTGAGCGTGGACTCCACACGGTTCCTTTGCTCGCTGTCATTCCTCGAGCCACTTTTGGCTTCCTCTAACGTGTTGACCCGAGACAAAACCTGCTTCTCCATGTCATCTATCTTGTTTTGAAGCAGATCCTTCAGACTGTTCGCCTGCACGGTGTTATTCCCTCGGCTGTATTGCTGTAGTGTACGGAGGAAGAAAAAGAGGAATGGATAGAGATGGAAATATTTATTTGTAAAATTAGTTGCCTCGGCATTATAGTTCATTGACTACCTGGTAAGGTATATTTCATTATCAATTGTGAAAAAGCTTTATGGGTGTTTTACTCTTTATAGAGCAAGTAACTAAATGTTTTAGTAAAACATATCACCTTACATATACGCGAACATCCCATTTGGGTCATGTAGGTCACAATAACAACATGACCCAAAATGTGTTGTCATGGTATTATTTTTTAATTCTTTTTTTAAATTTTTTATTTTTATTTTTTTTTAACATATATAACATTTTATGAATAAAATTGGAAAAATAATTAAATGTTAATACAATGAGAATTTAAATGAATAAAAAGAAATACTGTATACTCTGGATATGGTACCCAATCACACTCTGAAGTCCCCCCATAGTATTTAAATTAGTGCCATATAAAGGGTTAACTGGATTAATTATAGCCGTAATGTAAGGTTATATACTCAGTATGAAGTTATTTGTAGTTTGCTAAGGCGTTGTGTGGCAATATCTCTAGTCAAACCCTATTATTTTCATCGCTGTTTGATAGTCTTCCATCATGTTGCTGGTGTGCCTAATGAATTGCCATGCTTGCTCTAAAAAAATAAGATTTAATTTGTTGTGAGCCTCAGCTGACCAACAGTACAAAGAGCTGAAAGAGTGAAGCATGCAAAGGTGTACCGCAACTCGCCTACCTCAAGGTTCTCCAGTCTTTGTTTGAGAGTCTGTAAAGTGTGTCCCAGCTGCGCTAGAGTCTCTGCGGTACCCCGTGAAATGTCCCCCATGGTGTTCTTGGCGCCCGGCCGCCTCCCGCCGGGTCCCGCCGCGGCCGGGATGCTCTGACTCTCGCAGCGACTCAACTTGGAGGTTAGTTCCCTGATTGTCTCCTTCTGGTTCATAATGGTCTCTTTTTGCTGCAGCACCGTCTCCCGCAGATGCATCACGGTCGTCTTCAAGTCCTCCGCCGGCCCGCTGTTCTGCATGGTTGCCGCGCACAAGTCCATATCCTTGGGCACCGACGTGCAAATAAACTGCGTCTGTCCCAAGTCTTGCGCGGAGCTCTCCGCGGTGGCCAAGCAACAAAGGAGAAAAAGTTTCCACGAGAGTCCGTCCATGATTCCACTCGTGTTGCTCTCGTCAAGTGAGAATGGAGCTGAAGTGTTCAGCACCACGGAGCTGTTCACTGAAGCTTGGAGCTGCAGCAAGCCCCGCGCGTTTATATAGCGCGCTTGACGCAGCCCCCCATTCACCGCAGCTCTAGGAGGCAAGCGGAGTCCGGCCCATTCTTTAAGGTCGTGCACGCTGCATGGAACAGTCGCCCACGCGGTTGGTATTAATGCGAAGCACCATCTTTCAGCCTCGTCTTTGGTCACACATTATGAATGAGCCAACTAATCCCATTTAACCCTTTATAAGACAAGTGACTATTTTATTGCTAATTAAATATAGAACAAAAACTTAACGCCATATAAAGACGTGGGTGTCACATGTGCTCACACTACATTACCCAAAATGTGATGTCTACATATGTGAAGCCTGAGTCTCCATTATAATTATATTACTATTATTTCATTCTTTTCAATGAATTTTAAAAATGTGAATTAATGAAATTGAATGAAAACAGAAATACACTCTGGTTATGGTAAGGCATGTGCCGGTATGAGATTCTGACGGTATGAAAACCTTAAGCAAAAATTTCACAGCATCACGGTATTGCAATTACAGCTCTAAAATGTGTTTGAGATATCTGGGTTTGAAAAAAAAAAAAAAAAAATCCATTGAACATGATTTTAAATTTTTAAAACATATTAGCAGTGGAACATAAATGTTAAGTTAAATAAAAAATAAATTAAAAAATAACTGAAATATTCTAAATAAAATTAAAATAAATGCAGTGCTGTAGGTAGGCCTAAACCCGCAAGCCACAGCTCAACATTATTAGGCAAGGCAAGGCAAATTTATTTATATAGCACAATTCAACACAAGGCAATTCAAGTGCTTTACATCACATGAAGATCATAAAAATCACATTTAAGTCAATACAAAGTAAAAACCAAGACAATCAAAATCGGAAATAAAATTATACATAAAAATCGCATTGAATAACAAATAGAATAAAAATAAATAAATAAAAATAAAACCAAAAACTACTACTACTAATAATAATTGAAATCAGCAATGGAGATAAGCACAAGAGGAATAGAAAGCAAGTAGATTGAAACATATAGACAGTTTTGGATATGCATTGCTAAACAAAAGCGTTTTTAGCCCTGATTTAAAAGAGCTAACAGTTTGAGCACACGTCATACTTTCAGGTAACTTGTTCCAGAGGTGAGGAGCATAATAATTAAATGCTGCCTCACCCTGCTTGGTTCTTGTTCTCGGAACATGCAGAAGACCGGTTCCAGACGACCTTAGGGGTATTACCACCAGAACAAAAATAATTGAATTATTTTTCATAAAAAGCACATGTGTATGACTCGTACTATGTGTACATTATACACACTCTCTTTCTCAACACAGACAGTTCCCGGAGAGAAAAAAATACACTTTTTACCACTGCTAGACACACTAAGCACGCTGGAGTTAACTCACGTAATTGGTGGGAAACGTTCATGATAGTGTTTACTAACCTTTAATTTTGTATAAATGCAAAATCATATTGGAGGTATTGCCTCCTTGGCAGCCACCCTCCACAAACATGTTTGACATGTCAGTTGGCCCTCCTACATGCCACGGCCGTCTGTAACTTTTCTATAGCCGAAGTATTCCCATAACAGCGACTTCGTTTTTTTCTATGGGGAAAAAATTAAAGGAGTTTCACCTCCTCCAGCCATCGTGTAGCACAGCTGACTCACTGATACTGTGCAACAACCGGTGGGGGAGGGTTGAACCTTACAGCTGCAAGCCAGGGATTTCTCTGCATTTTTGGAACATAAAAAATGGCTAATACCTTAGGGACGGGATGACGGAATTTTTTTGTGGTTTTGAAACCTTGATGTTTTCATACCACGGTATACCTTGAAACCGGTAATCGGCACATGTCTAGTTATGGCCCATAATAACATCTAAATTTTATTTATTTATTTATCTAAATTTCTTAGTACAGTGGTACCTCTACCTAGGAAATTAATGGGTAGTTTTGTAACCTGAAAATTCTCTAAGTAGAGACATGTTTTCCATGTAAATGCCCTAATCCGTTCCAAGCCACCCAAAATTTAGACATAAATGTTTTATAGACAAGTTTCCGAGGAACTTCCGCTTTATTTCCGCATTTCTGCTCGCGACTTCCGTTATACACTTTTTCTAATCAAAACACCAGTGGAGCTGGAGTGGCATCACTCATCAAAATCCCTCAAAAAAAGACAATTTGGAAATACCGCATCCATCTGTCATCATCATGACATGGGAGGACAACATGTTCATGAAGGCAGATGTGGAACCAAGCCCGTGCCACCACAAAGACCAGGTGTTTATGTAGCCATGTTGCCGCTGTGTTATGGAAGGTATGTTCTTCCTATTCCTGCATTTTCATGTGTACAGTGCTCCAAAAATACTAAAGCTAAAATCTTGCACATGAAACTATTTGTTGTCTTTGATATTATTACTACGATGATGATTGTAATTATGTTGTTTAATATTATTTACTAGGGTTGTTCCAATCATGTTTTTTTGCTCCCGATCCGATCCTGATCGTTTTAGCTTGAGTATCTGCCGATCCCGATATTTCCCGATCCGATTGCTTTTTTTTTTTGCTCCCAATTCAATTCCAATCATTCCTGATCATTTTTCCCAATCATATACATTTTGGCAATGCATTAGGAAAAAAATGAATAAAACTCGGATGAATATATACATTCAACATACAGTACATAAGTACTGTATTTGTTTATTATGACAATAAATCCTCAAGATGGCATTTACATTATTAACATTCTTTCTGTGAGAAGGATCCACGGATAGAAAGACTTGTAATTCTTAAAGGATAAATGTGACTTTGTATATTGTGACTAAATATTGCCATCTAGTGTATTTATTTAGCTTTCAGTAAATGATGCTGTAGCCATTTAACTGTTCTGCCCAAATGCATGATAGGAAGTGCAACCATGACTGTGGTTAGTGGCACCAATTGATATATCTTCTCTGCGTTGGGAAATAACACAGGGTGTTAAGAAAAAGATCAATTACTACGGTACTTCCCCACATTGCTTCCCACAATATTTGTAATTGTTGAGAGAGGGATTGTAAGGCTTTAGCCAATTAAAAAAAGGCTCCAAAGGCTGCCAAAGTTCTCTCTACCCATTTCACGCTGCCTTTTAGCTCTATATATAGGTAAAACGGCACCGTTATAGATTGAACTCGACAATGCGTGAGTGGGTCGTGCAGCGCATGCATTAAATATTTTAACGTCATTACCGCCGTTAACCCAAAAAATTTGATAGCTCTACTTTAAGCCAAAACTAAAGACTCTGGATGAGTTTAAGACATTTTGTCTGTTACGTCAATTACAATTAGAAAACGATTTAATTAAAAAATACATATATATTTAAAAAACGCATGTCCGATATTTTTTTGCCAATTCCGATACTTTGAAAATGACGTGATCGGACCCAATCAACATCTTTATTATTTACTACAACTACTGTACTGCTGTGGCTGCAACACATGCTATCTGCTGCTAGCCTGTTACTAATCAGTACGTGTACATAGGGTGGCACAATTATGATTAATTTGACTACAATTTTGTGTTTTGCATCACAGCTGAGACATCATTAGCTTTGCTAGTTCTAGTTATACAACGATAAAGGAATGGAAAACAAACACTCATCTACTACAAGTCATGAATAGGTTTCTTACCCTAAGTGTTACAAGTTTTGTTTGTTTGTTTACAGATGGAAAACGCTTTTAGGCAAGGGAAGACAACTTGATGTGCCTCACAACAACACTTACTGTACGTTGATGGACATATATTGAGACTATGTACATTCTAGGGTGTATCACAAAAGTGAGTACACCCCTCGCATTTCTGCAGATACATATGTAAGTGTACCTTTTCATGGGACAACACTGACAAAATGACACTTTGACACAATGAAAAGTAGTCTGTGTGCAGCTTATATAATAGAGTTAGTTTATTTTCCCCTCAAAATAACTCAAAATATAGCCATTAATATGTAAACCCGTGGCAACAAAAGTGAGTACACCCCTATGAAAAAACGCACATCCCTAAATATCTAAATTGAGTACTGCTTGTCATTTCCCCTCCAAAATGTCATGTGACTCGGAGGAGTGCTGTCAGCATTGCTACAGAGATTGAAGAGGTGGGGGGTCAGCCTGTTGGTGCTCAGACCATACGCCACACTCTACATCAAATTGGTGTGCATGGCTGTCACCCCAGGAGGAAGCCTCTTCTGAAGACGGTACACAAGAAAGACCGCAGACAGTTTGCTGAAGACATGTCAACAAAGCACATGGATTACTGGAATCATATCCTATGGTCTGATGAGACGGGCGGGCTTTCTTGTCTACCGTCTTCAGAAGAGTCTTCCTCCTTGGGTGACAGCCATGCACACCAATTTGATGTAAAGTGCGGCGTATGGCCTGATCACTAACAGGCTAACCCCCATGTCTTCAATCTCTGCAGCAATGCTGACAGCACTCCTGTAATGAGTCACATGATATTTTGGAGGGAAAATGACAAGTACTACTCAATTTGGACATTTAGGGATGTACATTTTTTCATAGGGGTGTACTTACTTTTGTTGCCACAGGTTTAGATATTAATGGCTATATTTTGAGTTATTTTGAGGAAGAAATAAATTAACTCTATTATATAAACTGCACACAGACTACTTTTCAGTGTGTCAAAGTGTCATTTTGTAAGTGTCATCCTATGAAAAGATATACTTAAATATCTGCAGAAATGCAAGGGGTGTACTCACTTTTGTGATACACTGTAGGTTGCGTTCAGAAAACTGGGAGCTTGGAGTACCAGCCATACTGTATTTTTGCCTTTTGTGTCCTGAATTTTTTTTTCCTTAACAAGAAGCAATGTTTTCCCGTTGAGGCGTGTCTTAACCTGAAAATTCTATATGTAGAGACGTTCGTAAGTAGAGGTACCACTGTATTTAACTCATTGCCTGCCAGCGTCAACAAGAGAGTCCAATTCATTTAAACTGGGAGGACCAGTTGTGGTCATCTTTCGCTCCCAGTCAAAATGGATTGGACGTGTAGCACCCTCAAAGGCAGCCAGTGAGTTAAATGGTTAAACACAGCTTATCCCAATTGGGGTAGTTCAATCATGTTGACATAAATCCTAATTTCACCAGTAAATGAAAATTCTAGCATGCGAACAATTTGGAAATGTACTTCCCTGGAAAGTATAGTAAATCAGTGATTGTACCTCCTTAAATAAGCCTTAAGGAGAACTCCACCAACCTCTTACCTCCACTCAAAACATACACTGCGTGACTAGCTATAGGCCTACAGTATTTTCATACTGATGGGCTTCTCATGTTACACTAATCTGCATGATCTCCCAAGAGGAAATTCGCTTGGTAATGGATTGAAAGCAGTGGATGGTTGCGCTTTCCTTGCATTTTTTTAATCAGTGAGTGTCTCTATAATAATGAGACTATAGGGAAGGGTTCTGTTTTCCTTTTATTCATTTATTACTTTTAACCGTCTGTTATGTAGTGATTACATCAATATACAAGCTACCCAATCTATCATGTTTGTATGATAAATAATCCATGATGTGAATGAAAAAGTCATTTTCTTTTTTGGGGGGGAGTAAAAATCAACATCAGAAAACAACGTATTAAAAAAATGCTAAGGCTCGGTAACAAATTAGCTTTTTTCAGCTTTGTTGTTTTCCTGTTTGTTCTTTAAACAAACAAAAAAACAGACTACTACAACATTTTAAAGAGGCAATTCCTGAGGTAACGACAGAAACGGAAGATTTTTTTGTATAATCATGGCAATATAATCATTGGGTCAATTCCTAAAATTATACCTGAGTCCTCTCAGCACAAAGCCAGTTCATCTGAAAATGTTAATAATAGGACTCTGAACATTCACTTGAATTTTTATTTATTGTTCAGAATCAAACTCATATGAAGCCGCCAAGAGGCCTAATAGGACAGGACAACACATGTTGGCAATTTCAGGCCTCTCTAATATTTTCAAGTGGGAGAACTTGCACTATTAGTGGTTGACTAAATACTTATTTTCCCCACTGTATATCCATTCATATAAACACTGATAGACTGGAACAGGCGAATGGGACACTGGGTATTACTGACATCACAAGGATGGTTAGTATGAGATACTTGCCTTTCATTAGCTAAAACAGTAATAGCATTGATAAAATGACTGCCCCCATGTCGGACGAGCACTTCCTGGAAATACTGGCTTTTGTTTTTCGCCACAATGGCTTATCAGAAAAATGGCATAGTTTTAGATTCTTTTAATTGAGATAAACATGATACAGGTGATGTCTGTCCCTTTAATTTCATAATCATCCTCACAAAAAAATATAAAAATGTGTTAAATGTTCAAATTGCGATATAACCCCCCCCCCCCCCCCCCCCAAAAAAAAACAGCTTTTCATTGTTCTTTTTATTTAACACTTTTGCCTAGTATACTACTTATCAGTATTGTAATTCTTGAAGTGGCACTTGCTGTAAAATGTTCAAGAAGCTCTGAGTTAATTAGTCTGTTGACTAACTTGCCCCAGCCTTTAAAAAATCCATTTGACATGACTGACTACTTTGTTTTCCCCCGTACTTAAGAACAAATGTTACACCAAAAGTCAAGGGACCAGAAATTACTGGGAAACGGGTCCTTTGTGTTACAGTGCTTCCTCCTGCCAAATGAGCACAACCACTCAGAGACACATCGATTCCCTGTCCCCCTTGCATCACAGTGCTGTGTAAAACTATGGTCACAAACAGAATTGTGAAGACAAATGTTGAGGTGAAACATTTGTAATTCAGTTACATAGTAAGAAGTTTTTCAGACATAGGCATGACGACTCCGGGGCAAACGACTAAAGGGGGGGAGGGAAATTGACCTATAAGTCCTCTTTAATTTGTTTAATTATTGATCTTGCATGTTGTAATCAGCAGAATGCCAAGCTTGAGGCAAGCGGAGGCATATGAAACAAATGCTGGATGGGAGCTTAATTGCTCCAGGGTAGACATGTACAACATTTTCCTTATATCAGCAGAATGTGTGTCATTAGATCTCATAACCTTGCCACGGATCAACAAGGGCCACTTTGTTGTCTTTAGCTTCCCAAACAGCTGCCTATTTGCCAACAAACAGCAAAGTTTGCAGGTTTTTAATCACATGCTCGTTGTGGTTTACTATCAGGGATGTGTAGCATGTGTCGCCGTGTTATCCACAATATGTTATACCTTAAAAGCTGCCACAGCACCATATGGTTCATCATAAATTCCTTGCCTCTGTCCGTGCCATGTGTCATTTGAACTGTAACGCTAAAAAATAAGGTGCAGGTCTTGTCAGACAGCATGAAATGCTGGGTGATGGTGCCATAATCTTCTTTAGTGCTCAGAGCGGGAAGTGCAACAGAGTTGATGTGGTCATATGCATTGTCAGTTCTGTTGTATAGCTTTACCGGCAAGGATACTGAGTTGGACACAAGAGGAAGGATGGAAAAGGACTGAAATCTGTAATGATCACTCTCTCAGGCCTCCTGAATAATGCAAATCTTTATAATAGAACTCACTCTCTAACAGCGAAGACAGATACGAGCCATTTTACACAGTGGCAGAAAACGGCATGCTTATTTATCCAACATTTTCTCCAGTAGTGGAGAAGAGATGTAAAAGAACTCACTGAAAAACATTGTGCAGACACAAGAACAAGGATAAAGGTTATAGAGAGTGCAGAGGCTGTATGCCTGTTCACTTTCAAATAGACTCACTGGCAATAATATTGTATAACAATTTCTCTTTTTTAAAAAAAAATGCGCACAACACTGCTAACTGCAATTCATATGATTCATCTAAAATATAATTTGGTAGAGAGAGCAGGCCCTCTAAAAATGTGTGTGTGTGGGGGGGGCATCATTGAGCAGCAGAGGTGGGTAGCGTAGCAAAATTTTTTACTCAAGTAAGAGTAGCGTCACTTCAAAATAATATGACTCATGTAAAAGTAGTCATCCAAAAAATGTACTCAAGTAGAAGTAAACAAGTATTTGTGAAAAAGAATACTCAAGTGATGAGTAACATTATGAGTAACTGCTTAAATTTTTGTTGTTGTTGTTTTTTTTTAAACAATGGTATTTTTTTCCCTCAGCACAAAGTTATCTATGACTAGGTTCATACCGCAGGTCTTAATGCACAAATCTGATTTTTTTTTTGTCATATCTGATTTTTTGGTGTGCCCGTTCAGACTGCCCTTGTCCATTGAGCCCGTTTTGCAGTCCGACACATGCTGAGCAAGAAGACCCGCATGCGCAGAACCATCAAAACAAATGACCACGCATGCTGGCTCAACATGATTCAAAGGTGATCATATTTTGATTTCCAAAAAGAGGACGCAAACAACAAACATAAATAATACCCGTTTAGTCTAATATTCAAACTTTATATGGATCGATAGTATAAAAATATGCATGCACGGACAGTGCGTGCATGTATATTTTTTTATGACTCTTGTCAAGCCTAACCCTTCCCCAAATGCCGTGTTCAAGGCAAGCTAAGCGCTAATGCACAGCTGCATCGCGACCGTAGCATCCTGTCTCGCTGTCTCTTTGCTGACGTAATTGCTGCATGTATTCCGATTCCGAGAGACTTGACAGTTCAGACCACTGCCACATTCAGGAAAAATGTGGCCCAGATCGGATTTAAACCACATACGAAAGTGACCCAGATCGGATTTGAAATGGTCCGCTTCTATGCGACTTGTCCCGTTCAGACTGTCAAGTTAATGCCTCACTCGAGTCGAACACGAAAAAATTGGATTCGTGCATTAAGACTTGCAGGATGAACCTCGCCTATATGAACTGTTTTTATAATGACTGACAATAACCCATTACATAAACACATAAAGTCAAAGAAATACAAAAAATACAAAACAAAACATTGATTTACGGCGAGAGAAAAAAAAAATGACAGAAATGAAGCATTATTCGTCCACAGAGAATGAATGCCCTCTAGTGGAGAAAATAGTTCCTAATTTGAATAGTGATTATTTCCTTCATAGTTACTACATTATATTTAAAGGATCATATCTCCGTTTTTCTGTGGTCAATCTGTGCCAAATAAAAACTGGGAGAAAGGTTAAAATCCACTTTCGAGTCATGTTGAGGGCAGTGCTCTCTGTCAAATACTTCATTTTTTAACGGTACTTCAAAGTGTGTATGACACCAAAAAGCATGTTTATTTCATATTTCACGCGGTGTTTTATGCTCCTGAATGAAATGGACCGATTCGATGTGTGTTGAAGCGATCGTTTTATATATTCAATTTTTGAATCCTGCGCCATGAAAATGAGTGACTTCCGCCTCCAGTCTCGGGTTTAGGACGAATGCGAATATGACGTCCCCCGGCTCAGCATCTCACAACACAGCATTGCTTTATAGCATGCAGATGGACTCCGGATTCAGCTGATTTTGCTGATTCATTCGTTTATTTTTCGCATCACGCCAGCCAAACGGCTGTAAAAAAATTGCTGCACCAGGGAGAGGTGTGAGAGCCTTTTTCAGAAATTGCACCTTTGTGTTAAAAATGGCCATGAATTCAGTGATTGCAAAGTAAACACTGCAAACTTTTTCTAAATAAAGGACTATTTACCTACGTTTGATCATGGACGGACAAGTAGAAATGTGATCCTCAGACTCATCCTGTCATGTTAGCTGCACAACAACTCCACACTACTCGCTCACTATTTACGTCTTCACCGTGTAATAAAGCATTACTTTACGGCATATTCATGTTGACCATGTGGCGGCTACGAGTTCCTCCAACGTCGGCTGGTTTGTCCGGCGGTACTCTCCAGCTGCTTCCCCTGCGAGCTCTCCTGTCCGCAGCAGGGGAACGGGTTGCAACTTGCTCTCTGCCGATCGGGTTGTCGATCGGCTAAAACAATCGATAACCCCGCCGCAGCGTGATATGATCCGGGCTAGTTTTGTGTGATTTTTCACTTCGAAATGCAAAAATAAGACTTTGAGACGTCACTCGGTTCGGGTTAGCATGTCGGGCAGCAGTCACGCTTCTTGGTTTGTTTACATTCTCCGAAGCCGGGGCAGGGAAATAACAAAAGCCGGACTAACTACGGTGGCATAAAATATCGTTCGGGAGGTGCGACAGTAAAGGTGAAGACGACAGTTTTGACCATTATGGAATAATTTTGCCATGTCGTACTGAATAAATGCATTTTATTATTTCACATGCCATTTAGCACAAGACCGTTATTTGTCATGACGATACCATTTATTTAGCAATTGGGGAAAAATACTTTGATAAAAAGAATATCCTGTAAAAATATTGGAATAGAGAGACTGAAACAATGACATTTTGCGGCTCTCTTTGTCGCATTTACCTAATACTGAATAATTCCCCTTCAATGGGCTGAATTCTAAATCAGATGAAACCATGACCCTGCTGACGTCATCCTCCTGTTGGGGACGCTAGAGCCTTATAATGGTAGGTGTGGCTAAACGGCGGATTAAAAGACTAATTTCTCGTCCTTTGCCTTTGCCAAATTGTTGTATGTAGTCGAATCGTCTCAAAATATAATTCCAATTCAAATAATAATGCTATTTAAGACTTTTTTTATCCTGTCATGCGCACTTTAAAGACATCATGTAATTGAACAGGCTGGCATGATGATAGAAAAGCAAGCTTTCGTCTGATTGGTATCAGTGAGTCATGTGATTATTGTTGCGGACTTTCATTCGGGAAATTGGTAGCGCTACTCTTGGCATCACTGGCAAAAAAAATCTAATGCATAGAATAAAGAGGAAAAATGTAACGACTCCTGTGTAGCCCAAAGTAGAGGAGTAAGAGTTGTGTTTTTTCTTCACAAATCTACTCAAGTAAATGTAAAATGTATGGCTTAGTAAAACTAATCCTATGAGTACATTTTTCTCAAAAATTTACTCAAGTAAATGTAATGGAGTACAGTACATATAACTTGTTACTACCCACCTCTGTTGAGTTGTTATGTTTAGTTATGATGGGGAAGGAGGGCGGGGATGATGATATAACACAAGTCTAAAAGTCCAAAAACTAAAAACAATCAAACTGTATTTTGGTCAAGATTTGGGAAAAAGCACATTAAGTGAACATATTTTTCATTTCACTTTTTTTCCTCCAAAGGTTTTTCTCTTGCCACAGACGTCACGCCATGCAGCGAAGCAGCTGCACTGACGTCAGCAGAGCAACCAGCAGCAAGAGATGAAGAGGTACTCCTGAAGTACGTGTCCAGCAGAGACATTGCTCATCATTGACATCATTGAGAGCTCACGTGATGATGAGGTAAATTCTATTTATATCTACTGTACTTAATAGACTTTGATCAAAAGAAAAAAAATCATAGGCTAAAATGCAGATCTTTCAACTAAAGCACAAACTACAATGTTAGGAGGAGTAATCTGTTCAATTATGAGTTTACATGCTGTTAATTCTTTGGAACATGGACCAGTGTTTGTTATGGTGCAGGCACAAAATGGACTCTACTAATTAAAACAAAAAATGACACAAACAAATACTCCTGGCATTGCTTGCTGCACTCGGCTCTGAGAGAACTTCATCATAATTCTCCAAAGGTTGCACATTAACACTTGCCCACGACAGAGCTCTTCATCAAGCCACTTGTATTGGACTCCCTCCAGAAACAACATTTCCTCATTAGGTCTTCTTTACACTATCTGTTTGTAAAATGGTAAAATGGTATATGGACACAAGGAGGAAGTTGTTGTTTTTTTTTTTTTTTTTTTTTTTACAAGCAGACTAAAATAACGTATCCATCTCCAGTAAAAGATTTCCAAAATGTTTTATGTACAATACATGCCAAAAGTTTGGACACACCTCATTCAATGCAACTCAAATGAAGGTCCCAACCCCATTGATAAAGCAAAAAAATCCACTAATCAAACCTGAAAAGTAGTGTTGCACCGATACCATTTTTTGGCCCCGATACCTGGCTGTGCAGTATCGGCCGATACCGATACCATACCGATACCACCCCGTTTATATATATATATATATATATATATATATATATTTTTTTTTTTTTTTTTTTTTTCCAGAGAGCTACATAATTGGATGTGAAATCATTGCTGTCAAGGCTTTGTCAGGCTGTTGCTTACCTTTGCAAAATAGGAAAAAGTACACTAAACCCTAGTAGACAATAGTTGAATAAACCTTTGGCTCTCAAAGGCCAAAATAGTGCTAAATTTGTGAAATTAATAAAACATGTATAATACTAGCCCAACAGTAAGAAAGTAAAAATAAATTCATAATAATAAACTCTGAATGAACTGAATAAACTTTTTTAAACCTCTCAAAGTCCAAACAGTGCAACTTTCATGAAATTATTGTCACATTCTGCTGCTGGTTAGATTGTGTTTTGTTGCTGGGCGTGGGGGCGTGGCACTTGAATCCAATGCAGGCTCATCAACGCAGCATTTAAGCACGGGTGATCTCAGAGAAGGCTGCCGAGATATTTGCCTTGCTGATCGCTATTTGACATATGGCACAATAATCTCGCTACATTTGCTTGTTATGGCCCTGCATTGGGTTTTTCTGTTAGTGTGCTGCTCTCGTTTGTAACCGCTGTCTATCGTCTTAGTTTGTCCGTCGACCTGCTGTCACGGACTCCTTTTGTTATTTCTACTATCCCGCGATCGCGTGTTATTTTTTGTTTGCAATTATTAAACCCTTTTATGTATCCCCCGCTTGTTGTCTGCTTCGAGGTTCAACCTTGTTTCCGCATTTGCGGACGCTAACAATTATAAGTAATAATAATTGACCACAGCATCCCGTCTCTCCTTTTTTTCGGGAGGTGGGAGTCCCTTATTTCTATTTCTGAAAGGTGGCAACAATACTTTGGAAACACTTCCCAAATTACTGCGGCATTTCTTTCAGTAAAAGACAATAAAAGTAAAGTAGACGAAGTGAACTGACCAGAGATTGTTACTCCGGTCCAGCGGCCTTCTTCCTCTGGATAGTAGTCCTGCTCTTGCAGGCTCAAACTCGTTGTGTTCGTTTACGTTTCGTCTTCAAATGTTTTATCAAGTTCGAGGTATTGAAACTGGCCGATTTAACTCCACATCTCCAAACTTTCAGGCCGCAAATCTTGCATGCAGCCATTGATCAGGAGTGGCTATTGGCCCGCTCTCATTGGTCTGGAGCAGGCAGGCCAATAGCAATAGCTGCTTGGTGTTCACGTGTCATCACACAACACAGAGACAGAGTGTAGTGAGCGCCAGGAGGAGAAACGGGCTGTGGTCAATTGTTATAATAATGGACCGGTAAATGGTATCGCCGCCGTCTTTGTTGGTACTCGCCGATACCGATACCACCATTTCGGCCTGATCGGCGCCCCCTGCCGATACTAGTATCGGTATCGGTGCATCTTTACTGAAAAGGCATACCTGTGAAGTCAAAAACCATTTTAGGTGACTCCCTCTTAAAGCTCATCAAGAGAATGGCAAGAGTGTGCAAAAGAAGTAATCAGAGTAAAAGGTGGCTACTTTAAAGATACAAGAATATTACACATGTCTTGAGTTATTTCACCTTTTTTTACTAAGTACATAATTCCAAACGTGTTCATTCATAGTTTTATTACCTTCAGTGATAATTTATAATGAAAATAAAGAAATGCACGACTGAGAAGATGTGTCCAAACCTTTGGTCTGTACTGTATTCGGTTTCATGTTCATGATAAAGTTTTTACAAAGCATCCACTACAAATAAAATAATATTGTATTTAAAACTGCATTTAATGTTTTCCAGGACAGAGTGAAGAATGTTTTTTTTTTTTTTTTTTCCAAATCAATTACGTAATACTTTCTTAATGATTGCAATAATTTAGAGGTTTTGATACACACTTTATATCTTACCATGACCTTTTGAAACTTGTGTTTCTAACTTTATGAAAACATCCCCACTCATACTTGACTGGGCTTCACTGCACAAATCAATAGCTGCAGTTTTTCCAAAACAAAACGTTTGATATTCATTGCCCTGTGCGTTTAATACACAGAGGCAAACAAGCCCCACAAGTTATGTTTTGAAGTATGAAGTGAGTTAAATCTTGTTCACTTTAACATCTCAAACTTCATTTTTTCCCCCTAAATATGAACTTAATCTGAAATAAGATTTCAAATACTTGATGATCCAACAAGCGTTTTTGATTTTTATGAGGCTTGAATTTTAAAGACTTGACTTCCAAACAGATAATTTACTTTTGAGATTATATTTGTTGAGGTCGGCTAAAGGAAACTGATGTTCTACCCATCAATTTTCTATATGTTTTGTCCACAATAGGATGAGTTGGAGCCTACTACAAGAGGTGGGTTGAGTAGCCAAAAATTTAAATCAACTAAGAGTAGCGTTACTTCGAAATAATAATACTCAAGTAAAAGTAAAAGTAGCTATGCAAAAAATGTACTGGAGTACAAGTAAAAAAAAAAAAAAAAAAAGTATTTGGCGAAAAGAATATTCAAGTCATGAAGCATTTATGTTTGATTTTTTTTTTTTTTTTTTTTTTTTTTAACAATGGTATTTTTTTTCCTCAGCATACAGTTATCCATATGAACTGTTGTTATAATGATGCTGTACAATAACCCATTACATAACCACATTGAGCCAAAGAAATAAAAAAGCAAAACAAAACAAAAAAACATTGATTTCTGGTGAGCGAGAAACAAAATGACAGAAAATAGCATTATTTGTCCCAAGAGCATGAGTGCCCTCTAATGGAGAAAATACTAGTTCCTAGTTTGAACAGTAGAAGTTCCTTCATAGTTACTATTATGAAATTAGAAGGATCAAATATCTGGTTTTCCGTGGTCAATCGGAGCCAAATAAAAACTGGGAGAGAGGTTAAAATCTGCGCTTTCGAGTCATGTTGAGGGCAGCGCTCTATGTCGAATACTTCATTTTTTATGGTGCTTTAAAGACACCATGTGATTCAGCATGCTGGCATGAGCATAGAATGGCAAACTTGCATCTGAGTCATGTGATTATTGTTGTGATGTCTCATTGGTGAAATTGGTAGAGCTACTCTTGGCATCCTTGAAAAAAAAAAACAAATAAATCTAACATGTAGAATAAAGAGGAAAAATGTAACGACTCTTGTGTAGCCCAAAGTAACGGAGTAAAAGTAGCGTTTTTTTTTTTTTTTTCACGAATCTACTCAACTAAGAGTAAAAAGCATGGCTTGGTAAAACTACTCTTAGTAGTACATTTTTCTCAAAAAGTTACTCAAGTAAACGTAACGGAGTACATGTAACACATTACTACCCGCCTTTGCCTACTACAAACAATTTGAGAACACATACGCACATGAAAATGTCACACAGGAGGGCAGGAGCTCATATATTTGCATCCCAGTCTCTGAAGTAAGTGGTTGATGTGCTAAGTAGTGGTTCACAGTGCTGCTATTTACTGTGTATGTACTGTATGTGCTGTACTAGGAATATGAAACATATCCTAACATAATATAATTGTAGATAAGTCCACAAAGCTTAGCCAAGCTGCATCACTTTACGATTATTGGCAGAGGCCATCACCTTCCATCACCTTGGGAGAGCAGCTGGCTTTTAGGATTCAATAACACAAAAAGGAGACTCCGTAAAGCAGAAGGGTTCCTTGAGGGACTGAATGAGCTCTCTACAATACCTCTCTGAGTTACATCAAATATAAGCATTTTCTTGTAAAAACGTAGCCCCAAGAAATCCTGGGTTATTCTTCCCATTATTTATGCTTTTTTTTTTTTTTTTTTTTTTTTTTAAATGTTCCAGCTATTATATTATTTCCCTGGAGAAATTAATATTAATGTCAAGCTAATATTTTTGTTATATTGGGGAGTGGGCTCAGATCAGAAGCACCTCTCAAAAGCCACTGTATTTGTTATTGACCTTTATTAGCACACAAGTCTACTGAAGCACGTTTCACAAAATACTGTAAGCATTTTCTGTAGAAGTGGTCTGAAATGGTTTTCACTCTAACCCCTGTACTTCAAACCAATAGCTTTTGTTATTGTAATAATCAGATGCTATGCTTGTATAGGGCATGTCCAGTCAATGAGTGTTTTGTGGATGTGTGCGTGTTTATGCGTGCTGGGTCAGAGTGCCCATCTGAACCTCTTGGTGTGACAAGGACAGTGTAATGTTCGAATAAACCCGGCCACCTCTTGACATTATGTCAAGTCCATAACGCCCCTCGGCCCTTATTGACCTTCTCTCTCTTTCATTTTTATTTTTGGAAACACTCAAACTATCCACTTATTTTCTGAACCACTTTTCCACACCAGGATTGCTGTTCTGAAGAGCCTATTCAACTGTAATGTAATAAAATTTAGTAAAATTTATTTTAGCAACAACGAAAATGTATTTTGTCTGTAGTAAGTCATTTTGATAATTGGTGGATGATGGTTACATTTAACCCCCCCGTTTTTTAAATTTTATTTTATTTTTTTAAATACGTCTGATAAAATGGTATTTTAAGAATACTATTTATTGTTCAATTCGGTTTGACATTGTCTTGGACAGGAGAAGGAGAATGGCTGGACACATACTCCTCCAAGAGAAAGACCGGCAAGTGTGGCTATTGGACTTGGTGCTAGAAGAGGGGAGGAGGAAGAGAGGACGGCCAAAGATGACATGGTGAAATAAAGCCAAGGAAGACCTAAGAGAGATAGGAGTCAGTTGGCATGGAGCAAGGAGGGTAACCAGTGACTGGAGCAAACGGAAGGGACTCGTCTCCCAATGTTCCAGAAGGAACGGGAGAAACTAAGTCTAAGTAAGTATTGTTCAAAAACTTGGAGGAAAAGCTGGGCTCAATTTTGGATTCCATATCCATGCCCGGATTTCGTAAAATAAGTTAAAAACAGCTGTCCGACCTAAAACAATAGAAATTATGTTGCCCAGTGTAACAAACAACTTTGGTTTTCAGTTTGTTGGTATAAAAAGCTCACTGGTATTTTGTTTTTACCATTATAGAATTAAGTACCCACTTTTTAAAAATCTGCCTGTCGAAGACATCCATCTATTTACTGTTTTATCCGCACAGTCCATTACCAGACCATAGCTGTTGTATAGTTGGACAAGCAGAATTAAAAGTTGTAGTATCAGCTGTAGTAGTACGAATGCTGAAAAGTGTTGTACAATAGTATCAACATTTAAAAAAAAGAAAGAAAGAAAATAAAAGGATAAGTTGCCTCCCTTCCGCACCTCTTTTAATGCACATTATGCTCCACGGGGGAGCATCGACGTGGGGCGGTGACTTGGTCAGGCTTGTAATAATTTATTTCAGAACTTGTGTAACACAACACGGCTACTGTCCACCGTATAAGAGAAAGTAAAAAATTGCCACTCTCTCTCATTCTGTCATCAGTCACACGGTGCGTTCAGGAACAGCATGCAAAACACAACTGCCACATTAGAACCTGATCTGTTACATTACCGTCACAGGCGGAGTTTGACTTTTGTGGCAGGGTGGCAAAACATGTTAATGACCCCGAAACGCAGTGTCAGCAGTAAAATTAACAAATTATATGCTCAGTTAGTAGCTTAGCCCATGCTCTTAAATACAGGCATCACTTGTGTGTGTGTGGGGGTAAGCGTGCGCGTTTTTCTGTCTTACGTAGAGGAGAAGTAGACACCGACTACTGCATTTCACGTAGATATCCTATTTACTGCCATGTTTTTTCCAGTCACTCACACCCTTGCGAAATGAATCACCGTATTCAGTTCGAAAATGCCGGCAAGCAAAACAGGAGACGGCATCCTTTTTGACTGAATATTCCAGGCAGGAATATTTATGATAATGCGTTGAAAATGAACGTTTTTTTTATTTTTTTATTTCCCATCATTCTTTAAGAGAATTCTTTATCAGGCTGCTTAGGACAGCTATGCTTTTGGCCAAGATCGGTGTCTATTGAATATGGTACGCCCAGTGGTAGTTCTGTTGTACAATAAGCATCTTTAGTGGGGGACACTGAAACTCTGCTCACCATTTTGCCGGTGCTATCCGGCGTTTCATGGTCTACATCTTCAATCCTTGGTTCTCACTCAGTAGTTGGTGTTGCTTTTGCAAGCTTAGGTTTGAAAAAAATTACGTCATTATCCGTCTTGCCTCTTTGTCCTCAGGTAGTTTTGGCTAAGTAAAGCAAATGACCATCTCCAAGGTGCTAGTTACATGATCTGTTTGAAAATTTATTTTGACCCATTATAAATATATTTTTTATTCATTTCATTCATTGTTGTTGTTTTATTTCTTTACAACTTTAATAGACAACATTTTACCGGCAAAGTCTTAATTTTAAATTCCCCCAGTCCCCCTTAATGTCCACGTATGACTATTGTTATTATTATCATTATTATGCCGATTTTTATTGATAATTTACGTATTTGTTTTGCTATGTGTAATTGCTATTGGTAATTGTACCAATAGCATTTATGAAGGCTTTAGCGCAGATTTTGGGGCTGTGGACCAAATTAATCGACTTATAATGTATTCTTATGGGAAAATCCCGCTCGGCATACGACCATTTAGACTTACAAAGCAGGTCCTGGAACAAATTAAATTCCTATACAGAGGTACCACTCAATGTTTATGGCTGTCGAGGTACTGTTTTTGTGCATATGTGTGTTTTTTTGTTTTGTTTTATATGCATAGGTGTTTTTTGCTTTGTTTCTTTATTTGTTTCACAGGGTGCTGTCCCATCATACATTATGGTCAAACAGGTTGTGAGTTTGATCTTGTGCAATATGTAATACATTCACAGTGGGGCAAATGCAATATGTAATACATTCACAGTGGGGCAAATAAGTATTTAGTCAACCACTAATTGTGCAAGTTCTCCCACTTAAAAATATTAGAGAGGCCTGTAATTGTCAACATAGGTAAACCTCAACCATGAGAGACAGAATGTGGAGAAAAAAACAGAAAATCACATTGTTTGATTTTTAAATAATTTATTTGCAAATCATGATGGAAAAAGTATTTGCTCAATACCAAAAGTTCATCTCAATACTTTGTTATGTACCCTTTGTTGGCAATAACGGAGGCCAAATGTTTTCTGTAACTCTTCACAAGCTTTTCACACACTGTTGCTGGTGTTTTGGCCCATTCCTCCATGCAGATCTCCCCTAGAGCAGTGATGTTGTGGGGCTGTTGTTGGGCAACATGGACTGTCAACTCCCTCCACAGATTTTCAATGGGGTTGAGATCTGGAGACTGGCTAGGCCACTCCAGGACCTTGAAATGCTTCTTAGGAAGCCACTCCTTTGTTGCCCTGGCTGTGTGTTTGGGATCATTGTCATGCTGAAAGACCCAGCCACATCTCATCTTCAATGACCTTGCTGATGGAAGGAGATTTTCACTCAAAATCTCTCGATACATGGCCCCATTCATTCTTTCCTTTACACAGATCAGTCGTCCTGGTCCCTATGCAAAAAGCAGCCCCAAAGCATGATGTTTCCACCCCCATGCTTCACAGTGGGTATGGTGTTCTTCGGATGAAATTCAGTATTCTTTCTCCTCCAAACACGCAAACCTGTGTTTCAACCAAAAAGTTCTATTTTGGTTTCATCTGACCATAACACATTCTCCCAGTCCTCTTCTGGAGCATCCAAATGCTCTCCAGCAAACCGCAGACGGGCCTGGACGTGTACTGGCTTTAGCAGGGGGACACGTCTGGCATTGCAGGATTTCAGTCCCTGCCGGGCATTGTGTTACTGATAGTAGCCTTTGTTACTGTGGTCCCAGCTCTCTGTAGGTCATTCACTAGGTCCCCCTGTGTGGTTCTGGGGTTTTTGGTCACCATTCTTGTTATCATTTTGACGCCCCGGGGTGAGATTTTGCATGGAGCCCCAGATCGAGGGAGATTATCAGTGGTCTTGTATGTCTTCCATTTTCTAATAATTGCTCCCACAGTTGATTTCTTTACACCAAGCATTTTACCTATTGCAGATTCAGTCTTCCCAGCCTGGTGCAGGTCTACAATTTTGTCTCTGGTGTCCTTCGACAGCTCTTTGGTCTTGGCCATAGTGGAATTTGGAGTGTGACTGACTGAGATTGTGGACAGTTGTCTTTTATACCGATATTGAGTTAAAACAGGTGCCATTAATTCAGCCAGAAATCTTGCTTGTTTGTAGGTGACCAAATACTTATTTTCCACTGTAATTTGGAAATAAATTCTTTAAAAATCAAACAATGTGATTTTCTGTTTTTTTCCCCACATTCTGTCTCTCATGGTTGAGGTTTACCCATGTTGACAATTACAGGCCTCTCTAATCTTTTCAAGTAGGAGAACTTGCACAATTGGTGGTTGATTAAATACTTATCTGCCCTACTGTACAAATATAACTATTGTGATTGAAAAACAATACAGTTAAAAATAGTGAAAAAAAAAAAAAAAAAACAGCGCAACTTTAAAGAACATCAGCTTGTCTTTATGAAATACAATGCAACATATTGATCACATCGTCAGTGTTTTTTCAATGCATTGTAAAACTGACTTGGAAACCGGCAAAATTGTGAAATTGATTATAGAGGTCTAATGGAGGACGATAATGGTATGGTCTACTGTACTGTCTTGTGCCCCAAAAATGTATGAAGAGGATGTTGTCTTGAAATATAAGAGCACAAAAAAAAAAGATACAGTGCTGCTCGAAAGTTTGTGAACCCCACAGCGATGGTCAGATTTTTTGTAAAAAAAACTAAAATAACCTTATTAAATGTTAAGTTATACCCAAATCCACAATACTGACATTCCAAATAATGGACTGAAACAAAAGAAATAGTTATATTGTCATTCTTTATTTAACAAAAGTGGTTGATTTAAGAAAAACTCAGATATCATGTGTGCAAAAGTATGTGAACCCCTTCAGTTAATAGGATATTGCGCCTCCTTTTGCAGAGATTACCTCAACCAAACGGTTTCTGTAGTGACTAATCAGCCTCTCACATCTACTTTGGGGGATTTTTGCCCATTCTTCCTTGCAGAACGCAGTCAGTTGAGAGAGGTTTGATGGGCGTCTGGCATGAACTGCTCGCTTCAGGTCCCGCCACAGCATTTCAATGGGATTTAGGTCAGGACTTTGACTGGGCCAGTCCAGAACACGAATCTTCTTCTTTTTCAGCCATTCCTTGGTTGTATTGCTGGAATGCTTTGGATCATTATCATGTTGCATGATCCACCTTCTGCCAAGCTTTAACTTCAAAACAGATGGCGTCAGGTTATGTTCTAGGATTTGACAATATTCCTCAGAATTCATGATTCCCTGGACTATGTGGAGTTGTCCAGGTCCTGAGGAGGAAAAGCAAGCCCAGATCTTGACATTCCCACCTCCATGCTTCACTGTTGGGAGAAGGTTCTTTTGGTGGTATGCAGTGTTGACTTTTCGCCAGACATGGCGGTTTTGGTTGTGACCAAACAGTTCAATTTTGCACCTACATCAGTTGATGAAAACTCTTTTTAATTTAGTCTCGACAACACAACTGTTAAAAAAACAAAAAAAAAACTACTGAATTGATTGATTAGGAAATCAGGTTGAAATAATAGAAAATTCCAAAATGTTGAGGGGGTTCACAAACTTTTGAGCAGCACTGTAGCACTGTGTGTCTACGTGCTTGTGTGCATGTATGTAAGTATGAAGCGCACAAATGCATGTCTTCATCTTTTGAACCACTTCCTGTTAATATCTCTTTTTTTCTTTGCTATGAAGCAATCAATCCTTGAAACAAAGATTTCCTCCTTCCGTCTCAGTCATGTTCCAGTTGTTCATGTCACCCTGTTCCCTAGAGTGTGGAAGATCTGAGGAAAAAGAATACTAATGTTCTCTTGCTTGTCCTGCCTTTGTTGCAGATGAGCCCAGCAGGGGCTCAACCTTTTACACACCTTAGATGAGATTAGTTCCACCAGTGATGTGACTCAACAGGCACAAACTCACCGCGATAGACCAATGAGTTTTTTTTTTTTTCAGATCAGATTGCAGCTCAGCCTTCAGTGAGGCAGGTCGAGAAGTCGTAGTGATGATTGCTGGACTAGTAAATGCATTGACAAGGATGTTATCAATCTCCATCCACTGGATGTAAAGATCTTATGTTTTTTGATGAATCCTGTTGTGATCTCTGTGGAGCTTATTGATTTATACTCCTGAGAACCTGTCTTGCCCTTGATTAAAGTCATCAAGACTCACAAGCAAATACTATGTACAGTATTTGCAGACCAGGAACAAACTGATAAACATGTTGATGGCACACTCCAATTAATGTACATGGATCTAGGAACTGTGACGGTGCACTGTCCGAGTTAAATCTTCTCATCGGGTTTCTTGTTACACCTAGGTGACACAGTGTATTTATTCTGTGATGTATGTACATTTCAAAAATAAACCTTTGGCTCCTACGGCTTAAAAAATGAGTGTGAAGTTTGACAGCAAAGGGTGTCGAGGAAATCTCATGTGTAAACTCGCTTTGTTCACCTGATTCAGGTGCTGTTAATTCGCACACAGAAATCAGTACTTTGGTGAAGAAAAAACCTGGGAAATCAAATTACCCATTGAAGCAGCTGATTAATTACGTTTCAGAGCAACTGAGGCAAAATGAGGTGCAATGCTGTTGATTCGTCATAACAACATAAGTTCCCCTATGGAAACTTGTGCCGCATCAAAATTATGCTCATTACATGTCTGGCATCAAAGCAGGAATTTAATATGAAGATTCAACAGAAGAGATGCAACATATTTAACAGAATATGCACTCATCTCATTTAAACTGACAGGGCTTATTCAAAATACAAAATTCTGGAAAAATTATCCATACCTTCATTATCTTTTATTTATCTTTTTTTTTTTTAATTAATGCTGCAACATAATTCTTCAGATACTGTTAGCATTGTTACTTATCCATATCATATACACTCATTTGGCAATGTTGTTTAGCACCTAAGGAATAGAATGTAGTGCAACTCTTTTACAGAATTTTTGTGGTTTTACTTCTTTTTTATTGTTCCTGTATTTTGGCACACTACAACAATGTCTTGAATTACCCCTCAGGGAAATGATGTTTTTTGTTTGAAGACGAAAAGGTTTGAATGCGATTGTGAATGGTTGTTTTTCTCTTTGTGCCTGCGATTGGATGACAAAAAGTTCAGCTTGTATCCCACCTACAGCACGTAGTCAGATGGGATGGAAAAGCAGTAAGGATAATAAATGAAGGTATAACTTTTTTTTCCATTCCAGGTGTAATGTGGCCCATTAGTGGAACCTCCCGAATAGGCATGTGCCGGTTTGAGATACTGACAGTATGATAACCTTAAGCAAAAAAAATAAAAAATAATCATGGTTTCACAGTATCACGGTATGGCTGTTACAGCTCTAAAATGTGTTACTTAAGATATCTGGGTTAAAAAAAAAATCCATTGAACAGGATTTTTATTTTTCAAAACATATTTGCAAATTAGAACATAAGTATAATGTTAGGTTAAAAAAATAAAAATAAAAAATAAAAAAAAAAATAATTGAAATATTCTTAATAATAAAAAAAAAATGCAGTCCCTTACGTGAGTGTAAACCCACAGCCACAGCTGAACATTATTGCCATCAGAACAAAATTAATTGAATTATTTTCCATAAAAAGCAGGTGTGTATGACTCGTATCACTTTTACATTATACACACTCATTCTCAACACAGACAGTTGTCAGAGAGAAAAAAACCCACCACGTTTTACCACCGCTAGGCACACTAAACATGCTGGAGTTAACTCTCGTAGCTGGTGGGAAATGTTCATGATAGTATTTACTAACTTTTAATTTTGTATAAGTGCGAAATCATATTGGAGGTGTTGCCTCCTCAGCAGCCACCCTCCGCAAACATGTTCTACATGTCGGTTGGCCCTCCTTCTCTCAGCCACGGCCGTCTGCAACTTTTCTGTAGCCGAAGTATTCCCATACCTGCGATTTCGTTTTCTTCGATGTGTGTGTGTGTGTGTGTGTGTGTGTGGGGGGAGGGGGTTCAGGAGTTTCACCTCCTCCAGCCATCGTGTAGCACAGCTGACTCACTGACACTGAGCAACAACCGGTGGGGAAGGGTTGAGCATTGCAGCTGGAAGCGAGGGATTTCTTCCTTTATTTTTGGGACATATAAAATAGCTAGTACCTTAGGGATGGTATGACGGAATTTTTTTGCGGTTTTGAAACCGTGACAGTTTCATACCACGGTATATCTTGAAACAGGTACTCGGCACATTTCTACTCCCAAGTGTGAGTAAGCAGCAGCAGCAGGTGAGTACGGTGGTTGAATTTGGTGTTACCTCTCTCACATATCAGAGTTCAACACTTCATGGCAAAGAAGTCTGTTGATCTGAAAATTAAAAGGAAATATAAGGGGAAAGTTATTAAGCATAAGCATTTGCTTTTCCCGTTTGATTTTTTTTTATGATTTGATGATGATGATGACAATGACAATAAATTTAAATTCAAAGTACAAGCTGAACACTGAGTATAGAGGTGGAGCGTGGCAGCCAAAACAATGTCAGGTTTAGCAGGACAGGTATTAAGATGGTGATGTAAAATAATGGGTGTTACCAGAGGTGGGTAGTCACGCGTTACATTTACTTGAGTAACTTTTTGAGAAAAATGTACTTTACAGTACTTTTTACTTTTACTTGAGTAGATTTGTGGAAAAGAAACAATACTCTTACTCCACTACTTTGGGCTACACGAGTTGTTACATTTTTCCTCTTATTCTACATATTGACTTTATTTTTGCCAGAGATGCCGACAGTGGCTCTCTGTTTCACGAATGAGACGTCGCAACGATAATCACATGACAGCATTATACCAATCAGAGGTAACAATGTTTTTTCTCCTCTAGAGGGCACTCATGCTCATGCTCTTTGGACACGTGATGTTTCATAGTGTTTTTCTGGTCTGAATTTGATTATTTTTATTTCATATTTTTGGCCTAATGTGATCATGTAATAGGTTATTTATTTATTTATTTATTGTCATTATCATCGGTATCATTGACAGTTGCAAAATGTGATATGATTAGCCCGAAGACAGAAAGAACCGAAGAAAGACAAGAGCTGACGGGAGAAGCATATGCTTATCAAGACCCGTTCCCCTGCAGCCAAGGACGCACAATCAAACATGGTAGAGTTGCATACATTACATTACATGAGCTTTTTTTTTTTTTTTTTTTTTCCCACATGAATTTTCCTCCCAAAAGTTATTGATTTGCCATAGCACTTAGGCAATGTTGGCGATTAGCGTGAGTTCATCGTGAAGGGAATAGGTACCGTTCTCGCACACACCATATAATTGTTTGCATTAGTACGACACATTCATCTAACTATAGTTTAGGCAGACTTCACTCCGTGCCCTTGAACACAGTAAAGTGAATCACCTTATCGGCGCTCATGAGGGGGAAAAGGAAAAATGGTACCGTTTCTCGTAGGCACCGTCTAACTGTTTGCATTACTCGAACACACGTAATATAATTAATCAGAGAATAGTATCATTTCTCATATTTACTGTAGGACTGCACTACTCTAACACACATAATGTAAAATAAATAGCACACCATAATTTAAAGAAACAGAATAAATACACAACGCCATCTTATCACAGAAGCCCAACGTGTGCGTCACGAGCAAGATTTACGCACCAACTCTGGCAATCAGTTCTCCCGACAACGAACAAGGACAAAGACCAGCGCGCTTTGTCCTAAAACAAGTAGCGCCAGCCCGGATAACAAAGTTGATAGCAGGCGCTAGTGACGTCAAGACCAGCGTCGGTCGCTGTGGCAACAGCATCCCATCCATGCACGAACCTAAACCGGCTACAGAGGGAAGGTCCCAAAAGCAATGCCCGGACACACCTTCGGCCCGGCCTCCTGCACCACAGACTTAAAAAACACTGGACACTGAGATAAGACAGATTTGCTGCTCGGAAACATTTTCTATGTAGCCTGGTTTTGGATCCAGAATTGTCCCCTTGTCGTCTGTTTTTGCCTTGTCTTTTGACCATTGTCGACGAATGAATTGTCAACCTGCTTACGGTGAGTCTTCTTCAAACTTTTGGAACATGGAGTCAGTACAAAGGGTTAACACAGGAACGCGCGGAGTTTTGCTTCCTCCCGGTTTGGCTTGCGGGGGCGGTAAGCAGCGGAGCACCATTTCCGTTCGACTGCCGCCGTTTCCGTGCAGCTTAGGCCGGGGGGACTAAATTCCAATAATCGATTAGGGTGATTGTCAGATTTGTGTTGGGAGGAATAGCCGAGGGGGTCATGGAAGCCCACCTCCGCCGCAATCCACTTAGGTGAGTTAGTCTTCATCCGCCCTGGCCTGGTTCCCGCAAGCTAGCCTTTCATGGTCCCGGATCGCCGTAATAATTTTCGTCACCATTTGAGCGGCGACATCACTTGATGCTGCTTGTTCCTTCTTCACCTGGGACAAATCATCACAGGCCTTGTTGACAGCGTTGCCGATGTTACGAGCAATCTCCATTGCTTCTTTATGTCGCCGCATCACTCTCACCGAGAAACGGTACATCCATAGGGCGCTAATAAGCTGCAGGAGGGCAAGCGCCAGCAGTGAGCCGAAAATGAAGAGGTCTTCCACATCCTCAATCTGAAGTGCCGACAAGCACATGGGCCTCCACTTCCCCCACCATCCTCCGTATATCCAGACGTGAAGATGTTGGCCGGACATGGGCGTTGGTTCGATGTAGGTCACATTGTTGAAAAAATTCTGTATAGTACAGTATACTAATAACAGTTCACATAGATGACGCGGTTGTGCTAATAAAAAAATATATATATTTTTTAAATCAGACATTGTAAGCAGTTACTCACAATGCTACTCATTACTAGAGTATTCTTTTCAACGAATACTTTTTTTTTTTTTTACTTGTATTTGAGTAAATTTTTGCATAACTACTTTTACTTTTAATTGAGTAATAATATTTAGAGGTAACACTACTCCTAAATAAACATTTTGGCTACTCTACCCACCTCTGGGTGTTAGCTAAAGTATTGTAACTTCAGGCCAAATTTGGATATTTCCACTTCTGGGTGAACTTACCTTTTTTGTCAGCAATTGAGCATTACATATGGTTTGAGGATACATGTTTCACAGCTAATAATTTTTAAGATTTTCAACACTAATAATAATAATAACACATTTTATTTCCAAGCGCCTTTTACGAAACTCAAGGACACTTTACAACCGAATATACAAGAGACACAAATAAAGTAAACAAAAACAGATCAAAAGCAAAGTCAGAGTAAATCAAAATAGTAGGAAAGAAATCATAACAATGAAGGCAAACCAGCTTACACGGTACAGACAGCAACTATAAATCACCGCAAGGCCGGCCTAGCCTATACACAGACTATGCAGCTGCCTAGGGCCCCTGACCACAAGGGGGCTCCCAATCTGGCAACCTCATTTTACACGTTGTTAATAGAGCATCGTGAATAATATGGCGCGCATTGCCATTTATCCATGCAAACATCCATTTTCTTGTCATTACATGTCATTTGGGGTGAGAAGTTTGAAGCATGCAGTCCAACAAAATATGATTAATAAAGAAAATATGGACGTATGGGTTGGATTGCATGTATGGGTTTCACAGTACACTGTGACGAAATGGTTGGCCAAAAATATGGCCCCCTTGGCATTATTTTGCTTAGGGCCCCCAAATGGCCTGGGCCGGCCCTGAGTCACCGTATAAAAGTAAAACATTATCAAGAGCTAAAGTGAAAATAATGGCTTATAAAAAAACAAAACTAAACTCTCAGACATATAGAAGAAAAATATTCCAATGACAGAAATGTTATTTATTTGTTTAAAGAATGCAAAAGAATAGAATAGGAAACAATATTGATAGTAAGCAATGTTTTATCTTTAGACCCTCCTCACTTCTACATAAAATAGAATCTTACATTTAATGTTGCACAGAAGGCACATTTTATTTTCTCAACATCAGGAAATTTCCCCCTTTATATGTTAGTTGGTAGATACAGTGCTGGCCAAAAGTATTGGCACCCCTGCAATTCTGTCATATAATGCTCAATTTCTCCCAGAAAATGATTGCAATTACAAATGCTTTGGTAGTAATATCTTTATTTATTTTGCTTGCAATAAAAAAAAAAACACAAAAGAGAATGAAAAAAAAAATCATTATCATTTTACACAAAACTCCAAAACTGGGCCGAACAACAGTATTTGCACCCTCAGCCTAATACATGGTAGCACAACCTTTAGACAAAATAACTGCGAACAACCGCTTCCTGTATCCATCAATGAGTTTCTTACAATGCTCTGCTGGAATTTTAGACCATTTTTCTTTGGCCAACTGCTCCAGGTCTCTGAGATTTGAAGAGTGTTTTCTCCAAACTGCCATTTTCAGATCTCTCCACAGGTGTTTGATGGGATTCAGGCCTGGACTCATTGCTGGCCACTTTAGAAGTCTCCAGTGCTTTCTCTCAAACCATTTTCTAGTGCTTTTTGAAGTGTGCTTTGGGTCATTGTCCTGCTGGAAGACCCATGACCTCTGAGGGGGATCCAGCTTTTTAACACTAGGCCCTACATCAGGGGTGGCCAACCCTGGTCCTCAAGAGCCGCAATCCAGCTTGTTTTCCATGTCTCCCTCCTCCAACACACCTGAATCAAATTATCAGGATTTTTATCAGGCAACTACAGAGCTTGCTGATGAGCTGATCATTTGATTCAGGTGTGTTAAAGGAAGGAGACACGGAAAACAAGCTGGATTGCGGCTCTCGAGGACGAGGGTTGGCCACCCCTGCCCTACTTTATGCTGCAAAATTTTTTTGGTAGTCTTCAGACTTATTAATGCCATGCACACGGTCAAGCAGTCCAGTGCCAGAGGCAGCAAAACAACCCCAAAACATCAGGGAACCACCGCCATGTTTGACTGTGGGGACCATGTTTTCTTTGAAGGCCTTGTTGTTTTCTTGTAAACTCTATGTTGATGCGTTTCACCAAAAAGCTCTACTTTTGTCTCATCTGACCAGAGAACATTCTTCAAAAACTTTTTTGGCTTTCTCAGGTAAGTTTTTGGCAAATTCCAGCATGGGTTTGTTTATGTCTCTGGGTCAGAAGTGGGGTCTTCCTGGGTATCCTATCATAGAGTCCCTTTTCATTTAGATGCCGACGGATGGTACGAGTTGACACTGTTGTACCTTCGAACTGCAGGACAGCTTGAACTTCTTTGGATGTTAGTCGAGGTTCTTTATCCAAAATCTCTCATCAATTTTTCTCTTCCGTCCACATATAGGGAGGTTAGCCACAGTGCCATGGGCTTTACAGTTATTGTTGAGACTAAGCACGGTAGACACAGGAACATTCAGGTCTTTGGAGTGTGACTTGTAGCCTTGAGATTGCCCATGCTTCCTTACAATTTTGCTTCTCAAGTCCTCAGAAAGTTCTTTGGTCTTCTTTCTTTTCTCCATGCTCAATGTGGTACGCACAAGGACACAGGACAGCGGTTGAGTCAACTTTAATCCATTTTAACTGGCTGCAAGTGTGATTTAGTTATTGCCACCTTTTGTTATGTGCCATATGTAAGTAACAGGTGCTGTTAATTACACAAATTGGAGAAGCATCACATGATTTTTCAAAGGGTGCCAATACGTTTGTCTGGCCCATTTTTGGAGTTTTTTTGTAAAATGATAATGATTGTATTTCTTTTTCCATTCTGTTTTGTGTTTTTTCATTGTAAGCAAAATAAACAAAGATATTACTACCAAAGCATTTGTAATTGCAATAATTTTCTGGGAGAAATTGAGCATTATCTGACAGAATTGTAGTGGTGCCAATACTTTTGGTCAGCACTCCACATTGTGTAAAAGTTGCAAATGTAATGTCCCTGATTTAGTTTGTCATGAATCATTTTGTAAGGACGAGTTCATAATATTCATGAATTGAGCACCCGCCTTCCCTACCCCCAAAAGTCTCAATAATTACTTTTCCTGTTATGTTCGTTATTGCCTTTATTTACACAAAATACCGTATTATTATTATTTTCTAAACTCATTGGCTGCCAATCCAGTTTGACTGGGGAGGTGGCAGCAATCGAACGATCAATCGCCGTCAATGGCAGTAAAACACGATCACTAAATGTAAATGGAATCGATGTATTTTACAGTCAACAGCAGTTAATGAGTTAATGTTTCACTGCTTGGAGCACAGGAATAGTGACGTTTCATGACGGGCTCGCACAAACAGTGCATTGTGGGTCGAACCCAAGATGGCTGCGCCCTTGCAGGAGTGCTGATGAAGTGCTTCTGTGGTGGATTTCTCTGGATTGGGTGCTATTTTCGTGAAATACAGTTCCCATAATCGCCTGATAGCGACCCGGTTTGTGGCAGAGGATAACCCGAACCGATTCATTGTTAAGTGTGTGCGGTGGCTCGCGTGGCTGTGGCAGACTGTCCGAGTGAAGATGGGCCTCATCTCCAGCCCCTTCCCATAGCGAAGAGCCGTGGGGAAAGGAGCCACAGTTTCCCCTGCAAACACGCGCCCATTCAGCTTGGATTTGACGGGTTTGACATACTCTACAGACTGTGGACGCTGTCTTACAATTTTCTCACCGGGATTGTCTGTGCGACGGTCTCTGTCATTGTCCGAAGACGAAGAGCCTCTCCAGCACGGGTCGATAGCCCCTCCACAACAAGGTCTGCACACGTCCGCACGCTTCGTGGTCAATTCTGCACAACTCTTTATGTTGCAACCCTAAGCTCACGTAATCATTGACAGCGAGATCTAGCCAGTGAAGCTCGCTTATGTAGCTAAAATGTGGCGAGTCACTAGTCCCACATGTAAGACTCGTTGGTATTGACTTCAAGTGTAAACAGTTTTACTTTGCCAAAGTAAAACATTGTATTTTTAGTATTTACCCAAAGCAGGGGTGAAAACACTGATGTATGTGTGACAACAAGGCTGTTACTATTATTTAGGTACGATTTTAGGTGAATGCGTTTGGGCTAGGTACTGCCTACTCATAATAAGGTAGGGTGATTTTGAATTGACAATCATAATAAAATAAAATTGAATTCATATGCTGTAAATTTGAAATTCAATTCAGTTCTTCCACAACCTTGTAGAGGTCAGGAAAATGGATTATTTGGAATATTTTTACTCCGTTTTGATGTTTGCATGGATTATTGAGGAATGCAAACTAATAATTTGTTTAGGGCTGCAGCAGTTATGGAATATTTTAGTAATCGAGTATTCTACTGAAAATTCAATCGATTAATCGAGTAATTGGATAAATATTTTGTTTTTAGGTAAAGTAAAAAATATATACACTTCAGAAAACACGATATTTCACCTAATATTGAGCCATTTTTAGACAGTGTCTTTATTTTAGATGTACATTGTTGAAAACAGCCAACAATTGCATCCCAGATGTGTCTAGAAAAAAAAAACAACAGATTCACTACTTCCAAAAATCTAAGATCTAATTAAAAATATTCATATTTCTTACCTAAAAACAGGGGTGCTGGAAGTCTCTCACAGCAAGGTGTGCTGAGGATTTTTTTTTTTTTTTTTAGTTTTTCCCATCCAAAAATAGCAATTTCTGTCCAAATTTGTCGTGCTCACGCGTCCCCTCCATACAAGATGTGCACAATGGCAGTACACACGTATACCGGATAGTTTACTACTGGGCTACTACAAAGACGGCATTCTTTTTCACCTAGAGTGTGTTTGAGTTTTTGTACTGGAAATAAAAGCGCCCATTTGTTATAATTCAAATCCCAACAGCTAGAAGGTTCAATGACACACGAACACATTTGAAAACTACAAGGGCTAATAAGCCTAAGTTTAACACCCCCTTTTCACAACACTCAAATAAATTGTACATGAAGATCCAACAGCGCTCTGCAACAGCAACAGCAAACAATAGTATGGCTACAATGCAAGCATGTCTTACCTATCTGAAGACGCCAAAGGACAATCATCTTCATTTTCGACCTCAAATTGAATTTGAGAAAATTCTGCTGCTTTTGCAAAGAAAAAAATCCCTAATTTGTTTTTGTGCCATGTTAATGCCTCCTCCGTCAACAGTTTACTTTTCTGTTGCAATAGCGCCTTATTCAACGTGACCCGGTTTCAAGCAAGGTGTCAGGTGGTGTTATTAACAAGAAAACCCCCCGAATGTATTTAATCCCAAAAGTTAAATACACTATTGTTCCTATATGTTTTGTTTATTTTTAACTAAAAAAGTAATTAATCAAAACAACTTTTTCTCTCCAAAATCACGGGGTGTGCAGCACCCCACTTCCCGCGCCACTGTCTAAAATTGTCATTACGCTTGATAACACACATCACTGAAAAGTTTGGTGTTTTTCCCTATGTGTTTCAATTGAATTTCCATTTGTGTCAGGCTATTTTTAAGTTAAGTTTTAGCTTTAAGTCAATATTGTAAGTCCTGATAGGATATTTTGAGTTTTCATAATAAATGTATGATACTTGCTATAATGGGCACATTAGGCACCAGTGCTACTTGGCGTTTTATCCATCAATGACTACCGAACTAAAATTGACAGTTAGCTTTATTATGTTTTTATTTTACACCCTCTTCAATCTACAGCGCTGTGTTTTTACTGATTAAATAAAGCCTGTATGAAAGACACGTTAGCCACGCATCGACAGCAGTCATGATCAAGAAAAACCTAGCCCTCCGCAGGTCTAACGTTATGTTAGCAAGGTACAGTAACGTTAATGTTATTTATTAGCGCTACGTTAACTTAATTTTACCTTGTCCCGAGTATCGCTCCTCCACTCTCGGAGTAAACGTGGTGCTTTCGGTGGAACGGGGGCGTCGCCGGGGCCGGGCGGGGGTAGTGTTATACAAGTGCTGTCTTACAGTGAATATACGAAACGGTGTTCACCTTGGTCTCCAGCTTGAAATGCTCCCACACTTTTGACATTTTCTGCATTTTCTTAGTGTCTTTCATTTCGCTTTGGTCGGCTTCTTCGTCGATACCTCTATATTCATGCGTGGTTGCAATATATCCGCCGCCTCTCCCTTCTTCCTCTACGCATGTGACGTCAGCGCGTAGTGCCACATTAAAAGTAGCCTGGGCAAAACATCATGCTTGGAGCTGGCAAAATTAAACGATTCGTCGGGGTGGAGAAAATTCCTCGATTAATTTTTAAAATTGAGTTATTCAAATTATCGTATTATAGTAATCGTTTCACAGGCATGAAAATCACTCACCTTTTGGCGAAATTTGCCGTTTTGAAGTCAAAAGGCGTGACCTACGTGAATTGTGTAGATCTGAGGAGAATTTTTTTAAGGGGGTGGGGGGTAGTAATTCCATCTAACTAACTAACGACATGTTTTATTGAAGTTGCTAAACCTGTCGCAATATGCAATGAGTCCATTTGTCGCAAGGTGATAATTTTCACGGCTGCGTTTTATCACCGTGTGCGTGTAGAGAACATATGAGACTCCAGTTCATTTTACAGATGTTTATTGGTAATCAACACGCCGTACAATTACAGTTCAGACATTCAAAATAAGGAAACACATGTATATTAAACACTGTACACGTTAACATTGCTACATTGAGACTAATATGGAAAAAAAGACAACCTACTTTAGCCTGCTATAAAACATTGGCAGTCTTGTCCAAAACGCAAACTTGCGGTTAAAAGGTGACACTTCAAACATTAAACATTGCGGGTTAACAGCATTTGCAAATGAAAAAGTTAAAAGAAAAAAAATCAAGCGACACCAATGACAAGTGCTTTTTTGCGGAGCGTGAAGCTGTTAGCGGTTTAGCGAAAGTACTTCCGGTGAACATATCAAAATAAAAGCACGCCACGTTCATATAAAAAAACGATTTCTGGAGTTAATCCCCGATACGTCAGAATTAATACTGTAATATGTAAATACTATAATAGTACAGAATTCAGATTTTACACTAAGAATAGCTTTAAAATGATACCCTTTTTGAAAAGTATGATTGGCAATGAATATTAAAATTCTTATAATATTGTATATAGTAGTATACTATAATAATAATGCCATTTTTTTCAAAATGGTTTTTAATAATGTTGGAAAGGCGAAGTCAGTGTTCTGAATCTTTTTACATTGCATTCTTTTGCACTGGTAAATGCTATCAACATTTGACTTCATTGTTTATGCGTTATTAATTATTATTTACATGTTTATTTGTACTTTAAAGAATTTAAATGTTTTTGTGACTTAATAAGCGTCGACAAAAATTTCATTGCTAAATTAGTAAAAAGTCGACTAATCGTAAAAATAGTCGGCTGACTAATCGGGAGAAAATTAGTCGTTTGGGACAGCCCTACCGGAACATATTTCCTCCACACCCTTCTCACCTTTTGAAACCCTGACCCGTTTTCATGCCTGGTTTCAGCAATAAATTTGTTGTTCTGTTGTATTCTAATAAATCTTTTTAATGAGGGTCTATCCAAATTAGGGGTACCAAGGTAATTTGTGATCTACACCACATAGCAGAAATGTTTTTTTGATATGACTGTGATGTCACATTTTCATATTGTTACCTAGACCAAAAAAAAAAAAGGGGGAGATATATTAATGGCTTTGACATCAGAAATTGTTTAAGTGCTATTCAATTGGTTTTAATAAATGGTTCATTGCAATATCGCAATATCATCAAAGTTGAATTTAAAGCATGGAGCAGCATGCCAGCAAAGTTCTTCAGCTGTCGCCCAAATGGGGGCCAGGACGCCAGACTAACTTTTCCGTTGTTGTTTTGTTTAAATACTAAGCGTACAATAGTTCCTAACCCGAAAATGTTACAGCACAAGTAGAAAATTTAGGGCAGCACAATCCAAACTACCTTGTGAATATTCTTTTCTACATTTAACATAAAAATAACAGAAATATACTGTACTTAGTGTAAAGCGCTTTGAGCGCCTTGAAAGGTGGAAAAGCGCTATATAAGTATAACACCATATACCATTTACCATTTGGTCATTCTAGTCCACTCTAGTGCCTCCCTTTTGGCAATTTCAGTAAAGGTTTCAGCTTGTGACATGCATTAGACAAACATGAGTTACTTTTGTGGGCTATGTAAAAAGATGCAATGGCCTTGAGATTGACACGTGTGTAAAAAAAAAAAAAATAAAAAATAAAAAATCAATACATATGTGAGCATTATACTAAATAGGGGTGTGCCATCTTAGGCACACCACGATTTGATTCGATTATTGAACGATGGTCACGGTATTGACGATGATCACGGTTATCATGATTATCGATGCATCGTACACGACAAAATAATAAAGTAGCCAAACAAAATTATGTCTATTATTTATTTAAAATATCTAATGATTCAACAGGAATGATGGAAACATGCCCATACAACTAAAAGCTGCCCTTAAACTGCCTTTTTTTTTTTTTACAAGAAAGTGCAAAAACACGAACCATTTTAAAGGCTGTACTTGTTTCTTTCGACAATACAATACAATTTACACAGGTGGAATGAATTCCACATTTTCTGGAAACAAAATGTCTTTAGAAATAAGACTTCTTTTAACCAATATACTTTGTTTTCACAGATATCTGTACTATTTTGCATATTTGTAGTGTTACCGCTGTAATTAATTATGGTTTTACACATTCTGCATATGAAATACACGTCAGGGAATTGGCTAATTAGCTTAGAACCCAGTGCTAACTGTTAACATCTCAAAAACAACAACAATAAAGGCTAAACAGTACAAGAGGGTTCGTTTACTCACCTCTTATATACGGGTAGGCCTGTCTCGATAACAAATTTTAGTGTGGTTTAGTGTGGTAGTGTGGTAATTTATCTCATAAATTATTGCGTTATGCGATATTATTGCGCCCCCACCACAATTTTTTTTAAAACCAATTTACAATAACACAGTGAGAATACAGTATATATTGATAGATAATGTACACCCATTTGAACGTGATAAATATTTATTCTTAAATTCAAAAATACTTTTTAAGAAATCACAACTAAAAACAATAGACCATGCCTCTTAAGTAAAAGACAACAATATTAATACTGCACAGAAACACAGAATAAATAAAATGTGTTTTTCAAGAAAAAAAAAATGCACTTAATAACACGTATTTAGGCAAATGAAAACTTTCCCCCTCATAGCTTTTGCAATAGTGTTCCATAGGGATGGAAAGATACCGTTAAGTCACGGTTCGATGTGATTTTCGATACGGGGGACATGATTTTCGATCAGATTCAATACATTTCCTGATCTGAAAAAGAAAATAACATTCATTCATATTGTATTTTTTGTTTCGTTTTTTTTTTTTTTTTTTTTTGCTAACGAGCAAAAACTAAATTGCCATCATATAAACATGCATTTTAGTGCATAATATTAAATGCTTACTTCTTAGTGATCTGAAGAAATTTTGTATAAAAGTGCTGAGAACAATCTTTACTGTTTGTAAAGTGAGGCGGGGCACACTGTTAATTGCTACAGCTCTCTTAGAAGCTAAGTTTACTACATGAGCAAGACATCCTATTTGTGGTCCGAATCCATCTGTGTCACGTACTGAATTAACAATATTTGCAACATTATCTATAGTCACTGGTATGGATTGATTTGGTCTTCTTAACTTCCCTTCAGTCATGGCAGTTTATAATTCATCAATGTAGTCTATGGACTACGTGTCCCATAATTACTCTGGGCTCACGTAGCCAATGGCATGGGACATGGCACATCTAGTTTGCTATTTCATGATATCCAGTGTGTTCGCGCATTAAAAAAGTTAGCAAACGTTACGTAAAAGTTACGTCTGCTCATGACTGCACAACAACAGCATATGACAATCGACTTTCATAAACAGGACGAGTTTGAAGCACAGCGCTCTTAATTTGCCACTCAATGTTCATCATGTCCATTCAGCTGTCCGTTGTCAAAGCGAGGTTGTTCGTAGCAGCCTAGTTGGTAACAATGTTTTGGTGGACTTCGTTGTAAATATCTGGTGTTGTGCCGAAAAATAGCCGCCCCGCGGGAAATGTCACGCCTGACGGGAGCGCCCACACGTCACCAACACCGGCACGCCGGAGATGGTCCACAGTCAATCCGGAGCACTGACGCGGCCGGTATACGTTGAACAATAGGATATAATGGGAACGATTGGCTCGGGCACTATTTTTTGCCGGACCTGGAACGAAGATGCATTTTGCGCAGTTGGTAACAAGGAATCCGAACTTTTAACAGCACGTCTGCCGCACGCGCGCACGCACGTCCACGCGAGGCAATAAATTGCAGCGGAAAAATTAACGCCTTCATTTTTATTTATCGTGCGATAAATGGAGTTCTTGCATATTGCGACAGGCTTACACACGGGTCTTAGCAACACACTCAGGACATTTTTCAATTGACATGACTTGAAACTACTGCTGGACAGCTGAAAGACAAGAGCAACGAACAATCTCCCTTCCCCTCTTGCTCTAAAAAATAACTTGCGCACAGAAGCGCGACTGCCGGGGTCCTGCCTGTCTCATACACAAATTTATTTTCCAGTCTTTTGAAAAGAAGTAAATCTCTCGCTCAGTAACCGGCAGGATCCATCATGACGTCGTGCGTGCGTCCATTAAAGGTGTCCGAGCGGTGGACTTGTCTTGAATTTCGTTCCGCTATGAGCGGCTGTCATAAAGTTATGAGGGAAAATCATCGTTTTTGAATTGTAATCGAATCGTCACGTGTCGAATCGCGATGCAACTCATTATCGATTTTTTTTGGAACTCCCTAAATACTAAGTGTGCCTTTTTCTGTTGTTACATTCTACCTTCTTACTTAATCCGTGCGCATTCTTTTGACCACTTTCTTGTGCATTTGCATTAGGCACTGAATACCACAAACTGCTCAGAAGTCTGACACTGTTGAGCTACCACCTCTCTAGCTCAGTACTGTCACCCAAGGCATCTCAAATATGCTCTGACATTTCTGTGACCCTGAATGAGAAGCTTCAAATGGAAGGACAGGATGTTTAGTGAGATTTGTGTTAACAAAATACACCGTTCTACCTTGAAGGATCCTGATGAAAATGGATGCAGACTTGCTACACTCACCAGCTGTGGGCTTTGCTGAGGAGGAGGCCGACATGAATGATTGGGAGCTACCCCTGGCCTTCATGAAGAAACGGCACTCAGAAAAGATAGAGGGATCTAAAGCACTTGCGCAGAGCTGGAGGATGAAAGACAGAGTAAGTACCTTCTTTTCTTCCCTCAAAATAAGTTCTGTGTTGTGGTGTGCGGCTTAAGGTGTTCCTTGTAATACAGTTACTGTACAGTATGTAAAATACATACATTTGGTAAGGGGGAAAGTGAGTGTGGATTGATGTGTTTGTACGTACCATGTGATTGGTGATCCAAAGTCAACTGGGAATAAGGACCAGCTCACCAGCAGCTTTTGAAAATATGTTAAAATGGAATCTTGTTTGCTCATTGTCTTGACACACCCTTAACTTTGTTTCCTAATGTTAGTATTCCTGAGGCTGCATTTGTGAGACATAAATGATTCCACACAGTCAAAGAAAACGATTCTAAGATGGTGTAATATAATTTTAATCTAAGACAAATAAATAAATAAATAAATGAATAAATAAATTAGGGCTGTCAAAATTATCGTGTTAACGAGCGGTAATTAATTTTTTTGATTAATCCCGTTAAAATATTTGACGCAATTAATGCACAAATGCCCTGCTCAAACAGATTAAAATGACAGCACAGTGAAAGGTGTACTTGTTGTGTTTTTCGGAGTTTTGCCGCCCTCTGCTGGCGCTTGGGTGTGACTGATTTTATAGGCTTCAGCACCCATGAGCATTGTGTAAGTAATTATTGACATCAACAATGGAGGGCTACTAGTTTATTTTGTGATTGAAAATTTTACAAATTTTATTAAAACGAAAATATGAAGAGGGTTTTAATATAAAATTTCTATAACTTGTACTAACATTTATCTTTTAAGAACTACTAGTCTTTCTATCCATGGATCGCTTTAACAGAATGTTAATAATGGTAATGCCATCTTGTTGATTTATTGTTATAATAAAGAAATACAGTACTTATGTACCGTATGTATCCATCCATCTTGTGTCTTATCTTTCCAATCCAACAATAATTTACAGAAAAATATGGCATATTTTATAGATGGTTTGCATTGCGATTAATTGCGATTAATTAATTTTTAAGCTGTAATTAACTCGATTAAAAATTTTAATCGTTTGGCACCCCTAAAATAAATATACATATATATACACAGTATATATGTATACTGTATTTAGTAGGGATGTTGCGATTGCATATTTTTGCACCCAAGTCCGAGTCACCTGATTTTGACAATCTGCAGAGTCCCGATTCGATACCGAAATATAGTTAAAAAACAAACAAAAAAATTAAACAAGTTTTAAAACATACAGTGCTGCTCGAAAGTTTGTGAACCCCACAGCGATGGTCAGATTTTTTGTAAAAAAAACTAAAATAACCTTATTAAATGTTAAGTTATACCCAAATCCACAATACTGACATTCCAAATAATGGACTGAAACAAAAGAAATAGTTATATTGTCATTCTTTATTTAACAAAAGTGGTTGATTTAAGAAAAACTCAGATATCATGTGTGCAAAAGTATGTGAACCCCTTCAGTTAATAGGATATTGCGCCTCCTTTTGCAGAGATTACCTCAACCAAACGGTTTCTGTAGTGACTAATCAGCCTCTCACATCTACTTTGGGGGATTTTTGCCCATTCTTCCTTGCAGAACGCAGTCAGTTGAGAGAGGTTTGATGGGCGTCTGGCATGAACTGCTCGCTTCAGGTCCCGCCACAGCATTTCAATGGGATTTAGGTCAGGACTTTGACTGGGCCAGTCCAGAACACAAATCTTCTTCTTTTTCAGCCATTCCTTGGTTGTATTGCTGGAATGCTTTGGATCATTATCATGTTGCATGATCCACCTTCTGCCAAGCTTTAACTTCAAAACAGATGGCGTCAGGTTATGTTCTAGGATTTGACAATATTCCTCAGAATTCATGATTCCCTGGACTATGTGGAGTTGTCCAGGTCCTGAGGATGAAAAGCAAGCCCAGATCTTGACATTCCTGCCTCCATGCTTCACTGTTGGGAGAAGGTTCTTTTGGTGGTATGCAGTGTTGACTTTTCGCCAGACATGGCGGTTTTGGTTGTGACCAAACAGTTCAATTTTGCACCTACATCAGTTGATGAAAACTCTTTTTAATTTAGTCTCGACAACACAACTGTTAAAAAAACAAAAAAAAACTACTGAATTGATTGATTAGGAAATCAGGTTGAAATAATAGAAAATTCCAAAATGTTGAGGGGGTTCACAAACTTTTGAGCAGCACTGTATTACTGTGCCACCTTGATGCCTTCATCATGTGATCTATTTCTAAACAAGAATAACGCAGAAAAATGCTTGTCTTTATTAAATACTTCATTGAGTGAGTCAACTCAAATCCACTCCGCTGCTGAGAACAGCCTCTCAATTACACAGTGAGTTACCATAGCACACAACCGCAAGTGTGTAACAAGCTAAACGATGATTGACAGATTTGCGCCTGTGATCGTAAAGCTACCAAGCTTTTCTGGCAAGATCAAATTTACAAACCTGTCAATCATCTTTAACTTAGTAGCAAACTCCATTGCACTGCTGACCAAGAAAAGCAGCAGTACGAGCATGAAGCAGCGAAACATAAATATATATTTTTAATTAAAAATCCGATCCTTTTCACCGGATTCCGATCGTCTGAAAAATGGTGTGATCTGCCCGATTTCCGATCACGTGATCGGATTGGGACATCCCAAGTACAAATTAAAAAAAAAAAAAAAATTAAAAACTGATTTTATTGTCTGCGTTCTGCGTCCAATTGTTTTTCATGCATCACTCACTGCACTGGTTGGTAAGGGGATTGAGAGAAATTGAGTGATCAGGATGGAATTGACGCTGGGATTCCCAGCATGCTTTGCAATGGCCTCTCTTAAAGAGTTCATATTTACATGTTTGTTTGAGTAGTTCTTTCCTAATAGAAGTGGAAGTGGATATACCGGTATGTGTTCACCACCTCGTCTTTAAAAGAAATAAAAAAATGTTTGACTTTTGTTGTATTTACTTACCATATGATTTTATAGAAGTACCAGACCAAGTGCACTTTACATTGATAATATATCCCATAATTTTCAGACTAAAGGTGCCACTTTATACGCCTGCTTTGAACCATGTGGTTTGTAGTCCAGTGTGGCGATTTTATGGAATTTTTACAGGTTAATGAGCTGCATTTCTTGGTGGAAATAACCCATAATGCATGTAAACGGCTGTGGCTTAAGGTCGAGTGTGGCCTATATGTGAAAAAAAGTGTTGTTGTGTTTTTTGTGGGAAATATGTAGATGTGGCTTATGGTCAAATGCCCCTTTTGATAAAAAAAAAAATAAAATATATATATATATATATATATATATATATATATATATATACAGTGCCTTGCAAAAGTATTCGGCCCCCTTGAACCTTGCAACCTTTCGCCACATTTCAGGCTTCAAATATAAAGATATAAAATTTTAATTTTTTGTCAAGAATCAACAACAAGTGGGACACAATCGTGAAGTGGAACAAAATTTATTGGATAATTTAAACTTTTTTAACAAATAAGAAACTGAAAAGTGGGGCGTGCAATATTATTCGGCCCCCTTGCGTTAATACTTTGTAGCGCCACCTTTTGCTCCAATTACAGCTGCAAGTCGCTTGGGGTATGTTTCTATCAGTTTTGCACATCGAGAGACTGACATTCTTGCCCATTCTTCCTTGCAAAACAGCTCGAGCTCAGTGAGGTTGGATGGAGAGTGTTTGTGAACAGCAGTCTTCAGCTCTTTCCACAGATTCTCGATTGGATTCAGGTCTGGACTTTGACTTGGCCATTCTAACACCTGGATACGTTTATTTTTGAACCATTCCATTGTAGATTTGGCTTTATGTTTTGGATCATTGTCCTGTTGGAAGATAAATCTCCGTCCCAGTGTCAGGTCTTGTGCAGATACCAACAGGTTTTCTTCCAGAATGTTCCTGTATTTGGCTGCATCCATCTTCCCGTCAATTTTAACCATCTTCCCTGTCCCTGCTGAAGAAAAGCAGGCCCAAACCATGATGCTGCCACCACCATGTTTGACAGTGGGGATGGTTTGTTCTGGGTGATGAGCTGTGTTGCTTTTACGCCAAACATATCGTTTTGCATTGTGGCCAAAAAGTTCAATTTTGGTTTCATCTGACCAGAGCACCTTCTTCCACATGTTTGGTGTGTCTCCCAGGTGGCTTGTGGCAAACTTTAAACGAGACTTTTTATGGATATCTTTGAGAAATGGCTTTCTTCTTGCCACTCTTCCATAAAGGCCAGATTTGTGCAGTGTACGACTGATTGTTGTCCTATAGACAGACTCTCCCACCTCAGCTGTAGATCTCTGCAGTTCATCCAGAGTGATCATGGGCCTCTTGGCTGCATCTCTGATCAGTTTTCTCCTTGTTTGAGAAGAAAGTTCGGAAGGACGGCCGGGTCTTGGTAGATTTGCAGTGGTCTGATGCTCCTTCCATTTCAATATGATGGCTTGCACAGTGCTCCTTGAGATGTTTAAAGCATGGTAAATCTTTTTGTATCCAAATCCGGCTTTAAACTTCTCCACAACAGTATCTCGGACCTGCCTGGTGTGTTCCTTGGTTTTCATAATGCTCTCTGCACTTTAAACAGAACCCTGAGACTATCACAGAGCAGGTGCATTTATACGGAGACTTGATTACACACAGGTGGATTCTATTTATCATCATCGGTCATTTAGGACAACATTGGATCATTCAGAGATCCTCACTGAACTTCTGGAGTGAGTTTGCTGCACTGAAAGTAAAGGGGCCGAATAATATTGCACGCCCCACTTTTCAGTTTTTTATTTGTTAAAAAAGTTTAAATTATCCAATAAATGTTGTTCCACTTCACGATTGTGTCCCACTTGTTGTTGATTCTTGACAAAAAAATTAAATTTCATATCTTTATGTTTGAAGCCTGAAATGTGGCGAAAGGTTGCAAGATTCAAGGGGGCCGAATACTTTTGCAAGGCACTGTATATATTGGCAATCACTATTTTTATTACACCTTGAGAACAAAAATATGTTTCTATATGGAATGTCATTCCTTTGCTGTTCTTGGCTGTTCTACAGTTTTAGACTTTTAATTGCTAGAGGTGATATAAGACAGAAAGTGAGAGAGGGCTGTAAATGTCTTTGAGTTTTTGCTGTTGCAGGCATGTGTGCACACAAACACTATAAGCATTGCTTTCACAGTATGAAGGTGTAGTTAGTGACAGGTTCCACAATTGCATTACTTATTGGTTAAAATGAGTTATTTTTCTCTCTTTGTTGTGTGTGGGTTTTTGCTGTTATGGTCTTCATGTCATGCATTCCATGTGCACTGTGTGTGCGGTCACTGCGCTTGCCATGTAATTACTATTTAGGTTTCAGCTATAGGAGGAAGTCAGGCTTTATAGCTGCAGCCTGCAGATGATGCTTGACTTGAAGCAAACAAAAAATACATCATAGTTGAAGCATAAGAAACACGCACACAGCAGTATTATTGATAGCAATAATATTGATTCATAATGTGATCAGATTGCAGAACTGAGTAGAATTTTCATGTTTATGATTTTTGTCCAGCAAAGTAGAATTTGTTTTTTGTTTCTTTTCCTTGTCAAGCACTCAGAATTAGCATAAAATAACATTGTTGCAATGTTGGCCTATGAACTTGGACTTTGACCTATATACTGTAAGATATATTAATGAAGATTTCTTGCATAGAAGCTAGACTAAGCCTGTTGTGATATGCAATAAGTCAATCTCACGGTAAATGAAAAAGATCAGTAACTTTCCCGGTTGCGATTTATCACCTTGTGCATGCATTTGCGCGTGCACTCGTGACACGTACTTGTTAAAACTTCGCCCATTGATGGCATATGAGACACCGTAGAAATAAAGTTCAGACATACAATATAAAAAAACACATACATTACACATTGTACAGCGTTAGCATTTCTACACATTGTACAGCGTTAGCATTTCTACATCAATATTGGAAAAAAAATATGGGACAAAATATTGCATTCTAAAATTTGTTATTGCGACAGGTCTAATCTAGACTTTATAGATCTCCCATGTTTTTTTGAAAATATAGATTGTACAAGAAGGATATTTGTGAAAATAATTGCTTTAATACTGTAGCAACATATGACATTTGGGGGTTTCAATCTGTGTCCAATAAATTCTGAATGAATAAATTCATGGGGCGGGTTAAAAATATGTTGTAGCTGTTTCAAGTGAACTAAATCTACCACCTCTCATCCAATCTCAGTGTAATCATGTGGAGACAGAAAATCTGTACTGCATTATCTTCTGCATCATTACTTGGATTCAATCAACATCTACAGTTCATTAAACAGAATAGACTGACGCAATTTTAAAGTCTATGACACCATTATTGCGTTGATAATTCATCGTAAATATTTTGGCCAAAACCTTCAAACCTTTATAAATTGTAGCACATTTGGAACCTTCTAATAACTCTGACCAGACCACAAACTGGTCAAACACACTCAAACACACACAAAATAATTAAAAACAAAAAACAAAAACAAAACAACAACAACAAAATCCGAATAAGTTAATATTAGGAATAAGAATAAATTCCAATTGTCGAGGATATATTTCAATATAAATTATGCAAATATGGAAAGTACTGAATGTAAGCCTGTCGCGATGTGCAATAAGTCAAATTATCGCACGGTAGGCATGTGCCGGTATGAGATTTTGACGGTACGATTACTGTGGGCAAAAATACCACAGTTTCACGGTATCACGGTATTGCAGTTATAGCTCCTAAATGTGTTACTTTGAGATGTATGGGTTAAAAAAAATTTTTTTTTCCATTGAACAGGATTTTTTGAATTTTTCAGAACATAGTTGCAAATTGGAACATGAATATATTGTTAAAATAAATTATCAATTTAAAAATATATATATTTTAAATGAAATTAAAATAAATATACAGTGCTGCTCGAAAGTTTGTGAACCCCACAGCGATGGTCAGATTTTTTGTAAAAAAAACTAAAATAACCTTATTAAATGTTAAGTTATACCCAAATCCACAATACTGACATTCCAAATAATGGACTGAAACAAAAGAAATAGTTATATTGTCATTCTTTATTTAACAAAAGTGGTTGATTTAAGAAAAACTCAGATATCATGTGTGCAAAAGTATGTGAACCCCTTCAGTTAATAGGATATTGCGCCTCCTTTTGCAGAGATTACCTCAACCAAACGGTTTCTGTAGTGACTAATCAGCCTCTCACATCTACTTTGGGGGATTTTTGCCCATTCTTCCTTGCAGAACGCAGTCAGTTGAGAGAGGTTTGATGGGCGTCTGGCATGAACTGCTCGCTTCAGGTCCCGCCACAGCATTTCAATGGGATTTAGGTCAGGACTTTGACTGGGCCAGTCCAGAACACGAATCTTCTTCTGTTTCAGCCATTCCTTGGTTGTATTGCTGGAATGCTTTGGATCATTATCATGTTGCATGATCCACCTTCTGCCAAGCTTGAACTTCAAAACAGATGGCGTCAGGTTATGTTCTAGGATTTGACAATATTCCTCAGAATTCATGATTCCCTGGACTATGTGGAGTTGTCCAGGTCCTGAGGATGAAAAGCAAGCCCAGATCTTGACATTCCCACCTCCATGCTTCACTGTTGGGAGAAGGTTCTTTTGGTGGTATGCAGTGTTGACTTTTCGCCAGACATGGCGGTTTTGGTTGTGACCAAACAGTTCAATTTTGCACCTACATCAGTTGATGAAAACTCTTTTTAATTTAGTCTCGACAACACAACTGTTAAAAAAAACAAAAAAAAACTACTGAATTGATTGATTAGGAAATCAGGTTGAAATAATAGAAAATTCCAAAATGTTGAGGGGGTTCACAAACTTTTGAGCAGCACTGTAACTTACAGACTATACCCACAGCCACAGCTCAAGTTGCTCAAGATTAGAGCAAGAACAAAATAATTTATTTAAAAAAGTAAAAACACTTCTGAATAAAATTAAACATTTTTTTTTTAAATTCTACCGCATGACTTTTTTTTGAGGGTGAAAAAGCTCAAAGGAAGTTTCGCCATTTTCAGCCACTGTGTCAGCTCCAGTCTACATGATGTCATGCCTATGTGTTAAAAAACAAAGAATTCATAAGTTAATAAGTTAATAAAAATGTATAAGTTAGTTTAAAGTGTAAATATTGTTGTGGAAAGGTGTCATCTAAACAAACAAACAAAAAACATTGGGAGTGAGACCTCTCCTTGATCCAGTGAATGTGGATTTGTGCTTAGGGCAAGAGCATCTTTCGCAATTAGCGATCTTTGATGCTGTCCCCTTTTCCCCTTCATTCAAGCGAATCAAGCTTGTTTTCTCACTGCGGCTGTAACACTCGACGTCTTTGTAAGCTTTTAGTTAGTTTGTATATTGAATTTAAAGGAAAATGTGTGTTTTGTTTTTGGCAAACTTTTTCATGGTGCTAATCTGTTGAAGCTACTCACACATGGAAAAATACAATTGTACAACGTTTTAGATGTATTCATTTTGTCTATTCCACTTACCACAATTTGAGAGCTCAATAAATTGAAGAAAAGTACGCCTTATGTTTGGAGTATTTGTTTTTGGGTTCACTGGCTGTCTAGCCTATAGCGTCACTTTCACACACAGCAAGAAACGGGAGGGGGTGAGCGCTGCTGCGCTAAGCCAATTCTGGCTGCATTTTAGACACATGAAAAATAGCGAATACCGTACTACGGTCTGACGGAAAATTTTAGTGGTTTTAAAACCGCAACGTTTTCACACCACGGTAAACCGTGAAACCGGTAACCGGCACATGTCTATCACACGGTAAATGAAAATTAGGGCGGTAATTTTCCCGGCTGCGAATTATTGCCGCGTGTGCGCATGCATATATACGTGAGTGCATGTGCTGCGTGCACTGGCCTCACGTGCGTGTTGATTACATATGAGACTTCAGTAGCTTTCGCAGATGTTTATTGACCATTAACACGCCGTGGAATTAAAGTTCAGAAATACAAATTAAGGAAACACTTCTACATTTAACATTATAAACGTTAGCATTGCTACATTGAGGTTATTGGAAAAAAGACAATGTAGTAACCACTTTAGCCTGCTATAAAACATTGACAGTCTTCTCCACAACGCAAAATTGCGGTAAAGGTTCCATTAAACAAGAAAACTAGCTGGTATAAAGAATTTGCAAGCGATGCGGGCAAAAGAAAAAAAAATACAACGTGATGAAAGTAATACAACATGCTTGACAAAAGAGAAGTGCATTTTGTTTTTGTTTCTTTTTACTGAGTGTAAAGCTTACGGTTAGTGGCTTAGCAAACGTACTTCTGGTGAACATTTCAAAATAAAAGCATGTCATGTTCAGATTTTTGGAGGCAGTCACATATACTTCAGATTCTACACTAAGAATAAATTTAAAATTACACAAGCCATGATAATAATTTGGCTTCAGATTTGTTGCATGCACACTTTGAAGGACATGATGACAGTCATTTTGGATCAAATTAACACTTTTAATTTGCTCTAATTGTCAGACAACAAAAATGACAGTGTGTCTCTCACCTATTTCATAATCTGCACCTAACTAGATTTAAAATGACTCATTATTAAGGATGTAACGGTACATGTATTTGTATCGAACCATTTCGGTACGTGCTTCTCGGTTCGGAACGGAGGCGTACCGAACGAGTTTCTGACGTAATGTAACCCTGACTTTTCGAGGCTGTGAGTCGATCGGGTTACAGTTTCTGTGTGTAGATTATATTTACTCTGTCGTGTCTACTATAATGACGACCAACACGGTAGGACAGTATAACCCAGGAACATCAACGGTGTGACAATGTGGCCGCCGTGACAACGCAGTGAAACGCAGGCATTAAAGTCAGTCAGCCAATGCACACCAGTCGCAGTGCGGCCACGTATTAGACGCGTCCCAGAAGCGGCTCAACACGACGCATGCAAAAAGAACAGTAGAGTTTATTATTTGATGCGAGACGCGACCCTCCTGCGTGAATACTACTACCGGTAGCTAGGATCGGGCAGACCGGAAGTCACTCGTGTAAAAATACGGTGGATCCGGTCGATTTTCAAACTACCGTAATATGCAATCGTAACCGACTTTTTGAGTCCATCAGATCTCTTGAGTGGTTGATCGGGGCATAGTTGACTTGTCTTTGTTGATTTACTGCTGTCTTCTCTGCCATAATAATAACCAACACGGCCCCGTGTTCAATACAAAACCCTCCTACCACAACAAAACAAGTAAATACAAAATAAAATAAAATACAACATAAAATATACAATATAAATGAATACTACATCACATTTGTAAAATATAAACACATAATAAAATAAATAATAGCCCATTTGAATAAAATAAATTGAAATGAGCTAAAACACCTGTAATTAAATAATAAGAATAATACACAGATCCTGCTTACACAATTAAATTCATGAATTTCTGGGTGGCGCTTTAACTTGAGAAAATCCACCAATAAAGCTTTTGAAAGCCGTTCATAAGAAAAAAAAAATGTTTCATTGAGGCATTTCATTTGTAAGATACAGTTGTGGTCAAAAGTTTACATGCACTTATGAAGAACATAATGTCATGGCTCTCTTGAGTTTCCAGTTATTTCTACAACTTTGATTTTTCTCTGATAGAGTGATTGGAACAGATACTTCTTTGTCACAAAAAAACATACACGAAGTTTGGTTCTTTTATGACTTTATTATGGGTGAACAGAAAAAAGTGATCAAATCTGCTGGGTCAAAAATATACATACAGCAGCGCTAATATTTGGTAACATGTCCCTTGGCCATTTTCACTTCAATTAGGCACTTTTGGTAGCCATCCACAAGCTTCTGGCAAGCTTCTGGTTGAATCTTTGACCACTCCTCTTGACAGAATTGGTGCAGTTCAGTTAAATTTGATGGCTTTCTGACATGGACTTGTTTCTTCAGCAATGTCCACAAGTTCTCAATGGGGTTGAAGTCAGGACTTTGGGAAGGCCATTCGAAAACCTTAATTCTAGCCTGATTTAGCCATTCCATTACCACTTTTGATGTGTGTTTGGGGTCATTGCCCTGTTGGAACACCCAACTGCGCCCAAGACCCAATCTTCGGGCTGATGACGTTAGGTTATCTTGAAGAATTTGAAGGTAATCCTCCTTCTTCATTATCCCATTTACTCTCTGTAAAGCACCAGTTCAATTGGCAGCAAAACAGCCCCACAGCATTATACTACCACCACCGTGCTTGACGGTAGGCATGGTGTACTTGGGGTTAAAGGCCTCACCTTTTCTCCTCCAAACATATTGCTGGGCATTGTGGCCAAACAGCTCGATTTTTGTTTCGTCTGACCACAGAACTTTCCTCCAGAAGGTCTTATCTTTGTCCATGTGATCAGCAGCAAACTTCAGTCGAGCCTTAAGGTGCCGCTTTTGGAGCAAGGGCTTCCTTCTTGCACGGCAGCCTCTCAGTCCATGGAGATGCAAAACACGCTTGACTGTGGATACTGACACCTGTGTTCCAGCAGGTTCTAATTCTTGGCAGATCTGCTTTTTGGTGATTCTCGGTTGAATCTTCACCCTCCTGACCAATTTTCTCTCAGCAGCAGGTGATAGCTTGCGTTTTCTTCCTGATCGTGGCAGTGACAAAACAGTGCCATGCACTTTATACTTACAAACAATTGTTTGCACTGTTGCTCTTGGGACCTGCAGCTGCTTTGAAATGGCTCCAAGTGACTTTCCTGACTTGTTCAAGTCAATGATTCGCTTTTTCAGATCCATGTATGTATATTTTTGACCCAGCAGATTTGATCACTTTTTCTGTTAACCCATAATAAAGTCAGAAAAGAACCAAACTTCATGAATGTTTTTTGTGACAAAGAAGTATCTGTTCCAATCACTCTATCGGAGAAAAATCAGAGTTGTAGAAATAACTGGAAACTCAAGAGAGCCATGACATTATGTTCTTCACAAGTGTATGTAAACTTTTGACCACAACTGTACCTGTTGAATTGTCATTGGGATTGCTTTTCTCTTTAGCACAGCTTCTTTTTTCTTCTTTCTTTCAGAAAGAAAGCTGACCAATACTCGGGGTCTGAAAGGCAAATTGTTGTTGGATTATCTTTAAATACCCGCTACTTTTTGAGCAGAATTCGAGCTTTGTATAGGCTAATGTTCCTATTGTTGAAAGCACAAAGGTGTGTAATAAACAACTAGCACATTTATATTTTGCATTTTGCTTTCTTACTGTACCGAAGATGAACTGAACCGTGACCTCAAAACCAAGGTATGTACCGAACCGAGATTTTTGTGTACCGTTGCACCCCAACTCATTATGCATTGTTTTTTTTGTTTTTTTTAAAAATATTTATAAATGTTAATATAGTTTGTGTTAATTTGAAGAATAACAATTTATTGCAATTCAATTTGTGGTTGAATAGGTTAAAAAAAAAAAAACTGGCAATAATATGCAATAATTTATGAGAAAATACTAAAATTAAAATACTACTAAAATTTGTTATCGCGACAGGCCTAACTGAATGAGAACCACAAATATGTGGAGGACCAATGAATTCTGCTGACCTGTTGCTCACAGTTTGCATTCGTGCGCCAGTGGGAGATTGATTTGCTCCTTCATTTTATATCCTTCATTTATTGCAACCCTCACAAATGGAATAATCAAGGGCCATTGATTGGGGCTGAGCTGGGGGCTATGTGGGATGGGACTCTTTCAAGGGAACAAAAGAGGACTGCCGTAGAGCCCCCTTGAGTCATCCTAGCAGGTACAATATTATGGATTGCAGGACAGCTGTCAGTTATGATAAGCAGAGGTAATGTTAGTTATTCCTTACAGTATGTGTTTAATTTTTTTATTAGGAGCACTGTAGTTATCTACCTTAAGTTTTAGGGGGTGGCAAGTAGAAAATGTAGGGCCGCACAATTGAAATGAACTCATGAAGTAAATATCACAAATCACTTATTTTCACCAATACAAATAAATCCTTTAACAGCTCATGTGAGCTTAAGTGTCCATGGGAATTCTGGAGACCTGATGAGGATACAAATTCTGTCGGTATTGTACAGAACTGTGCAGATTTTCTTTTTAATCATACCATCTGTTGATGTTTGGAGGGCTGGCAGTGATTAGTCACTGCCAGCCCCTCCCAGTTCAGATGAATTAGACATCTATCGCTGTCAATGACGGCCAATGAATTCAGCATTTTTTAAAGAGAGTTTTTGGAAAACCACAGTGGTTGCAGTTATAAAAGGTAAGTCTCTGACATTTTTCCCTCTCTATGGATTTGACATTAATGTCTCTAAAGGCTGCTGTCATTGCAACATTAGTATTTTAAAGGGTAAACCTGTCAGGGTTTATAAGGCTTTCCATGTAATAATACACAGTACCTTGGACACACGTCCATTGCAAAATATGTAGATGTTTTGCTTCCCTCATAGTTTTATTAGATATACCTATGTTAGGTACACCGAAAATTTACCATTACAGAGATGGATCACAATGACCGACGTAATTTTGACCATGTCGGTAATTTTTTTTTTTTTTAAAGAAACGAGAAAATTAGTCTTTTCAGCCCGCTTCGATGATGTGTTGTTAGGCTAGGCTTATTCCCCTTTAAAAAAGTACAGCCAGTGTGCTTACATGTGAAGTTAAGTGGCTATCAGATAATCAAACAAAAAACTAGGAGTGGGAACCTCTTGGTACTTCATGATACGATATGATTTGCGATACAAAGTTCACGATAACGATGATTTGACGATATGGCGATACAACGATTATCGATACATTGGTCAGAAAATCATTCTAGGATATTCTACAAACAACTAACAAACAAAAATAAGCTTTCTCTGTGAATTGGAAAGAGTTTATCAGTAGTATACGTCCAATCCATTTGAACTGGGAGGGTGGCATCCCTCCCACTTCAAACGGATTGAACGTCCATGGTCGTCAGTGGCAGCCAGTGCCAGGCAATGATTAATTAAAGTAATTTGGAGCCATTTAAGGTCATTTACCTGTTGATTTTCAGTTACTTCCTGTTGATTTTGGTGTATTTTATGGGTCACTTCCTGTTTATTTTTAGTTACAGAACAGGAAGTGACCTGGGAATCACCCAAATGAATACGCAGTGACCCGAACTCAACAGAAAATGACCTGTAAATGCCCTAAAATGAACAGCAAGTGACCTGTAAATGCCCTGAAAATCTGACAGAATGACTGCGAATGCTCTGGTTTCGAATGAACGAACGTTCCCAGTCTACATGGATTGGGCGTCGAGCACCGTTAATGCAGCCTTAGAGTTAACAGATGGTAGAAGATTTTGGTAGCAACTTGTTGGTTCCATGTTATTTTGTAGAGAGCTGAGCTGAAAAGCGAAGCTCTCTTTTTACTGGTCAATCTACGTTTTTACACTCACCTGTGGTTATGAGCTGTGGATCGCATCATGTCACAGCAGCCATTAACTATAAATTGTCTGATACTTGGTCCTCTGTTTATTTTATTGATTTATCGGATAGGGTCAGTGCACATTGATAAACATCTACTAGACACATCTAAAAGACATAAATATGCCGGATTATAGCAAAAATGTGAATTTACATCCGCTGTCCCAAGGCAGGTAATGAAACAGAAAGACACAAAAAGTCAAAAAAAGAACGAGGTTACAATGAAACAGTACAGTAGGTTACATAAAAATTGAAAGTTAGTGGTTACAGGACTGGTTTACTTTCAACCACTGTTTGAAGTGAGTTTTGAAGGTTCGCATTATGGGACAATCCCTGATGGCGAGTGGTAAAGTGTTCCAGAGCTTACTCTCCTTTACAGTGAGAGAATTTTGACCGAAAGTTTTTTTTCTGAGTGAAACCTAACTGTCCCCTCTAGAGGAGACTGTGGTCCTGAGAGAGCTGTGAGCCCTTTTTTTTTTTTTTTTAAATTAAAAAAAAAAAAAAAAATTAAAGCGTCCGACATGGGATATGAAGTGAGTCCATGTAACACCTTGTAAATTAGACAAGCCGTTTTAAAATTTTTGAAATTCTCAAGGCTCAATAAATAGTACTTTCTTAAAATGTTACAAACATGGAATGACATTGGTTTTCTGGCAAAGACCTTTAATGATTTTTTATTGAGTGATTCTACTATGTTACTGCTTGTATTTATACCTGCTAGTTGCCAACATGTAATGCAATATTCAATGTCTGACATTTTTACAGAGTGACCATAGCAATATAGATAGATAGTTACAATGTTGTACATTGTTCACATCATACAAGCTTTTGAAATGCATATAGTTGAATGCTTATTATTTACTTACTATTGCTTAATGTTTACACTGAATTTACAATTGTCAAATGTGTTAAATTGAAAGCTGGAAAATAAATCAACGAGAAATGGTTAGTTTGTATTTCATGCATTTATTCAGATTTATAAATTAAATAACGATCCGCTTGGGCGAATTTATCGTCATATATCGTTATCGATCATCTATAGCTTTACTGTTATAAGTCCTTAAGGCCATATCACCCAGTCCTAGTGTGTATAAAAATTTCCCGTTTTTGCACCAAATCCTATTCTGAATCATGTACATTAAATTCCACTCCAACTTTCTTCTACCAAATAATTATTTTATTTGGTGCTTAATACTGCCATGAAGTCTTGCACAACACAAACAGTGCACAGAATAGGGATAGCACAGAGTGGCTATAATTGCACAATACAACCAATCCTTTGCCAACACTTTTATCAATTCTTATTGATTTTATCAGGTCATGGATGCAGTCCTACAAATTACTTATATTTTAGTGAATTATCATTACCAGTACTGCTTTTATCCCTATGAAATGCAAAAAATATAATAAATACCCCCTAAATATTCTTAACAACTTTGTTCTTTAGTCAAATGATTAATGAATGATGAAGATTAGTAATTCAAACTCTTTCTACCAGTAGAGATTTTTGCATAAAATGTTCACTTGGCTATGTTTTTTTTCTGAAGACTATTTGAGAATATGTATTTGAGCGCACATTGTCTAGTGTGAAACAGTGAATTATTTGTCCTCTTAGGACCTGTGAAGTCATTTAGTTTTTGAACTGTTGGAGGTACACATGCTGGTGCATATGATTCGTTGGTCCCATTTGAATGAATACAGAAAAACACAGTGTAAATTCAAAACCACAAATTATCATCCTCAAAGATGTAGACAATACTAGCAGGGGTAAGGATTTGTTGCAGGGCTGTTGTATATTATACTGCACTGCATTTTAGATGTTTGGATTATATAGCCCATCTGGTTTAGGACAGTCTGGGGATTTTTCATATGGAAGTTGAGAAGTGTTGCTGGGGAAAAGGACTCATGAGTCACTGCCAACATGATCCATTATGCAGTGATCCCCAACCACCGGGCCGAGACCGGGACCGGTCCATGGCGTATTTGCTACCGGGCTGCAGAGAAATGATAAATAATTTGTTAACGACCGCAATCTGGCCTGTGCCTCTTGACACATCAATATGCCTGTCTACTCTATTGACTAATCCGAGTAGAGATTTGTGTATGTCGCCCTCTAGTGGTTGGCCGCCATTACTGAGGTGTTTGCATACCTGTAGCAGCCCAGCGTCAGTCAATGTAAACAGTAATGTTAGCTGCTGTTGTGTGCTGCAGGTGGAGACGTCTTTGAACGGCTTTTTTACCGGAAAAAGACAACCTGCTGAGCCTGAAGAGGAGCCTACAATCAATTCCATTCTGCATAATATTTTGCTAAAAGCGAGCAAACGAGGCAACAAAAGTGAATGCACTGAGAGCATCATGCTTCGTGGGGAACTATATTGCTAAAGCCAAGAAACCGGTCCGTGGTGCAAAAAAGGTTAAGGATCACTGCCATTATGGATAAGCAGAACAAAATGAATTAACAGATGATGGATAATTTAATTCCTGTTGGTTAATTGTGAGTAAAGATGCACCGATACCGATACTAGTATCGGCAGGGGGCGCCGATCCGGCCCGAAATGGTGGTATCGGTATCGGCGAGTACCAACAAAGACTGCGCCGATACCATTTACCGGTCCATTATTATAACATTTGACCACAGCCTTTTTCTCCTCCTGGCGCTCACTACACTCTGTCTCTGTGTTGTGTGATGACACGTGAACACCAAGCAGTTATCGCTATTGGCCTGCTTCAGACCAATGAGAGCGGGCCAATAGCCACTCCTGACCAATCAAAAGGGGGCTTTTTCATATGGACGAAAAACAAACCAGGAAATATGGCGGCGCCGCGGCGGTCGGGAAATATTTCCAAATAGAAATCCCGTCGATTAAAATCAATGGCTGCATGCAAGATTTGCGGCCTGAAAGTTTGGAGATGTGGAGTTAAATCGGCCAGTTTCAATACCTCCAACTTGATAAAACATTTGAAGACGAAACGTGAACGAACACAACGAGTTTGAGCCTGCAAGAGCAGGACTGCTATCCAGAGGAAGAAGGCCGCTGGACCGGAGCAACCATCTCTGGTCAGTTCACTTCGTCTACTTTACTTTTATTGTCTTTTACTGAAAGAAATGCCGCAGTAATTTGGGAAGTGTTTCCAAAGTATTGTTGCCACCTTTCAGAAATAGAAATAAGGGACTCCCACCTCCCGAAAAAAAGGAGAGACGGGATGCTGTGGTCAATTATTATTACTTATAATTGTTAGCGTCCGCAAATGCGGAAACAAGGTTGAACCTCGAAGCAGACAACAAGCGGGGGATACATAAAAGGGTTTAATGATTGCAAACAAAAAATAACACGCGATCGCGGGACAGTAGAAATAACAAAAGCAGTCCGTGACAGCAGGTCGACGGACAAACTAAGATGATAGGCAGCGGTTACAAACGAGAGCAGCACACTAACAGAAAAACCCAATGCAGGGGCATAACAAGCAAATGTAGCGAGATTATTGTGCCATATGTCAAATAGTGATCAGCAAGGCAAATATCTCGGCAGCCTTCTCTGAGATCACCCGTGCTTAAATGCTGCGTTGACGAGCCTGCATTGGATTCAAGTGCCACGCCCCCACGCCAGTTCATTCAGAGTTTATTATTATGAATTTATTTTTACTTTCTTACTGTTGGGCTAGTATTATACATGTTTTATTAATTTCACAAATTTAGCACTATTTTGGCCTTTGAGAGCGGAAGGTCGATTCAACTATTGTCTACTAGGGTTTAGTGTACTTTTTCCTATTTTGCAAAGGTAAGCAACAGCCTGACGAAGCCTTGATAGCAATGATTTCACATCCAATTATGTAGCTCTTTGGGGAAAAAAAAAAATTAAGGAAAAAAAAAAAAAAATATATATATATATATATATATATATATATATATAATTGGGGTGGTATCGGTATGGTATCGGTATCGGCCGATGCTGCACAGCCAGGTATCGGTATCGGGGCCAAAAAATGGTATCGGTGCAACACTAATTGTGAGCGCAGTGGAGAAGGAGATATAGTATCTCAAATTTATTTTCTTAAATGCTATACAATGATCCCTTGCTACTTCGCGTTTCAAACTCGTAAAAAAAAAATGGTAAAAAATGAATATTCTCAGATTAGTTTTCCCAATCCGATCATGTAGTCTTACTCTCCCTCCTGCTGCTTTTTTGGTCAGGCAGTGGACTGGAGTTGCAGTGCATTGGAGTTAAAGTAAACGATGATTGACAGACGTTAAGGTTTGATCTTGCCAGAAAAGCGTCGCATGTGTCAATGATCGTTTAACTTGTTAAACAGTTGCTGTGGCAACTCATTGTGTGTAAGTGAGCAGCTTGAGCGGATTTGAGTGGACTCACTCAATTTAGCATTTAATAAAGACAAGCATTTTTCTACTTATTGTTTTAAAATAATTCAGTGGGACAGAAACATGATTAAAATGTCATTATTATCACATTTGAAGCGCTTGAAACGATTTATTTGGACACGTTTTTTTTTTTTTTTTTTAATTATACTTTGGGGAAAAAAGTGAATAAAACATGTCTTATATTTATCTCTTTCCATTGCTAAATCTGAATAGATACATTGAACACAAAAAAAAAAAAAAAAAAATCGGGGGGGGGGGTGGTGGTAGTACTTCGTGGTTCTTCACTTATCGCGGCGTGTTCTGGTCCCCATTAACCGTAAAAAACGTGGGATCACTTTATTTGATTTGATTTGATGTATACGTAAAACTGACTATAGAAGTGTACATCGATATCAGACTTAATACACCCTTTCAAATGTTTAATTTTTGTGATGTAAAAGATGATAAAAAGATATATCATTTTTTTAAAATGATACTATTCACGTGAACTATGAAATGTGCAACTTTATTAAAAATGTTAATATTTCCAAGATTGGTATGATAAGTAAAATTTTAATGGTGGGGTTTCACATTTGTGAACATTTGACTATTGTGAATCTCACAATTGTTCAAAATGAAACAATCAGGTACAAATTCATGTTAAATGGTCAGCACACACCCGCTGTCATTTCTAGTGCTGTGTGATTAACTTCAGATGAAATTCGGATGTTTAGAGCACTATCTGTATGTAAGGTAATATTATGTTGTTCTCCCACAGATGAAGACTGTGAGTGTAGCACTGGTGTTGTGTCTCAATGTTGGAGTGGACCCACCAGATGTGGTCAAGACATCCCCTTGCGCCAGACTGGAGTGCTGGATTGGTGAGTTTATTTTTTGTGAAACAAAATACATTGCCCCTTCCATTAACAAAATAAAACTTGCGTGCACACCATCACAGTTTATAGAAACATTTCTTTTTTTAAAGCACCTTTATTATAATTCTACACCTTTCGATTGTGTAAGTAGTAATACACATTGTACAGGTTACAAAATGTGGTACCTCTCAGCCTTGTAGGTAAGTGGTTGCACTGAAATGGCAGCGATCTATCTGTGCATCATGGGTCTTTCCAATTTCACATCATGTCCTGGGTTGCAGAGCGAAATAAGTGAAACCGTCAAACAAAAAAAAGACAACATTTTTAAATGAGAAATTATGAAGCTCATTTGTCAGAATACAAATTAATAAACAAGATGCCTCGTTATAGTCAGAAAAATAGGACCGTTCTTTTAAAGCAACGTGAGGGAACATAAGTTTTGATCGATTTTAGCGGTGCAGGTGGACAAAAGCGGTAGTGTTTTGCCTCAAGGAAGACTGCATTTCCCATGAGGACCAGCGCACAGTGTTGTAAAATCCTGTTCTCCTGGTCGCCTGCAGTTGGATTGAACAACATGTCTGTTACCTGCGGCTGTGTGAAGAATAATTAGTGATGATGTAATGAATCCCATTTGTGGCTAAACAATATCATATGACGATGTTGGGAAAAAAAAAAAAAAATTCCCTTCACCCCCCCACTCCACCCGAAGTGTCATGCCAGTGAGTGCCAGCCAGACCATGTTTATGCTTGAGTGTTCTTTATCCAGGTAGCCGCCCTTTTTCTTTTTTTGTCGCCTCGGGCAAAACTTTTCGTGTCTTTTGTTGCTCTGCCATCTTTGCAGAATTCGAGCAAAAGCGTTCGCATTGACTTCTGTCTTTATAACGAATTGGGAAAGGGAGAAGTGACGTATTCCGTAAAGCAGTCAGCACATTTGTAGTTTTTTTGTGTTGCATTGTTCCTGCCACCCCCCTCAGTTAAGTTAATTAGTGCCGGTGAAAGCAATTCAGACCCCCTCAGGACATGACATAGGTTGTCAGGCGACATATCATCGCAAATGTTATGGAAAATATTTTAAAGGTTGAAAAGATCCCCAGTGTTGCTTTAAGCGGGCACTATAAACCAAGCACTCCAGCGAGCTGATTGAGGATAAGTGATGAATGAGTCTTGAAATTTCGCACTTCAACAACCTTGCATTGAGTTTTATCACAATTGGTTTTGCATCCTAACTTTTTGAGAATCCGGTTTGTAAGCAAACCTCATTTGTAAGAAATAAAGTGGAGGACAAGATAAAATGGATTTTTAGGACTTATGCCTGAGTAAATTTCCTTGCCTGTTTTTCCAGTTCTTATTTAGGATTCACCGTTTATGCAAACTGCAGTAACATTTAGCAGGATATTCCTGAACAGTTTTTTCTTCATGGAAATGATGTTATAAAATAATATGTGGTACAACACAATGACCTTGTGACAGTGAGGAAGATAGGCAGACCCAAATGAGCTCTCATGACCAGGTGACAGTCATTTTTTTTTTTTTTTTGCTGTGCAAGTGGGGAAAAAATGTCAACACATATAAATGGGAATACTGTTTCAACACCAACTGTGCTTTCCTTTTAACAAGCTAGTTTCATGTTGAATAATTGCATGATGCCCAGCCAAATATAGCCTGTGGTTCACTCCAAAATGTGAATATGGTTGGTAATTTAATGGATAAGAGATAATGAATGTATGGAGAATGACAATTTGAAAATATCCCATCATGGATTACCTTTGACAACTGATCAAATTCATTAATGCGTGTTTTATCAGTTTTTGGGTCATATCCTGAAGCCTCAGCATCAAATCATGTTGCTTTCATCAAAACATTGACTGCAAGCTACTTAAATATACTAAATACGTTATCAATTTAAATACCCCTATTTGTCAAAAACCATACTTGTAAATTGTAATGTGCTGCTGCTTTGAAACACTCAATTAAGTGTTGTACGTAAAGAAAAAGAAAACAAAATTATAATAATGTACTTGAATAAATTATTTTATTTGCCCATTGCCTTTGTGATATTGTAGGCAAACTGTTAAAGTCAAATATTGCAGATATTCTTGACAAATTTAGCAGGAAATAGTTCTCTGCCTAATTTGAACTGTCACAATATATATTGTGTTATTCTTCATGCCTTGTTATCTTTGCTAACAATATGCAACTGTGTACCTTCAGATGTTTACCTTTTTATTCATATTCTTTGAATTATTGCAACTAGGGGTGGGAACCTCTGGGTACCTCACAATACGACACAATTTGCGATACAAGGCTCACAATAACGATGATCTCACGATATAGAGATACAACAATTATCGATACATGGGTCATGGAATCATTCTAAAAAAACAACTCCTAAACAGATAAAAAGCTATTTTCTTTCTTCTGCTGTGAATTGGAATGAGTTTATCACTAGTAGACGTCCAATCCATTTGAACTGGGAGGATTCCATCCCTCTTACTTCAAATGGATTAGACGCCTATGGCCTTCATTTCACGTCATTTCCTGTTAATTTTCAGTCAGTTCCTGCTGATTTTGGGGCATTTACAAGTTGCTTCTTGTTGATTTTAGGTTACTTAAAATGAGGTGACTCAGGAATGTCCCAAACGAATAGAAGGTGACACAAAATGAAAAAAAAGTAACCGTAAATGTCCTAAAATCAACAGGAAGTGACACGTAAATGCCCACAAAGACTGGCTGTGAATGCTCTGGTTTCAGTGCAATTGACAATGCTGATGTCCAGTCCAGTCAAAATCTAATGGATGTCCAGCGCCGTCAATGGCAGCCAGTGAGCTAACGTAGACAATATTCTAATGGAGGTTTTTTTAAAAGAGTGACACCTTTTTAAAATGATATATCGATTCTTGGTGGGAGCATGTCGATAACCTTTTGAGCTGCAAAATATCGTGATGTATCTTTTTGAAATATTGTCACCCCCCTAATTGCAACCCATATCCACATATTATAAAACACGCTTGTGCAGTAGTTGCCTCTTCTTTGATGCACTGATTGCTGCCTGCACAAATTTAGTTTGCTGCCTTTGCCATTAAGCAACATTTTGTTTGCCATACTCTCTGGAGTAGACTATTCCAATATATTCATTAGTTTGTTTCAGTCTTTGGAAATGCAACTTTAATGTTGTTGTTTAAATCTGTTAACATTTAAAATTTTGTAAACATGATCAAAAACAGAACAGTAAACAGCGTTACTATTGTCTAACATCTACAAAATCAATAAAAGTATTACATTTTGTATAAAAAAAATTATAAACTGTGTTTGTCAGATCCTCTTTCGATGAGCCCACAGAAAGCTCTGGAGACCATTGGGGCCAACCTGCAAAAGCAATATGAAAACTGGCAGCCAAGGGTGAGTGAATTTAAATTGTTGAATGGGTCCCTCCATTTTTTCAGTATCTATTAATTTCCTTTAGGGACCACAAAATTATATTGAACTGTCAGTCTCATGATGTTTTGCATACATTTCAGTTAATTGAAGTCTAGGCTCACTCGTGATGCTGTATCATTCAATTGTGATCATGCATGGTACAGTGTTTCTTTTCTAATATCTTTTACAAGTTACAGGATTTTTTTTTTTTTTTTATGTCTACCTCAAGTCTTTTAGCTCCCTGCCCCTTGTACTCTCAAATGCTAAAAGGTCATTTTAACCAAACCCGAGTAATGCAGGATTCCTGCAGATCCTGCTATCACACCAATAATATTCACTGGTAAACTCATGATGTTTTTTTATATAGAATTACTGTTTGAAATTTGAAAAAAAATACCTTAAGATCAAACGCTCTCCGATTGTTTTGGTTTGATAGTTGATAAATTCTGATTAAAAAAAAAAAAGAAGTATGCAGTGTGAAACCAAATATGTTTTTTCTGTCAATGACTTGTTGTTTTTGTTGGTATTCTTCTGGCACCTGAAAATGTGGTGCATGACACGCTGACCTGTGTTCTCTTCCGGACTTCTATTCTTACTGGAAATAACTCCCAAAGGCTGCACTCATAAGGTTGTGTGACAGCATACATTTTTCAGCAAAGTTGTCAAAGTGAGTTGCAGTGTTGAGTGAAATGAACATTTTTCTGTGCTGCTTGGTATATGAAACATGTACCCTGAAGGTGGGGAAAACAAGAAAACGTAGCCTGTCGAGCTGGAATGTATTGGCTGTTATTAGATTTGAATTGCATTTGAAACTACACACGGATATCTTTAAATCCAGTCAAGTATTAAATCATGACATCCCTTCATGAGGCTTTGTTACAGTGTATTTGTTTCATTGTTTTCAAGATATTCATATAAATTGATTTATTAAATTTTTATTGTAACATACCAGCTGTTTGATGATTTCGGGTTTGTATATTTTAGGGGTGTGTCAAACGATTAAAATTTTTAATCGAGTTAATTACAGCTTAAAAAAATATTAATCGTAATTAATCGTAATTAATCGCAATTCAAACCATCTCTAAAGTATGCCATATTTTTCTGTAAATTATTGTTGGAATGGAAAGATAAGACACAAGACGGATATATACATACAACATACTGTACATAAGTGCTGTATTTGTTTGTTATAACAATAAATCCACAAATGGCATTAATAACATTGTTTCTGTTTAAGTGATCCATGGATAGTAAGACTTGTAGTTCATAAAAGATAAATGTTATAGTTACAAGTTATAGTAATTTTATATTAAAACCCCTCTTCATATTTTCGTTTTCATAAAATTTGTAGAATTTTCAATCAAAAGTAGAGTTAATATAATAATAAGAACAATAAAAATAAACATAATAAGAATTGAGTGACCAAACTCTGAGTAATGCCAGTTCACTTTGCATTGTTGTTTAGCTGTGTGAAAATAGGGCCTAATTACTACAGACTGAAGTGCTTTTCTTTTTGTGAACATTATTTTTTTTTTGAGAGATAGCAATATTATTTTTGTTGTGCTTTCACTAAATGATACTTCTGTTTGTTGTGAAGGAGTTGCAGAAGCGTATGCCAATAAACGGCGCAGCCCAAAGAACGCCTGTGTCCACTCGCCTTTATAACAGATATATCTCTGAGCATATCTTACCCAAAATACAACAAGAGACACATAATTGCCACCAAAAAAAAGCAAACTTACCGAAATATGTGTGGAGCACAAAGCAACAGCATAAACGTCTCACAACTACTAATTCTCCCACTATTAGAAGGAATAACATTAGTATGGAACGGCGCTGCGCTGCCCCCAAGCGGCCGGTGGCATTCTCTTCGCTGTTAATGTCCATAAACGCCCTCATTGAAATCTGTTTGAGGCAATGCAAGAGCGGCTCATTTAGTGCATGCGTTAATTGCGTCAAATATTTTAACGTGATTAATTTAAAAAATTAATGAACGCCCGTTAACGCGTTAATTTTGACAGCCCTAGTATATTTAAAAAAATCTTTGAAGGTACTGCCAGTCCAAGCTGATGTCACAATGGTGGGGGTCACCAACATGGACCACATTAGCAGCTAGTGGTCTAAATAAAAATATCTCACCATTGATGCGACATTGTCATTTGCTTGGAATGTTGTCGAAAGGATCATTTTAAAAGAGGATTTGGTAAACAGACTTGGCTTCTGCCCACTCACACTTTTTTTTTTTACTTACTTACTCTCCCCTCCCACACTTTCACTTGGAGATTTATTGAGATTGTATTTAATATTTAAAATAATCTCTCATTGTTCAGTATTCTTTGATCATTACTGGGTGGAACAATTTACAAGGATCATTTACCTCACAATAGCCACATTTACATGCTGACTTTTGTTCATACCGATTCAAATCATTCCGAATGGAAATTTCAGATCAGCTGTTTACATGTCACTTCATCTATTCCGATCCAGCGTTTACATGTGACTGCCTTTATTCCGAAAGGACGTTTGACAACTGCCGTCTGACATGCGCAGATTAATCAAAACAAAGCGTCACATTGCAAAACATGGAGATCGATCGTCGGAGTGCTGCTGTTTTAACTTTAACCCACTTGTTGTGTTTGTGGGGTCGTATCCGCTTCTGCTGTTTTGCTCTTTTGCCTTGTAGTAGCCGGTTTTCCACCGGTTTCTAGTCTGGTCAACGCTCCGGTCTATTCCGGCTTCGTGTAACCTCTCGTGAACTTTTTTAAATAGTTCACTGTTCCTCGTTTTACGCCCGTCTAAGCGAGCAATTATATTCAATTCTTTTAAAGTTTGAATTAAATACAATCTTTCCGCCGGACTCCAATTAGGTGCGCTGTGCTTGGAAGCCAAGCTGCAAGTGACGTTACTTACGTCACAAAGTGACGTCACCACGTCAGTACGGAGCATGTGCAGAAAGAACGCAACCAGACACCATTCCGCTTCCCTGTTTACATGATATAATTTTACTTCTAATCGGTTTGGGAAAAGGAATATTCCACCCCTGTGAATCGGAATGAAATTCCATTCGGTTTGGGCCTGTTCATTCCGAATGAGGTGTTTATATGGAACACATTTATTCGATTTGAACAAATATTCCGATTGTAATTGGAATATTTGGCTCCATGTAAACGTGGCAATAGTTGACTGACATCAGTTTTTAATATTGACAAATAATCAAAGTCGATTTTTGAGCAAATGTGTTACCTCAAGCATGTCTAAAACTAACTCTGCAGAAAGAAACCTTCACTTAATGGACCGTTGCTGCAAAACATTAACATTCGTTTATTGTGAAAATGCATCTTTGGCAAGTAAAAATGGACACATACAGTATGTTCAAGGCAGTGACTAAGGTGATGTAGCCGTTTAATTCACCAACAGGAGAGAGAGAGTCTCGAGAAATGTAGGTTTTCGTTTTCACCCATGAGGTCAGAAACAAATGTTGTTAAGCAAGGAGGCATAGTGGGAGTGTGTGAGCACTTCCCAGCCTCAGGATCTTTAAAAATTCTGCGGCACTTACAGGTTTTCGTACATAAACTCTTCCACTATTGCTATTCACCTGTCCTTTCACTGCAAGTCTGTATGAGTCCATCACTATTAGATGTGATCAAGACTTGTCAAAAAGAAATATAAAAACTGTGTTCTGAGCACAGCAAGCTCTTGCCAACCCACTTTTCCCCCACCCTCCTGTATTTCATTCCATGCTCTGCTTTGTTTTTTTCCCCATTTTCCACTAATGTCAATGTTTTTTCCATTTCGTCCACGTTTCAGTCAACTTCTGTAAATATGAATATTTTCATCCTTTTGGAGTCTTACCTGAATTCACTTAACATAAAAAAAGCAGTCTTGGATTTAGCCCTCGTCTTGCATGAGATGGACTTCAGCACACCCATAAGGATAGAACAAAGAACAAAAACATAAAAAAAAGATGAATGGATGGATGAACAAAATATAATTTTTAGGAGCGGGAACCTCTTGGCACCTCACGATACGATACGATTTGCAACAATTTACACACTTTGCAACACTTAGAGCAGCAAGTTGTGGTTTTTTGAATGATGAGATGTAGAACGTAAAAAAATAACTTTTTTAATGGTTTGCACTGTTGCATTCAACATAATACATTTGCAGCATATCAGCAATGTATACACATTTATAAGTTGTTTCAAATAGTCCCTGTAAGCAAATAGAGAGAGGTACATGTTATGCACAGTTTGAAAACACTGATGCTCTTCTGTCAACCTTGTTGTCTTCCAAATGGGGATTCTGTTGGAAGGCACTAACATGTACTGTAAATGGAGCAGCAAGGACCGAGCAAGTTGCAAACGATGAAATGAGCCCTCTCCTCTCTCTCCATTGTTTGTTCAGCTATTTTTGTGTATGTGTGCTGCTGGCTGATACGTGACATGAACTCCATGACATCAATTTCAGAAAAAAAGAGTAGAAAGCAAAAAGTGCTTATTTCCCCTAATCATGAATGTTATTACCATTCTAGAAATAGTTATGGGTTATATTGCACATTAACAATAAGCATTATCATACCACAAATAAATAATGTGTTTCTGACATTACTGAGCACAATTCAAATTTGTGAACACGTTTCAACAAAGTTGGAGCGGATTGTAGGTGTTTACTTGTACGATAATGGTTAACGGTGCATGTTCCGCTTGTAGGCAGTGGAGTAGGCTACATACACTGTAATAAATAAATAAAGGTTAGCAGAACTTGAAATTTCAATTCAACTCATTTCAGTTGATTACTAAGTTTTATGGAAAATGTAAGTCAAATTATGGCTGAAAATTCCGAACTTTAAATAAATTAAAATTAGAGTTCACACATCTTAACATTTCAAGTTCACACAACTTATCTTTTCAAGTTCTGCATACTCAGAAATTTAAGTTTCACCCCAAACCATGATAATTCAAGTTAACAACTCATTTTACAAAGTCAACAGTGTTAACTTAATGAGTTACAAATATTCAAACTAATAAGTTATTGAAGAAAACTTGACTTACTTGACCTAAGAAAATTGGAGTTGTGCTTTCTTAAAAACTTAAATTTCCATAACAATAAAAAAAATGCAGTGTAAAATTCACGGCTGTCTTATGACAATGATTATTTAAAGGTTTCATAGATTTAACAACACCTGTGTGTCCCACGGAGATACACTGTATGGTGTCTACCACAAACTATTGACTTTTAGGGCATTCCTTTATATTGCTGTTTCAATCCTTGTAATTGGGTTAGTGACAAAAGGTTTTATTCTGCCAGTGTTTTTGGGGGCTAATAGGGCTGAATTATTAAGGATCTCACTTTCAGTATTGTTTCAACTTTGTTCATATAGGCAGAAAAAACATTTCTGAAAACACAGGTTCAATTTGCTGCTGCCATCAGATGGTACATTGCTGAAGATAAGTGGGGTTTTTACAAGAAGCCCAAGTTGTGGTATTCCTGCAGTAGTGTTTCACAGATGTTCAGACTCGAGCGTTTATATAATTTTACCATATAATATAATGTGATTACCATATAATATATGACAAATATCAAATCGTTGCTCAACGAATGGGGAAGAGTGCTGCACCACTTGAGCTACTCCTTGGTCAAGGACAGCCTAGCAGTAGCCAGCAAGCAGACTTGCATCTCTCCAACGACTAGTGAGATTCTTCCCACCAAAAATTGTGTGTGGTAGGAATAGACCACATGTCCTCCAACTAAAGATTTAAGCCTTGAAAGACTGAGCCATCAGCAAATAAAGGAAAAGTAAACAATGCATGAATGTCATGGTAGTAGACTTCAATGAATTATTAAACATTTCTGATTCAATTTCTTATGTGTAATGTTGGATGGTGGAAGATAATTAGTCCATGTCCTTATGAATTTGTAACTTTAATACTAATTGTCTTATGTGGAGGACGTTCCAGGATTTAGTTAGTTATATAAAGTAGGGTTGTACAGGGTAGTGATGCACGATAATAATTTTTTCAACCGATACCAATAACCGATAATTTCCTCCTCGTTCCAACCGATAATGTCAAGCCGATAATTCTATTAAAATATTTATGTAAAATTTTAAAGTATACACAAGAGAAAATATTACTGTGCAAAAATATAATTTATTGCTCTTTTTTTTCAACATCAAATGTGAACACGTAGTAAATTCCAATATATAAATAAAGACATTGTCTGACATTGTGTAATGGTAAACTTTTGGCAACAGTTACTTACAGAGTACATACCTAAGTTGCACAAAATGCCTTTAAAAGTAAGCCATTCCAAACATATAACATTACCACACTGCAAAAACACACCTCTTTAAAACTAGTCAAATTACCTTGTTTTCATTGTAAATCTATTTGGAAATAAGTGAAATTATCTGCCAGCACTTCAAGTATATTTCACTCTGATTTCTTGTAGAAAAATAGCTAGCTGAAAATAAGCTTAACAGCCTAATTTTAAGCAATAAATTATTATACTTAATCCCCCCCAAAAACTTGCCAGAAATGTTCTTTATTCAAGAATAGATATTGTTCAAAACATTATTTGAAAGCAATTTTTTCTTGATTTAGGTGAAAAATTACCATTAAAAAAAAAAAAAAATGGCAATATTTACTTCAAGTAAGTGGAATAATCTGGCGCAGTCATCTGTTAACTAGCCTTTAACACTCAAAACAACATGGGGAAAATTATTTGACTAGATTTAAGAAGAATGATTTGATTAAGACGTCATAAATTTACAGCGTACTGAATGCATTACTGACTGGCTGACTTCTTTGTGTGGTTTGGTGCATGTTACAATTATCATCTAACCACTGTGCCGTCATGGTAAGCATGCTTACTTGACATCAATTGTCCAAATGTCGGTGGTAAAACTGATGTGATTGGCATGTTTTTCACTAAGAATGGTGGTCGTATAAACTGCATTACAGTGGTACCTCTACATACGAAGTTAATCCGTTCCAGGAGCTTGTTTGTAAGTCGAAATGGTCGTATGTCGAGCAGGATTTTCCCATAGGAATACATTATAATTCCATTAATTCGTTCCACAGCCCAAAAACCTGCACTAAATCCTTAAAAAATACTGCTGGTACTATTACAAATGGCAATTACATATAGCAAAACAAATAAATAATAAATAATAATCGGATTAATAATATAATAATAATAATAATTCCTTTAATAGTGTAACGAAACGGGTTCTAATAAGGCGGACGTTTTTTTCTGTACCTGAAGGCACCGCGGCGCTGACGTGACAAAGAGGGAGGGGAGCGGGTGAAAGTTTACTTTCGCTTTCAATGCTTTCTTGAGAACATCGTCAATTGCGGCAGACAGCAGGCGTTTTGTGTTGAATAAGTTGTGAAAGAAATGCTGAAAACGTGGCGAAGCTGGCGATTTCTCTGGAGATGTTACCACAATAAGAATTGTCAGCTTAACTTATAAAGACTGGCGAACGATGGTCGGAGGAGGACCGTGGAGATGTATTGTTGAGCCATTTCACGGATGCCCACCCTACGCTCATGTTTTTCTGTCATTTGCATCTTTATTTAGAAGGTAAGCGTCAACTTTTTCCTTGTTTCACCACCTGTACCAACCTTTTCTGAAACCTGTGTTGATTTGTCACACAAGAAAATCCGCCGTGCATTCGTCTGCGGTGCTGCCATTGTCGTCGTATTTCGAGCATGTCGTCGGATGTAGAAACAAATGGCGAGTCAAATTTTACGTCGGATGTCGAAAAGTTCGTGTGTCGAAGCGATCGTATGTAGAGGTACCACTGTATTTTTTTATCAGGGGCTTGGGCTCTCAGGTCACTTCGGTAAAAAAACATTTCCTGTCCGGCATCCCCTCCCGCCTGTGGCCTTGAGTCGGTCCGGTCGCCAAATTAGCAACTGCACCAGGCCTCTGTCTGGCTGTGATGCTCGATGAATTGAACCACAGATGAGTGGCGATGGCAGCTACGTTCATACTGGATATCCGCCCGCCGCGGCCAGCTCGCCGCGGCGTATTTGGGGCCTGGCTCTGCTCCGGACGGAGGCGTGCGCCTCGCGTCCCGCACGCCGTGGGGGAACGCTCGAGAAACCGGGGTGTTCGCCGCAGGTCCCGTCGCCGGGGAACTGGGCTCGGCCCGCACCGCCTAGGGCTAGGCGGCGGCGGCCTGCCGGACCGGCCATAGCGGCGGGCTCCGTCGGAAGATGGCTACTTGTCGACTATCAGTCTCGTGCCGGTGTTTAGCCTTAGATGGGAGTTTACCACCCGCTTTGGGCTGCATTTCAAAACAACCAGACTCCGGGTAGGCCGCAGCGTCTCTGTATCGTCACAAGCCCCGTAGCTTAGCTTAGTTTGTGTTTACAATAGCTTTAGCATTCGCACTAGCAGCAGCCTCGTATTCGTTCCAAAAATCTTTGTGTTGCAGTTTTAAATGGCTGTTGGGTTAGTGGTGTTGAATGACGGCGCTTTCTTTCCGCCTCATGGAACTTCTGCAGTGCATGTTTTGCAGATGGCGAGAGCGTCATTTTTTTCACACACTGATAACTCCAGCCACGATAGTAACAGCTGCCATGATCTACAACTGCTACTTGTTGTGTAACTCCGCCTCCTCAACCCCTCCTCCCTCCTTCCTCAGGGGCTTCAGAGAGGGGAGGGGTTGAGGAAGCGGCTTTACTGAATTCTTCGGTTGCGCACATTTTGAGGCTAAATCAAGTATATAATTATCGGATTGCATTATCGGTTGAATTTTTTTTTTTTATGTGGATTATCTGTGTGACGTCATAATTGCATTATCGGCCGATAATTATCGATAACCGATATTATCGCGCATCTTAATACAGGGTGTTCCAAAATGATTGACCCCATTTCGTAGGCCAATAATTTTGTGACAATTTTCGTTGGAATGACCTCAAACTTTCACAGCTTTTGTAGAAACGTTTCAAGTTTTTGTGTGTAACGTTTGGCATTTGTATCTTTTCAGGTTAAGAAATGCTGTTCACTTCAAAAGAAAAGGCATTTTGCGTGCTAGAGTATACTCGGACTCAGTCACCAAAGACAATGTAGTGTGCCTTCTTCACAAATTTTGCAAAGAAGGCACCAACTACAAAACAAATTAGCACTTGGCACCAAAAATTTCAAGTTTGGCACGAGCTCAAATACCGACTCGACGTGTGCAGAATCACAGGCGGCGCTCATATTGAACATTTATGAAAATCTGTCATAGAACCAACGAATATTTGTACTTTTCTTTGTAAATTTAACCAGTAAAACATATGACCTTCATCATAAAGTGTATTTAGTTTCATTAATATCCATCAAGTAGTTTCCAAGATATGGGCATTTAGAATGGGGTCAACCATTTTGGAACACCCTGTATTTTTTTTTTCTTAAAACATTAACATTGTAGATTTCTCTGAATTATGGTCCTACGCAATCATTATCTGGTCTTTGCCTTTTTGGCAAAGCCAGATAATGTTATTTTTGAATGGCTTTGCCTAACTACTGTATAACTCCAAGCACAAGGAAAAAATAGTTTTACTCATCCTTTTCAAATTAGCAGGTACTCACCATCCACTGCATCTTTAGTTATCAGACATGGGAATATTGGGTGCTCAAAAATTTTTCATTCCCATTTTACCTACTGTAAAAGTGTTTTTATTATCATTTTTTAATTATTATTATATTTAAGTTTTACAGTGGTAGTGAATATATTTAATCAATGTGTATTGTTTTATAAATATTTAGAGAAACACAGATTTTTTTTCTCTCCCCTTCTTATGGACAAGTTACGTTTTCAGCATGTCAAGTATCTTGGAAAATTGCTGACTGGTCCAAATACATTATACACTTGGCTGGCTATCTGTTTTTTTGGCAGAGATCCTGCATGTTTCTCCGCACATGCAACACATAACTTATAGACAAATGGGGTGCCTTCACTTTTAGGTCTCATCAGCGCTTTTGGCTTCAAGTGTTGCTTTAACTTGCTCAGCATAGATAAAGGACCTTTAAAGGGAAAGGGGTTGCAATAGCTCAGGCCTAACAATTATTAGGTTTGGGGTCTGGAGGAGTCTGGTTTGAATCTCCCTGTCGAATGAAGGATTTATACCGCTATTGGTAGGCAACCACTTAGGAATGTCCCGACGCTCGTTTTTTGACTTCCGATCTAATTTTTCAATGTATTTTTATGTCTTCGTTTATTTTGCTTGCAATGAAAAAGCACAAAAGAGAATGGGAAAAAAAATCATGATCACTTTACACAAAACTCCAAAAATGGGTTGGACAAAAGTATTGGCACCCTTTGAAAAATCATGCGATGCTTCTCTAATTTGCGTAATAACAGCACATGTTACTTACCTGTGGCAGATAACAGGTGATGGCAATAACTAAATCACACTCGCAGCCAGTTAAAATGGATTAAAGTTGGCTCAACCTCTGTCCTGTGTCCTTGTGTGTACCACATTGAGCATGGAGAAAAGAAAGAAGACTAAAGAATTGTCTGAGGACTTGAGAAGAAAAATTCTGAGGAAGCATGTGTAATCTCAGGGCTACAAGTCCATCTCCAAAGACCTGAATGTTCCTGTGTCCAGGGCCGTTCCTGACCAATTTGTTGCCCCCCCCCCCCCCACACACATTTTTACCACATATATTTAATAAACACTCACACTGAAAAAGCACATTATCTTTTTGTAATTTATTATATATATAAAAAAAAAAAAAAAAAAAAAACGAACAAGTGCAGAAATTAAAATAAAAGCCGGGGGGGGGGTCAACGCAGCCCATTCCTCCTCCCGCAGCCCGGCAAAGGACCTGGGTGGTGAGTGAGACTAGGGTCTGTGGTGAAATTATCGCATCACAGGAAAAAGTGAAACTGGCAGAAGGCACACTAGAAAAATGATTTCATTATTATTTAAAGACTTATTATTAATGGTTTTGTTGTTCTTTTGTTTTATTGTTTTGTATAATTTTTTGAATACTGCTATCATCAACGCATTGACGCCCTTTTGGACGCTGGTGCGCCCATAGGCTGTTGCCTAGCTCGCCTTTTGGGCGGCACGGGTCTGCCTGTGTCTCCCGTGCGCAGTGTCATCAATAAGTGTAAAGCCCATGGCACTGTGGCTAACCTCCCTAGATGTGGACGGAAAACAAAAATTGACAAGAGATTTCAACGAAAGGTTGTGCGGATGATGGATAAAGAACCTCGACTAAAATCCACACAAGTTCAAGCTGTCCTGCAGTCCGAGGGTACAACAGTGTCAACCCGTACTATCCGTCGGCATCTGAATGAAAAGGAACTCTATGGTAGGATACACAGGAAGACCCCACTTCTGACCCAGAGACATAAAAAAGCCAGGTTGGAGTTTGCCAAAATTTACCTGAGAAAGCCAAAAACATTTTGGAAGAATGTTCTCTGGTCAGATGAGACAAAAGTAGAGCTTTTTGGGAAAAGGCATCAACATAGAGTTTGCAGGGAGAAAAACTAGGTCTTCAAAGAAAATAACACAGTCCCCACAGTCAAACATGACAGAGGTTGCCTGATGTTTTGGGGTTGCTTTGCTCTGTTACTATCAATAGTTTCTAAATTGAAGTCCCACACAGCGGACATGTTTGCCTAGTTGTTTGATTTACAGCAACCGAAAAGTGCAATGGTGCTGAAAACGTGAATATGGGATCGAGTCTGATGTTGTGAAAAAAATCCGATAACGTGAATATGGGATCGAATCTGACGTTGTGAAAAAAATCCGATACTTCCAATACTCCAAAAATAGCCATGTCAGGCGCTGATACTAGTATCAAATCGGGATATCACTACTGCTAACTAAGCAACTAACTCAATTAGCAGATTTAATGCATTGATACATTATATTTTTTAGCCAGCAAAGTATTTCTAATAGTTATACTGAAATCAATCATAAGCAACTTCAGAACAACTCGGGCCACCACTTAGCTCTGCAGAGATATGCTTATCACGAAAACAAAAACTTACAATTGTGTTAAATTTTCCATCCACAATAGCCAATAACCTGCTATTTTGAAATGACGACCTAAGTTGGATATTTAAAGTAAAGCGTACTCCACGTTAGTGTTGCACCGATACCATTTTTTGGGCCCGATACCGATACAGATACCTGGCTGTGCAGTATCGGCCGATACCATTCCGATACCACTCTGTTTGCAAAAAAAAAAAAGAAAAAAAAAATTACATATATATATATATATATATATATATATATGTATATATACATGTGTGTGTGTGTGTGTGTGTGTGTGTGTGCGCGTATAACGGATGCAAGATTACAGTTAAGTCATGGTTCGGTACGATTTTCGATACAATTCAATACATTTAATGCTCTGAAACAGAAAATACGACTGTTATTATTATTATTATCATCATTATTATTTATTTATTTATTATTTTTTTTGCTAACAAGCAAAAATAACAGTGCCATCATATAAGCAAGCATAATAGTGCATAATATTTATGTGCTTACTTCTTACTGATCTGAAGAAAAATTTTGTATATACCCTACCCACCGACGTCACAAAACCACGTGCTCGCTGTGTGGTTCCGCCCACTTGTCCGTCATTTTGTCTCTGTATTAGCATTGTTTTCAATTGATCGAGGAATTTAAAATGCATTTCATGGAAGACCCGGTGCTTTCTGATGCCGTAAACTCACTGGATGTGTTGCATAAAAGGCGTTATGTGGAAAAGCTTCATTCTATACAGTCGCCAGATCCATATTTGATGCCCAAATCAATGTTTTTCGACCCACTGTCTTCGCCCTGTCTGCCTGACATCTGCTACGCTGATATTTACAATTATCTTGTCCACACAAAATCAGCCTATTCTCACGAAAATTTGAAAAACTTCAAGAGCTTGGAGGCTTATAAATACTTCGTTGCTGGTTGGGTGAAACAGGTCCTCGTCCACGAAAATTCGGCAGGAATCTATCTTGTGCTTGGAAAGGTGAGTTGCGAAATTTTCAATTCAAAATCTTTTGTTATTGCTAACATCCACTGTCAAGTCTAGTGTATTTCATGTCGTTTGTCAATGGAGTTAAGGCTTTTAATGTTTATATGGTTTAGCGATAGCACTCTCACTACATACATACGTGTATGTTGTCGGCGATTAGCCTAGCAATGATCTTAATTGTGGTTATTTGTCAGCCCCGTAGACGAGGCCAGTTTCTTTCACTTGGTACCAGCTAAATATTATTAAAAAAATAACGATGGTGGAAGAAAGGGAAGTCACAAACATCTTGAATTTGAAACTATGTCGTACTACGTCGTATGTTGTCGGCGATTAGCCTCGCAATGATGTTAACTGTGGTTATTTGTCAGCCCCGTAGACGAGGCTAGTTTCTTTCACTTGGTACCAGCTAAATATTATTCAAAAAATAACGATGGTGGAAGAAAGGGAAGTCACAAACATCTTGAATTTGAAACTATGTCGTACTACGTCGTATGTTGTCGGCGATTAGCCTCGCAATGATCTTAATTGTGGTTATTTGTCAGCCCAAAACCCTCTAAGTATATCTTAAATGCATCTTACTGGATATAAAATGACTACTACATAGTCTGTGGTGATTTTTTGGTGCCCAGTTTTCACGTCGAATTGCAGCCGTCCATTTCGCTCTCTTTGGATCCCTCGGAATACGGTAAAACTTCAAGTCTCTCCTTCCATCTTCTCTGTTAGTGCAACCAACAGCCACACACGCCTTCACCATTTTGATTATTAATGTTAAGGAGCAGAAAAACACGCCGTAAATAGGAGAAATGTACGTAGCCGTAACTGGTTAACACTATGTTTTGACGGACAAGTGGGCGGTACCATTCAGGAGAGCGGAGTTGTGACGTCACGTGGGTAGGGTCTATATAAGTGCTGAGAACAATTTTTACTGTTTGTAAAGTGGGTCACACTGTTGATTGCTGCAGCTCTCTTAGTAGCTATATTTAAACATCCTATTTGTGGTCCGAGTCCATCTGTAACATGGACTGAATTAACAGTATTTGCAGCTTATCTATAGTCACTAGTATGGGTTGATTTGGCCTGCTTAACTTCCATTCAGTCATGGCGGTTTCTATTTAATCAATTTAGTCTATGGACTACGCGTCGCTCTGGGGCTCACGCAGCTAATGGCATGGGATCTAATGTAGGACATCTAGGTTGCTATTTGATGATATCTAGTGTGTGCGCGCGAGAGTTGGCATGGGATCTGGCATGGGATCTAACATAGGACATCTAGATTGCTATTTGATGATATCTAGTGTGCGCAATGCGCCGCTTGAGTGTTTTCTGGCCACAGAAGTCACTTCTGCTCATTACTGCACAACACCAGCATATTACAATCGACTTTCATAAACAGGACGAGTTTGAAGTACGGCGCTCTTAATTTTCCACTCATTGTTCATCATGAAACCATGAGTTTGCTGAGTCTCCCACGGTCTTAAGCTTTCTGATCCCATCAGTGATACAACAGCAAGCGTTAGCTTACGCATTCTAATTGTTTGTGAATACCATGTTAACTGAGCAGCGTAAGATCGCGGATATGCGTTGTAGTGTTCATTCGCAATATTGAAGACGAAGGTGTAAATTTCGTGTGGTAATTTCGAGACAAAGACATACAGATGTAATGATTTGGGAAGTTAGCTCACGTGGGGAGGACAGTATATTTGCTGTCAAATGATGCCAGTAGATGGTATTGGCGCCCTAAATGTTGGTACTCGTCGATACTGATACCACCAATTCGGGCCGAATTGGCGCCCCCTGCCGATACTGGTATCGGTGCAACTTTAATCCACGTGCACATTTGGGTAAACTGAATGTCTTTCTTCAGTAAAATACAAAATACATATTAAATTTAGTGACCTATAGTTTTAAGGCTTTTAAGTAATTGTTAGGGTTACAAAACAGCATTGTTTTTCAATAACGTTTATTGCAAATTGAGAGGTCTTTTAAAATCATGTTCAATTGCGTATTAGTCCCCACAATGTCATAATTGTCAAGGCTCCTTTTCTCTAAATTTTAAATTGATTTCTATTAAAGGCGAGTGTCTTCCAATTATTCACTCTGCAGCTGGAACTATCGTTCCTCACATCTCTGGCCTCATTAGGAAGACAAAAGTCAATATGTCACAAGACACTCATCTTGGTTAACAGCTGCACAGCATCTTTCAATCCAAATTCTTGCTCCCTGTCAGCCACACTGGCCTTAATTTTTCCCCTTGATTGTTGGTGCATGCTAAGACCGCTATCTCCCACAGTGGACTAATTAGTCAGCCAGCCTTCTGTCTAGATTGTAAGCGTACCTCTATGAACCTTCACTTTTCAACTAATGGCTCCCCCCTGCTCTCCTAATGGACTGCTCTCCTCTCCCTTAATCTCTGTGTCAAGGCAGAAGGGATACTGTATCTGTATCAGTGACGTGACTGGTAGCGACCTTTTAATAGCCTCATTTTGTAATATGATGTCTGCCTGGTGTCTTTGAAAGCAATCACACTTAACACTGATGTCGAAAGTAAGACATTTGTTCAGCAGAATATAGCTATCTTCTGTTCACTATAGGTATTATTTTTATCAGCTTCTCCTCCACAAAGTCAGATGAATTAAATAGTAATGTATTAATGTATTGAAATAATCTGAGTTAATGTGCTGTGGAAAATGGATTAGTCATATTAAATCAGATGGAATTTTGTGTGCTGCATAAAAATACACTCAAACAGTCGATCATCTATCCGATGTGTGTTTCTGATGGCAATAGAATCCCAAATAAAGCATAAAACGTTCCAATTTTTACAAAATTGTAACATTGATGTCTTATCCTCTTCAAGATCTTATGCCTTTTCTCCTTGTCACACACTTCCGGATCAGGTATTATGGATTTGCGGCATATTTCTCCATGTAAATGTGAACAAATTTATTTAGAACAAAAAAAATGTTAGAAAAAGTTTGCGATATTGCCTTTGAGCACCACAACTCATTTGACTATCTGATACAAGGAACAATAATTTAGTAAACCAAAACCTTTGAGTAAAAGTGGGTGGATTAGTCAGATGGACTTCCTCATTAAGCAACACAGTGTGAAAAAGCAAAAAATAGTAAGATTACAATTCTTTTAAAATACCATTTTAGAAAACCACAGTGGAAAACCAGTTTTTCTTTGACTCGTGTGTCATTTTTGTCATACTGTTTTGTATTGATTCACATGAGCAAATTCTAATTTGACTCTCCTTCACAGGAAGCTCAGGGTCAGGTAAACAAAAAACATTTTGTGATTTATGGGAATTCATCTCCTCAAAGGCAACCGAGCCTGGAGACAGACTTAAAAGTATCCCTGAAGAAGCAGCTGAAGGGTGGTGACCCTCAGTGTGACCTTCTATACAAGGATGAAACATTGAAAACATTAGTTTTTGGCAATCTTGTAAATAAAGAAAAAATCATGATCATATCATTTCATAGGCATAAATCTTTCCCACGTGTCTCACCTCACCATATTGGCTGGTGGGTTTTAACTGGTTTGAACATCATCTATACAACTTGTATTTAAGGGATATCGCACACTTTTTTCTTTAGCAAATTTTCACTGACATGACTAGCTAAATACAACAAAAGATATTCCGAAGATTTTACTTTTCCAAGCAAATCAAGTCATGAATTGGTTAATTAAGCAAGTGGTAATTGAAGTATTTCGTTTTATGAACCTTCGGAGTGATCTGTGGACATGCACGAGTGTACAGGATTGTAAATGAATCCGCTTACCTTTTGTACGCAAACATCATCTCACACAGAGAATGTGATGACACAAATCAAAATCTTTTCACATTCTGCTGAATCCCAAAACTTTTTTTGCTTACCTTCTAAATTTCTCTATCCTGCTAGTATGTACCACCATAGACTTCATAACTTATTGACATGACACGGGAAACTGGGCCGATTCGTTAGGGGCCTATTTTTAAAAACTTCAATTTCCAAAATTTTCAAAATCATAGCTGCTACCGACTTAAAACCAAAAGAGGCACCTCCCTTAGCCATATATGAGTCTCCATGAGCAGCGGCATAAAAAAATTAGTTTCCTTATAAAATCCCGATTAATTATTTTTTATATATAGTATAACACAACTTAAAATGGCTATAAAAGTCTCAGATTTTACACCAGATGCACAAAAATCACCAAATACAGAGATAATCACCTATATTTTCAGGATCAATAGCAATATATAACATATAATTTTTTTGACCAAATTAGCAACTTATATATATATATATTTTTTTAATTTACTGCAAGTTTTCAACAGCTAATAAATCACTTAATTCAACATAAGAAACTTAATACTTGAGAAAAACATGCAGAATAAAATATGAATAATATGTAAATAGATTATTAATAAAAAATCTTTGTACAATCACAACTTATTATAGAATAGAATAGCCCTTTGTAATAATTTTACACTATATACTTTTAGCGAATGAGGCTAGCGGCCGCCTGGTGTATAGATATGGATGTAAAACAGTCTCGATTCTTGGTTAAAAGCAAAGAAACCGTGTAGTTAGCGTTTATTTTCCGTATATTGTCGGAGTACAATGCTACTCTGTTAGGGAATGAGGCTAGCGCCCGGCTGGCTCAAACAGTTTTTCTGGTGAAAATTCTTGTAAATAAATGCTTAAATCACTGAATTCTTTATTGATATAGACGTAAAACAGTCTCGATTCTTGGTTAAAAGGTAAGGAGCCGTGCAGTTAGCGTTTATTTTACGTATATTGTAGTAGTACAATGCTGCTCTGTTAGCGAATGAGGCTAGCGGCCTCCTGGCGTAAACAGACCTTTTCTGGTGAAAATTCTTGTGCATTAATGCTTAAATCCTAAATTCTTTATAGATATGGACGTAAAACGGTCTCGATTCTTGGTTAAAAGCAATAAAACGTGCAGGTAGCATTTATTTTGCGTAAATATTGCCAACTATGAGGCTAGTCAGTTATGAAAATTAGCCCCCTCCATGTGTAAACAAAGAAGAAAATTCCTGCAAATAAATGCTTCAATCACTCATGCATGGTACGAAAAATATCATATTTACCTTGAATCCTAGATCAAATCACTCCTGAGACAATCCTTCCTGTTTGTATGCTGTACAGGTTTTGTAGTTCTTCAAAAATCCAAGCTTAAATTCGACACGAGCGTGTGCCGTCTTCGGCTATTACTAAATGAAGCTCAGCCCCCTCTGATAAGGCGTGATGCAAAGAATGACAAAGTGTCACGTCTATAGGTAATGAAGTTTATGGTACCACCAATAAAAGACTTAATGTTCAAGTAATGTTGGTTTTAATAACGTGAATTTGTCTTCTTACTCCTGATGCTTATCTCATTATCAAATATTAATGTGGATTAACTCCTTAGCTGCATGCTATAATACAGGGGTCCCCAACCTATTCCACAAAGGCCCACTGTGGGTGCAGGATTTCATTCCTACCAAACAAGATGACAACACTTTTTCCCCAATCTGGTGTTTTACAAGTGCAATCAGTTGACTGCAGTCAGGTGTGGCTTGTTTTAACAGAAGCCTCATTGGTTCAACTGTCTCTGCTGGATCGGCTGGAACAAAAACCAGGACCCACAGTGGGCCTTGAGGACTGGGTTGGAGACCCCTGCTATAATATATAGTGGGCATTTAATTAAGATAAAGGTTTTGTTAGCGCAGTGCTCGATTTCTAATGTTTGCTCCTTTAACTTGAGCAATTGTAGTTAAAAGATTTCTATTCAGGTGTTTTAGATTTTGCTTTTTTATTTATTTTGATTGGAATATTTACATTCCAATATCCAGGCTTCCTGTTGAACCATGCAGTCTTTGGATTTCATTATGTGGTTTTTGATTAGATTTTTCCCTAATAGTTATATTCCACACCTGACATCAAACAGAAAATGGCGGCATGGTCTCAACAGGAGGTTCACAGGGATGTGGTGGTGACGTGTCCTTTCTCCCTCTGCTCATCAGACCTGCTGTGAACTGAGTCAGGCAGGCCCACAGGCCCCAGCATGACTACTGTCACGATTAAAATGACACACAGCCCTGGTCACGGTCTGGTCTCTAATGAACTGAATGTGCACAGCTTAATTTTTCATCACCCATTTTAAATTTTATGACAGCAACATTTTCCCGAGCTAGACCACCATTATTTTCATTGTGTTATATCCACCTGTGGGTCATTTTTGCCTGTTATTTTCAAATGTGTATTTTAATAAATTATTGCGCATGCAAGTACTTTATATCTGATACTTTTGTGTGAATATTGTATCTTAAGAAATATGAATGAATTTAGATCCTTCCCATATTTTTGACATAAAAATATATTCATATTGGGTTGTTTGTAATGAATGGTGCCTCTTTCCTGACAGGACATCTTTGTGACCTTTGGAGAGAGAAAAAAATAACTCAATCTTTATAGAGGATTTCCTAAACTGTTGTCATTTACGTTATAATTGGGAAACAAGGTTTTGCAATAATTGACTGCTGGAAGTTTTTTTTTTTTTTTTTAAACGTCCTTTGTTAACTCTACATTTTAGGAATTGCTTTTTGAGACCAGTAACACAGGTAAATATGAGCATTTTAAAGCCTGAGCGAACTAGGAAAGGCAAGTTGTTTGATTGCTGTGCAAGTTTTCGGCACAAACACGCACACACAGACACTGCTGAGCTTGATTAAGCACTTGTTCACCTTATCAGTTGTTTGGTTTTTAGGGCTGGGGCTAAAAGATGTCTGGATGACGCTACCCGGTTCCTGGCATAAATTGTCCTTCCCCCTCTATCGACCCTACTCACCAACGTCACAGATTGACGTGTCGCTGTATCCGGCCGCCATATTGTCCGTCATTGTTTATCCGTATTCTCAATGGTTTCAATTTGTCGTGCAATTTATAGTGCAATTCATGGAAGCCCCGGTGCTTTCAGACGCTGTAAACTCATTGGATGCGTTGCATAAAAGGCGTTATGTGGAAAAGCTTCAGTCGATCCATTCGCCAGATCCATATTTGATGCCTAAATCGATATTTTTCAACCCGCTGTCTTCGCCCTCTCTGCCTGACATCTGCTACCCTGATATCTACAACTATCTTGTCCACACAAAATCAGCCTATTCTCACGAAAGTTTGAAAAACTTGAAGAGCAGCACTCTAAGCAACATTACCCCGTGTGACCCTTTACTTCCAATTTTCTAAAATGGCAACAATCAATAAAAAAAAAGTTGACTGCGATGGCCGACGCTTCAAGGATAGGTGGATATTGGACTATTTCTTCAATAAAACACGCAACAACTGTGTCTGCCTCATTTGCAAAGAGACAGTCGCTGTTTTCAAAGAGTTCGATGTGACGCGATAATGATATTACTAGGGATGGGAATCGAAATCCGATTCCAATTCGGAACCGGTTCCGAGTGTTTCTAAGCCTCGACATCACAATGAAAAAGCCTTAACGATCCCTTTAACGATTCCTAAAGACGCGTATTGCGTCGTAACGTGTCTTGTTGTCCAGACGCCTCAAACTAGCATGGCGCCAAGAACCACTCGCTCCAAAGTTTGACTACACTTCACACTACACACTACATTTACATTACCGTCTCCCAATTTACCGAGAGACTTTATCGGTAAAAATGTCAGCTGTGTGGGATCATTTCACCTTAAAGGACGACAAAGACGAAGAGGCAGAGAGCAACATATGCCACAATAAAGTCAAGCGTAGTGGTAAAGCTGTAAGAAGTTTTAATGCAACCAACCTAATCAAGCATTTAGCGAAATGCCACCACAAACAGTATGAGGAGTATGTTAAGAAAACCGAAGACAAAAAGAAAGGTCCTACGCAACTAACACTGGCAGAAACTTTTGCTATGCGTGACAAACTGGCACTCGACAGTCCCAAAGCCCAGGGAATAACAAGAGTCATTGCCGAAGAATTCATTCTGGATGACGAGCCATTATCTCACGTGAGTAAAGACGCACCATCCAACACACGATTCGGCCGCTGAAGATTCGAGAACGATTCACAAACATCCAAATTCCGATTATTGAAACATGTCAAGTAAAGCGGAACTAATACACAGCGCGGTCTTCGGGACGCAACGAGAAACTGACCGCATTGCGTCCCGAAAGTAAACATAACTTGTCTTAGACCCAGGTAATGCCAGTGCTCAACTCACGGCTTTAGCTCAACTCATGCCGCTGGATAAAAAACACAAGAATACCAGACTTCTGCTGACAGCCGCAACAAACTACGTCAACGTCGTTTTACTGGAGATAATAGATATCATATGTATATAGAACCAGATGCTACACAACAGACTCGACTGCGTTAGCAACATTGAAGTTTTGAAAACCAGATGCGTTAGTAAGCAGCCGCCATCTTAAAGCAGAAGACTTCCCTAGTAGGCTGTTGTGAACCTTCCAAGCGAACCTAATTAACTTTTTATCTAAAATACTACTAAATCAGCAAAATCTTGACTTGAATCTATCTTAAAAAACAGTTTTAAAACTTTCACATGTCAAAAGTAGACAGAAGGGAAATTGTGGAATTACGGGAGCAATTTTAACAACTTTAACAGTTGATTCGCAAAATTAAATGAATTGAATGTAGTTTAAAGCTGCTGATACAGAATGGGGACTTGAGTATTTTATTTACTGTTTTAAAATGTTAACTTGATACTGAAATAGTCGTTTATTTAAACCTGAGAGGCTTTTTATACAATTTTTGTAACTAATGCGCGAAACATTAAAAGCATCTAATAGCTTGGGGGATTTGTGGGATTTTCCACTGAGGTTGTTGGTGTGTTTTGCTTTTTTAAGACAGTTTACAATATTATTTGCACGTTTTACTGACTGACTATGCCATTTCTGTTTGTTATTTATAATGTTTTGTGTTTGTCACTGAATAAACAGGTCAGTTTGTTGTTACCAACCGTTGTGTGTTATTCAAACTCACCTAATTCAGCTGGCTAGTTGTTATCAAGGGTACTAAAACCTTTTTCAACATGAGTCTGACAACTAAGTAAGGAGTCTAAATAACTTTAAACTTTAACACATGCTCAGATAGGTCGGTATCGGTATTGGCCAGTATCGGTACCGGATCGGAAGTGCAAAACAATATCTGTATCGGATCGGAAGTGCAAAAACCTGGATCGCGACATCCCTACTTGGAACTACCCACACCCTACAGGAACCACGTGACCACCTGCGGCGACATCAAAGAGTGTCGCGACTCTTTATACGGCTCTGGATGCACCCAAAGGGTTGCAGGTGGAGTGCATATACTTTAATGTTTTTTTGTTAAATATGGAGCCTTAATATACTGTATATACTTATCAACATTTTATTCAAATTTGGCAATCTCCTCAACAATACTCTTCGCTTTGGTATGTCAAATTTAAGGGAGACGTCTTATTACTTTACAGGGTCTTTAAATCGAATATGTTAGGACATTATTGTAAATGAACATCTTTGCTAAAGTATAAAAATATTTTCGCTGATATAATGTAATTGCAGGATTAAACACTTGGCCTAAGTAATCACCATCTTCTCGCTGAAGCTTGCCACCCCACACCACGGGCTGGGATCAAATATCCATTATTGCATGATTTTCCCTAACACTATTACAGTACACCTCTCTGCTAGCACATGATATTGCTTGGGTAAGTGCAGTATTCAGCCCATCCTCTCTGATTATGTCAAAATTGAATTAGCTTGCTACTCTTCAGTATATCATCTAGCAGCAGTTCAAACCTATTCACATGCAGTAAACGGAAATGAGGCATTAAGACATTTTTGCAAACAATAATAGCAATTGTGTTTCCAATCATAAATTCAAATTTGGAGTGCAGTGTGTTCTTCCTAAAGGACAAAACATTTTAAAACATTCTTTAACAAGTTTTAATATCGATTTTTAATGTGCTACCTTCTTCAATGCATTTTTGTTTTTCTATTGCTGATTTATGGCTAGCAGGTGGCTGTCATCTTATGATGCTTCTGTAGTTTATAGTTTGTTGACAGTTGTATCAACTGAGTTACTCACCACATACACAACTGACAAAAACAATAACACTTTAACACAATTTACACTAGTGTTAGGCCCTACATGCGAACCTAATTTTATGTTCAATAAACAATAAAAAGACAAGACAATACAATATTTCTGTTGAACAACTTCACAACAGATGTTTTATTTTTCTTGCACTTTACCTTTTTGTGACTCCAGTCACTTTGTATCTCCGTTGAGAAGACTCTTCACCGGTATGAACTGAGTGGCTGCTTCCTTCTGAAAACATTCTGCTGCATATTTTGTTCATGCGTTTGAGTATTTTTTGGTATTTTCAATTAATTTGAGACTACTTTGAACACTTTTAATTGTATTCTTTTATATAATTGTCTGGATCCTGTAAGATGATTTAAGTGACGGATTCAAAGAATCTGGAACAATCTCTGTGGTTAAGGGTCATTCTGATAAATCGTACTGGATGGCCATGATCTCCAGGCCCTTAAACAGCTCTGCACCACAAACAGGAAAGCTACAGTGAAAGAAATCACTGGGTGAATCGGGGGTGATTTAAAATGGATTCTGGCAAAGGTGAAAACTCTTATGTGGTCTGACAAATAACGATTCAAAGATCTTAATGGAAAATTCGGAAACCATGTCATCCAGACTAAAGAGGACAATACATGTTGTTATTAGTGTTCAGTTCAGAAGTATGTATCTGTGATGGTATTAGGCTGCAAGAATGCGTGTGGTATGGGCAGCTTGCTCTCCTGAAAGGCACTGTCAATGCAGAAAGTGATATTCAATTTGAGGAATGAACGAATCTACCAGTTGTATAGAGTTCATTTTGCCTACACTTATATATTCGTCAAACCCTTTCTTTTATCCCAGGCAATAGAGGGACCGAAGGCGGAAGTGCCCGCCGAAACATGTCAGGTAAATAAAACCCCCTACTATTGCCTGGGATAAAAGAAAGGGTTTGACGAAAGAATCTACTCTTGAGATTTCATTTTATTATCTTCCATCCATTTAAATCTAGGGGTGCACGATATCCATTTTTTGAAACCGATATCGATAACTTCGTACTCCTCAAAGCCGATATCGATAACCGATAATAAATATATAATTTTTAAAATGTATATTCACCAGAGTTTTTGAACACCTGGAGGTTTAAAAAATAATAATAATGGTGGATTCAACATACACTAATGGGTTTTCCCATTGTTAGTGTATCAAATACTTGTTCTCCCCACTGTACATTTGCCTTTGACCTCACCAGAATTTTCATAAAGACATGAACATTATTATAATGAACAAAACAAAGACAAGAACAGCCTTGACTTCATATAAAGTGCCAATATTTATTTTTTCAAATAAATATAATTTGAGTCAATCACAATCAGTCAGTATAATTGAAGATGTGTTTCCTGAACAATGAGCACTGAACAAAAACATCAACCCAACAGGTATTGTGCTTTGTCATTAGATAAAAATATTTGGTGCTACAGGAGACGGTTGTGGTCTTTGTCCATGAAACAACTTTCTTAACCTGGGAGACAGTTAGGACAGCAAGCCTATCAATAACCAAAAGGCCTCTCAATAACTTACGAACTTATAACTAACACTGTAAAATGCAAACATTATACAGTAAGGTTTATCACTCATTCCTCATAACAAAAATATGGTAGAACAAAATGGATTAATGGCTTGCCTTATAATAATCAATATAAACGGCAGTGAATGAACCCATATTCAATAAATTATGAGGTTTCTCTGCATAGTATAACATCCTACCAAGCATGCTGACAGGACTAACATTACACGACTACTATTATATGTATGTATGCATAGCATAGCATAGCACAGCACACTAGGTTGAGCTATTAGCCTTAAGCATTGGCTGGCTTCTATAACACAACAACTTATGAAGTTCTGTACATATCACCCTTCACCACTAAAGTAAACATATATTGCACATCCATATGTTACAGTAAACAAATACCTACAGACATATAATTCCGTGGCGGAAACATACGTAACAGAAAGCATTCACGATTGTCAATGCCACCGCTAGACACAGCACTGTGTAAAGTGAATGCGTTCGTGGAACAAATTGTAGATGCAGCGAATTATTCTGACCAGCAGGTGGCAGCAATGCCCCGCAAATGGTCAACTGATTTCCAGGCCAGCCAGCACAGTTCATATTATCGGTCCTATTAATATTGTTATTGGATTTATTGGGATGACGTCATAATTCCTATTATCCGACCGATAATTATCGGACCAATAATTACCAGTATTTAAATCCCAATGGGTAAATCCCATGGGTAGCGTCAACACAGAACATCAGTGTTTTAAAGTGTGTACTTAGTGTGTGTTTAAAATGTGCAGTGAACAAAGAGAGGTGAAGCAGATAACCCAGAAAGAGAAAAAAAGATATAAGCGCCAGTACAGGAAAGTTTAATGTGAGTAATGCTTGGCTACTATCGACTGAGTGATTATCATGCAACCCTGATCTATAGGTGTGCATTGCTTAAATCAGATCAATTTAACACGGCATTGTATACATACTGGAAGTGTTTAGGAAGTACAGACAAAGTAATTATCCTGCAACCCTAATCTACACATGTGCCTTGCTCAAACCAAAACAACTGAATTCAGCATTATATACGTACTGAAAGTATTTAGGAAGAACAAACAAAGTATTAAGCATCCCTAAGCTATACACATGTCTTACTTAAATCAGAACTGCTTAATTCAGCATTATATACATACCGGTACTAGAAATATTTAGGGATTACTTATTGGTCAGAATAGCTATGGGGTGAACATTTGATCTCGATATAGTTGAGCGTCAATGTATAGTTTGTCGACTGTGATTGTCGCACGTTTCCCATCTGTTCTGGACCGCTTTAAAATTGGGTAGAAGATTTTGCGCCTTTCGTTGATTCGCGAGGAAATTGATCATTCATACCGAATCTTTTCCTTTTAATTCTCTTCCCTTGGATTTCACCAGTACTTTCTGCTGGTAAAGCTCGAATTTGGCGATTATTGGACACCCACCATTTCCTCTAGGCCAGACATGTCCAAAGTCCGGCCCGGGGGCCAAATGCGGCCCGTGGTCAAATTTCATCCGGCCCCCAGCCTCAGTCATAAAATCAATCACGTCTGGCCCGCACAAAGACTTAATAAATTGGTCAGCAGTACTGCAACCAGCATATGAAGTAGCTTACACACGAAATGCTGCTCCTCATTAACCCACTAAAAGACAGCAGCACTTTAACCCTTTATTGCCAACTGTATCACATTTGATACACCTAAAATTTCATGATTTTGAGACTAATTTAGAATTTTGACATTTTGGAAAAAAACAAAACAAACAAAAAAAAAAAAACAATGGATGCTAGTCAACTGCATTTGCAGGTTCTATGAGAAAAAAACAACATTATTTAGCATGAGTTAAAGATATTAGAGCGCTTATTACACATATTCATTTTGACTTTTCTTTTTACAAATTTGAAAAAATGGTTTCATTAGGACCTTATTTTTCAAATTTTGGGATTATCTGATATTGATAATTGCTTCATGTTGCAGGTATTGAAGGACTAAGCAACATTACCCCGTGTGACCTATTACTTCCATTTTCTAAAATGGTGACAATCAACAGCAAAAAAAAAGTTGACTGTGACGGCTGATGCTTCAAGGATAGGTGGAAATTGGACTATTTCGTCTCTAAAATATGCAACAACTGTGTCTGCCTCATTTGCAAAGAGACAGTCTCTGTTTTTAAAGATTTCAATGTTAGCCAATATTACCAAACAAGACACGCTGACATGTACGGCAAGATTACAGGGAAGATTCGCGACGAGAAATTGAAGCAACTTGGAGCTAGTTTAATTTCACAGCAGCAGTATTTCGCAAGAGCCCCAGAGTCGAAAGAGAATGCCACAAAGGCTAGTTGTAAGATTGTTGAAATTATTTAATTAAAAAAAATAATAAAGCAAATGTGACACACTGAATGGCTTGCTCCAATTTGCTTAAATATATAGTTCTACATAGAGGACGTCAGCCAAGGTCGGCCCCCCACATTTTTACCGCACCAAATCTGGCCCCTTTTGCAAAAAGTTTGGACACCCCTGCTCTAGGCTTTCCAAGACGATGTACCCTTACAAACGCAGTTGAGTCCACCGTTTCTTTTGGAAGCTTGAGAGAAGTTGTCATAAATGACTTAACTAAGGCTTCTGGTTTGTCCCCTTTGCCTTCTTCGATGCCAGAAAAAAGTAAATTGTCCCTCATGCTCCTTGATTGGATATCTAAAATGTATTCTTTAATTATCTTGTTCTCTTTTTTGATAGCTTCTAATGCTCCTGTCGTCGAACCGATGATATCTTTAAGCATAGCGTTTTCCGACTTCAGATATGGTACCTCGTGCTGTATGAACTTTCTTTCTTTCTTTCTTTTAACTCTTTAATCTCGGTTTGTAGGCTTTCTAGTGCAATTGATAATTTCTTATCAATTGATCCGATTCCCTCGCTAATTAACTTGTTGTATTCCGGAGAATATGGTAGTAAATTTTCGGTCGATGTCGCTGAGTCAATAGAATCTGCCTCCTTACGCTTCGCCGGGAGATCGCTGCGTTGGTTGGGTGTTGCCATGGTGTTTTCTCGATGTGCGACAGAGTCTAAAAAGGTAAATCAAGAGATCGTGAAAAATTAGTTAATTCTTCTTGCGGAGCGGTGCTGTTAGCCTAGCCGTCGATTATTACATCATGCGTCTACGGAGTCTCGCGAGGGTCACGACGTCAAAGCATTACGGCCAACCCCCCCCCCCCCCCCCCCGGGAGGGATAATTTTTTCCAGTTCCTTGTTTCTTCGGGCCACCTTTAGTTGTACATCTAGCTGCGACTATTAACACCAAAAGTAACGCGATAACTTTAGCGGGCCCTTGGTGTAAGGGTTCCCGACTGGAACTACTGTCTGCCAGTACTGTATGACACACTGCTGTGCTTTTTTTCATGATTTCTCAAAGCCTACATTAAATAAATCACATAGACACTTGACGGAAGATGCATTTTGGTGACTGTGCTTGTAGGGTTTGTAGTTTATGGGCTGATTTCCCTGAAAGTAAGACTAGGAATTTAGCAGGCTTTTTGTGGAATTGTAGCTGACTGTAATGTACCTAATGTGGGTCAGTGCAGCAAGACCCACCGCTTGTCAGCGGGGCTTCCCACTGTGCTGTGTTACGACTCAAATCCATCTGGCTGTGCTTTGTGCATTATTTCACATAGCCCACATAATATAAAACATATAAACAAACTACAGATTATATATTCAGGGGACAATAACTGCCTAAAATTGACGGATGGCGCTTAGCCTTATATATTTGTAGGGTTGGGCCAGAAAGCAAGAGTTCTAGATGATGTCACTTAGACTTTGTTTTAGGCCATCCCAAAAAATCCTGCTGAACGACGTGGAAGAGTGGTTCTCACTATAACACAGAGATTCAGCACTCAATTGTTCTCAGCCTGTGCACATTTTCAGCACTTATTTTCAAACATTTTATATATTTAGAAACAAATCATCAAAATGGCTGCACAGTCACTTTAACATGATGAATAGAACTGTAATTTTTCTTTTAGTCTGTCTCCTAGGGTTTTGCAGATATGATATGCAGTGAGAATACAGTATAAATGTGGTGTCAAGGCATAAACATTATTTGTAAATGTTTGTGATTCTTTTTCTGAAAAGTAAATACAGGTATATAAAACTGCACAAATCATCCTTTTGTTTTCTTTACAAATAACCAATTGACATCACTTAAAAAGTACTCTATAAATGGGTCTAAATTCTGAAATTGCCATACATCAACAATCCTGATCATTTTTAGTCACACTTGTGTCTTTTTTGTTGTTTTTCAGGCACGGTACAAACAAAGCCTGGACCCCACAGTGGATGAGGTAAAAAAGCTATGCACGTCACTGAGACGAAATGCCAAAGAGGAGCGGGTACTCTTCCACTACAATGGCCACGGGGTTCCACGGCCGACTGTCAATGGAGAAATTTGGGTTTTTAATAAGGTAACTGTCAACTCATTATCAATTGTGATCGTATCATGTTTGTATGCATCAGAATTCAAAATGTAATTATAATTCGATGATTACAATGATAAATCACTGCAGAGCCTCCCAATATATGAAAATCCCCTAGTTATCTTGCACAGTATCAATGCGCCTCAACATTTAAATAGGACATCTTGTTTTACCTTATTCTCTGGCCCAAAAATGTCATATGAGCGAAATTGATATGACAATTTACCTGAGTGTTTCGCTTCAGGGACAATACATTTGCCTGAGGATCATCCATTAATTCCTACACTATGTAAATTTGTATTTTATCCTGCAGTTTCTGTTCGCTATATTTTGAATATGACTGAACATCATTACATGTAGCAAGTGGCAGCTGCTGGTGTTTTTGTCAGTGGCGGTACTACGAATAAAGCGCACCCTAAGTTCCAGTTTGTTGTATGTGCTGGTAGTCGCAAATCATGTCCGAATGGATTTTAAAGTTTACTCCTTTTTGCATTTCTGCAAAAACAAAAAAATAAAAAAATTGAAATAACCACTCATTGTCTTTTTTTTCCCTCTTTATCTTTTAAAGCACATGCGATCATGTCTTGACTGGTGCTTTGACTCACGAAAATGTTCTTTTGTTTTCTTTTTTTTCCCTCCTAAACTGAAAGTGGTTTACTATAGCTGGGATTTCTCACTGTACTACGGCAAAAGGCAGAATGTCGGTTTTGTGTATTTTGAGCATGTGAAGCCATCTACTTGGGAGCACCATCATCTTTGTTGCTAATGCCAAATTCACCTTTCTGGGAAATGCTCTCCATCTCAAGGTTGGCAAACCATTTGTTGCTATGACAGAGTGAGATGCCAAAGTAAACTATTGACACAAGTTTTGACTATATTTTGGTGGAAATTTTAACTGTGATTTAGATCATTATTATTTCTGTATGCATTTTAAGATGTCTTGTCTGCTCAGGGTAAATAAAACGAGAATTTTGCCCTATTTATCATTGTTTAAACAGAATGAATCATCACTTCTAAATCTTGATTATTATTTTTTAAGTTCTTGAAAAAGATTGATAAGAATCAAATAATTTTCAGAGTGCCTGCTGTTATCCCAGGACTAATTTTCAGCAAAGACAAAGACAGAAATATTGTTTTGAGTTGTTCAATGCCCCCATTCAATAAGTGAGCACCCACTCACAATGATACACTGCTCTTGTCCAAACTTAGCAGTTGCCACTCCATCCCCAATCCACCCACAGGCCTTGTGTCCTTATGCCATCCTCTCTTCTTGGCTTTTCTTCTTTTCCATGAAATCTTCTTAATGCATAACTTGTTTACGGCGGAATATATCCTTTCCGTCCATGGTATAACACTTTTATTGTTCCAAAGTATGTCTTGTTGTACTGCGTAATCATCAGGCCCTACATGTTTGAGGACTTTTATTTTTCCTAACTTGACATCATCAATCATTAATAATCCTACCAACGTGATTTTAGAATGCCACACCACTCTCATCCGTTACTTTCATCTCTGCTTCTCTTCCAGAACTACACTCAGTACATCCCGCTGTCCATCTATGACCTTCAAACCTGGATGGGGAGCCCTTCCATTTTTGTGTATGACTGCTCCAATGCTGGAATCATTGTCAAGTCCTTCAAACAGTTTGCTCTGCAGCGAGAGCAGGAGCTGGAGGTGGGCATGAATATGCACACACGTCCATACACACTAGGAGTGCGTATTGCCTCATATCTGGCAATACCAGGCATGAAAATCTCTCACCTTTCGGCGAAATTCGCCGTTTGAAGTAAAAAAGGGCGACCTACGTGAATTGCGTAGATCTGGGGAGAAATTCTTTTTGGGAGGGAGGGGGGTTGTCGGGAGATTTTATTTAATTATTATCATTATCATCATCATGTGATTAACTTAGTACGGAAACTGAGCAATTCAGAAATCGGTCCTTTAAAACAGTGACACTTGGACAGTCAGCAAATCCTTCCAGATGCTTCGCTGACGAGAACCAATCATCGGCCCAAACTGCGTTCCAATATTCCAATCGCACGCACTCTTTACGTGTACAAGGAGTGCTAGGAGACCCTTTGGTTGCATTGCAAAGCTGCGAAAACAAAAAGCAGGCCTTATCCACACCGGGGCAGACCAGAGCACAGCATACACACTTGCCTGTATTTGCCAGCAGATTGAATTTGGTGAGTAAGGGTTTCAATCGTTTTCATATTTTGCGATATAATAAAGTTACTGCTATTCGTTGCAGCTTGCGTTGAACACTGCTAGAGCTAGGCAAATCTCCCGTGAAAAAATAGCTCCCGTTAAATTGGCGTCAAGCTTGTGTATTTAGCGGTAATATAAACGAAGAAACGCACTGTTGAGCCAAATTAAGCGGCCTGCTCTCAGATGGAGGGGGGCGCTTCGCATCGCTCCCGTCGGCCGCCTGAGACGCGTTATTTTCGGCTTGGACTTGAGATGACGGCCGGTGTCGGCACAACACCGGCCCGTCGAGTGGCGGGAATGATTCTTGCTTCTTAAAGCTTTTCAGAAATACAATGATCCCTCGTTTTTCGCGGTTAATGGGGACCAGAACCCGCCACAATAAGTGCCCCCCCCCCCCCCACACACACACACACACAATTTTTTTTGCGCGTGTTCAATGCATTTATTCAGATTTTACATTGGGAAAAGATACATATATAAGACATGTTTTTTCACTTTTCCCCATCAAAGTATCATTTATAAATGGTTACTAAGCACTTCAAAATGTAAGAATTACATGTTTTAAACATGTTACTGCCCCACCGAATTATTTTTAAACAACAATAAAGTAGTGAGAAAATGGTTGACTTTATTAAATTCTTCATAGTGAGTCTACTCAAACCCTCTAAGGCTGCTCACTTTGTTAAACGATGATGGACACGTGCAAACTTTTTCTATGATAGAATTTTTTTTTAAGTGAGTTTTTTTTTTTTTTTTTTGAAGCAACTTATTTTTTGTTTGGATAATAATAAAGACACAAATGTCCTAGCCAAAATGTGGCCCAAACGCAAAACAACATTACTTCAATGTGAAAAGATGATTCAATCAAGAAAAATAGTTTTCAAATGCTTTTTTTGTCTCAAATTTTTTTTTTTTTCCAATCAAAAAAAATTTTTTTTTAATTGAAGTGACTTTTTGAGGATTAAAAATATTTGTTTTGATTGAAGCAACTCTGTTTTTCATTGAAGCAACTTTTTTTTTTTGGATTGAATAATAAAGACACAAATCCACCTCCATAGTTATTGAGAGAGAAAGAAATTAAGAAAGCTTTAAAAATAAAAGCCACCGGGGAGTTTGATTTTTAAAAAAAAATATATTTTTTTAAAAATAAGATTTATATTTCATTATATAGATTAGAGCTGTCCCGACTAGTCGACATAGTCGACGTCATCGATGACGTAAATCCGTCGACGAGCACAACATCCCGTCGACGGTTAATGAAGGGTTAAAAAAATATGCGCGGAAAGTTCAGAATGTCGGATGCTCTGTATGCAAGCGGGGAAAGCGGCACAAAGCCAAAAAAGCGCACCAGAGTGTCCAAAACATTGACTTATTTCAAAGAAATAAAGGAGGGTACACTCCCTAATTTCTAATTGTGTTGTTTTATTTGTGTGCACCGTAGCTCTTACAGTGTTATTACATCAAGGATGGAATAAAAGTTGTAAACCATCAGTTTAAGAGACCATCTTTTCAATCGGGATGCTACACTAGTTAATTCTATCAGCATTTGAAGTCATTGTTTATTTGTGATTTATTATTGTTATTTATGTGTTTATTTGTACTTTAGTAAATAATTTAGGTGTTCCAATATGTTTTTTGTGAATTGATAAGCGTCAACAAAAATTTCATTGCTAAATTAGTAAACAAAAACAACAAAAAAACATGTTTTTAAATTATTAGATTAGTCGACTAATCGTAAAAATAGTCGGCTGACTAATCGGGAGAAAATTAGTCGTTTGGGACAGCCCTAATATAGATATGTCTTGTAAAGAAAGGAGATTGAGGGATAAAAAAAGAGTTGAATGAATCTGCTAAAGGCAGTGGATACCTCATCAGCTGGGTGAATAGCACACTTGGTAAGAATAAGTTTGCAAGGATAGTCGGGTGTAAAATACAATTATAAACACAATTACAATGTTATTTTTCTATAGGATTTTATGCCGTTGCTTTATTAATTATTAGGTGCTAGAGTTGTTAAGAATGGATAATAATGAAATAATAGTTTTGAGAAAACTGAGTTGTTGGTGGCTCAGTGACCATCTGATGTGGTTTGTTCTCAGATGAACAAGTTGAGAAAGGAAGTTTTGATGCAGAGGTTGAAGGAAGAAAAGAGGCAGACAGACTGAGTGACAGCCAGAAAGTGTTGATGACAGTGTTGATTTCTATTCACTGTTGCCCCCTCCTAATTAAAGTATGTCACAGTTGCAGCCAATTATTACCTAAAGCTGGTTAAAATTGAAGTTATGTTGTTTTAAGGTGTATTACAGTGGGGAGAACAAGTATTTGATACACTGCCAATGGGAAAACCCATTGGCAGTGTATCAAATACTTTTTCTCCCCACTGTAAGTACTTGTTCATGTGCCCCTTTTGATCGACGAGCACCCGCCCCTCCAACGGTCTCTGCACGGCCCTGCTGAAACACAGTGTGGGTCGACAGAGCTCAATATTTTGTTGGGTTGTACAGTGTACCGGAACATATTTCCTCCACACCCTTCTCACCTTTTTAACCCCTGACCCGTTTTCATGCCTGCAATACGATTCCTATCACGATTCACAGGTGACGATTCGATTCGTTCACGATTTATCCCAACACTACACTTGAAGACGATTACTGCAATATTTATAAATTGTATTTATGTATTAGAAAAAACAAATCAAAATGAACATAAAAGCATAGGCGGAGTTTGACTTTTGTGTGTGTGTGTGTGTGTTGGGGGGAAACAAAAAAACTAACAAATTCAAAATATCCATCTTGCCTCCTCAGACTAAGCAAAGCAAAGGACTGTCTCCAAGGCGTTACGTCACATGATCTGTTTGAAAAATAATTTTTACACTTTATGAAATGCTTTCTAGGATTCATGTTCATTTCATTCATTTTTGCTCTTATGGTATTGCTCTACAACTTTTACAGACATTTTACCAGCTAGGTATTTATTTTAAATTTATACATACAGAATTGACCTTGTTTGTAAGTCGAAATGGTCGTATGTCGAGCAGGTTTTTCCCATTGGAATACATTATAATTCCATTAATTTGTTCCACAGCCCAAAAAGCTACACTAAATCCTTAGTAAACACTGCTGGTACGATAAAAAATGACAATTACACATAGCAAAACAAATAAATTATAAATAAAATCGTAATAATAATATACTAATAATAAGAAGAATTCCTGTAATAATATATCAAGTCGGGTTCTAATGTGGCGGACGTTTTTTGCTGTACCTGAACGCAACGCGCGGCTGACTTGTCAGAGAGAGGAAGCGGTGGAGGTTGAGAGTTTCAGTTTCACTTTCAATGTTTTCTTGAGAACACCATCAACTTTTGTGTTGGATAAGTTGTGAAATAAATGATAAAAACCTGAAGAAGCTGGAGATTTCTTTGGCGATGTTACCACAATAATAATTATCACCTTAAGTTATAAAGTCTGGCGAATGGTGGTCAGAGAAGTACCACGGAGATGTATTGTTGAGCCATTTCACGGACGCGCACCCCACGCTCATATTTCTCTATAACTTGCATCTTCATTTAGAAGGTAAGCGTCACCTTTTTGCTTGTTTCACCACATGTACCAATGTTTTTGAAACCTGAGTTGATTTCTCACACAAGAAAATCCGCTGTGCGTTCATCTGCGGTGCTGTCATGTCGCCGTATTTCGAGCATGTCGTTGGATTTAGAAACAAATGGCGAGTCAAATTTTATGTCGGATGTCGAAAAGATCGTGTGTCAAAGCTATCGAATGTCGAGGTACCACTGTATAGACCCTACTCACGTGACATGGAGCGGGGGCGTGACAGCCACGCCCCCGCTCCATGTTGTCCGGATACTAGTCATGTTAATGCATTAGCGCTTCGTAAATTCCTCCTATTATGGCGTGTTTTTCTGCTCGTTAACATTAATAATCAAAATGGTGAAGTCGTGTGTGGCGGTCGGTTGCAAAAACAGAGAAGATAGACGGAGAGACTTGAATTTTTACCGTATTCCGAGAGACCCGAAGAGAAGACCGAGATTGACTGCTGCAATTCGACGAGAAAACTGGGCTCCAAACGACTACCACAGATTACAGTATGTAGTAGTCATTTTATATCTGGTAAGATGCATTTAATATATATTTAGAGGGTTTTGGGCTGACAACCACAATTAAGATCATTGCTAGGCTAATCGCCGACAACATACACTCAGACGTTGTGAATGAACTACCTGAAAATATATAATTATAAGGGGATAATCAGACAGTTGTCATACAATTAATTTACAATTTCACTATTGAGGTCAAAAGCCAAAAAATAAATTCAACTAGGGACAATCTGGAGTAGTGCTATCGCACTTCATATTTATTACGTATTATATATGTATATAGTGAGAGTGCTATCGCTAAACCATATAAACATTAAAAGCCCTAGCTCCATTGACAAATGATATGAAATACATTAGACTTGACAGTGGATGTTAGCAAGAACAAAAGATTTTGAATTGAAAATTTCGTAACTCACCTTCCGAGCACAAGATTCCTGCCGAATTTTCGTGTACGAGGACCTGTTTCACCCAACCAGCAACGTAGCATTTATAAGCCTCCAAGCTCTCCAAGCTCCAAGCGCTTTTTCAAACTTTCGTGAGAATAGGCTGATTTTGTGTGGACAAGATAGTTGTAAATATCAGGATAGCAGATGTCAGGCGAAGCCAGCGGGTCGAAAAACATCGATTTAGGCATCAAATACGGATCTGGCGAATGGATAAACTGAAGCTTTTCCACGTAACGCCTTTTATGCAACGCATCCAATGAGTTTACAGCGTCAGATAACACCGGGGCTTCCATGAATTGCTCTATAACTTGCTCGACTAATTGAAAACAATGAGAATAGGTCTAAAAAAGAGGTACAATATGGCGGCCGGAAACAGCGACACGCCCATTTTGTGACGTAGGTGAGTAGGGTCTATAGGAAAGTCAGTTACATGCAATGACATTTTTTGGCCTATGGGGGGTGAAATTTCCCTATGTCTGAATGCCATGACCTGGTGTAATGTTGCAGTATATTATTTTTGAAAGCAGCTACACGCAGCTAGAACCTCACCACATGCACATGCACACACACTCGTTTCTCTTTGGCCTGTCTAAGTCTGTATAGGACATCTTCTGGTTCTAGACCACAGCCTGCCACTAAGTGACCTTTGGTCTATTATCTCAGAAGCATATCACGGGAGTACCTATTAATTCTGTTTGAATTGGAAAATAGCATTTTTTCATAACATTAAATGTATTATCATCTAGCAATGCTGTTGAAGCTTTTTGCAACACAATCTCTTTATCTATGTTAATGAAGCGTAAATAAATTTGAATCCGGTAGGGCTTTGATAGAGCTCAATGCAAATATTTATTGCAATAAGCTTTACAAGCACAGTTCCAGTGTTATTTTTGTAATAATTTGACGACAAAAAATACAGTTGATGTTAGTTTTTACTTTTGCAGTGTTGAGAACATTGGTAAATGTTAAACTCTGAATTAAATTTAATTTTAGCCTAATGCCTCAAGTATAATGCATAAATCTATGTATTGTGGCACATCCTATGCACCCCAAAACCACCCTTAAAAAGAATTTTCTTTCCACCCATTTGCTATCTGCTCCCCCAATTTGCTGACATATGTGCTCAAAATATAAAGCATAGGATCATCTGCCTGGTACTTTATATTTCATTCGGGTTTCCCCCCAAAAGCCCTCATATTTACCAAGTACCGGTACTACATTTCCGCGCTCATGATGAACATATCATTCTGTTTTCACACAACTACTGTATGTACAGTATGTGTGCCATGACAGCAAAGGAGTAAGCAGTCACTCTAACAAAAAGCAATAATTGAAAAGATATTCATTGATTCAAGTTATATGGAGATGAAAATTCTTATTCAATTTTAGCTCTCTGACTTGTAATAGATTCAAATTGAAGGTGACATGGGATTCCGTCTCCCAATGCGATAGATTCCACAAATATTTATAATTTGTGTAGAGCAAAGCAGGCAATTAGAGGAAAGCAGGAAGATCACATGTCCAATCGAAGACAGATTTATTTAAAAAAAATAATAATTTTTTATTTAAATCCCAGAGTCTACTAAACCTCAACTAAATGTCTTTTGCATTTTTTTTTTCATACCAAAATAAATTAAGGCACCGTAAGTGTTGCCATAGTAATGCTTAGCAGTGAATTAGGTTTCACCACCAGTGCACTTAAAGTGTTTTTTTTTGTGGAAGTTATATTCATTATTAGGTGTAAATAAAGATGTTAAATAGACAACACCTAGTATAATAACCTTTATGTAAATTATGGTTGCACAATGCTTTTAACTTTGCAAATCTTGCATTTCTAAGACCTCTGACGATGGACTAAATAATGTTTAAGCAAAAAAATGACATTGCTTACAAGCGCAAACATTGTGTGACGGACATTAGTCACGCCACTCGTGTACAGCACAATAAACTCTGATAGACTTGAAACAGGTAAAAGGTAGCTAGGAAAATAAGCACACACTCTTTATAAAATTGTGTCTGCACTTGTTCAATTCGTCTTTGTTCTTTCTGTTTGTTTGTTTTTGTCTGTTACTGAGACGAAGCCTTCATTACTTCCTGGCTCCATTAAAGCTTGCCTCTGAAATGTAATAGTCAATGCCTGACGAGAAGGCAGGACAATCTTAGATACTCTTAATTTGATTGGCTAAACTAGTACTGGCCTTTTAAAGTGTCTGCCAACAGGTACTTCGCCTACTTCTGGGAAATAAGTGTAATATTTAAGTTGTGTTGTAAACATAGAGGTCTGCATGAAATAGGGGGATGGAGGAATATGAAGCTTTAGTTGGTGTGGAGGATTTGCTGCGCTGCAATAGACCCACTGATGTCCATATGTGCGTGGCCCCCGAGTGCTTTATTATATGGTTAAGTTTTTTATATTGTAGTTACTTTGTAGAAGCTTTTGTTTTACTGTTGTTGTGATCATGTGAGAAGTTACATGTAACGCGCCGTCCCTATAGAATCAGTCTCATTAATAGGAAAAGCATTCCAAGCTATTGCATTGCTCTCTGATATACACAGTAGAGGAGGAAGAAAAGAAAGCTGTCATGGTAATTTTCATGGTAATTTGTGAGATTACAATATGCTAATGTGATAATTACACTGGATACTCTGCATTAATCAGCTTCTGCTTGCAATGCTGTCATATTTACCTTGAGAATATCTGTGGCACACACGTTCTCTGAATTGTCTTTCAGACAGCAATTCAATTCTGCGGTTGGCACAGTACCGCATGGAGCGTGCTGCTTTGTTATGTTTGTGTTTGGGAACAGTCGACAGTTTCCTCATTAAAGAATGAGCACGAGAGGGGAAAAAAGTCATGCTAGAACAAGATTGCTCAGATACATATGGAACTGCCGACCAACATTGCCTGGAATTCCTTTTATACAGAATATACAAATGACTGTACAGTGATCCATCGTTTTTCACGGTTAATGGGGTCCAGAACCCGCAGCGATAAGTGGAAAAACCTTCTATTACTTTCCTTGGCTGTGACCCTTGGAGTGACATGTGGAAATTACAAACTGCTCAGGATCACTTTTAACATGTGGCGTTTATTGCTGCGAACACAACACATGTTGCACACAACATGGCTGCCTCGAACGTCGCCACACACGGACATTTATTCCAGCGCGTGCTTTCTCATGCCCCTGCCCGCGCAATGCGCACACAGACCCTGTCTTTTCGAAGGCAGCACTTAATTCAGTGAGTCTATTCAAATCCTCTCACTTACACACAATGAGTTGCCACAGCAACTGTTTAACAAGCTAAATGATGATTGACGCATGCAGCGCTTTTGAAGCCCATAACTCTGGCAAGATCAAGCACAAACATCTGTCAACATCCTTAACTTTAATAAGCAACCCTAGTGCACGTGCACTGCCTGCCTGGGGAACGAAGAGCAAGGAGAAGGAGCGAGAGTGAGACTAAGTGATTGGCTCGGGACAGCTCATCTGTATTTATTTATTTATTTATTTTATTGAAAAAAAAAAATCCACGATGTACTGAGGGCGCAAAGTTTGAAGCGCAAAGTAGCTAGGGATCACTCTACATATATTAAAATTATAAAAAACAATTTTAAGCACTTGAAATGTAATAATTATGATGAGTTTTAAACATGTTTCTTTCCCACTGAATTATTTTTAGACAAGAATAAAGTAGTAGGAAAATGCTTTGCTTTATTAAATGCTTCATAGTGAGTCTACTCAAATCCTCACAAGCTGCTCACTTGCACACAATAAGTTGACACAGCAACTGTTTATCAAGTTAAACGATCATTGACGCATGCTGCGCTTTTGAAGTCCGTGACTCTGGCGAGATCATTCACAGCCATCGTTAACTTTAACAAGCAATTCTAGTGACGTGCCTGATGAACAAAGATCAGGTATAGGGAAGGAGGGAGCAAGAGTGAGACTATGCGATCGGCTCGGGCCAGCTCATCTATATACTGTATATATATTTTTTTTTACTGGAAAAAAAAATCTGTGATGCACTGAGGCCGCGAAGTTTGAAGTGCGAAGTAGCGAGGAATCACTGTATTGTTAAAGTTCGGCACTTTACTTGTGCTATATAGTGGCAAAATGGCAGTATGAAATTATCTTGATAAAAAGGAAGCACTTCTTTGCTAATTAATCTCATAGCTTTGAGACATAGCCATACATGAGACTATAACAGCTAATGATGGGTCTTCATCAGCTTCTCTCCAATGTCACAAATCTTCTTACAGCTCATTCACATCTACTCTAGAAATGTTAGCAAACACAAATCAGAAAAGAAACATCATCAGAAATGTAGTTTAGAGGGCCAGTATAGTCCCTTGTCAACATGAATAAGACCTTGGCAACTTTATGCATGAAAAAGTATTTTAAATTACAAGTCCGGGTCTTTTAAGACTTGTCAAAAGGAAAGTGTGACCAAACCAGTACTCACACACATCATCCAGCAGTAGTGAGTAAAAACTGAAATCAGTCAAGTTTGGGACTTGATTTAAAATGTTACTATTAACATTGTAGTTCAAATCTGGGTTGGAACCTAAATGATCATGGTATTTATTCACACAAATGATGATATCTTCTGGTTTTGGAGTTCAGCCTAGTATCCCTCATTCCATGTTGATACATTTCTTTGGATAGTCGCAATGGAGCGATTTCCTGTGTCCACTCAATTCTACTCCCATTACTCCAAACTAGTCAACCAATAATATTTTTGCAAGGTTGTCACTGTCTAAGCTCTTTGACCGTTGCTCATTTCATCCACTGCTAATTTTGATACCATGCCCCTTATAAAGGTCTCCTGACACATTACTCAAGCTGCTTGGCATGAGCTCCAGTCATATACCATTTGGCGTGGCTGTACAAGGTTGCTTGCTAGATCAAATTGAGTGACCCAAAGCATTGGGTATCAGTGGTAATGAGACTTGGAATGATGCACACCCTGATGTCATTTATTGGCTCAGCTGGGGAGGTAATGAATTCGAAAGGCCTTGAAGAGCTGTTTAGTGCATCTTTTGGCGGCCTGTTATCTATGCTCTTCTTCATAAATTCTTAAAGGAGGGAGAGTCATCAGCAATACCGTGATTCCTGGAAATGATAACACTCAACACGCAGATTATGGATGGATTGCTGTTGACCAGAATGGAATGCTCGTTACCCTTTAGTATGTATGGTACAATTTACAGGAGCCTCTTCTTGTTAAATACTTTGCTTATTCCTCCAGGAATTAATAACTTTCAGCCTAACTAATGTCACTCGCGGCTCAAAAATGTTTACACCCATGTTCAAAGGTTTTGAGACACTTTCTCATCCTACTGAATGATGAAGTGTCTCAGAATTTTTGACCGCAGTTGTACCTTGACATTAACATTGCATTAATATAGCGTTGTGCAAGAGCAGGAATCCAATCTGCAGATACAAATTATGAGGTCTCATTGTGAAGTCTAGGCGTGCTAACCAGTATGTTCAAATCGGTTGTACTTACAGTATGTAAACATTTATGAAGTTGCTTTAAATACTTCTACAGTGCATTTTCATTTGTTGTTTGGTGGCACAGCACGAACACATATTTTTACTCCAATGTCAAGTGATCTACGATATTTAGACACATGCTTAAAGTGTTGCTATCTCTCTCTTAATGACAGAAAAACCCAAAGTGGTCGCCTTTGTGTAATGTTGCAGGTGGCTGCCATCAATCCCAGCCATCCACTCGCTCAGATGCCACTGCCACCATCCATGAAGAACTGTATTCAGCTGGCCGCCTGTGAGGCCAGCGAGTTGTTACCAATGAACCCTGACCTCCCTGCTGACCTGTTCACTTCCTGCCTCACCACGCCTATAAAGATTGCCTTGCGATGGTAAGATCTAAGAACAGACCCAGTAAGTGAAACAAATGGAATTTTCTTTGTATGACAAAAATGTGTTGAAAAATATCAACCTGTCATGGATTTTCATATAGCATATGCAAATGCTGTGCTTGGCTGTCATTTCCTCAGTTTATTATTCAGTTACACACAAAAGTAGTCATCTTTGATGAAAAGAAAAAAACTGTAAACCAACCTCAAACAAATGTGTTGACTTGGGTTCAGTAAAAAAAGTTAATGAATGATACTAAGGCTCGATATGTTCATTAGGGTGGTTTGTCTAATATACTAGTCACATGGTCAGAATGCATGAGACTATAAAATTGAAAATATGAATCTTTCCTGGAGCACATTGGTTGCATCAGCCGAGGAGCATGTTTGTGTGCGTATCAAAATGATGGGTTTGTAAATTCAGCCCCTGGTGATTGCGTCACCTCAGAAGTCACTTTCAGAATACACTTTAGAAGTCGCTTGCAGAATACAGTATGACATGCACGTTTAAAGTCAGCCGCACACAAGTGCTGTTAAACGAATATCCATTTTTCGTGATCATGCTCCCTTATTTTTCTCTCAGGAACATGAAACTGCCATTCATTTTCATTGAAATCAGTCTGTAAACAACTGCCCCTGGCATGCCCCCTTTCAAACTGTCTGTGACCTCTTGGTTGTCTGTGATGTCAGAGCCACAACTAGACATGAAATTTGCTGGACAGCCAGAGTGCAAAAAGGAATATACTGTACTATAAAACGGCTGTATCTACTCATATTTTATGTAGTTGACGCTGTCATACGAAACTCCGCACAGACAAAATGAGAATAGTTTCGGAAAAGTAAAAAAAAAAAAAAAGCCATTTAAACATTGTGCGCCCATCAATATGGGTCACTTTAGTGAATTGCTGTTGCTTTACACTAAGGATTGTGCTTTAGTCACTTGGTCAACGTGTGTTTTGGGATGGAATGGCTGAAGCTCAACTTTTAAATATGTCTGCAAAGCCGCTTGGTTGAAACCCGTCACCTGGTCAAAGCTGAGAGAGACCGACAGGACAAACAGGTTAGCAAAATACAGCGGTACCTCGACATAGAGCAGGGCGGTAAACCGAAAATTTACCGTTACCGAAATTCTTCACGATGACCGACGTAATTTTGACCATGTCGGTAAATTCGGTAATTTAATAAAAGAAGAAAATATATTTTTTTCATCCCGCTTTGACTCTGTGTTGTTCGGCTATGTTCATTCCCCTTTAAGAAAGCAGACAGTGTGCTTACGTTTGGAGTCACATGGTTTTCAGGAAGCCAATCAAACAGAAGCCCGGTAGGCTAACGCTAGCTGCTAATGTTAGCGGCTAACGCTACAAGTAAACGGGATGAAGTCGGGCTTAAGTTAGCTTCGCCAAACTTTCACCCGACATTAAGTAAACTCTTGACGGGTTCCAGATAGGGATGGAAAAACCGAGGCTTTCTGAAACAATGAACCACTTTTAAGACAATTGTCCTAAATTGAATCACTGTTTGACACACTGCAAGAGCCCCATCTACTGGATAAACAGTGCACGTTTCTTTTTAAAAGTAAAGTTGACAAATTGCCTCAGCGTTACATATCTTCAATAGAATTAAGTGGATGTCGTCTATTTCAACCAGGAGATCGTGTCGTCATTAAGTGTGATTTACACAATTAAAGTTGACGTCTTTAAGCCTGTGTCATTGCTTTTGTCTGCGAAGATGTGTTCAAAGCAGTATTTGTAATACACGACAGTGCTAGTCTTGTAAGTGGCTCGTCCTAGATGACGGGGAGTAACTACAGTATGTATTGCTTATTTTTTGTAAAAATTACAGTACAGTAAGCACAGTGCTTGGGAACAGGAATATTATTTATTGCATACTGTAAGGAGTTCTAAAATCATAAGATGTAAATAACTGAGCCGAATAAAAGAAAGGAAAGGTTTGTGAAACATTTTATTTTTTAATTAAGTATAATTCCTGGGGGGCGGGTGGATGTGTCGTATTTGTATCTATTCTAAATATCTAAACGCATGCCACTATCTAGTGTATAACAATGCGGAATGAATTTAATGAAATTCAAGTGATGATATTTTTCAAGTCATACAAGCTGTTATAAATGTTCACACAAGAATTCTTATTGTTTACAAGATTTTTTTTTTAATACTTAATGTTTAGACTGCATGTGCAATTTTTAAATTGAAAGCTGGTAAATACATTTAACGAGAAACTGTTAATTTGTATTCCATGCATTGATTCAAATTTTCAAATTATATAACAGTTTGCTTGGGCGAATTTATCGTCATTTATCGTTATCGAGGTAAATCTGCTCAATTTATCGTGATATGTACTTAAGGCCATATCACCCAGCCCTACCTCGACATACGATCGTTTCGACACACAATTTTTCGACATCCGACGTAAAATTTGAGTCGCCATTTTTTTCTACATGCGACGACATGCTCAAAATACCACGATTTATGACAGTGCCGGAATTTCTTTGTTTTCCCGCATGACGGATGTACGGCGGATTTTCTTATGAGAGAAATCAGCATGGGTTCCAATAATGTTAGTGCAGGTTGTGAAAAAAGGAAAAGAGTCAGGCTTACCATTGAAATGAAGATGGAAATGATAGAAAAATATGAGCGTGGTGTGCGCGTCCATGAACTGGCTGGACAATATGGCCGTAGAATGTCTACGATCTTGACGGTCCTCCTCCGACCTCCATTCGTAGGCTTTATTAATTAGTTAAGGTGACAATTATTATTGTGGTAACATCGCCAAAAAATCGCCAGCTTCCTCAGATTTTTAATAATCCAGAACTTTTGCTTCAAAGAATGCCAACTGTCTGCCACAGCTGAGCAAAGTGAAAGTAAAAAGTCCCTCTCTCAATGTGTCAAGTCAGCCACCTGTTGTGTTTAGGTACATCACGCAAAACACATCCACCACATTAGAATCATTACATTATTACAAGTATTATTATTAATCTTACTATCATTATATTATTATTATGATTTTTTTTCATAATTTATTTGTTTAGCTCTGTGTAATTTCCATTTGCAATAGTAACAGAGCATTTATTAAGGATTTAGTGTAGGTTTTTGGGCTGTGGAACGAATTAATTGAACTATAATTTATTCTTATGGGAAATCCTAATAATAATAATAATAATAATACATTTTATTTGTAGAGCGCTTTTACCAATGCTCAAAGACGCTTTACAGTAGGAACAGAAACAGCAAACAACGTGGACAGAACAAAACAAGAAAATAATTATAAGTTAAAAGCTAGTTTAAAAAGGTGACTTTTTAACAGTTTTTTGAATGTGGGAAGGTCTGAACATGAACGAATGGGTTTTGGGAGTGAGTTCCAAAGGGAGGGGGCGGCAGCGGAGAAGGCTCTGTCCCCCCTAGTTCGGTGTGTTCTTTGTTTGGGCGGTGCGAGGATGTTTCTGTTAGAAGAGCGGAGGTGACGGGAAGGGGTGTGGGGACAGAGAAGGTCTGTGAGGTAGGGCGGGGCCAAGTTATTGAGTGCTTTGTAAGTGAGAAGGATGATTTTGAACTGAATTCTGTATGAAATAGGAAGCCAGTGCAGTTTGTGGAGGACGGGGGTAATGTGGTTCCTATAGGGGGTCTGGGTGAGAAGGCGTGCAGCAGAGTTTTGGATATATTGTAGTTTATTGATGAGTTTGGATGGAGAACCGAAGAGAATGCTGTTGCAGTAGTCAAGTCTAGAGGTTATGAAGGCATGGATGAGGGTTTCAGCAGTAGAGAAGGTGAGGGAGGGGCGAAGACGGGCTATGTTCTTGAGGTGGAAGAAGGCAGTTCTGGTGATATGGTTGACGTGGTAGTCGAATCTGAGTTTATTGTCAAAAATCCTGCTCGTCATACGGCAATTTCTGCTTACTAACAAGGTCCTGGAGCGAATTAAATTAGTATGTAGAGGTACCACTGTATATTGTCACACATTCAAACAACTTCACTTCAAATTGAAGTTTAATGAGTTTGAATTATTGATGATGATAGATAAAGCACTATATCAGTGCAGTCCATAAATAAACAAACTAAGTCAAACAAACGGCACAGTTTTAAGTTAAATAGGCAAATTCACTTTTCTACATATATGTCATGACTACATTATTCCTTGATGTAAATGTGTGATCATGGTGAATGATGTAATTTTTATAATTTTGCAAACTTGCTGGCAATGGAGCCAGGAAAAGCAGAAGAGCACCCCCCCTCCCCTATTTTAACTGTGTTGCACGAACATTTCATCTTACCACCATGCATCATTTATAGAAACTTTGCGCTGCTGCAGTACTCAGTGCTCCATTGAGGCGACATAGCTTCCTGGCTTTTGAAGGACTGGAATAAATTAGAAAAATAATAACCATGTTTTTTCAGAATACCATATATTATAAACTCTTGGCTAATGTTTACAAAGGTAAGATGTCTTTCATGTTTTCAACGCTGCACTACAAATGTTCTCATATACAGTGGGGCAAATAAGTATTTAGTCAACCACTAAATGAGCAAGTTCTCCCACTTGAAAATATTAGAGAGGCCTGTGATTGTCAACATGGGTAAACCTCAACCATGAGAGAACGAATGTGGAAAAAAAAAAAAAAAACTGAAAATCACATTGTTTGATTTTTAAAGAATTTATTTGCAAATCATGGTGGAAAATAAGTATTTGGTCAATACCAAAAGTTCATCTCAATACTTTGTTATGTACCCTTTGTTGGCAATAACGGAGGCCAAACGTTTTCTGTAACTCTTCACAAGCTTTTCACACACTGTCGCTGGTATTTTGTCCCATTCCTCCATGCAGCTCTCCTCTAGAGCAGTGATGTTTTGGGGCTGTGTTGGGCAACATGGACTTTCAACTCCCTCCACAGATTTTCTATGGGGTTGAGATCTGGAGACTGGCTAGGCCACTCCAGGACCGTGAAATGCTTCTTACGAAGCCACTCCTTTGTTGCCCTGGCTGTGTGTTTGGGATCATTGTCATGCTGAAAGATCCAGCCACGTCTCATCTTCAATGCCCTTGCTGATGGAAGGAGATTTGCACTCAAAATCTCTCGATACACAGCCCAATTCATTCTTTCCTTTATATAGATTAGTCGTCCTGGTCCCTTTGCAGAAAAACAGCCCCAAAGCATGATGTTTCCACCCGCATGCTTCACAGTGGGTATGGTGTTCTTCGGATGCAATTCAGTATTCTTTCTCCTCCAAACAAGAGAACCTGTTTCTACCAAAAAGTTCTATTTTGGTTTCATCTGACCAAAACACATTCTCCCAGTCTTCTACTGGATCATCCAAATGCTCTCTAGCGAACCGCAGACGGGCCTGTTCGCGTTTCAGCACGGGGACACGTCTAATAGTGCAGGATTTGAGTCCCTGGCGGCGCATTGTGTTACTGATAGTAGCCTTTGTTACTGTGGTCCCAGCTCTCTGTAGGTCATTCACTAGGTCCCGTGTGGTTCTGGGATTTTTGCTCACCGTTCCTGTTATCATTTTGACGCCACGGGGAGAGATTTTGCATGAATCCCCAGGTCGAGGGAGATTATCAGTGGTCTTGTATGTCTTCCATTTTCTAATAATTGCTCCCACAGTTGATTTCTTTACACCAAGCGTTTTACCTATTGTAGATTCAGTCTTCCCGGCCTGGTGCAGGTCTACAATTTTGTCTCTGGTGTCCTTCGACAGCTCTTTGGTCTTGGCCACAGTGGAGTTTGGAGTGTGACTGACTGAGTTGTGGACAGGTGTCTTTTATACCGATAATGTGTTAAAACAGGTGCCTTTAATACAGGTAACGAGTGGAGCCTCGTTAGACCTCGTTAGAAGAAGTTAGGCCTCTTTGACAGCCAGAAATCTTGCTTGTTTGTAGGTGACCAAATACTTATTTTCCACTGTAATTTGGAAATAAATTCATTAAAGGTCAAAAATGTGATTTTCTGTTTTTTTTCCTCCACATTCTTTCTCTCATGGTTTAGGTTTACCCATGTTGACAATTACAGGCCTCTCTAATTTTTTCAAGTAGGAGAACTTGCAAAATTGGTGGTTGACTAAATACTTATTTTCCCCACTGTATCTCAATATTGTTGGAAGTTTTTCTGACCCCAGGAATCTTTCATTTTTACATGCACACACGCGCTCATCTCTGTGTACTTTTAAATCACAGAAAGCAGATGGATGATTAAACACGTTTTGTATTCAATATTCAATCTGGGCATAAAACCTTTTATGATATACTGTATGTAAGTGAGAGTGACAGCCTACCTTCAAAGGGTGCCCAACAGTTACCGTCATGTTTTTTTCCTGCCATAAAGGTTGAATAGTTTAGTTTGTCTTCCTTAAATATAAAACCACATCCAGCTATGACCTTCAGCATAATGAACTCTTAGTGTTATGCCATTAATATTGATATCACTTGCCAACATCCTATTTCACAGAACAAGTTTCGGAATTATATTGACCCAACTCTTCCTCGAAGCTTTCTCACTCTATAACTGGATGTTGTAACTTGCAAAGAACTGCGCCTTTTCACTCAAACAGCAGTTTATTTGCTCTATTTACAGTATTTTTCAGACAATATGGAGCAATGTATTATAAGGGCCACAATCGATGAAGTACATTTTGATACATAAGGCGTACCTGATTATAAGGCGCATTAGTGTGTCAATTTGTCATTTGCCTTTGAAATTGGAAATATTGTTTCATTTATTAATTGTTGTGTTAATTTCCATCTTGATAAATAATGAATATATGATTTGTGGGCTTTACTAGAGCAGTATAATACATATACTATAATTGTCCAACAAAATAGGTTTTAGGTCATTAAGTCCTACTAGAATTCATCCATGCTGACTGTCAATTTTTAGGAAAAACAAAGGATTGTAAGTGCGCCTTATAGTACCACAAAATAGTCATAATGGGCACTTTTTTAAGTACTATTGATTTAACAACTTAACAAATTTATAGTAAAATACGAGACCTGAGGCCTTTATGGTGATTAGCCAGCCATATAACATTCTGAGATTCACTGTAAAATCAACTGTGTCAGGAAGATTTGAGGAGGCACTAGTGGGAATTATTTTAAATTCCAGACCAAATTTCCACCTGACATTGAAGAGAATAATGATTTTGTTGAGTAGAGTCCTCCTTCTTGAATCACACTTTTTTCAGTACGACATATTATTTAGCCTGCTCCCTGATCTCTGCCAATTTCAACCCCACAGCACTATTTCGTATGTTATTCTCTGCTCCATATATGGAATTTTGCTCGTCTGAGTTTTTTTTTTTTTTTTTTTTTTAAATAATTTAATACTGGATTGTACTAGAAAATGAGTGTGAGTTACCTTAATGGTGGCTCACTTAGTATGTGTTTTTGCATACCTTGGTTTTTAAATTTTTAATGAGTGGCAGCAAGGGATGGATGATGGTGATACAGAAAGAGAAGAGAGGCAGACAGGCTGTGTACATGTTTACATTACATTACTCAGGTGAGCGGGAAGCCATTACCAATAGAGATCTATCTGTAGTGATATTTCCACTGGTATATTTGGCTGAATGTTAGCTATGATTTTGAAAATGTTGAGGAAAGGCCCAGTAAATAACTGACTTTACAGAAAAAGCAGCACATGTCAAAAATGTTGGTCAAATATATATTGCCATGCTTTACAGTTATCTTCTTGTAACCTGATTTCCAAGAGTCACATTGTGAGAGGAATTTTAGATTTCTTACTAGCTTTTTTGTTCACTGTTGATACTGCTGTCAATTTATCCTGTTAAACCAGACGTGTGGGTGGCGACACGTTTACGCATATCATTTTTGAAGCCTCGTCACGCTGTAATTACGCCACCTACGTGCCACTGGTTGGTCTCATTTGAAAGTGCGAAAGTTGAGGTCCACGTCCGTTTTTACTTGAAGTCGCTCGCCCAAGTAAAAATGTACATATTGTCATTTGAGTTTATAGTGTTATTGTTCTTATAAATAAGCAACAAAACGCTGCATGGACAATGTGTTTATGTCCATATTTCCATCATTTCTTGTCCTTTTTCATAACCGAAAGCACCACGAAAGACTACATATCCTAGATGCCATCGTGTGGTCACATAGGATGTAATGGGAACATTTTTAATACATTGCCGACCAAGGCACCTCCTAAGGAGAGGGAGGCGAGGTAGCGAGTGACGGAAGGTTGGATAGAGCGAGCAACTTTGAAACGTGCGGAAGGAATACATTTAGCGCAAGCTAATTAATTATTTCATCAACTCAAGGAAGAGGATGGACCAGATTTGCCGTTGTTTTCTTGAGATCAGTCGGCATGTTGGGATTAGTGACAGGCTGACAGCGCAAACGGCGGAAGAGTGGGCTGCGTGACATAGTGTATGACGTAGCCCTTTGTCTTGTTGAAGACTGAGTGGCATGCCTGAAAAAATGAACTGAACTAGTTTATTGTCAATATTTTTTAAAATACTTTTTTTCCCAATGTCATATTTGACTTTTTTTTCGCTATCTTTTCAACTTTCATGTAGATGTGTGTGTTCGAGAAGCTTGATTGCATGTATGGTATATACTTTTGATAAAGTGATGGCTGCAATACCTAACCTCACAGAGAGATATCCTCCAAACCCTTTTTGTGTTAGAGGATATATATGCATTATATATTTTTTTTCACAATTTTGCACTGTTGGTCTACTCCGCAGGGTGTCCGGGCTCTCCCTTAGAGATAGGGTGAGAAGCTCGGTCATCCGGGAGGGACTCTGCGTCGAGCCGCTACTCCTCTGCGTAGAGAGGAGCCAGCTGAGGTGGCTCGGGCATCTGGTTCAGATGCCTCCTGGACGCCTCCCTGGAGAGGTGTTCCGGGTATGTCCCACCAGCGGGAGGCCCCGGGGACGACCCAGGACACGCTGGAGAGACTATGTCTCTCGGCTGGCCTGGGAACGCCTTGGGATCCCACCGGAGGAGCTGGTTGAAGTGGCTGGGGAGAGGGAAGTCTGGGCTTCCCTGTTGAAAATGCTGCCCCCGCGACCAGACCCCGGCACAAGTGGAAGATAATGGATGGATGGATGGGTCTACTGATAATGGATGGATGGGTCTACTGTATATAACCTTTTTTGAATATAGTATGTGTAAAAGCCAAAAACTCCTATAACCATGCCTGGTGTTTGTGTCGATTTGGCAATTATAAAACTCTTATTATTTTTTCTATCTATTGAATGTTTATCCTAACAAGTTGAATAAATATTATCAAGCTTCAAAACTGTTCGTCAAACGTGTTTGGGACATCAGTATTACAAATTTTGACAAAAGATTGTGGGATTTATTTTGTCTTTTTGCGTCCAAAATGTTGATTGTAATTGATAAATGAAGCAAAAAAAAAACAGTTTAGACCTGAAAAAAGGGACCCAACCAGGCCATTGTGAACATTTTTTAATAGACTGGCAACATGAATAAACAGGCAACATTTCAAAATGGGCTAAGGGATAGGGACCCAAGCTGAAGGGATAAAATGATCTGTAGATATTAACAGTATCAACAATAATGAGGAAAAAAAAATAACGTTGTTGTGTTATGCCGTGTTGCATGCCATCTTAAATGAAGCGTGTTAATTAAAATGGTTACACACGATTTTAAATTAGTGAAATATCAATCAATTATTGATGATTCCCCTTCGTTTTAAGCATTTATGACTTATGCAAAATCATGTGCTGTACATGTTCTGTTATTGGTACGCCTTTCAACATTACTATTAAGATTAGGTGATTATATACGCTATAAACAGTTTTTTTACTAATGATAATACACAGATGAAGTTTTAATATAGAGAAAAACTAAAACCACTGCAAGCAATAATACTGTACGTGGCATACACTTAAAAAGACTGTGCTTGTGTGTGTGTGTTTCCAATATTTTGAACATTTTCATACATGAGATAGGTTGAAATGAAAGCATGCCCTTGAGTGAAGTGTGTTATCCAAGTGTTTTTTTAAAAAATTTATTTGATTGCAGTCGCGTTTGGCATTTAAATCCCGCTGCAGATGGTAGGTTTTGAAATTGTGCATCCTATGACGTCACTTGCTGCCCACCCTCTTAGTTCATCTTTCACGGCCACTATTATCGGGAGCGCTAAGCATTGAGCCGTCCGGAGGTTGCCACTTCCGGCATACGGTGTATAAATAATACATTACATTAATCTATACATGCGCAATCGCTGTGGTTTAGTGCAATACTTTCATCACACGACCGGTTCCTGACTTGTCATCAACCCCACCCCCCCCAACCTTCCAACCTCCGTCCCGCAACACTCTCTGCCTTTTACCCAGCTGAGAAGCACCTGTGCTGGCTTGTTCGCTGCCAAAAGTCAGCTTCCACATGTGACACCTTTAAACCTCAAAATGTTCTGGTTTGAGGATATCCTGTGTCTCTAGGTGTAAGATAATCGACAACGGACACTTATTACTCATTTAGTTGTTTCAAGAGATTTTCTTTTAAAGGCCTTTGAGGTTTCCGTCAGAATAACTCGTGCACGCACATGCACACACACACACACACACACACTTTCACATCAAAATTTGTTCTTCCTTGCCTTACTTTAACATAGGTTTTACAGTAACTAGAAACATGTACAATCTGTTTTATTTTTTTCTTTGGATCATTAAAGTAGCAGACTAGTTTTCCTGGGGGGAGGTAAAAAAAAAAATTATAAAAAACAATGTAATTACTGATACACTGCATGGTTTTCCATGGACACATTTGCCACCAATAATGTGTGTAAATGAGCTGGTTATGTTTGTTCATTTGATCGTATAACATTGAGAAGCTTTTATGTGTACACCTAGAAACACTTTCACTTTTCTGTTGGTTCAATTAGTTTGCTATTATGAAACATACTGTGCAATATTGCATGTAACACTTCCTCCAAGATTGCCAGAGTCAAGCAAAGAGATGTTTATTTGGGAGATTCAAGTAATAAGGAGGGCCAAGAACTTTGCTGTTAAAGGGTAAAAAAAGTCTTTCAGCTGTGTGGTGTGTGGAATGCCCATTACTTCAGTCCAACTAGAATAATTCGCAGTAAGAAGGTCTTCCTGGGCATTTCAAGATCAAATTACCTTTCAAACCTGATAAAAGACCTCCAATAATTTGGGCGGAAAAGGATAGGGGCATGGTGCCCATAATGATAAGTTCATGCCTGGCAGTTATGTTATGCACAGCAAGGGAAAGCACACAATTGCGCCTATCCAAGGTTTTTTTTAAACACTGATGATGGCGATTTTAAATAAGTTTATTATTCGTTCTTTTGTCGCTTGCACATAGAACACCTAAATACACAGCATTGGCAATTATTAACAAGGAGTATTTGAGGGAATCCCTAATCATTAATATTATTCACATAACTTATTAATACCTTGTCATACTTATATAGTTATTTCATTTCTGAACGAGAAAAAGTTTCAGTGATTAAATATTGTGCTCTATTAATTTATGACTGCTCAAATATTCCGAGTGGGTATCTTAAATGTGGGTAATAAAAGGTGAACTCAGTTTAAATTTCCTCATTCCGGTTGCAGTTGGTAAAATGTCAGAAGCTGGTTGATTTTTGAAAGTGTCTATAAATCAGCTCCATACACTGAACTGGCTCTTTTCATTTTTTTATTACAGGTGGTCTAATACAATTATTCAACACTATACATGCCCTCCTCCAGGTGTAGAATGCCACACACTAATACAGTGTCACTAGGAACTCAGTCACTCTACGTACATCTGTCATAACAACATTTGCCACTTACAGGCCACACTTCCACTCTAAACAATACTAGTTGAGTACTATCAGTACTAGTGACTCGGGCAATTTACAGAAAATGATTATCTCCAAAGTTGTGTTTTATAGATTGCCCTTTTCTAATCTTAGAAGTGAAACTTAAGTTGTCATCTTTAATAGTTGTTGTATGTCTTCATCACTCAAAAATACTGATCATCTGTTCTTTTTTTTTTAGGTTTTGTATGCAGAAGAGTGCCAAGTTGGTGCCAGGTGTGACGTTAGACCTTATTGAGAAGTAAGTGATCCTTGTAGCACTACAACAGGTCCTCAACCATGCACATTTAAGCTTAGGTTGGTCATGAAATGTGATTAGACCTATCTAACAAAGCTAGACATGAACAGTCTTCTTGAAATTGTTGCAATCATTGTGATAAGATAATATGATAGATGACGGCAACGACGCCTCACAGTTCTGAGATCGAGGGTTCAAACCTGACTTACTGGCTTCCAACCTTCGTGTGTGACGTTTTCGTGTTCTGTACTTCTATATTTCAACAACTTTTACAAGCATAGCAGCATAGTCAGTGGAAAAATTGTTTTCTTTGTCTACCATCTTGTCTAAGAGTATATTTCTTTACCTTTGTTTTCTGCCTTCCTGCCAAAGCAGTAGTTTGGCAGAATTAAAGATGCATATTTCTTCAGCAATGGGCGGCCGCCAACTGGCTCCGCAAAGAATATGTTTTTGCACTTAGACACACTCTTTGATATCGGTTTATAATAATATCAACAGAACTGTGTGTCTGTATGTATTGTTGTAGTAGTATTATAGGTGTGAACTATATTGGCTGAGAAATCGAGGATAAAGTTACAAGAAAAAGTGTATAAACATTTTAGATTTACCTGTATTCCTGCAAAGATTTTTCTTATAATCAAGTGATTTACCCAAAGCACAACAATAAAAAAAAAGAAATCAGTCATTCATTAAGGTTACAAAGAAACATTTTCCATATTTTACTGACCATCACAATTAGGGATGGGAATTGATAGGATTTTTACGATTCCGATTCCATTATCGATGTTGCTTAACGATTCGATTCTTTATCGATTCTCTTATCGATTCTAATTTGGGGAAAAAGAAGAACAAACGTTTTGATTGGCATCGAGTTTTTTTAATCAGAAGTCACAACCTTACAAACTCACAACAAGGTCAAAAGAGGCCCAAAGCCTCAATATTAACTGTGGCAATAAGTGGCAAATGCACAAGAATGTGTAACATTTTACTGAAACATTTTTCTAATAGAAATAAAAAATATTGGTATATATTGGCATATAGGTCGTTGGTCTGCCATTAGCAATATGTGTTAAACTTGCAGGGGTCCCCAAACTTTTTCCAGTGGGGGCCGCATAACTTTTCCCTTCTCTGATGAAGGGCCGGGGTCAGTTTGTAACAGAAAAAGTGTGACGAGTGCAGGAGTGCCAAAATGTAAAAAGTTATTGTTTTTCAGAAAGCCACAATCAAATAACCCTTTCTAGATATTTCACGGAACAAAAGTAAATAAAATAAAAATAATAATATAATAATAATTAATAATAATAACACTATTAATCAAATAGATAATAACCAAATAACCCTCTCTGAGTTCTTCACAGAAAAAGGCCAGAAAATAAATAACACTATTGGGGGGGGAAAAAATGCTCTCTGGTATTGTTCAGGGGGCCGGACCAAATGTCGGGGCAGGCCGTATTCGGCCTGCGGGCCGTAGTTTGGTGACCCCTGTATTACCAGTATTACCAGTATATGAATGAATGAATATTGAAATGCATGCCTTTTAGTTTTTATGGTGCTTTCACGCTCAAGTGGGGGCGCCCTTGCGCTTCCTCACACGAAGAAGAACGCGCTCACGTGAAGAAGAGCGCGCTTACACGCAAAGAAGAAGAAATGCCCGCATCCAAGCGAGTGAGCGAGTTAGTGAGAGAGGGAAGCACTGTGACGACCCTACGTTCTTTGTTAATGCTTGTAAAATATCTACAGAGGCAACGCCTGTGTGTATCATCTTTTGTGTTGTTGTGTGTTTCCACTCGCAATCGGACACTTAAATCCAGTTGTGTAGTGGTTTGAACGATGTGCTAATGCTATCGAACGCATGCTAACTATTTTGTTATTATTGAATTAGCTGCTAATCATCGCTGATTTACGCTGATGCAAACCTGTTTGTTATTGGGGACGAAATTGGTTTGTTTCATTTCTTTTTTCAGTTTCACTCTTCAAGTGATGGTTGAATAAAGTCAGCAAATTATACCAACGTCTTCTGTATCGTCATTTCGGAGTTTAGCTAGCTGTATAGCTGTCTCGGTGAGGACAGTGCAGTCTATTCCCTCCCGATCCAGTTATCTCCACCTTGCAATGATTGCAAGTCGTTTTGTTGTTAATTTTCCTCGTGAAGTGAAGACACACTTTCGAGCGTTTGAACCTACGTGCTGTCATTGTTATGTTTACGGCTGCAGTGCTCATGCTTCATGCTAAACCATCGTAACCTTTCATTTTCACCCTCTTTCCTGGTGAAGTGTAGCCAAACTTCGGAGCGGGTGGTTCTTGGCGCCATGCTAGTTTGATGCATTTGGACAACAAGACGGTCACGACACAATATGCGTCTTCAGGACTCGTTAAAGGGATCGTTAAGGCTTTTTCATTGTGATGTCAAGGCCTCGAAACACTCGGAACCGGTTCCGAATTGGAATCGGATTTCGATTCCCATCCCTAAATACAATAAGCATCACAGACATTAAAGTATCGAAGAAATACATTAAAGTTTGGATTGAATTCCAATTGTGAAAACTTTATGTATCCCTTCAGGAAATTTGTTTGACAGCCTCGCTGAAATGTTGTCCAAGAAAAGGTGCATATCATGCCTGTGTCTCCACTGGTAACTTGGTAACAGGAGGGATAAAGCAAATCCGTGAAGGGAGGGGAGCACTGAAAACATGTTTGCATAGCTTTTTCTGTAAGCGATAGAGAAAAAGCAGCTCAATCTGTAATCAGTTTTTTGTGAGGAAAGAAATGTTTTAAAATATACTGTACATAATAATATTATAATCTGAATTAAGATTTTATTTAAAGGTTAAACAGCCTTACAATTGCCTGCCATTAGAAGAATAGGTCTTTATGAAATTTAAAATGACTCTTTCTGTTCATTGTCTCATATTACCACACCCAATTGATTGTGGTCGTATTCTATCACAGTGATACTGTACAGTAGTTTAGACAGTCATGACGCACAGTGCAGGTGGCCTTTTTTCTGCTCATAATAAAATCACGTGTCATTATGCGAAAGCGTTCTCAAGTGACAATAGTTCTCTATTTACTGTATCTACACAGTCAAGCCACCCAGTATGCACTCATTCTTTGGCCTTGCACGAGGTTAACACTTTGGATATGTAAATGCATATAGAACATTCAATGGCAAATTACAAACATTTCTTAATCGTGAAAAGGTTTTGAATATTAAGTAGGCCTGCACAATATATCGTTTGAACATCGCCATCGCAGTGTATGCATGCGCAATACAGTAGTCCCATCGCAGGATGTGCGATTGTTTTTTTCATTTTATTTTTTCTTTTAATGTAAACGTTTGTTTGTCTTCATAAAAGCAGCAATTGTGCAGACATGGCTTCATGAATCGTTTTTATGTACACAAATCTTCATCATTCACAGATAAACCCCCTTAGCCTGGATTAAACTCTTATTATATGAAAAGTATTCATATAATTGGATATATATTTTATATATATTTTTGCACTTGAGTTCAAATCACCTATTTTGAGAATCTGCCGATACAGAGTCCTGATCCGATACCAAAAACAATTTTTTTTTTTTTTTTTTTTTTTTTTTTTTTTTTTTTGTGCTTTGACGCGCACGCTGGCGAGAACAGCCTCTCACTTATACAACAAAGAATGAGTTGCCACAGCACACTTTAGCCTGTGTACCAAGCTTAACGATGAGTAACACAATAGTGCCTTTGATCGTAGAGCTACCGAGGTGTCTCTTGCCAGATCATAGCTACAAACCTGTCAATCATCGTTAACTTTAAGTACCAAATGCCAGCTGCACTGGTGACCAAGAAAAACGGTTTGGTTGCACTGCTTTTCAGGAGGGAGGGTGAAAGGCTATACAAGCATTAAGCAGAAAAAAAAACAGTTGTACCTCAACATAAGATCACTTCGACACACGATCTTTTCGAAATCCGACGTAAAATTTGACTCGCCAATTGTTTCTACATCCGACGACATGACAGCGCCGCAGACGGACGCACGACTGATTTTTTTGTCAGAGAAATCAACACAGGTTCCAAGAAGGTTAGTGCAGGTGGGGAAACAAGGAAAAAGGTGACGCTTACCATTGAAATGACGGTGGAAATGATAGAAAACGAACACCATGTTCAAACATAAGGGTGTCCATATGTGCACTTGGCACCAGGACACCCTAGGCCGCAGTTCGATGATCGACTTTGTAATCGTGTCATCGGACTTGAGGCCGCATGTTTTGGACACTCGGGTGAAAAAAGGGGCGGAGCTGTCAACTGATCACCACCTGATGGTGTGTTGGCTCCGATGGCGGGGAAAGCTGCTGGCCAGATTTGGCAGGCCCAAACGTATTGTGAGGGTCTGCTGGGAACGTCAGAATCCCCTGTCAGAAAGAGCTTCAACACCCACCTCTGGCAGAACTTCTCCTTTGTTCCGGGGGAGGTTGGGGAGATTGAGTCTAAGTGGACCATGTTCCTCACTTCCATTGTTGAGACGGCCGATCGGAGCTGTGGCTGTAAGGTGGTTGGTGCCTGTCGTGGCGGCAATCCCCGAACCCGGGGATGCCGTCAAGCTGAAGAAGGAGGCCTACCGGGCCTTTTTGGCCTGTGGGACTCCGGAGGCAGCTGTCGGGTACTGGCTGGCCAAGCGGACTGCAGCTATGGTGGTCGCCGAGGCAATCACTCGGACATGGGAGGAGTTGGCGAGGCTATGGAAAACGACTTCCGGACGGCTTCGAGGAAATTCTGGTCCACCATCCGGCGTCTGCGGAGAGGAAAGCAGTGCACCATTAACACTGTATATGGTGAAGATGGGTTACTGCTGACCTCGACTCGGGACATCATGAGTCGGTGGGGAGAATACTTCGAAAACCTCCTCAATTCCACCGACACGCCTTCCTTTGAGGGAGCAGGGTCTGGGGACTCCGAGGTGGGCTGTCCGATCTCTGGGGTTGAAGTCACTGAGGTGGTTGGAAAGATCCTCGGTGGCAAGGCCCCGGGGGTCGATGAGATCCACCCGGAGTTCCTAAAGGCTCTGGATGTTGTGGGGCTGTGGTGGATGACACGCCTCTACAACATTGCGTGGACATCGGGGACAGTGTGTCTGGATTGGCAGACCGCGGTGGTGGTCCCCCTTTTTAAGAAGGGGGACCGGAGGGTGTGTTCCAATTATAGAGGGATCACATTCCTCAGCCTCCCCGTTAAAGTCTATTCAGGGGTTCTGGAGAGGAGGGTCCGTCAGGAAGTCGAATCTCGGATTCAGGAGGAGCAGTGTGGTTTTCCTCCCAGCCGTGGAACAGTGGACCAGCTCTACACCCTCGGCAGGATCCTCGAGGGGGCATGGGAGTTCGCTCAACCAGTCTACATCTGTTTTGTGGATTTGGAGAAGGCGTTCGACCGTGTGCCTAGGGGAGTCCTGTGGAGGGTGCTCCAGGAGTACGGGGTATCGAGCTGTTCGGTCCCTGTACGACCGGTGTCAGAGTCTGGTCCGCATTTCCGGCAGTAAGTCGAATTCGTTCTCAGTCAGGATTGGACTCAGCCAAGGCTGCCCTTTGTCACCGATTCTGTTCATAATTTTTATGGACAGAATTTCTAGGCGCAGCCGAAGCGTTGAGGGTGTCCGGTTTGGTGGCCTCAGCATTGCATCTCTGCTTTTTGCAGATGATGTGGTGCTGTTGGCTTCATCAAGCCGTGACCTCCAACTCTCACTGGGGCAGTTCGCGGCCGAGTGTGAAGCGGTTGGGATGAAGATCAGCACCTCCAAATCCGAGACCATGGTCCCAGCCGGAAAAGGGTGGCATGACCTGTCCGGGTTGGGGATGAGATCCTGCCCCAAGTGGAGGAGTTCAAGTATCTTGGGGTCTTATTCACGAGTGAGGGTAGGAGTGAGCGGGAGATTGACAGGCGGATCGGTGCAGCGTCTGCAGTGATGCGGACTCTGCACCGGTCCATTGTGGTGAAGGAGCTGAGCCAAAAGGCGAAGCTCTCGATTCACCGGTCGATCTACGTTCCGACCCACAGCTCGTGACCGGAAAAACAAGATCCCAGATACAAGCGGCTGAAATGAGTGTCCTTCGCAGGGTGTCCGGGCTCTCCCTTAGAGATAGGGTGAGAAGCCCGGCCATCCGGGAGGGGCTTGGTGTTGAGCCGCTACTTCTCCGCGTTGAGAGGAACCAGTTGAGGTGGCTCAGGCATCTGGTTCGGAGGCCTCCTGGACGCCTCCCTGGAGAGGTGTTTCGGGCATGTCCCACCGGCGGGAAGATCCGGGGACGACCCAGGACACGCTGGAGAGACTATGTTGCTCCGCTGGCCTGGGAACGCCTTGGAATCCCGCTGGAGGAGCTGGCTGAAGTGGCTGGGGAAAGTGAAGTCTGGGCTTCCCTGCTAAAGCTGCTGCCCCTGCGATCGGCGATTGGGCGCGATCAGCCAAATTTCCAATCATGTGATCGGATCGGGACATCTTTAATGAATACATTTGGTCATGTTGAGTCAACCAAAGTCTTCCCAAACAGAGCTATTCAATTTTGGTGAAAATTCTTCTAGTTTTAGTATTGCAATTTATAGCAAACCCCCAAAATATTGCAATGTCAGTTTTTTCCAATCTCGTTCCGCCCAAGTGCAAAGTCATCCTCACTTCCAGATTTTGGTTGATACATTTTTCTTGTTGCAAACGGGGACAGAAATTTTAGGAAAATGTATTCATCACCATTCCAATAGGTCAGTGCTTCTCAATTATTTTCTGTTACGCTCCCCCCAAGGAAGACGTAAATGTTTCGCGCCCCCCCCCCCCCCCAAACTCTGCCGCCACTGTAAATAGTATTTGTCTATTACTATTATAAGTACGCCTCTGCCTCACATTGTATCCTTTTTTTTCTATTTGAGAAAATAACAGAGATCAACTTATAAAGTATAACTTTATCAACATTGTTGTTTGTAACAGAAAAGACTTAACACGCATCAATTTGCCCAAATTAAAAAAAAAAAAAGTCACATCCAAACTGTAAAAATACACTCAAGGTACATTTTTTGACCATTTGATACTGAAAAATATAATCAGTAAATACTAACAAATTTAAATTGATTAGAAACGTTAACTCATGAGGACAATATGCCCAAAAATTTGACCGAAAAAACAAAAGTGAATAGAAGAAGAAGAAAAAAAGTGTCTTTGGACAGAAGGACAGTTTTTATTTTCGCTGCTAGCTGCTCCCAGTATCACCTCCAGTTTGCAATGATGTGGGGTTATATTGCACTGAGCGTGCTAACAGTGCTCACTGGTTTACTGATATAACACTGACAAAGCGGGACAATTGTTGACAATATTCGGCACGTTTTCGCTGAAAAACAACCAAGCAGCTTATCAATGAGATTGGGGTCTAATGTCTTTAAGTGGCGTCTTAATTGATTTTGGCTTCCGGCTGATCATTTTTAGACACAGTAAACAGTGGTCTTTCCTCGTCTACCACTGTATTAAATGTCAAAGCCAAAAGGCATACGGCCGAAAAAAGCGCATTCTCAGCGGCCGAGGGAGAGGAGAACCGTAGGTGAGGGCGGTCGTCGTGACGATCTCAAGCTGAAAATGGCACTTTTCGGGCGGACATGTGAGAACCGGAGAAGACAGTGGGTCGCTGCGTGAGTCCGGCCGGAAAACGGCTTTCAAAAAACGGCGCGCAGCTCTCCAGCTCTTCATGAATCTCTTCCGTGTGCTCTTGCTTACTTCAAAAATACTGCGCGCACTTTGAAAATGAGAGCGCCACTGCCACCCACTGAGTGGATGTGCAAGTACACTTTATTCTAGTACGGCAAAAAAAAAAAAAAAAAAAAAAAGCATGTTCCCCGAGGTCACACGCGCCACCCCTGGCATCGCTCTGCGCCCCCCTAGGGGGGCGCGCCCCACTGTTTGAGAAGTACTGCAATAGGTACAGGTAACCTGTTAATGACATCTTTGTGCCATTGACTAAAGATAATTTTTAGATACTGCTAAATTAACTCCTACGTGATTATTCAGTGATAACGTGTTCACTGTTTTCAAAGTAAATGTACTCTTACAACTCTTAAAATGTATGCATTTCGAAGTTTAAACTCAGAAGTAATCCACCTGAAATCCCAGGCTTCTCCCACAACCCTCCAAACACTCCTGAAATGATTTTTCCAGAATCATCCACAGCTCTGTCGTCACTGCCATTTTAATTTCGTCCACATCTTCAAAATCGGTCTCTCTAATCTCCTTGGTTTAAGAAAGAGGGGGAAAATGTCAGACAGTTGAGTCAGGAGTTTGATAAAGCATGGCAATGTTCTTCATGGTCAGGAAATGTGACATGTTCAGGGTGTTTTGAATGGGCTCAATGTCACGGTGAAGTAGCCAAGAGTTATTGATATGCAAACTTTAAATCTAAAGTGAGTGTTATTCTCACATCAGAACTTGTCAAATGTTTCTGTTTTCCCTTTTTGTCTCAATACTAGGACTGTACTGGAGCGGATTTTGCTAAATAATTATATAATCGTATTTGATTATTCTATTGTGTTTGCACTAATTGTTTGTCCGTCTCAGTTAAAGCCCAAGTGTCTGTAAATGTAAATACTCTCAAATGTGTGTGTAACAGTGTTGAGTGATCGCCACTTTGTGTTCTGAGTCATCTTTGTGACATGCAATGAGCTGCTGACACTGAGCCATCTGTGTTGTGTTATGTTGTTTGCAGGATCCCTGGCAGGCTCAACGACAGGCGCACTCCCCTCGGAGAGCTCAACTGGATCTTCACAGCCATCACCGATACCATTGCCTGGAACGTTCTGCCCAGAGGTAAGGCCATGCACGCAAAATACACTTTCTCACAAAATCGCTAGGGGGGAAAATTAATGAAATTTGATGCACAGCTAAATATAGGATTTGTGTCCATATGGCACCTGAAAACCTAAAGCATAACATAGACACCTGCAGTATCAATTTGTATATAGTAGGCATGTGCCGGTATGAGATTTTGACGGTATAACCTTAAGCAAAAATACTGCAGTTTCATGGTATCACGGTATTGCAACTATAGCTTTAAAATGTGTTATTTTGATATTTATGGGTTAAAACAAAAAAATGCCGTTTTCTATTGAACAGCTTTTTTTTAATTTTTCACAACATATTTGCAAATTGGCAGATGTTTACAACGGGGGAAGACTTTACAAAAGTTAGTTTGGTTGGTAGGTTAATGGTAGAAAGGAAACTAGTTAGCCGTCTTCGCATGCTAACTAGCCACGTGTCTGCCCGTTAACAAGCTTACGTTATAGCATTTGTTTTCCCATCGCTAGTCACACTAAACCAGCAGCTGGTGGGAAACGTTCATGACAGCGTTTACTTATCTTAAATTTTGTGTGAATTGACAGATGATGATCACGTAAATGTGAAATCATGTTGGAGGTGTTGCCTGCATGTCGGCTGACGTTCCTCCTCTAAGCCACTGTCGTCTGTTTCTTTTCGGTAGCCGAAGTATTCCTATAGACCCCAATCACCAACGTCACACAATCACGTGATCGCTGTATTGTGTCGCCATATTGTCCGTCATTGTGTGTTCGTATTGTCATTGATCGTAGTTTCTAAAGGTGGATTCACTTGCAAATTATGGAAGCCCCGGTGCTTTCAGACGCTGTAAACTCATTGGATGAGTTGCATGAAAGCCGTTATTTGGAAAAGCTTTGGTCCATCCAGTCGCCAGATCCATATTTGATGCCCAAACCGATGTTTCCTCCCGTCCGGTCCTTTCCCGTGCGTCAGAGCTCGTCCTGAGACCACAAAATTTCCAATCATACTCCAGTTTATGTCACGATGAGAGTCGGGTACCCAAAATCGGCACCGGCCCGAATATAAACCGACATTTGGTCAGCTGAGCGTCACCGTTGTCACGATTGTAAAATGAAACTTGATCGACAACGGGCCGGTGTGTGCCAAAAAATAGCTGCCCTGCGTGAAATGTCCCCCCTGACGGGAGCGCTTATTTATAACGCTTTATTGACGTGAAAACATCAAATGTTTTCATGGACGCATTACAGTAATGGACTTACGACTGTAAGATCAGTTTTAAATAATTAAATTACACAAAATATTAGTACTGTATTTTAGTAACAAATCGTGGACTGGGCCACATAACCATCTTTGAACAGAAATGTATTAGTCTACAGGTTTTCACGACCATATCCCAATGACAATCACACAGGTATGACATTTATTAGTTCAAGCACAGTAAAATAATACAAATTAACGGTACAAGAAAGTCGTTTCCGTGTGGGCGCCCGTCAGCGGGGACATTTCACGCAGGGCGGCTATTTTTCGGCACAGCACCTGTTGTTACGCTCACCTTTTTGCTGCGCGACCGCGGCGACGAGCTTCGTAGTCTCCGTCTGATGATGTCTGCCATTGTGATGGCATCATATTGATGTTTTCGCCGCTGTCTAACGGCTGTAGACACAAACGCATCATGGACCGAGATGAACAAACCGTGCTGCTTTCGAGATTTGCCCTTTTAACAATGGGCACACAGCAACTACTAAAATGACCGTTTATCTTCTCTGTTACTGCAACCAATCGCCACACATGCCTTCACCATTTTGATTAATCAATGTTAACGATTGTCAGGAAGGTTTTTGGGTTCGTTTACTCGGCGGTGATTCCTTAGACAAGCAGAAAAACACGCAGTAATAGGAGGAATGTACGTAGCGGTGATATGTAAACACGATGAGTTGACGGACAACATGGCGGCACCAGTCAGGGGGGCGGAGTTGTGACGTCACGTGATTGGGGTCTATACTAGCGACTTGTCTATTTTTGAGGGGGGGGGGAAAGCTCAGGTGTAGTTTCAACACCTTCAGCCATTATGTCTATTCTACAGCACAGCGACAGACACAGGACAGAGCAACAACTGGAGGGGGAGGGGTGAGCGCTGCCGTTCAAAGCCACGGATTTCTCGCTACATTTTTGGGCACTCAAAAATAGCTAAAACCGGAACTTCTTACTATATGTAATTAATATTTTCATTTTTAAATGTATTATTTCTATTTGACTCTTTCTGGCGTCTCGAACAGGCTGATTTCTCATTCATATTTGATATGTGAATAATCTTTGCTGGGATTGGGTCACTATTCCTCTGACTGGGCTACATCTCTACATCCAGTACAGGGATAAACCAAGAAACGGCCAAACACATAAATTAACCTTGACACCCTGAACCAGTGTCATATGCATCAATGCACACTTTCCTGAGACGCATTTCTTTAACACATTTGTGTGTTTTGAAAATATTACACACCTCAGTACCACCCCACTTTCAAATACTGGTAAACATAAATTTAACAGTCAATAACTTGACGCATATTTTTTTTTTTTTTTTTTTTTTAATTCCTTCTACACTGCTCACAGTCATTTTCATTATCTACCTGTCTTTTATGCAGCACACATCCACAGGCACACTGACTCCCATCTCCAATGGGAAAGTAACAATGCTGATGGCTGCCAAAGCCTTTTAAACCCCTTGGGCTCTACTATTAATGAAGAAGCCCACGTCAGGGAGAATCCCAGTAATGAGGCTCTGCTGCACACCTAATTCAAATCACCTAGACTATTGTCCAACACTGTTATGAGCTGTGTCATTTCTTTCTGCAGCACAGACTGTCTTGCGCATGTTATTTACAAATACCATAATGGTAATAAAGTGGCATATGGCTGTATGAAATTGACTTGCTCCCAACCTTTTCTATTATCTACTCTATATTGTCAGGGGTGACCGGTAGCATATCGTTGGTTACTTTAGTTGAAAGTGGGTACAACCTGGACTGGCGTCTGTAAGTCACAAGGCATATTATAATAAGACAGAGAAACATTCAATACCAAAGCTCACACCTAGTATAGCCAATTTAACGGCTTTAATTAGTGTGTGCTTGGACAGGGGCGGGCGTTGGTAGAGGCTAGTGTACTTGGGTAAAACTTATAAGATAAACGTGATGTTCCAATGCTCCACGGTGCCTTCTAATCTTCTTACTGGTCATTGTTAGGCATTCTAACTGAAAGAATGAAAATACTGTACAACAAGGCTGATCGAATTGCTTTTATTGACTAAAATAGCATATGTAGTGTTTTTTTAATTATTATTTCTCAAACGTGCAGTTTTTAATACCTCTTTTCTAATGTGTGTGCTTGTAGATTTGTTCCAGAAGTTGTTTCGCCAGGACCTTCTGGTGGCCAGCTTGTTCCGCAATTTCCTATTAGCTGAGAGGATAATGAGGTCATATAACTGTACGCCAGTCAGCAGCCCTCGCTTGCCTCCAACATACATGCATGCCATGTGGTAAGACACACTAGCATAGATAAGGGTTTGCATTTCAAAAAAATAGTATGAGTGGTGCTGAGTCATATCTACTTTTTGTACATGCTGCAGTGCAAAAATGACGAAATAGATTCTTGATTAGACAAGAGGCGTAGAGTGCATTTTATGACACCGCAAAGTTACTTTTTCTTTTTTAAAAGGTCATTCAGTGTCATAAATGCCACCTGCCAAAAGTTAATGAAGCTCATTTGTAAAATGGGAAAATGCTGGACAGCTGAAAGCACTGCACGGAAAGTTGTAAACTCAGTTTCCAATGTCGTGCCATTACTTTATTTTTGGGTCAGTTTCAAACCTATGTTGTCAGTTGTCAATGTTGTCAATGTCAGTTACCTAACCTACCATTTATGGATTTAAATTGAATAGAAAATACTTACCTCAGAGAAATTAACATGACCGTGGGCAAGAAAACATGGCTTTTGAAGTCTACTTCATGTCACTTGGCAACCATGACAGCTTTTGATAGCTCTTACTGTGCAAATAGCAAGTATTACATAGCCTAATAACTTTTTATACTCCGCTTAAAATGTTAATTTCTTCAGATGGATATTTTTTCCCCACGAAGAAAAAAGTTCTCTTACCTTGCTGACAGTTTAGCTGTGTTGTTTTTGGCATCCATTTATTTTTCTTCTTAGTATTTTGGACGAAAATACTTAATAGTAATAGTCATATTTTCATTTCAAAATTTGTTCGTCTTAGTCTAGTTTTAGTCAGCGAAAACTTTGTCGACATTTAGTCGACAATTCTCAAAATGTTCTCTTCTATAAACTTCAAAAGTTTTAGTCAATGAATAAATATATAAATAAAAGGTTTCCAACAATTTCGAATGAACATGACAGACCAGCACAGAACTGTCACGTCTACAAGGACATCACCATTTTCATGATGATAATACACACGCAGCAGGAAAACAGCACATTATTTGCAATTAACTAAACTTACCTAGATGCCACGAAATTTATGTAAAATGCTTTCCAAGCGTTTAAGAAGACAGAGTCACTTTGCTAAATGCTAATGCTAACGCGAAAACTATGCTAACGCCACAAAGTTTAGTGTGTGATGATCACTCAGCACATACCTTTAAAGACTAAAGAAACATGGCATATCTAGCCAAGATAAAAAAGCAAAACTTACCAAGCAGCACATTACAAGTTTCACAAAATAAGCACAGGCTTACTCCCCCTGTGAGTAAACATATGTGTGGGGGGGCTGAGGCGCAGCACGTCACATGAGTGACACCACCAAACACTGCTAAATGCGTTCTAACTACAAATACATTAAGAAAATAATACGCATTGTGAATATATGACGACAACTGGCATCCATCACATTATGTTTTAGTCTCCCAAAACATGTTTTCAACGTGTCATCGTGACGTCATTGTCATGAAAAAATTGTTTGTTGACGAAATACTTTTCGTTATCGTCATCGTTGATGAAAACGACACTGCAGTTTAGGCTGTTGACCAGGAGCACTTATCACAACACAAGAATGAACAGCCTAAGATATTAAAGATTATCAGCCATAACAGATCACTGCAGAACAACAACAACATGTGTAGACTGGGAAAAGGGGAAAGTCATCAAATCAGTAACCAATAAATTTAAAAGATGGATCCACACAATTACCAACAAAAATGGTTTTTTAGTGAATAATAAAGCATTTTTGATACCTTAAAGAACTCTTCAAACAAATAGAGCAAAGGAAAAGCAAACCTGATTTTAATAAACTGAAAAAAGGGTTAATGTTTCTAAGGCCGAGCACATCGATATCCTTCACTTCAATGTCTCCAACACACTGTTTAGGAATCACCATCTTCATAACTTCATGCCTTTGCACAAACAGTTCTCATTCTTTTTTATTGTCTCCTCTAAATGCATCCCTGCAACCTCCCACTCAAATTTCTTGTTGAACACCTTCTAATGTGTTCTGCCTTGTGAGGCAGATTGTTGTTATGGCATCTCTTATTGTAAAGAATCTTGCTCTTTCAGTAGTTAATATTTTTACATCTGGCCTATAAGTCTATATTGCGGTAGTTAATACATTTACTTCTGCCTTACAAGTCTATATAACCTTTGTTTATTACTAGGTTTATGGCAACAATACTTGTAAGCTTTACTTCACTGCGGCACATGCTGAATTTAGAAGCACAGAAAAATGATAAGACTGTTTAGAAAATAAGATTGAAAGAATGATTAAAAAAATGTAAATGCCCCGCAGATAAAAGGCCACTTGAATAATAAAAGTGAGATCAGGAATGCTAGAGTGCAAGGACAGTAAAAGGAGGCGTTTATACAATTTATGGGTTACAGGCACGATGACTGTGCCTGCATACATGCAGCAGTTGTTATTCAAATGGTGCTGAACTGGATAGAACAAAAAATACGGGGCTGATTACTCCCCTGTGGACAGTTTCAGTGTGGGAGTGTGTACAAATGTGGGAGTGTGTGTTACTGCACCACTCTGCAGGCAACGGCGACAAGTGCTTAGTCAGCCACCAACTGCTCCTTTACACTTTTCTGTTGACTGCTGTCCCCACTTCACATGCAAAGCACACGCACAAGCACTCACTGACAGATTTTGGTGATGAGTAACTCATTGATATTGGCAGCCATTACCTGAGTTTATACTGTCGTCCTAAGTGTAGAGCTGCATCCTCCTCAACGTGAGCGTTTCTTTGTTGATCTGGCCCTACTTCATTTCTTTGTTTTCACCCTTACTCCGGGCAAGATGGAGATCTCTTTATATATATATTCAAACTCTATTCTTGCTTTTTTCGTCACGGTTTTATTCCATATTACATTGTATATACTGTAATGGTAAATGGTGTTATACTTATATAGCGCTTTTCCACCTTTCAAGGCGCTCAAAGCGCTTTACACTATCTCGCCATCCACCTACTGGTGACGCAGCACCAGTATACAGTGGTGCTTTGGGATTAGTTCCATGACCACACTCAAAACAGAAAACACAAATATTTTAGATTTTCTTTCTGCTTAGCACGTCCCCTCACCTCAAAAATAAAAATAAAATAGCACTTGAATGTTTCAGATTACTTCAAAAAGACATGTAAGAAGTGTGGATTTTATTTTGTTACAACAAGTTTGTTCACATAACAATTGCATTGACACCAACATGTTTGTTTTAGTGACAGTCGTCTGGATAGTGGCTTCCTTCTTTAAAACATCAATGAAAATGTCAATTTAATGGCAAAAATAATTTATTTACACATGATCAACATTATCAGATTATCATCATCAGAAAATTAGGGCTGCAGCTATCGATTATTTAAATTAATCTATCAAAAAAGCTATCAATTAGTTGGTTCAAATAATCGGATTACAAACTTTTTTTATTTTATTTTAGGAGATGTAAAACAAAGAAACAAGTGTTTATACTTGGAACAATATTCATTTTGGCTTGCTATGATTCCACTTTTAAAAGGGCATGAAATGTGAATACAAAATAAAATTCCTGAGTGTTTTTTCAAACTACAGTGATCCCTCGTTTTTCACGGTTAATGGAGAGCAGAACCTGCCGCGAGAAGTGTGTGTGCTCAATGTATTTATTCTGATTTAGCATTGGGGATACATATATTTAGCAGGGGATACATATACAGTATAAGACATGTTTTTTCACTTTTTCTCCCCAAATTATAATAATAAAAAAAAAGTATGTATAAATGTATATATATATATATATATATATATATATATATATATACACACACACACACACACATATATATATTAGGGGTGTAACGGTACACAAAAATCGGTACGTACCTCGGTTTTGAGGTCGTGGTTCAGTTCATTTTCGGTACAGTAAGAAAAAAAATGCAAAATATAAATGTGCTAGTTGTTTATTACACACTTTTGTGCTTTCAACAAAAGGAACATTAGCCTATACAAAGCTAGAATTCTGCTCAAAAAGTAGTGGGTATTTAAAGATAATCCAACAGCAATTTGCCTTTCAGACCCCGCGTATTGGTCAGCTTTCTTTCTGAAAGAAAGAAGAAAAAAGAAGTCCCGTGCTAAAGAGGAAAGTTTGAAGCGCGAAGTAGCGACGGATCACTGTGTGTAGAACCGCACTTTCATTTCACAAGAGCAATACATTTTTAAATGTAAATACCTGAGCTTAGGCTCAAACTGTATAAAAAAATTAATAGATGAGGCTCTAAGTACAACAAAAGAACAACTGGCTAACATGCATAGCAAAGGTCTTCTAGCTTAAATGCTACTAAATTCTATTTTCTAAAAAAAAATGTTTTTTACAATGCTCTCAGCAAATCGTTCAAACACATATTCCCTAAAAAAATAATGCTAAATATACTTTTAAACTAAATAACGAATACATACAAACATATGAGCTCAAACAAAAACACACCATATGTTGGTCTTAACATGGAGCAGCTGGATTCCGCCATGTTAGACAAGTTTCATATTCGATGTTGCCACTACAGGGCAGTGTAACCACTCAAATTAATAAAACTAAATGCAAACACTTTCAAAACAAACCATTACAACGCCAACTCTAATTAAATGAATCACCGAAGCAGCAAAATTTAATTTGAAGCTTTTTTCTAATCAAATTATTCGAGTTACTCAATTAATCATTGCAGCACTGGAAGAAATAACGGTCGGGTTGGCTGTTCAATCAAGCTGCGCTGTCACATCGTATATCAGCTCTCAGCATTTAAGCAAACCCAGAATTTGCTTGGGTGATGTAATCTGTTGCATTTTAACTTCTACATTTTAATATCTTGTCATCATATCCATTTTTGTGTAGAATTGTGTTCCCAACGATCTAAATTAACATGATGTGTGTTAAGTTACAGTACATTGTGCATATTGCAGTATGTGCATTGTGACTCATTAAACTGATGCACCAGTTATAATGGGACTAAACTCCACGACTGTATATTGCACTACTGAGGGGGGAAAAGCCATTCAAATCGAGATTTTCTTGACACCTCCCCCAGTTGTTGAGTGTCATCATACAGCGCAGTGGTCAGCATCAATAAATTGACTCCAACAGTCACTAATTATGAGGAAAAATCTCCTTTGTGGCTTCGCGCTGTTTGCAGCAGTCACAGGAACGTGAAAAAGAGAGGGAGACGGCCTGAACAGAAAAGCCGCTGTAGTGGTCCAAGTTGTGTTGCATAACCATATGAATTAGTTATGATGACCATGAGGGAGTGCTGGGGTGTAGGAGAGGATTAAAGACTCCTTCCTGCCCTCATTCGGTCCCCAGGCTGGCAATATAAAGGATACAATTACAAGCATGTGAAAGGAGAAAATGCTAAATTGAAGTGTTATGTGTCACCTTACAACAGGCAAGCATGGGATCTGGCCGTGGATATCTGCCTGTCTCAGTTGCCAACCATCATTGAGGAGGGTACTGCATTCAGGGTAAGTGTATCTAAAAAGCATAAGTGAAACAGCACACCTTTACACCAAACAACGCTGCTGAATCTGACCCTTTACGTGTAGTAACGTGTGTTACATGGTGAAGGCTAAATCAAATGGGGGAGAACAGTCCACATTTTCTTTCAATGGCTACCAAAATTTAATTCAGGGTTGTTTGTGGCAGCCCTTTTAATTTTCATCTTAGTCTTTTAGATGAAAATACTTATTAGTCATATTGTAGTCATTTCAAAATATGTTATCTTCGTCTCGTGTTAGGTGACAAAAACTCAGATAAATTTCGTCTGGTTTTTGTCAACGCTTACTCACAATGTTTTCGTTTGTAAAATTCAAGTTTTAGTCCAAAAAAAATATAGACAGATGAGCACATATTGTAGCGTCTACAAGGGCAACGTCAACTTCGTGATGATAATACACACTCAGCAGAAAAACACTACATTGTTTTCAACTGATTATACCCAACTGGATGCTAAGAAATGTATTTAGACAAAAAAAAGAAAAAAAGCGCTAAATGCTATTGCTATTGCAAATGCTATGCTATCGCTACGACCCCATTAGTGCGTGATAATCACTCAGCACAGACCTTTAAAGGCTAAAAAGGGTGGCCAACCATGGTCCTCAAGAGCTGCAATCCAGCTTGTTTTCCATATATCCCTCCTCAAACACACCTGAATCAAATTATCAGGATTGTTATCAGGCAACTGCAGAGCTTGCTGATGAGCTGATCATTTGATTCAGGTGAGTTAGAGGAGCGAGACATGGAAAACAAGCTGGATTGTGGCTCTCGAGGACCAGGGTTGGCCACCCTTGGGCTAAAGGAACATTGCATATTCACTCCTGTCAAGATACGAAAACAAATCTTACCATGTGTTTCAAAATAAGGAAGACTGGAGAGCAGCTTTGCTTAATAAACAGCAGTGAGGGGAGTCAGAGAGAGGCGGTGCAGATGTCACATGAGTGGCACGACCCAAACACTGTTAAGATGCCGGCTGACATACTGCACGACATGTACAATAAGAAAATGTCACACATTGTGAACATACAGTATGACAGAATGTATATCGCATTTCCGTATCGTCAGACGAAAACTGGCATTCGTCTCGTTATGCTTAAGTCTCTCAAGAAACATTTTTAGCTAGTCGAAAAAATAAAATAAACATGATTTAATGGCACACATTTCATGTGACACACATAAAACTGTTGCTGTATATTTTGAGTGATCCTATAAGTATCACTAGCAGGGGTAAAAAAAAAAAGTAACACCTTCATGGTCTTTGGTTTTTTGCTTGTCTGATTTAATTAAACAATAATTACATTAAGGATAAATGATAATACATTCAGAAAAATTAGAGTGGAGAAATACAGTACATCCCACTGACCCCTTAAAATATACTCATTTCACAAAGGTGTAAAATTTCAGTTGCTTTGCGATCGACTTAAAAAAAGGGTATTTGGGGTGATTTAGTTTTCTAAATAGAGGCATTTTGATCTGGTCCTTTCCTGTCCTCCACCTGTAGGAGAGAATCATATTCATCACTCTCATGGGAACAGCTTTTACATCCTCATTCTTCCTTCTGCTTGGATTGAAATCATTCTCCAGCACTGTAATTGAGCCTCTGAGGACTAATAAAGAGTCTTTTGCCTTTCTCTGTCCTTATCATCGCTTGAAGAGATTCAGTTTTCAACTCTGTTTTACCTATTAACCCAATGTGGTTAGAATTGTGACAGCATCAAAACATCAACCAGAGCCTTTATTTTTGCATTTAGCATTATTGTTATCCATCATCAATCCATCTTCTTCTGCTTTATCTGAGAGGGTCGTGGGGGAAGTAGCTTCAGCAGAGAAGTCAAAACTTCCCTCTTCCTAGTGAATTTGTCCAGCATGTCTACGGGGTTCCTGACGCGTTCCCGGTCATCCCCAGGCCTCCTCCCAGTGGGACATGCCTGTAACACCTCATCTCATGTGCCCAACCCAACTCTTCTGGCTGCTCTAAGTGCAGAGGAGCAGCGGCTCTACTCCTAGCCCTTCCCGAATGATCATGCTTCTCACAATAACTCTAAGGGACAGCCCTGACAACCTGCAAATGAAATTCATTTCTGACGCTTGAATCAGGGATTTTGTTCGTTTGGTGATTACGGAGAATTCCTGACCATAGGTGAGGGTAGGAATAGAGCCCCTATCGGCAATAAACTAAAATTTGGCACAACATACATAAATGGAAACTCAATATCTACACTAATATAGTGCACGCCTTTCTTATGTAGGGACTTATTAAGAGTTGATTATGCACAAATCAATTTAGCCTTCCTGCCGAGAGGCATTGATACTTTCTTCTCGACATCCATCAACAGTCGTTAACTGTCGTAATTCCTGCCGCAGTATTAGCACTTGGCGTGATCAAAACCCCTCCAGCAACTAATCAGTCAGGCACATTGCCATGGCAGCAGCGAGTGAGATAGGGGGAAGGTGATCATGATAGAGCAGGATTTATGTCATTACTGCAGTGCATTGTCAGTCCCTGCCTCATATGACAGGCTTGTTATAAAATTGTGATGGCCAACTGGCTCTTTATGCATGGCTGTCTGTCTTTCCGTCTGTGTGTGCTCCACAGCACAGTCCTTTCTTTGCAGAACAGCTGACAGCATTTCAGGTGTGGTTGACAATGGGCGTGGAGAACCGGAATCCACCTGAACAACTACCGATTGTACTGCAGGTACACAGTCACATACAATTATACCTTCAGTTCAAAACATGTAAAACACAGAGACTAGAAAGAGTTAAATTTTTGCCCGTGGAAAAATCTGTGTGTGGAAAAAGTTTGTGTGCTTGCATCTGTCAGTCTCTAAAAGCAAAAGTGTTTCGTACTCTTCTTGATACATGCACATAACAATACTGAGCCTTTTTCTATCCTTTCAAAGCTCTTTATTAGATTCATAATTCTATAAATAATAAAAAGTAGAGGTACAATCATGTTGTCTCAGCCCCAAGTCCTTTCCTAGTTTAACAGCTGAACATGCTGAATGATAAGAATATCACTACTTTGGTGTTTTTGAATATAGTGTGTATGGTATGGTATGGGTATGGGTATGGTATGGGTATGGGTATGGGTATGGGTATGGGTATGAGTATGGGTATGGGTATGGGTATGGTATGGTATGGTATGGTATGGTATGGTATGGTATGGTATGGTATGGTATGGTATGGTATGGTATGGTATGGTATGGTATGGTATGGTATGGTATGGTATGGTATGGTATGGTATATGACCGTAGGTACTATAAATTCTAAATTGAATTTTAAAGTTATTAGTAAGTAAACCGTAATGCAGCTTTAAATACAATTAAATGGGAATATTTCCTGTTTTTCTTTGTGTTTTAGTAGGCTGCCAAGTTTGCTGAGCTTTTGGGTTTGATATTTAGTGCAGTAAAAGGTTGATGCCATAAGTAACAAAGAGGAATGTGCAGCTGCCCACATGCCGTCACTTTAACAGATAGGCCCAAGTCAGCGTTGGAAAGAATTTAGTTTAAACAGGCTTTATTCTTCCATTATGCACAAGAAACCTCTTTAGCTCATGACGATTGCATTTTGATTGAACTCGTATATCAGCATGAGTTCTCCACTGAATAGAAAATTACTAAAACAGCAGTTCTTTCTACACCATTGCTATACCTCTCTTTAAAGCTCCCTCCTGAGCAACTCATGAGAGCCACACTAGAAGGCTAATTTCCTTCATTGGACTCCAGGAACAAAGACTGTTAGAAGACCAGAATGTCATATTTGTTTTCTATAGCTGTTACATATTTTAAATACCTAATTAGAGTCCTAGAACCTTTATCCAACTGTTGGATTACTCTCACCCATCTCACAGGCATCTACAGCTGTTGTGTTGTATTAAATCACAGCGCAGTGGCAGTGTGTTGCTGTCCGTGTTGAATTGTAATTTCCTGCTGACTAAGCCCTCTGTTAGCGGTCCTGCCAGGACTTGTTAAAAGCTCAGAGAAAAGCCACACTGATTGGATAGAACTGTTTGGAACATGAAAGCGAATACACAGGGAAGCGGGGATGGGATGCAGCAATAGCCTTTAAGATGCAATATTATGCAACATTTTAAAGGGCAGCTGAAGAGGTTTTCGGATGAGAGTTTTACCCGGTTAAATTGGCCTTAATGCATCATTCGCTGTCTCAAAACTCACATTACCAAAATTTTCTTGGGAATTGACCGCATAGTTTTTGAGTTACTGCCATAGCAACACCTTAGCAACGAGGGACGCGCCTCGCTGCCAGCTGCTACCTGATGACGTAATTTCCCCAAGACCTCACCAACACTCCATACGAATACCACAAAATCCCCGGCATATATTGCAAACATTTTCTGGGTTTTGCTCGCGAGATTCGTCATGCCATCTCGATGTGTAATGACAAATAGCTCACACGAAGGCACGAAACTCTATGAGTTGCTCCAAAAAGAGTTGCTCCTTTTTTTGCAAGGATTTGGACATCTTTTGTGAGAGTCAAGCGGAAGTACTTCTCCCCGGTTACTCGATCGTGTCTTTGTTTACAACATTTGAGCGACGATGTTAGGGTGCTCTGGGAAGTGGACCCCATTACAGACAACGAGAATAACTGCTAGTATGCAATGTTTATTTAATTTCGCACGAGGTTCGGAGCAGCGCACGTACATGACGGGTCGTAGCTGTCAAAAGTTGGCGGGCGATCAATCTGGTGACGGTACAGCTCGGGATCAGGCACGGGGAATTCTGGGATGGAACAAGAAGTCAAATTAGCCGGATGTGATACAATATGAGAAATACCTGAATGCTGGACATGATTGACGGGTATGCCTAAAATGTTGGTCTGGCGACAAGCAGCAACAACAAGCAGGCTTATGCAGGCGGCTGATTGTCATAGGTCGCAGCTGTTATCGTTCCCCCGTCTGGCCTCCAGCCTGCAATCAGGGAGCCCTAACAGGCTAGTCTAGGAGGATACAACGTAAGTAGACCCTTACTGACAATTTGATGCGCTTATTACTTGATCGCGACCTGTGCTTTTGTTGTTGTTGCTCACCTGTCATTAGACAGCTGACAGGTTGTCTATTCATGCCCGCTGTGGATAGTCTACTGTTGCATTTGGGAATTTACGTCACACTTCCGGGTTTGGGAAGGGACTATTAACAGAGTGCACAAAACCTGAAAAAACGCAAATTATCCTCGCAGTTACGCATTAAAAATGTCATGGTTGTTTTGACGAAATTACACCAAAATCCGAAAAGCTCTTCAGCTTTTTGAGGCTGCTTTAAGATTTGTTTTTCAAGCTACGTAATTAATATACACATATTTCTTATCCCCCCCTCCCCCAATGAAAGTTTAAAAACAAAGGGTTCTTAAAATAAGACGTTTAAAAGTTAAATACGACTGAAGTACACTCGGACTCTGATTGATTTGGTTTGAAGGTTCTATGCAGGTACCTTTGGTGCAAAAATAACTTAAAGAAAAATAGCTGTATTTGTAACGAAAATAATGTGTATAAATTTAGTGTAGGTGTTTGTGATTTCATAGAAAATCTGCAAGCATGTGCCTTGGAAAGATTACGGAAGGTGCCTTGTTGGTGAGAGTGAACACTACCTCACGGGTGGATTATGTGTAGTTGACCACAGCTCAGGCAGATCTGTGTTGTGAAATGGGCATTTTGAGAATGCCTTCCACCAACATCTCTCATATCTGTGTGTGAAGACAACAATTTAAATAGTAGCGCTACTGAAAGGATTGTACCTTTAGCCCAGCTAAAGGAAAATAGCAAATAATGTTTTAGTTTTTGCATAAACCTGCTAATCTATGCATAGTTTGCACTGTCTGACATTTCTCGTAAGACTACACTTTGAAACTAAATCAAACTTAAAATTGAATTGAGGATGAAAGAGAAGAAAAGGTTATTGTGGCCTTATTTCACACCAACACCTTCTCCTACTGTACATATTGCCTGCATGCTCACTGGGTTCATGTCACGTTATATGCTAATAATACATCTTTTTGGGGTGGGCTGTGTATGCGCGTGTGCATGTGTGTATCTATGGTCCTCCATATGCTTGTTCCCACGCACACTGTGGGACAGTCACTCAGGAATCTTCACTCCTACACACAATATTTACACTCTATGCCTAATGCTGCATCTTACAGAAACATTTTAAAGTTTGATTGGTTTGAGTGTTGTCCATACTACCTCTATTAACACATTTTGAACAGATTTGTGTAGCCAAGTAATAATGTCACTCAAGAGGACTCGGCTCCTAAACATAACACTGTACATAGTCAACAAATGTGGCCCGGGGCATGGTAGTTAGACTGGTGGATTAATTATCTGTTTGACATCACTGTATTGACCTCAATGGTTCTCCTGCGACCCTTCATCTTGGTCCTGTTGTTCTGGAAAAAGCACAAAAAATCTGTTTTCTGTTAGGTTCTCCTGAGCCAAGTGCATCGACTTCGGGCTCTGGATCTTCTTGGACGCTTTCTGGACCTTGGACCTTGGGCTGTCAGTCTGGTGTGTTCATCTTTTTTTTGTCTGTCACTTCAGTGAAATACATTACAACATTAACTGGTACAGTAATCCCTTGCTGTTTCGCGCTTCATACTTTGCGGCGTCAGTCCATCGCAGATTTTTTTTCAATTAAATAATAAAGAAATACAGATGAGCTTTCCCGATCCGATCACGTAGTGTCACTCTCTCCCTCCTGCTAATTTTCTTTTGTCAGGAAGTGCACTGGAGTTGCTTATTAAAGTTAACGATGATTGACAGACGTTAAGGTTTGATCTTGCCAGAGATGCTTAGAAACCCAAACATCAAAGCGCCGCATGCGTCAATCATAGTTTAACTTGATAAACAGTTGCTGTGGCAACTCATTGTGTGTAAGTGAGCAGGTTTTGCGGATTTATGTGGACTAATTCAATGAAGCATTTAATAAAGACAAGCACTTTCTACTTTATTCTTGTTCAAAAATAATTCGATGGGACAGTAACCTGTTTAAAACATATCCTAATTTCATAATTATTACATTTGAAGTGCTTGAAAACCATTTATTAGTATATATTAATATTAGGGATGTCAAAATTATCGTGTTAACGGGCGGTAATTAATTTTTTTAATTAATCAGGTTAAAATATTTGACACAATTAACGCACATGCCCCGCTCAAACAGATAAAAATGACAGCACAGTGCAATGCCAACTTGTTACTTGCGTTTTTTCTGAGTTTTGTCGCCCTCTGCTGGCGCTTGGGTGTGACTAATTTTATGGGCTTAAGCACCCATGAGCATTGTGTAATTATTGACATCAACAATGGCGGGCTACTAGTTTATTTTTTGATTGAAAATTTTACAAATTTTATCAAAACGAAAACATTTCGAGGGGTTTTAAAATTTCTATAACTTGTACTAACATTTATCTTTTAAGAACTACAAGTCTTTCTATCCATGGATCGCTTTAAGAGAATGTTAATAATGTTAATGCCATCTTGTTGATTTATTGTTATAATAAACAAATACAGTACTTATGTACCGTATGTTGAATGTATATATCCATCTTTTGTCTTTCCATTCCAACAATAATATACAGAAAAATATGGCATATTTTATAGATGGTTTGAATTGCGATTAATTATGATTAATTACGATTAATTAATTTTTAAGCTGTAATTAACTCGATTAAAAATTTTAATTGTTTGACAGCCCTAATTAATTTTTTTTTTTTTGTTATACTTTGGGGGGGGAAAGTGAAAAAACATGTCTTATATGTATCTATTTTCAATGCTAAATCTGAATCAGTACATTGAACACTCACAAAAAAAATGGGGATGGGGTCTACATCTTGGTTTTTCACTTATCATTTGGAATTATGTCCAAAAATGTCAACCTTGTTTTTGTCTGACTACAAAATATATATTTCTTCATTGCTCACGAAGGATCCACAAGAACACAATGAGGGCTAAAAAAAAAATCATAAGAAGAAAAATTCTCCCTCGATTCATTCTCACGGCCAGTTTATTTATTTATTTATTTTTTAATGTTGCAGTCTTCTGATTTCCATTGTTATTCATCGTTATCTGTATAAAATATTTATTGAATTTCCTATACGTAATTTGTAAGGTTGTTACGATTCATGTTCTACTCCAGTAGAAGTAGTAGGCATCTGTCTGCTCGGACAACATCAACATATCTAACATTGTTCTTAAAGTTAATCAATTATATCAATACTTGGAATAAAATTCTTTGGATTCAAACATATAGTAGACTAACTTTATAGAACTATTCATGCCTGGTTTGATTTGAGCATTTTTATTGAGATAGATGTAAAACATTTCTCAATTCAGTTGGCCTATTTGTGATGTCATCACAACATGCTATCAGGCAGCGAAATGAGAAGCAGGCTAGCAGAAATTATCCAGCCACCATTATGGTGGTGTGAAAACATTTTGCCCTTTGCAAAGACAGGTTTCACACTTTTTCTCCAATAATCTACGTTGGTGTCCTACGGGATATATCTTGTGGACTGTTCAGCATTGTTTGTAGAGTCAGCAGTTGTACCGCAAGAAAAAAACAATGTCTTTAAGGTTACAATATCATACTGTTTATATAAGGCACATGACAACGGCAGTAGATCATAAGCACTGTCGCTTTTCACTCATTCTTGCGTGTCAGGCTCCTTATTCTCTCAAGCACACACTATTTTATCCTCCACCAATTTTGAAAACTATCCCAGCTGAGTATCTAGTACTTGACTGTACTCTTCAGCCAATTTTCTTTTCTTGTGTTATTGTCAAATTACGCTGACTTATGTGAGCAGACATATTACAGCAAATACTGGGTCCACTGTCCTACAACATGATACCTACAGCAAAATTTTCTATGCCATAATCACAATATTTGATAGTGTTTGTGTTTTTTCAGGCTCTCTCTGTTGGGATCTTTCCATATGTGCTGAAGTTACTTCAGAGCTCAGCCAGAGAACTGCGGCCATTGCTTGTTTTTATCTGGGCTAAAATCCTGGCTGTGGACAGTGTAAGTTATGTATTTATACTTGTAAGTCTAAGATGGAATTGAGATTTGCGCTGCTTTCGCTGTCTTATCTGGCAGTGTGCTTTGCTGTTTTACTGAACTTTTCTCCCTTTTTTTCTTGTGAACTCAACATGTAGGTTATTTCTTCAACTGCATGACCTCTATGGCCGTTTATTTTACATATGTATCACCCGTACGTCTATTGGGAATTGTTAATTGGGTTAGGGTTATACGTTGTCTTTAGCTTAACCAAATGGATTACAGGTAAACCTTTATTAGTGGCTGTATTAATTGTTTAGTTCATAATTCACCAAGAAAATGCTTAAATTTCTATACAATTGGAGAATAATCACAAGAATACAATAATATTTTATTAGCTTGGATGATGTGAAAATGAGATGCCAATGTACTAACAAGAATGAAATACTGATCTCAGTGTCATATTTTTTGGACTATGAGACACACTTAAAATCCTTCATTTTTTTCCAAAATTGCCAATGCGCCGTATAATCCAGCTCACTTTATGCATTAATTCTGGTTGTGCTTACTGATCTCGAACCTATTTTGTTGGAGTATGATTGTATTTTAAAGCTCAAGAAACGTTTTCAAGACACACATTCATCAAACCCATAAATAAAACAACAAAACCAATAATAAATTAATATCTACAATGATAAAAGATAGAAAAAATTACAAATGAAATATATTGATGCACCAATGCGCCTTATGTAATAAAGTATACACTCACCGGCCACTTTATTAGTTGCATCATGCTAGTAACAGGTTGGACCCCCTTTTGCCTTCAGAACTGCCTCAATTCTTCATGGCAATAGATTCAACAAGGTGCTGGAAGCATTCCTCAGAGAGTTTGGTCCATATTGACATGATGGCATCACACAGTTGGTGGAGATTTGTCGGCTGCACATCCATGATGCGAATCTCCCGTTCCACCACATCCCAAAGATGCTCTCTTGGATTGAGATCTGGTGACTGTGGAGGCCATTTGAGTACATTGAACTCATTGCCATGTTCAAGAAACCAGTCTGAGATGATTCCAGCTTTATGACATGGCGCATTATCCTGCTGAAAGTAGCCATCAGAAGTTGGGTACATTGTGGTCATAAAGGGATGGACATGGTCAGCAACAATACTCAAGTAGGCTGTGGCGTTCAAACGATGCACAATTGGTACCAAGGGGCCCAAAGAGTGCCAAGAAAATATTCCTCACACCATTACACCACCACCACCAGCCTGAACTGTTGATACAAGGCAGGATGGATCCATGCTTTCATGTTGTTGACGCCAAATTCTGACCCTACTATCCGAATGTCGCAGCAGAAATCGAGACTCATCAGACCAGGCAACGTTTTTCCAATCTTCTATTGTCCAATTTCGATGATCTTGTGCAAATTGTAGCCTCAGTTTCCTGTTTTTAGCTGAAAGGAGTGGCACCCGGCGTGGTCTTCTGCTGCTGTAGCCCATCTGCCTCAAAGTTCGACGTACTGTGCGTTCAGCGATGCTCTTCTGCCTACCTTGGTTGTAAAGGGTGGTTATTTGAGTCACAGTTGCCTTTCTATCAGCTCGAACCAGTCTGGCCATTCTCCTCTGACATCCACAGAACTACCGCTCACTGGATATTTTTTTCCTTTTCGAACCATTCTCTGTAAACCCTAGAGATGGTTGTGCGTGAAAATCCCAGTAGGTCAGCAGTTTCTGAAATACTCAGACCAGCCCTTCTGGCACCAACAACCATGCCACGTTCAAAGTCACTCAAATCACCTTTCTTCCCCATACTGATGCCCGGTTTGAACTGCAGGAGATTGTCTTAAACCATGTCTACATGCCTAAATGCACTGAGTTGCCGCCACGTGATTGGCTGATTAGAAATTAAGTGTTAACGAGCAGTTGCACAGGTGTACCTAATAAAGTGGCCGGTGAGTGTATATGTTCATTGATTGTGCACTTTATAAATATATATGGAAATATATACCATACTTATACCAATTTATACTTGTATTTATATTTATACTTGAATTATGTAATTGTGACAAACTTGAGCAAAGACAACCTTTATGTGTTGGAGTAGCCACAATAGTTTTACCCATCTATTTTATCATGACGCAAGTTTTATTATATATCTCTTTTTCATCCGTTGGAATTGTGATTAGCTGACAACCTTATTAGTACATTGTTTTTGTGTATATTGCCAGTCTTTCTTTGTTTGCCATATTTTTTTTAACATAGCTAATTTTAAGACTTGCAGACATTATTCTGTGAAAATCTTGTCTTGAATCATGTCCAAAAGCTGTACTTTTATGTCAAAGTTTCTTTGTTGTAAGCAGTTAGTACACTGGCACAAGTTAGTGAATTGGACAAACCAAATTTTTCGCATGACATTCACATAATTGTCGAAGAACACAACCCCACTAAATGAAGGAATATCGGACTTCCAACAGCTTACCAACTGTGGCCGGTGGCTGCTTAGTTTTTTCAGGTTTTTCATTTCGAGCTGTCGGTGAATTACTTTTGATAATGACAAATTGTCAGTAATTTAATAAATACACACATATTTGTTGGTCACACAGAGCTGTCCTTCCATCCTAAAGGGTGCTTGCTCTTCTGTAAATGAGGGAGGAGGATTGCTTTTTTAAATTTTTTTATTTTTTTAATGTTTTGGTCTTGGCTGGATTAAAGTCATTGCTTTACACTTCATCAAGCTGCAACTGGTTCCCCACGGTACACTGCAAATTGCTTCATAAAGTTTTAATTTTACAAAAGCTTAACTTTCTCCATTCTGCTTTTCCTTCTCAACCATTTGAAGTCTTGTCAGGCTGACCTGGTCAAAGACAACGGTCACAAGTACTTCCTCTCTGTGTTGGCTGACAGCTACATGCCAGTGAGTATTTTCATCATCACTAATAATGGACAATTAATGGCGATAGTCTTAAACAATAAAGTTCTTTTTTTTTTTTAACTCACCACCAATTCAATTTTATTCAGAACAATGCATATATTATCAATATATACTGTTTGTTTTTTACTTAATAGGCTGAACATCGAACCATGGCTGTCTTCATATTGGCTGTTATTGTGAACAGCTATAGTACAGGACAGGTAAGAATTCATAATGTAATCCTGCTTGATTGTAATAATGTCACCTTCTTGACGCAATTACAAACTGGGCTACCAAATTGAAAACATAGTCGGGCCATCTAACTTGTTATGACCAGCATCAGGTAAGTACTTATTTTTTGTAGAAAAGCCAATTATGCTTACTGAATGTTGTCGGGTGAATATTCCATATGACTGCATTGGCTTTTTTAATATTCAATCAATCAATATGTGCCATCAACTCGTGAAAATCTATTGAGAGCAGCCAACGTATTATCCAGATACAGTGAGGAGCAGAAGTATTTGCACCCCTTGTGATTTTGCAAGTTAACCCACTTAGAAAAGAGGTAGAGGTCTGAAATTCCAATCATAGATGCATTTCCACTCATAGAGACATAATTAAGAAAAAATCCAATAATCACATTGTATGATTTAAAAAAAAAATAATAATATTTTTTTTGTAATTTACTGGGGTTCATAAGTATTTGTACCCCTGAGAATCAGCAATAATTATGACACTCAAAGAGTTGTCAGTCTACCTTTAAAAAAGTCCACCTTTACCCCATGAGTAACCAACCACCCACCCACCACCCGTTTGAACCCATTATTGTCACCTGTGCACCCTACAGTCAGTCATAATCCTTTGGGCAAGACCAGAGGGCTTTCGAAAACACAAGAGAAAAAAATTGTTGAGCTCCACAAAGCTGGAAAAACCTTTGGGACAATTGGAATGCAGCTTGGTGAGAATAAATGAACAGTTGCGGCAATTGTTAGTAAATGGAAAAGGCTAAACATGCCTGATAATCTACAGTACCTTGGACTGGGGCTCCATGTAAAATCTCTACTCATGGGGCATCACTCATGATGAGAAAAGTTAGGGCTCAGCCTAGAACTACATGGCAGGAGCTCTTCAATGACCTGAAGAGACCTGGATGCACAGTTTTAAAGGCTACTGTCAGTAGAACACTACGGTGCAATGGCTTAAAATCATGCATTGCTCAGAAGGTTCCCCTGTTGAAGCCAGTACATGTGAAGGCCTGTCTGAAGTTTGCCATGGACCATCTGAATGATGCAGAGATGGGAGAAAGCTAGATGGTCAGATGAGACCAAAGTAGAACTTTTGGTGCAAACTTTACTCGTCGTCTGTGGAGGAAAAAGAAGGATGAATACAATTCCAAGAACACCATCCCCACTGTGAAGTATGGGGGTGGAAACCTCATGCTTTGGGACTGCTTTACTGCAAAGGGGACAGGATGACTGTACTGTATAAAGCAGAGGATGAATGGTGAAATGCATCTTCAGATTTTGAGCCATAAACCTCCTTCCCTCAGTCAGAGACTTGAAAATAAGTCATAAGCACACAGCCAAGCTGACCAAGGAGTGGCTGCTTAAAAAGCATATCAAGGTTCTGGAGTGGCCTAGCCAGTCTCCAGACCTCAAGCCAATTGAAAATCTTTGGATGGAACTGAAACTTCGCGTTTCTCAACGACAGACCCAACCTGACAGATCTAGAGAAGATTTGCGTGAAGGAATGGGCCAAAATCCCTGTATTCCAATGTGAAAACCTGGTGAAGAACTACAGAAAGCGTCTGACCTCTGTAATTGCAAACAGAGGCTCCTGCACTAAATATTAGCATTGATTTTCACAGGGGTACAAATACTTAACTCCAGTAAATTACAAATAAATTGTTTTTTAAAAATCATACAATGTGATTTCTGGAATTTTTTTAGATTATGTCTTTATGAGTGGAAATGCATCTACGATTGAAATTTCAGACCTCTAGCTATTTTTTAAATGGCTGAACTTGCAAAATCATAAGGGTTGCAAATACTTCTGCTCCTCACTCTTATCTAGTGCTCCTCATTGTATCTAGTGTAGTCCTTGGAGATGACAAATAAGAAGAACATTCTGGTATTCTTCCTTTCCACAAAGCACTGAAAAGCCCAAAATTAGGTTACAAATTTCCAACATTAAACCTCTCCGCCATCCATCTTCTGCTTTCTTTTTTTTATCTAGTTCGGAATGTTATCCTCCCTGACGACTTATTCTTTTATCAACTGGCAAAACTTGTCTTTTAGAACTCCTCGTATAAATGTGACAAATCAGAGGCTTTGAACAACATGCTAAGGAACGCCAATGTTCCTCTGTATTCCTTGTGTACTCACTGCCCTAACCTCTCTCCAAGGCATTTAAATAATAGATGATCTCCAGCATAACAGCAAGTCTCTGTGCCTGCTCCATAGCTCCATTATTCATCCTTCTCACATTCAACAACTATACTCATAACTGCAGTGTCGCCTTGGCCAACAAGACACTGATAACGCCCAGCTAAATATTCTGTCTCAGGGTTTAGCTGGGGTGACTCATGATTAAACATTGCACAAATAATATGAGATGAGTGTAGAGGTAAATTATCAGAAAATGGTACATTTTGCTATTCTTAACTTTGGTCATTCTTTTGTCAAGTGACACCGTAATGCTTTACTTGAAGGAAAGAATGCACACCTAATTGAGCCAATTGTCTATTGTAAAAATTTGGTATGATGTTTTCTGCGGAGAAGGAGAACCTAAAAAACAGCTTTTCTAATACCAATCATCAGAAAAAGACTGTATGATGTAAGGATAACGCATGCAGATAAGTAATTATTAATGCTATAGCTGCGGCCATTTAATCCAACCTGGGCTATGCATCCATAATAGTTTAGGAAAGAAACAGACAATTGAAAGAAGTCTTCATGCTTCTTTAAAGAATTGTGGGCCATCTTTGTTCTCTTACTTTTAGTCGTACACTGCTGAGCACCAATTAACTTTTTGTTCACTGAAAAAAAAGGGGTTTTCACGAGGTTCAAGTGAATAAGTGCTATTGGTGCAAAGCTCATCAACCTTTTGTCTGCAAGATAGTGTGGGGTTGTAGGTTAGTGGGGAATTACCGACTAATGAGTTGAAAGAGTCCACGCCTGGAATTCTGTGTGCTGATTAGGATTCACCCGCCAGTGAAGGTCTTCCACTCTAATCATTCTATATCCTCTCTCCCCAACCTCCACGTACCAGGAGGCCTGTCTGCAGGGTAACCTAATAGCAAACTGCCTGGAGCAGCTTTCGGACCCCCACCCACTGCTCCGCCAATGGGTAGCCATATGCCTGGGTCGCATTTGGCAGAACTTTGACCCGGCCCGCTGGTGCGGAGTTCGTGATAGTGCACATGAGAAGCTCTACACCTTGTTGTCTGATCCAATCCCTGAGGTGAGACAATGATGACTCACACATTTGAAATGGTATTAGTAGTTGGAAAGGAGAAAACAAAGGAGATAACTTGAAGTACAAAATCAATACGCTTTAAGCCTGAACGATATTGGAAAAAACTATCATTGCAATTTTTGTGGGGTTTGGGATATATTCCAATATTATATTGAGATATTAAAACTAGAAGAATTTTCATCAGGTAACTTGAATAGCTCTGTTTGGAATCGGCCTGAACGATAAAAAATTAACATTGAGATATACACTCACCTGCCACTTTATTAGGTAGACCTGTCCAACTGCTCGTTAACACTTAATTTCTAATCAGCTAATCACATGGCGGCAACTCAGTGCATTTAGGCATGTAGACATGGTTTAAGACAATCTCCTGCAGTTCAAACCGAGCATCAGTATGGGGACGTGGCATGGTTGTTGGTGCCAGAAGGGCTGGTCTGAGTATTTCAGAAACTGCTGATCTACAGGGATTTTCACGCACAACCATCTCTAGGGTTTACAGAGAATGGTCCGGAAAAGAAAAAATATCCAGTGAGCGGCAGTCCTGTGGGCGGAAATGCCTTGTTTATGTCAGAGGTCAGAGGAGAATGGCCAGACTGGTTCGAGCTGACAGAAAGGCAACAGTGACTCAAATAACCACCCGTTACAACCAAGGTAGGCAGAAGAGCATCTCTGAACGCACAGTACGTCAAACTTTGAGGCAGATGGGCTACAGCAGCAGAAGACCACGCCGGGTGCAACTCCTTTCAGCTTCAGGAAACTGAGGCTACAATTTGCACAATCTCATCGAATAATAGAAGATTGGAAAAAGTTGCCTGGTCTGATGAGTCTCGATTTCTGCTGCAAAATTCGGATGGTAGGGTCAGAATTTAGCGTCAACAACATGAAAGCATTGATCCATCCTGCCTTGTATCAACGGTTCAGGCTGGTGGTGGTGGTGTAATGGTGTGGCACTCTTTGGGCCCCTTGGTACCAATTGAGCATCGTTGGAACGCCACAGCCTACTTGAGTATTGTTGCTGACCATGTCCATCCCTTTATGACCACAATGTACCCAACTTCTGATGGCTACTTTCAGCAGGATAATGCGCCATGTCATAAATCTGGAATCATCTCAGACTGGTTTCTTGAACATGACAATGAGTTCACTGTACTCAATTAGCTTCCACAGTCACCAGATCTCAATCCAATAGAGCATCTTTTGGATGTGGTGGAACGGGAGATTCGCATCATGGATGTGCAGCCGACCAATATGCACCAACTGTGTGATGCCATCATGTCAATATGGACCAAACCCTCTGAGGAATGCTTCCAGCACCTTGTTGAATCTATGCCACGAAGAATTGAGGCAGTTCTGAAGGCAAAAGGGGGTCCGACCCGTTACTAGCATGGTGTACCTAATAAAGTGGCCGGTGAGTGTATATTGCCAAGGCTCAATACTTAGTTTTTGCATTGGTTGCACTGATGCGCCTCACTTTTTTCTTAAGGTGCACAAGCACAAAATATAGGCGCACACACATTTTTTTATTGCATCACCTTTAACGCCATACTTTAAATCACTCTCTATAAAATTATATTATTCATTCATCTTCAGAACCACTTACCCTCACAAGGGTCACGGAGGTACTGTAGCCTATCACAGCTAACTCCAGGCAGATGGCGGCATACAACCTGAACTGGGTGCCAGCCAGTCGCAGGGCAAATATAGACACACAACCATTCATTCACACACTCACACCTACAATTTGGATAATTTGGAGTGTTCAATCAGCGTACCATGCAAAATTTTTCGGGATGTGGCAGGAACCTGTAGATAACACTTGCAGGCACGGGAAGAACACGCAAACTCCACACAGGAAGGTCGGACCCTAGATTGAACCCACAGTCCCAGAGGTGGACGTGCTAACCACTGTTGCACCATGTCGCCTTCATAATGTGAATTATTTTTAAACAAGAATAACATTGAAAATGCTTGTCTTTATTAAATGCTTCATTGAGTGAGCCCACTCCAATTCACTTATGCTTTGATGCTGCAAGAACAGCCTCTCACTTACACAATGAGTTACCACAGCACACTACCACAAGTGTGTGAAAAGCTTAACGATGATTACCTTTGTGCCTTTGATTGTAGAGCTACCAAGCCTCCTCTGCTCGATCAAAGCTACAAACCTGTCAATCATCGTTATTTTTAGTACCAAACGGGAGCTGCACTGGTGAGGAGGGAGGTTTGAAAGGCTGTGACGCTGTACTAGCATGAAGCAGAAAAATTAGTTTGCGTGTAAAAAAATATATATATATACTACACCTCCTTGTGATGCAAGTATTGCGCATCCGCACATCACAATGGCGATGTTTAAACAATATATCGTTCAGGCCAAATACGCTTGATCATTTTTGGAGGGGTTACATAATAGAACAATAACTTCTCTACAGTTTAAATGAATGCTTATTCCTGCCAGATAAAATATCGAAGTAGTGTCCCACTCAAATTAAAGTTCTAATTCTGCAAATTCTTCAAAGCACATCCTTATTTCAAAAGGGGGTGTAAATTACAGGATGTAATCAATTTTATGTGTGTATTTTTGAGATTTGGTTTTGTTCTTGAGTTGGTGGATCAGAGAATGATAAAAATGCTGGTTTTGAAATCTGGCAGGTAAGAAGCACTTTAGAAGGTCATTATTTTGGGTTCGTTATAGCAGAGGGACGTTAAAAGAGAATACATTTTCCAGATGTGTATGAATACACCTCTGTGGGCTTCATCATCACTTTAAACCCCATGTTTTTCTTTTTTTTTTTCCCCCTTTTGTTCTTTTTTTCCCTTTTTTTCTGCAAAGTAACCATGCATCACCATAATAGAACATACTGTATTGTCTGCTAGTGTTACAATAGCACCATTATGTTCATAGGTATCATAGGTGTTTAATAATGTATTTTTTGTTATTGTTTGTTGTTTTCCTCTTCTGTCTGCTTCCTTTCTTTCTGTCCCGCCTACACCCCTTCATGTTGACTGTGTTCTCAAAATAATTAAATAAATAAAAGAATAAAACATATTTAAAGACCAAATGTGAAGTAATTTCATAACATGCCAAATAGGGTCACAATTAAAGTAATTCAACATTGTCCAACAAATAAAGCATGAAAAAATAATTTATATGTTGTATATTTGACAAAATAATCGCGTTTCCGAAGTTCGAGCCTGAAAGGGGACGAACCCTGAAGTGATACGTCACACCAAGAACAGCGATGGCAGCGCTCCATACGGCCGCCATACAAAGCCCTTCAAACAATGATTCAAACAGCGATATAAGCGATAGATCGGGCGCAAGGGAGGAGATCAAAGTTTTTGAAGAGTTGGAGGAAGAAGAGGAGGTTGAAATTTTATGTTGGACCTAACATGTATTAGCCAGACGCTAATCAGGATGCAAACAGTGCGCCTAGACTACCTGACATGGAATGGAGACAAGACCCATCGAGATGACAAGATTGGTAAGATATAGGCTGTTATTATTTTCATGATTTGAAGATGCAGGCATTTGCACATAATTTTATGGTTTTGTCTATCTGATGACATTGTTTAAAAAAAACAATAATCAGACTTCATGTTCATTTTGGCAGATCCGGCAGCTCTCGTGCATATAAAATAATAATATGAAAACGTTGGGGGGAAAGAAGGAGATGAGTCGTTGATGGCTTTCTCCATTTTATTGTGGCAACAATAAGAAAACAAAATAATAGCGGACTGCCGCCACATTCGACCGCAAAGTTTTGCTTCTCGCTCATCTCACCCCCTCGCCTCCTACTACTCACAGTTCTCCAGTCCCAGCGTCTCTGAAACGGATCGTGCATAATGTCTTGTTATGAGCTTTTTGTTTACAAAGGTATCGAGCACATGATGTGCTGACAACGTTGTTTCTTTATTAACACAAGGATCTAACAGTATGAACAAAGCTTGGGGCTCTCGGCAGGCTGTGCGGAGCGATAGATAGAGCCTGTATAAGTGGCATCTAATGGCGTGAGGAAATGTAGTTTTTTCACACAAGCGAACAGATTACAAAGCACCACTTCAGTGTTGTCCTGAGACTACATTTCCCATGATTCACTGCATGACCTGCGTTGCTCGCTGATTCCCTGCGAGATTGACTCAACGGCTACGCTAAACCAACACGCTAGTTGTCAGCTGTCACCTGTCAGCGGCTCTTGTAAAACACAAACTAGAAGGCTATCATGCGATCACCGTGAAAGAAACGCCGAACCGTCCAAAAGCAATGCAATGCTTGAAGCATGAAGGTGGAAATTCATAATACAAATACAAATAAATGTGCACAAACTCCCCGGCGGTGTGTGTCTCTTACGGCAACGTGACCGTGAATTACCGAGACGCCGACCCGCTTATGTGCACATCCACACCCCTTTCCCGATTAACAGTGGATTAACCCTTTCGGACAAGATTGTAGATGACGCACAATTTAAACACACTTAACCTAGCGAACGCAACAACTATGATCGAGGATTGCCACGAGTTAGCTTTGGGCTAACGTCGCTAGCTTCTACTGTTCATTCCACAACAGTTGGCAGCTCTGCTTTGACAAAGTCATCAGTCATCTATCAAAAAATCACACTTTTTGGCAAATCCTTGATCATAAGCAGACCGGTTGAGGAAGCAGGCATCTTTGAAGTGTTTGCAGCAGAGAACACTACTCGATGATGGCGTGAAATTCATTTGCTTAGTGCGAACCAAAGATGTCCATTTACGTGCCCTGCTACCTATCCTTCAGCCACGCATCCAACTTTTCTTTAGATTGAGAACAATACATCGCCACACACCGCCGTGGCATCTTACCGAGAAGCAATGCAACAATACTGTGTGTATGGCGGACTTCCCTCGCAGTTCTCGGTGTGACGTCAATTCCGAAGATTTCCGAAGATTGTCGAAGAAAAACATTTTCGTTTTCAAGGGCGTTGCTATGGGTTAAACAAGGAATCTGGAAGGGTTGCGTTAAAAAACATAACGAAAATATGCTTATAATTGTTTAGCCATTGATATTATTCAAACACATGGTTGGCCAACCTTACTTCACATTTGGCCTTTAACAACCATAATAGGAGTATATCAAAGTCCCATCTGACACATTAAAACTGTAGGACCCTCGGATTTCCATTATCTGTATCTAAGCAGCTGAACAGGACTGGTAAATTTAGAGAGAAAAAAAACCACAATAACAGACAATATTGTTAAATGTTTTGTAATGTAATTTTTATCTTTCTGTAAGCTAATTGTCAGTGGATGCCATTCACTGGACATTCAATTCCGATTAAGCATTTAATCAAGCAGATAATTTATTAAGGTTCATTCATTAAAAGTGGTGGATGAATATTATTCTTCAACATGTTTCTATGGTGATATAATTGAAGTCCAACTGTTACAGTTGCCTGTGAAACTGATGTTTTGAGGGGGAAAAAAATGAAATAAAAGGTTAGCTGGTAAATATTTTGATTTTCATTGCAATGGGCTCACCATTGCTTTATTGGTGTTGACTTAGTGTTTTAATTTTTTACACAAGAGGTTACAGAAGCACTGAAGCGAGTGTCAGTCGAAGGCTGAGTCTGAATCAATAATTGTGTTGCTTTAGGTGAGGTGTGCGGCTGTCTTTGCTCTCGGGACATTTGTGGGAAATTCCGCAGAGAGAACAGACCACTCCACCACCATCGACCACAATGTGGCCATGATGCTTGCCCAGCTCCTCAACGATGGAAGCCCGATAGTCCGCAAGGTCACTACACACGTACACGGCACACAGGAAATCCGATTGCATTTGTATTTTTTTCATAATAGCTTAAAAGCTTTGTGTGTTGAAAAAAATCGAACAATAATCATTGATGTACATACAGTAAGTACTCATTGTCATTTTAATCTCTGAAAATATCACATTGATGCTTCAGTATTTTTAATTTATTTATATTTTATGCTGTCCCACTTAGGGCACTGTTCTCACTCACGTGTAAACCGAATGATGTGTTCTGTGGTTCGTAAATTTCAGTACTCATATTAAATTGCAAGTTATCTGATTAAAACGAAACAAAATAATTAAAAAAAAAATCTTTTTAAACCTAATATAAAAAGAAATTCCTCTTCAAATAATACCGTGCTTCATTTTTATAGACCGGTAGCCAGCTGTTTTACTTTGTTTTATCTTCCTTTTGTTTTAGACAAACCTGAAGTCATACTCTTAAATTGATATTGTAGAAATCACAAGGGCATAGCAATCTAGTTTTCTAGTATCAAAGATCCAACTAAAGCTGAGCCAACATGGATTTTCTTCAGGGAACGCTAAAGCCTTGGTTGTCTAAAGATTCTATTGGCAAAACCTCCTGCAAACATGATTTTGCATGCAAGTAGATGTGAAAAACTGATCTACAAATTGGATATAACCAGCATTGCTTTTGCCAAACGTACTTGTAGAAGACGTACGTGCACATCGGTGATTTTATCATTCACGGTGAGATTTATCAAATCTAATACCAATTGAATTGTGATGGCTGATTTGGCATTTATAAATTCCACTTCTTTTAAGACACAACCAAACCAGAACACAAAAGTCGAGCCACCGGAACACTGGCAAAATGAGAGGTGGTGGGAGAGCAGAACGGAGAAATTATTGCACCATATTGCAATATTGAATCTTCTGAATGATCTAAGCAAAGACTTTGAGCTTTTTACAAAAAAGATCCATGCCATATAAACTATTAAAAAAAAAAAAAAAAAAAAAAAAAAAACTCAGTTCAGCTCTATTTCCTTGCATTTGAGTCATTTCATGACAGCTGTTTGGTGATGGGCTCTTCCAGATTTTGTTTTTTTAACTATCTCGCCTAAGTTTTAGACACGTTACACAAGTTGAAGACATAATGTATGTCATATTTTAACGAACTTCTTCGAGAGATGTGAGCCGATCAACCTCAAATTGATCAAAACAAGAATCATCTCAAGATGTTGAGTTTTCGTCAAAGGGCGTGGCTGTGGGGACGTCAATAATTTCACTGCTTTTACTGTATGTCGAACTTGAAATTTACTGGTTGCACACATGCTGGTTTGTGAAACATACTGGCATTAGCTCAAATTTTAAGGGCAAGATCATGCACTCAGTGTACATGGCAGTCTGTCTCCTTTCTCTCTTTCTCTATCTTGTGCTCTCCCTGTGAACTGTTTCCTCCCAGCATTCAGCCAACACACACTCGTCATAGTCGACAGCTCAGTCAGTCTTGTTGCGAATTACCAACGGATGCGAATATTTGGTTTCAACTCAGCTTTGATGTTGTCTTGATACTTATCTATCTTACAGTGTATCACAAAAGTGAGTACACCCCTCGCATTTCTGCAGATATTTTAGTATATCTTTTCATGGGACAACACTGACAAAATGACACTTTGACACAATGAAAAGTAGTCCGTGTGAAGCTTATATAATAGTTCATTTATTTTCCCCTCAAAATAACTCAAAATATAGCCATTAATATCTAAACTCCTGGCAACAAAAGTGAGTGCACCCCTTAATGAAATTTGTCAATAATAACATACAACATGTCAACTGTCAAGATTTTGTGTGGCCACCACTATTCTCCAGAACTGCCTTTACTCTCCTGGGCATGGAGTTGACCATTACTTCACAGGTTGCCACTGGAAGGCTCTTCCACTCCTCCATGATGCTGTTGCGGAGTTGGCATATATTTGAGACTTTGCGCACCTCCACCTTCCTCTTGAGGGACTTGGATCCTTGGCCAGTCCATCACCTTTACCCTCAGCCTCTCAAGTAAAGCAGTGGTCATCTTGGAGGTGTGTGTGGGATAATTGTCATGCTGGAACACTGCCCTGCGACCCAGTTTCTGGAGGGAGGGGATCATGCTCTACTGCAGTATTTCACAATACATGTTAGAGTTCATGTTTCCCCCAATAGAATTTACCTCTCCAACACCTGCAGCACTTATGCAGCCCCAGACCATGACTTTCCCACCACCATGCTTGACAGTAGGCAGGACACACTTATCTTTGTACAGTGATACCTCAGCTCACGAACGCTTAAGCTCACGAACTTTTCACCTCAAGAACATTAAATTCGCGAGCATATAGTCTCTGCTGACGAACTAGTTTTCGGCGGACGAACGAAACCACGCGGTCGAACAGCGCCACGAGAAGCTGACGCACGCCCACGGCGTCCCAATTCGTCCCCTCCCTTTCGTTGAGTGCGGACGTGGTTTGTGTTTGATAGACATTTTGGACCATATTGAGTGTACTTTTGCTATTATTGGACCGAAAAAGAGTTACCTACAGTCATTATGGAAGGTGACTCGTGTTACCAATTCGCCCTCGACTGGTAATTGGCGGTGCTTTCAGCTTCCCACCGTAGTGAGAAGTGGACCGGCGAGTCACGTTGGCTCGTTGTCGTCGCTTGTCTTCGGTTCGCCCGATTTCCTCTCCAGAAAGGTGGCGGCGTGCATACAAACACCCAGAGGCGTCGGATGGCTTTTTGTGGGCACTTTTATTAACAACCAAAAGCATGTGTGGGACACAGCGCTGGAGTCTACACTAACTGCGCACTTTGCCGGTAACACTCTCCTTCCAAACAGTAACTCCCTCCCTCCCTCCTCCTCCCACTCCATTCCATCAAGCCATCAACTACCATCACAAAGGTAAATAAAACGACTTTATTCTACAGTACAGTTTATTTCTTTAATTATAATACAATAGCACATTTATTATACATAAAATAAGGTATATTTTTGTGTAGTTTTCAGGCTTATTTAGTAGAAAAGTATGTTTTATGGGGACCTGGGAACGGGTTATTCTCATTTTAATGGTTTCTTATGGGAAATAAATGTTCGGAAGACGAACTTTTCACCTTACACACACTTTCTGGGAACCAATTATGTTCGTGAGCTGAGGTATCACTGTACTCCGGTTGCAGCCACACATGCTTGAGACCATCGGAACCAAACAAATTAATCTTTGTCTCATCAGACCATAGGACATTGTTCCAGTAATCCATCTGCTTTGTTGACATGTCTTCAGCAAACTGCGGGCTTTCTTGTGTACCGTCTTCAGAAGAGGCTTCCTCCTGGGGTGACAGCCATGCACACCAATTTAATGTAGAGCGCGGCGTATGGGCCGCTGAGCTCTAACAGGCTAACCCCCCACCTCTTCAATCTCTGCAGCAATGCTGACAGCACTCCTGCGACGTTCTTTCAAAGGAAGCATTTGGATGTGACGCTCAGCACGTGCGCTCAGCTTCTTTGGAGGACCAACCCAAGGCCTATTCTGAGTGGACCCTGCTCTTTTAAAACACTAGATGATCCTAGCCACCACGCTGCAGCTCAGTTTCAGGATGTTGGCAATCTTCTTGTAGCCTTGGCCGTCTTCATGTAGCGCAACAATACGTCTTTTAAGATCCTCAGAGAGTTCTTTGCCTTGTGGTGCCATGTTGGAACTTTCAGTGACTAGTATGAGAGAGTGTGAGAGCTGCGTTACAAATTTGAACACACCTGGACCTAGTAACACTAACGAGTCACATGACATTTTGGAGGGATAATGACAAGCAGTACTCAATTTGGACATTTAGGGATGTAGTTTCTAAGGGGTGTACTCACTTTTGTTGCCAGGGGTTTAGATATTAATGGCTATATTTTGAGTTATTTTGAGGGGAAAATAAATTAACTTTATTATTATTATATAAGCTGCACACAGACTACTTTTCATTGTGTCAAAGTGTCATTTTGTCAGTGTTGTCCCATGAAAAGATATACTTAAATATCTGCACAAATGCGAGGGGTGTACTCACTTTTGTGATACACTGTATATATATCTTCTCGCACCTCGCAACAGCATTGTGACTTTTGCGATTTTATTTCGATGCATTTATCTTTACGGGCTGAGTATTACCTTAAAAACTCAACAGGTGAACGATGTTTGTATCATAGTCTTAACATCATCTACTGGCACTGTGAAATGACATGTTTTAATAGCGTACCGCACGTAACACGTCACCTTTGCGCATTAATTTTCATGACGTTAGCAACTGTTGCTAGGGGGGGTCAAACTCGCGTTTGTCCCTCATGCTAGATGCATGTAAATAGTGTACCAACGAGATGTTTACTGAGCTAAACCTACCAATTCTTTCCGAAAATGATGTCCCTGGTGTCGAATTCTTTGGTAAAGATGCGGAAGAGCATACAGATATGATGTTCAGTTATAGAGATGGCTTGGATGTCGAGGGCTGAAAAGACGAGGAAAAGAGCCGACCTGATCCAGAGGTAGCTTTTTTATCGACACCTTTTTCTTTTGTGCATTGCCTTACGCCACTGACAATGGCATTATTCTGTTTCACAAAGCTATCCTTTACCACCATATACCCTGTCTTTCTTATATATTATATCCTCTGGTTGTCTTACATCTCTGGCCATTCTTGGGGGTAATTATATTGCTGTTATTGTGTAGCGATCACAAACGCTACTCTGTGACAGCCAACGAACACTTTTAATTTTTTCAATAATTACAAATCTTAATTCTATTAATTTATTTACACTTCCCCCTTACTAAGGTTATTTCTTTACAACAGAAAAGGTAAAGCTGTTAAATCTAGAGTCGACCTGTAGGCATGAACTAGCCTGGAACTCCGTCCGGAGGATCAAATTCCCAGGGCGGAGCAAGCCACAGCAAACAGACAGCGGAGTGGACCAATCAGCGACGGGCAGACGTGACGTTGTTAACGCAACAAGAAACTAGCGCGAGCGGTGAATGGAGAAGTTTATTCAACATGGGTAGCGTGAGACAGACTGTCAATGGCTTGTGTCGATGTGTTTTTGGTCATTTAAAACTGATTTTACCGCGGATTGGAACATGTTCTCGGCTCTCCCGTTCGCCATCTGTGTTGTTGTGGAGACAACTTCCGACGCGTTAGAGTGACGTTGCTCGTTAAGAACACGTCACGCAAATAATCGAATCTGATTGGACGGATGATTTCATTCGCCTCGAGAGCCATTCAGGAGCTGGGTCCCAGACTATTCTCACAGTGTTTGAAAAATACATGGAGAACCGTCTGGCCATGCCAGGCAAGGCATGAACAGGCTTACTACAAAAAGACCAAGGCCAAACATGGCTAATTTATTTAAATATCCTTATTTCATAAAAATAAGCCTACATGACTGTTGTGATTTATAAATAAAATTTTTTATTTTTTTCCGGTCATTCATTGTCAGACACAGGCAGCATAGCAAAACGCCACGCTAAAAAATAAGTAAAGATATCAAAATGGCTCACCTCTTCGAGGCAGGCAATGGATCTGGATTGCCATCTGTAGGACCATGGCCCCTAACAAAATGTTTACTGCATACGAAGGTGAATGGCTTCACCTTGCTGGCGTTAAACTGGTCTTTTGGACGTCCACACAAGTTGATCCATTGTTCACGGTTTTTCTCTGAGTTTTTGACATTGGGAAACGTATGAAGAAAATAGTCTTCATATGTGGACTGTCGTAATGTCTAGAGTCGGTTCTACAAGTTCCATAGCAGCCGTGTTTACTTGGCATGTACTTTTTTTGAAGGATTACCGGCAGATAACAAGCATTACTAGCATGGGTTGTATGCGAGCACGCTTCTATGTTGACCCCCTTCTGGTTTACGATGGGGACATCACACAGCCTTGCGATCTAAAAATAGCATTCGTGCGTTACGCTATTTACACTTATATAAAACCAGAAATTGCTCGACTCTCCTGTATACATGTTTCAATAAATCCCAAAAGTCATCCGTAAGGATAAGAGGACCAGAATACATCTGTATGACAATATTTTGTCATACAATATTTCGCCACCAAGTGGTGACGCAAATTTTTTTTACATTTGATCCTACCGCGAGAAGCGGGAAATTTCAATTTACTTGAACTGTTTTCAGAAACACTTAACGTTGCTCATGCTTTCCATGATTTTTTTTTTTTTTTTTTACATAGGACTTGGCTCTGCTGGAACCGCAAATTCTGATGATTTGAAGAGTTGTTAATACTTTCATTGTACGATATTTAGGACTTTTTTCAAAACTGTTGACATGGCAATATGATGTTCACGAAGAAACTCATTCTGTTTTTGAAGGTCAAAACAAGCTTTAAAAAATCACGTCAATCAAGTTTGTCCTCTTATCAGGCCTGACAATACCTTCAGTAGTTTTGGACTGGACTGCTCGTAAGGGATAAGGACCGGCACCAACCACTAATAGCAATGAAATCTGTGAAAAATATACACACGTTGAAAATGCATTGAAAATAACTTATAAACATGCACATTAGTGGGATCTTAGTAAGTCATACTCTGATTGCATTATAACACTGTTCTGTATCATTATAATATTGAATTGTTGTCCTAAAAATACTATTGCCTGATTATTGATGTCTGTATATTTAAATTGTATTTATCTTGGTATATTGTATTTTTATGATTGCAGGAGTTGGTGGTTGCACTGAGTCACCTGGTAGTCCAATATGAAAGCAACTTCTGTACCGTTGCCCTTCAATTCATAGAGGAGGAGAAAAATTATACAGTGCCATCTCCAGCAAACCCTTCAGGTACATCGACTGGTAGCACTTTTCAAGTAGATTTTTTTGGAACTTTCAAACATTGATTGGCTGTTTTCTTTTTATGTGCGATCCTCAGTGCAACTGACATTGACAGGGACATTGCATTTTGGCATTTATGGGTGTCTGGGCAGGTTTATGGTAATGAGCTTTGGTCTGCTGTTCAGCTGGAACGATTCTAAATTCAGGGTAGGGGTGCTCACAAAGTGTTTGGTTATATAACCATCAACAACATTAGATGCAGTTGAGTGAGATCCAACACAAGAGCTGAACTGTGCCATTTTTGCAATATTAATTTGTCAATAATACATTCTTTTTATATTCGTATTATAGTAGTTGAGATTTTTGTGATGTAGAAATGCCTATCTGTAGGTGAATTTAAAAAAAACAAATGTATGAAAATCCATGTATAACTTGCCACAGCAGGAGCAAAAAAGGTGCCTTGTAAAACTAGCAATGTGTAATCAGTAATCAGTGTTTCCTGAATGTGATATTTTTTATGAGGATTATTCCATTTTTTGTTTAGTTTTGTTTTTATATAAATCAACAAAGGTGGCCTCCACATCATGTTGCTATTACCACTATTATAATCTCAATGTGTTATTGTGGCTGCAGTTTCCGTTGAGTAGAATCGTTGTGTATCATTAACAAATTTGTTCCAGGTATTTTGGGCCCTGATTCGATGCGTTATAAAAAGGGGTGTGAATCTTTCAATCAACAAACTTTTCGATTCATATCCCAATTCACAGTCTACGGTCCGATTCAGGGACGATTGATAAAATATTGGAAACGATTCGGTTCGATTCGATCCCATTCAGTTTGGTTTGTTACAAAGTGACAATTTAACCCCAAATACTTTGTTACTGAGAAAAACAAAATTATATAAAATTAAAATATTAATTTCAAAATAGTAAAATTATTTGTTTTTGTTTTCAAGAGACAATACTGGCAAGACCTAATGAATATACAGTACTACATTCAGACAAGATAAAAGCCTTTGCAATATACTTGGGGACATAATTGATATTATTAAACAACTACATTTGGTGTGCCTCAATTAACAGGTTTGCAAACTGCTTATTCAAGGAACATAAAATATATAAAATATAAAAATGACCAAAAAAAAATGTGTAACTTCATACTTTTCATTTTTCATTTTGTTCATACAGTAACACAAGCACATTCATATCATTTTCTTAAGGTGCGACTCCGGTCAAAATTGTACCTTCCATTTTTCTAGGCCTCACTTACTCTGTGTAATGACCTGAACCACATTAGCAATTTTTTGTCACAATCTGTCCATTTTTTTTTACACAATTTCTCTATATGGTATAGCTTTCCATGTTTCATAAAAAGTTCAAGTGATTTGCAAACCTGCGATTTTATTTGAGGATTGCTGTAGATTTTTTCCGAGTTGTCGTCCAACTTTGTAGCGTTGCAAGTAGTGCTTCATGCCTCCCAGCATGCATTACGGCGCGCCGGATGTAAAATAACATTCAAAGTTCATGTTCTGTGCTAATTATTAGTTCAATTACTATTTCTGTTGTTTCATTAATTACTAGTTATGCTATTTAGTTTGTTAGTATGATATAATTGTAGTTTCATTTTGAAACTGTGTGTTTGAGCTTTGATACAGGCCATGTCTACACCTAGCAAGGTTTTTTAAAACCGAGGATTCTGCACTCATATGCCCGGAAAAAATAATTACGTCTACACACCCACGTTCGTAGGAAAAAAAAGCATCCACAGCCAACCACATTCATTTTTTATTACATTCATAACAATGCGCGAAAAGTAATTGTCCGTAATCTCGTCCTCTGCATGTGTTCCTCAATATGAAGCAATGCAAGAGTTTGTATATAAATGGAAGCAAAAACCACCCGTCTAATAATTAGATCTAAACCAACTGCAAAGGTTTTTTTGTATTTTTTTTATTTATGTTATTATTTTTTTCAATTTATTTATTATACATTAATTTAAACATAACAGACAAGCCTATGGAATAACCATTAATCATACATCTGAAATTACAGTCACACAGGAAATGTAAGTAAAAAGAAAGTTAAAAATATCTGATCAGTCATTTCAATATCTTTATTACAAAAAATACCGTTGTTGTGGTCCAAATTAAAGCGGAGCCTTAAGAATTCTGAAGGGGAGTGCACTCTATTAACAATTTTATAATGAATTTCCTTTGCCTTTGGTGTAATGGGAAATTTAAAGAATTTGCATCTCATGATTTCAACATATTTTTTTTAAAAATGCATAGTTGAAGTTCTATTTGAAGAAAATGAGTATATTTGATCCACAAAAATTTGTCAAATTTTGACATTGGGTTGTTGAAAATGACTGATATTGTGACCACTAGTGTTGTTTTTGGCAACCATTTTAATTTTAGTGTTAGTTTTAGTCTTTTGGACGAAAATAGTTATTAGTCTTGTTCATATTTTAGTCATTTCGAAATGTGTTCGTTTTTGTCTAGTTTTAGTTAACGAAAACTCAACAGTTTTAGTCTAGTTTTGGTTGACTGATACACAAAGTTTTAGTTAAAAAATAAATAAAGGTTTCCAACCATTTCGAATGAACATTGACAGTCAAGTAAACACTTATTTTCACAGCACTTGCTGTATTTTGGTGAGATCAACACAATGAATGCAGTCAAATAATATTCCTGCTGTGCAAGGGGGTATATGTCATATGTAGCTTACAACTTATAAGGAACTTAAGGAAACATACATAACACGTTTGGAAATTAAAATACGCCAAGCCCTGAAAACTGTATAACAAAACAAAACTAATAACCTACTCTTGGCCCACTCAGAACAAGTCCAAATTGAATTGCACTGTGTAACCCTTCTCCCCATGTGGAAAAAAAACAGCCTGCACGAAACGTGCAGGGACATTACTCAAAGTGCAAAACAATACAATACACAGACCAGTAATGGGATCGCTAGATAAAAAAATGAATATGTATTGGACTCGAATATAGTCAACACCGTTATTCCTATTACAAGCACAGCTAATGTGCTAATGTTAAATTGAAAAGTTGCTAAAAACACTTTTTTTCTTTTTCCACCACTCTTCAACATAACGGACGTAACAACAGAACTCTTATTACAAATCTTTGTCCGTAACAGTATTGTCCTGACTGGTTTAATAATTTTATGTATGGATTTTTCCACATTGTTTAGCGCACATCAAACACTAACTCAATTCAGCACATCTCGGAAACGCACCAGGATAGGTTTGGTTTGACAAACTTTCCTATACTTGGCTCAATACGCACTGGACTAGTGGACTCGTCTCCAACACCTACTAGCTTAAAATAAAACATCCATCCATCCATCCATCCATCCATCCATCCATCCATCCATCCATCCATCCATCCATCCATCCATCCATCCATCCATCCATCCATCCATCCATCCATCCATCCATCCATCCATCCATCCATCCATCCATCCATCCATCCATCCATCCATCCATCCATCCATCCATCCATCCATCCATCCATTATCTTCCGCTTATTCCGGGGTCGGGTCGCGGGGGCAGCAGCTTTAGCAGGGAAGCCCAGACTTCCCTCTCCCCAGCCACTTCAGCCAGCTCCTCCGGCGGGATTCCAAGGCGTTCCCAGGCCAGCCGAGCGACATAGTCTCTCCAGCGTGTCCTGGGTCGTCCCCGGATCTTCCCGCCGGTGGGAAATGCCCAAAACGCCTCTCCAGGGAGGCGTCCAGGAGGCATCCGAACCAGATGCCTACGCCACCTCAACTGGCTCCTCTCAACGCGGAGGAGTAGCGGCTTAACACCAAGCCCCTCCCGGATGACCGAGCTTCTCACCCGATCTCTAAGGGAGAGCCCGGACACCCTGCGGAGGAAACTCATTTCGGCCGCTTGTATCCGGGATCTTGTTCTTTCGGTCACGACCCACAGCTCGTGACCATAGGTGAGGGTAGGAACGTAGATCGACCGGTAAATCGAGAGCTTCGCCTTTTGGCTCAGCTCCTTCTTCACCACAACGGACCGGTGCAGAGTCTGCATCACTGCAGATGCTGCACCGATCCGCCTATCAATATCCCGCTCCTTCCTACCCTCACTCGTGAACAAGACCCCAAGATACTTGAACTCCTCCACTTGGGGCAGGATCTCATCCCCGACCCGGAGAGGGCATGCCACCCTTTTCCAGCTGAGGACCACGGTCTCGGATTTTGAGGTGCTGATCTTCATCCCAACCGCTTCACACTCGGCTGCAAACCACCCCAGTGAGAGTTGGAGGTCACGGCTTGATGAAGCCAACAGCACCACATCATCTGCAAAAAGCAGAGATGCAATGCTGAGGCCACCAAACCGAACACCCTCAACGCTTCGGCTGCGCCTAGAAATTCTGTCCATAAAAATTATGAACAGAATCGGTGACAAAGGGCAGCCTTGGCAGGGTCCAATCCTCACTGGGAACGAATTTGACTTACTGCCGGCAATGCGGACCAGACTCTGACACCGGTCGTACAGGGACCGAACAGCCCTTACCAAGGGGCTCGGTACCCCGTACTCCTGGAGCACCCTCCACAGGACTCCCCTAGGCACACGGTCAAACGCCTTCTCCAAATCCACAAAACACATGTAGACTGGTTGGGCGAACTCCCATGCACCCTCGAGGTCCCTGCCGAGGGTGTAGAGCTGGTCCACTGTTCCACGGCCGGGACGAAAACCACACTGCTGCTCCTGAATCCGAGATTCGACTTCCCGACAGACCCTCCTCTCCAGCACCCCTGAATAGACTTTACCGGGGAGGCTGAGGAGTGTGATCCCTCTATAAATGGAACACACCCTCCGGTCCCCCTTTTTAAAAAGGGGAACCACCACCCCGGTCTGCCAATCCAGAGGCACTGTCCCCGATGTCCACGCGATGTTGTAGAGGCGTGTCAGCCATGACAGCCCTACAACATCCAGAGCCTTTAGGAACTCCGGGCGGATCTCATCTACCCCCGGGGCCTTGCCACCGAGGAGCTTACCAACCGCCTCAGTGACTTCAACCCCAGAGATTGATGAGCCCACCTCAGAGTCCCCAGACTCTGCTTCCTCAAAAGAAGGCGTGTCGGTGGAATTGAGGAGGGCTTCGAAGTATTCTCCCCACCGACTCACGACGTCCCGAGTAGAGGTCAGCAGTACACCGTCTTCACTATACACAGTGTTAATGGTGCACTGCTTTCCTCTCCTCAGACGCCGGATGGCGGACCAGAATTTCCTCGAAGCCGTCCGGAAGTCGTTTTCCATGGCCTCGCCGAACTCCTCCCATGTCCTAGTCTTTGCCTCGGCGACGGCCGAAGCCGCAGTCCGCTTGGCCAGCCGGTACCTGGCAGCTGCCTCCGGAGTCCCACAGGCCAAAAAGGCCCGATAGGCTTCCTTCTTCAGCTTGACGGCATCCCTTACCGCTGGTGTCCACCAGCGGGTTCGGGGATTGCCACGACAGGCACCAACCACCTTACGGCCACAGCTCCGATCGGCCAACTCAACAATTGAGGTGCGGAAAATGGTCCACTCGGACTCAATGTCCCCCACCTCCCCCGGGACAAGGGAGAAGTTCTGCCGGAGGTGGGTGTTGAAGCCCTTTCTGACAGGGGATTCTGCCAGACGTTCCCAGCAGACCCTCACAATACGTTTGGGCCTGCCAGGTCTGACCAGCATCTTCCCCCACCATCGGAGCCAACACACCACCAGGTGGTGATCAGTTGACAGCTCCGCCCCTCTCTTCACCCGAGTGTCCAAAACATGCGGCCGCAAGTCCGATGACACGATTACAAAGTCGATCATCGAACTGCGGCCTAGGGTGTCCTGGTGCCAAGTGCACATATGGACACCCTTATGTTTGAACATGGTGTTCGTTATGGACAATCCATGACGAGCACAGAAGTCCAATAACAGAACACCGCTCGGGTTCTGATCGGGGGGGCCGTTCCTCCCAATCACGCCCCTCCAGGTCTCACTGTCATTGCCCACATGAGCGTTGATCGTATTTATTCAACTTGTTAGGATAAACATTCAATAGAAAAAAATAAGATTGAATAGTTTAATGTTTGACAATTCAACACAAACAGCAGGTATGGTCATAGGCGTTTCTGGCCTTTACACATACTATGGTCAAAAAGGTTATATACAGTGCAAAATAGTGAGAAAAAAAAATATATCATCTAACACAAAAAGGGTTTGGAGGATATCTCTTTGTGAAGTTAGGTGTTGTACCCATCACTTTATCAAAAGTATATACCTACATGCAATCAAGCTTCTCGAACACACATCTACATAAAAACTGAAAAGATTATAGTAAAGAAAAAATATATATAACATTGAAAAAAAAGTATTTTAAACAATATTGACAAGTAGTTCATTTGAGATGGGGTTCAGTTCAATTCAAAATTTGCAGGCATGCGACCCAATAAACATTTTTTTTTTTTTTTTTGCGCACTCAGTAAAGCTTGAACAGATCACGGAGCTGCGTCACACACAACGTCACACAGCCTACTCTTTCGCCGTTTGCGCGCTGCCGTCACTTCTATTCGCCGAGACGCCGACTCATGCAAAGAAAAAGACGACAAATACGGCTCATCTTCCTCCTTGAGTTAATGAAATAATGCATTAGCTTGCGCAAAATGTAGTTTTATATTCATTCTGCACGTTTCAAAGTCGCTCACTCAAACCAACCGGCTTTTGCTTGTGTCGCATGCTTCCCTTTCATTAGTTGGCGCCTCATTCGGAAATTTATTAAAAATGATCACATTCGGTTCGTCCTTCTTGACATCAGAACGGCTCTTGGGATATGTAGTGTTTTGTGCTGCTTTCGGTTTTGAAAAAGGACAAGAACTGATGGAAATATGGAGATAGATACATGGTCCATGCAGTGTTTGAATGCATATTTATGAGTGCAATAAAACTATAAAACTCAAATGACATTATCTCCCGTTTTTCTTGGTCGATTGACTTCAAATAAAAACTGGTGTGGACGTCATCTTCCACACTTTCAAATGAGATCAACCAGCGGCACGTGGATGACGTAATTACAGCGTGACGAAGCTTCAAAGACGATATGCGTAAACGCGTCGCTGCCGACACGTTCGGTGTTAAAGGGTTAAAGTGCGACCATGAATCCTCGTGCTTGCAGCTGCCATTGTTGTTGACAAATCACTGCTCATCTGCACTGCCCCGGGGGGCATATGCAAGTCACGTGAATGATGGTGCGGAAATAGGCTGACAGCACCCAAAAAAAAAAAAAAAAAAAAAAACTACATGCACAACTATCGAATGTAACGCATTGTGAACATATGACGGGTACGATGGCGCATTTTCATGTCGTTGTCGTCTCGTCAGATGTAAATTGGCAATCTTATCATCACGTTACAGTCATCCAAGATGCGTTTTTGGCTCATCATCATGACATCATCGAAGGTATCCATCTTGACTCCAAATGTAAACATCGGTTTCATGTGTGACGTAGGAACAAAGTTTGTCGTAGACAGTGACGTTTCCACAGTTAAATCATCGGTTATCAGTGTCCATATGATGGCGTTACAAACGCAGAATTCGCACATCTTCACTTTGGTCAGAGTTTTTAAGAACCCTCGTTTTCAATGCCCAAAATGTGCGTGTGCTTGTGGATGATAGGCCAAATTGTAGAAAAAGATCTTCTATTTGCAAAATGCCCTGCTTAGACATGGGCCGATTACCGGTTTTAAGGTACACTGTGGTATGAAAACGTCAAGGTTTCAAAACCGCAAAAATTTTCCGTCATACCGTCCGTAAGGTATTAGCTATTTTTTGTGTCCCAAAAATGCATAGAGACATCCCTCGCTTGCAGCTGCTGTTAGGTTTTGTGTTGGTTTTCTCCTAGTGTGACTTGTCCCTGTGATTGCCCATTGATTTCACCTGTTCTGCCTGCTCCTAGTGTATCTCCAACCTGCATCCTCCTGTGTTACCCGCTGCTCCTATTGTATCTCCAACCTGCATCCTCCTGTGTTACCCGGCTGTTCCTCGTTGTCTCCTTACCCCTTGTCTGTGTGTTTGTATAGAAGCACCCAGGTTCTTTTCACTCCTTGTTGCGTCATTGTCAGCGTCAAAGTTTTTGTCAGTGTCCATGTGCACATCAGCGTCTTCAGCAGTTTTCTCCGTCCAAGCCCTTGTGTTCCTGGACGTAAGTTTTTGATATCAAGCCTTTTGTTAGTGACCTGATTTTTGTTTGTTTCTGTGTTTTTTGGATCCCCACAATATTGTTTGGTACTTTGTTTTTTGCCTTAATTAAATAATTTTTACACCGCCTTTTTTGCCTCGCTTCACTTGTCCTGCGTTTGGGTCCACACACCTGCCTGCCCGCATTCCTGACAGCTGCAAGGCTCAACCCACCCCCATCGGTTGTTGCTCAGTGTCAGTGAGTCAGCTGTGCTACACAATGGCTGGAGGAGGTGAAACTCCTGATTTCCCCCATCAGAGAAAACAAAATAGCTGGTATGGGAATACTTTGGCTACAGAAAAGTTACAGACAGCCGCGGCTTAGAGGGGGAGGGCCAATCGACATGTAAAACATGTTTGCGGAAGGTGGCTGCCGAGGAGGCAATACCTTCAATATGATTTTGCAGTTATACAAAATTATAGGTTAGTAAACACACTGTCATGAACATTTCCCACCAGCTACGATACTTATGTTTCAATTTGCTAATATGTTTTGGAAAATAAAAATCCTGTTCAAAATCCTTGTTTTGTTTTGTTTTTAAACCCAAATATCTCAAAGTATCACATTTTAAAGCTGTAATTGCAATACCAAGATACTGTGAAACCGTGATATTTTGGCTTCAGGTTATTATACCATCAGAATCTCATACTGGCACATGCCTAACCCTGCTACGTGTAGACATGGCCTTAATGACCTGCTATGAGATGTCGTTGTGGATGGAAGCCTGTTGTTCTGCTTACACATTGTAAGCTCGACTTATTTCTCCCTGGCTCATGAGCACCACAAATCTGTCAGTGGCTCCTCGTAGCAAATGATGAATCACTAAATCGATTCGTTTCATACCACTCATAGAAGTTTTTTTACCGATCCAGGCCTTCACAGACCGATACACTCGGATCTCACACATCACAGACTGATAACCGATTCGAATAAGCTGTACTGTAGTTATAAAGTGAAAATATTGGATATAGCTATCGATACTGAAACCACTGCAAACTACAGTAATATTGTGTTAAATGATTACGCCCCTGACTTTCTTAATCAAAACCGAGCATAATCTTTTGAAAGGAAATACATTTGATACAGCCTTTAGATAACATATAAATTGCAGTTAAATATGCAAGTCGTCTTATTGCTGTTCAACCCACAATGCTTAGTGCGTGCTGTAAGCATGTTCAATAAACAAGACATAGGATATCAATCTGTCACCCTGCATCCTTTCCATGATCTGCAGGTGTTGCACCCGTTTTATTGTAGTTTCCAAGGCAGCCAATGATCTTGGCTTTGCTCTGTGATCCTGTGGAGAAAAAAATGGTCTTTAAAGCAAGTGTCCAATATAGGTGTCCTGAAAGCATGCCACAAAACAGATCACCTGCCATAACTACCATCACTCTCTTTAATAGCTCCTCTTCCAAGAGGCAGCTATAAAGAAGAAAGTTGCTATACGCTGTGCCGGTTTTTCAAGGAACAGTTGGCATTTGCATACAGTTGAGATGTTTTTCTCGTGTCATTTACCATAACCTTTAATCTACCAAATAATCAACAAAGTACAGTAATTTATCATGATCTAGTAGACACATTAAGTTAATTGCCCATTTTGTCATATTCATCCTCCCTGTGAAGGTCTTCTGTCAGGGATCTTTAGGTCAAACTATTGTCCCATGCAGCATATTTCAACAGAACTATTTGTTGCTGTTTAGTTGAGGGGGTGGTATATTAGTTCACCCACAAATATTGATGGAGCTAATGCCAAATGGCAATGCTTTATCTTGCTTTCTAATGATATGTCAGTCAGCTTTCCTCATTAGAAAGGCTCTAACTAATACTTTTATCACGCAATATATAGTTAAGAATTTGAGGTCTTGTTTTACTAGGCATTAAATGCTCTGTCCACAGATGGAATTGGCTCAAAATGTCAGGTGTTTTGGAAGTATATTTGTCTAAGCTCATGGCAATTTATGATAATGTTTCTCATAGTTCTATCTGTTGACTGAGCTGAAATACTTTATATTGGGTGTTTATAAACAGTAGAAGTTCTCTTCTTTTTTATTCACATGTATTTCCTTCCAGAGCTTGGTAACTTGACTCCAGTGAGGGACAGCCCAGCCATCCCACGTCTGCGATCTGTCAACTCCTACACAAACATTCGTGCAGTCACCACTGCCCGCAACCTGAACAAAAGCCTACAGAACCTCAATCTCAATGAAGAAGGTAGGAGTGAAAAATTACTGGCAGGAAAAAAATCCAATTCTATAAAGTGAGCTATTTCAGTTGATGCAGGCTTTTAAATTAATCTGATGTTGGATCAAGAGGATTAACAAAACAAATGAATCCAGAAAAGCTACTGAGGAATTCTCCTTTTTTCCTCTCTCTTTTTAGCAAAGTCTTGTATTAACACAATAAAGGCACAGAATAGATTTGCAGAATGTGATATTTCTTAATGTTTAATTAAGTGAACAACTAAAAAAAGAGAATTTACAAATATCAGATTTACAGAAAAGTTTGTTGCTAATTGTGCCTACTAATTTATTCAGTGTGAAACAACACAACATTGAAGAACTGTAGCTGCCTGTGTAATTAACTATTTGGTGTAAATATAGTAGCAAAATATGGACCTGAACCTTAATTCCCATCATGTTCAATTCCACTTATCCTCATTAGGGTCCTGAGGGAGCTGGGGCACAAACTGAGGCAATGTACGCACTAGACTAGATGCCAGCCAATAGCAGGCATCCAAACAATTAAGTATTCATAGTTAGTCACAGTCACACATGAAGACAATCCAAGGCCTTCAAATGAACTAAAATGGATGTTTTTGGAGTAAGCAGGGGAAACACACACAAGGACAAACAGAACTTGCAAGCCTGAATATGGCCTTTTAACTTGTAGGCAGTCACACTATCCTGTCAGCTACTGTGACTACATAAATGTGTATTTATGCAATAGAACAAGGGTATGAAAAAGTATCTGTTTTGGAATTTCTCACGTTTCTCCATAAAATCACCGTCAACTGTGATCTTATCTTTGCCAAAATCACACGGATGAAAAAACAGTGTCTGCTTTAACTAAAACCAACCAAACATTTATAGGTTTTCATCTTTTAATGAGGATAGTATGCCAACAATGACAAAAGGGGGAAAAATAAGTAAGTGAACGATCACATTTAAAATTTTGTGGCCCCCCTCCTTCGGCAGCAATAACGTCAACCAGACGTTTCCTCTTGCTGCAGGTCAGTCTGGCACATCGATCTTGGCCCATTGTTCTCTACGAAACTGCTGTATTTCAGTCAGATTCCTATAATGTCTTGCATGAATCGCTGTCTTTATGTCATACCACAGCATCTCAATGGGGTTCAAGTCTGGGCTTTGACTTGGCCACTCCAGAACGTGTATTTTGTTATTCTGAAACCATTCGGAAGTTGATTAACTTCTGTGTTTTGGATCATTGTCTTGTTGCAGCATCCGTCCTCTTTTTAGCTTCAACTGTCTGACAGTCAGCCTCAGGTTTTCCTGCAAAACATCCTGATAAACTTTTGAATTCATTTTTCCATTAATGATTGCAAGCTGTCCAGGCCCCGAGGAAGGAAATCAGCCCCAAATCATGATGCTCCCTCCACCATGCTTCACGGTGGGGATGAGGTGTTGATGTTGGTGAGCTGTTCCATTTTTCCTCCACACATGGTGTTGTGTGTTGCACCCAAACAATTCAACTTTGGTTTCATCAGTCTGCAAAATATTTTGCCAAAACTTCTGTGGAGTGTCCAAGTGCCTTTTTGCGAACATTAAACGAGCAACAAGGTTTTTTTTAGGCAGCAGTGCCTTCCCCTGTGGAAACCTCCCATGAACACCATTCTTGGCCATAGTTTTACATATAGTTGATGTGTGCACATAGATAATGGACTCTGCCAGTGATTTCTGTAAGTCTTTAGCAGACACGCTAGGGTTCTTTTTTTTTTTTCATTTTTTTACCTCTCTGAGTATTCTGCGCTAAACTCTTTGGTGGACGACCACTTCTTGAGAGAGAAGCAACAGTGCCAAACTCTCTCCATTTGTAGACAACGTATCTGACTGTTGATTGATGAACATCCAGACTTTTAGAGAGGGTTTTGTATCCTTTCCCATCTTTATGCAAATTAACAGATCCTAGATCGCAGGTCTTCAGACAGCTCTTTTGACTGAGCCATGATGCACACCAGACAATGTTTTTTATCAAGACAATTCTTACCAGGTGTATGTTTTATAGTGGGCAGGGTAGCTTTAGCTCATTTGTGATTGGGCACACACCTGACTTAAAATTGTTCCGTAAAAATTGTTTTCAATTGCTCTTTAAGTCTTCTTAGGCAGAGGGTTCACTTATTTTTTCCCCCTTCTGTCATTGTTTGCATGCTATCTTCATTAAAATATGAACACCTATAAATGTTTGGGTGCAGACACTGTTTTTTTTTCATCTGTGTGATTTTGACAAAGATCGGATCACATTTAATGGGGATTTTATGCAGAAATGTGAGAAATTCCAAAAGGTTCAGATACTTTTTCATACCGCTGTACATAAACAAAATATCGTTTCAAAATGATGACACTTGATAGCTTCCAATTTCTATTTAAAGGTAGTTTTAAGTGTAACATTGTCAATTTATCAACATTTTTGAAAATGATTAATAAGCAAATATGAACAAAGTTAAATCCATTTGTGATAATAGCTTCTTTAGTGCTACTATATACAGTAAGTCGTAAGGTTTTGGTGGATATATCCTGAGCTCATGCCTTGTGATTTGTGTCACATTTGTTGGATTTAGGCAGCCATAGCTAACTTGCACATCATCTGTATATTGCTGCCAGATGGAAGCCTTCATAAATCCAGAGTGGAGCAATCAGTGATGCCTACTGTTGACACAAGTTAACATTCATCCTCAGAGTAGTCATTCCAGTATGCAGCAATATTTATTATCAATAAGTACAGAGCAGAGAGTTCTTACAGTCACTACCAATCACCATATCTACATATAAATGTGCAGATTGTGGATGTGGTGTATGAACCCCAAGTTATTTGACTTTTATGAGTCAAAGTCAGACTAATGGTAAAGGATAATAAAAGTTGCTGGAGGAAATGATTGAACACGGCATAAACTTATAGAGATTTAAAATGAAGTTGCTGTTTTTATAAACTGTTAAACAGCCACAGTGTGATGATTTATATTAGGTTTTCCCTCTCTTAAATTGATGCAGAGCCAGTGGAGTCATTATCATTTGGACATGTGTGTATGCCACGTTCCATCCTGGAGCTGACACATTTTTTTTCTGTGAACCATTTGAACAGTATTTAATTTTTTAAACATTTCCTTCTCAATAAATACTATTTTGCTCTTAAAGAATGAAACTAACAGAGCACTCAGAGAGCTTCCTCAGAGACTTCTGCCTAAGCAACCAAATTCAAAGAGCAGATGAATTGTTGAAAATAATCTATTACGATTACAGTGAAAATATGACCAGTTTTGTCTTTATATTATCTGTATCGCTAAAAACTTTTGATTGTGTGTATTTCTTTTTCATTCCCATCATCCAGGTGGACCTGCAGCTTTTTCACCTGGAAATTTGAGCACCAGTAGTAGTGCCAGCAGCACCCTGGGAAGCCCTGATAATGACGAGTACATTCTCTCCTTCGAGACGATTGACAAAATGAGACGTGTTTCATCTTATTCTTCACTTAATTCCCTTATAGGTAACATTAATTTTTTTACAGATTGTGCTAAAATGTCTATTTTTCAATCAATAAATCCTAAAGAATAATAAGAAAGCGGAAGCTCCACCTATCCTAATACTTTAGAAATATTAGCAAGCTAATTTTCCCCAGCTTTATGCTTTGTGAGCAAAGGGTGTGTTTAAGTCCCTAAAGCATTGTTTGGTAATGAGTGAAATGAAATTAACATCATCAATCTTTTTGTATGGATTCTGCATATATTTTATTAAGACGCCCTCCGGTTACTGCGACAAAGCATGGACTGCTCATAAAATCAGTGAGACACCACACCCAGGTGCCAGGAGCAAGGGGAATCTACCATTGCAAGAAAAGAATGAGTGTAAAAACAGTTCTGCTGCTCTGAAAGGAACAGGGGAGCAAAGGACACGACACAATCGATCCTGTGGGCCCACTGAGGCCCCTTTCTTTCCCACAAAGAGTGAAGGCTTTGCCATAATCTTCCCTCGACTGTCAGGTGACTGAAAGACTGTTAGCTGACTCAGCTTAGCGTCCATAAATTGTTGACATATTTCACAAAATTCAGTTGTACCTGATCTAAGCTTTAAGTGTGGAATATACATCCAACTCACGCATGATTCAACAGTTTTAATTTGTTGAAATGCACTATAACATTTCACTCATAAACCGTTGTCTCTTTTTCAACACATTGTAAGTAGTGTTTTTAACATGAAAAAGCAAGCATAAAATGTATGAGAAATCCTGTAAATTGGTAGGGACTTGTGCAGGTTTGGGTGTCATTGGTGAGTCGGGTGTATCTGGGCCTAAGCTATGGCGAACAACCTTTCGTTCTGGTCTTCAGTGAACGCCGGAAAACTTCATGTCACTCATAGACTTCACTATCAGTTGACGGGAAACGGGGTGCGGGGCCGCTCTGTAAAATATTTTCAAAACCAAAGCCGCTAGCGACCTAAAACCAAAACAGACACCTCCCTTAGGCATATATGAGTCTCCATGAGCAGCGGCATCAAAAATTCAAAGTCGTTCCCTCATTAAATCATGATTATTTTTTATAAAAGTATAACAAAACTTAAAATGGCTATGAAATTCTCAGATTTTACAATTGATGCAAAAAAAATCACCAAATGCAGAGATAATCACCTATATTTTCAGGATCAATAGCAATATTTTACATGTCATGTAAGTTTTTGCCCGAAATAGCGACTTAAATTTTTTTTTAATTAGTACAATTTTGAGTTTTTTTCTGAATTCTGCAAGTATTCAACAGCTAATAAGTAACTGAATTTTCACATCAGAAACTTAATACTTGAGGAAAGCATGCAGAAGTATCTTAATTTTACTCAACAAAAGCAAACTTTGCATTTTTCTCTAAACTATCACTTATTTAGGTTGAATTCCCATGTCACTATTGCCTCAGCACGTCTTGCATTCTATCTGGCCCTCGTCATTTCTAGTTTGAAATGTTACATAAAATAAAACACCTAAAAGCCGATTTTTAAAGTTTTAAATTTCTAAATTACTAGTTTTTTTTGGTAGAAAATGGGCAGTTGGCCGGAAATTACCTGATTATTTGAATGTAAAGGTACGCTATTGTGTACAGAAACAAAAGCCAACGTGGGGGTCATCACAAAACAAAGAGCTTTGAAAATTCGTGTAAATAAATGTGTAAATCCCGGAATATCTATAGATATGAACATATAACAGTCTAGATTTTTGGTTAAAAACAAAAAAACGGGCAGTTATTATTCATTTTACTTAAATATTTCAACCTAAAGTTACACTAATTTTTTCCATTCATTTCTTTTTTATTCACAACGTTTCGTAGTGCATGCATGGTGCTATTTTATATAATTACCTTACCTTGAATCCTCAACCAAATCACTCTTGAGACACTCCTGCCTGCTTGTAAGCACCAAAGCTTTCGTCCTGTTTCCACCTAAGTCCGGTGCTAGAATTCAGTGTGTGTTTGAGTTTATCGCAGTGAAAGCTGCCAGGATGCTCTGCCTGGCCTGGCCCCCTACAGGAGGCTGTGGCCGCTGTCTGTAGGAGCTGTCCCGTCAACTGATAGTGAAGTCTACAGTGCCTTGCAAAAGTATTCGGCCCCCTTGAATCTTGCAACCTTTCGCCACATTTCAGGCTTCAAACATAAAGATATGAAATTTAATTTTTTTGTCAAGAATCAACAACAAGTGGGACACAATCGTGAAGTGGAACAACATTTATTGGATAATTTAAACTTTTTTAACAAATAAAAAACTGAAAAGTGGGGCGTGCAATATTATTCAGCCCTTTTACTTTCAGTGCAGCAAACTCACTCCAGAAGTTCAGTGAGGATCTCTGAATGATCCAATGTTGTCCTAAATGACCGATGATGATAAATAGAATCCACCTGTGTGTAATCAAATCTCCGTATAAATGCACCTGCTCTGTGATAGTCTCAGGGTTCTGTTTAAAGTGCAGAGAGCATTATGAAAACCAAGGAACACACCAGGCAGGTCCGAGATACTGTTGTGGAGAAGTTTAAAGCCGGATTTGGATACAAAAAGATTTCCCAAGCTTTAAACATCTCAAGGAGCACTGTGCAAGCCATCATATTGAAATGGAAGGAGCATCAGACCACTGCAAATCTACCAAGACCCGGCCGTCCTTCCAAACTTTCTTCTGAAACAAGGAGAAAACTGATCAGAGATGCAGCCAAGAGGCCCATGATCACTCTGGATGAACTGCAGAGATCTACAGCTGAGGTGGGAGAGTCTGTCCATAGGACAACAATCAGTCGTACACTGCACAAATCTGGCCTCTATGGAAGAGTGGCAAGAAGAAAGCCATTTCTCAAAGATATCCATAAAAAGTCTCGTTTAAAGTTTGCCACAGGCCACCTGTGAGACACACCAAACATGTGGAAGAAGGTGCTCTGGTCAGATGAAACCAAAATTGAACTTTTTGGCCACAATGCAAAACGATAGGCTTGGCGTAAAAGCAACACAGCTCATCACCCTGAACACACCATCCCCACTGTCAAACATGGTGGTGGCAGCATCATGGTTTGGGCCTGCTTTTCTTCAGCAGGGACAGGGAAGATGGTTAAAATTGACGGGAAGATGGATGCAGCCAAATACAGGAACATTCTGGAAGAAAACCTGTTGGTATCTGCACAAGACCTGAGACTGGGACGGAGATTTATCTTCCAACAGGACCATGATCCAAAACATAAAGCCAAATCTACAATGGAATGGTTAAAAAATAAACGTATCCAGGTGTTAGAATGGCCAAGTCAAAGTCCAGACCTGAATCCAATCGAGAATCTGTGGAAAGAGCTGAAGACTGCTGTTCACAAACACTCTCCATCCAACCTCACTGAGCTCGAGCTGTTTTGCAAGGAAGAATGGGCAAGAATGTCAGTCTCTCGATGTGCAAAACTGATAGAAACATCCCCCAAGCGACTTGCAGCTGTAATTGGAGCAAAAGGTGGCGCTACAAAGTATTAACGCAAGGGGGCCGAATAATATTGCACGCCCCACTTTTCAGTTTTTTATTTGTTAAAAAAGTTAAATTATCCAATAAATTTTGTTCCACTTCACGATTGTGTCCCACTTGTTGTTGATTCTTGACAAAAAATTAAAATTTTATATCTTTATGTTTGAAGCCTGAAATGTGGCGAAAGGTTGCAAGGTTCAAGGGGGCCGAATACTTTTGCAAGGCACTGTATGTGTCAATGTTGAATGCTACTGTTGAAGAGAAGTCATATTAGATTTTGACTAGATTTTACCAAAAGCATGTGGAAGAGTCCATGGTTACGTGGAAGAAAATATTTTGGTCTGATGAGACCAAAATTAAGTTATGTTACGCTATGTTTGACGGAAACCAAACACCGCACATCACCAAAAACATACTATCCCTACTGTGAAGCATGGCAGCATCATGCTCTGGAGATGTTTCTCAGCAACTGGACCTGGAAGGCTTGTAGATACACGGCAGAATGAATGTTGCAAAATACACCAAAATCCTAGGGGATAATCTTCTTCAGTCTTTAAGAGAACTAAGGCTTGGGAGAACATTTGTTTTTCAGCAAGACAGTTATCTAAAGCATACTGCAAAAGCTACACAGGAATGGTTAAAAAAGAACCAGGTAAATGTTTTGGAGGAGCAGAGTCAAAGCCCAGACCTCACTCTTATAAAGAATTTGTGGCTGGACTTGAAAAGGGCTGTTTGTGCCCGATACCCGCACAACTGATAGCGCTTGAGCAATTTTGCAAAGAAGAACGGACCAAAATTGCAATTGGCAGATGTACAAGACTGATTGACACATATCCACACAGACTCACTGCTGTGATAACAGCCGAAGGTACATCTACGAAATACTGACTGGAATAGTTATGCAAACAATTGCTTTAATTCATATATTTTTATTTCATTGAAATTACTCCATAGACATCTGATTTCCCTTTGACATTAAAAAATATTTTCCAATAAATTCTTGTGTTAAAAATACTAAATTGTTTTGACCATGATTGATTTATGAATGCAGTAAAACAGGAAAACATCCAATATGATAGGCACTGTATATTCTCATCATATCATTACATTACACACTAAGATCAAAATATAGAGAGACACCTAAAGAGCCCTGTGCGTTATATACTTTGGCTGTTTAAAACAAATTGATACCATAAATGCTGGAGCTGCAAGAAAACAAGCAAGATAACAAAAGTCTGTGGGAGTTGGAGCAAAGTTTCTGTCGTGACTTATTGATTCAGTTTAAGCGTTCAGTATTTTTCTTTGCCTGCTTGCTGTAATTTGCCTCTATAAATAGTGCAATGGAAGTGACATGAGACAAGTAAATGGTAAATGTCAATCAATGTATAAAAAGTCTTGATATTTTTTAAATTTTCACTTTCATTTAAGCTTTTCTAAGAATCAAGTAGCAAATTAAAAGGTTACCAGGAAATTATAAACACATACAGCAAACTCCATAATACCATAAAATCAATTGATTTTTCATCTGGCAGCCATAAATGCCATTCAGGGCCGTCTGCATCGAGTGACCATGGTTACCTATTACACCTAATACCAAAAAATGTCAAGTCAGTCATGACCATGACTGAATACAAAAAGGGATTAGAACATTGATTCTCCTGCGAAACATCAATATCGCTATGAAAACAGTAATTCCATCAACATTTGCTCGTCTGCTATCGTGTTTCAATTAGGCCTAACATTCTCTGTTGCGATGACATTTTCTTTGAGACTTCCAACTCCATATGCGTCATTGTATTAAATATGCCATTTAAAACGCACCATCGATGTTATTAAGTGTTTCTTACACTAGTTACAGCCGATTTGAAGTTCAACATGTCTCAAAGATGATTCTATTTCTGCTTTCAGATGTTCTGGTGTGTTTTATGACCTAACCAAGCAACAAAAATTGCTATGCAAGTATTTTATGTAATATGCCAGACATGGGGAGGCTATAAAACAGCCACGCTTTGGTTCATTGAGCCAAAGTTAATATCTTTACAACAGGACATCTATTACACTCAGTACAAGTCTTCATGGCACCAGAGAATGTTCAGGCCAAGGCAATGAATAATATCCACCTTCATGTGGACTAATGGAGAATGCAGCTGTAATTTGAGAGCACCTGTAATGTTTCATGGCTTTTAAATATGATTGAAACTAGGCCTGAACGATATATCGTTTAAACATCGCCATCGCGATGTGCGCATGTGCAATAGTCCCATCGCAAGGACGTGCGATAGTTTTTTAATTTCATTTTTTTTAATCCACAAACGTTTGTTTTGAGGAAGGAGAGGGGAAAAAAAGCGCACAGCTTCTCTTTCTCTCCAGCAAGTCATCGGCTCCTCCCCCTCCCCCTGCAACAGCGGAGTGGAGGGAGGAGGGGCCGAACAGCAGAGCGGAGGGAGGAGGGCCCGTTCTCAAAGTGAAAGCAAGCAATCAACACGTTGGAGGAGCAAGGAAGACTGTATCCAAAAGGAGTTTTGGAAGTATTTTGGCAAGAACAAGACTATAAGGGACAAAAAACAGCCCTGTCGACAGTGCCTCGCCATGGTTGCCTCAACAAGAAGTAATCTGTCAAACATGTGGGACCATTTAAAACGCAGGTATCTATGCATTCCTGCTACGAGCTCCCCATCAGAGGCTTTTTAGCACAGGTGGGAACATTGTTAAATGCCAACGTTCTTGTCTCAAGCCTGCTATAGTGGATAAACTAATAGTCTTGGCCAAAAACCTATGAGACCCAGTTGAGAATTGCTGAGCAAGGAAGGTGGACGATATGCAGACAAATACATAACACAGCTGAAGGAATGTCTTTTCTTCTTTTAATGTGACAGCTATCAGGAAGGCAGGAAATTTGGGAGTTAAAATGGTTCTGTTATTCATCACAGTTATTTGCAGTTATTCAGTTCAATTATTTACAAGTTCAATTGAGTTTGTTTCTTTTATATTTAAATTTATTGTAAACCGTATTTTTCAAATAACTATATATAGTACAGCTGCACATAAAGTTTTGATACTTAATATTTTTGTTGAAATATTTTTACAACTTTGTTGCCGTTTTGCAGTTTTATATTGTTATATTTTGTGTAAACAACTCAGGGGACTAATGCACTTGCACTTTTATTAGTCAGATTTAATATTTAAGTTCAAATATGTTGACAACTTTGTTGTTTAACTGAGGTTTTTATGTATTGTTATAGTTTGTGAACTCTTTTGTCATATTTAATATTTTTGTTCAAATATGTTGACAACTTTGTTGTTTTACTGAGGTTTTTATTTATTGTTATAGTTTGTGAACAACTCTTTTATTTGTCATATTTAATATTTTTGTTCAAATATGTTGACAACTTTGTTGTTATTTTACAGAAGTTTTTATTTGTTATATTTTGTCAAAAACTAAGGGGACTAATGCACCTGCTCTTTTATTTATCATTTAATGTATTTGCTGCTGTTGAAGTGTAAAATATTGTATTCAATAAATGATCTATTTTGTGCAGACATGACTTCCTGGATACCTTCATACAGAAATCTTCATCATTAACAAATTAAACGGTATTATATGAATACACTGTGGTCACGGTGTGTTATGTAAAGTATTTCCAAACACCTATTCAAGTCATTTAGTGAAAATTTCTTTAAAAAAGATAGATCTTTTTTTTTTTAATATCGCAATATAATATCGCAATATATTGCAAACCTAAAAAAAATCGCGACAATAGTTTTTTCCAATATCGTTCAGGCCTAATTGAAACTGTGCTTTACATTAATCAACTGCCATGTTTCTACACCTCCGCAACAGCAATGTGGCATGTGTATTAAAGGAGTGACCAAAAAATCGATTATTAGATGCATCGCGATTCGACACGTGACTATTTGATTACGATTCATAAATGTTAAAAAAACAATGATTTTTCCTTAATAAATTTATGACAGTCGCTCGTAGCGGAACGAAATTCAAGACACGTCTGCCGTCCGGACACCTTTAATGGACGCACACACAACGTTATGATGGATGCTGCACGTTACTGAGCGAGACATTTACTTCTTTTCAAAAGACTGGAAGAAAAATTTGTGTATGAGACAGGCAGGTACCCGGCGGTCGCGCTTCTATGCGCAAGTTATGAGAGAGGGAAGAGAGATAATTCGTTGCTCCTTGTCTTTCAGTTGTCCAGCAGTAGGTTCAAGTCGTGTTAATTGGAAAACGTCCCTAGTGTTTTGCTAAGTCCTGTGTCCGTCTATCAGAGGTGAATACATGAACCCTCTTGTACTGTTTAGCCTTTATTGTTGTTGTTTTTGCGATGTTACTGGTTAGCGCCGAGCGCTATGCTAATTAGCAACTTTGTTGTATGCTGTTTGATGGTGTACATTAGTTACTCCAGATGTAGAATGTTTAAAACCAGGATTAAGTACAGTGGTAACACAACAAACATGCGAAATAGTACAGAAATCTGTGAAAACAAAATATATTGGTTAAAAGAAGTATTATTTCTAAATACACTTTGTTTGTTTTCAGAAAATGTGAAATTCATTCCACCAGTGTAAATTTTATTGTATTGTTGAGAAAAATAAGTATTTTTTGCAAATTCTTGTGAAAATGAGTATCTCAAGGTCAGCTGTGTGTTGTATGGGCATGTTGAGAAATAAGTACTGCCTTTAAAATAAATGTTTTTGCACTTTCTTGTAAAAAAAAATAAATAAATAAAATAGTGATAACCACGATCAATGTCAATACTGTGATTATCGTTTAATAATCGAATCGTAGCAACCTGAATCGTAATCGAATCGAATCGTTGGGTGTCTAAGATGGCACACCCCTTATGTGTATGCAGTGTGCTTAACATGTTAAAGCAGAAAAGAGCCCAGAATTCACAAGAAAATTGTTGCGGACACGGGGAGAAGGAACTCAACAGGTAAAAGTGAACTTCCACTAGTGAAAATAATAACAAATGAAAACATTAGCAGCCAAGAACAACTAGGGAATGTTAAAAAGATGGTCATTTTCACACTTTATTATGTTCAAAGATGATGAGGATGGGTTGTGATGAACAAAACCGCCATGATCATTTGTATTCACAACAATGACTTTTGCCAGCAATGAATCCTCAGTGAATGTGAAGTTGCTGCCTCGTTGCGCATGTGTATATTTGTACGTTTTTGATTAATGATGTACATTACCTTACACTGGAGGTCATTTTCCCTCTGCCACCTCAACACATTCAATAACTCTAACAGAAGGAAATGACTGAGGCGTCCAACGTGATGGTAATGAGTTGACTGTGGATTACCGAGCGGCTGTTAGTTTCTGTGGTAATGAATTTGGATGGGGTGATGTAGGGTCACACTGGAGTGAGTACAAATAATCTATTGGTCTGTATTGTAATGCACCTCATTATCTATTGTAATATTTCTATCTGTTGGACTGAGCCACCCACACATTTGCTCTTCATGTTTACAGGTGTCTCCTTCAACAGTGTTTACACTCAAATCTGGAGAGTGCTTCTCCATCTGGCTGCAGATCCTTTTCCTGAAGTATCTGACTTGGCTATGAAGGTCCTCAACTGCATCGCATACAAGGTATGCGCTTTTTATGTGTGTTTATTGGTTCGGCGTTTACGCAAAGCGACTCAAGTACTGTACTGTGATCTACTTATGTAAGGGCTATAAACTGTCCCCAAACTGTGACATTTGCCCCAAAAACTTAACACACACTATATTTTCCAATGTATTTGCACTTTTGCAACAAGTAAATATGCTTATTTTTCCAAAAGTAAAATACAGTAAGATTCTTGAATATTTTGGCTAGGGCTGCAGCCATCGACTATTTTACTAATTGAGTATTCGACTGAAAATTCTATCGATTAATTGAGTAATCGGATAAAACATTTTTTTAGGTAGGGAGCAATTATAAATATACATGAGAAAACAAGACATTTCATCTAATATTGAGCCATTTTCAGTCAATCAAACTCTTTATTTTTGATTGTTGAAAACAGCCAACAATTGCATCTCAGAGGTGACTAGAAAAAAAACAACTTTTTGTACTCTTTTCACTCAAAAATCTCTAGATCTTATAGAAAGAATCTTATTTCTTACCTGAAAATTTAATTACACTTGATAACACACTAGGGCTGCAGCTATTGATTATTTCAGTAGTCGATTATTCAATGAACTAGTTAGTTCGAATAATCAAGTAATCGGATATACATGAAAAAATTAAAATACCTGAACAGGGCCTCAAACTGTATAAAATAAATAAATAATAAGGATCTACATATGTACAACAAAAGAACAATTGGCTAACTTACATAGCAAAAGTCCACTAGTTTAAATGCTATAAAATACTTTTTTATTTATTTATTTATTTTTTTTTACAGTGCTCTCAACAAATAGTTCCGACACATATTCCCACAAAAATTGGCTAAATATACCTTCAAACTAAATTACGAATGCATTAAAAAACATTAGCTCAAACAAAAACCTAGCTTATGTTGGTCTTAACAGGGAGCAGCTGGATTTGGCCATGTAAAATGAGGCGACTAGAGGGCAGTGTATCCACACAAATCAATGAAACTAAATGCAAACACTTTCAAAAACAAACCATTACAACGCCACTTAAATTAAACGAATACTCGAAGCAACAAAATTTAATTCAAATCTTTTTTTCTAATCGAATACTCGAGTTGATCGATTAATCTTTGGAGCACGAATTTTGGCCCTGTTGTTTGTGATAAAAATGGACTGTTAAAGTATTTGTCAGTAATATTGTGAAAATGAGTGAAAACGTGAATACGAATTTACAGTGGGAGTTGAGTTATTTACATTTTGTAGCCATTTCAGATTATGGGCTACTGTTAAGTTAAAGAAAAAAAATAGTCTGCAGCTCTGCATAAATGGTTGTTTGGACTCTCGCATAGGCAAGGTTACGTAATATTGACTGCTTGAAGAACATGGAATGCACACCCCACATTCTGACAAGTCTAGATCACATAGGCAAATGAACAAACTTGATGACAGGTGATTTAAGTAACGAAAATCCCACAGCAATGACTTAAATTTATTTAATAATTGAAAAAGGTAAAAATATATAAAAATCTACTGAAAAATTGACCAACATAAATCAAGCGTTGATTATAGTTGTGATCTAGCATAATGAAAACGGCCTGTACCAAACTAATGAAAACCTTAACCAAATATTATGTTACATTATCTTTTCAAGTAACTATTTCTGTATGTAATAATAGGAGTAAAATATACATTTCCTTCTTTTTTCCTCTCCTCTTTGTGTTTCTATTGTGCTCAAAAATATGTTTAGTTATATTTAATTAAGACTGCAGTGCAATGCTAACTACATGTATTATTTCAACAAATTGTCTTAAGAGCATCAGCACTTTTTACCATTTTTTACCACACGCTTATACATTGAAAAAAGTTTCTCACGCACATGCCCCTCTGGTTCACTGGCATCTGGTGTCAGCAGAAAGACCATTACTTTTGTGCAAATGGAATTAAGAGCAAATGATTCCCACAGGCTTGGGAGAAAAGAGCAGTAGAAAAAGGTTGTCGAAACTTAAAGAGCCATATTTACCACTATTGGCTACCACTCATCCAAATGCCAAGGCAACGTTTATTTGCCACGACCAGTACCAATCCCTTTGTTTACTACTTTAGACAAGGAGCCTTTCTATGGTGGGCCTCCTGAGTGCACTGCAATGAAACAACCATAGAATGTGATTTACCTCAAAATTAGGCGCAGAATTTTCCTCTAGCAGATATTATTGCTCTATGCTGAAATATAAGGTCTTATAGTGTTAGTGGCACTGTATGCAGCCTTAATATTCGTGAAAGCTTCATCATAAAGGTATGTTACATTAATTGTGCCTCAAATCCTAATTGATCATTACTAATATTTATGCAATGCTGAAACACTGTTGCCTTAAATACGCACTCTGATCCCTCTATTCCTCAATTTAATAACATTTTGAATTTACCTTAATGTGTAGATTGTTTACAATTAGCCCTCATCCTATGCGGAGCCCAGGAAACGGCATTAATTGATACATAATTTCATCAAATTTCACATGCATCTGTCTTTTCACAAATTAAATTGGCACACAAAAGGCGATAACATCATTAGACATGTTCTGTCCCATTATTTAACTCATACCTACACACGCTGAGGACAAAATTTGGGAAAATATTCACCCTTGAAGTTGTTTTACAACTCCATTTTCATGGAGCTTTGTGTATGGACAAAAGACAAACTCAGAATTCATGTGATGGAAAAACTCATAATAGCAGTTCTCATTATTTTTTTCAGGACAGAGCTTATCAAAGACTCTCTTAATTACAACATTTTTTCATGTTCACAAGTGTTAGCAATGGCCTTTTAGTTGGACTTGATCTATATTGATTTTTGGCAAAGAGAACAAGGTCACAAGTCAATTACAATTTACTTGCTTCCAAATGATGAAAGCATTAAATCCTTTTTAATAGCTCAGTTGGTCTGCTCTGTTGGATTCAGGCAAAACATTTGCTTTTATAATCCCAAACTTTTCAGTTGGCTCGATATTTTTATTGTTCTCAACGACGTTTAACATGTATTATTCTGAGGGAGAACATAGTCCATTTTTGATTAGTTTCACATGAAAGAAGCCCAAGTTGAAAAGTTTGCATTTTCTCTCACACAACACACTGAATTCAAACACACTTTCTTCGCATGGTAAGGGAATGAATAATCATAGTCATGAGAGGGGGCGATAATGACTTTGGGACCTTGAGCTCTGCAATTCTTCTTATTGAATGCAGCAAGTCAAGTCACAATTTATAATACCCTTAATCACAACAAATGTCTCAAAGGGCTTCATAAGCCCACAGTGTAGCAAAACTATGATATCCCCTGATCCAAACCTAGAAGGACAAGGAATTCACCATCCAGGGAGGTAAAACTTGGTAACCGAAAAAAGGATGGTGGGGCTCCCCTTTCAGGATGACCATGTTATAGTGTGGGGGTCCCCAGCCTATTCCACAAAGGCCTGCTGCGGATGCAGGATTTCATTTCAACCAAACAAGATGACACCTTTTCATCAATCTGGTATTTTACAAGTGCTATCAGTTGATTGCAGTTAAATGCTGCTTGTTTTAGCAGAAACCTCATTGGTTCAACTGTGTCTGTGCAGGATCGGTTGGAACAAAAACCAGGACCCACAACGGTCCTTGAGGACTGGTTTGGAAACCCCTGTTATAGTGGAAGCTGGGAGGGCAACTTTGATCACGTTAAATCGTGACATCTACAACAATGTGTTGTTTAGTTATTGGCATGCTGTAATGATGCCATTGACTCGCGCTAGCTTAGCCACTCCAGAGCCCTGAAACTAACAAATAGCAACAAAATAGAATTTGTTGAATTCCACCAACTAACTAAACCCCCGCTAACTCGAAGATTAAGCCTAATGTCAAAAATCCTGAACTTCCGCTTTAAGGTGATCATTATTATTGTTGTAACATCGGCAAAGAAGTCACCAACTTCGCCAGGTTTTTAATCATTTATATCACAACTTATACTAACAACACAACAACATGAAACGAGAAAGTAAAAACTTGTCCGCACCTCTCTCACTCTGTCGTCATTCACACAGGGTGTTCAGGAACTGCATGCAAAACACAACAGCCACATTATAATCCGATTCATTTTTATGATTGTTTTTCAGATTTGTATTTATATTTGTTTTGCTATGTGTAATTGCTATTGGTAATTGTATCACCAGGATTTATTAAGGATTTAGCATTTAGGTTTATTGGCTGTGGAACGAATTAATCGAATTATAATGTGTTCTTATGTGAAAATCCTGCTCAACATACGACCGTTTCGATTTACAATCCAGGTCCTGTAACGAATTAAATTCATATGTAGAGGTACCACTGGATTTGCGAATGATACTGTCAAGGACATAAATACCCAAAAAATAAGGAACATGTACTAATCCCTTTCGCAACTGCACAAGTCACATTACAATATTTGAGGATGACATTGCCATTTTATTGTAATACATATGTACTTAGATTTCATGATGATCTAGCAGTAAGATTGACCTTGTGTATGGCGTTGTTGAGGTCAAGCATTGATGAAATATCAGAATCCATGTTTAAAAAAAAATGTCACTCATGTGAGGGCCATCTTAGTGAAGTGATTTGCCCTGAAGCCTGATTGAACATATTTAAAGAAAATGTTTGCTCGAGGTTGTATGATTATTAAGATATTTTTGTACAATTTCTTTTAGGGTTTTCGAGATAAATTGGCCGAAATCTTACTCTAATTTACTGCATGCCAGTTTTCTTCATCAACATGTCCTGGTAAATCTTTGCCTTTCCCAAGCACCTTGGACCTTGATTTGCTCTTTCGTTAATTCAATTCAATTCAGTCAATAACTGAGTAGGAAATTTGAAAGAGTTTTTGAAATACTGTTAGCTTTCATACTTGTATCCTCCCAGAACACTTGTTCTAATTGCATGATGTGTACATATACAAGTGTGTTTGTTCGTTTAATTGCTTCCTCACCAATTAATGAGAGAGGAAGTGAGAGTATACAGGTTGAAAGGGAGACACAAAGCCACCACAATGAGCAGCAAAGTTATTTTCGAACCCCTCATCTCCCATTTCCTGCTAATGAGGTAATTCCTAAGAATCCCATTTCCGCTCGTTAGCTGACAAAGCTTGCAGCCTTTGCATTAGCATGTTGTTTACCACGGTTTGACCATCAACTGCCATTGATAATTCATGAACATGCTAAATAAACTGATGAGACCCTAATATTTATACTAACAAGAGTGAAATCTTTTGGTTTTAAAAACGGGAAATGTGATGTAATTTCAAAAAATGCAACTGTATATATTTATCTTTTTTACTTGTCAAATGGGCCCCGAAACCCTGGATTCACCTCTATCAAATGAATGTAGTTTTTAGTTTACACACTTGTGCTTTTTGCTCTTGTCTTCAATACATTGTATGTGCAAACTAGGGGTGTGCCATCTTAGGCACCCCACGTTTCGATTCGATTACGATTCAGGGTGCTACGATTCCATTATTGAACGATGACCACGGTATTGACGATGATCATGATTATCACGATTATCGATGCATCATACATTACTAATTAATAATGTAGTCAAACAAATTTATGTCCATTATTTAAAATATCTTAATGATTCAGCAGGAACGATGGAAACATTCCCATACAACAAAAAACTGCCCTTAAAGTGTTTTTTTTTTGGTTTATTTATTTTTCATTTTATTTTATTTACTTATTTTAAGAAAGTGCGAAAACGTTAACCATTTTAAAGGCAGTACTTATTTCTCAACATTCCTATACAACACACAGCTGACCTTGAGACCTTTAGCTATTTCAAAGGCCGTACTTATTCCTCTCAACAATACAATAAAACTTAAACTGGTGGAATGAATTCCACATTTTCTGGAAACAAACAAAGTGTCTTTAAAAATAAGACTTCTTTTAACCGATATACTTTGTTTTCACAGATTTCTGTACTATTTGGCTTGTTTGTTGTGTTACCGCTGTACTTAATCCTGGTTTTAAACATTCTGCATATGGAATAACTTTTTTACACCACCAAACAACGCACCACTTGACATGGAAATACATGTTAGCGAAGTCTCTCGTTAGCATAACGCTTGGCGCTAACTTGTAACATCTCAAAAACGACGACAATAAAAGCTAAACAGTACAAGAGGGTTCCTGTACTCACTTCTGATAGATGGACACGGGACTTAGCAAAATGGATGGAACCATGCTTTCATGTTGTTGACGCCAAATTCTGATCCTACCATCCGACTGTCGCACTTAGCAAAATGAATGGATCCATGCTTTCATGTTGTTGACGCCAAATTCTGACCCTACCATCCGAATGTCGCAGCAGAAATTGAGACTCATCAGACCAGGCAACGTTTTTCCAATCTTGTATTGTCCAATTTCGATGAGCTTGTGCAAATTGTAGCCTCAGTTTCCTGTTCTTAGCTGAAAGGAGTGGTACCCGGCGTGGTCCTCTGCTGCTGTAGCCCGTCTGCCTCAAAGTTCGACGTACTGTGCGTTCAGAGATGCTCTCCTGCCTACCTTGGTTGTAACAGGTGGTTATTTGAGTCACAGTTGCCTTTCTATGAGCTCGAACCAGTCTGGCCATTCTCCTCTGACCTCTGGCATCAACAAGGCATTTCTGCCCACAGAACTGCCGCTCACTGGATATTTTTTCTTTTTCGGACCATTCTCTGTAAACCCTAGAGATGGTTGTGCGTGAAAATCCCAGTAGATCAGCAGTTTCTGAAATACTCAGACCAGCCCTTCTGGCACCAACAACCATGCCACGTTCAAAGTCACTCAAATCACCTTTCTTCCCCATACTGATGCTCGGATTGAACTGCAGGAGTTTGTCTTAAACCATGTCTACATGCCTAAATGCACTGAGTTGCCGCCATGTGATTAGCTGATTAGAAATTAAGTGTAAACGAGCAGTTGGACAGGTGTAGTGTATATTATATACTGTATGTATATATATATATATATATTTTTTTTTTTTTTTTTTTTTTTTTTTTAATTGACACGGCCATGTTGTGTTGAAGAAAACGTAGCAGCGGTCCGTTGCCGACCATTACGGTACATGACGTCACCATTTTGTTTCAGTAATACAGTATTACTAATACTTCACTCTGATTGGTCGAATGATTTCGTCGGTGTTAAATTCTGCTTTTTTTCACTCTTCATAAAGCACAGAATTTAGTTTCTTGAACTCATTTGTGTCAACGTTTATTGCAACTCGAACCATAACAAACGTAACACAACACAGACCTGTGTCCGTCAACTATATCTGTCCCTCGGGAAACTCAAACCCAAATAACAATAGTTCCTCTTGTTACAGTAGCGATGCGCTCGTTCCGATTTCAGACTTCTGTCCTCACTTTTATTTTACCTTATCAATCCATGGAAGAAACATTTATTCATCATGATGAAACGATCAAGTTATACAGCAGCCTTTAAAAGAAAAGTCACATCTGTTTTGTTTTCTCCTGGATTTTGGTAAGTTGGAGAAGTTGTCAGATCATATTATTACCGTGCTTACTGTCAGTTTACGGTAATGTTTTGAACTACCAATGTGCTATGCTTGTGCTGTGTTTCACCAGTCAGTATAATAACATTTCTGTATCTGTACACGAGCTCTATTTTCTTGTATTCTTCTATTTATTGGTAATAAAATTAGGTTGCGCGTTATAGACGCGTACAATAATTTTCCCTAGATTTTACAAGTAAATTTGGGGTGCGCGTTATACATGGGGGCGCCTTATATTCGGGAAATTACGGTAAATCTCTCGCTCAGTAACCAGCTGCATCCATCATAACATTGTTTTTACGTCCGTTTAAGGAGTCGTGGCGGCAGACGTGTCTTGAATTTCGTTCCACTACTAGCGGCTGTCATAAAGTTATTGGGAAAATCATCTTTTTTGAAAATGTATGAATCGTAATCAAAGCGTCACGTGTCGAATCGCGATGCATCTAATAATCGATTTTTTTTGGCACACCCTTCGTAGAAACCCAATTTCCAATGGAGTTGGAACATTGTGTAAAACTGATATTAAAACAAAATACAATTATGTCCAAATATACCGTTGTACAAAGCCAAGGTATTCGATGTTCAAACTGATCATAGTTATTGTTCTCATATGGGTTTGTTTGTTTGTTTGTTTGTTTGTTTGTTTGTTTGTTTGTTTGTTTTTCAAGTATTCACTGATTTTGAATTTGAGGCATGTAACACCAAAAACCTTTGGCATGGCTGTTAATCACCTTTCTTTTTGACACGCAATAAGTATTTGGCAACTGAGAACACAAATTATTTTTGTATTTTTTTCCTTTGCATATAAAAGTCTTTCCAATTCTTGCTTGAGTTACAAACGTAGTTGCTCAAGAGTTTGTTGGCTGTTATATTTTGCGTTTCATAATTACACTGACTTTTGTTATAACTGTTGTAACATGTGCAGTATGTGGCTTGGCATTGTCTTAGTAAAGTAAACATGGATTTCACTTGCTTGGATGGCAGCATAATGTATGTTGCTCAAAACTTGCATGGTAGCATGGAATAGGCATAAACACACTTTCGTAGCATCTGATAGCTTTTGAACTATAACAAGCTGGATGTTTTTCCTCTTTGACCTAGAGGAAACAATATCCATGATTTCAAAAGTAAAATTGATCAGACCACAGCAGTGTTCTTCCACTTTGTGTCAGTCTATCTCAGATAAGCTTGGCCCAGAGAAGCTGGCGGCATTTCTGTTTGTGACGTATGGCCTTTGCTTTGTATCTTGAGGATACAGCAATGATTTTCATTATCTAAAAATGGTTTTCCTCAAGTGGTCCTGAGCCCTGGTGCCAATATCCTTAACAATAATGATGCCACTTGTTACACCTAAGGATTTCAAGGTCATGGGAAACTGAAGTTGTTTTTTAGCCTTAGTGGCTATGTGCAGAAATTTCTCTATATTCTCTGGTTTGATGATATTAGGGACCATCGATAAACAAATCCCTAAATACTTTTCATTTGTACTTTGAGAAACCTTATTTTTAAATCAGTGTGCTTTTTTTCATCACATACCGTATTTTTCGGACTATAAGTCGCAGTTTTTTTCATAGTTTGGCTGGGGGTGTGACTTATAGTCAGGAGCGTCTTATGTGTGAAATGATTAACACATTATATCATTTCACATGTTATTTTGGTGTTTTGGAGTGACACTGATGTTTTGGTAAACTTGTTAGCATGTTCTTTATGCTATAGTTATCTGAATAACTCTTAATAGCTATGGCCATGTTCGCATTCTGCCTTTGGCAATGTGTGTTCAATTGTATCATTGACTTTTTTATATTGAAATGCATGCTTTTAGTTTGTGGCGCTTTCACACTCACGTGAGGGCGCACTCGCACTTGTTTACGTGAAGAAGACCGCTCACACGCCAGAAGAAGACAGACAGCTACGCAGCTTGAGTGAGTGGACGAGTTAGCGAGAGAGAAACACGGCTGCGAACCTATGTTTATTATCTATGCTGTAAAATAGCTCTACAGAGGCAACGCATGTGTATATCATCTTTTCTGTTGTTGTTGTGTGTTTTCCACCCATGATCGGACACTTAAAGCCAGTTGTGTGGTTGTTTGAGTGATGTGCTAATGCTAGCGAACGCATGCTAACCGCTTGTGTCATTGCTGTAACAGCACCTAATTATCATTTATGTACGTTGATGCGAACCTGTTTGGTATCGAGGACGAAATTGATTCCGCAAATTATACGGACGTCACGCATCGTCATTTGGGAGTTTAGCTCGCTGTATAGCCGCTGATAGCCAGGACCGAGCCGTAGCGTCCTGGTGAGGACAGTATGTTCGCATTGTGTTGTTCATGCACTGTACACTTATTCAGCATGTTTTGTCTATTGTATTTTTATATTAAATTGCCTTTCAAGATGACAGATCTTTTCTATGTGTTGGATTTTATCAAGTAAATGTCCCCCAAAATGTGACTTATACTCCGGTGTGACTTATATATGTTTTTTTCCTCTTCGTTGGGCATTTTATGGCTGGTGCGGCTTATACTCAGGTGCGACTTGTAGTCCGAAAAATACGGTAGTTGTGAACAACTGAGACTCCTGGGAATGTTTCAATTTTACATAATCATGTCATTGACCTGTTTCCAATCAACCTATTCACATGTGGAATATTCCAAGCAGGTGTGTTTTTTTTTGGCTGCCCTCAACTTTCTTAGTTTTGTTGTCCCTGTCCGAGCTCTTTTAGGATGCCTGGTGAACTTTTATCTACATTTTTTATCTTCTTTATATTGTTCTTCTCGAGTAGGAAAATTGTTTTGCATCAGTGTCAGAAGCAGTTTCCATAATTACCCTGTTGAATGGACCTACTGCTGTTTGGTCCCCTTTCCAATTACTCCTTAATGTAATGCTAACCTTGGCAATTGACATGTTTTTATGGTTACAAAAAGCAACATCTATCTCTCGCTCCCTTCAGACAAACACCCAAACAAAATAAAGCCGCAGCAATTTTTCAATTAACATAGAAATCAAATTATCGGCAGTGCCTGCTAGTAAAATGTGTTTGCCCAAGTTAACTACATTCACCCAGCATAGTTTTCTTTCCATCTCTGCTGTTCATCAAGAGTGCTTTGCTTCGAACATCTTTATTAGTTTCCCACCTCCCTCGTGTACAGCCATAAGGATGAGCTTATATTACCTGCTCTTTTTAATGAGATACAGTTCTAGAAAGTTAGACAAACTTTGATGCTGCCCTTTCATCCACTGATTATATTGACAAGTGGGAAGCACCTTATCCATACTGCATCTGTAATCATGATTCGTCAAGACACATCACATATACAGGAGTATCTTTGAAATACGTTATTCTCTTTTAACTTTGTTCTCATGTGGCAGACTCTCCGCAGAATTTTAATCCAATTAAAGTACTTTTTTCATTTAAATTAATGTTGTGGTCACTTATGGTGTCGTGGCGAAAATATCTGACTTCTTTTCAGCTCGAATGGGTTCAGATACCTCTTAGTCAGTGTGAATGATTGCCTTGCCACTGACTGGCGACCAGTTCAGGGTGTAGTCAACCTTTTTACTCAATTTCTGCCAGGATGGACTCCAGCACCCATGACCATTACTGGAATAAATAGTGTTGAAATTAATTACTGAACATTTTTGTAGTGAACATGGATTGAAAAAGTATGAAAAAGATCACATTTCCAAAGAGAATACTTGTCAATGGTTTTCAAGTGACAAATTATAAGAAGCCCAAGACATCAGCATCCAAGCCAAATGCCTTACCTAATTTTTCATACTTCACTTTTTTTTTTTTTTTTAAATTATCATTATTATTTAGGATTTCTCTCCTCATAGGCGATCTTTGTCAGTATTGTAGTCTGCTTGAGTCTTATAGATTTTTGCACACCAAAGTTCTCAATCTTAAAACATACACTTCCTAATTTCATTGACGGGACACGCCGATAAATAGGGGCCCTGCATTGTTGGCGAGTGGAATCACAGACAAAGAGCTTTTTTTCGTTGAAATTTCTTGTGAATAAATGCTTAAATCCCTGAATTCTTTATACTGTAGATATGGACGTAAAGCAGTCTTGATTCTTGGTTGAAAGAAAAGAAAAACGTGCAGGTAGCATTTATTTTACGTACATATGTTGAATGTGCGGCTTGTCTTTAAATTCACTGTGGCGCCGCCTTACCACAACAAAGAGCTTTTTACGTTGAAATTCTCATGAATAAATGCTTAAATCCCTGAATTCTTTATAGATATGGATGTAAAACAGTCTTTATTTTTGGTTAAAAGCAAAAAAAAACGTGCAGGTAGAATTTATTTTACATAAATATTGCGAACTATGATGCCAATGCCTTGTCGGCTAATTTCTCCATTTTCTTTCGCAACGTTTCAAAATGCATGCATGGTACGAAAAATAGGGTGTTTCAAAATCTTTGACGCCATTTCGTTGGCCAATCATTTTGATAATTTTCGTTGGAATGACCTCAAATTTTCACAGATTGTGTAAAAACGTTTTAAGTTTTTGTGTGTAACGTTTGGCATTTCCATCTTTTCAGGTTAAGAAATGCCTTTCACTTCAAAAGAAAAAGCATTTTGCGTGTTAGAGTATGCTCGGACTCAGTCACCGAAGGCAGTGCAGCGGGCCTTCTTCACAAATTTTGCTAAGAAGGCACCAACTGAAAAACAAATTAGGACTTGGCACCAAAAATTTCAAGAAATTTCAGCGGCTCTCATATTGAACATTTATAAAAAATCTGTCATAGAACCAACAAATATTTGTACTTTTCTTTGTAAATTTAACCAATAAAACTTATGACCTTCAACATAAAGTGTATTTAGTTTCATTAAGATCCATCAAGTAGTTTACGAGATATGGGCATTTAGAATGGGGTCAACCATTTTGGAACATTCTGTATAATAATTACCTTGAATCCTCGAACAAATCACTCCTGAGACATTCCTTCCTGTATGTATGTGGAACAGCTTTCGTACTTTTTGAACCGAAATCCGCCGTTCGTTCACTGCGTACGTGTATTTGTGAATAGCTCCTCCTGATGTGGGCGGCCCCCTGCTTGAAGTAGTTGCGCAGTGCATGGTCGAACTGACCCGTCAATAATGATGATGTCTATGCTTAAAGTTATAATCATTCAAATGCGTGGTGTAATTGAGTCACTTTTACTCAAGCGATCCATCCAAAGTTTCCGCACATTGCACTCATGCAGGATTACCCATTCTTTTGTGGTGTTCCGACCCTCAGCATCAATCCATTTGTTCGTCATATTCAAGGGTTCCTTTAACTTCTGGTCAGTATGTGAAAGCATAATGACAGTAGGGGTAACATTTTAAAAAGCATAGGCGGAGTTTGACTTTTGTGGGAGTGGGGGCGAAACATGAAACAAAGAAATTCTAAATATTCATCTTGCCCTCCTCAGGTGTAGTTTTGGCTAATCAAAGCAAAGGACCTTCTCTAAGGTGCTAGTGACATTATCTGTTCGAAAAATAGTTTTGACCCATTATGAAATATTTTTTAGGATTCTTGTTCATTTCATTCATTTTTGTTTTTATTCCTTTATAACTTTTATAGACATTTTACCAGTTATGTTTTTTTTTTTTCAAATTCATATACTCGCTAATCAGAGTAAAGATTTGGTATGTTTCCCTCTAGTCGTTGACTGCCACTACTGTGGTTTGTGCACATTTATAGCAGCCCAGCATCAGTCAATGTAAACAGTAACGTTAGCTGCTGTTGGCTGTCTGCTGCGGCTGGCACACCTCAGCAATAGCAGACGGGGTATTTCCGGTCATTTTGCTCAGATTAGTCAAGACATTTTTCGGCCACTAGTGGGGGCACTGCCCCGCCTCCCTCCTCTCAATCTCTGCGAATGTTAAAAAGTGTTGCCTTGACTAGCTATCTCTAAAATTAAAAACTTTCAATATCATTTGAACCTTGAAAAGGACCTTAAAAAGTATCATAATTAAACGGTTAAATTAAATATACTTGTAAAATAACCCGAGATTATCACACATTCAATTACAAGTAACTTTAATACCATTTCACTGTTCTATCGAAAATACTTGTTGTTACTAGTGAATTATATTGGGACTAGCAGATGAAGCATTTCATCACCGTACCGATCAATACAGCAGTTTTTGGCTTTGACGTGATAGAACACTGGGTACTAGTGGTTCTTAGTTTTGGATCTTTAGCAAACCTGGCAAACCTCTTTCTTCATTGCCACTGATTAAACCTGAACAGACTGTAATGGTGACCAATCACTCTCTTATGTGTGTGTCTGTACAGGCAATGATGAATGCCCGTCCTCAGAGAATTTTGGATTCTGGATCTCTCACCCAGTCAGCTCCGGCTAGCCCCACTAGCAAAGGCACGCATATTCATCAAGCAGGGTAAGAAACACAACACGAAAAGGCCTATAAAGTCAAACTCAAAAACATCATGTTGATGGATTTAGACTTACCAAAAGAATACAGTGCCCTCCATAATTATTGGCACCCCTGGTTAAGATGTGTTTTTTAGCTTCTAATATATAAACATATATAATTTTCAAATAATATGGGACCTTAATGGAAAAAAAGAGAAAAATCCAACCTTCAATAGAAGTGCATTTATTCAGTGGGGAAAAATCCCACATAAAGAACTGATTATTTGACATCAAATAATGTGTGTCACAATTATTAGCAATCCTGGGGTTAATACTTTGTACAACCCTCCTTTTGCCAACAAAACAAGGTCCGGGGACTGATATGGCCATGGGAGGAGCTTGACTTTGTGTCTTGTGAACCATTTCTGTGTAGATTTGGCCATATGTTTAGGGTCATTGTCTTGCTGAAAGACCCAGTGACGACCCATCTTCAGCTTTCGGGCAGAGGGCAACAGATTTTTTAAAAATGTCCTGGTATTTCAAAGCATTCATGATGCCATGCACCCTATCAAGGTTCCCAGGGCCTCTGGAAGCGAAACAGCCCCACAACATCACTGACCCACCCCCATACTTCACAGTGGGTATGAGGTGCTTTTCAGCATGCACATCTTTCGTGGCACCCCAGACCCACTTAGAGTGTTTGGTTCCAAAAAGCTCAATCTAGGTCTCATCTGACCAAAGCACACGGTCCCAGTTGAAGCCTGGGACACACAATATTTGATGTCAAATAATTATTTCTTTATGTGGGATTTTTTCCCCACTGAATAAATGCACTTGTATTGAAGGTTAGATTTTTCTCTTTTTTTCCATTAAGGTCCCATATTATTTGAATTAAAAAAAATATATTACAAGCTAAAAAACACATCTTAACCAGGGGTGCCAATAATTATGGAGGGCACTGTAAGAACAGTCCAATGGTGTCCAAAATGGTAAAATCCTTGTTTGACTTTTCTGTCTGTCTCTTACTAGTGGCTCTCCTCCCATGCCCAGCACCAGCAGCTCAAGCTTGACCAACGAGGTGCCAAAACCCCCCACCAGAGATCAACCTGCCCCACGTCCCCCATACACACCCACACTTGGAGGACAAGCACCCCATTCCCACCAGTTCCCCCGCACTCGTAAAATGTTTGACAAGGGACCTGAGCAGGTAGATAATTCAGCTATTACAGTCAGGTCTATAAGTATTGGTACGTTGATACAATCCCTATCTTTTTGGGGCAAACACCACCGCAATAGGTTTGAAATGGAACTTAAGCTGATTTGTATGTGTAAATACTCTCAAATTTAAGGTGAAAGACTGCATTTGTAATCTTCATTGTGGATGTTTTTAGAGCCTTGGGAATTGTTTTGAAATCCCAGCATTTTTGGATCCGACTCTATGTGCCAAGCCAAACTGTGTGTGACATGTTGAGTGTAGATGGCTTTCAATTTGTTTTGTCTTTTTTTCAGGCTGCTGAGGATGGGGATGAGCCTTGTGGTCACAGAAACTACATCAGTGCAACCCTACAAACGGGTCTTTGTGATTGGAGTGCCAAGTACTTTGCTCAACCAGTCACAAAGGTAGTACCAACCCTCTTTCTTTCTCATCCATTTTTTTTTTTTTTTTTTTTTTTTTTTTTTGCATCTTTGCTTGTGTCTTTCACTTTATCCATCGTACGCCTTGTTGATTGATTTTTCCTTATACTTCAGCTAATTGGCTTTTATGAATTGCTGCTAATGCTTTTCTTCGATGCATTTTCCATTTTTTTCTCTACACAAGTTAAAGCATGAAAGGTATTTTTTCATCATGCTCAATAATTAATAGGCTCTTGTTATATAAGGTATTGATCCATTATGTCAAAGTCAACTAAATCACCTATTGAAATTAGCTTTGTTATTAAATTCCTTTTGAAGATACTCTAGTAAATTCTCCTGAAAACAACAGCGCAGGGACCATTCACAGTATGAGAAAGTGCCTGCTGGTTGTACATGATGGCTTTGCTGAATAATTGAACTCCTTGACTCCCATAACTTAATATCCTCCCGAGATAAATTAAAGATTAAAGGTTTGCTTTACCGTGCACAGCGACCATGACGTTTGTCATATAAGCTTCTGTCGGTTTTAATGTCCTGAATACACAATTCATCCATAGCTGAAATAAATAAATGCTGGCATGAAACGACTGATTTGAAGTGATGAATAGAAAAGAATAACCAGTGTTGTACATGTGACATGATATGAAAATGATGGTAGTCTTAAAAATGTATAAAATAAATTAAAGGAGAGAAGAAAATTACAACATACATTAAAAGAAAAAAACCTGTAGAAAGAATTAAATGTCAATTAATCCGCTTCCATTGACATTGTTGGATGTCCAGGCTATTTATATTGGGAGAGCTTATATTGTTTGATCATGTTTCTCAATGACGTGCAATCCATTTTAAGTAGGATGGCTCGCAGTCATCATTCCACTGTGGTATTGCTAGAGTTAAGTTAGCATGCATTGGGCCTTTTGATTACTCAGAGGTCTGAAAAAAATTTGCGCCGCTGGCCACAATGGGAGCTAAACAATGTAATGTTAACTGATATTTACGTTTTCATTCATCTTGGATTATCTTCACTTCACTTCAGCGGACTTGTGCCCGCTCTCCTCTCAGCTCCACCTACACAGTAACACACAGTGGAAGTAAATAAATAAAAAATAAAAAAAAAAAAAAAAAAAGAAACACTCTCAGACTGTAGCTTGAAGTGAATTTGTACTTTCAGTTTAAAAATACGTAGGTTAATTGTCATATTAAAATGCGGGTTTTGGTATTGTTTTAGTGTTTTCTGCTGCTCTGTACGGCCGTTTCTCCTCCTGTTAGTATTATAGCTACAAGTTTTTTGTTATAATGATTGTCTCAAATTTGGCTGCAAAATTAGGGACCTTTTGGCCAGTTTGGCCTTCAAAATAAAGGACCTATCATAACCTCTAGAGGAGGTAGTGATTATTCTTGAAGGTGCAGAGGTAGTCAACTAAAGCCAATGCGCACTGCAGTGGAAGAGGGCGGCATCTAAAGTGGCTGCGGTAGGTGATGAAAGCAAAGAGATGATTGGATAGGAAAGGCATCGCGTGAAGGGTTAGAAAGCACTCACTGAGGAGATTACGCTTCCTCTGCAAAATTTTGAGTGCTGTCATAAAACGTCACTCTGGTATAAGCCCTGCATGTGTGCGTAAGTACGCCTCAATGGCTTAGCACTGGTTATCACATCACTGTATCAGCAGCACTAGATGAAATGTACAGTTTTATATTTAGTTCAATCTACAGATTTAGGAGCGTATGGAATGCAAGAACATATGTCCATTTTGTTTTTCTTTATGGTCTGCGCGTCTCTGATATATGGTTAATGAACAAGAACTGAAGTACGAGGTACTTTCTCATGTTGTAATGATGACCAGTCCTACAGTAAGTTCTTCCCATTGTAAGGTGGCATTAGAGGAAAGAAAGAATGCTCATGCAGAGTTCTTAACGAAAATTATCGTAGGTTTGCAAGGTTACTCCACTTGCCAGGAGATCAGTGTTGTTGTGTTCTGCGTGATGTACTTTTTCACTTTACAACCAATTTGTATCTACCGCACGGAAACAAAACACCTTAAATCAAACCCTTACTTACTCTTACTTTGATAACCTACTCGACAGTAAAAATAGGAAAGCAATGCGCTCACATTTTTAATGTACATTTTATGACTTACATCATGGACTGTAACTAGAAGGTTCTTGACTGAAATGTCATGACATGCCCTCGTGCTTGTTCAGGCATCTCAACCGTCACGGGCCTCTTCCCACTGTAAAAAATATTAATTTCATTGAGAATTGTATTCTTACCTGATTGGCCAATAACCTGGCAAGGATATTTTTTCAGGTCAGCTGAAAAGTGCACTATTCCAGTTATCATCAACTCACCACCCACCATAAACTTTTTTTTTCCATTTCTCAGCCCAATGGCTGAATTGTTTTGTGTGTGTTTCCACATTGGAAACTCATTTGCAATTATTGGCTCACATTTCTCACTATTTTTGATATATTTATTTTTTATTTTGAGTTTACTCATGGATAACTTCCTGCTGGAATGCCCTTTTCTACAGGCATTTTATTGTATTGGAATCCACATGTTATAATCATGTATTCAATATACAATGCCAATATACTGTGGGGCAAATAAGAATTTAGTCAACCACTAATTGTGCAAGTTCTCCCACTTGAAAATATTAGAGAGGCCTGTAATTGTCAACATCGGTAAACCTCAACCATGATAGACAGAATGTGGAAAAAAAAAACAGAAAATCACATTGTTTGATTTTTAAAGAATTTATTTGCAAATCATGGTGGAAAATAAGTATTTGGTCAATACCAAAAGTTCATCTCAATACTTAGTTATGTACCCTTTGTTGGCAATAATGGAGGCCAAACGTTTCTCTTACACACGTAACTCTTCACAAGCTTTTCACACACTGTTGCTGGTATTTTGTCCCATTCCTCCATGCAGATCTCCTCTAGAGCAGTGATGTTTTGGTGCTGTCATTGGGCAACACGGACTTTCAACTCCCTCCACAGATTTTCTATGGGGTTGAGATCTGGAGACTGGCTAGGCCACTCCAGGACCTTGACATGCTTCTTAAGAAGCCACTCCTTTGTTGCCCTGGCTGTGTGTTTGGGATTATTGTCATGCTGGAAGACCCAGCCACATCTCATCTTCAATGCCCTTGCTGATGGCAGGAGATTTTCTCTCAAAATCTCTCGAAACATGGCCCCATTCATTCTTTCCTTTACACAGATCAGTCGTCCTGGTCCCTTTGCAGAAAAACAGCCCCAAAGCATGATGTTTCCACCCCCATGCTTCACAGTGGGTATGGTGCAATTCAGTATTCCTTCTCCTCCAAACACGAGAACCTGTGTTTCTACCAAAAAGTTCTATTTTGGTTTCACCTGACCATAACACATTCTGCCAGTCCTCTTCTGGATCATCCAAATGCTCTCTAGTGAACTCTTTAGCATTCATAAACATGAAAAGAAATGAATAAAACATTGTGGTGGTCAATAAATGTTGATTTTATAGAGAAAGTGCAGGGAAATATATATGGAATCACTCCATTCTGAGGAAAAAAATATGGAGTCATGAGAAACAATGATGCTGGAACTTTTTTTGCGGGCTGTTCCAGTGAGACTTACAAAGATGACTGCCTGAAGAAGACATCAAAATTCCCTCAGTCGTTGATGATATGGGGCTGCATGTCAGGCAAAGGCACTGGGGAGATGGCTGTGGTGAAATCTTTAATAAATGCACAAGTTTACATTGAAATTTTAGACAGCTTTCTTATCCCTTCAATTGTAAATATATTTATCATTTTCCAAGATGACAATGCATCATGCCACAGAGCTAAAACTGTTAAAGCATTCCTTGGAGAAAGACTCACCCAGTCAATGTTATGGCCTACAAATAGCCCAGATCTCAACCCTATTTATAACCTGTGGTTGAAATTGAAAAAAAAAATGGTCCATTGATGAAGAATACTCACACAAGTTCATGCCTCAGAGACTGCAAGCTGTCATAAAAGCCAGAGGTGGTGCTACTAAATACTAGAGTGTTTTGATTGTTATTTCCTTGTTTGTTTCTCATGATTCCATATTTCTTTCCTCAGAATGGAGTGATTCATATGTATTTCCCTGCACTTGCTGTATATAACTAAAATTTACTTACCACCACAATGTTTTTTATTCATGTATTTTAATGTTTCTGAATGCTAAAGATTTGCACTTTTGAACCAATTCATTATTTTTTTCAAGCTGTTTATTTGAGTTTGTTCTACATGATAAAATGTCTGAGTAGTGCTCGTCCGAGACTGGTGATTTCATACTTTTGCTAGGGGTTGTATTATATACTTCCCATCCAAACTGGGAGCCACATTAGCAGCTTGCCCTTTTCTTCGATCAGCACTGCCCCTCAGCTATAGGAATAACACATCACTTGCATGGCTGCTAAATCCTCCTCCCAATACTCAGACAGCTTAAGTTCATGTTACACGGATCACGCTAACTATATATGCCTTTGCACCGACGGGCATACAAATAAATAAACCCCATCCTAGATGGTAATTGTTGTGTATTCACTTCTAAAGCGATAGACAATATCCAAATAATGTGCATCCTCGTATAAAAAATATTGTTTAATAGAGAAAAAAAACATTCCTATATGTAATAGTGGAGGAAAATGTGAACTATGGTCAATATTTGCTGGAAGTAGGCAAAAATAACCGTTATCAGAGATTTTTAAATACCATTTTAGCCTATCAAATATAGTGGTACCTCGACATACGATCGCTTCGACACACAATCTTTTCGACATCCGACATTTCGACATTTTTCTGTCTGATGACATGCTCGAAATTCGACGACATGACAGCACCGCAGACGAACGCACGGCGGATATTCTTGTGAGAGAAATCAACATAGGTTTCAAAAAGGTTGGTACAGGTGGTTAAACAAGGAAAACGGTGACGCTTACCATTGAAATGACGATGCAAATTATAGAAAAATATGAGTATGGGGTGCGCATCCGTGAACTGGCTCAAAAATACATCTCCATGGTCCTCCTGTGACTACCGTTCTCCAGTCTTTATAAGTTTAGGTGACAATCATTATTGTGGTAACATCTCCCAGGAAAATCGCCAGCTTTGTCAGGTTTTTATCATTTATTTCAGAACTTATCCAACACAAAACTTGACGGTGTTCTCAAGAAAACATTGAAAATGAAAGTGAAACTCTCAACCTCTACCGGTCCCGCTCTCTGTCACGTCAGCCGCACGGTGCGTTCAGGTACAGCAAAAAACGTCTGCCACGTTAGAACCCGATTTGTTACATTATTATATTAATTATTATTATCATTATTATATTATTATTCCTGATTTTTATTTATAATCTATTTGTTTTGCTATGTGTAATTGCCATTTGTAATAGTACCAGCAGTATTTTTTAAGGATATTGTTAGGGAGCGCTGGGAATCGGACCCCAAAGCAGACAAGGGAAAATTCCGTTATTATTTTACAAGGTTTATTTTCAGCGGCGCGTCGAGGGTCGTTGTAGCACACGTGCACGTCGTGTGGTCGCTGGCAGGCGTAGACGTGATATCAGGCAACGGTACAGGTCAGGGAGCAGGCACGAGGAATCCTGGGACGAAACAAAGGTCAGATTAGCCGGGAGTATATATGTCGGTAAATACCTGAGTGCTGGACGTGACTGACGGGAATGCCGAAAGAGTTGGTCTGGCGACGAGTGGCAACGACGATCAGGCTTTTGTAGGCGGCTGATCTTAATGGCTCGCAGCTGTCGTCGCTTCCCCCCATCTGGTCTCCAGCCTGTAATCAAGGAGCCCTAACAGATATAGTGTTGGTTTTTGGGTTGTGGAACGAATTAATAGAGTTATAATGTATTCTTATTGGAAATTTCTTCTCGACATACGACCATTTCGACTTACAAACAAGGTCCTTGAGCGAATTAACTTCGTATGTAGAGGTAACACTATACAAGCATCTCAGATTCTCCCACCTACACACTAGCTACCCAATGTTACAGAGGTATGAAAAAGTATCTGAATCTTTTGGAATTTCTCAAATTTCTGCATAAAATCACCATCAAATGTTATGATCTTTGTCAAAATCACACAGATGTAAAAAGAGTGCTTTAACTAAAACCACCCAAACATTTATAGGTTTTCATATTTTAATGAGGATAGCATGCAAACAATGACAGAAGGGGGAGAGATACGTAAGTGAAACCTCTGCCTAAGGAGAATTTAAGAGAAATTAAAACCAATTTTTACCCGCCCATCTAAGTCAGGTGTGTGCCCAATCACTGATGAGTGGTTTAAAGCTGCCCTCCCCACTATAAAACACACACCTGATAAGAATTGTCTTGATGAGAAACATTTTCTAATGTGCATCATGGCTCGGTCAAAAGCGCTCTTTGAAGACCTGCGATCAAGGATTGTTGGTTTGTATAAAGTTGGGAAAGGATACAAAACCATCTCTAAATGTCTGGATGTTCATCAATCGACAGTTAGAGAAGTTGTCTACAAATGGAGAGAGTTTGGCACTTTTGCTTCACACCCAAGGAGTGGCCGTCCAACAAAAATGATGCCTAGTGTTCAGCGCAGAATACTCAGAGAGTTAAAAAAGAACCCTAGCGTGTCTGCTAAGACTTACAGAAATCACTGGCACAGTCCAATATCTATGTGCACACATCAACTATATGTAAAACTATGGCCAAGATATGGTGTTCATCGGAGGACTCCACAGAGGAAGCCACTGCTGTCTAAAAAAAAACTTTGTTGCTCGTATAATGTTCGCAGAAAGACACTCCAAAGTTTTGGCAAAATATTTTGTGGACTGATGAAACCAAAGTTTAATTGTTTGGGAGTAACACACAATGCCATGTGTGGAGGAAAAATGGAACAGCTCACCAACATCAACACCTCATCCCCACCGTGAAGCATGGTGGAGGGAGCATCATGATTTGGGGCTGTTTTGCTACTTCAGGGCCTGGACAACTTGCAATTATTAATGGAAGAATGAGTTTAAAAGTTTATCAGGATGTTTTGCAGGAAAACCTGAGGCCGTCTGTCAGACAGTTGAAGCTAAAAAGACGATGGATGCTGCAACAAGACAATGATCCTAAACACAGAAGTAAATTAACTTCAGAATGGTTTCAGAAGAACAATATACACGTTCTGGAGTGGCCAAGCCAAGGTCCAGACTTGAACCCCATTGAGATGCTGTGGCATGACCTAAAGCAGGGGTGTCCAAACTTTTTGCAAAGGGGCCAGATTTAGTGTGGTAAAAATTTGGGGGGCCGACCTTGGCTTACGTCCTTTACGTAGAACGATATATTTAAGCAAATTTTAGCAAGCCATTCTGTGTGTCACATTTGCTTTATCATTATTTTTAATTAATAATTTCAACAATCTCGCATCTACCTTTTGTGGCGTTCTCCTTCGACTTTCGGGCTCTTGCGAAAAACTGCTGCTGTAAAATTAAACTAACTTCAAGTTGCTTCAATTTCTCGCCACGCATCTTGCATGTAATCCATGTAACGTCAGCGTGTCTTGTTTGGTAATATCAACTCACATTGAACTCTTTAAAAACAGTCACTGTCTCTTTGTAAATGAGGCAGACAAAGTTGTTGTATATTTTACTGAAAAAAATAGTCCAATTTCCACCTATTCTTGACGGGTCGGCCTTTGCAGGCAACTTTCTTTTTTTTTTGTTGATTGTCGCCATTTTAGAAAATTGGGAGTAAAGGATCACACGGGGTAAAGTTGCTTAGAGTACTGCTGCCTTATAGTGGGTAAGGGAGGAGCAGCATTTTAGGTGTAAGCTACTTCATATGCTGGTAGCAGTACTGCTGACCAATTTATTAAGTCTGTATGCGGGCCAGACGTTATTGATTTTATGACAGAGGTTTGGGGCCGGATGAAATTTGATCACGGGCTGGACTTTGGACATGTCTGACCTAAAGACAGCGATTCATGCCAGACATGTATGTGATTTTTACAAAGATAGATCACATTTGATGCTGATTTTATGCAGAAATGTGAGAAATTCCAAAAGGTTCAGATACTTTTTCATACCACTGTGCATGTGCTGAAATTTGAGAAACTAGCATTAATGGGCCCAGGAAATATACCGGTCTTTGTCTGAGTCTCTGGCAGAGAAGAGGGGAAGACAGCGACAGATCGCACGGGTACAGAACATATAAAGATTTTAATTTTTTTTTAAAGACTTTTAAACTTAAAAAGATAAAAACTATTTTGTTTTCTTAGCTACTTTTTCCTCTTTTGAGTGTATCAGCCTTTATGTGCTGTACACGGGGGGGCATGGCGTGACTGACGTCACGTTTGTCACAAAACGACTGTGCTCGCGAACAGTGTGAATTTTTGTGTTAAAACATTTTCTCCATTATCAGACGTCTAAGAAATGCATGATTTGCTGACTTAAATACTTCTTGCAACCTTTCTTCAAATGAAGGTCTTCTATACAAGGTGTAATCTATTGCTCTAGATATCCACAATGATGACAATGGTATATAGTGTGCTTTAGTGAGTGGTGATGCTCCTCACATTCTTTAGATATACTGTAGGATGCCTTGCTAAGTTGTGCTTGATCAGCATACACTCAAAAATGTCTGTTTGCTTGCTTTTGTACATAATCTTTAAAGAGAAATTGTTCAATTTTATTCAGAACTATTCATTTGCTTTTACTTTTTCACTGTGTAGAATAAAAAGTGTGAAACGAAACTTTACTGTGGCAATATGTCATGACTATGTCACTAATGATTTGCAGAGGTTGTGCAAAGCAATCGTTGCATAAGCCCTTATAGAAAACATACAATGCATTGGCGGCTCCAACCCTGGCCTTTTTAAGCACTATGCCAGTAAATATAGAAACAGACATTCTGCAACTGTATTTTATCAAGCTGTTAGTAGATAAATAAATGGCAAAATGCAATGGATGAGTCCATCATTTAATCTCAGATCAGTAGAAAATGCTTTTCACTTACTGGGGACAAAAAGCTCAAGAATTGGTGATGTCCAAGTCTACAGACTAACCCCGAATTCACACCGCCTGTGGTTGCAACACGGTTGCGTGACTCCCAACGAAAACATTGCAGGTCATTTTCTACTGGTTGCGTTTGCGCTACAAATGTCTGCGGCAATCAGACAAATGAAATCTTGAGGGCTCTCACAAGAATATACGAATTCAGGCACAAAATGTACTATGTACGTCCCAACGTCAAACATTGACAATAAACAATGGGTAATAAATGCAACATTTGTTTTTTGTTTTTTTTTGTGTTGTTTTATCACGACACAAATAATAGAATATACAAGCATTACAAGCTCATGAAAAAAGTAAATATTTTTATCTGTTCATGATAATGCAAGTATGGAAAATAAAATAGTTTCACAGAACATTTCACCTCGAAGTGAATATAATAACTGTGATCCTTGTTGACAAAAGTGCTTTATTTTGAAAGGAAACTGGTGGTTTTATTTTGTATCAATGCTTAATGTCCTTTCCATCACAGTGATATTGTTGTAACTTCATTCGGTTCGGCTATGCCGTCCGGAAAAAATAGACTTCTGCGTCAACCCTACAATTACACGTTCTACACAATTCCGCAGGCGGTGGAAATTGTCATATTGATTGCAAATACCTACGACGTTGTGAACGCAGCCAATCTTGCCGCGGCCGCAGTCAGTGTTAATTACCCTTTAAAGAGCATACGACAGGAGAAAAAAAGTCTTAAATAGCATTATTATGTGAATTAGAATCATATTTTGAGACGATTCGACTATATACAACAATTTAGCAAAGCGCAGATGACAGAAGGGGGTTGTACGAAGTATTAACACCAGGGGTGCTAATAATTGTGACACACATTATTTGATGTCAAATGATTATTTCTTTATGTGGGATTTTTTCCCCCACTGAATAAATGCACTTGTATTGAAGGTAGGATTTTTCTCTTTTTTTCCATTAAGGTCCCATATTATTTGAATTAAAAAATATATATTAGAAGCTAAAAAAACACATCTTAACCAGGGGTGCCAATAATTATGGAGGGCACTGTACTTTCTTTAAAGTGTTCTATATAAAGTGATATAGTAATATTACCTCATGTCAAAAATAATAAGACTGATGAACCTCTTGAAAAACAGTCAACATGTCATTTATTTATATATTTTTATTTCTTTTGTCTGGACAGTTCATGTTAATAAACATTACATTGGACTCATGCACATCAACACACCACAGTTAGTCTCATTTCATCTGTTGTCGCCAGGTGGATCACAGAAACAACAAACAAAGAGGGAAAAAAGCAAAATATACAAAGTGACAAAGATGAATAAAAACAATTAAAAGTGACATTTTTAAATTGTGGTCCTCCCAAAATTCTTCAGTTTCTTCAGCAGAATTTGCCATGATTTTTTTTTCTGCCAAACCTAGAGAACATCGTCCATCCTTCAATTCCTACTTCTATACATCCATTTCTACTGTCATACCATCTCAGGTCTAAAGAACAAGAGGTTGTACATAATGCTTGATATTGACACTTCTACTAAAACCGGCGTCTGTATGGCAATATTTTAGATCAAGGGTGCCGAAGTCTGGTCCTTGAAAGCCCCTATCCAGCTTGTTTTCCATGTCTCCGTCCTTTAACACACCTGAATCAAATGATCAGCTCATCAGCAAGCTCTGCAGGAGCCTTATAACGATCCTGATTATTTGATTCAGGGGTTTTGGAGGATGGAGACATGGAAAACAAGCTGGATATGGGGCTCTCGGGGACCGGCCTTGGGCACCCCTGTTTTAGATCATTCCTCTGTAGACTACACTGCACACACATTTAGTCTTCATGTATTGTTAATAAGTACTTTATATCAGGCACTGCTACAAAGTCTTAACGGTACGATGGTTAGGGTATCATTACGCAATATAAATTAAACATGACACCCCTAAAAGTTATTTGCATTTTAATGTGCAAGAGTTTGTTCTTTCATACAAATGTATTATGTCTCAGTCCTTGTCCTTGTATTCACGCTGTCAGATCCCAGAGGAGCATGACTTGCAGAGTCAGGTGAGAATGGAGCGGCAGTGGAGATTTCTGAGAAATGCTCGCGTCAAAAGGCTAAGCAGAAGCATCACACAAAAAGGTCAGTCTATCTCTGTCAACCACACACACAATTGGTATTCCTTTGTTTAAATGGAGCTAATCCACTTGTTTTATGAAAGAAATGCTTATGATGTTATCTTAAGTGATCTTAACAAGTCAAGTGCATATATGATAGATAATTCAAAAACATGTTTAAAAAAAAAAAAAAAAAGGTATAAAGCTAGATGTGAAATCTGTTGTTTTGTGGCCAATTAACAGCTATTAAGCCATGATATACCTTTCAAATATAAGGAAGTAATGGTCTACCATTGTGAATGTTGGCAAACTTTTTACAGTTTAGTAAGTCCTGTTGTCTAGAAAAGAAAAATGGACAAGCAATTTGCAACAGCTTTGAGGATGAGCAACAATATGGGTGAATAATTAAGGTGATATTTCATGTTTTATTGAAGTCAAGATTGATCAGAATATTCCAGGGTCAAAGCAAACTGGTACTTCATCATCATCGTTCACATGCAAGACTCCAATTGGGACATTGGTGTACTCCGGGGAAGAATAGATATTAAACAAAACACTCACTATACATGGCACAATCGAATACATGACAAATGTTGTAATACACGGCCTATTTTTAGCATTTTCTGTGTAGCCCCTGCGCCGTTCACCCTTTCTCTGCCGTCTTGTATTGTTAACTGACATTTTCAAGCAACACTCGAAACTAACAGAAATTAGCACTAGCGTGACGTCAAACAAGTCCGAGTTTGGCAAAGGAAAGAAGACCTAACATATACAGTAGTATTATGAAATACCAGATATGCATAGCAATTAGAGATAAACCATTTAAATTTAATAAATAACAAAATTAAACTACGCCTGAAAATAGGACTGAACAGGCTGAGCGCAACTTGGACGTCATGCAAACTCGTACGTCAAACATGTCAGGATGGTGACAAATCGCCCCCCTCTAATCATCTCTTGAGAACCTAACATGCTTGAAATGTGCCTCTTTTTTTTTTCGGACTAGAAATACATTCACTGAAGTAGGATAAAAAAAAAAAACTATTGGAGAGAGTAATTGTAATACAACAAAAAAGGGAGCTCTACTGAGCTGTGCAGCCATGCCCTCATTGAAAACCGAAATGAATCTTGTAATTTGGCCAATTTGAACAAGTGTGCCAAATAGTGTCCATAAAAGTCCATAAGTCCATAAAAAATCTACTTCCTTTTAATGGTAAACAAAGGGTCGTCATGGCAACAGACAGAGACATGGACATGGGCCTTAAAATGTAGTATTACAAAAGGTCTTGAAACTACAATGACCAACCTGAAAATAACTGGACATGTATAAATAAAATCAGTGACTTTCTGTTGCCACTAGTTGGGACTGTAGCATTGAGGCAAATAAGCCATACAGGACCCTTCAGGGTATGACTCTCACCAAGCACGGGAAGTTTGGCGCAAATATGTTGTATGTCTGCCAAGTTATGACAGTTCAAAATTTGTGGCGAGACAAAATGGCGACGGTCATTTTCACTTTCATGTTTGGACCCCTCTGCTTCAACCAAACCTCAATATTTTTCATGAGGCACCTGAACACATGTCCTAAGGCTCCTCTGAAACAGGTTTGAGATCAATTGATTTTTTTTTTTCCCGTCCAGGAGGAGCAGGCCTTGTAAAAAAGGCTGTTTCCTGTTCCCAGCAGGGGCGCCAGGCCTAATGGGTAATATTTAAATGCAATCGAGTTCAGGCTAGGATACCTCACATACTTGCCAGATATGTAAAAGATTGAACGTTGTACCAGTTAGTTATTAGTCATTTTCTGAATTTGGTGTTTTGCCAAAAAATGGCCGAATTTGGCACCTTGCCCAGTTCAGGCCCGTGAATGAAACTCCCCGTTTTGAGAACTAGATGTCATAGGTCTCATGAACAGTCCCACCAATTTTCAGGAGGATCCCACTAACTCCCTAGGCGCCAAGGTCTCAAATGTGCACCTTGTAAATAGATAAAAAAATTCACATTCAATCCAAAATACCCGATTTTCTATTGGATTCGGAACATGGGTGCAAGAGACTTTTTTGAGCGGTTTTGCACAATGTATCGACTCCCCAAATGTCATCGCTCTATGTTAAAAAAAAACAATACGAGAGGCCTTTTTGAACAATTCAAGTGGGCTCCACTGAGCCATTTTCTTAAGTTTTTTTCGCAACGTATAAAAATTATCGAAATTTACGCAAAACCATATGTATATGCAAATTTTGGTGAGTTTTTGTGCATCTTAAAGCCTCCAAATTGGCCATTTTCATTTGCCATGAAAAAGGAATAATGATAATCCTTTGCATTGCAATAGGGCTCTTGCGCCAGTTGATACTCGGGCCCTAATGCTGAGAGGTGGCGGACAAAACACTTAAGCGATTAAAAAAAATAAATAAATAAAATAAAATAAAACAACTGGAGACATAACAGTTGTGACTGGTACTGGAGTCTGGTACGTCTTAACCTGGGGACTACCTGTATTGAAAGCCCCTCATGGTCATACTCACCGATGAGTCATAGGACTTCCCTTCACACATACAGTACATGAGATTGTGAGGTGTGAGTACTTCCCCCAAGTGATGTTGGAGCTTTTTTACACAAAAGGACTACCAACACCTACGTCACTGTAAAGCCCCTATCTCACGCAAAGTTACGAGACGATTGACGTCACGACCAAGACTCATTCAAGCTTCTCTTTGTGAATACCTGCTAAAAAATAAATCAATGAATTCCCTCCCTCATGCTCCCCATCCTCATTCTTTTCTACGGCTGCCCTCATTCAGTCTGTTCCCCCCTCAGAGAGAAATAAGATAAGAGGAGTTGGAGGAGGGAGAGAGTGCTACAGACGGAAGGAATGGCAATGTAGGGAGAAAGGTTGGAAAAGCATAGCTAGGAATGAAAGAATACTAAACTAGAAAAGAAACTTGTGTGAACCTTTTTTTTTCTTTCTTATCTGATGAAAAAAATGACGTACATCATCAAAGCGTGTGAAAGTCCTGCAGGGGATTTCATATTTTGTCATTGTTCATCAACATCAAACTCTGCTACCAAAAAACAGTCAGTGGAGATGATTTTTTAAGCTCACGCATCTGCTTTCGCCTCTGGCTACTCGATTCAACGACAACTGCGCCTAGAATGAATTCATCATAGTTTTTTCGTTCTTCATCACATCATGGAAGGCTCGAGAGGATACTTAGGTTTGCCCTTTGTTGTTGCTATGACAACGTAATACTGCGAACCTCAGGCTATGTCGGTTTTACCTCTCTTGGCACTTGTAGTAAATGTGCCAAAATCCTACCTCGAGAATAGTTGGCGTCCAGATGGCGACTCGACTCTGCACTAGTTGCAGAGACTTTCTTTTGGAAAAAAGCCATGCAGCATTGCTGAATTTAAACATCTTTGATGAATTCGGATACCGCTGTGCGATATATATTATATATATATATATATATATATATTTTTTTTTTTTTTCGCCTTTTTTCCCCCCAAGTCTCCAGCAAGTCGCAGAGAATAATTCTGGGCAGATTTCTCAATGAGGTCTTTGCAACATCCCCACAAAACCAAGGAGACTGAGAGGAGTAATTAAAGTGACGTTACGAGGACGTCAAAATACACGTCTCTCCGATTTAAAGGCAAATTGGTCGTCCTGAGTTATTAAACATTGCCTTGGTCAGAAAGCAAGCAATATTTTGGTCTCTTGAATTGCTTGAGTCACCCCTAAGATAGGCTCTTAATTAAATTAATGGTATGATAATATGGACAGCTGGTTCATTTGGGGTTATTGATGAGGCATAAATTCGCTTAAATGTTATCTGGATAACAGTAATAGTCAATTTTTGAATTTATTGGCTAATTGAGATGTTTTACTATCATACTAGCATATCAAATCATTTTTCACACATGGCAGACATGCAAAACTGCATGAACTGTTGTCATTAAGCTTACATTTATCAATTTTCTTCCACCCATCCTATTTAATTTGATAGGTTTTCATACATGTTCACACAGTAAGAACCAAAGTCATAAAAATTCATTCCACTTATGAATTGTCCAGTTTGAGTTTAGTTTCAAAAGCTATACTTTTAACCTTGAAAATTCTTTATGACAAAGTTCTTTAATGATTTTCATCTTAATAATATAGTGGTACCTCAACATACGATCGCTTCGACACACGATCTTTTCGAAATCCGAAGTAAAATTCGACTCGCCATTTGTTTCTACATCCGACGACATGCTCGAAATACGGCGACATGACAGCGCCGGACGCACGGCGGATTTTCTTCAGAGAGAAATCAACACAGGTTTCAAAAAGGTTTGTACAGGTGATGAAACAAGGAAATAGGTGACGCTTACCGTTGAAATGAAGACGCAAATGATGGGAAAACATGAGCATAGGGTGCGCATCGGTGAACTGGCTCAACGATTGTCGAACGAATGTCTACCATCTCCACAGTCCTCCTCCGACCTCCGTTCGCAAGTCTTTAGAAGTAAAGGTGACAACTATTATTGTGGTAACATTGCCAAAGAAATCGCCAGCTTCGTCAGGTTTTTATCATTAATTTCAGAACTTGTCGAACACAACTCGTCGACGGTCCGCAGCAGTTGACAGTGTTCTCAACAAAACATTAAAAGTGAACGTAAACTCTCAATCGCACCACTGTCTCTCTCTCTTGCTGTCACGTCAGCGACACGGTACGTTCAGGTACAGCACGCAAAACACATCCGCCACATTAGAACCCGATTCGTCACATTATTACAGGAATTATTGTTATTATTGTTTTATTATTCCGCTTTTTATTAATAATTTATCTGTTTTGCTAAGTGTAATTGCCATTTATAATAGTACTAGCAGTATTTCATAAGGATTTAGTGTAGGTTTTTGAGCTGTGGAACAAATTAATGGAAATATAATGTATTTTCATGGGAAAATCCTGCTCGACATACGACCATTTCGACAAGGTCCTGTAACGAATTAACTTTGTATGTAGAGGTACCACTGTATTTGTTTACAAAGTTTGAATGCAGTCGGATGTCATCCAATACATCCTTCACTAAACAAAGAAAATATAGAGACATCTTTTGAACTGGTCGTTCTCTTGTCACCTCCTTCAGGTGTTTCTCGACTTGACGATCAAATATTCATCAATCGCAACCCCGGAGTTCCCTCTGTTGTCAAGTTTCACCCCTTCAACACCTGTATAGCTGTCGCTGACAAGGACAGCATCTGGTTCGGGAAACAATGCACCACGCACACATCCATCTCAATAGCATGGCCTTCTGACTGATGAGGTGTTTTTTTTTTTTTTTTTTTAGTTTTTGGGACTGGGAGAAGGGCGAAAGGTTGGATTACTTCTACAATGGCAACCCTCGCTACAGCCGCATCACAGCCATGGAGTATCTGAATGGACACGACTGCTCATTGCTGCTCACCGCAACAGGTTACTATAATACAGGAATGGGAAAGAATACACACTTCAAAGGTTCAATAGTGTATTCAGTTCCCAAATTTTGTTAAAGGGAAAAGGTGTATAACATAGTGATAAACATACACCGGTGCCAGCTGTTTTGGAAGGTGTTGCATTCAACAAATTTAAAATGAGTAATTCTGTTTTTATGTATGTTTTACCAAATGTCCCAACTTTATCCAAATTGGGATTTGTATACTGCATAATTAACAATAATGCTTTTTTACATGCTGTAGAAGCCTAATATGAGTAAACTGCTAAGCACTTGAAAAAATCTGTATCAGACTGGCACATTTGCTACATCATTGACTTCACCATCAGTTGACAAGACGTCTCCCGCAAACATTGCACCACGCCTTCCTGTTGGGGGCTGACCCAGGCAGAGCATTTGGCCTTCACTGTGATAAACTCAAAGACACGTTGCGTTCCAATGCCGGATTTAGGTGGAAAAAGGACAAAAGTTTTACTGCATACAAGCAGGCAGGGGTGTCTCAAGATAGATTTGGTCAAGGATTCAAGGTAATTTTTATATGAAATCGCCCCATGCATGCACTTTTAAAGGTTGTGAAAAAAATGCATGGAAAAAATTTGTGTAACTTTGGCTTAAAATATTTACATAAAATGAATGCTTTTAACCAGGAATCTAGACTGTTCTATGTTCATATCTATAGAAATTCAGGGATGTATGCATTTATTCACAAGAATTTTCAACTTAAAAAGCTCTTTGTTTCCTGATGGCCGCCATGTTGTATCCATACACAGTAGCGTAAGTTTACTTTCAAATGATCAGGTAATTTTCGGCCAACTGCCCGTTTTGGGGCAAAAAAGTAGTATTTTACACATTTCTTCGTCCATCCTAAATTTTTTTTTGCCTTTTACAGTATGTGTTTTATTTTATGTAACATTTCAATCTAAAAACGACGAGGGCTAGATCGACAGCAAGACGTGCTGCCGTGCTGAGGCAATAGTAACATCGGAATTCAACCTAAATAAGGCTACGTTCATACTGCAGGTCTTAATGCACGAATCTGATTTTTTTGTGTTTTTCCGACTCGAGTGAGGCATTAACTTGACTATCTGAACGGGACAAGTCGCATAGAAGTGGACCATTTCAAATCCGATCTGGGTCACTTTCGTACGTGGTTTAAATCCCATCCGGGCCACATTTTTCCAGAACTTCGCGGCGGTCTGAACTGGCAAGTCTCCCAAATTGGAATTCGTGCAGCAATGACGTCATCAAAGAGCGAGAGAGACTGCACTCTACGGTTGCGGTGCAGCTGTGCGTTAGCGCCTAGCTTGCCTTGAATACAGCTTTTGGGGAAGGGTCGGGCTTTGCAACAGTCATAAATAAAATAAAAATGGTTTGAGGATAAGCCTGAGAATGATCGGTTTTCTCTCTGCTCTATATGAGCAATATTTCAAGATGGCTTACACGGCCGAGAGTCGGGGCAAACTGTCCGTATGTGTGTGTGACATGCAGGGACAGTGCATGCATGCTATCGATCCACAGAAACTTTGAATATAAGTCTAAACGGAGATTATTTGTGTCCTCTTTTTGGAAGTCAAAATATGATCACCTTTTAATGATGTTGAACCAGCATGTATGGTCATTTGTTTTGATGCTTCTGCGCATGCGGGTCTTATTGCTCAGCACATGTCGGACTGCGAATTAGTGCACATGCGTAATACTTGAACGGTCTCAATGGACAAAGGTAGTCTGAACGGGCACGCCAAAAAATCAGATATGACAAAAATTCGGAATTGTGTATTAAGACCTGCAGTGTGAACGTAGCCTTAGTTGTTATTGTATATCAAAAAATGCAAATTTTGCTTTTGCTGATTAAAATTAAGATGATTCTGCATGCTTTCCTCAAGTATTAAGTTTCTGTTGCGAAAATTGAGTGATTTATTAGCGGTTGAAAACTTGCAATAAATTATAAAAATTTAAGTTTCTATTTTGGGCAAAAACTTATATATGTTAAATATTGCTATGGATCCTGAAAATATAGGTGATTATCCCAGCATTTGGTGATTCTTGTGCATCTAGCGTAAAATTTGGGAATTTTATAGCCATTTTAAGTTTTGTTATACTCGTATTAAAAAAAAAAATCATAATTTTATCAGTGTACGACTTAGTTTTTAATTTTTTTTTATGTCGCTGCTCATTGAAACCCAAATATCCCTAAACATAAACTTCATAACGTATTGTCGGGTCAGATCGGTCATGCACAGCGCCTCGCATTCAAGTCGGGGGTTGCCCACATCAAGAGGAGCTATTCACAAACACACGCACTCAGCGATCTAACACCGGATTTCTGTTGAAAAAGTTTGAAAGGTGTACCGCATGCAAACAGGAAGGATTGTCTCTGGAGTGATTTGTTCAAGGATTCAAGGTAATGATTATATTTTTCGTACCATGCATGCATTTTGAAACGTGAAAAAAATGGGAGAGATTAGCCGCTACTGCATTGGCATCATAGTTCCCAATATTTACGTAAAATAATTGCTAACTGCACTTTTTTTTTTTTTTTTTTTTTGCTTTTAACCAAGAATTGAGACTTTTTTATGTCCATATCTATAAAGAATTCGGGGATTTAAGCATTTATTCACAAGAATTTTCACTGGAAAAGCTCTTTACGTCAGGCGGCAGCGAGCTACATTCACTAACAGACTAGCATTGTACTTTGACATATTTACATAAAATAAATGCTAACTGCACATATTTTTTTGCTTTTAACCAAGAATCGAGACTGTTTTACATCCATATCTATAAAGAATTTGGGGATTTAAGCATTTATTCACAAGTTTCACGGGAAAAGCTCTGTCTACATCAGGCGGCCGCTAGGTACATTCACTAACAGACTAGCATTGTACTTCGACATATTTACGTAAAATAAGTGCTAACTGCATGTTTTGTTTTTGTTTTGCTTTTAACCAAGAACCAAGAATCGAGACTGTTTTACGTCCATATGTATAAAGAATTCAGGGATTTAAGATTTATTCACATGAAATTTCAAGGAAAAAAGCTCTTTGTGATTCCACTCGGTCAGCTTTGACGGCCTCGCCAACAATGCAGGCCCCTTATTTATCGGCCCCGCTCCCCGTGTCCTGTCAATAAATTATGAAGTCTATGGCCTAAGGGAGGTGCCTGTTTTGGGTTTAGGTCACTAGTGGCTTTGGTTATGAAAATATTTGAATTGAAAATTTTTGACAATAGGCCCCCTATGGATCAGCCCCCGAGCCACGTGTCCCGTCAACTGATTATGAAGTCTATGGCTAAATGTGTAAAATAGAAATGACAGATGATTTATTTTCCTTTTTATGACATATTGTACCATCAAACAACTCTTCCGTGTCACTTTTTTTGACAATTTCACACATGCACTAACATAATTTAGTTGATTTAACAGTTATGACTCAACTCCATTGCATCAATGACAAACTCCAATGGGAAATGTAACATTTTCGTTGAGTATCTCAATGGTTCCCTCCCACCAGCTCATTTGGAACCTCAGTGAGACTCGTTTGTTTGAGATGTAAGGACTTAATAACACTCAGCTCTTGAAATATGGTACCTGCACAGCTCATACATATTCATTATCTATCATCAACAGAATAATTTGGTTACCCTTTATGCACAAAAAAATTGTTTCTGTATAACACTTGGTTCATTTTGTCTTTTGAAAAGAGTTAAAATTCAAATAAATCCTGCGTTTCCTTTCACCTCTACTGAAACTTTGATAAAAGCAGAGCTGAATGACTTAAATGCCATCTCATCAAAATGTATTGTGCACTCCATCAGCCAGCCACCAAAGGACACCAAAAAGGACATTAGTTATTTAAAAAAATATATATGTAGTTTTTAAAGGTAAAAGTGAACTGGTAAATGTAAATCAAGTGGAGACTTTTATAGGTAGTAATAACTTTCTTAGACAAGTGTGTGGACATGATTTATACCAGGCACTGTGTCTTAGCTGGGTATTGGCACCGCTCTGCAGCATTTTGTTTTTCACCGACGATTATTTTTTTAAAGCCTTACAGGACTGTTGTGCAATGCCTTTTGATTCCTCTGAGAAGTATGTCTGGTCATGGACAGGTTGTGCTTGTTTTGATAGAATCTATTCAAGATTTCCATCCAATTATCACAGCACAAGTCAAAAATAACACTTCCAAATCAACTGCTGTGCTTCTTTTTGACCTTACCACTTTTCTTCATCCCTTTTGGCACTTTGCTCCTTTATGTCTTTAAATTCCCATTTTCTCTTTTTCAAGATGATGGAGCATTGCGTGTTTGGAAGAACTTCGCTGACCAGAAAAACCCGGAGATGGTGACGGCGTGGCAGGGCCTCTCTGATATGCTGCCTACAACCAGAGGTCAGCCCTCCACCAGCGCTCACAGTAAAGACCATTGTTCTTACTATTTCCTCACTGACCCCTACCATTTGTGTAGATAGTGACATTGTCCATCGTTGTGCCTAGTGAAAATGTATCGGTATCACTTTGTCTTCTGTTTGTCAGTGCATGTTAAAACACACTAAAATAGCTATCTGACAAAGAACTGTAGCCATGATCACTGAATATCAGAATTCAGTTGGTGTTATGGAATTGATGAAATAAGCTAAACACAGGTAGTGCCCGGGTTACTAACGAGTTCTGTTTCTACGCTGGCGACGTAACCCAAATTTCCATGTAAGTTGGTATGAACCGTTTAAGTACCCCTAAATACCCCTCTAAATCTCAAAATAACTAGCCAAAAACATGTATTATACGCAGGGGTGAAAGTGGCTAAAATTTCTTGCCGGAACTCCCCGAAGTGAAGGTCGCCACGGAGCCAGAAATTTAATTAATTTGTTTTTTTCTTCTTCTTCTTAAACTACTGAAATGCAATGAATTTTTTTGGGGCACAGTTATTTCTATAACACAAAAAAAACTGATTTTCATTCAAAATTGTGTTTTTTCAATGATTTGCAAAATAAATGTTAACAAAAACAGCAATAACCCCAACCTCCATCTCCTAATTTTTATTTTCCCTCATTTACTCACATACTAAATGCCAAATCTCAATTTTAACTACTTAAGCACATAGGATATATATTGAAATTGAAGTTAATTTTAACATTTACTTTTTGTTGTGTTTTTTAATAATAAAGATATAAGTAACATACATTCAGAAAAATAAGTACAAATGACTTATATTATGCAGGGTGAAATGAAATATATTTTGAATATCGCACAAACATTGACTTTTTTAATCATAAGGAAATGAACAAGTAGCCTAACATAAATGAACAAATATAAGTCCAAAGTTCACATAGACAGCTAGGATATTCTGAACATCCCCATGAGAGCAAATAAAACTAAATATGATAAATAAGCCTCCTCAACTCTTTCGTTGCTCTTAAAGATTTGATCCATTTTATGTTGCATTGCCCTTTTTTGTTCACATCAATTCAATAACCTTTTTTTTTTTTTTTTTTTTTTTTTTTTTTTTTTTTTTGCTGTTCCAGAAAACATGCACATTTGAACCAATAGGAGCTAAGTATCTCTGCTGATCACATGTCAATATGTCAGTCAATTGAACGGATAAATGAGTCCAGGCGTTTTGCTTTGCTGCGTGCATTCGCACATTGACATGACTCATCATTTCAGACTCAGAAAACTGCAGCAGGTGGGGAAACCTCCATGCCGTCCGTGGAATAAAATAAATAATAAATATTGGTGGAAACGGATTACGCGACACAAGCACTTTGTTATGCTTGTTGTTAACACTTGTGTATGTAAATCTGATGTTGGTAGATTGTTTTTTTCTTGGAGCTGAAATGCATGTGAGGCAGCTTAGCAATTTTTGACAGTTTTGACAGTTGCCGTCTTATTTTCGGAATCAAACAGCATTCCGGCCCTGAATCTTATACTGGAACAGCATTCCGGCCCTGAATCTTATTCCAGAACAGCATTCCGGCCCTGAATCTTATACCGGAACTGCGTTCTGGCCCTGAATCTTATACCGGAACTGCGTTCCTGAACGTTCTGGCCCACTTTCACCCCTGATTATACGTCACATTAATAAAATTAAGTAAAAAATAAGATACTGTTCTTACCATCAATGCTGAGAGGTTTTACTGTTAAGGCCCAATTATACCGGACACGTCCGCGGTACGGATCCGCCAAGACATAGCGGAGGAGCCAATCCGTTTCCATTTTATCAGATTGTTCAAATTATACCGACGGCATATGCCGGATGGTTTGGGCTATTTTCTGTTCTTGCCGGAGATGCATCTGCCAAAATGGGCGGAGCCAGGCCTGCGGTCAACAGGCCAGGTGCTTATTCACGGTTTAAAAACCAGCGAACATGGACGATGAACAATTCATTATGAAGGTGGAAAGTCACATAGTTTAAAAAGGAATCTGCATGGAATGCCATTGCAGAAGCAATGAGGATGGATGCTGAATTATGCAAGTTATGTCATTTAAAACAGTAATTAATTAGTATAGAACGGGTTGTTGACGTGGTAGGGATGTCACAAACCCATGGTAAAAGCAAAAAAAAAAAAAAAAAAAAATCGGGAAAAAATGTTCTGTCAAATCAACTCCACCTCTCTCTCTGCTTCTCTTTTGAGTACAGAGTCCGTGTGTTTGTGGTTGTTTTTAATGCCACATTATCACGAGCGAACACGTGAGAGCTCACGACAGGATGGAGCTGCCGGAGCGCAGTTGAGCGCAGCCGGGATGTTTTGTCCTATTTTTGACGTACTGCGGAGCACGCAGTCAGTACGGAGATTGGCGGATTTGTACTACAGACGCGTCCGGTATAATTTGGCCTTTAAGCCCCTTTCAGGCATATGCTGACCTCCAGTTAAGTCCCGTGTTTTTTAACGGGTAGCCCTTTTGTCTGAAAGCAGATTCCCGGGTCGACTCACACAGACATTAACCGGGTTGTGTCCTAGTTTATTGTCCAGAACTTAACCGGGATGCGGCATATATGAAAGCAGTCGGTTAATTCCCGGGTCACAGCGTGAAGGCTGATGACGATATACAGTATCATGGCGGGCCGATCGTCATTTCCTCTTTCTTCGTAGTAAGACTAAAAGCGGTAAACAAACATCGAAATTATCATCTTAGGAAACTGGAAATAACAACTTTAAACTGGAAACACAACTAAATTAAATTGCTACTGGATCTTAAAGCTGAGGAAGAGACAGTCCATCGTCCATCTTTGGAAATACGTAATTTATTTTGTTGCTTATGCCGACCAAAAATTACGTAATGTCCAGGGTATAAAATCACGTCCCCCGCCCTCCCCGCACACAGAGCCCCGAGTCGCCAACACGGCACAAGTCTGAAAGCGTCCAACCCTGGTAATTTCCGGTACATCTTCCCATGTCTGAAAGCCATGACACAGGTAAATCCTGCATCACTTTACTTGGGAATTTAGCAGGATATAAGTCTGAAAGGGACTTTAAAAAAATAAATAAATAAATAATGACTGGAGTCAAAATGGCGGCATAAAGGCATAAAGTCGAAGTCACGTAAGTTGGGTACTCGTAATACTACCTGTAACAACTTGAAGAAAGAAACACTGTCAAACGTGTGTTTGGTTGATTCAAGGATTGATTTATTATATTGCAACACATCTCTAACAAAGCACCAAGGGAGCTCACACTTATTTCAAATTATTGTAATGTAATTAGATTTTGAAATGTGCATCATCATTATCCAGCCCCAAAATTATTAAACTTTTTAAAAATTGTTTTTTTTTTTTTTTTTTGTCCAGTTTTCTGCCTTGTTTTTTTTATTTTGAGTTCTGACCGAGAATTTTTATTTTGGTACATCCCTAGCGGTAACTTGGAGAAATTGAGATAGATTCCAAGCAAAACTCCTCCTATATATTTTTTTGTTTTGTTATGTGTAATTGCCATTTGTAATAGTACCAGCAGTATCTATTAAGAATTTAGTGTAGGTTGTCGAGCTGTGGAATGAATTAATGGAATTATAATGTATTCTTATAGAAAAATCCTGCTCGACATCTGACTTACTTGGAGTTCAGTTCTGAGATCCAATTTGGCAAAATTTCAAAATTGTGCTATACGCATGTGTGATGCATCATTGGAAAACTTAAAATCTCAATTTTCTGGGTGAAGCAAAATTTTGAACAGGAGGGCATTTATATATTTTTTTTAACCCCTAAACCTCGAGGTAAGAGCATGATAGAACATAAGTAAAGACGCCATGATTTTATGGAGATATCGCATGTTTACCTTATTTTGATCCGAAAACACTGTGTAGCATGTATCACCGAGTGTCAAGACACAGCTGTGAATGGCCACAGCCAGGCTTTTTGGGGATTTAATGGGTGAAACACGGTAATATAACAAGGATCACAATGCAGAAATCGCAGATCAAGGAGTGGTCGAGATTTTCTTTTTCAAACATTTACCCTTTCAAAGGTTTTTTTTTTCCTTGTTTGGATCGATTATTTATTATCTAAAATATTGGGGAAAATATAACAGCAACAAAAAATATATATAATTAAGCAACAGTTATGAGGTAGATATCCGTGACCTATTTACAGATACTTTTTTTCCACATTGTGACGTAATTTGTTTAAAAGTTTAAAATATGCGACTGAATAATTTGATAAATTAGTTGTTTTGTTTTTTTAACTAAATATTAGACATAAATTGACTATTCTAATCTAAAAATAGAAATTTTGAATAATAAATATAATTACATACCTTCTTGTTGTGGCTGGGTTGAAACAAAAGCGGTTGCGCGGTGTCTGTAAACGGAGATCTCCAGGGTAAAACGGACAAATTAAAAATAGTTCTCGGGCGTAATGCGCCATGAAACTGCTATGGCAGCAAATAGACATATTGTTCTATCAAACACAATAGTTCTTTTGGCTTAAAATATAGCAGTTTATTTTAAAGAGGGGTGCCAGAGCAGAAACTGCTTTTTCAGCCTCGTCTGTGTTTTCCCGCCGTATACAGTATATATTTGTATATTTGTAGAATATTTAGTAGTCGATTTGAAAATACACTAAAGAAAAATAACTATCGAATGTTCACCTCATTAAGATAATTACTTGTTGATAAAATAAAGGCCACAGAAGTGAACCAAAACCCATTAATGTCAAAGTAAAAGAGGAGTACTAATTGGTTTTGACCTATATGTGTTACTTTTTAATATATACTGTAAGTTGAAGGTGGTGTATATTGGGACTAAATAGTCAATTCCATCAGTTGTCATAGCCAATGATACGTCTCAATGAATACTTCATCAGGCCCGGATCTAGGTTTACCCACCAGGGTGGGCACTAAGAAAACTTGAGGGGGCACCCCAAATGTGGGCTTTTTTTTAACCCTCTGCATTTCTCCAGGCTTGGGAACGGCGCAAGTAGGACACTGGCTTGTGTCCCGTTGAGGCTACATTAATTTTGGGGGGGTTTGTTTTTTGTTTGTTTGTTTTTTTTTCATTCTCGCTGTCGGCGTGATGTCACGATGACGTCATCTCGCATAGCAACGTGTCGCCATTTTGAGATGGGGGCACACACAGGTGAACATCCGTAGACAAACGCCTGAAATTCATATATTTCAGGTGTGTTTTGCGTCTTTTTTTCATTAAAAACATCTTAAACATGACTTATTATCAGGAGTGACTGTCGACAGACGCGAGGAGGCGATACAACTTAAAATTAGCGTGTATTGGCCTGCAAATCTGCCCATACAAAGTCACAGCTGATAGCTGGATAAACAATCCAAAGGAATTGCCTGCAGTGGAGTTCGGTAACATCTACAACTACCTCACAAAGTCACCCAGTAAGTTGACCTTTACCAATTACGTGGAATATGTACTGTGAGGAACTAAGAAAACTGGTAGTATATACGGAGTGATCATTTCTGCCGTAACCGGTAATTCGCCTCCAAGCGTTATTTAGCTGTGAACACGTCACGGCAAAATAACCAATTCCCACCAGGCCAATAATATACCGATTGACCGATCAGAGCAGTTCATGGCAAAAGAAAAATAACGCTTTGCAAGTTGTCAGTTACAGTAATAATAAAAATGCTTAGTCTATTGAATCCTAGCAGCTAATTGGGGCAAGAAAAATCGATTAAAGTTTACTCACCAGTAATAAAATGTCAGCTGCAAACGTACAGTAAATGTGCCTGGATTTAGGTTCCCACTGGCGAGAATGGTCCACTGAACCGTCTTGTTTTACTGTTCCTTAATTAATTGCTTTCAGCCATTTGCTTGTCCTTTTCTTCTCACGAGGAAGAATAAAGAACTTCAAATGCGGCTCCGAACTCTTCCTTGTGTTACAAACCTCAACACGGCAACTTTTAGTCATTCCGATGGAAAAAAAGACCGCAAATAAGACAAAAGTTCAACGCGTTTGTACTTCAATAAAGGACAGAGCAACTGCTTGTGACTCGTGTTTTGCCCCCATTTCAATATGGCGACGCATTGTTGTGGCTGGTGACATCATTAATGCCCGGATGTCCGACTGCGAGAATGTGTCTGGAGGAGAGAGAGGAAGCGCGCAGATAACAAATGAGGTTGGAAAAACAGCTTGTTTTGGTGATTGCTTGTTCGGCGTGGTTGCGGCCAACAGTAACCGTTAATCCTGCAATAAAAAAGTAGGTGAGACCAACTCTCCGTGCGTTCTCTATATCCAGTGCGACGCTAAATAGAGACTGTGCCGTCACGATAGTCGTGGCTATGAACACCTTTCTCGTATCAACGACTCTACAGACGTGGCTATGTCTAAGCAGGTTTATTAACACTCAAAAGGGTGAAACTAAAGAAAACAGACAAAACAACACAATCAAATTATGCACAATATATGAAATCGCATATGTACTGCCCTATCTGTAGCAAACTGCATATGAAAATATGAATAAACAATTAGCAGAGCGCCCGAGACGCCATTTTGCCGACCCTCTAACTCGTGGGTAATTAGCATATCACAAGTTTCATGCTAAGTAAATCTGTCTCACTTTTTTAGCACTGAAGTACACACAATTCACATATTTACGTTTTTAAACACATTTAAACAATATCTACCGGCGATGCAACCTCAAATTCAAGGCAAAGTGGTCACAGAGATGGTGCGAACTGACTGCGGCCGTCGTCGTGTGATTCCCTACTGTACAACTACTGAACATCCGTGTGACAGTTTCTTTCAAATAAAGTGCACATGGGATGCAGTAAATTAAGGCGTCCACTAGATGATGCTAATAAGACGTAAAAGCAATAAACTCAGGTATTCAATCACAAAACCCATCAATCTTTTATGCATAACAGAACACCGACATTTTGATTGGGTGGGCACGACTCACATCTGGGTGGGCCGTGCCCACCCTGGCCCACCCATAGATCCGGCCCCGTACTTCATAACGCTCAAAGTCGACATGCTTGTTAAACTGTTTGTGCTTTGTTTTGTTTTTAATCAATGATGACTAAACCCTTAATCCTTCTTCTATGGTTGTTAATAGTATTTTTCTCTTTTGGGGGATTTTCTGTCATGTTTAACTTGTGTGTTGAAACATCTCAAGAACCCGCAAAGCTGAGGAAATTGCAAATATTTGTGCCAGGTTTGACACCCACTGTGCAAACTGCAGAGGCAAGAAGCCAATCCCTGGGTTACTCTCACCATTCTGCGTCTTTCCACGCCTCCATTTAGCTTTTTATTAGCAGAATTTTCTTTATCACAGTCTTTCTGTGGGCCCTTTTTGCCTAAATACCTATACAATTTTATCATTGTACCATTGAAATAATGTGCGATAGGACTGTGCTAGGGGTTTCTATTGCACATTTTTTCAATAAAAGGCCCTTATTTGGCTAATTGGTAGTGACAAGCAAGTGACTGGCTTACTCACTGCCAGATTGGTTTTGTGTGCAGAGGTGTGAGGTAGCTCACTGTGTGCACATATGTGTTGCTGCCATTACAGCACCACATAGTCGTCAGCACATGCTGGGCCATACTGCAAGGCGACACACTAACAACTAGAAGCACTGTGTGTGTGATTCTGGACACAAATTGCCCCGTGAGACGTCTTCTCTTTCGGCATTGCACATTTTTTCTAAGACTGCTGGAGTGCTTGTTATGCACAATGAAAGACCAAGTCCAAGATGGCACCACATTTAGCGGTCAGGTGACGCGTTGCGGTGTCAAATCAGTCATCACGTTGAGTTATGAACTTTTTTTTTTTTTTTTTTTTTTTTTTTTTTTTTGATAACTCACCCAGTTTATGACTTATTTTGTCTGTAGCTTCATTTCAATCAATTCAATAATGCAGGCATGATTAAATATTACACAAGTCCGTCTTTGTGCTGCCAAAAACTGACAGATACACACACAAGTGCACTCATTAGTCTGTACGCATTCATCCTGTCCCTACTCTCTTGTCACATTGCTGTGTCCTCTTATTATATATTGAAACATAACTGTTGTTGTATAGCTTGCTGTTGTGGTTGTTTCACATCTTCTTTTAGAGAGGCTGAATAAGGCTGCGTGTACCCTGCATTCATACACCTCCTCAATCTTGTGAGCGTTACATAATTTGGTGTTCTTCTATTGGCACTATTGAGATCATTTTTGATACCGTCCCAGATTTTCTTTGACTACCAATCTTACTCAAACACAAGCGGCAGATGCCCTTTACCTTGCCAGCTGTGAGCACTGTTGTAAAATAATTTTAATTTATGTGTCTGACAGGCTTTGAGGCTAAGGACCCACATGTCACCATTTTAACAAAGAAGCAGCATCTTAGTTTATTCTCTTTATGCATTTTTGAGGCTGCTGTTTAACAGTTCATCAGTTGGTAGAATCTCTGTTGAGACAGAAGCCTTGTTCATTCCTCTGCTATTTGAATGCAAATGGAGAACACGCTGTGTTTGTGTGTGCTAATTTGTTACTTGCTTTTTTTGCTCTCCTTGCACACAGGTCTGACCAGAAGGGTCTCCATCTATCTTGACAGGAGTAAGCAAGGTGATGTGTGTGATTCTTCTTTCCTGTCCTGTTTACAAGGTGAACGATCTTGTTTTGTTCTCCCACATTACCTATCATTCATGTGTCAGTCAATCTCACGTAAAGTGAGACAAAACACAAAAGAGTACCGGGTACATGAATGATTGTTTATGACGTACAAAACTAAATATTAAGCGCATTAGGTACTCTTTTGATTTCCCAATTATGCAAAACACCAAGACCATATAACTGATTGCCAACTGTAAGCAATGTTGACAAATGCTGAGAACTGAAATTGATTGCATTTTCTCACAAGTTCTTAGATTACATTGTATAAATATGCCTACATCAACAAATATTTTACCAATTCAATTCTTCTTTTAAATCTCCACTGGTCAAAGACTTTAAGTCAATGTACATTTAATTCATGTGTGCAAAACTCCCTCTCAGTTTAGATTATTTTAGGAAACCAGATTGGATTATATGATAAAGTAATGAGCCCTGTTATGGGCAGTAACAGTAACTGTTATCATGAATCTAAAAACAATTCATTAGTTTGTTTTACTAACACATTAGTAATGCCTGATCACTCCCATCACGGCGGCGAACTGCCTCATTGTTTTAAAAATACCTGCTGCTGAAACTCAACACAATGTAGTTGAATACACAATGCAAAAATGCTTTGCAATTTTCTTTCCTTTTATGTTCACAGTTTGAGGTTGGCCTATGCTGCGTGCATGTAGCTATACTTAATAAAGTGTTGCATGAATTTCTCTCCAAGTCAGCTACTCGCATCTAAGTAAATAATTAGCTTTTGCAGTTCTTGGTCGCATTAACCAAACCATGATTGGACTGTTAGATAGGTTTTAACTAAAGGTCAACTGAAGATGTGAGATGATTTACGTTTTAGTACTTGACCGAACTCCATACAGGTAGTCCCAGGGTTACGACGTACCGGACTTACGTGATTTTACGACACCTGTCTCGTCGTTTTTTTTTTTTTTTTTTTTTTTTTAAATGTTGACTTTTGTTTTGTTATGCATGCTGTTATTTTGGCGCAGGAAGCGTAGACCAGGTTGTACTCCCGCACGCAAGAGCATTTACACACCGGCCATCCCACACTTGCACATATAAGGAAGAGCACAGCCGAGTGAAGAGGTGACAGCCTGCGCGCACATTTGTTGCTTGTGAAGCATTCAAAGGCGACGACTGTATATAAGACCTTCTGCACTATGTTTTGTGCGTTTTCAATTGTGGTCGAATACTTGGGGCGAGTTTATGTGATTGTTTTTGATGATGTGCCGACTTTACTGATACATGCTAATCGTTTGTTATTGCTGTATCAGCAGCTACTTGTAAACGCAGATTTGAATTGCTTTCATTGAAGATGAGACTGATTTAATTGTATTTTGTTTTAGTTTCATTCTTCAAGTGTTGATATCATGAGCAGCTGAATGAAGTCAGCAAACCACACGGACGTCTGACATCGTCATTTCGGAGCTTAGCTCACTGTCTAGCTAGGACTTTGCACCAACTGCACCAACATCTTGGCGAGGACAGTACAATGACTTATAATACATGTTTTTGGATCTTTTTTTTTTTTTATTTAGAGGGTATTTCAAAGTATTTAAAGGGTTAATTTCGATTTACGCGGGAATCCGGGTTACATCGCCAGTGCAGGAACGGAACTCGTTCATAAACCGAGGATTACCTGTATTCTAAAAACAAATATAGTACAGACAGGAATGAAAGTGGCTACAATTTCTTGTCGAAACTCCCAGACATAAATCCCAGATGGAGCCAGAATGTCTTTTTTTGCGGGGGGTGGGGGAGCACAAACCTCTTAAAACCACACAAATGCAAAGAAAACAGTTACAGGGGGAAAAAAAAGTAATACCTGTCGGGTACGAGACACGGAGTAACCTGTTGCGTGTCGCGAACATATTTTATTGATGTTGGCAGACAGGGAAAACAGTCAGGTCAAGCGGTAATGGACAGTTGACATGCAGGAGACCTGACACTGAATGCTATGAGCCTGTGCCTTATAGACACAGCTGGTAACTGTCATGTTTTTATTCTCAGCTGTTCTTTGTGACCAAGTATAACACCATTTGTGACGCATTAAGGAGCACACTGTCCTTGTGACGCATGAGTGTAATGGAATATGCTGACAATTGGTAGAGAAGGGCCAGGCATATGATATATTCCTATAACAAAAAAAATAACAGTTAGGAAAACCACCAGTAACGCCAACCTCCATCTCCTAATAGTATTTTCCCTTACAATCTCAATGCAAATTTTAACTACTTCAAAATATAACATACTGTAGTATGTACATTAAAACTGAAGATAATGTAACAGTGACGTATTTACAGTATATCCATATTATTTTTAAAAAAAAATAACAAACTTATCAAAATAAGTGCAAATGACTCTTACATTATGCACATTGAAATTGAATATATTTTAGAAGTAATGTATACGTTGACTTTGTTTTAATTATAAAGAAATAAATAAGTAGCTTAACATAAATGAAAGAAAATATGTCCAAATGTGCACATTAACATGAAAGATATTCTGAACCTCCCCATCAGAACAAATAAAATATGCCTCTTCGAATCTCTCCTTTCTCTTAAAGATCTGATCATTTTTCTGTTGCATTGACCGTTTTTCACATCTGACTCTTTTTTTTTTTTTTTTTTTTAATTCCAGAAAATGTGCATTTGAACCAATCAGAGCTAACTATCCATGCTGATCACATGTCAGTCTGATAGCCAATTGAACGGAATAAATTGAATAAATAAATCATAAATATTGGTAGAAATGGATTACGCTAAACAAGCACTTTATTAAGCTTGCTTTGAACACTTGTGTATGCACATCATACATTAGTAGATTGTTTTTTTTTTTTTTTTTTTTTTTTTGGTGATGCATGTGTTGCAGCCAGGCAGTTGTTGTTTTTTTTGTAACATGGGGTTTTGACAGTTTATATTTTCGGTATCAAAGCGGCGTTTCACCCCTTTCTGAGTCTCCCAGAATCTTTTACCGGATGGGCCCACTTTCACTCCTGAGTACAGATTTCCAAAGACTATTAGGTAATTATCCATTGTCCAAGCAGTTTCACGATGGCGGGAACCCACGTGCCACCTTTACCTCACATTGCTTCCAACCTGTTAATGAAACGGAAATGAGAATTGGAAACATGCTACCGCACTGTAGTGTTATATTGGTGCACAGACACCCAGTTTGTGTTCCTGTTGGGATCAGGTTGTTAAACACAGGAGGAACCAGAGCAATTAAAGAGTCTGGTTGGCTAGTGAAGACCGAGGAGGTATTCCTGTGGACTATCCTGCTGCTACTGCTGCTTTGCCACTGCTGCTGATATATTAATATGCAGAGGCTGTCACGGGAACAGGGGAGAATGAGAGCGTTGGGCTAAAAGAGTTGCCAACATTTCTTTGTTTTTGAGCGAGTTTTCTTCTGAAGTGCATCATATATAGTTCAAATTTAGTCAAGCAGTTTCACAGCAGAGATTTATAGCAAAGAGAGCTGTGTACCATAAGGGAAATTAAACTGAAACAGAGGAATGGTGAAAAAGACTGCAGATACTCATTTGTCACCAACATTAGTAAACATTTTTTATAACCTAGATTGGAATGAAACCCCAGTTATAATTAGAACAATATACTGCGTAACCTTTAAAATAGCAGTCTGTTCTGGAGACTAATTTGCTCAGATATATAGCTTGTACAGTCTTCCAAATTATTATACATAAAATGATTAAAGTTAAATAAAGAGAGTTTCTCTTGGGAAGTTTTTACATGTATTTTTTCTGTTGTCTGTTTACATCACTGGTAGAAATCTTAGACAGGTTTGATGTTTACATTCCCAGAGGAAAGGCATTACTTAAAGTTGTTCTTTCACAATTTTACAGTTTGTAGACATAATGGCTGAAAGTAATGCTCCTTATGCTGGGGAAAAAACATTATAAGACACTCCCTTAAAGCGACACACAAAGTTTTGGTCAAGTGCATGCCAGCCAATATTAGCCAATATTTCCCAGAAGTAGGCAAAATAGCCATTGTCAGATATTTTTAAAAGCCAGTACTATTTGAGCAGATCGAATGTGAGTATTTCAGATTGCCCCGCCTTGACGTTGTGCATTGGCTATTGGTATATGTGTGTCTATCAGAGAAACAAGCTGTAAATTGCGTACCACATGACAAAAAAAATCTTAAATAGCATTATTGCTGAAATTGAAATCATATTTTGAGACCATTCAACTATATACAAAAATTTGGCAAAGCGTAGATGACGAGTCTTTAAATTTGCCGTTTAGCTCCTCCTGCCATTATAGCGCTCTGGTGCCTCCATCTTGGTGATGACGTCAGACATTGAGCAATTTCAGTGGATTTACCATTGAGCCCAATAGAGAAGTAAGCGTTTTTCAGCGATTGTGGTTCAAGTGTGGATTTTTTTTAACAATATTAGGAGGAAGTATGTGACATACAGCCATATACAGTATGTGAGTTGTATTTGGAGGAGGAGGAAGATTCAGAACAAAAAAAAGGCGACAGAGATCACAAACACTAGGCTGATGACAAGAGCAGACTGCAAAATATCATTTGCCACGTTTACATGGAGCCAAATATTCCAATTACAATCGGAATATTTGTTCAAACCGAATAAATGTGTTCCATATAAACACCTCATTCGGAATGAACAGGCCCAAACCGAATGGAATTTCATTCCGATTCACAGGGGTGGAATATTCCTTTTCCCAAACCGATTAGAAGTAAAATTATATCATGTAAACAGGGAAGCGGAATGGTGTCTGGTTGCGTTCTTTCTGCGCATGCTCCGTACTGACGTGGTGACGTCACTTGGTGACGTAAGTAACGTCACTTGCAACATGGCTTCCAAGCACACGCACAGCGCACCCACACAACTTTTTAAATGAACGGCGTATCATTCTGAAGTTTTGTTTCCACTCGAAAAGTTAAAACAGCAGCTGATCTGACGATCGATCTCCATGTTTTGCAACGTGACGCTTTGTTTTGATTAATCTGCGCATGTCAGACGGCAGTTGTCAAACGTCCTTTCGGAATAAAGGCAGTCACATGTAAACGCTGCATCGGAATAGATGAAGTGACATGTAAACAGCTGATGTGAAATTTCCATTCGGAATGATTTGAATCGGTATGAATAAAAGTCAGCATGTAAACGTGGCTATTGTTTTTATCTCTCTACTCCAATATGTTTTCAGGATTTTTTTGTATCTAAGTATTTTTTCCCCGATTGCTAAATACATTGTATGGTCATGGCAAATAACAGACTTGTGCTAAATAGAATATGAAATATTAAAAATGCATTTATTCAGTACGAGTGGGCTAAATTACTGCATAATGGTCAAAACTGCCGACTTCTTAAACCTCTGAGTCTAAAGACTCTGAGATGGAGGAAAAAGCGTAAACAAACGAGGAGGGTGAGAGCTAGGCTACATGCGAACCCGGACCAAGTGGCTCTTCCTCGCCTTTCACATGAAAAATCACACAAAACTACCCGACTCATGTCACACACGGTGGCGGGAGTGACTGCCTTCACCGATTGCCCAGCCTCCGGCGGCGAGCAACTTTCAGCGGGCTGTTACAGCTCGTCATTCCCCTGCTGTGACCCCAGCAAGCGGTCCCTCGGAAGTGCTCGTCGCCGAGGACGCAGCAGGGGAATAAACGCCGAGAATGAGCCATTTTCGGCGGACAAACCGGCCGACATTGGGCGGCTTGTCACACGCCACGGTCGCCGGCCAATGAAGGCAAGCACACCCTGCTTCACTGGCCCACGACCTGCGGCTTGTCACACGCCATGGTTGCCGGCCGATGAATGCAAGCACGACCTGCTTCACTGGTCGACAGCAAGCATTGTCACCCACAAGATACAAGCCACCTCCTTATTAAAACGTGTGCCATGATCCTAGTATTTGACATAAAACACGTAGCTTACTCATGTTCTCGTGCATCCAATGGTCCCTCGATTGTCGGACTTGTTTTGCCCATCCTACATGGAGAGAATAGGATCTTTTGGAAACCCAGTAAGGCTCACACCACTCTCCCTGGTGTCACAACAAAAGCCTGCAGCACATAGGGCTGGCGTGACATGAAAAATAAACAAATTATTCTACAAAATCAGCTGAATCCGCAGTCCTTTTGCAAAAAATAGTTTGGCTGTATAGTGAAGATGATTTCTTCCGCTGACCTCACATCCGCCTTCATCCTCAACCCTAAACTCTGGCCAGAAGTCCCTCATTTTCTTGCCGCGAGATTCAAAAAGTTGAATAAATATATCGATCGCTTCCACACACATCCAAGCGGTCCCTTTCATTCAGGAGCATAAAATACTGCGTGTAATATGAAATAAACATGCTTTCTGGTGTCATATATACTATAATGGCTCCAGGAAGTGATGTGGGTTTCACATGAGTTCCACACGGAGAATTTAGAAAAACAGACATGTTGCAAAGGTAGAGAAAATAAAAAAGTGTGTGCGCCTATTTTTCTTAGCTCCTTTTCACCTGTTTTGAGTGTATAAACTTTTATGTGCAGTATGCTCATTGCGTGACTGACATCTCATTTGTCACACAATAGATGCGGTCGCAATTTCAATTAATGTGTTTAAGTATTATTTTCTCTGTTATCATTGTTTTAAGAAATTCATTATTTCCATATTTAGATTCTTTGAGTAACCATTTTTGAAATGAATGACATTTATAATAGGCCTCGTCTAATTCAATTCAATTCAATTCAATTTTATTTGTATAGCCCTCAATCACAACAGAAGTCTCAAAGGGCTTTACAGAGGCAATATGATACACAATTAGAAATGAAGCAACAAAGATGAATAGATGCAGTTCAAGTCCTGGGTATCCCCTATCCTTAAGACCCTCCATGCCGGCAAGGAAAAACTCCAAAAACTCCAGAGTCAATTGGGAGAAAAATGAGAAACCTTGGGGAGTACCACAGTCAGGAGAGATCCACTCCCAGGACGGATAGACAGGAACCCCAGAACGGCTAATGGGAATTAGTCTGTCCCTTGAAGGCCACTGCGGGGTCATGTTTTTTGTTCAAGCTGATAAAGCACAGGCAGTTTAACCAACGAGGTTTCTGCTGAAACAAGCACCACATACTGTAGTCAACTGATTACACTTGTAAGACACCAGAATGGTGAAAAGCTGTCCTCTTGATCAGTTGGAATTAAAACCTGCACACATTCCGCTGCTTTAAGGCTTTTTCATATTCCCACACTCACAAGGGCGTAGTTTTGCATAGACACGTTAGGGACAAAACACTACCAACTTTTCAGGATGTTCAAATTGTCCCCACCAACTTCTAAGCAACCTTATTTGGATTATATAATGAGTTCAGTTATATCGGTAATTTAGATTGTCTTCCCATATGTTGTAAGGATAGAATTGACCCTACCATTATTAAGTGAATAATTTAATTATGTTCAGATTTACATTTACCCCTTTTCATTTGCTGAATGTACCGATCCATTTCCCCCCCTCAAACACACGTTTGATTGACTTATTTATTGTCTACGTGATTTATTTATTTTTTATTATTATTTACCGCCTATACAGATTTTTTTTTTTTTTTCAGATAATCATACATTATTCATAATCGAGGTAAAGAGCTCATATTTTGTTGAGGGCTCCATTTTTAATTATTTTTGTTATACCCTGACTAATTAAATTATATTTTTTCATTTCGACAACGTGAGTGGTCTTAAGACAAATGTATATTTTTGTGTATGTTAATATATTTTATGTTCAAATATTGCAATTTACATTTGTTAATCAAATCCATACATTTATTCTGGAAGTTTTCAAAATGTCTAATTAGGTTTTAAAAAACAAAGGTTCGAATCGAACAGTGTATCACCTGAACCCATGTAACATGTTAAAGTTAGTATAAATTAATACAGATTTATTTTGCATTGATCATTTAGCCTATCAATTAATTGGGTTCATGTTCATGAGAAATGTAGCCCTGACCCCCGTTCACCCAATCTGTTTGGTCTTAATTCATTCACTCCCAGCCATTTTCACTGGTGCAACCCCCTTTGCTCCCGGCCGCTTTACTGGATTTTGACTGATTTTGCAAGGCCCACAGAAAATTCTGTTCTATTGCTATATATACATGGAACCCACCAAAAGAAAGATTAGACTCTTTTCCATTCTTTAGAAATCAGCATTAGAAAATTGCTTAGTTTGAGCAATTTTCCAATTTCTGATGAAAAAACAGAGAAATTGAGCTTTTTGTAAAAGCATACATTTCAAACATAACTTTGACTTTAACACAGCTATTTTTTGCTGTTGTGACATCCCAAACATCTGAATGTTTTCCTTGTACAAAACGACATAAACATCAAGACAAATACTGTACAAGTAGCAATTTATTTACACATAACTAAACTTTTATTGAACTGAGAGATGACGCTGTTGTGGCCGTGACAGCCGGGGTAAACTTTTCCCTCATCGCCGCCTGTCTCATCAAGATGGATTTTTTTTTTTTTAGTCTTTCTTTTGTGGTGACCACTGCCTCGTGGCGGAGTTCGCCTGGGAAACTTGTGTGGGGCATGTTGTGTTCCTAGGGGGGAAGTGGTTTGGCCGTGCGCGTTTCCGGCTGAGTCGCGGGACACTGGAGGGTCGCAGGGGACGGGAGCGGCCAAGCATGGCAGCGCGGGCTCTGCTCGGCGAGCAGCATGTACTCAACGGTGCACTGGTGGGTGCACCCGGTTGTTCTGCTCGGTCGTCCATCGCCTGGCATCCTGGTCGTCACACTTGGTCGTCTTCCGCCGGCGTTCATGCCATGCGGCCCGGCCGTTCGTTCCATTGAATCAGGTTGCGGGTCTTACCAAATACGCTACTGCCCTCCAGTGGCCACTTTTATTGCTTTAAAATGCATTTTTAGCACTGTGCTTTGGAGCGAAGTTGCATCAGAACCTAGGGATGTCTCTTGTGAAAAAAAAACGTAAAAGACGTATAAATACGTTTTTGGGACACTGAAACAATTTTTTTTAAAAAGCGTATTTATACGTTTTTGGGAGCAAATGAGTTAATAATGTCCCGCCCCCAAAAAGTGTACATGCAGGTTATGCTGTAATATCGTCCCTACCAATGTTGAGACCAAACGTACGCCCTTGGCTTCACGTGACACAAATTGTCACCACACACACCGCGGAGATCATCCCTCGTCATTGGTCTGTTTAGTCACATACTATAATCAGTTATATAGGTTTCCCTACCAATAAATGAATTAGGGAATACACAAAATCCATTTCTACGCAGAAGCCTTTCGGATCAATTTCGCAAGACAATTAAGTGCATCATCCCATTATCTGGGCCGATTTTTTCCAGAGTCACCATGGCTGTTGCTTAATTAAAAGGTCTTTTGATATTAGCCTGATTTCTCAAAGAAATATTGAGTTTTTTCTAATAAGGACTGCCCTTTTTTAACCTTACACTCATGCTGCAGTATTGTTTTATATTTTTGACTGCATCAGTTAAAGTAGGACACCTCTTTTGAGGTTTTTGTGTCTCACCCTGTTACACTCTTCTTCATTTTTTGTGTCCTGGTACCTCGTTCACATTGGATCTATGGGAGTTTGCTAAATTCAACATCTAAGACCTACTGAAAAGTTGGACAGAGTCACTTGACTGAAATATTTCATGACAACTAATAGAGATTGAGATTTTGACCCCATAATAGGTAGAGTGTAACTATATTATTAACCTATTCTGCAAGTTCATTAATTACCGTGAATGGAAAGTAAAATACTTAAAAGATACAATAATAAATTCATTTCTCTGAGTGTATTGATTCCAGAGATTGCAGATACAGGTACAGAATTCTGTCTGATAGTTCCTTTACCATGGCGCATAGATAAACAGGAAGGATCAGTACTTTTTTTCAGCCAATACACAATCTAATAAACTCCAGAAGCGTGGTTATTTAACATTCTATTACGAGTCACACATGAGGTGTGTTTCCAGCTCTTCTCGTGGAGGTGGGCTCCCTTTTCCTGCATTTCTGCATCTGGAGCCGCCGTGTCCTGTTAACCTGTTATCTTACTGAGCTTACCGATTTATAGGTGTGCGTGTGTTGCCCAAATCTGTGTCAAGAATACCAGAATTTATGCGAATAGATTCATAAGCAAGTGTAACCAAACTAACAATACTGATTATACATATAATCAAAGTGTAACATAGTAGCTTTATATTTATATACATACTTATTAAGTAAGGTTACAGATATAATTTTGTTTAATCCGAACCAGTGTTGTTTTTGGCAGTCCATTTCGTCTTAGTCTTTTGTACGAGAATGCTTATTAGTGTTAGTCATGTTTCAGTCACCACAAAATGTGTCTGTGTACGTCAAATTTTTGTTGACGAAAACCCAAAACTAATTTCACCTAGTTTTAGTTGGCGTTTACTAAAAATGTTTTTAACTGTAGAATTACAACAATAAATAACGGTTTCCAACTATTTCAAATGAACATTGACAGACGTGCACATATTGTAGCGTTCACAAGGACAATGCCAACTTGGTGATAAAACACACTGAGCAGGAAAACCGTACGTTATTTTCAATTAATTGTACCCGCCTGGACTCCACGAACTGTATGTTATAAAAGTCGTCCAAGAGTTTAAGAGGACACTCGCCGTGAGCATTAGCCTAATGCAAATGCGAATGCTGTGCTAACGCTACAAGTTACATTTAGTGTATGGTGATCACTCAGCACAAACCTTTAAAGGCTAAAGCAACATTGCATATGCTCTCTTGGCAGTGTTGTTAATCTTACTTTAAAAAAGTAATTAATTACAGTTACAAATTATTTCTCCCAAAAAGTAATTGCGTTAGTAACTCAGTTACCTGATTGTAAGAGTAATTGGTTACTTGGCAAAGTAACTGATCATAATTTCTACTTTCGACATGTGTAAGTTTTAAAACTGTTTCATCATTTTAAGATAGATTTAAGTCAAGATTTTGCCGATTTAGGAGCATTTTAGATAAAAACACTTAGGTTCGCTAGGAAGTTTCTCTACAACAGAGCCTTTCTGAGAGGTCTCCTGCTTTAAGATGGCGGCTGTTTGCTAACGCATCTAGTTCTTTATACATGTTGCTAATGCCGCCGTGTCTGTCATTTGCATCTAGTTATATATCATGTGACATCTACCGTAGCATCATGTGGGCGTAGTTTGTAGGCTATCAGCTACAGTCAAGTATTACTGGAGCCACCTAGCATCGCGTTTGCAACGCCGTCACAACTCCCTTACCTCCTCCCCACTCTTGCTCTGCTCTCTCGTCTCCATGAGTCCGTCTCTCTCAGACTTTTCTATTAACAACACTGTCTCTGGGAATGATAAGACCGCAAATCTTACCATGTGTGCAAGCCTTGAGAGGAGAGGACAGTGGCGAAATGGGGGTGGGAGGGGCTCAGCGCATTATATGAGTGACACAACCATACACTGCTACGATGCAGGCTAACTACACATAAAATGTCACACATTGTGAACATGTGACTATTGCGCAGTTTCGTCTACTTCTCGTCTCGTCAGACGAAAACTAGCACTCTCGTTGTTTTAGTCTCCCAAAACACGTTTTTACCTCGTTATTTCGTCATCGTCATGAAAAAAGTGTTCCTCGACTAAATATTTTAGCTATCGTAATCGGTGACAAAAACAACACTGATCCCAACACAACCCAGGGCGCACAAGTTTTTTATACTGAAACAAGTGAGGCTACAATAACGAGATGGACATTTCTTGCAAGACTCATTATCCAGACATTTGGGCAAATGAAGTTCATATCAAGTCAACATACTCTTATTTAACTCCTTCACTGCCAGTGACAATGCTAGATTGGACTTCTACCGGCCTAAATAGTAGCCAATGATTTAAGTCTGGCAAGGAGAAAGTAGTTTGTTATTGTCTATATAGGGTTACATAAAAAGTACCCAGGCTTACTTTTCAATCATTCATGAATCAATCAAGACTTGGTCTACCCAAACTCCTTATTTCTTCCTGACTCCTAATTTTGAATATAATGAAGACACTTTAAGTATTCTTTGTTATAGCGGCAGCAGTCAAACCAACTAAATTAGCAGGTTTCAGTGATAATGTGACCAACTACTCATCTATATAGTGTATTGTATGTCACCAACAAAGTACACTATCAGCATAATTGCAAACAATATTGTTTTATGGCCACAAAGTCCCTCATGTGTCTGGTTCTAAAGCCTTTAGTCTCTGTGATTTGCATATTGCTTTACATTCATTTGCTCTGGGCACTTGTCTTTTAATTCTTGCAAGTCATTAAAGGCAGTTGATTAGCTTCTGGTGTTTTCCAGAGTTTATTGCAGTAATATAGAACTATCACTATAACGTGGAATGCTTTGGAGTTCAGTACATATGTTATCAAAAATAACTAACCACATGAATGACACAGTTGCACTCAACATTATTATTACTGTGCAAACTAGGTGTGACAAAATATCGAAATGGTGATATATCGTGATACTTTACTTTGTACCCCAAAAGGTTATCGATATGCTCCTGTAAGAATCGAGATATCATTTTAAAAAGGTGTCAATGTCAAAAAAAAAAAAAAAAGGCACCAACAAATTGCTACCAAAATCTTTCACCACAGTAGTGTCTCAGTTAACTCTAAGGCTGCCTTGATGTGGTGCTCGACACCCAAACCATTTAGACTGGGAACGTTCGTTCATTCGAAACCAGAGCATTCACAGTCATTCTGTCAGATTTTCAGGGCATTTATAGGTCACTTGCTGTTCATTTTAGGGCATTTCCAGGTCATTTCCTGTTGCGTTTGAGTCACTGCCTATTCATTTTGGTGATTCCCAGGTGATTCCCAGGTCACTTCCTGTTCTGTAACACAAAATGAACAGGAAGTGACCCATAAAATACCCCAAAATCAACAGGAAGTAACTGAAAATCAACTGGTAAATTACCTTAAATGGCCCAAAATTACCTCATTGCCTGGCATTGGCTGCTACTGACGGCCATAGACGTTCAATCCATTTGAAATGGGAGGGTTCAAATGGATTGGATGCATACTAGTGATAAACTCATTCCAATTCACAGCAGAAGCTCGTTTTCTGTTTATTAGTTGTTTTTAGAATATGCTAGAATGATTTCCTGACCAATGTATCGATAATCGTTGTATCGCCGTATCGTCAGATCATCGTTATCGTGATGTACAAAGCGGTTCCCACTCCTAGTGCAAACCCTAAAATATAAGTGGACTGGATATGGTGTACATCTTAAAATTCCTGAAACATTCTAAAGGGCTAATCTTTTGTGGGATATTAATTAGGGCTGTCAAACGATTAAAATTTTTAGTCGAGTTAATTACAGCTTAAAAATTAATCGCAATTCAAACCATCTATAAAATATGCCATATTTTTCTGTAAATAATTGTTGGAATGGAAAGATAAGACACAAGACGGATATATACATTCAATATACGGTACATAAATACTGTATTTGTTTATTATAACAATAAATCAACAAGATGGCATTAACATTATTAACATTCTCTTAAAGCGATCCATGGATAGAAAGACTTGTAGTTTTTAAAAAATAAATGTTAGTACAAGTTATAGAAATGTTATATTAAAACCCCTCTTAATATTTTCGTTTTATTAAAATTTGTAAAATTTTCAATCAAAAAATAAAACTAGTAGCTCGCCATTGTTGATGTCAATAATTACACCATGCTCACTCCCCAAACCCATAAAATCATTTGGACCCAAGCGCCAGCGGAGGGCGCCACACACCAAAAAACAAGTAACAAGCGGACATTACACTGCTGTCATTTTAATCTGTTTGAGCGGGGCATGTGCGTTAATTGTGTCAAATATTTTAACATGATTAATTTTTTAAAAAAAAATTACCGCCCGTTAACGCAATAATTTTGACAGCCCTAATATTAATATAGTGGCGATCTTGGCAAACCCCAAAATGTTAGTTCTTTGGAGACCGTTGTGTCCATGAGGACGCTAAAATTCCTCAGGACCACTGCCAGAAGCTGGTGCGAAATATCATGTTCATAATCAGTCTACTTCCATCACAACCTGAGCTCTGATAAGTGGTAGAAGATGAATGAATGGATGGGCAACCAACAAGTTGCCCATGATCGGTCCACAAGTATTTCAACATTGAAAATTAATGATACAGACAAGGTGTTTTTCGGAATTATCCAATTTTTAGCCCTTTGTCCAACATAATCAAGTCATCAAGCTTAATGCAGTTGATTCTTCTGCACACCACTTCTCTCTGTCCCTCAGAATGCCAAGCCGGTCATATAAAATTTAGATAAATGCCACGGCAGTGACGTGTCAGAGCATATTCATAAATAACGTCATCCAGTATCAGAGTCACACGCATGCTGGGAAAGTCCCTAATAATCCTGGAGAAGGCTTCCTGCTGGAGCCCTGGAGGACATTTTCAAAGCAAACAGGATGAAACAGCGAGGGAGCGAAGGCGCAGGAAGCGTTAATGAGCTCTAGTGTTTGGAAGCGCTAGTCCATCACTACAGATAATGGTCCAGAATAAGAATAGAGCATACTGCTTTATCCATAGAGAAAATTAGAGCAAAGATATTCATGCAAAAGGAATACATAAATGTATTTTAAATTAGGCATGATCTCAGCGCACTGGCACAGGAACAAGATAATCTACCACAATTGCTGTTATTATGTTCCACCCTTAGTGTTTATCCAAGATTCAACAAGAAAAGAGACACTCTGCTTGTGTTATTGTTACTCTTTTTGATAGCATAATTGGGGCCAAAATGCTTTATCTCAAGCAGCGGAAAGTTAAGTCCAAAAGAAAACAGGATAAAGGCACGGTTAAAAATCTGAAATGTGTTAGAGAGGAAACATTGCCCACAATCTTTGTTCCCAGCAGTTTCTTAACAGCTCTATTCCCTAGATCTCTATTGATTGATTTTCTGTGTGAGTAACTAAATCCCTGTCAGACCCTCAAAGATGTTCCTTCCGAGTCAGAATTCTCAATTTAGGAGGCTGAGTGATGTCCATAATAGCCAAAACTCAAGGGTCCTATTTGACACAGCATATTATTGAATGCTGACCCAATGAACTCCTGTGAAATGTTTTGTTGGAATCAAGAGGTTGGACAGGAGCGTAAAGGGACCAGTCTGTGCTATAGAAAGGTCATATTGCTTTAGTGTATAGACTTGAAGAAATATTACTTCAACTTTGGAAAATTGCATTACAAATATGGCTCACAGAACTTTTGGGGTGGAGAAGACAGTGCTTGTGGAGCAACAGTGATTAAATTTGAGCATCACTTAGACTTGGAGTATTTCATTTTAAGTCAAAATGTAATTTTCCCACTATAAGCCGCTACTTTTTTCCCTCATTTTCAATCCTGCGGCTTATAGTCCAGTGCGACTTATTTATTGATTTATTTGGGTTACCGTAATTTCCCAAATATATGGCGCACCCGTATATAACGCGCACCCCAAATTTACTTATAAAATCTAGGGGAAATTATTGTACCCGTGTATAACGCACACCCTAATTTTAGCACCAATAAATAGAAAAAATACAAGAAAACGGAGCTCGTGTACAGATACAGAAATGTCATTTTACTGACTGGTGAAACACAGCACAAGCATAGCACATTGGTAGTTCAAAACATTGCCGTAAACTGACAATATGTACGGAAATAATATGATCTGATAACTTCTTGAACTTACCAGAATCCAGGAGAAAACAAAACAGATGTGACTTTTCTTTTAAAGGCTGCTGTATAACTTGCTCGTTTCATCATGATGAATAAATGTTTCCTCCATGGATTGATACAGTAAAATGAAAGTGAGAACGTAAGTCGGAAATTCCGAGAGAGCTCATCGCTGTCGACACGACATTAACAATAGGAACTATTGTTATTTGGGTTTGAGTTTCCCCAGGGACAGATATAGTTGACGGACACAGGAAGTACGTATGTGTTGTGTTACGTATGTTACAGTGCCTCGCAAAAGTATTCGGCCCCCTTGAACCTTGCAACCTTTCGCCACATTTCAGGCTTCAAACATAAAGATATAAAATTTTAATTTTTTGTCAAGAATCAACAAGTGGGACACAATCGTGAAGTGGAACAAAAATTTATTGGATAATTTAAACTTTTTTAACAAATAAAAAACTGAAAAGTGGGGCGTGCAATATTATTCGGCCCCTTTGCGTTAATACTTTGTAGCGCCACCTTTTGCTCCAATTACAGCTGCAAGTCGCTTGGGGTATGTTTCTATCAGTTTTGCACATCGAGAGACTGACATTCTTGCCCATTCTTCCTTGCAAAACAGCTCGAGCTCAGTGAGGTTGGATGGAGAGTGTTTGTGAACAGCAGTCTTCAGCTCTTTCCACAGATTCTCGATTGGATTCAGGTCTGGACTTAGACTTGGCCATTCTAACACCTGGATACGTTTATTTTTGAACCATTCCATTGTAGATTTGGCTTTATGTTTTGGATCATTGTCCTGTTGGAAGATAAATCTCCGTCCCAGTCTCAGGTGTTGTGCAGATACCAACAGGTTTTCTTCCAGAATGTTCCTGTATTTGGCTGCATCCATCTTCCCGTCAATTTGAACCATCTTCCCTGTCCCTGCTGAAGAAAAGCAGGCCCAAACCATGATGCTGCCACCACCATGTTTGACAGTGGGGATGGTGTGTTCAGGGTGATGAGCTGTGTTGCTTTTATGCCAAACATATCGTTTTGCATTGTGGCCAAAAAGTTCCATTTTGGTTTCATCTGACCAGAGCACCTTCTTCCACATGTTTGGTGTGTCTCCCAGGTGGCTTGTGGCAAACTTTAAACGAGACTTTTTATGGATATCTTTGAGAAATGGCTTTCTTCTTGCCACTCTTCCATAAAGGCCAGATTTCTGCAGTGCACGACTCATTGTTGTCCTATGGACAGACTCTCCCACCTCAGCTGTAGATCTCTGCAGTTAATCCAGAGTGATCATGGGCCTCTTGGCTGCATCTCTGATCAGTTTTCTCCTTGTTTGAGAAGAAAGTTTGGAAGGACGGCCGGGTCTTGGTAGATTTGCAGTGGTCTGATGCTCCTTCCATTTCAATATGATGGCTTGCACAGTGCTCCTTAAGATGTTTAAAGCTTTGGAAATCTTTTTGTATCCAAATCCGGCTTTAAACTTCTCCACAACAGTATCTCGGACGTGCCTGGTGTGTTCCTTGGTTTTCATAATGCTCTCTGCACTTTAAACAGAACCCTGAGACTATCACAGAGCAGGTGCATTTATACGGAGACTTGATTACACACAGGTGGATTCTATTTATCATCATCGGTCATTTAGGACAACATTGGATCATTCAGAGATCCTCACTGAACTTCTGGAGTGAGTTTGCTGCACTGAAAGTAAAGGGGCCGAATAATATTGCACGCCCCACTTTTCAGTTTTTTATTTGATAAAAAAAGTTTAAATTATCCAATAAATGTTGTTCCACTTCACGATTGTGACCCACTTGTTGTTGATTCTTGACAAAAAAATACATTTCATATCTTTATGTTTGAAGCCTGAAATGTGGCGAAAGGTTGCAAGATTCAAGGGGGCCGAATACTTTTGCAAGGCACTGTATGGTCCGAGTTGCGGAGCTGCAATAAACGTTGACTCAAATGAGTTCAAGAAACTAAATTCTGTGCTTAATGAAGAGTGAGAAAAGCAGAATTTAAAACAACGAAATCATTCGGCCGATCAGAGTGAAGTATTACCGGAAAAAAATGGTGACGTCACGTACCGTAATGGTCGGCAACGGACCGCCGCATACGTTTCTTCAACACAACATGGCCGTGTCAATTTTTTTTAAATCGGTTCATATATATATATTTCTGTCTCCATCCATGAACCCGTGTATAATGCGCACCATGATTTTACAAGTTGATTTTTGGGGAAAAAAGTGCGCATTATATTCGGGAAATTAAGGTAATAGGTAATGCTTTATTTGGAAGTGGCGTCATAGGCCGTCATAAGACCGTCATAATTATAAAATCACACAACACTATTATGGTCACTACTACACTGCTGGCCAAAAGTATCGACACCCCTGCAATTCTGTCAGATAATGCTCAATTTCTCCCAGAAAATGATTGCAATTACAAATAATTTGGTCGTAATATCTTCATTTATTTCGCTTGTAATGAAAAAACACAAAAGAGTATGAGGGAAATCGTTATCATTTTACACAAAACTCTAAAAATGGGCTGGACAAAAGTATTGTCACCCTCAGCCTAATACTTGGTAGCACAACCTCTAGACAAAATACCTGCGAACAACCGCTTCCGGTATCTATCAAAGAGTTTCTTACAATGCTGTGCTGGAATTTTAGACCATTCATCTTTGGCCAAATGCTCCAGGTCTCTGAGATTTGAAGGGTGCCTTCTCCAAACTGCCATTTTCAGATCTCTCCACAGATTTTCTATGGGATTCAGGTCCGGACTCATTGCTGGCAACTTTAGAAGTCTCCAGTGCTTTCTCTCAAACCATTTTCTCGTGCTTTTTGAAGTGTGTTTTAGATCATTGTCCTGCTGGAAGACCCATGACCTCTGAGGGAGACCCAGCTTTCTCACACTAGGCCCTATATTATGCTGCAAAATTTTTTGGTAGTCTCCAGACTTCATAATGCTATGCACATGGTCAAGCAGTCCAGTGCTAGAGGCAGCAAAGCAACATCAAAACATCAGGGAACCTCCGCCATGTTTGACTGTGGGGACCGTGTTCTTTTTTATGAAGGCCTCGTTTTTCTATTTTTTCCTGTAAACTCTATGTTGATGCCTTTTCCCAGAAAGCTCTACTTTTGTCTCATCTGAACAGAGAACATTCTTCTAAAACATTTTTGGCTTTCTCAGGTAAGTTTTGGCAAACTCCAGCCTGGCTTTTGTATGTCTCTAGGTCAGAAGTGGGGTCTTCTTCTTGACAGTTTATCCCTCGGACTGCAGGACAACTTGAACTTGTTTGGATGTTAGTCGAGGTTCTTTATCCACCATCCGCACAATCTTTCATTGAAATCTCTCGTCAAATTTTCTTTTCCGTCCACGTCTAGAGAGGTTAGCAACAGTGCCATGGGCTTTACACTTATTGATGACACTGCGCACGGTAGACACAGGAGCATTCAGGTCTTTGGAGATGGACTTGTAGCCTTGAGATTGCCCATGCTTCCTCACAATTTTGCTTCTCAAGTCCTCAATCAGTTCGTTCGTCTTCTTTCTTTTCCCCATGCTCAATGTGGTACACACAAGGACACAGGACAGAGGTTGAGTCAACTTTAATCCATATCAACTGGCTGCGAGTGATTTAGTTATTGCCAACACCTGTTATGTGCCACAGGTAAGTAAGAGGTGCAGTTAATTACTCAAATTAGTAAAGCATCACATGATTTTTCAAAGGGTGACAATACTTTTGTCTGGCCTTTTTTTGGAGTTTTGTGTAAAATGATAATGATTTAATTTTTTTCCGTTCTCTTTTGTGTATTTTCATTCCAAGCAAAATAAATGAAGATATTACTACCAGAGCATTTGTAATTGCAATCATTTTATGGGAGAAATTGCGCATTATCTGACAGAATTGCAGGGTTGTCAATACTTTTGGCCAGCAGTGTAAATGCTTATGACAGATGTCATTAACTGTCATCCAGCAGATTATGTCACTAACTCGATTAATGTCCAGCTCAGATCTTTTACATCCATTCAAAAGTGGGATGATTTGTCTGGTGACACTAAATGACATCAGATATAAACATTCATCAATGCTCATGACAGTGTCATGTCATAATTATGATTGTCATATGACAGCTACTGTCAAATTAAGTGTCACCAAAAACCATACCTAGCAATTCATTAAACTGGAACAGTAACTGAAGAAATAATTGGCACAGAGAATTAATTTTTATTGTTAATTACATCTGTAGCGCTCCAATGCATGCTGGGATTCATATTGGATGACAACAGTGTTAACAGCAAGTGTCAGCAGAGGTTGACTGTCTCCCCCAACGGAACAGTGATGGCCAAATAAAGCTTCTTAAAGCAATGAAGCTTTGCAGCTAATTGGTTCAAAGCTTCATGGTTCATTTGGTCTTCTGACGGTCTTATGTTGCCACTGTCAAATAATTTGTTACCGGTTAATATCTTTTGGTGTAAATATCCCATAATAGTGAGGACAGCTGCGATTTATAGTCCAGTGCGGCTTATCTATGAACAAAGGTTGTTGTCGTGTCAAATTTGGTGGGTCGCGGCTTATAGTCAGGTGCGCCCCATAGTCTGAAAATGATGGTAATTGATAACCATTGAAAATGCAACAACAACAAAATTGGATGGTAGAGGGCCTGTTTGTAAACCCCCCAAATTTTTAAAAACAGGAATCGATCACAAATATGTGTTTTCCACTGACTGGTTCCCAGCAACAACAGAAAAAAATAAATAGAAGAATAAAAGAAATAGTAAATGTATCTTTATTTTTAATAAATCTGCAAAAGAATGAATCATCAGGTCCCTAAGGCTGCATTCACATAGCAGGTCAATTCCAATCTCTTTGTCCATTTGCGACATGTATCTGGTATTTTCATGCATATGTCATCAACAATCGAAATCTGCCATCACTGTTTGAGGAACAAACAATAGACGCAAACAAGAAATACAGTGGGGCAAATAAGTATTTAGTCAACCACTAATTGTGCAAGTTCTCCCACTTGAAAATATTAGAGAGGCCTTCAATTGTCAACATGGGTAAACATCAACCATGAGAGACAGAATGTGGGAAAAAAACAACAGAAAATCACATTGTTTGATTTTTAAAGAATTTATTTGCAAATCATGGTGGAAAATACATATTTGGTCAATACCAAAAGTTCATCTCAATACTTTGTTATGTACCCTTTGTTGGCAATAACGGAGGCCAAACGTTTTCTGTAACTCTTCACGAGCTTTTCACACACTGTTGCTGGTATTTTGGCCCATTCCTCCATGCAGATCTCCTCTAGAGCAGTGATGTTTTGGGGCTGTCGTTGGGCAACACGAACTTTCAACTCCTTCCACAGATTTTGTATGGGGTTGAGATCTGGAGACTGGTTAGCCCACTCCTTGACCTTGAAATGCTTCTTATGAAGCCACTCCTTTGTTGCCCTGGCTGTGTGTTTGGGATCATTGTCATGCTAAAAGACCCAGCCACGTCTCATCTTCAATGCCCTTGCTGATGGAAGGAGATTTTCACTCAAAAACTCTCGATACATGGCCCCATTCATTCTTTCGTTTACACAGATCAGTCGTCCTGGTCCCTTTGCAGAAAAACAGCCCCAAAGCATGATGTTTCCACCCCCATGCTTCACAGTGGGTATGGTGCAATTCAGTATTCTTTCTCCTCCAAACACGAGAACCTGTGTTTCTACCAAAAAGTTCTATTTTGGTTTCATCTGACCATAACACATTCTCCCAGTCCTCTTCTGGATCATCCAAATACTCTCTAGCGAACAGCAGACGGGTGAGATCTTGCATGGAGCCCCAGATCGAGGGAGATTATCAGTGGTCTTGTATGTCTTCCATTTTCTAATAATTTCTCCCACAGTGGATTTCTTTACACCAAGTGTTTTACCTATTGCAGATTCGGTCTTCCCAGCCTGGTGCAGGTCTACAATTTTGTCTCTGGTGTCCTTCGACAGCTCTTTGGTCTTGGCCATAGTGAAGTTTGGAGTGTGACTGACTGAGGGTTGTGGACTGGTGTCTCTAATACCGATAATGAGTTAAAACAGGTGCCATTAATACAGGTAACCAGTGGAGCCTCGTTAGACCTCGTTAGAAGAAGTTAGACCTCTTTGACAGCCAGAAATTTTGCTTGTTTGGGGGTGACCAAATACTTAGTTTCCACTCTAATTTGGAAATATATTCTTTAAAAATCAAACAATGTGATTTTCTGGGGTTTTTTTTGCACATTCTGTCTCTCATGGTTGAGGTTTACCCATGTTGACAATTACAGGCCTCTCTAATCTTTTCAAGGAGGAAAACTTGTACAATTGGTGGTTGACTAAATACTTATTTGCCCCACTGTATCAGGCAAAGGTAGATACAGGGGTTGGACAAAATAATGGAAACACAACATTTTGGCGTCAAAATCATTGAACATAAATGTTCAAGGTTGGCAGGCGGAACATTCTAATGAAGTTGAGCATCTGTTATGGGTGGCACAATCCCCGCACCTCAACATTATTGAGCATTTATGGTCAGTTATAGAGATTCAATTAAGACATTGATTTCCACCGCCATCGTCTCTAAAAGAGTTAGAGGGTATTCGAACTGAAGAATGGCTTAAAATTTCTTGTTGTATAAATCAATACCTTAGAGAATTTAGGCTATAATTGTTGTATTAAGGTCATTTTGGCTACACTTATAGGTTAGTTGAATTTTTCTTTTCTCCCAGACAATGTGTTTTAGGTTGTACACCATATTAAATTAGTTTTTTGTTGATTTTTTTTTAAGGTTTTTCCATTATATTTGTCCAAGCCCTGTATATTACCTTTTGTTTCGTGATACTGCATGTGAAGCTATCCGGTTTAAAAAATGAAAGTTGCTACAAAAGTGTGATGGCTGAGATCTCTGCAGGCGACCATACCTACATCCGTAAAACACAGCGACACGTGACGACGTGTCGCAGTGCGCATACATGCAATTATATGCACGCGCTCCCTTCACACAGTGATGACATATGTTTGTGCAATATAAGGGCTACACAAAAATATCGGAAATAGCATCACGCTCTGCGGTGTGAACTCCACTGTAATTCAATTGTATAAAAGTAAAAACACTGAACATTATTGCTCTAGAAAATGTGATTTGAAATCACAACTCTGAAGTCAACCAGCATCACTGAAACAGATTTTGTTTGACTTAAGAGTTTTCCTAGTATTAGGTATTCAGCAGATGTCAAGTTTCTACTAAAATATTAATGATTGAAACTGCAGTTTAGAAAAAAAATGGTGTTTGACTCGTTTGAACGACGTCAACAAATCCCCATTTCACTTGAGTCATTGAACTACCCACGTGTAGTTTGGGAAAGGTTGGAAAATGCCTCTTAATTGACTGTAGAGCTGCAATGCAAGGGCAGCAGCCACCTTTTGGTTGGTTGCTTGGATTGTTTTGTCAAGATGCAGGAGCAAGAGAAACCCGGATTGATCTAAAATAGGCAGAAATACCACTCCCATGCATGTAATGAAAGTTGTGCTGCTCTTTGGAGAGAAATTGCATGTTGTTATGTAAAGGAATTTCCTGCTCTTCATCTGTCTGACTAGAGCCCGCATTCCCTCATCACAGAGCCGCCAGCTTCAAAGGGAATGCCGTCTCTCTTCCCACTGCCTCTGAGTTGAACCAGCATCAAAAGTGCCCCCCATGCGACTGTCAATGTGTTGCTGACTGAGCACGCTTCTCTGAGATGAACCCCCCCCCAAATCATCCAACCCTTCCCGCTCATGACCTAATTACCGAAGGTGTGATGCTTTAGCCAGCCGAATGATGTCACAGTGGAGGAATTGAATCTGTCACATGGGGTCTGGGATTTCCTGACAACACGGGGAAAGTAGAGCAAACACAGGCCTGCTACACAGATGCTTTGCTTTAGTTAAATCACAAATCATGAAGGAGGCTAAAGCTTTTAGACGCATGAGGGAGGCCTCTTTCTCTTGTATCATGTCTTTATATTCGTTACAATGTGTTATAAATGTCGACATTAGGTGTACAGGTCTCACGTAGGTACGGATTACAGAACAAACCAAAAGGAAATGATTCACGATAGAAACGAATAAAGCACGGTCTTAAGTAGGTGTAAGAGAGTGGTTGCCATAGCGTCTGAGCTACTGAAAAAGCGTGACTCAAATGCAGCGTGTTTATTTGCTAAAGTGCCTCCCATATTGCTAACCCCAATAACCTCCTGCTTTGTGTTCAGCATGTATTTCACCATTAATGGTAAAATATGTTTAAAAAAAAAAAAAAAACTTCAATCTCGTAGTAGTCTAACCAAACATCCTGTCTGAGGCTTCCACAATGAATTGAGTTGTGAGCAAGAATATTATTTTGGGCATTCTTGTAGCAAAGTGTCATAAGGCCATTCCTTTTGCATCTGTTCATAATGAGCATTCTGCAAAGCAGGTAAGTTTGCCCACCAACAGACCTTAAACCTGCTCTAACGCATTGAGGGGCCCCTGGGGAGCATGAGTTTTGATTTGTTGAACAGATGTTCGCTGAACATTCAGCAAACACACTAAATGGCAAAGATGAAGCTGTTATAGGAACCCTAATAGGCTGTTGTAGCACTACTAAACTCTTGCAGACTTCACTGATATTGTTTCTTGCCTTTTTGGGTTATCCGTTAATTGGCATTTTTACTTTTTGGAGGCACAGTTTGTACATTTTGACCTATGTCCAGTGTGACTGAGCAGTTTACAGATGTGGTTTTGGTATTATATATATATATATATATATATATATATAGATATATATATATATATATAGATATATATATATAAAACGGCGCCATCTAAATTCTTCATGGTATGGATTCAACTATGTTAGCTGCACTATAATGCGTATTTCCCATTCCACCACATCCCAAAGGTTCTGTATTGAATTGAGATGCGGTGACAGGGAAGGTATCTGAGTATTCATTGTCATGCTCAAGAAACCAGCCTGAGAGGATTTGAGCTCAGAGGATCGCTACACTGTAGTAATAAAGGGATGGTAATGGGCCGCAAAGATACCTAGGTAGGATGAAGCGTTGCAACAATGATCCATTGGTACAAAATTCGGTATGAAATTCTGACGGTATGATAACCTTAAGCAAAAATATCAAGCTATCATGGTATTACAATTACTCGAAAATGTGTTACTTTAAGATATCTGGGTTTTAAAAAAACAACAACAAAAACTTTTTTTCCATTAAACAGGGTTTTTTTTTTTTCCAAAACATATTGGAACATAAGTATAATGTTAAGTTAAGATAAATTTGAAAAAATAACAAAAAATAACTGAAATATTCTAAATAAAATTAAAATAAATGCATTCCTAGGTGAGTGTAAACCCACAGCTCATTACTATCATCAGAACAAAAATAATTATTTTCCATAAAAAGCAAGTGTGTATGACTTGTGTCATGTTTACATTATACACACACTCTTTTTCTGAACACAGACAGTTGCCAGAGAGAAAAAAACACGTTTTACCACCTCTAGACACACTAAACACGCTTGAGTTTACTGTTATAGCTGGTGGGAAACATTCAGGACAGTGTTTACTAACCTTTAATTTTGTATAAATGCGAAATCACATTGGAGGTATTACCTCCTCGGCAGCCACCGTACGCAAACATGTTTTACATGTCTGTTGGCCCTCCTCCTCTAAGCCATGGCCATCTGTTAGTTTTTCTGTAGCCGAATTATTACACCAGCGATTTCGTTTTCTTCGATGGGGGGGAAAATGTTCAGGAGTTTCACCTTCTCCAGCCATCATGTAGCACAGCTGACTCACTGACACTGAGTAACAACTGTTCAGGGTGGGTTGAGCCTTGCAGCTGCATGCGAGGGATTTCTCCCTGCATTTTTGTAACATAAAAAATAGGGACAGTATGACGGAAAATGTTTGCGGTTTTGAAACCTTGACGTTTTTATACCACAGTACAGGGTGACCCAAAAAAAAAGTTTACACTGCCATAATACAATTTAAATGCCATGTTTATTCAGTTTAGAATTAGAAATTAATCACAAATTATACATTATTGTAAAGAACATGTACAGTGCACTCTATTTTTCAATGTGTCCTCCCTTAAGTGTCACAACAGCCTCCAGGCGCCTGTGGAACGCTTGACAGGTCTTCATTATGTAGGATGCTGTCATCTTTTCCCAAGATCTAACAATGGACCTCTCCAAGGCTGCCACAGAAGTTTGTGGCTTCTTACAGGCACTGTCCTCCACAGTTGCCCATATGCTATAATCCAGGGGATTGAGATCTGGACTCTGGGTGGCCACGTATCACCTTGTCAATCAACTTTTTGGTCCCCACAAATGGGGCACTTCCAGACCCAGGTTTTCGTGAGGCTGTTTCAGTATCTTTCAGCTTCTTTTTAACTTTGTAGACTGCACATCTGGATATTCTCAGATTTGCTGCAATTTCAGTAGGTGTCAGACCGGCACGCAGCAATTCAGGTACAGCTAAAGTTTTCTTCATTTTCAGCAGAAGCACAGGAATTGTAGAGACGAGAGATTACCAGCTGCATTGAGTGACCTTAATGAATCACTTAAGCATGACAACCTATTTAGATATGTTTCAATGGCTTTTAACAAGCAGTCAACTGAGTGTAAACTTTTTTTTGGGTCACCCTGTATACCTTGAAACCAGTAATCGGCACATGTCTAATTGGTACTAAGGGGCCTAAACTGTGCCTAAATCATCACCCATACCATTACACCACTATCCTGAATTTTTGATTCAAGGTAGGATGGATCCATGCATTGACGCCAAATTCTGACCCAACATCCACATGGAGGATGAAGTTGTGAAGATGTGTTCCATACTAACTGTGTGATGGTTTCTCTAGGTGCAGGCATGGTTGTAGACTGGGAGCAAGAAACCGGACTACTTATGACGTCTGGAGATGTTCGAGTTATTCGAATCTGGGACACTGACAGAGAGATGAAGGTCCAGGTGTGTAGCACTTCATCTTTTTGTGTTAGACTAGATTTACACTGCATGATAGAAGTGACAGCATTTAAATTTGCGGCAGTTGTTATGGAAAGTGGATTTTAAAAAAATAAGAAGTTTAAGATATCTACAAGTAGGCTTGCGCATATACAATCTGAATGGTGCTCGTTCACAACAACCTGCCATTTGGACAAGGGTAGCTTTTTCATTAACCCACAGTAGCATCCTTAGTTAATAGTTGAATTATTGACTGTTGCATTAAAAATAATAGATGCATAACTTTGTCTGTTGCTATTTTTATTGGAATATACCAATCATTTTGGCAAATTTGTGTGTTTGAGCACCTACCTTCCAAAATGTGTACACGTGCCTGTTCATACTGTAAGTGCAGTTTACTTCATGTAAGAACACCTGCTGTTCAGCAACAGAAAAAGCATGGGCCATTGTGCATAATATACAGTGCCTTGCAAAAGTATTCGGCCCCCTTGAATCTTGCAACCTTTCGCCACATTTCAGGCTTCAAACATAAAGATATGAAATTTAATTTTTTTGTCAAGAATCAACAACAAGTGGGACACAATCGTGAAGTTGAACAACATTTATTGGATAATTTAAACTTTTTTAACAAATAAAAAACTGAAAAGTGGGGCGTGCAATATTATTCGGCCCCTTTACTTTCAGTGCAGCAAACTCACTCCAGAAGTTCAGTGAGGATCTCTGAATGATCCAATGTTGTCCTAAATGACCGATGATGATAAATAGAATCCACCTGTGTGTAATCAAGTCTCCGTATAAATGCACCTGCTCTGTGATAGTCTCAGGGTTCTGTTTAAAGAGCAGAGAGCATTATGAAAACCAAGGAACACACCAGGCAGGTCTGAGATACTGTTGTGGAGAAGTTTAAAGCCGGATTTGGATACAAAAAGATTTCCCAAGCTTTAAACATCTCAAGGAGCACTGTGGAAGCCATCATATTGAAATGGAAGGAGCATCAGACCGCTGCAAATCTACCAAGACCCGGCCGGCCTTCCAAACTTTCTTCTCAAACAAGGAGAAAACTGCTCAGAGATGCAGCCAAGAGGCCCATGATCACTCTGGATGAACTGCAGAGATCTACAGCTGAGGTGGGAGAGTCTGTCCATAGGACAACAATCAGTCGTACACTGCACAAATCTGGCCTTTATGGAAGAGTGGCAAGAAGAAAGCCATTTCTCAAATATATCCATAAAAAGTCTTGTTTAAAGTTTGCCACAAGCCACCTGGGAGACACACCAAACATGTGGAAGAAGGTGCTCTGGTCAAATGAAACCAAAATTGAACTTTTTGGCCACAATGCAAAACGATATGTTTGGCGTAAAAGCAACACAGCTCATCACCCTGAACACACCATCCCCACTGTCAAACATGGTGGTGGCAGCATCATGGTTTGGGCCTGCTTTTCTTCAGCAGGGACAGGGAAGATGGTTAAAATTGACGGGAAGATGGATGCAGTCAAATACAGGAACATTCTGGAAGAAAACCTGTTGGTATCTGCACAAGACCTGAGACTGGGACGGAGATTTATCTTCCAACAGGACAATGATCCAAAACATAAAGCCAAATCTACAATGGAATGGTTCAAAAATAAACGTATCCAGGTGTTAGAATGGCCAAGTCAAAGTCCAGACCTGAATCCAATCGAGAATCTGTGGAAAGAGCTGAAGACTGCTGTTCACAAACACTCTCCATCCAACCTCACTGAGCTCGAGCTGTTTTGCAAGGAAGAATGGGCAAGAATGTCAGTCTCTCGATGTGCAAAACTGATAGAAACATACCCCAAGCGACTTGCAGCTGTAATTGGAGCAAAAGGTGGCGCTACAAAGTATTAACGCAAGGGGGCCGAATAATATTGCACGCCCCATTTTTCAGTTTTTTATTTGTTAAAAAAGTTTAAATTATCCAATAAATTTTGTTCCACTTCACGATTGTGTCCCACTTGTTGTTGATTCTTGACAAAAAATTAAAATTTTATATCTTTATGTTTGAAGCCTGAAATGTGGCGAAAGGTTGCAAGGTTCAAGGGGGCCGAATACTTTTGCAAGGCACTGTAAATATGGTTCAAATTAGGTTTGGTCATTAATAATAATAGGAATAATGATTGGGGACTAGGCCAATGGAGTATTGCACAGGTCACCTTTATTTATATCAATGAGGTATCGAGTTAGCTCACTCATGCTAACTAAATGTTAACTTACATAATTTGACCTGATATCTTTTCCTTCAAACTTATAATTTCTTCTGTATGTGACCCAGGACATCCCAACAGGAGCGGACAGCTGTGTGACTAGCCTGTCCTGCGATTCCCAGCGTTCACTTATTGTTGCCGGTCTGGGCGACGGCTCTGTTCGAGTCTTTGATAGGAGGATGGGGCCAAACGAATGGTAGCGTGCAGACAGTCATTTTATTTCCTCTTTGCATTAAACTTGTCAACTTATTGAAGTCAAATAGCTTATTTCCTTCCTGTCGTCAAATTCTATTTTGAAAATCTTCTGGTACCACATAGTGAGAAGCAATATTTGCCTCACTCGGTGTCCTTCCTATTAATTTCATTGTCTTACTTGCTTTTTTCCCCTTTTTTATTGCCATGTCATTATTTAAATGCATTTAAGCGCACTCACAGCAGTTTAATTGTACATTTACTCCGACAGCGCAGTACATAATTCACTTCTCTAATTTATATTTATTATATATAGAGTGCTATAGAACTCCCCTCAGGGTTTCCTCCTCATTTAATGGACCCTGGTGACAGTGAAACACCCCCGCCTCCCTGAGTTGGTTCAACATCATTTTCATTTCAGGCTCAAAAGGGAGGAAACAAAGCAGTTAAAACATGAAGTGCTTCATTAGTCTTTTAGTCTAGATAATTTTATAGACCACCTCAAGCAAGGACAGTATTACTCCACTTCTCCACTGAAAAAAATTGAGGATCTGTTGACTGTTTGGTTGTTTATGAAGTTAAGTGTTGTTTTTCTTCCTATCTTCTTCCCAAACAACCTTTTATGTTTAAAAATGGAAAGTGTAAACAAAACTGAGTAGGCTGTTTTTCTTCCTGCGATACCACATTGCCACCTGGTGTTTACCGCCGTTATACTTTTTGCTCTTGGAACAAACCATACAAGTTGAAGTAGAAGGCCTTCAACCCTCGCACAATTTGTTTAACATCCCTATTTCAAAAATTTAAAAAAAAAACAGAATATATTGATTTGCAAATCATGTTTAACCTATATTTAACTGAATACTCAAAAGTTAATTGCTAAACACATTCAAGTTTATCAGTGTGACCGATGAATATCTCGTCTTTGTAGTGTATAAGATTAAATATAGGTTGAACATTATTTGCCAATGGTTGTAATCTGTTTTTATTCATCTTTTAAACAATATTCCAACTTCATTTGAATCGGAGTTGTACATGCTGGGAAAATCAAGTTTATCATTGTATTGGTTTAAGTGCCTCAATGTTATTTGAAGGTGTTAATAGAGTATGCATTTTCTGCTGGCGATCTAACAATGGCAAAAATCCACTATTGACGTAGCTCCTATCTAATATGTTAATAATTACCTATCGATATCATGAGATTGAATTATAGTAGGGCAGCAGCTATCGATTATTAAACCAATCGATCAGTCTATCAATTAGTTCCAATAATCGAGTAATCAGATTCGGGACATTTAATTTGTTACAGAATAAATTTTAAGGAATGTAAAACAAGGGCTAGCTAAGATTGCACTAAATTAAAATACCTGAGCTTAACCTGAAATGTACAACAAACGAACAATTGGTTAACTTGCACAGCAAAAGTCCCCTATCTTAAATGCTGTAAAAATGCTAACGTGTTATTTTTTTTGTTTTTTACAGTGCTCTTAACAAATCGTTCAAACACATATTCCCACAAAAACCTGCTAAATTTACCTTTGAACTAAATTACAAATAAGTATACAATCATATTAGCTGAAACAAAAACTTACAACCTTAGGTTGGTCTTAACAGGGTGCAGCTGGATCCAGCCATGTTAGATGAGTAATGTCATATTCACTGTTGCCACTAGAGGGCAGCGTATTCGCACAAATCAACAGAACTAAATGACAACACTGTCTAAACAAACCATTACAATGCCACTCTAATTAAACGAATCTTCAAAGAAGCAAAATTTGATTCAAAGCTTCTTCTTCTTTTTTTTTTTTTTTTTTTTTCTTAAATAGAATTACTCGAGTTAATCGATTAACTCTTGCAGAACTACATTGTAGCATTTCTTTCCTTTAAATGGAATTCCTCATCTCACTTCAATAGCACAATGGAATCATGTAAGTTGTTTTTGGTCCCAGGACAATTTTTTCCATGATTATTTTTCTAACACCCATTTACTGTAACTCATTCACTGCTAGCCCATGCATATGTATATTGTTCACGGTGTTAGTGCTGTGGTAGTTAGTAAAAAAAGATTTCAAATTTATATTAATCAAAAACACTCATTAATGATACTAGAAATCCTAGAAAGCCTCTTTTGACTGGGAGAGAATGGCAGCTTCCAGCTCTCTTAGGCAAAATGGTATGGGCATATAGTATAAAGTAAGGCAGCAGCTCTCAGTATTGAGGTAATCGATTAATCTATCAATTAGTCAGTTCGAATAATCGAGTAATCGGATTATAAACATTTGATATGTTGCAGAATGAATTTTAAGCTATGTAAAACAAATAAACAAGCGTATATGCTTGCAATAATATTTATTTGGCTTGGTAAGATTAAACTTTGAAAAGAGCATTAAATGCAAACACAAAATAAAATTTTTGAGTATTTCTTCAATCTATGCAGAATTGCACTTTCATTTGACAGGAGCAATAAATGCATTTAAAAATACATTAAAATACCTGAGCTTAGCTTTAAACGATATAAAAATATAAATAAATGAGGATGTAAGTACAGCAATTTCTAACTTGCATAGCAAAAGTCTGCTATCTCGAATGCTAAAAAATGCTCACTTTTTTTTTTTTTTTAACAATCTTCCAAACTAAACATTCAAACACATATTCCCACAAAGAACTGCTAAATATGCTTCTATACTAAATAACGAATACTTACAAATATACGCGCTCAAACAAAAACAGGCCTTATTTTGGTCTTGACATGGAACATCTGGATTCAGCCATGTTAGACAAGTTATGGTATATTCACTGTTGCCAATAGAGGGCAGTGTATCCACTCAAATCAATAAAACTAAATGCAACACTTTCAAAACAAACCATTACAACGTCATTCTAATCAACGAATCCTCAAAGCAGCAAAATGTGGTTCGGAGCTTTTTTTTCCTTATCAAATTACTCAAGTTAATCGGTTAATAGTTGCGGCACTAATGTACAGTATGGCTGTCAATGGCCGCCAAAGAGTTAACGGGTTATCCAGTCTTAGCAACGTATTACATTTATTGGGTATCTTTCAAATACTTTAGGAAGGAGCATTGGCAGAGTTTGACTTTTGGGGGGCACAATATGATGATGACCCCAAAACGCAGTGTCAGCAATAAAATTAACTCACAAGAATGTTTATAATAATTAGTTGGCAATGAGCATTTTTTGTTTCCCATCATTCTTGAGGGGAATTCTAAATCAGGCTGCTGAAGCAATACTTTTCGCCAAGATTGTCATCCATTGAATTTTGTACGCCCGCCGGTGTCGTGCCAATGTAGTTACCCCAGTCAAAAATTATATCCCATGGACGGAGCCATATGGAGGTAGATTTGTGCCATTATTATTCAGTCCAAAAAAACTGTTTGAATGCAATAATGAATTTGAAACTCCAAAAAAATGCATGTGAAAGCTATTTTTCTTTGATTCTTTTTTTTTTTTAATTGAAGTCATGTCGATTTGTTTTTGGGTCACATTTTGGCTAGGACATTTTTCTCTTTTATTCAATCAAAAAAATAAGTTGCTTCAAAAAAATATAGATTTTCAAAAAGAAAAATCACTTCAATCAAAAAAGGAAAAATTTCAATCATAGAAAAAGGGTTTTGAATGCGAAAATATATTTGAGATTGAAAAATTTGCATTTGAATTTATGAATTTAATTTTTCATATCATTTTTCATTTCTCTTTGGTTGAAGCAATCCTTTTTGTGTTTTGGCCATATTATGATTAGGACATTTGTGTCTAATTCATTCAATCCCCAAAAAAGTTGCTTCAATCAAATAAAATATAAAAATATTTTCAACCAAAGAAAAAAAACATGTTTTAAAATATTTTTCCTCAAAAATATATATATATATATATTGACAGCCCAAATATATATATATATATATATATATATATATATATATATTAGGGCTGTCAAACTATTAAAATTTTTGATCGAGTTAATTACAGCTTAAAAATTAATTAATCATAATTAATCGCAATTAATCGAAATTCAAACCGTCTATAAAATATGCCATATTTTTCTGTAAATTATTGATGGAATGGAAAGATAAGACACAAGATGGATATATACATTCAACATGCGGTACATAAGGACCGTAATTGTTTATTATAACAATAAATCAACAAGATGGCATCAACATTATTAACATTCTGTTAAAGTGATCCATTGATAGAAAGACTTGTAGTTCTTAAAAGATAAATGTTAGTATAAGTTATAGAAATTTTATATTAAAACCCCTCTTAATGTTTTCGTTTTAATAAAAGTTGTAAAATTTTCGATCCAAAAATAAACTAGTAGCCCGCCATTGTTGATGTTAATAATTACTTACACAATGCTCATGGGTGCTGAAGCTTATAAAATCAGTCACACCCAAGCGCCAGCAGAGGGCAGCAAAACTCCATAAAACACAATTAACAAGTGGGCAGTTCACTGTACTGTCATTTAAATCTGTCTGAGCGGGGCATGTGCGTTAATTGCGTCAAATATTTTAACGTGATTAATTTTAAAAATTAATTACCGAACGTTAACGCGATAATTTTGACAGCCCTAATATATATATGTGTGTGTGCGTGCGTGCGTGCGTGCGTGCGTGCGTGCGTGCGTGCGTGCGTATAAATATATATATATATATATATTTTTTTTTTTATGATATGCAAAGCAAATGACGGTCTAAAATAATTTAGACCCATTATAAAAAATGTTTTTTTTTTGTTCATTTCATTCATTTTTGTTGCAGTTTTATTGCTTTACAACTTTTATATGTATAAATAGGAAAGTCAATTACATGCAATGACAGTTTTTCGCCACCGGGGGGGGCCTGACCCCCCCCTTAAAATCCGCTTATGGGAAGGAAACTAAATGTTTCTGGGGGTTTTGTGATTACATTAAGTATAGTTGATGCTTCTGATTGATTAATAGCAAAATGTCACCAGACTTATTTGTATGTTGTCCGCAGTCGCATCATGACCTACCGAGAGCACGGCGCTTGGGTGGTGAAAGCTCACTTGCAGAAGGAGACAGACGGCCATATAATCAGCGTTAGGTGTGCTTTTTTCTACTTTGCTGCTTTTAGAGGACACACAATGAGGCTTCTTTTCCACGCTCACTGTTTATTTGAATCTTCCTCTGCCAGTGTCAACGGAGACGTTCGATTCTTTGAGCCCCGCACGCCAGACTCTGTTAACGTGTTGCAGACAGTGAAGGGGTTAACAGCGCTGGACATTCACCCCCAGGCTAACCTGTTCGCCTGGTGAGTGTCAGTTGTGTTGCTCACATTAAATACACCTCAATATAGACATTTGTTCCTAATCCGAATTTTGATGTCATTTGTATTTTAAAGATTTTTAAAAAATAAAAAAATAGAATGTGCAAGACGTGCCCCTTATCTGGGCAACAAACATAGTGCAACAAAACACAGCCTGTATTTATAAAAAAATTAATTAATTAATTAATTAATTAAAAAAATAGAACAGTACCCTTTTGATAAAGTAAGGTATTTAGTTCACGTACCTGCATAAAAGCGATGGGTGTTCAATTTCGATCACATCACACGACACATCACAGGCAATTGAATATGCTGCCGCTGAATTAATTTCCTTGATTTGCTGATTGGTGAAGTTGCCTGCCATCTTTATGGCCCTTTCCTTCACTGTCTTAGTGGGAAAGGCATGTATTTGATTTTCTGTATTATCTCTGTTGTGTTTATGGAGTCAAATAGGTGTTCTGATATGTTGCTGAATGACTCCTTCATTTACCAGTCACCATCTGTGAACGGTTTTCCATGCTTTATCCCGGGTTGCAACAAAACTTGCAGCAGTAGTGGAGTGTGGAGATGCAATCCACTTTTTAAATCAATTTTTGCACTCTTCTAATTTCTCCAGAAGTAATGCAATCGCACTTACTGGGTACTCGGCTGCAAAACTGGAACCCCTTCCCTGCAAATGTCTTTCCACGTTACTCCTTTTGTGATCTGACAACTTCTCGCTACAGAGCAACCTAACCCTAACCTTCCGCATTGCCAATGAATGCAATTGATTCGGCCCGAGAAACGTTGAATTTCTGTTTTCCTGTTTTTTTTTTCTCTTTTCCTCTTTGGAATCCATGTCCCATCATATAGCCGCCGGTTTGTTTACAACAGCCGCACTGCTGATAGAAACGTGCGTCGCAGGCTATGACGCAAATATTCATTGAGAGAAATGTTGAAGTTTAATGATTATTGTAAACATTTTTACAGCATTGAAAAACCTTAAGATTGTTTGTGTCATGTCATGTCAGAAACCATGTTAAAAAATATATATCCTTCCCCTATCTTTCTCCATTTTCAAACATTTTTTAAACGCTCCAGGGAGCCCCTATGGCAGCGCTAAAGAGCCGCATGCGGCTCTCAAAACACAGGTTGCCAACCCGCGAGTTAACCAATTAATGGCCACTTTTTTGTGATTGGCATGATCATTTTGCCTTTGTTTATTTTGCAATGTTTAAAATTAGGGTTGTTCCGATCATGTTTTTTTGCTCCCGATCCGATCCCTATCGTTTTAGTTTGAGTATCTGCCGATCCCGATATTTCCCGATCCGATTGCTTTTTTTTGCTCCCGATTCAATTCCAATCATTGCCGATAATTTTTCCCGATCATATACATTTTGGCAATGCATTAAGAAAAAATGAATAAAACTCGGACGAATATATACATTCAACATACAGTACATAGGTACTGTATTTGTTTATTTGTCTTTCACGGATAGAAAGACTTGTGACCTTGTCTATTGTGACTAAATATTGCCATCTAGTGTATTTGTTGAGCTTTCAGTAAATGATACTGCAACATGCCCCAATGCATCATGGGAAGTGGAACCATGATGGGAAGTAAAACCATGACTGTGCGTCGTGCTACTAATGTATATATCTTCTCTGCTTTGGGAATAAGTGAAGGTGTTAAGACAAAGATCTATTGCCACCTTGCTTCCCCACATTGCTTCCCATGATATTTTTAATCATAGGGAGAGGAACTTCAAGGTTTTAGCCAATTGCAGAACAGCTGCAAAGGCTGCCAAACTTCACTCTACTCATTTTGCGCTGCCTTTTCTCTCTCTATATAGGTAAAACGGCGCCATAACAGATTGAGCGCGACAATGAGTGAGAGGATCGTGCAGCGTATATATTAATAGCGTTAAATATTTTAACGTGACACATTTTATAATAAATTGCCGCCGTTATCGGGATATTAATTGATAACCCTACGTTAAGCCTAAACTAAAGACTCTGGATGAGTGTAACATATTATGTCCGTAACGTTAAATACAATTACAAAATGATTTAATTAAAATATATATACAGTACTGTGCAAATGTTTCAGGCAGGACACCAGCCTAAAACTTTTGCACAGTACTGTATATATATATTTTTTAATTATTAAATTTATTAGGATCATGGAAGCTTCCACTTGGGGAAAATATATACATACAGTATATCCTGTATATACATAATATAATAAAAACATATAGTACTGTGCAAAAGTTTTAGGCAGGTGTCCTGCACACAGTACTGTACTGGACTGTCTCAGGAAATTAGAATACACAATATTCTAATTTTTTGAGACAGTCCTGAGGAAATTAGAATATTGTGTATTCTAATTTCCTGAGACAGTCCTGTATATATACACAGGACTGTCTCAAAAAATTAGAATATTGTGTATTCTAATTTCCTGAGACAGTCCAGTATATTAAAAAAAGGCATGGCCGATATTTTTTTGCTGATACCGGTACTTTGAAAATGACGTGATTGGAATCGAGCGATCGGCACATCTCTATTTAAAAAAAATTCTGCATTTAATCCATCCATGATCACCAAGTCTGACACGTTGGTGCGTGTCTGTCTGCCTTGCAGCGGATCAATGAACCAGTTCATTGCGGTTTACAACGCTAACGGTGACGTGATCAGCAACATCAAATACTACGACGGCTTCATGGGACAAAGGATTGGGGCCATCAGCTGTTTAGCCTTCCATCCACACTGGGTAACGTGACTCAAAGTTCACATCCACTTATTTCGTCTCTCCTTTAAATGCTCATGACAAATGTCAAGTCTTTGTTGAGTCAGTGATGGCATTTTCATCCACCGTTTATTTAATCATGCCATCATTTAATATGCTTTTGCTCAACAACTGATAGTAATACTATGTCTTTTCCCTTCAGCCCCACCTGGCGGTTGGTAGCAATGACTACTACATGTCAATCTACTCAGCTGAGAAGAGGCTCAGATAACACGCCAGCATCCAACTCCAAATCCCATGCCCCCTCACTACCTAAATACCTGTCCATTTTGACTTCAGAGACCTTGACCCAGGGTGTACATCATCTTGTACATATGCAATCCCCACCTGAATGTTCCAGTGTTGGCTGCTGACAAACATGTTCTTATATTACCCTTGTCTATTCTTATTGTAAAGCTAACGATTGTAGACTCGGTGGTGCTGAGGAGTGTGTATATTTAAATAGAGATGAAGAGAAGTTGTATTTTATAGAAGCGGAACCCGCCAATCTTCCTCGCCTCACAGCGAGAGAGCGTCACTACCTGCATCACCTTTGAACCCCACCCCCAGGTTAAGGGGTCACACAGACAACAAGCACGTATAAAGCGGGAAACTTTGACTCCTGAATCCCTTCATATTTATATACAATATATTCACTACTTGGAAGGATGGAGGTGATACTCATTTTTGTCCAACTTATCAGTGAGACATGTTCCGTGTGCGTGTGTATTTTATTAGCATATTCCCAACCATGGGCTCCCCCTAGTGGTGCACCTCACCTTGAAATTCTGAAGAGCATTATTTGTCCCGACCTTTGTGCCAATCTTTTTTTTTTTTTTTTTTTTTTTTTAAATTAAGAAGTGATGTTTCTGTTTGCGTTGTTAAGATTGTTTTACAAGTCTTTTTAAACAAGTTGGCGACATAATTGGCCAAACTGCCTCCAAATACCCACAAAGGAATCAAAAGCGGTTCAGAAAAAGCTCTTAACATGCTTATCAAAACCAATAGTTGTGCCCGCGACTGTTATGTGGTCGCCACCACGCTTTGGACTGTTTCCACCCCCACTCAAAAAAACAACTGTTGAATTCCCAAACCTCACTCAGGTACCTTAACAGCCTCAGTTCAAGTGAAGAGCAGCCACGGTGGGTGAAAAAAGGATCACCATCAACGTGCCTCTTCGGGGGCTCAGGTTTGTTTTATTTTTAATGTTATTTGATTAGTTCTGACAATGCTGTGTTTTGATTCCACTTGTATTTTGCGTGCCTTTTTCCGTGTGAGGTCAATGGAAAAGAAATGTGAAAGCCTTAGTTATACGCCCAAATACACACATGTTGCACTTAAATGGCTGCCTCTCCTCCTCTTTCCAATCCCACTTTCAATTCAACTCTTTGCTATAGCCTGAGATCTGTTGACTCAAGGTGAACACGGAAGAACTGATCAGCCAGAGCTCGTTTTCTCCGTGCTTTCACGTGATACACCCTCAGCCACAGTTGTTTTGGCACAACACCAGTTATTGCAATGTTCTTGCATCATCTTTTAAGTTTGTAGTTCAGAAACCAAGAGACTTAGTCATGTGCAGGAACAATAAAAACAATCAGGTTTGTCTCTGTGACTTCTGCCTGTGTTGTTGTCTGGTTTATGAAACATGAGGTGAATAAACCAAATACAACATTGGATTTTGTTTTCTTTAAATCTTTCATCATGTTGATAACAATGTAAACATGATGGTCCTTGGGGGTTCCAGTCTAACTTCATCCGTCCGCCGCAATGTTGGATTCGTCAACAATAGCGAAAATATTTCATCAACAAACCCTTTTTTTCATGACGATGACGAGACAATAACGAGCTTTAAAAAATTCTTGGAGACTAATTCATAACGAGACGAAAGCCAGTTTTCGTCTGACGAGACAAAAATGCGCAATAGTTACCGTCACATGTTCACAATGTGTGACATTTTATATGTAGTTAGCCTGCATCGTAGCGGTGTCTGTGGCACTCATGTGACGTGCTGCGCACCCACCCACCATTGCCGTGTCCTTTCCACTCTCAAGGCTAGCACACATGGTAAGATGATGTTATTGTTTGACTTTAAAGGCTTGTGCTGAGTGATCATCGCACACTCTAAATGTAACTCATAGCGTTAGCAAAGCATTCGTGTTCGCGTGAGTATTAGGCTAATGCTAACGGCGCGTGTAAATGTCCCGGACAACTTTTTTTTACTTACAGTTCTTGGTGTCCAGGTGGGTATAATTTAAGCTTGAACGATATATCGTTTGAACATTGCCATCGCGATGTGCGCATGCGCGATAGTCCCATCGCAAGGACATGCGATAGTTTTTTTTTTTTTTTTCCCCAATCCACAAACCTGTGTTCTGCTCCATTCGCTCGCACAGCCTCCCTCAACCCCTCTCCCAGCTCTCAGTCACTGCGGCACTTGCTTATCAAAGTTAACGCTGGCCGACTTCACACGGGCAGCAATCTGTCAATCATCGTTTAACTTGTTAAACAGTTTCTGCAAGGAAGCGCGGGCTGGAATGAATGTGTGTGTGGGGGGGGGCGTTCGAGACATATAAAGGCGTTTGTAATTTCTACATGTCACTCCAAGAGTCACAGCCATGTTAGGTAAACAGAAGCATTTAATAAAGCCAAGCATTTTTCTACTACAGTACTTTATTCTTGTTTAAAAGTGATATGGTGAGTTTTAAAACTGATCATAATTATTGCATTCGAAGTGCTTAAAAAGCATTTATATAAATATATATGTGTGTGTGTGTATATATATATATATACGTATATATATATATATATATATATATATATATATATATATATATATATATATATATATATATACAGTGCTATGTGTTTTTTAGCTTCTAATATTTTTTTTTTAAATCAAATAATATGGGACCTTAAGGGAGAAAAATCCAACCTTCAATACAAGTGCATTCATTCAGTGGGGAAAAAATCCCACATAAAGAAAAAAATATTTGACATCAAATTCTCACACAAAAATACACACAGTCCTAGGCTTCAACTGGGACTGTGTGCTTTGGTCAGATGAGACCAAGATTGAGCTTTTTGGCAACAAACACTCTAAGTTGGTCTGGCGTGCCACGAAAGATGCGCATGCTGAAAAGCACCTCATACCCACTGTGAAGTATGGGGGTGGGTCAGTGATGCTGTGGGGCTGTTTCGCTTCCAAAGGCCCTGGGACCCTTGTTAGGGTACATGGCATCATGGATGCTTTGAAATACCAGGACATTTTAAATCAAAATCTGTTGCCCTCTGCCCGAAAGCTGAAGATGGGTCGTCACTGGGTCTTTCAGCAAGACAATGACCCTAAACATATGGCCAAATCTACACAGAAATGCTTCACCAGACACAAAATCAAGCTCCTCCCATGGCCATCTCAGTCCCCAGACCTTGTTTTGTTGGCAAAAGGGGGTTGTACAAAGTATTAACACCAGAAGTGCTAATTGTGAAACACATTATTTGATGTCAAATGATTTTTTCTTTATGTGGGATTTTTTCCCCACTGAATGAATGCACTTGTATTGAAGGTTGGATTTTTCTCTTTTGTTCCATTAAGGTCCCATATTATTTGAATTTTTAAAAAATGATTAGAAGCTAAAAAACACATCTTTTTCAGGGGTGCCAATAATTATGGAGGGCACTGTATATTACATTTTTTAAAATCATAAAGGAAGGAAAGGAAAAAACACATATATATATATATATATATTTTTTTTTTTATTTTTTATTTTTTATTTTTAATTGCAATATAATATCACAATATATCGCACCCCCCAAAAAATGGCAGCAATAGTTTTTTCCAATATCGTTCAGGCCTAGTATATTCATTGAAAATAATGTATTGTTTTCCTGCTGCGTGTGTATTATCATCAAGTTGGCGTTGTTCTTGTAGATGGACGCTACAATATGTGCTCGTCTGACAACGTTCATTCAAAATAGTTGGAGACCTTTATTTATTTTTGGAATTTAATTCTACAGTCTAAAACATTTTTAGTAACTGTCGACTAAAACTAGACGAAATTAGTCGAGTTTTCATTAACGAAAACTAGCACAAGACAAACACATTTTGAGATGAATAAAATATAACTAAGACTAATAAGTATTATCGTCCAAAAGACGAAGACTAAGACAAAATTTAAAAAGGCTGCCAAAACCAACACTGGTCAGCCTTGACCATTCCAAAAATGAAGGTGCTCGAAACTAATCCCTGATGAAGTCCCACCTCAATTTTAAACTTCTCCGTCACAACTGCAGCACAACCTGTATTAATGTCATATGATAGGAATTTCTTGTCATTTGAGACTTCAACAGGCCAGTACCGAAGTTCCTTTCTTGGTACTCTTGACATAAGCAGTTCCTTCTCATCTCGCTGTACTTCTCCAGCAACATTCAATTTTTATATCACAATTTGTATAGTGTCCCAACTTTTTGAGAATTCAGTTTGTGTTCGGCTTTATATCAGTATTTTTCAACTTGGGATGTGCTCCACTTAGGGGTCTATGAGTTGTTTCTTGTATGAAATTACATTCTCAAACACACATCAAAGTTTGTGGGGATTAGCTGTAGGTCAAATCCTCATAGGCTAGCCTATAATAGAGTAGTTTATGCATTATCATGGAGGTACTAAAACCTAACCTGAATTTGAGAAACTGTTGTCATTTTAGGAATTGGCGTTCTACTAAACTAAATCTTCTATTAAATCTATTATCCTACCACCTTTTTAGATGCTTCCATACCTGGACAGGTATGTCACATGGAACACCCGCCTATCCATTTTTTCATCCTATTTAGTGACTTTCTAACTTCTTAACAGAACACGACTGCTTCCTGGTCCACCACAAATGCATCGGCATCTCTTCCCTCTCATTTTCCCTATTTAAATCCTCCAAGTAATCTTTCCATCCATCTAGCAAACTATAAAAGGAAGGAAGCACATTTGAGAGTTCTTATTGTACTAGTATGTGTGCAAATATTTTGCCACCTGTAAAAGACGCTTCATTGTTCTGCGACATATTTTCATGACAACTGAATAATTCTTATGGGAACACCAAGGGCACTAACGATATATAAAAGACTCAATGCCCCGCAATAACAATATGTTCGACATTTAACTACTGCATCTCATGAGCTTCATTTTAGCTGGTTGAAGCCACTTGACGGATTGATACCACTCTTTCTAGTCTTTCAAATTTGCATAAACACAAGTTCCGACCAAGGGATAGACATTCCTATAACTGGGTCAGTCTAGAATTGGAGGACATTTTGCCTTGGAAAGTAAGCCTTCACTTATTTGGTTTTCTGCTTCGTATTTATCAATAATAAGTGATAAGCTATTGAAGGCTTGATTAGAGCTTACAGATCTAAAGTAACATTTCATGATTTTGAAATTCAATATACCATATTTGGCATGCAGTAATCACAGTAACGGCTGCTAATCCATACCAATGTTCGCTTTTTCTCAAGAGTAGAAGATAGACTAGATCAACGGCGTAGGTTTGGTCTCAACATTTGTAGGGACGATATGACAGCATTTACACTTTCTGCTGGTGACGGGACATTAATAAGATCAAACATTGGGTGAACAGGGGTCAGGGCTACATTTCTCCCGAATATGAACCTAATTAATTGATAGGCTAAATCAACACAAAATAAATCTGTAGTGACTCATACTAACGTTCATATGTATTGGTTCAGGTGATACACCATTCGATTCAAACCTTTTTTTTTTTTTTTTAATAAAAGATTTTTGGAAACTTCTAGAATAAATGTCTGGATTCTATTAGAAAATTTAAATTGCAATATTTGAACATAAATTATATTAACACACACTAAATACAAACTTCTTAATAATCTTTTAACCATCCAGGATTGGAAAAAAAATTGTCCGTCGAAATACATAAATATAACTGACAAAACCATTTAGTCAGGGAACAACATAAATAAATAAAAATGGAACCTTCTTTCAAGTAAAACACTACTGCTTTTGTCCACAAACACAGCCAAACTCAACAAAAATTGAAAGCTCCATTTGGCTGCTGTAAGAACACATGAACAAAATAAAAACTGGGGAGAATGGGTAAACCTCGGTTCGCTACATTTCTTTCACTTCAGTTAACGTTAACAGTAGAAAACACATACACGAATACACTTCTCTCTAAGCAGCTTCATGCTCAAGTTTTGCAGGTAAGAAAGTTCACACAGTTTAATGTTATGCTAACTCTGATGCAGGTCGGACTTTAGGTAGCAAAATTAGTGGTGTGTTCCCCACCTCCACAACAATACTCTTTTTACATTATTTACAGTGGCTGCTGCTGGCCGGAAAGACAATCTAATATCTCTCCTCTTCGAAGGGGACGAAAGAGGCGGTATGTTGTCGATGACATGTTGTGCGTGTCAGGGCTGTGTGCGTGTGTTTGGGTCAAGTCATCAGTCAATCAAAGTATCAAACGTGCGTTTAAGGGGTGGAAAGCGGACCAGCTCATTCAACACGTAAAAAGGGGTGAAAGCATGTCTGAACACAATGAAAAAAAATCACTTATTAATGGTAGGGTCAATTCTATTCCTACAACATATGGGAAGACAATGTAAATGACCTATATAACTGAAGTCATCATATTATAATGCAAATAAGGTTGCTTAAAAGTTGTTGGGGACAATTTGAGCATCCTGAAAAGTTGGTAGTGTTATTTCCCTAACATCCCTATGCAAACCTATGCCCTTGGACTAGATATAGATAGAACAATAGACAGTTAACATATATGAGTTTCTTGTACTAATCATAGGCATAACGGGGTTGCATAATGTAGCGTGAGACATGTTTTAGGATAGAATGTGAAAAAAAAAACCAGAAAATCACAGTTTGATTTTTAAATAATTTATTTCCAAATTAGAGTGGAAAATAAGTATTTGGTCACCTACAAACAAGATTTCTGGCTGTCGAAGAAGTCTTCTTCTAACAAGGCTCAACTCGTTACCTGTATTAATGGCACCTGTTTTTTAAACCATTATCGGTGTAAAAGACACCTGTCCACAAACTCAGTCAGTCACACTCCAGATTCCACTATGGCCAAGACCAAAGAGCTGTCAAAGGACACCAGAGACAAAATTGTAGACCTGAACCAGGCTGGGAAGACTGAATCTGCAAAAGGTAAAACGCTTGGTGTAAAGAAATCAACTGTGGGAGCAATTATTAGAAAATGGAAGACATACAAGACCACTGATAATCTCCCTCGAGATAATCTCACCATGCAAGATCTCACTCCGTGGCGTCAAAATGATAACAAGAACGGTGAGCTAAAATCCCAGAACCACACAGGGGGACCTAGTGAATGACCGACAGAGAGCTGGGACCACAGTAACAAAGGCTACTATCAGTCACACAATGCGCCGCCAGGGACTCAAATCCTGCACTGCCAGACGTGTCCCCCTGCTGAAGCCAGTACATGTCCAGGCCCATCTGCGGTTTGCTAGAGAGCATTTGGATGATCCAGAAGAGGACTGGGAGAATGTGTTATGGTCAGACAAAACCAAAATATAACTTTTTGGTAGAAACACAGGTTCTCGTGTTTGGAGGAGAAAGAATACTGAATTGCATCCGAAGAACACCATACCCACTGTGAAGCATGGGGGTGGAAACATCATGCTTCGGGGCTGTTTTTCTGCAAAGGGACCAGGACGACTGATATGTTTAAAGGAAAGAATGAATGGGGCCATGTATTGAGAGATTATGAGTGAAAATCTCCTTCCATCAGCAAGGGCATTGAAGATGAGACATGGCTGGGTCTTTCAGCATGACAATGATCCCAAACACACAGCCAGGGCAACAAAGGAGTGGTTCCGTAAGAAGCATTTCAAGGTTCTAGAGTTCGTCTAGCCAACAAAGGGTACATAACAAAGTATTGAGATGGAACTTTTGGTATTGACCAAATACTTATTTTCCACCTTGATTTGCAAATAAATTATTTTAAAATCAAACAATATGATTTTCGGGGGGGGGCGGGGGGGGGGGGGGGGGTTCCCACATCTGTCTCTCATGGTTAAGGTTTACCCATGTTGACAATTACAGGCCTCTCTAATATTTTCAAGTGGGAGAACTTGCACAATTAGTGGTTGAATAAATACTTATTTGCCCCACTGTATGTATGTAATAATTTCAACAATTTAAACAAGTTTGTGAAAAAGGTTTTTAACAATTAATTGGTTATCAAATAGTTGTAACTTAATTTGCTAAGCGATTAGTTGTCGATTAATCGATTAATTGTTGCACCTCTAATGTGTATAATATAAATTTTGAATGTAAAATGTCTTCCAATTCTGAAATGACCCTACTACATAACAGTACAATAGCCCTTTTAAAAACAGGGTTAAACTAAGATTTTTGCAGGAAAGGCCGGAAAAAATGAGATATTTTACTGGATTCTTTGTCTCAACCACTTGTGTCTCTGATTTACACCAGCTAGAATGTTCGCCAGCTTACAAATTTGACTTCAGGAAGCGCTAGAAAGAATGTCGGCATGTGGGCCTTCTGTTGTTCGTTTCACCAGCTCTCTCGCAACAAATCAAAGAGGTCAAAGGTCGGACTACTGCACTTAAAATGGCCAAACATTATTATGACTGTCATTCTTACAAACACACTCATATACGAACAAATGGAGAGAACATTCCACAGCAGCACAGAGCGAGCTGGCGTGGACATCCTGAGGAAACAACACTGACTTCCTGTCAAATTAAGCCAAGCCGCTGGCTGCTTGGGATGATAAACGCAGTTGGCTGCCCACTGAGGGACACCTTAGTGCCACCCCGCCCACCAAACAGATCCCACCGACACCCATCCAGGCCATTTGGATCTAGGACCGCTGGCCGCAACGGGACCAGCGTAAAGTTACTCCTACACAATGGACCGCTTTCTGCTTCTGTTGACCTGCACGCTCGTATTTAACTGTAAGCTTCCGTTATCCTCAGGAATTCTTTCTGGAGGAACAAGTTCATTGATTGATTTCTAATCAGGTGCTTTTTATTCTTGTTTGTTCCAAGACATACATCCACAGAGAGGGGCTGATGCACAGTCGAGTAAGTACATTACACTGGCGAATGCATGCAATTATTTAGGAAGAAGACGCAAATTATCTTTATTTAGTTTTGGGCCCTTTTTTTTTTGTTTTTTGTGGCTTTTTATGGTGTTTGGCATAGTTATTCAAAGTATTGTCATAGGTATTCAAATGCACAATGGAGAGTCGATGATTCAAAGTTGTAAAGTATTTCAATTTGGGATTTAAAATTATTTAATGTAGCAACAAATTACTGGCATCAAATTGAACGCAAGCATAAACAAATTACAAAGTTTAGCTTTTAATTTAATTATTTGTATTTATTTTTTATTTTTTTTTTATTTTTATTTTTTACATAAACTGTACAATTCAATAAAGCGTAATGTGAGTTAGTGGAAAATCTTGTTATCGAAGGGGCTAGTGTGTGTCCTGGTGGAAAAGTTGACCATCAAAACGCTCTGGGAACTGCCAGCCAGCATTGTCACACGCTTTGGTCACTCGATGGAACGTTTGACTCAGTCCTCTTTTCGTGATTGGCGCTCAGTTAATGTAACAGATAGTGTCCATCTGGTCTGTTTGACAGTTTATACGGTGACATGTTTGTGGCATCAAGGGTTTTTATCCTGCTGTTTTTGGTCAAACACGGTCAGGGGAGGGATTGGAAGATGTTAAATGCTGCTGATTGTGGTACTCGTAAGTGGTTTTGATGACCAAAAAAAGAATGGAAAACCATAGCAAATGTTCAGGTGTGGCTTAGGTGTCTGTATGCTGTATGTCCAGCTGCAGTCAGAAAAAGGCAATACATATATGGGCTATCAATTTCATTTTGGACCTTGAATAATTGAATATTTCTCTGCATATTAGGTCAAAATTACACAAAAAAACTGAATTGCACAGGTGCATCTTGGGTTATTTCCATTCATTTCTATTGTTTTTTTTAATTGTTTTTCAATGTTTCTTAGAACAATTTTCCAAATTTCTGAAAATGATTAATAATGTTTTCATTATCTGTAAAGTATAGGACTGTATTAATGAACCTTTTTAATTCAACTACCGAGTTGAGTTTGCTCCAATAATTAAATTATTATTATTATTATTATTGTGATATAAAAATACATGGGGTTAACCATGTCGAGTTAGCAGTTCATTCTTGAACTAGCTGCACCACTTGTGTACTGTACTGTATACTGCACACATTTTTCCATTTGCGTATACACTTGCAGTGTCTTCCATATAGTATTGTTATAAAAATATAATACATTCTCTGTTGAACTGTATTTGTTGAACTAGCACATGAGAGTCGCAGAAGGCTTTAAGACTTGTTTGAAAACCATCCATAACCTTTCTCAATAGCGTTACATGTTCAAATGTGATTTGTTCTAAATAATGCTGGATCTCTAACTGTTATTTCCAGCCAGAGAGAGCAAATACAAATTCACTTCAAACTCAAAATCATGTTAATAAACTGAAATTAATTCTAGTCTAACATGTTTTTAAATCCCACTTTGCAGTGTTCACCATCAGAAATATCAGTATATCCCTCGAACCCGAATCCAATGTGATGCGGGGCACCAACGTGACTGTGCGCTGTCAGGCATTGGTCAGCATTTCAGGCACAGGGCCACTGAGTCGAGAGTACACAATCTACAAGGACAGTGTCATAGTGTACACAAAGACCACCAGCAGCTCAGACGACCTCCTGTACCGCCTCCCTGACGCCAGGGTCTTCAACACGGGCAAATACAAGTGTAAGATCAACATTGAAGGCAGGAAGCTGACCAGCGAGGCCAAGAAACTCTCAGTTACAGGTGAGTTTGTCAAGGCACTCACAGCAGTGAATTCTACGAAAAAAAAAAAAAAAATCCAAAGGGAATATCTGTTAAATAATTGTCATTAATGAGCTCTGGTTCTATCATGTTGCTGCAGTTCCTATTTTTTGTTGTCGTCACTACACATTGTCATTACTATTATTGATGTTACGGTTGTTTGTTATCAATGTTGTTATCACTATTATTATTATGATCAATCAAAAGAAACACGAGTTCTTTCATTTGATTAAAAAGGAACTACTTTCTCTTGGGTTATTTTGACCCAAGTACTGTAATTGAATATGTTTTTAAGGGTCAAAATAACCCAAAAGTTTTTGGTCCCTTTTTGACTCCTAAATTAAGTTCAAGGGAATCCAACCAAAATTGTTTACAACCAGTGGCAGATGCTGGGGTAGCTGAAAGTATTTCTGCCTGTGAGTGCTTTGTGACGTTGGAGGGTTTTAGCGGCACCCGCTGCTCAGTAGGAAAAGAAACTAGAGTGCCAGAAGTCAAGTCTCCAAACAGACGCAGCTACAATAGAAAAAAACACCAGAAAAATGCTTGATTTTTCACTGGTTGTTTTTAACAAAACCAGTGTTCGTTAGGATCTATCAATCCATCCATTTTCTCCCGCTTATCCGAGGTTGGGTCACGGGGGCAGTAGTTCAGAAGGGAAGCCCACTTTCCTCTCCCCAGCCACTTCAGCCAGCTTTTCTTGAGGGATCCCAAGGCGTTCCCAGGCCAGCCAGGAGGCTTAGCCCAGAACACCACCAGGGAGTTGCCCAGGAGGCATCCTAATAAGATGCCTGAGCCACCTCATCTGGCTTCTGTCAATGCGGAAGAGCAGTGGCTTTACTCCGAGCCCCTCCCAGATGACCAAGCTTCTCACCTTATCTCTAAGGGAGAGCCGGACACCCTACGTAGGAAACTCATTTTGGCCGCTTGTATCCAGGATCTTGTTCTTTTGGCCATGGCCCAAAGCTCGTGACCATAGGTGAGGGGAGGAACATAGATCGACAGGTAAATAGAGAGCTTTGCCTTTCGCCTCAGCTCCTTCTTCACCACGAGTGACCGATGCAGAGTCCGCATTAATGATCCATCTGTGTGTCTCCAGTTCCATTTGTGTCGTTAGGATGATCATGAAAGTCTCCCCTTCAAGTGTCCCGTGAAATTTTTTTAAAATCCTCCTGTGGATGTTAATACGACAAGATCGCCCATTCGCTCATTTTGCTGTGGATCAAAAAGGGATTCCGCCTCAGACAAATCATCCAATCATCATTCAGAGAACCAGCGCGTCTGGGTCAGCCGAGCCCAGCCCACTGCCCATAAACCCCAGAGACACAGTGCTAAGAAGAGCTAAGAAGCTAATTCTGAACAAAAGTTGAGCGTGTTGTTGCGTGTTTTTAAACACTACACATTTCATCACGTATTTTTTTCACATTTTGGTGGAAGCTGAGCTTTCTTTGCAGTCTTAGGGCAATTGCCTTTGTTTTCATCCTTTCTGCTTTGGGAGTAAATTATTTCATCATCCTCTGAAGGAGCAAGCCTATTTTGATCCCTCCTCAGAAAATGAAATCGAAAGTTTAGTTTTCAAATCAAGGTATTCATATTCAAATTCAAATCTACTTATGTAGCCCTTTTCCAAAACCGGAGAGGTCCTCAAAGGGCTTTTCAACAAAGCAAAATACAGTATCGTACATAATAAGCAGGTAGGTATCCTTAATATTGAAATACAGTACAGAAATCCTAAAGCTAATTAACTCAACCCTTTATAGAGCAAGTGATTATTTTTGTTAATTGAAAAAAAAAAAATACCCGAAATAACACAACAAGAACTTAACCCCATAAAGACCTGCCGTCCATATATGTCCACACTTGTATACCATATGTTAATATTGTGGCCTACATATTATTGTAATTGCATATTATTTTTATATGTTTAATAAATAAGTATAATTGCAAATAATAAATTGTTAATAAAAAGCTAATTCATTAAAATGAATAAAAACCTAACACTATTAATAGTAACACAATCCTAATAGTACAGTACAGTACAGTACAGTACAGTACAGTATAGTCAGTGCTTAATTTGTAAATCATAAGGTGCCGGAACGCAAGTATATATAACAGCGCAGGGATGACGAGACGGGCACAGGTCCCGAAACATACGCAGAAAATGGTGCTGTGAATAACATGCAAATGCCCACTTTTCATGCTGTGGGACTTACAAGCCTCATTTTCAGATAATATCCATGGAATACAAGCGGTAAGGAATACCAGCGGTAAGGGATGCCGTCAAGCTGAAGAAGGGGCCCTATCCGGCCTTTTTGGCCTGTGGGACTCCGGAGGCTGCTGACAGGTACCGGCTGGCCAAGCGGACTGCGGCTTCGGCGGTCGCCGAGGCAAAAACTCGGACATGGGAGGAGTTTGGCGAGGCCATGGAAAACGACTTCCGGACGGCTTTGAGGAAATTCTGGTCCACCATCCGCCGCCTGAGGAGAGGAAAGCAGTGCACCATTAACACTGTGTATAGTGAAGATGGTGTACTGCTGATCTCGACTCGAGACGTCGTGAGCCCTCCTCAATTCCACCGACACGCCTTCCTTTGAGGAAGCAGAGTCTGGGGACTCCGAGGTGGGCCGTTCGATCTCTGGGGTTGAAGCCACTGAGGTGGTTGGAAAGCTCTTCGTTGGCAAGGCCCCGGAGGTAGATGAGATCCGCCCGGAGTTCCTAAAGGCTCTGGATGTTGTAGGGGTGTCGTGGCTGACACGTCTCTACAACATCGCGTGGACATCGGGGACAGTACCTCTGGATTGGCAGACCGGGGTGGTGGTCCCCCTTTTTAAGAAGTCGAACCGGAGGGTGTATTCCAATTATAGAGGGATCACACTCCTCAGCCTCCCTGGTAAAGTCTATTCAGGGGTGCTGGAGTAGAGAGTCCGCCGAGAAGTCAAATCTCAGATTCAGGAGGAGGAGTGTGGTTTTCGTCCTGGCCGTGGAACAGTGGACCAGTTCTACACCCTCGGCAGGGTCCTCGAGGGTGCATGGGAGTTCGCCCAATCAGTCCACATGTGTTTTGTGGATCTGGAGAAGGCGTTCGACCGTGTGCCTCGGGGAGTCCTGTGGGGGGTGCTTCGGGAGTACGGGGTACTGAGCCCCTTGGTAAGGGCTGTTAGGTCCCTGTACGACCGGTGTCAGAGTTTGGTCCACATTGCCGGCAGTAAGTTGAATTCATTCCCAGTGAGGGTTGGACTCCGCCAAGGCTGCCCTTTGTCACCGATTTTGTTCATAATTTTTATGGACAGAATTTCTAGGCGCAGCCGAAGCGTTGAGGGGGTCCGGTTTGGTGACCTCAGCATTAAATCTCTGCTTTTTGCAGATGATGTAGTGCTGTTGGCTTCATCAAGCCGTGACCTCCAACTCTCACTGGAGCGGTTCGCAGCTGAGTGTGAAGCGGTTGGGATGAGGATCAGCACCTCCAAATCCGAGACCATAGTCCTCAGTCGGAAAAGGGTGGAGTGCCCTCTCCGGGTCGGGGATGAGATCCTGCCCCAAGTGGAGGAGTTCAAGTATCTTGGGATCTTGTTCACGAGTGACGGTAGGAGGGAGCGGGAGATCGACAGGCGAATCAGTGCAGCGTCTGCAGCAATGCGGACTCTGCACCGGTCCGTAGTGGTGAAGAAGGAGCTGAGCCGAAAGGCAAAGCTCTCAATTTATCAGTCGACCTACGTTCCTACCCTCACCTATTGTCACGAGCTTTGGGTCGTGAACGAAAGAACAAGATCCCGGATACAAGCGGCCGAAATGAGTTTCCTCCGCAGGGTGTCCGGGCTCTCCCTTAGAGATAGGGTGAGAAGCTCGGTCATCCGGGAGGGACTCCGCGTCAAGCCGCTACTCCTCCGCGTAGAGAGGAGCCAGCTGAGGTGGCTCGGGCATCTGGTTCGGATGCCTCCTGGACGCCTCCCTGGAGAGGTGTTCCGGGCATGTCCAACTGGCGGGAGGCTCCGGGGACGACCCAGGACACACTGGAGAGACTATGTCTCTCGGCTGGCCTGGGAACGCCTTGGGATCCCGCCGGAGGAGCTGGTTGAAGTGGCTGGGGAGAGGAAAGTCTGGGCTTCCCTGTTAAAGCTGCTGCCCCCGCGACCCGGCCCCGGAACAAGCGGAAGATAATGGATGGATGGATGGATGTATCTATGGAATACATGTTATGATAACAATTTACAATAATTTAGGCTATACTCTGCACAGCACGGGCAATTGCCAACATAACCACAGGTGGGGCTTACAGTACACAGTCAGCAATTAGCTTCTCAACAGGTCTAATTTGTAAGCCTCCTGCCCCGGCTTGGCTGGCTGTCCGTGAACCTGGCTAGCTGCTGCGGCGCTAGCTTCCTGCTTCACCCGGTGTTCTGCCAAAATGTGCTACTTCGGCGAAATGTCTACATGAGGCGAATTTGACACCAAAAGTACTACCGTGCGCTCTCAACTTGTTTTGTTTAGATGCATACAGGCAGAACGTACAAAAAACTGCCTTAAGAAAATATTAAATGAAGTTACATCAAATAAGGAAGGTTTAAATACGCTACCTGACTAATGTGGCCAACTGCTTTAAAGCTGCCACCAAAAAGCACAATCGTTGAACGTATTAGAGGGAAATACGTGCAAAAAGTATTTTTGAGGCAATGAAAAAGGAATCAAAATCAATAAAAATAAAAATATTGAATTCTCGGCACTTTTAATTATGTGTGCGGATGCTTGCGCAAGCGCAACTGAGCATTGTGTGGCACGTTTCGCCGCGTAGGAAGGAATTGCCGAACACCGGTCCTGCCCGTTAGCATGATCGTTGCAGCTGCCTTCAAAGCCGGTTGTCCCTTTTCTGACTCATTTTGAACCAACTACCTCCTCTCTGAAAAAAGACAGTAAATGCAACTGTCTTTTTGGCATGTTGAAATACCGTTTGATCCTGGGTGCTTGCTCCCCAGATGCCGCAAATTTCCAAGTTTTTTTTTTTTTTTTTTCAATGTCACACGAGAGGTGCTGGATCTGCCCAAATAAGTCCCGGAACACAGGGAGGCGAAAATCAAAATTACCCCCAGAGTAGAGTAGAGTAGAGTAGAGTAGAGTAGAGTAGAGTAGAGTAGAGTAGAGTAGAGTAGAGTAGAGTAGAGTAGAGTAGAGAAGTATTTAAGTCATTGCCTGCCATTGACAATCAGTTTGATTAAACAGGAGAAATGGCTGTGAATACTCATCTTTTCATTCCATTGATGATACTAGACGTCCAATCCATTTCGACTGGGAGGTCTGGCAGCGATCATTCGCAGCCAAACCTCCCAGTCAAAATAGATTAGACATCTAGCAATCTCAATGTGAGGTGACGGGTTAAATGAGCGCCCCATACGGTTTAAACCACCACTGATTAAGATTGAAAACAACCTACAGGTCTTTCTGCACCACTGCTTCATTTGAACAACGCGGTCATCAGTGAGGGGGAGGAGCTAACAGCCAGGTGTACAGCGCCCGGAGAGACGGGCGCCATCATTTTCTACTTCTACGATGACACCAAAGAAATCCTGGAGGACCGTGTGAACTCCAACCAATCAGAAGTCAAACTTCGCTTCAACCGTGTCGGCATCCACAAAATGTACTGTTCCTACACCGTCTTTGTGACGCCGCAGCCCTTCCTGTCCAGCAAGAGCAACACTGTAACCATCTCAGTCAAAGGTACCTGGAGCATTTGAATTCATTCACTTTTCTAAACATAAAAGTTTCCTTCTCACTAGTTGATTTTGGTCCCACAGAGCTTTCCATCACGCCAGTTTTGGAGATTTTTCCTTACAGTAAAATCTACGAAGGAGACAGACTTGACATTATGTGCGGCATCAGAGACCTCATGCCTGACATGGAGGGAAATGTACACCTCTACCTGAGCCGTGGGACGCAGCTTCTCAGAAGAGGGAACACCAATGTCAACCACAGCATGATCGCATTGGCCAAGGACACTGAGGAGTTTGAGTGCAGACTGGAGATGGGAAACGTTGTGAAAGTCGACACAAAAAAGGTTGCAGTGACTGGTAAGAACTGTCTACTGTGCTGTTTTGCTTAGAATAAGATGTACTGTAGGTGCACGGAAATCAAAGCTGACTCATTGGCTGCCATTGATGGCAATTGACGTCCAGTGAGTTTTGACTGGAAGGGTCGGCAGTAGTCGTTTATCTTTTTTTTTTTAAAGTGCCTGCGACAGCATATAAAAATCTTATATAGCATTATTATTATGTGAATTAGAATCATACTTTGAGACGATTCGACTATATACAACAACTTGGCAAAGTGCAGATGATGAGAAATTAGTCTTTTAATCTACCGTTTAGCCACCTCTGTCATAATAGCGCTCCAGCGTCCCCAGCTGGAGGATGACGTCGGCAGGGTCACGATTACATCTGATTTAGAATTCAGCCCATTGAGAGGGAAGATTATGACACAGGAAAATACGAGACAGAGCAGCAAAATATCATCGCTTCAATCGCTCTAATATTTTTTACAGGATACAGTTGTGGTCAAAAGTTTACATACAATTGTAAAGAACATAATGTCATGGCTCTCTTGAGTTTCCAGTTATTTCTACAACTCTGATTTTTCTCTGACAGAGTGATTGGAACAGATACTTCTTTGTCACAAAAAACATTCATGAAGTTTGGTTCTTTTATGACTTATGGGTGAACAGAAAAAAGTGATCAAATCTGCTGGGTCAAAAATATACATACAGCAGCGCTAATATTTGGTAACATGTCCCTTGGCCATTTTCACTTCAATTAGGCGCTTTTGGTAGCCATCCACAAGCTTCTGGCAAGCTTCTGGTTGAATCTTTGACCATTCCTATTGACAGAATTGGTGCAGTTCAGTTGAATTTGATGGCTTTCTGACATGGACTTGTTTCTTCAGCATTGTCCATAAGTTCTCAATGGGGTTTAAGTCCGGACTTTGGGAAGGCCATTCGAGCCATTCCATTACCACTTTTGATGTGTGTTTGGGGTCATTGTCCTGTTGGAACACCCAACTGCGCCCAAGACCCAATCTTCAGGCTGATGACGTTAGGTTATCTTGAAGAATTTGAAGGTAATCCTCCTCCTTCATTATCCCATTTACTCTCTGTAAAGCACCAGTTCCATTGGTAGCAAAACAGCCCCACAGCATAATACTACCACCACTGTGCTTGACGGTTGGCATGGTGTACTTGGGGTTAAAGGCCTCACCTTTTCTCCTCCAAACATATTGCTGGGCATTGTGGCCAAACAGCTCGATTTTTGTTTCGTCTGACCACAGAACTTTCCTCCAGAAGGTCTTATCTTTGTCCATGTGATCAGCAGCAAACTTCAGTTGAGCCTTAAGGTGCCGCTTTTGGAGCAAGGGCTTCCTTCTTGCACGGCAGCCTCTCAGTCCATGGAGATGCAAAACACGCTTGACTGTGGACACTGACACCTGTGTTCCAGCAGCTTCTAATTCTTGGCAGATCTGCTTTTTGGTTATTCTCGGTTGAATCTTCACCCTCCTGACCGATTTTCTCTCAGCAGCAGGTGATAGCTTGCGTTTTCTTCCTGATCGTGGCAGTGACAAAACAGTGCCATGCACTTTATACTTACAAACAATTGTTTGCACTGTTGCTCTTGGGACCTGCAGCTGCTTTGAAATGGCCCCCAAGTGACTTTCCTGACTTGTTCAAGTCAATGATTGTTCAAGTCAATAATCACTCACAAGAAATTGCTAATTCGTGTTGCTGTATGTATATTTTTGACCCAGCAGATTTGATCACTTTTTCTGTTAACCCATAATAAAGTCATAAAAGAACCAAACTTCATGAATGTTTTTTGTGACAAAGAAGTATCTGTTCCAATCACTCTATCGGAGAAAAATCAGAGTTGTAGAAATAACTGGAAACTCAAGAGAGCCATGACATTATGTTCTTCACAAGTGTACGTAAACTTTTGACCACAACTGTGTATGGCGGAAAACACTCAGGTGACTTGAAGTTCCGCTCTGAGACCCCCAATTTGGCCAACTTTCAAAATTGTCCGATATGTATGTGTGATACATTGGAAAGCTCAAAATCTCAATTTTCTGGGGGAAGAAAAATTTTGGACAGGATGGCATTTTTTTTCAATGTTTTTTTAAACAGCAAAACCCTATATGGAGGTGAGAGCACACGAGAGCAGAATTACAGACGCCATGACTTTAACGAGATAGTATCACGTTCTTACCTCGTTTCGATCCAAAAACTCGCATGTCGCATGTATCACTGAGTGTCAAGACACAGCTGTGAATGGCCACAGCTGGATTTTTGGGGGATTTTATGGGTGAAACATGGTAATAATATAACAAGGGTCATGATGCAGAAATCGCAGACATCAAGGAGTGGTCGAAATTTTCTTTTTCATGTTATTTACCCTTTTAAACGTTAACATCCGTGACTTTTTTACAGACGCCATTTTTTTCATTGTGACCTAATTTGTTTAAAAGTTTAAAATATGCGAGTAAATAATTTTTCAAAATCGTTTTTTTTTTTTTTTTTAAACAAAATATTAGACATTAGACGGGCAAATTAAAAATAGTTTGGGGGCTTAATCCGCCATGAATCTGCTATGGCAGCATATAAACATATTGTTCCATCAAACACAACAGTTGTTTTGGCTTAAAATAAAGCAGTTTCTTTTAAAGAGGAGTGCAAGAGTAGAAACTGCTTTTTCAGTGTTGTCTGTGTTTTCCGACATATTTAAGTTTTTTTTCCCCCACTTGCTAAATAAATGGTATGGTCATGACAAATAACAGTCTTGCGCTAAATGGAATATGAACTATTAAAAATGCATTTATTCAGTACGACAGGGCAGACGTACTGCATAATGGTCAAAAATATTGACTTCTTGCGCCTCCCGAATGGTATTTTATGCCACCGGAGTTAGTACGGCTTTTATCATTTCCCTGCCCTGGCTTTGAAGACCGAGAAAAGAGCGTGGCAGTTAGCCAACATGCTAACCCGAACCGAGCAGCGTTTCCAAGTCTCATTCACGCCTTTCGAAAATGAAAAAGCACACAAAACTACCCCAGATCATGTCACACGGCGGCAGGGTTGACTGTCTTCACCGACAACTTCAACCGAGCAAGTTACAGCAAGTTACAGCTCATCGTTCCCCTGCTGCGTGCTGGAGTGCTCGTTGAGGGGGAAGCAGCTGGAGAATGGCCGCCGAGCAGCTGTTCCAATCTTTTTCGCCTTTCGAAAACGGGAAAAAAAAGCACAAAACTACCCCAATTCATGTCACACACAGCAGCGAGGGTGACAGCCTTCACTGATCAGCGGCGCGTAAGCTCGTGCTTCCCCTGCTGCGGGCAGGAATGCTCGCTGAAGGGCAGCTGGAGAATGACCGTCGGACAAACCGGCCGACGTTGGAGGAGCGCGTGGCTGCCCAAGCCCAACCCGAGGATAGTGGTCTATTGCCAGGCTCACGAAGAGGGCAGAGGGGGCTGGAAGTCTGGACAATATGGCGACGAGAGCGGGGGCTTCACGAGCATAAGCCGAATATAGCCTTCTCTCGGCGAGCATGCAAAGTGGACCGAGGGGGGTGTCGGCCGTCAGCCCAGTGGCCTACTCGGTGGACAATCAGCCACAAAATGCAAGCCACCTCCTTATTAAAACGTGTGCCATGATCCCAGTATTTGACATAATACAAAACACGTAGTTACTCAATTCCTCGTAAGTCCAATGGTCGCACAGTTGTCGGACTTGTTTTGGCCAATGTCCGTGAGGGACGGGAAATTTTTGAAACCCAAAAAGGCTCACATGCCTCTGCCTGGTGCAGCAACAAAAACCTGCAGCACATTTGGCTGGCGTGATGCGAAAAATCCGCAAAATCAGCAGAATCCGCAGTCCATGTATTGTGAGATGCTGACCCGGGTGACGACACATTCGCATTCCTCTTCAAAACAGGAAGTTATTCATTTTTCATGGCGTGGGATTAAAAAAAATTAAATATACAGTATAAATTGATCGCTTCCACACACATCCAAGCGGTCCATTTCATTCAGGAGCATAAAATAATGTGTGAAATATTAAATAAACATGTTTTTTTTCTGTCATAGGCACTTTAAAGCTAAATACTATCTGACTAGATGAATTTATATTTAAATTTTATTTTAGCAAGAAACATGATTTGCTTCCACGGGCCACATAAAAAGACGTGGTGTGCCGGATGAGTTTTACACCTGCAGTCTAGGGGCTCACACCTGACAAAAGCTTTGGGCACACTTCTCATTCGCCTGTGAACACTGCCTCTACCCTGTGTCAGTGTGGAAAGATAGTAATGCATGATATGTTTGACTGTATCCACAGAGCTCTTTTCAATGCCCACTCTCACCATGTCTCCAAGTGAAGTCTTTCAAAGGGAATACATGACTCTGAGCTGCAAAAGTGACAGCGTCGCTTCAGAGAGAATCCACAGGGATGAGTTGACTTACACTTTGGATCCACCGGAGAGTCTCCTGATCCCAAAGAGCACAGGCGTGTTTTATGGCAAAGCCCTGCTCTACGATTTCAACTACACTTGCATCGCTCAAGCCAAGGGCATCAGGAAATACAGTCAACCATTGACAGTCCGACCTAAAGGTGAAATGCATGCATCTTTCATAATGTATTACAGCATGCCTCATAATGGGACACAAAATCTCTTCAAAAAGAGCTCAAATTTGCATCATAAAGTCTGCCTTTACAAATATTAGCAATCTTAGCAGTAAATGGTATACAGAGTATATGCAATATAAAAATGCTTTGCACATCTTCCCCAAAATGAAAAATATCAAATTGCCCTTGCCATAGATTTCACTATCAGTTGATGGGAAACGGGGCACGGAGCCGCGCCATAGGGGGCCTATTTTTAAAAACTTAAAATTCAGATATTTTCAAAACCAAAGGCGCTAACGACCTAAAACCAAAACAGGCCCCTCCCTTAGGCATATATGAGTCTCCATGAGCAGCGGCATCAAAAAATTCAAAGTCGTTCCCTACTAAAATCCCGATTAGTTGTTTTTTATTTAAGTATAACAAAATTTAAAATGGCTATAAAATTCTCAGATTTTCTCGCTAGATACACAAAAATCACCAAATGCAGAGATAATCACGCCATATTTTCGGGATCAATAGCAATATTTAACATAACATATATATGTTTTTGCCCGAAATAGCGACTTTATTGATGATTAGGATGATTAGCTTGTTTTCAAGAGCTAATAAATCACACAATTTTCACATCAGAAACTTGATACTTGAGGAAAGCATGCAGAATCATCTTAATTTCACTCATCAAAAGCATTTTTTTCATTTTTCTATACACAATCACAACTTATTTAGGTTGAATTCCGATGTCACTATTGTCTCAGCGCGTGTTGCCCGCTATATGGCCCTCGTCGTTTTTAGATTTATATGTTACATAAAATACGCAAAAGCCGACTTTTTTTTTGTATGGACTCAGAAATGACAAAATTTCTTACATAAACAGGCAGTTGGCCAAATATCACCTGATTATTTGACTGTAAATTCATTGTGTATGAATATAAAATCCAACATGGTGGCCATCACAAAACAAATAACTTTTGAGTTGTAACTCTTGTAATTAAATGCGTAAATCCCGGAATTTCTATAAATATGAACGTAAAACAGTCTAGATTCTTGGTTGAAGGCAAAAAAACGGGCAGTTATCATTCATATTACGTAAATATTTCAGCTAAAGTTATGCTATTTTTTTCCCATTTCATTGTTTTCACAACATTTCAAATTGGATGCGTGGTGCGAAAAATCTAATAATTTCCTTGAATCCTCGACCAAATCACTCTTGACACACTCCTAGCTGCTATGTATGCACTAAAACCTTTATCCTGTTTCCGTTTCCACCTAAATCCGGTGTTTGAGTTTATAGCAGTGAAAGCTTTCACAACGCTTTGCTTGGCTCGGCCCCCTACAGGAGGCCGTGGCGCAATGACTGTTGGAGGTGTCTCGTCAACTGATTGTGAAGTCTATGTCCTTGCATTTCTCAATTTGGAATTTTTACTTTGCAAATAACGGACATGGCACAATGGCACAGGATTAAGATCTTAGACATTCTCTGTAATTATTTCAAATCAAAATAGGTCCCCAGGTAAAATAATCCTGCGCATATAGGGCTATAGTCTAATTCCATATCACAAATCGATAGACTTTTTATATCAATATATCACCCGGCCATACTATAGAGGAGCATTTGTGGGAAAATTAATATTGTAAATAAAGGTAAAGTGCATCTCTTCACTTGGGTTTCAGCATTTGTTGTTGTTGTGCTTCCAAACTTTAGTAACCGTGTCGACACCAAAGATCTCAGTGGTTGGCAGGGCAGTGCTTGGGCGTCCCTTCAAGATCCTGTGTCAGTCGGATACAGGCAGCCTACCCATAAACTACACTTTGCTTAAGGAATATCAGCAGCTGAGCGTGGCCAGTGTCAAAATGCCTTTTGAACAGGCTCTGTTCACCGTCACAGTCAACCACCCTGGCGAAATCAACAAGTTCATGTGCGAGGCCAAGAACAGCCAGAGGGAAGCGCCACTCAGCAAAAGATTAGATGCCGCTGTTGTTGGTAAATATTTGACACAGCAAGAGTGTTTTACTTTTAAAATACAGTGACAACATCAAACAGCCCTCCTCTACCTCTGCATTTGCTTCCACAGTGCCGCTGTCTCATCCGACCCTCACCGTCATCCCTAACCTGCCGGAAATTGCAGAGGGAGATCATCTATTCCTTATCTGTGGCGTAAAGGGCACCCCGCCCATCACCTTTAAGTGGTATCGTGATGACAGCAACAAACCGGTATTTACCACCACCTCTGACAAGAACAATACCGACTATCAGATTGAAGCATTGGGTAAAGATGACAGTGGTACCTACTACTGTGAGGCCCTCAATCACGCCAACAATGTCGTCCGCAGCGCACAGGTCACCATAGAAGGTGAGGATGCACATATTAGATGGTTACTATTAGGAATGTGCCCGATCTGATCACGTGATAGGAAATTTGGCCCCATCATATCATTTTCAGAGGATTGAAATTGAGTGTGAAAGATCGGGTTTTAAAATGTTTTTTATTTTCTTGTTAAGTATTCACCCATTAGCTGCCATTGACAGCGATAGACATCCAATCCATTTTAACTGGGGGGCTGGCAGCAATCGAGCTATCACTGAAAGCCCTCCCAGTTAAATTGGATGGGAAGTCAATCACCGTCAGTGGCAGTGAAATATTATATTTGTGATTCCGATCGCCTGTTTTCAAAATAGGTCATCCTTCTCCCGTCCAATTCAGCAAATCGGTGTACTTCAGCCAGCTCTCTGATTGGTTGGCTTCGTGGCACATTTCTAACCTGTGTGCCAAACTAAGCGCGCAGAGAAAACAAACCAGCAAGCGCAGGGTTCAAGAGCCTTATAAATCTTTTTTTTTTTTTTTTTTTTTTTTTTGCTCAAGATTATTTTTATCATGTGTTTAAAATCTATTATTAATCGCTCAAAATTTTTAATTGCTTGCTCAATATATTTTTCTGCGCTCAAAACCCATCATTGCTTGCTCAGAATAGTGGCACAAATATAACGCCGTAAAATATGATCACACAATGCCAGCCTTCCCAGTTGAAACAAATTTAATGTCCAGTAATGTCAATGGCAGGAAGGAGTTAAAGACCAAATGTGAAGTAATTTCATAACATGCCAAATAGGGTCACAATAAAGTAATTAAAAATTGTCCAACAAATAAAGCATGAAAAAATAATTTATATGTTGTATATTTGACAAAATAATCGCGTTTCCGAAGTTCAAGCCTGAAAGGGGACGAAACCGGAAGTGATACGTCACACCGAGAACAGCGATGGCAGCGCTCCATACGGCCGCCATACAAAGCCCTTCAAACAATGATTCAAACAGCGATAAATGCGATAGATCAAGAGTTGGAGGAAGAAGAGAAGGTTGAAATTTTATGTTGGACCTAACATGTATCAGCCAGACGCTAATCAGGATGCAAACAATGTGCCTAGACTACCTGACATGGAATGGAGACAAGACCCATTGAGATTACAAGATTGGTAAGATATAGGCTGTTATTATTTTCATGATTTGAAGATGCAGGCATTTGCACATAATTTTATGTTTTTGTCTCTGATGACATTGTTTAAAAAAAATAATAATCAGACTTCATGTTCATTTTGGCAGATCCGGCAGCTCTCGTACATATAAAATAATAATATAAAAACGTTGGGGGGAAAGAAAGAGATGAGTCGTTGATGGCTTTCTCCACTTTATTGTGGCAACAATAAGAAAACAAAATAATAGCGGACTGCCGCCACATTCGACCACGAAGTTTTGTTTCTCGTTCATCTCCCCCACGCCTCCTACTACTCACAGCTCTCCAGTCCCAGCGTCTCTTAAACAGATCATGCATAGTGTCTTGTTATGAGCTTTTTGTTGACAAAGGTATCGAACACACGACATGCTGTCAATGTTGTTTCTTTATTAACACATGGAGCTAACAGTACGAACACAGCTTGGAGCTCTCGGCAGGCTGTGCGGAACGATAGATAGAGCCTGTGCCTCTTTATCACACTCCCGCCTCACGTGACCAAAAGAAGAGTAACGTTGCGTGCACTTCAGGGTGCCTCGAAAAACATTATATCAGAATATTACACGCAGTTAGGACATTACAGTATAAAATAAAATAATAATATGCATAAATTCATTTACACAACATATCCCAAGAATTGCATGTAGTTTATGAAAATTAACGTCATATGAAAGAGTCGCAGATTTGTTGGTGCACTGAGAAGCTGGACCAACATATCACACTCCTGACATTTAAAAAAAAAAAAAAAAAACGAAGTTTTGCAGCATCTTGGGAGCAAGCAGCCAGGATCAAATGGTATTTCAACATGCCAAAAAGACTGTTGCATTTACTGTCTTTTTTCAAAAAGAAGGAAGATGGTTCAAAACGAGTCAGAAAAGTACATAGAAAAGAAAGAAAAAAAAGGAAAGTCCCACAGCATGGCAAGTGGGCATTTGCGTTTTGTTTTCAGCACCATTTTCTGCATAATGTAATGTCCGTAACTGTGTGCGGGCCCGTGAAGGGGCCATCGGACAGCAGAGTGGTGACGTAGCGGGAAGTGAGGAGAACAGTGTGGCGTGAGAGCGAAGTTGCCGGTCGCATGTTGCAGCAGTTCGCTATTATTTTTGTTATTTGTTATTTAACTATTGCCACAATAAAGTGAAGGAAGCCATCATTCACTCCTCTCCTTTCTATTTCCCTATTCGGGCTATTACAATATGTTCTGGGACCTGTCCACGTGCCGTCATCCCTGCGCTGTCATATGTACTTTGCGTTCCGGCACCTTATGATTTACAAATTAAGCACTGTTCCACAACAGTTGGCAGCTCTGCTTTGACAAAGTCATCAGTCATCTATCCAAAAATCACACTTACTTTTTTGCAAATCCTTGATCATAAGCAGACCGGTTGAGGAAGCAGGCATCTTCGAAGTCTTTGTAGCAGAGAACACAACTCGATAATTGCGTGAAATTCATTCGCTTAGTGCGAACAAAAGATGTCCATTTACGTGCCCTGCTATCCTTCAGCCACTCATACAACTTTTCTTTAGATTGAGAACAATACATCGCCACACACCGCCGTGGCATCTTACCGAGAAGTAATGCAACAATACTGTGTGAATGGAGGACTTCCCTCGCAGTTCTCGGTGTGACGTAATTTCCGAAGATTTCCGAAGATTGTCGAAGAAAAGCATTTTCGTTGTCAAGGGCGTTGCAATGGGTTAAACAAAGAATCTGGAAGGGTTGCGTTAAAAAAAAAATAACGAAAATATCCTTATAATTGTTTAGCCATTGACATTATTCAAAAACATGGTTGGCCAACCTTACTTCACATTTGGTCTTTAAGGAGTACAACATATGTATGTATGTATGTATGTACCGTAATTGCGACTCATTGATTTATTTATTTGGGTTAATAGACAACACTTTAATTCCATTCAAAAGTGAGATAATTTTCTGGATGACACAAAATGACATCCGTCATAGGCATTCATTAATTCTCATGGCTGTGTCATGTTATATTTATGAAAGTCTTACGACAGTCTCATGGTGACGCCACTGTCATATTGTTCCTAAATACCATAACTTGCAATTAACGAAACCACTGGAACAGTAACCGAAGAAATAATGAGCACAGAACATGAATTTTGATTGTTATTTACATCTGCAGTGCTGCAATGCATGCTAGGAGGCATTTTGGACGACAACAGTGTTAACAGCAGGTGGTAGCAGAGGGTCACTGTCTCTGCCAAGGGAGCAGTGATGACCAAATGAAGCTTCTTGAAGCAATGAAGCTTTGCCGCTTCATTGAGACCAAACCTGCGCCCTTGATATAGATACACACATATACAGTATGTACTTATATATATATATACCGTCATTTTTCGGATGATAAGGCGCACCTGACTATTAGCCGCTACCCACCAAATTTGACACGAAAACGGCATTTGTTCAAAGATAAGCCGCAAAGGACTATAAGCCGCAGCTGTCCTCACTGTATTATGGGATATTTACACCAAAATATATTAACTGATAATACTTTATTTGACAGCGGCATCGTAAGACTGTCATAAGAACAAATGAACCACCATGAAGCTTTGCAACCAATTGGTTCAAAGTTTCTATGAACAAATGCCGTTTTCGTGTCAAATTTGGTGGGTGGCGGCTTATAGTCAAGTGCGCCTTATTCTCCGAAAAATGACGGTAAATATACAGTATATATACATATATACTATATGCGTGTACCTACTAGTATATCAAGGGCGTAGGTTTGGTCTCAACATTGGTAGGGACGGTAAAACAGCTTAACCTGCATGTACACTTTTTGCTGGGGACGGGACATTAATAAGGCCGAACAGATTGGGAGTACGGGGGTCAGGGCTACATTTCTCACGAATAGGAATCTAATTAATTGAAAGGCTAAATGATCAATGCAAATAAATCTGTATTGACTTATACTAACTTTCATGTGTATTGGTCAGGTGATAAACCGTTCAATTCAAACCTTTGTTTTCAAAAACCTACTTAAGAAACATTTTGAAAACTTCCAGAATAAATGTCTGGATTTTATTAGCTAATTTAAATTGCAATATTTGAAAATAATTATATCAACATACTTCCATACATAATATTTACCTTTACTATGATTAATGTTTGATTATCTGAAAAAATGTCTGCCTCTGCTGCAAATAAAAATATTTGAAATAATGTAGAAAATGGAATAAGTACATTTTGAATAGGACAAAATTAGCTATATAACTGGACTCATTATTATATGCAAATAAGGTTGCTTAAAAGTCAGTGGGGACAATTTGAGCTTCCTGAAAAGTTGGTAGTGTTATGTCCTTAACCTATGCCCTTGATCTATATGTGAACTTATATATACAGTGGGGCAAATAAGTATTTAGTCAGCCACCAATTGTGCAAGTTATTCTACTTGAAAAGATTGGAGAGGCCTGTAATTGTCAACATGGGTTAACCTCAACCATGAGTGACAGAATGTGGAAAAAAACAGAAAATCACATTGTTTGATTTTTAAAGAATTTATTTCCAAATTAGAGTGGAAAATAAGTATTTGGTCACCTACAAACAAGCAAGATTTCTGGCTGTCAAAGACGTCTAACTTGTTCTCGAGGTCTAACGAGGTCTAACGAGGCTCAACTCGTTACCTGTATTAATGGCACCTGTTTTAACTCATTATCGGTATAAAAGACAGCTGTCCACATTTTCAGTCAGTCACACTTCAAACTCCACTATGGCCAAGACCAAAGAGCTGTCGAAGGACACCAGAGACAAAATTGTAGGCCTGCACCAGGCTGGGAAGACTGAATCGGCAATAGGTAAAACGCTTGGTGTAAAGAAATCAACTGTGGGAGCAATTATTAGAAAATGGAAGACGTACAAGACCACTGATAATCTCCCTCGATCTGGGGCTCCATGCAAGATCTCACCCCGTGGCGTCAAAATGATAACAAGAACGGTGAGCGAAAATCCCAGAACCACACGGGGGGACCTAGTGAATGACCTACAGAGAGCTGGAACCACAGTAACAGAGGCTACTATCAGTAACCCAATGCACCGCCAGGTACTCAAATCGTGCACTGCCAGACGTGTCCCCCTGCTGAAGAAAGTACACGTCCAGGCCCGTCTGCAGTTCGCTAGACAGAATTGGATGATCCAGAAGAGGACTGGGAGAATGTGTTATGGTCAGATGAAACCAATATAGGACTTTTTGGTAGAAACACAGGTTCTCGCGTTTGGAGGAGAAAGAATACTGAATTGCATCCGAAGAAAACCATACCCACTGTGAAGCACTGGGGTGGAAACATCATGCTTTGGGGCTGTTTTTCTGTAAAGAGACCAGGACGACTGATCTGTGTAAAGGAAAGAATAAATGGGGCCATGTATCGAGAGATTTTGAGTGAAAATCTCCTTCCATCAGCAAGGGCATTGAAGATGAGACGTGGCTGGGTCTTTCAGCATGAAAATGATCCCAAACACACAGCCAGGGCAACGAAGGAGTGGCTACGTAAGAAGCATTTCAAGGTCCTGGAGTGGCCTAGCCAGTCTCCAGATCTCAACCCCATAGAAAATCTGTGGAGGGAGTTGAAAGTTCGTGTTGCCCAACAACAGCCCCAAAACATGACTGCTCTAGAGGACATCTGCATGGAGGAATGGGCCAAAATACCAGCAACAGTGTGTGAAAAGCTTGTGAAGAGTTACAGAAAACGTTTGGCCTCCGTTATTGCCAACAAAGGGTACATAACAAGGTACTGAGATGAACTTTTGGTTTTGACCAAATACTTATTTTCCACCATGATTTGCAAATAAATTCTTTAAAAATCAAACAGAGTGATTTTCTGTTTTTTTTTTTCCACATTCTGTCTCTCATGGTTGAGGTTTACCCATGTTGACAATTACAGGCCTCTCTAATATTTCAAGAGGGAGAACTTGCACATTTAGTGGTTGACTAAATACTTATTTACCCCACTGTATATACCTGTATACAGGGGTTGGACAAAATAATGGAAACACCTCTAAAAAATCAACAAAAACTAATTTAATATGGCGCAGTTACAGCCTCAATTCTCCGAGGTATTGATCCATACAACTTTTGAATTGTTTCCAAAGGAATTTTAAGCCATTCTTCAGTTAGAATGCCCTCTAACTCTTTTAAAGACGATGGCGGTGGAAATCGACGTCTTAATTGAATCTTTAAAACGAACCATAAATGTTCGATAATGTTGAAGTCTGGGGATTGTGTTGGCCATACAAAATGCTTTATCAAACTCTGCTAAAATGCTAAAACTCTATTAGAATGTTCCTCGTGCCATTCTTCAACAATTATGTTCAGTGATAATGATGCCAAATGTTAGGTGTTTCCATTATTTTGTCCAACCCCTGCATATGTGTGTAACTACAAACTTTGCCGAACAAAGAATATGTCCAGCGACAGCAAAGTCAAGAATATCACAACCAAGTTCATCAAATTTTTCACACTGGATGACCAACTTGATTGGAAAACAAGTTAAAATTTAAGTTTATTTCTGTTAAAGATATATATTTTAAGGCAATTTGTTTGCAACCGTATTTTGTGCTGCACAACTGATTTGCATTTTTTTTAACCACTGCTTTACTAATAACCAGGGGTGCACATAATTTTTTTGCCCAGGTTCTCAGAGGAGGACCTGGAGATGTGACTTGGTCCTCATTGAACTTGAGAGCCGACCCGCCTGATGCGATAAATTTATGACAAGCTTTACTTAGAGCCAATTAACTTTAATTAATTATATTAACAATTAATGCTTGATTAACATCAACTGGCACAACAAAATTGCCATTACTTTGAAGTGAAATGTAAAGAAATAAAAAGCACCAATTCAAAATAAAGGGCATTATGCGGCTCCCACATTAACTCCAACCCTTTTTAAAAGTGGGATGTCCTCCTCATAAGACCTTACTGAACGTGCATGTTTAGCTTTGTAAAATGCGAGCAAAAACACGTTTGTCAGTGCATGTCGCTGTTCATTACCTTTATTCCGCCACTTGTCCATAGGGAGAGCGGGGTCCTGTTTGACATCGATAGTTTGCTTAATTGCCACATGCTCTCTGTTTTTTTGTGCTTTTCAAAGTTTGGATGGCTGAAATTCTTTGACCCTACATAAAATGCGCTGCTCTTATCGGCGACATTGGGATTCTCACAGCACATTTTGTACCGCATTTCCGTGCGAGCATCATTTGCTTCTAGCCATGGTACCTCCTACTTTTCAGCAAAAGTCCTTTTTTTCGGTAGCTCCGGTGACGTCTCTGTCGTCTGTCTGTCTTTTGACGGGGGTGGGGGAACACGGAAGTAATTACTCAGTGTGGCCTGCCTCTTTGACATTTTGAGAAGTTATTTTCTCGTGTCCGCCGCAAATACGGTGGTCAGACATCGTAACGCAAAAGTTCGTATGGAAGTCGTTGAGGGCCAGCGCGTTTGTCTACGTCCGGTACGCATGCGCGCATGCGGACCACTTATGTGCACCCCTGCTAATAACCCTTTTATATGGCTATAATGTTGGGATAGCTTTGCTCAAATTGGGAAAAAAAAGACATTTGGATGTGCTTTTATTTCCTTCTTGTACATTTTTCTACATTTCCAAGGTATGGAATCGCAGATCGTCAAAATCAGGTGACTCGGACACACGTGTAGAAATATGTCTTTGGGTCATCCTCAGTTATCTCAGAGAATTCCCATTCAGCTATATATTGGTGTTCCAATGCTTACAAAAAAATCAAATGGTTTATCTTTTATAGCATATTTATTATTGTTTTTCAGATTTATTGACTCCGCAAAAAGTGCGTGGCATATGTATGCTATTATGTTGGAATTTCGCACCATATAGTTGGTTTCTGTATTCACAACATGATAATGGCGATGTATGAAGAGATAAATTAAATTGGCTAAATCTGAAGTTTAGGCCCACATGCACAGTCCACCACTAATTATCATACAGGTTGCGCGATGGTCAAGAAGCACACTTATTTTTATGTTTTCCAAAAACACGTAATTTTCTTAATCTTTGTCTCTGCAGTGCGCCTGGCCTTATGGAAGAAGGTGGTGATCGGGGGCTTCTGTCTTCTGGTGCTGTCGGTGGTGGTGATAGTCATTGTGCTGTGCTTCAGGTCCAAGAGAGGTAGAGACACCTACGATCCCGCAGCAGCTCACTCCTCCTTAGTTTGACTATGTATGAAGCAACCTTCTCCCGCCTACTCTCTTCTGCTTTTCTCACATCTCCTCTCTTATTGTAGGTAAAAGGGAAGCAGCTGCTGAATTGTCAGTGTGAGTTGGCTCCACTACTTGCTTCCTCTCAATGTGACGGATGATGTATAGCTGCGCTAGTCATAGTGGATGTGTATTGTTAAATTGGCTGGGATGATAAGGGCCGATGCCAGATCTCTAGACAAAAGGTTTCATCTTGGGTGACCCAGTCAATGGACAGCTCGGAATACAGGCGTGACAACACACGAAATGCATCAAGATACAATCTGTAATGAAATTGTTATGGTTTGTAACCATTGTAAGGGGTATTGTGATGTTAAAAAATAAAAAAGGGAGAAAGACAGAAAAGAAGAAGATGAACCATTTCAAAACTTTCCACTTGCAACATGAGCTATAGCACTAATAACAAACTGCAATTTTATGAAATAGGATTTTTTTTTAAATACCGGGATAAAAACATTACAAAACCACACTATTACATTTTTTTGTTGATGCACATTTGATTTTATTTCAACACTTCAGAGTTTTTGGCTAGAGGTCTATTGCTGGGTTCTGCCTGTCAAAAGTACTCTAAACTAAATATATCAGATTTTAAGATCATTTCACTCATAATTGAATTAAAAATCAAGAGGAACCCCAAATCCTGACTACAAAAAAATGCATCCCTATTCTTTGTACACTTTTTATGAGTGCAAAACACAGACTGGATATTATGTCTAGATAATGCTTCCACTTCCTCCCATTGTGCAAACTGGCAAGGAAGATCAGGCTGTCTAAAACAAATTTGAAGATTGTCACATGATGGTGATATTTTTGAGAACGAGCTTGCTTGCTTGTGATCAGCAGAAGGAAATATTTCCGTAAGGTATACTACAGTAACTTTTTCATATTAATTACATCCACAACTCCAATGTATTACCTAAAAACCTGCTTCCAAATGTGATTTTCCCTTTTTTAATGCAATCATTTTCTTCATCCTTCAAAGGTGAGCTAAGCCTATAGCATCTTAACCCTTTATAGGGCACACATTTAACTTAATTGGCTGCCATTTGGATTGGGAGGGGCCAATGAGTGAATGCTCATTTGCTATTCATTCATTCGCCCTACCAAGTCAAAATTGATTTTTGCCATCCTTCCAAGTTCATAGAAATTGGACATCTACCATCTTCAATAGTACTGGAACGCGAGCATTCTCAGCCATTCCTCCCAGTTTAAATTAATTTCACGTCTATTATTGTCAATGGCAGGTAATGTGTTAAGTGCCATGAAATTCTAAAATAGAAATCAACCTTAGAGTGTTTTTGGAGGGGCATAACCAGAGTGTATTTCTGACAAAAGTATGTTAAATAGTAATATCAAAAATATACAGTAATGAGTGATCGTTTTATATGTCAATGTGTAATTTTAATTGAGGCCTGACACCCAAATTTGTGGACATTGCATGTGGGCTACATGCCCCATAAATATGATGTGGACGCCAGGTCTTAATAGGATTATTTTTTTTGTTTTGTTTTGGTTTGGTTTTTAATGCCAGAAATTTAAAAAATAAAATATTTTGTCATCCCTTGCCAAAAAAAACAAATAAATAAAACTACACAGAGCTGTCCAATTGTGATTAGATCACCCAAGATGTCATCATGGAATCAAAACAAGCTTCAATGCCGTCCTTGTTGTTATGCTCAATTACAGTGGTATGAAAAAGTATCTGAACCTTTTGGAATGCCTAACATTTCTGCATAAAATCACCTTCAAATGTGATCTGATCTTTGTCAAAATCACAGAGATGAAAAAACCAGTGTCTGCTTTAACTAAAACCACCCAAACATTTATAGGTTTTCATAATTTAATGAGGATAGTATACAAACAATGACAGAAGGGGGAAAACGTGAAACATCACATTTAATACTTTGTGCCCCCCCCCCCCCCCCCTTTGGCAGCAATCACTTCAGTCAGACGCTTCCTGTAGCTGCAGATCAGTCTGGCACATCGGTCAGGACTTATCTTGACCCATTCTTCTCTACAAAACTGCTGTAGTTCAGTCAGATTCCTGGGATGTCTGGCATGAATCGCTGTCTTTAGGTCATGCCAAAGCATCTCAATGGGGTTCAAGGGTGGACTTTGACTTGGCCACTCCAGAACGTGTATTTTGTTCTTCTGAAACCATTCTGAAGTTGATTTACTTCTGTGTTTTGGATCATTGTCTTGTTGCATCATCCATCCTCTTTTTAGTTTCGACTGTCTTACAGACGACCTCAGGGTTTCTTGCAAAACATCTTGAACTTTTGAATTCATTCTTCCATTAATGATTGCAAGTTGTCCAGGCCCTGAGGCACCAAAACAGCCAAACATTATGATGCTCCCTCCACCATGCTTCACTGTGGGGATGAGGTGTTGATGTTGGTAAGCTGTTCCATTTTTCCTTCACACATGATGTTGTGTGTTGCTCCCAAACAATTCATCTTTGGTTTCATCAGTCCACAAAATACTTTGCCAAAACTTTTGTGGAGTGTCCAATTGCCTTTTTGTGAACATTAAATGAGCAACAATGTCTTTTTTTAAGACAGCAGTGGCTTCCTCTGTGGAGTCCTCCCATGAGCACCATTCTTGGCCATAGTTTTACATACTAGTATAGTTGATGTGTGCACATAGATATTGGATTGTGCCAGTGATTTCTGTAAGTCTTTAACAGACACTCTCAGGTTCTTTTTTTAACTCTATGAGTATTCTGCGCTGAACTCTTGGCGTCATCTTTGGTGGACGGCCATTCCTTGGGCGAGAATCAACAGTGCCAAACTTTCTCCATTTGTAGACTTCTCTGACTGTCAATTCATGAACATCCAGACTTTTAGAGATGTTTTTTTATCCTTTCCCAACTTTATACAAATCAACAAGCCTTGATCGCATGTCTTCAGACAGCTCTTATGACCGAGCCATGATGCACATCAAACAATGCCTCTCATCAAGACAATTCTAACCAGGCGTGTGTTTTAAAGTGGGCAGGGCAGCTTTAAACCACTCATCAGTGATTGGGCACACACCTGACTTAGTTTATTTGGTAAAACTTGGTTTCAATTGCTCTTTAAAGAGCATACGACACCAGAAAAAAAGTCTTACATGGCATTATTATGTGAATTCGAATCATATTTTGAGACGATTCGACTATATACAACAATTTAGCAAAGCGCAGATGACGAGAAATTAGTCTTTTAATCTGCCGGTTAGCCACGCCTACAATTATAGGGCTTTAGCGTCCCCAACAGGTGGATGACGTCAGCGGTAGACTAGGCTCATCGGTTTTACTATTCAGCCCATTGAGGGGGAATTGTTCAGAACGAGGAAAACGCGACGAAGACAGCTGCAAAATGTCATTGTTTCAGTCTCTCTACTACCAATATTTTTACAGGATATTCTTTTTATCCAAGAATTTTTCCCCAATAGCTATATAAATGGCTTGAGAAGGACCAGTCAGCCCATCGAGGGGGAACTATTCACAATGAGGAAAACGCGACGAAGAGAGCGGCAAAATGTCATTGTTTCTGTCTCTTTACTTCAATATTTTTACAGGATATTCTTTTTACCCAAGTACTTTCCCCAATTGCTAAATAAATGGCATGGTCATGACAAATAACAATCTTGTGCTAACTGGAATATAAAATAATAAAAATCCATTTATTCAAGACGACATGGCAAAATTACTCCATAATGGTCAAAACAGTCGACTTTACCTTTACTGTCACACCTCCCGAACGATATTTTATGACACCTAAATCGGACATATGTCATTTCCCTTCCCCGTCTTCGGAGAATGTAAACAGACCAGAAGGAGCAACAGCTAGCCGACATGCTAACCCGAACCGAGGGATGTTTCAAAGTCTTCGAAGTGGAAAATCACACATAACTAGCCTGGATTATTTGACATGACGACCCGGTTGTCGAGTTTCTTTGCGGATCGGCAAACCGCCCGGCGGAGAGCAATTTACAGTTCGTTCGCTGAAGGAGGGTGGCTGGAATTGTAGTGCAGCTAACGTGCTAACAGCTAACTGCTAATGGGCATGAGGACAGCTTTTTACATGCCTATCAATGATCAAACGTAAGTAGTCCTTTATTTAAAGGAATTTTATAGTGTTTACTTTGTAATCACTGTATTCGTATTTGACATAATACAAAACAAGATATTTACTCACTTCCTTGTAAGTCCAATGGTCCCACAGTAAATATCCACGGTGAATGGGAACCTTTTGAAACTCCAAAAAGGCGCATACGCCTCTCCCGCATACAGAATGATTTTTCTGCAGCCGTTTGGCTGGCGTGATGCAAAAAATAAAAGTATTAATCCGCAAAATCAGCTGAATCCTTCGTCCTCATACACAACAGTACACTGTAGCGTGAAGAGGACGTCTTCTACCGTACACGTCACAGCGCCCTCCTCCTCAATGCGAGACCGAAGCCGGAAGTCACTCATTTTCCTGGCGCGGGATTCAAAAAACTAAATAAATATAGCGATCGCTTCCACACACATCCAAGCGATCCATATCATTCAGGAGCATAAAATACCGCGTGTATTATGAAATAAACATGCTTTTTCGTGTCACAAGCACTTTAAGTCCCCTTAGGCAGAGGGATCACTTACTTATCCCCCCCCCCCCTTCTTTCATTGTTTGCATGTTACCCTTATTAAAATATGAAAACCTGTTTGGGCGTTTTTTGTTAAAGCAGACACTGTTTTTTCATCTGTGTGATTATGACAAAGATCAGATCACATTTGATGGTGATTGTATGGAGAAATGTGACAAATTCAAAAAGGTTCGGATACTTTTTCATTCCACTGTAAGTCCATTGAGAGACAGCCATTCTTTCCAGTATGAGCCCATTTGCTCGTAGGAGTTACATATTCCATTATGCAATCTAAATTATTTTTTTCAACCATTAAAACAGCTGTTATTAAGAAAAGAAAATCCTCTTAAAATCAGGCTATAGAACAATTATCCTCTTTGGTGGTACTTGCTTGATTTTCAAAGCCTCGACGCATTTTATGGGTCCGACGTAAAATATACAAGAATGCTTCTTTTGCACAGTAGTGGGAGTCCATAGTTTTATTGTTTTTGTTATGCAAAGACACGTTGTATGTGTCATTGAAGAAGAAACTTACTTGAAACTTTAAACTGACACAAGTTGACCTCAACACACCAAATCTGTAGTATTGTTCTTGACATTTTTTAGGCTTCAGATAACCTGACATTTGTTAGATTCCGTCCAGTTGACTTTATTCTCACCATTTCTCAGAAAGCCTTCGAGCCCTAAATCAGATGACTCTTTAACAGTGAGTCTAACCCGTGACACAGAGGTTAATAATGCAGCCCCAGGTAGATAGTTTTTTTACTTTTTCTTGTGTCCCACCGGCTGTCTTCATTTCATAGCATGTTATATGTGGTAGCCATTGTGATCCATCCTCATTCCATCATCTATGTTCTAATATGCATGCAGGGGTCATATTGTTGTAACCTGACTGCCTCTGTTTAACATAAACATCTGTTTTGTTGTTGGTATCCTGTTACATGAGAGAGTGTTTAGCCGTTGACATGCTGCATGTACATTGTCGCTCTTTGTGTATTCCCGAGGCAACCAAAACAGGAATTATTGTTGGGATGGTGACCTGAAAAGCAGAAAATAGCTGCTTTAAAACTGAATACTAGTGAATGACATTGTCAAGTGTTGCAAACTGTTTAGAGTACCCATTTATCATCTTGTTCCAGACGGAGTGCCACACTATGATGGCATGGAGGGGAGGGTGACCAATGGGACACGAGCTAGCGCGGTGTCGCTTCCCACTGACATCAGCAACAGGAGCAGCTTCAGTATCCCAGCCACAGTGTAGAGATGCCCTGCTTTGCAAGGGGCGGGGAGACTCTTTGAAAACAAACTTTTAAAAAATTGTTTCAAGAAACACAAAAAAAAAAAAAAAAAAATTTAAAAAAGGGGGGGGGGTTGTTATTTTTTCTCTGACAATTTTCTACATAGAGGGATGTGATGAAGAGAAATGACTCGCCTCCTGCTGCTCCCTCTCCCCTCCCCCTGCAATCTAGATGGCCTTTGTTTTTCTTTTTATATTTATATTTAACATCACTGTCTATGTCCTCTGCTTCTTTGTGTGAACGAGTGCATGTTTTTGAGACTGCTTTGTATGTTTTTCGCGTCAATGTTGAATTCCTTTTATCAACATCAGAGGAAATGTGTGTATATATGTTGGTTGATTCCTTGAATTGCTCAAATTCTTTTAGAATAAATAAATTGGTTCGATTTAGATTCGTGTCATCCCCATTCATTTTGCTGCATGCAGCTACTGCATATTGTTAATTGTAAAAATGCTTCTAAATGTTTTTTTTTTTTCACTATGTAAGATTGTATGCACAGAGCCAAAGCAAGACAACCAACACTCCTAAGACTAATTTGATGAATTTCCCAAAAAGGAATGCACTACAGTGACTTCCTTTACCAAAGTGAAACAATGGAGTCTGCGAGAAACTTCCTATGTTGACACAAAACATCTTTTGTTGGTTCGAATGTGCGTAGCATGCAGAGGAAATTAATCTCATAACCCTTATTTAAACAACGTGAGATTACATTACCAGCTGGGGATAGGCAATGTAGTTTTGTAACCATAATTGAATGTGCTAATGGATCTCAATGACACCTGGTGAGCTGGTAAAATTACAAAACAAAATAATAATTTGCTGAACTTGCTTTACTGTTTTATGGGTACATTAATATCTGAAATATTTTTAAATGAGCTGAATACAGCCAAGTAGTTTTGCTTTAAATGCAAATATACTATAATACAGTGTTTCTATTTTTTTAGCCACATTATGCAAAGCTAAATGAATCCTCAGCATGCAGGCTGCATTTGCTCTGTAACTTGAACTTTTAAATTGTCATATACTCTTGAATTTTCTGTCTAATTATGCTTACTCTCTCATTGTGCTTTATTTTTGTCTTTGCAGGTAAAGTGGAGAGAGTAGACATCAGCGTGTGGAGCGAGCGGCCACCTCAAACAGGTAAGCATGATGATGTCAGTCCACTACGGTCACAAAAGCCCGACTAAAGCTTTAAGAAGTTTGGGGAATACTTTATAATAACTATCAGTTATAATTAGTTAATACATCATTACTAAACTGTTAATAAATGATTAATTGTTGACTTGTTACCTGTTTGTTAACAGTTTGCTGTGATAAATTTACATTATATGCCTCTCATAAACTCAGTTTATCCTGGGTTTAACACAAAAAGTGTCACAAACTCATGGGTTTGTGGTAGTATTTTGTTGTTCTGCCATTTGATGGCTCAGTATGTGTGTTTCTATGCATTTAAAAAAATGTTCAATATTTTATCTTTGGTGTTTCTTTGGTAAAATACAGCACATAGAAAGGCCTAGAGGGGGAACAATTTTGAGGTACAAAAATTTGAGATTTTAAATATCACATCTAATTTCTGTACCTTGAACTTGTTCAACCTATTTGCTGTTCTTTAAAGTTTAGTCGATGGTTAGCAAACTATTAACAACTGCTCTGTAAAGTGTGAGTTAATATATTGAGTATAGTTATAAGCTTATGTTTGCTATTGGGAGAATATTCTAAAGTAGCACTTATTCTTCATTTACTAACAGTTAAGAAATGAGGAGTAGTTGCAACTTCAGATTAACGTTCCATTAACAAATAAACTATCAACTGATACTTAATAAATCATTAGTTAGTAAGCTACTAATAGCTGCTTAATTGTGTATTACAAATTTATAAGGTAGTTATATACAATGTTGTTAATAACGGCGTTATAACGGCGTTAACGCCGTTATTTTTTTTCAATAGTGACTAATCTAATTAATTACTTTTCTCATCTTTGCAACGCCATTACAATTACTGAGGATGTAAAGGTGTGCGTTACTATGCGTTACTACGTTGGTTGAATGACGCGAGAAAAGTTAGAGAGACACGGAGAGAGCCTCTGTGATGTCATTGTAAACACGATGCTAGGTGGCTCCAATAAACCTCACTGCACTGACTGCAGCAGACAGCCTACAAACTACGCCCACTTGATGCTACGGTAGATATAACATGTATATAGAACTAGATGCGAAATGACAGACTCGGTGGCATTAAAACGTCTGTAGAAAACTAGATGCGAAATGATAGACTAATCGGCATTAGTAAACAGCTGCCATCTTAAAGCAGTAGACTTCTCAGGAAGGCACTGTTGTCGAGAACCTTCCTAGCGAACTTAAGCAACTTTTTATCTAAAATACTCCTAAATCAGCAAAATCTTTACTTTCTATCTTTAAATGATGAAACAGTCTTTCACATGTCAAAAGTAGACGGAAGGGAACTAATGCAATAACGCAATTTTAACAAGTTGAACGGTTAATTCACAACATTAAATGACTTCCAAACATAGCAAAGGTTACTATCTAGTTATCACAATATCCACAATACCCCTGTGTCTAGTTAAGTTTAGGGTAAAGAATTGGGCTAGGGCCTATTGTCCCAAAAACCCTTTGAACTTCACATAATGAGACCTATGTATTTTTTTTGAGGGGGGGGGGGGGGGGGGGGACAACAACAAAAAACCATTAAAAGTAACACCAATTATTTTGCCAAGTAACTAATTACTCCTACATTCAGATAACAAAGTTACTAACTCAATTACTTTTTGGGAGAATAAATTTGTAACTCTAATTAATTACTTTTTAAAGTAACATTAACAACACTGGTTATATTGACATACAGCTTACAAGCCATTTATTACTCATTAACCATTAGTTTATTTATGACATATCAACAATCTATAAGGCATCATTATAAATTCTTAACAAACTGTTAACAAACACTTCACAAATTAACAATAAATCATTTATTAACAGTTTAATAATGCTCTATTAACTAGTTATAACGGATAGTAATTATAAAGTGTTACCGAAATTTGGGTTCCAGCACAAAGAAGGCACGTACCAAATTTAATACACTGGGGGGGGAATGATACTGATATAAAAAGCCACATCAGGTTGTAGTGTATGACTGTTGGTAATGAACAAGCACAATCTCATGCAACGAATGTGAGGGCAGGCTGTAAACATAGCTAATTGCCTTTGATAGTGTTTAGGCGAGCAGAGAAGGCCTTTCATTAATGACTTGACTTGATTCATGTTCTATTCCAGCCAACGACGAGGAGAGCAGCATGGTGTCCAATGAGCCAGACGTGGAGTACACTGAGGTGGTGCATCCTCAACCAACAGACATATCCAGAGGTAAAGCTACTCCGTCCCTGACTACCCTTCTGAGGTTTTATTTTTTTCCCTTGGATAGTCTACACATTAATTTCTCCTCCTTTTTATATCTTCCTGTAACCAAAATACCATCTCCTTATTTGATAAGAGAGCAACACTTCCTAGGAGGGGCCTAATTACCCCTAATCAAGACATCTCCAGGTAGTTAGAACTGCTGAGATAACTGTTAGGCTTTCCAGAATAGTTATAGATGCTATAAACAGGAAGGGTTGAGCTAATTGCTGCACTAGTCTCTGATATGCGGCAGTGTTTCATTAATGTTTTATGAGTTCAAAATTGCAGAATGTGACCTCAATCTATTTTGGTGTTTAGGTCAATGATACTTCTCTGATGCTAATCTTGACCTTTGAAGCATTTGCCTTTTGATGAGAAAACAGGATAATATGTGAATTTTCAACAGCACCACTGAGGAAAGGCACAGAAACAGTCTACAGCGAGCTCCAGAATTCCCCACATGGTAGGTTGAATATTCTCTAAAAGTGTTCTTGCGTGAATGCAATGGGCATTGTACTTTTTAAAATGAGTTTGCGCGTTGACTCATTTTTACAATGAAATTAACTCTCTCCATATGAGGACTGTCCATTGGTTATGGTAATTGGTAGATTATCAGTTAATAAAAAATGATTTATTGACACAAAATATACAATCATAAAATGTTGTTTTTCCTTGCGCAAAATAAGCATCGTAGATTCCATATTATCAAGCGTGTCAGACCATCCACGTACGCCAAATTTAATAAGAATTGAGAAGAAATATACATATCAGCCGCACCTGACAATAAGCCACAGATATCCATATTTTAATATGGGATATTACCAAGAAAGATGTAACAAAGAAAAGATTTGACTGATCAGATATCTTTTTGTCAAGCAAATTGACATTATCAACATATCAGACTGCATCGTTGTCATTTATATGAAGCTGACTGTCAAGGGAGCCAAGCTGTCACAGTCCCACTGGCGTTTTTAGCCAGCCTGATGCCACAAAAGGACTTAAATGTGATATGAAATACTGTTGCAAGTGACATTATTGTGATAGCAGACCCTATTTTGGACACAAATCCACCCGATCAATGACAGAAAAGGCTTAATAAATTAGAAACTAATTATTCTTCCTTTGGAGCCCCATTTTTCCATAAAATCTCCAGAGTTTTTGATGAAGTCAATTTTGTCGGTGCTCGCAACAGAGAGCCATCTTGTAACAAATAGTGGATATCCTTTCTTTCAAAATACAGTATATCTAACCACCCCATGGTTAGCCTTAAATATTAACATAATAATAAAACAATATAACTATATAATTATAAAACTAAGGGCCTTCTCTTGACAAAAAGTCTACATGATCATGTAAATAACTTCTCACAAACTGTCTGACTCTCACAAACGTAGCCTTGGGAATGATAACAGTATTAGTAGGAAACGATGTTAAATTTGTGTTTGACAATGCACAACAATGTGGAGCATGCTGCTACACTATCAGTGTTGTTTGATAAAAGAACATGCATCAGTACTCGGAGTGTTGTTGGAAAACAGAACAGTCACACTAGGTAGAGTCTGAAATCACCCAATGGGGCAAAGTCGCTATAACATTACGAGCCGCTAGCAAAAGGAGATGAATAAATCCTGTAAAAATCCATAAATAAGCTGTAGGGTTCAAAGTGAGATATGAAAATTTTGTTGCTTACAGTCTGAGAATATGGTATTTGAACTCTTACAAGTCATGAAGAATTCTGCCTGCCACAGATTGGCTGATGTGCATATGGCACACAGCTGTGCAAAATCAATGAATTAACATTAATTAACACATCATCTGTATAACCCACACCTGTTCATTGGGGTCGTTATCATACCTCGAAATCTGTGTACATCCTAAAGAGCTGTCAAAAGATACCACAGACAACTTGTAGATATGCACAAGGCTTCATTAAAAGGTGTCAACTATTGATCCGTGCCATTATTTGCAAATGGAAGACACACAAACACACTATAAATTTTCCTTGTTCTGGAGCTCCAGGAATGTAAAAGATAAGGGGGCAGCCCCCATGAATTCTATACTATATGAAGAAGTAAAAGTACATGGCAAGAATTTCAGGATGTTAATGTTCTGAAGGCTTCTCGTACCTCAGTCACCAGGAAAACAGTTGGTAACACATTGCATCGTAATGGTTTATCACCTAGTATATTTGTTAGAAAAAGGTTATTAACAACTGTAGTTCAAAGTTTACACAAAATCAATTAGCGTTTTTAACCACTGAAGGTTGGACAAGTTTACCCAAAGTAACCAAACTGACTGTATCCTGTTACTGCTGGGAGGAACTTCCTGTTATTGGAAAGGCAGCCAGATGCTGGATGCTGTCAAGCATCCCTCTGTGTACGAAGACTTCCTGTCCAACTGTGACTAAAAACTGTTGTATTCTTGTAAGACTGTGGAATAAATTGACAGCAGTAGACGTAAATGGCATCTGTTTGCTTCTCGTTAGTGAAACAACAGTGAGTCATCAAGGTCAGCCGTGTCTACGCTTCTGTGAAGTGACTCATCATGATTACCTCTGATGTCAGCCGATGAGTAAATGTGACACGTGCAGTAAACCTAACCTGTGACCCTTTTCTCTGCAGGTGCTGATGACCCCCCTGGTTATGTGAGTTTACTGCAATCACAACTGCACAGAATGACACAAAATAGTATATTTTATTTGGTGCAACAACAGCAACAACAACAACGATGACATGACAGTAATATGAATTCCATGTCACTATGTTTCTTTTTCTTTTCTTTTTTTTTCTTAACTTACTTTCTACATACCGTTGCATGCATGGCCTGCTTCAGCCCTTCCCTGTTTAAGTATCCCTAAGCAGGCTGATGATCCACTGCAAAAGGGAAATCGCGGTCAAAGTTTCCAGACAAGAACAAAGCCGCCTGGGCTTGGCTTTCCTTCCTTATCAACCCCAAGATCAGCACTGCGCCTCAGTAAAATTACCTTGAGGCCCAACTCAACTTAATTGTTTGTGTTCTTAACCAACATGACCTAACACCCCGATGGCACACTAATAATTTGTTGTAATAGTAATTAATCCATATACAGAAGGTTATTCCTGTGCGTCATGGTGCTAATATGATCATACCATAATGCCAAATGTTGCCCTGTGTCTGTAGGGTTCTGTGGAGTATGCTGATCTCAATGTAGAACAACATGAGATGAATCACTATCCAGTTGAGCACACTGACTGCCAGGATCTACCCGTTCCAGTGGATTAGCCAGATGAAACTTTATCTGACACTATTCCCGCCGCTCTCTCTTGTCGTGAAAGCACCGAGTGCCTCTTGCAACCCAACTGACATTTCAATCAGCAACATTAATGACTGCTGTAAATATTTTCTCTTTAATAAAGGCATGTGTCATTTTTGCTGTTTTTTCATTGTTTGGTGTCCAGATGTAGCAACAATATGAAACATCTTTAAGATCCGTTTCCTTGCTACGTGAATTGAACCATTAACTCAGTGAATGATTACTGCTGGCACTCCCAGTCAAAATTGATTTAACGTCCATCGCACTCAATGGCAGCCAAGGAGTAAACTGTATATTCATTATTTCTGTTATTATTTCCATTTCCATTCTATTTTGGATATTTATTGCGATGCGATGGTAACAATGAGCTTTGTCAAAAAAGGTTTCAATAGCGTACCGCACGAATGGTATTTTTTGACCGTGGCGTCGCTATCGTAACCCGGAACAGGGTCAGCATAGACAGGCCCTTGCATACAACTCATGGTTTTACTGCTTGTTTTCTGCCGGTAATCTTTCAAAAAAGAACTAGCCGAGTAAACACTGCTGCTATGGAACTTGTAGAAACGACTCTAGACATTACGACATATGAAGGAAGAGAAAACCGAGGCATCCGATGAGTTTGTACTGTATTCAGCCTATATGGAACATGTAACTTCCACGCTTCATACGTTTCCCGAAGCCAAAAAAAAGAAAAAAAGGAAAAAATTGGATCAACTTGTGCGGACGTCCAAATGACCAGTTTAACGCCAGCAAGGTGAAGCCATTCACCTTCATATGCAGTAAACATTTTGTTGGGGGCCATGGTCCTACAGAGGACGAAGAGGTAAGCCATTTTGGTATTTTACTTATTTTTTAGCGTGGCGTTTTGCCATGCTGCTCCTGTCTGACAATGAATGACCTGAAAAAAATTAAAATGGTATCTGACTGCGACTGTTGTTTCCTTTTCTTTTGTTTAAAAATAAATAAATAAATAAATAAATAATAACTTTATTAAGGGGGAAGTGTAAATAAATTATAAAATTAAGATTTGTTATTATTAAAAAAATTAAAAGTGTTCGTTGGCTGTCACTGAGTAGCATTTGCGATCGCTACACAAATATAGCAATGTAAATTACCCCCAAGAACGGTCAGAGACGTAAGACAACCAGAGGATATAATATATAAGAAAGACAGGGCATATAGTGGGAAAAGACAGATTGTTGAAACAGGAGAATGTCATTGTCGGTGGCTTAAGGCAATGCATTCAAGAAAAAAGTGTTAATAAAAAAGCTACCTCTGGATCAGGTCGGCTCTTTTTCCCGTCTTTTTCAGCCCTCGACAGTCAAGCCATCTCTTGAATTGAACATTTGTATGTTCTTCCACATCTTTACCAGTGAATTTGGCACCAGGGACATCATTTTCGGACAGAATTGGTAGGTTTATCTCAGTAAACATCTTGTTCATACATACATGCATTTAGCATTGGCACAAACGCAAACTTGACCCGGGGGGGGGGGAATAATAGAAGAGAAATTTTACCTTGAGTCCACTAGAGCAATTAGTCTGATGATGCTCTTTCTGACTCAGATACTTTTTCTTTTATTCATGAATTAAAAGGTTTTAAGAACATAGCTGCATGTATGGGTGGCACTGTGTTGACATGTTCTGGCTCACAGTTCAGAGATTGCATGTTCAAATCTCAGCTTTTGAAGTCCATATGGTCTTCCTGCATCTGCTTGGGTTTCTTCCAGGCATTCTGATCTGATTGAATTCCACATTCCAAAGACACATATGGCAAATCGGTCAAAAACATAGAGGGACAAAGTGCGAAAAAATCATTTAAAACTTACTAGTCTTGATTCGAAACTACCAAAATTTCTGTATTTTATGCTGAAACAGTCAATCTGTACCTACACATTTTAATCATTTTGGGTAGGCCTAGTAATATTAATATGAATATTGAGTGTAAAAACAACTGTTGGTATCTGTTGGTCAATACTTCATAAACATTTTGTAATCTTAATTGTAATTCCCATACCAAAGTATTTCTATTTCTTTTATACTTTATAAGAAAATAGGCAACGTTTTGGCAAGCCTCTCTTCATCGTATGCAGTCTGCAGCGTCACCTTGTGGTAGAACAATATTATAGTATTTTACTGTGCATAATAAAAAAGTACAGTACAGTACTAGTATGTACTTTCTACATGTAATGAAGTCTGTTGTTGTTGCTGCTGTTTTCTTTTGTTTGTTTGTTTGTTTGTTTGTTTGTTTGTTTGTTTGTTTGTTTGTTTGTTTGTCTGTTTGTTTGTTTGTTTGTTTTCAGCTTTACAAGTTGTAGGCTTATGTTACATTTATTTTTCATTTTAATATGGCAAATATTTTTGAACAACCAGCATCAGGCGGGTCACGTCGGACATTATCATTTTGCATCTTTCTGAACAGAATAAATAAAATATTGATTAAAAATATGTAAGCATGCATAAAACAATAATCAAATTGTTTTCTTGTCAGGCAAGTCATGCAAATGAAATTACCCTGGAGTTTCCTTAGCTTCTTCTTGTGGTTGGCTCTGTTTCTATTTCATTAACATGAGTGTCTTAAATCTTCAATTACCTTTTTTAAATAGTGCATAACGTTATCCACAAACAGATGGACATTACTATAAATACTAATGTTCTATTCTGTTGGCAGGGAGTGAACACAGGCAGTTTAATGCCCAAAAGTATGCGCATTCATTAGTGTATATTGTTTTGCTGTACCCGGCAGCCAAAGAATAAAAGCATTCATTTGTGGTGTTTTTGGTTGAATATGCTTTTCAGAATACTGTATGTGAAGCTCATTGGTCTCTTTATATAATGAACGTGTGTTGAATATTGATAACACAATATTTCTGCTCTGCTTCAAATCTCTTTTTCAGAATCAACTAATCCATTCCTAACCAAATACCAGTTGGTGGCTTGTGCGGCCACTGCTACTACTAGGAAATAACTATTGCTTTCTGTTAATTATGCAAACTCAATTGGGAAACGACCTCTGTATCAGTACAAACAGTACTCTTGAAGAGCATCGTTTTTATTATAGTGGGAACTTTACTTTGGAGCCTGTGTCATTGTTTTTTGTTTTAAGTACAACCTTTTGATGCCATTTCGACATCCCTCAAAATGCACTTGTAGAAGCACATTTGAGCTATGTCACGCGATTAGTCATAGGGAGGAAGGAACATGCTTTTAACCCCTTCAGGGCTAAGCATGCTGCTGAAGGACATGACACGTTCGCGTCTTTAAACCAATAAATACACTGAACTTAGTTACTATTGCCACTTCTGGGAGATGATTGGATGAAACTTTACCCATTGAAATCAAATCATGAGGTGTGGCACGCCCTCTTTGTTATTTTTGGCTCTTTGAAAATGGCTGACCAAACACAACTTCAAAATGGATATTGTAAAGTGCTCATTCATCATTAAAACACATTAACATTAAAAATAACCAATGAAAGCATGAAATATCCCTGACCCCAAAAATTGCACTTTGTTCTGGTGTTGGAGTGGAGTAAAAATCAGCACAGATTATTTTTTTGCCCAGCAGAAAAAATGTGGGTCTGAAGGGGTTAAGTAAGCAGTTCAAAGGAGCATGGTTCCAGGTTCATCAGTTAGATGAATCCAGCTGATGTGGAAGCGAGACAGTGTTTTTGACCAGCATCAGCAGATCAGGAGCCGATTACAGCGTCATTACAAAGTTAGAAAACAAAATTGTCTCCTGCGTCAAGACTCATCGTTTGCCTAGCTTCAAGGTGCATGTAGGATTCAGGAATATCAAACAAATAGTACATAGGAATGCTTTTACACCTGCCAAAGTCACAAGGGCTGTCCCTGATGGTACTATCTCTTGATGCCTCATTTTGCATGACTGTATGCATGTCTTTTTCAATTTTGAACAGAATGAATAAAACATGAAGTATGTAACACGTGATATAATGAACCAATATTGAGATTAAAAACTCATATTCAGGGTTTGATGCAAATGATTGTTCTTTTTTCCAGTTCTTCAAGGGCAACATGGGCCAGCACTGAATGTTGGCATGGTGACAGCGCTGAACACATAACATTGTCTGCCTCATTGCAACTCTGCCAACAAGCTTATTTAAAAAAATACCATTAACTTAAGTGAAGTGACATCACTGAGGTATTTTAAACAGCACTACATATGCTGTTTGTCATTTTCCCTTCATACACCTTTTGAGCTAATATAAGGGTGCTTTCAATCCATAAGGATAAATTTACTCTTTGTGCATCTAACTGTATATGTATGAAAATAAAGTGCACCAATGCATTCCTTAATGAAAATGGCAGTCTGAACGGTAAGGATAGATTGGATATAACAAAACAAAACAAAAATCTGATTTGCGCATTACCTGCTGTTTGAACATTGTCTATATAAAGTACACAGTAAGATAAACACATCTAGCTGTTGCCTATGTCATCATTGAAACCTGCATAATGTAGATGTTCACTTAGAATCATTTTTGACTACTTTATAAATTGTTATTAGCAACAATAATATTCAAAGGGAATCCAGACCAGTTGTACAAGTTGCTGCTTATTTTAGCCCTGCCTTGTAAAAACAAGTTTTCATCTATTCAGTTTGGATAGCAGATATAGTAAGCATTATGTTATCATTCCTGTATTGTTGTCCCTGCACAGATGCTGTTTTCCCCTCAGTTTCCTCATGTGACACTAAATTAAACAACTGACCAGGATGTAGGCACTGACAGTACCAGATGAACTGCTTCTCAGGTGATTCACGCATTTATTCAAAACTTCACAGCGATGAGTATTTAACAACAATTACGACCAACTGGGAAAACTCTAATAAGGCAAACATTCAAACAAAACATTGTTCATTCCCGTATAAGCAATTATTTAATAGTTTTAGACACAAACACAGCAGAACACAAAAAATTTATAGTTTTACTAATGTGTTTTGAGAATATAATGAAACATACACATGTACAGTATATTAGTTAGTCATGCACGTAAAGAATCCAAACTTCAGGTTCGAAACAGCAGAAGTCAACTCAAGTTGGTCGTTGGTTGGTAGTCCAATATTTTTATATCTTTGTTTACCAATTGTCTAGTTTTTTGTTTTAGGCGCTTCTCTTCTAGAAATGCCCTTGGGGCTAAAGTAACACTTTATGACAACAGTTCTTCATGTCGTCCACCATTAACTTTATAAAGTAAATCGAACAAATTACACTTTTTGTGTTGTTGCCTTTTTACAGTAGTTTCTAATTTCGAAAGTATCTCAGTTATATTGGGCACAAATTTATTCTGTTGTGTTAGGTCTGACAGTTGTTTTAGATTTTTTTCTTTTTACATTTTAGGGTGCGGAATTCAAAACTGTTCGTGGCTTTGGCATTGATAAAATGTCTGCCTGCATGTCAGGTGGCCACTTCCTGGAAAGACTGGCTATTATTGACATGTTTCTCCACTAATATCCATAAAAAAAAAATTCAACCTTTTTTTTTTTTTTTTTTTTTTAATTATCAAACAAGTTCTTTCCACTGAGTTGTACATAATAAATGTTTTTGTCTCCTAAGACCTAAAGTACGGTTTGTTTGTTTGTTTGTTTGTTTGTTTGTTTTTTTGAAAATGGATATCAAACACTTGATGTAATAGGGAAAAGCTGAAATCAGTTCTGGATTATGCTCCAAAAAGTTGGTTAAAAACTTCTTTTAGTCCTAAAATAACAAAATTGTGTTCCCCAGTGTAATGAATAGTGTAGAGTACTATATTTATGTGTTGGGATGCTCTTATTTGAATTAGTTTCCACAAGGGCGTAGGTTTGGTCTCAACATTGCATACCAGTCAAGTTGTACGGTTTCGGCGAAATTTGTACAAGTGAGCACTGATTTTTAAATGTGTACACCGTTCGTTCAAAATCTGTACGTTATTCGTGCATTACCTTTTTTTTTCTCCGTTCCGATTTTGTCACCATTTTGGCAACGAGACAATGTACGTTACTATGCGTTACGTTGGTTGAATGACGCGAGAAAAGTCAGGGACACGGAGAGAGAAGAGTGTTTGTTGTGAAGCTGTTTCAAACACGATGCTAGGCTAGGTGGCTCCAATATTTCCTGTCTGTAGCCGACAGCCTACAATCCACGCCTAGATATCACATGCATATAGAAATACATGCGAAATGACAGACTCGGCGGCGTTGGTAAACAGCCTCCATTTTAAAGTAGCAGACTTCTCAGAAAGGCTCTGTTGTAGTGAACCTTCCTAGCTAACCTAAGTAACTTTTTTATCTAAAATACTCCTTAAAAATCTTGACTTGAATTTATCTTTAAATGATGAAACAGTTTTAAAACTTTCACGTCAAAAGTAGACAGAAGGGAACTAATGCAAAAACGGGAGCAATTTTAACAACTTTAACGGTTGATTCACAACATTAAATGACTTCCAAACATAGCAAAGGTTACTATGTTATTTATTTATTTATTTGTTTGTTTGTTTTTTGTTTTTTTTTATGAAAAAATGAAAAAAAAAACATGAAAGGTAACATCAGTTACTTTGCCAAGTAACTAATTACTCTTACATTCAGGTAACTGAGTTACTAAATAACTTTTTGGGAGAAGTAATTTGTAACTGCAATTAATTACTTTTTAAAAGTAAGATTAACAACACTAGTCATAAAGGTGAAGTCTGCAGAACGAAAGGTGACGAAAGCGGAGATTTCATTCTATCAATTTGTTGCCAAAACAATTTGCCCGCAACTATTGCTGATAACTTCTCAGAATTAGCAAAAGAAATCGGTAAGTTAATTTTATCAACTGAACTTTTTGTAATTATACTCTTATAATTGGACACACTAACGAACTACCTTTAAGTCGAACTAAATTGCGAGCTGAAGTGCCATGAAGTGCAGCCATCAAAAGACATGATACAAATTGCCAAAAGTGCTACATACAATTATAAGAAAAGTCACTGTTAAATGTTACTAATCATGATGTAGCTGAAGATATTGTTCTTTGATTGCACCAGTTTATATGTTACAATATTACCAATAAATTCATATTATTTTAAAAATGGAGTTTTTTATTTTTTCATATTGCACGCTATATACGACGTTGTAAGATTCGTCACCAATTTCTAATGGCAAACGTCGCTATTTGGAAGATTGCCAACTGCCTCAGGTTGACAGGTATGACATTGGTAGGGACAATATAGCACCAAAACCTGCATGTACACTTTTTGCTGGGCTGGGACATTAATAAGACCAAACAGATTGGGTGAACGGGGGTCAGGGCTACATTTCTCACCAATATGAACCTAATTCATTGATAGGCTAAATGATCCATGCCAAATAAATCTGTATTGACTTGTACTAAATTTCATGTGGATTGGTTCAGGTGATACACGGTTCGACTCAAACCTTTGTTTTCAAAAACTCCTAAAGAAACATTTTGAGAACTTCCAGAACAAATGTCTGGATTTAATAGCAAATTTAAATTGCAATATTTGAACATAGATTATATTAACATATACAATATATACACACTAGTGGTGCAACGGATCATGATTGGTCCGAAATCCGTTCGGATCGACGTCTTCGGTTTAGCACACATCTGATCCGTGGATTGATTTCTGAGAAAAAAAATTGTGCTCTGGCCGCACACACTTGTGTAGAGCGGACAAAGAGGAGAAGCAGAGTGCACAGTGCAGACATGGCAAGCGGAGGAAAGGAGGAGCTTGAACGCCCCGCTACACTTAAATCTCCTGTATGGGCGCATTTTGGTTTCCCTGTCAAGTATGATGACAAAGGAAAAAGGTCAGTGGACAAAACCGCGACAGTGTGTACGCATTGTGGCATAAGAAAGCCATATGACAGCGGAAACACATCCAGTATGTTCACGCATTTGAAGCGACATCACCCGGGTGTTTTACTGACCGAAGATAAAACAAAAGCTGGAAAAGAACCGCTCATCACCGAGGCATTTAAGCAGCCTCTTCCTGCACAATCCGACCAGGCTAAAGCCATCACTAAAGCTATCGGTGTGTTTATAGCTGCAGACATGAGACCATATTCAGTTGTGCAAAACGAGGGCTTTAAATACATGTTGAAAGTGCTTGAGCCACGCTACGACATCCCATCGTGCACACACTTTAGTGAAAAGATTGTGCCAAATCTCTACGAGGGAGAAAAAAACGTTGAGAATGAACTATCCCGGGCGTCAACTGTTGCGCTCACGACGGACGGGTGGACGTCCAGGGTAACGGAGAGTTATGTGACGATAACCGCTCACTTTATCACACCAGATTGGGAGATGAAAAGTCCAGTGCTGCAGACACGCCCCCTCTACGAGAGTCACACAGGCACTCATTTTGCGCAGGTGGAAGAATGGAAGATATGGAGGCCCAGTATAATATCCCAGTAACAACTGATAATGCAAAAAAATCAAATAAATGCAATGAAGGACTATCCTTGTTTCAGGGAAGATGTCCTATTATGTTCATTTTTTAGGTCTATTTTATTAATGGTCATTGGATTAAAAGGAGAAGATATGCATTTATTTGAAGTTGTTAGAAGTTTGTTAAAAAGAAGATATTATGCCTTGTGCAATACTTTTATATATTCTAATTTAATAATTTCAGTTTTCAATAAACAAACAGAAATTATACTTACCTGTCTTGTTTTTTTTTTTTTTTTTTTTTTTTTTTTTTTTTTTTTTTTTTTTGCTTTTCGCTGATCTGAAAAATGATCCGATCCGTGACTCTTGATCTGAGGAACGATCTGATCCGTGGGTTTTGTGATCTGTTGCACCCCTAATACACATTTGTTAATAATCTAACTATTCTAATCTAATTTAATATAATCTAAACTAATCTAACAATTGTCTTAAGACAACACAACATTAGCTCTCTAAATAAATAAACGTATCTCTGAAAAACTTGTTAGGGTATTTTTAAAAACTACTGCTTTTGTCCACAAGCACTGCTAAACTCAACAAAAAATGAAAACTTTTTACCTCGTCTATGATTAATGTATTATCATCCGAAAACATGTCTGCATAGGCTGCAAACAAAAATTATTTTTCAATAGATAATGTAGAAAATAAATACAGAGAGCTAAAACAAAAAACAAACAAAAAAACGCAAGTCATCAGCCAATCAAACACCCATTTTAGGGGAGAAAATCGACCAGCACATTCTACAAGTGAAAAATGGTAAATGTAAGTCTGAACATAATGAAAATAACTCACTTAACAATGGTAGGGTCAATTCTATCCCATACAACATAACTGAACGAACTGAACTGAACGCATTACATAATGCAAATAAGGTTGCTTAAAAGTTGGTGGGGACAGTTTGAGCATCATGAAAATTTGGTAGTGGTATGTCCCTACTGTCCCTATGCAAACCTACGCCCTTGCGTTAACCCTTTGAACTCTTACTGGGCACCCATCTAACTCTGCCTGCCATTTCACCATCAATGGTATGCATTAAGTTAAATACTATGAAAATAAATCTATTCGAGTGTTACTAGGGGCCATAAAAAGTATGTCCTTCTGCTTTTATTCATTTGAATTAAATTAATTTGGTTTATATTAAGATTGAATTAATTTATAAATGTATTTATAATTATAAAATAATAAATATTTCTATAACGTATAACAATGATTAATCATATATAATTAGCTAATATGTAGTTGTTGTTTTTTTTAATTGCCAAAGGGTTAATACATTAACAATACAGTTACAGTATATTGTAAGGTACATCTCATAACTTTTTTTCCATTCTCGCGCTTCAGTTATCCAGTGGGGGGCGCTAATGCTAATGCAACTGAAGTGCGAGAAATCGAAGAAGAAATAGATGAGACGTTGACGTCGGCGGACGTTGTTTTCACTTCCAGGTGCGTGTGTGCAGCTGCGGTCCAGTCACAATTCAACACGAACTGCTTAGGGCCTGATAAATACGCATGCGCATAGCAGCTACCCCCTCTGGTTTCTGCTTGCACTGCCACGTTAGTAGCGGTAGACATAAAATACCAAGCTACTAATCCAAACCCCGATAAAGAATACCACGACCAAATTGAAAGCCTCAACTTTTCAGTAACACGTTCGTCCGCTGCGTCTCCCGCCAGCTTTCTTTTCTGCGGAAGAGCACTCTTGAAGGCAAAAATGCTCAAGTTTTTCATCCTGTGCACGTTAGCTGTAGCCAGTCGGGCTGAGATTCCCGAGGAAGACGACGTTCTGGTACTGAAGAAGAGTAACTTTGACGAGGCTCTCTCGGCGCACCCTAACATCCTGGTAGAATTCTGTGAGTATGACTAAATCTGCCACAAAACCGCAAACGAATGCTCGGTAGTTCATCGGACTTTCAGTTTTCTACGTTAGCGTGCTAAGCAAACTCGAGTCAGTCGTGATTGGCTGTAAACTTTGTCAAGCCGACAGGTTGTCCCCGCTAAGTGGCTAATTATTGACGCCTGGCCCGTTGTAACACTAAGTTTGAGTATTTTAATGTATAAAATGCTGAAGCACCAGTCTCGTTGCTGTTAAAAAATAGTTTAGCGTTTAAGTTGCTGAGATTCATCACACTTTTACACTGACGTGTACAGAGAACTCCTTTATTGACAATGACGGCGATGTACGAGCCAGAGTTGCTCTATAATGGGTTGGACGTTTACCGCCGTGAATTGTACTGAGATTTAGACAGGTGGTTTCTGTTTAAATTGATTGCAAGGCTATCGCTGTCAATGTCAGTGAATGAGTTGTATATGAATGCATAAAATGACGTTATATTTGAACTCACGAACTTTTTGCAATTGGGGTAAATATGTGAAAACGAGCATTATCGGTCAATTGGCATCTTGAAAGAGTCGCTGCAGTCAGATAAGTTGACGCGCTACCGAACTACGTGCTTCATCGTGGACCATTCACAGCTCGCCGTGGGTCGAACGAGCCAATGACTGTGGAATGGGAGGGACTAACAATTGTTTGCACACGTATTTCTCGGCAGGAAAGGAATTTAATGGGGATGTGGCGCTAAGTTGACGTGTACTTCACAAACGTTCATCAGCATAGAGTATTTACAAAGACTGCACTGCACATAAACATTTTAATATGATGCAACAAGGACTTTTCCCCATTGTAGCTTTAAAGAGCATATGACATGAGAAAAAGTCTTAAATGGCATTATTATGTGAATTAGAATCATATTTTGAGACGATTCGACTATATACAACAATTTAGCAAAGCACAGATGACGAGAAATTAGTTTTTTAATCTGCCGGTTAGCCACGCCTACCATTATAGGGCTTTAGCGTCCCCAACAGGTGGATGACGTCAGCGGTAGACTGGGCTCATCGGTTTTACTATTCAACCCATTGAGGGGGAATTATTCAGAACGAGGAAAACGCGACAAAGAGAGTGGCAAAATGTCATTGTTTCTGTCTCTTTACTTCAATATTTTTACAGGGTATTCTTTTTATCCAAGTATTTTCCCCAATTGCTAAATAAATGGCATGGTCATGAGAAATAACAGTCTTGTGCTGAATGGAATATGAAATAATAAAAATGCATTTATTCAGGACGACATGGCAAAATTACTCCATAATGGTCAAAACTGTCGACTTCACCTTTACTGTCGCACCTCCCGAACGATATTTTATGACACCTTAATCGGACATATGTCATTTTCCATCCCCGGCTTCGGAGAATGTAAACAAACCAGAAGGCGTGAAAGCTAACCGACATGCTAACCCGAACCGAGTGATGTTTCAAAGTCTTCGAAGCAGAAAATCACACATAACTATCCTGGATTATTTGACATGACGACCCGGTTGTCGATTGTCTTCGCGGATCGGCAAACCGCCCGGCGGAGAGCAATTTACAGTTCGTTCCCCGGAGGAGGGTGGCTGGAGTTGTTGTGCAGCTAACGTGCTGCTGCTAATGAGCATTAGGAGAGCTTTTTACATGCCTATCAATGATCAAACGTAAGTAGTCCTTCATTTAAAGGTAGTTTGTAGTGTTTACTTTGTAATCACTGTATTCGTATTTGACATAATACAAAACAAGATGTTTACTCACTTCCTCGTAAGTCCAATGGTCCCACAGTAAATATCCACGGTGAATGGGAACCTTTTGAAACTCCAAAAAGGCGCATACACCTCTCCCTCATACAGAATGATTTTTCTGCAGCCGTTTGGCTGGCGTGATGCGAAAAATAAACGTATTAATCCGCAAAATCAGCTGAATCCTTCGTCCTCATGCACAACAGTACACTGTAGCGTGAAGAGGACGTCTTCTACCGTACACGTCACAGCGCCCTCCTCCTCAATGCAAGACCGAAGCCGGAAGTCACTCATTTTCATGGCGCGGGATTCAAAAAACTAAATAAAAATAGCGACGCTTCCACACACATCCAAGCGGCCCATATCATTCAGGGGCATAAAATACCGCGTGTATTATGAAACAAACATGCTTTTTCGTGTCACAGGCACTTTAACTTACTCTGATTTGTTTTTCATCACCTGAGTAAATGTGCAAATAAAGTTGTCTTGGGTTGTTGGGAGGCGTTTAACTCACTGGGTGCTTTTAAAAGTGCTAGGAAATCCTACCATAGGTGAGTTTAGGGCTGCAGCTATTGAATATTTTAGTAGTCGATTAATCGATGGACTAGTTAGTTCGAATAATCGAGTAATCGGATAAAGAACATGAAACATTCAAATACCTGAGCTGAGCCTCAAACGGTATAATTTCTTTTTACATTAGGATCCATGTACGACAAAAGAACAATTGACTAACTTACACAGAAGTCAGACTGCTTAAATGCTATAAAATGCTAGGGTTTTTTTTTTTTTTTTTTTTTTTTTTGCAATGCTCTTAACAAATGGTTCTGACGCATATTCCCACAAAAATGGCTAAATATACATATACATATGCATTAAAAACATTAGCTCAAACAAAAGCTTAGCTTACGTTGGTCTTAACAGGGAACGGTTGGATTCAGCCATGTGGAAAGAGGCAGACCAGAGGGCAGTGTATCCAAGCCACTTTAATTAAACGAATACTCAAAGCAACAAAATTTGAATATTTTTTTCTAATCGAATACTCGAGTTAATAGATTAATCGTTGCAGCACTAGGTGAGTTTAGAATGATAGAACATATTTTGGCACAAAGTCATCAAAAAATGACAGAAAAGGCTTAATGAAAGAAGATCCTAATTAGGAGTGGGAACCTCAGGGCACCTCACGATACGATACGATTCGCGATACAAGGCTCACAATAACGATCATCTCACGATATCACGATACAGCGATTATCGATATATTGGTCAGAAATTGGATCCATGACATTCTCAATACAACTGTTGAAACGGGAAAAAAAAATTCAAAATAGAAAAAATACTGTTTAGGTCATTTATTAAACAGTGACACCTTTTCTGTGCAACATTGCTGTAAAATATAAATCTACTGCAAATTGTGCACCTGCACATATAGAGGAAACAAACCACAACCACTGATATCGCTTTGAGAGATCATGATGAATGGCACCCTTAATTTCTTTAAAGTTTTAAATCTTTAAAAAATTAAAATTAAAAAAAAAAGTGCTGTAGGTGTCCACAGTTGAGCTTGGAGTGGGACAATGATAAAATTGGTGGGTCTTTTCTTCGTATATGACATTTGTTGCTGGGTTTGAGCACTTCCACTATCTGCTTCAGCATTTAAGATGTCAGACTTGCTCAGTCAGTCTTCCTCACCTTAAAAACAATAAAATAAAACTAAAAATATTAGCTACTTCATAACTTTTGAGTTGAAATCCTGATTTTTTTTGTGTGTTGGAAGTATTGAATTTAAAAAAATATGAATTGAATATAGAAATTAAAAATACAATAATTACCTATTTTTAATATGTAGGCTACATTAATTATCATGCACATCACTTTATATATCTTGGAACCTAGTCAAACCATTTTTATAGCTTATTGTATCAAAATGACAGTAATAACAGTTTGTGTAGTAAACTAGATGGAAAGTGGTTCTCAAATAATATCAAATAAATCGGTAAATTCATGTGGGCTTGTTCGATGTTCATTTTCATCCAGTTTAGGGTCCTGGTTTATTTTATATCATTCAACACCAAATGTCATCAAAATAATACATGTAAATTAAAAATCAATTACATTGCAAAACTTTCTTACCTCAAGTGATGAATGGGAAGCAGTGAAGAAATCCGGTGTGCACTTCGTCACCAGCTTCCAGTGAACCTTATTTTTGTTAGACAATTCTTGCATACAGCAAAGTCCTTGTTCACCTTACTTCTTTTCTTGTTGGTGTAAAATCTAAACTGTGTCCCCATGCGTGATTTGTAGCAATATTTTTCTCATTTTTTCCTCCACCGTTCTCACGGAGCTTTATTTTTTCAACCCACTTGGAGCTTCCTCTCTTCTTCTCTAGACGACTTGTGCGCACTTTACCTTCACCGCCACTCCCGAGCGCCCCTAGTGGACCGCCAAGGAATTGCTCAACAAACATTGAGCAGTGTACAGCATCCATACTCCATTGTATGGCCAATATGTTAAATAAAAGTATCGATACTTGGCGGGAGCATATCGATAACAGATCGGGTTGCAAAATATCGCGATATATCGCTGTATCGAGATATTGTCACACTCTTAATCCTAATTACACTTCGCCAGCTGCCTTCAACTTTCCCATTTAAATATCACTTAACAGAAGATGTCACACCCAGAATGAGCTGCGGATTTTTGCAGTTTGCTAGCATACTATCAGTCTTTCTATTCTGTTGTTACAATGTGACCGTTCTGTTATGTCAACATGCACTATAGGTAGCACTGCAATAGAAGGCTAGGCATGATCATCAATTATGGTTGTGAAGTCGCTCCCAGAATTGAAGAAAAAGGGGCCCGTCCCCTACTGTATTGTTTTAAGATACAGTAACTATTAAATGGTGAAAGACGATGAGATTTGAGTGCCAATTTCATCTACATGTAAAATTGCATCGGTTAAGTTATTTGAATTTTTCGACATCCATAGTCACCATTTCTTAGGACCATTTATGCCCAATTCATTTTAACCGGGAGGGCCTGGCAATGAATGATCACGGTGAGGGGGTGGGGGGGTACTCCCTAGCACTCCCTACACAATGATTCAGAGCAGTTTTCGGTTTGGCACTGGGTCATAAAACATCTTAGCCAATGTGGCTAAAGTGTTTTTAACCACTGCCTTGTTTTCAAGTTGGGATGGCTTTGGTCCTCTTTTTTTTTAAACTTGAAAGATGAGTGAAAATACTTTCTCAGTTGTACGGCAATAAATATGTATTTGTCTATGTAAATGTTGAATTTCTGCAAGATTTTTTATTTGTCAAATTTTTTTTAGTGTGTGGAAACTGGGTGTTCTCGGCTGAGCATAATCATGGATTTTTTTAACTGAACCATGGATAAGGAAGGAATTAAACTTTACGCTTTCTGTGAATTGGAAATGTTAATTTTACCGGTAAACTTTGTAGTATTTGTGCATGATGCAGTTCCATTTGTCATATCATTTGTCATGTTTTGTTCCCAAAATGACTGTGAGGACAAATGCGCCCCACCAGTTTGATTTTTAACCCTTATCATGACCTAATCGCTTAGCAGTGCATCTGGAAAAAAAACGGGAGCAGTTGTCCAGACTTCCATCGCCTAAACTCAAACCTGTCTTTGCATTAGGTGTATTCCCTAATTTCTGTTTGTACTGCATCCTTCAGATGCCCCATGGTGCGGTCACTGCAAGGCCCTGGCTCCAGAGTATGCCAAGGCTGCTGGTATGCTGAAGGCAGAAGGTTCAGATATCCGCCTGGCTAAGGTTGACGCCACTGAAGAGACAGACCTAGCCCAAGAGTTTGGTGTCCGTGGATACCCCACCATCAAGTTCATTAAGGGGGGAGACAAGGAATCCCCCAGAGAGTACTCAGGTAAAGTTTTTTTATTTATTTTTTTTTTTTTTTAATTGGTTATTTTTTTCTTCAACTGTTTTTCACAGTTTTGCTTCAGAACCGGCAGCATAAAAGGTTTGGACTCTTTTGTAGTCCCGTTAGGCCTTGAAGGGATAAGTGTTTGTATGTTAAACACACGTCTTCATTGTGCACACAGGTTAATTACACCTGTTAGACTTCAATAGCTGCTTTCCAAATCCTAAAAACAAGCAATGTGACAACGCCTGCCTTTCTACTTTTCACTTTGACTGTTTACAAACTAATCGTGCCGTAGTATTGATACCTGCGCTAATTTATTGCTCAAGATGCTGTAGTAATTATAAATGTAGGATTTTAAATGTAGTTTTGATAAGTATAGACAAAGGCTAAACACAAACTAAGATTATCCCAAAGGCTAAACAAAAACTAAGATTATCCCAAGTCTTTTATTTACGACATTACCACGTCTCAAAAAATTAAAGGTGACTCCGTAAGGTCACACTGGTAGATTAAGAGATTTCAATTGTTTTTTTATGTGCATTGAGAAGCTTCCATGAGATAGCATTAATGGAGTGAAAAGTCATTCGTACACTGCAAAATCATAAAGATAATTAAATTCATGCCCTTCCAGTGCGATTTCCTCCCTGCTAATCAGTTTTTGACATAATTGCATAAATGAAAGAATGGTTAGTTCAATTTGTTCGTTATATATATATATATATATATATATATATATATTTTTTTTTTTTTTTTTTTTTGTTGATGGTGTGCTGCCCTCGTGAAAACCAATTTTTTTATGATTCACTACTCTTTTTGGTTGTATTTTAAGTAGCATCTTGAGTGTAAACAACAAGTTCATAAGAATAAACTAATCACACTGTTAACGGCTGAAGGACGGACGGTGAAGGAGAGTTGCTAAAGGAGAGTTGACTTCATGAGTCATGATTTTGAACATTCTTCACTATTTGAAATATTTAAGGTTTTAACCAATATTCAAACTTTTTATCATAGTTCATAATTTTATTCATTTGTGTGCATAAGTGTTTGCATTTTGATGTGGCCTTTTTAAATGTTGCTTATAACATGGTATCTATGAACTTTAGAGTTGTTGTTGTTATCTGTTGTTCAGTTTAAGTCACAGGTGTCAAACAGATTCCAGAAAGGGCCAAGTGGGTGCTGGATTTTGTTCCAACCGATACCGTGCAGAGAGTTCAACCGATGAACTTCCTACTTAAACAAGCGGCACCTGACAAAGTTTAACTGATTATACATGTAAAAGATTTGATTGGTGAAAAGGTGTCCTCTTCATTGGTTGGAAAGCAAACCTGCACCCACTTGGCCCTTTCTGGAATCTGTTTCACACCTGTGGTTTAAGTAGTTGGTTACTCCGGAGTTGTTGGCTGTTTGTTGGCATGAGACTCCACTTCCCCAAGTGCAACATTTTGTCTCTGCTTGGGCCATCCATGGAAACACAGTACCCACTTTGGCCTATTACATGCATGCACAGAACCTTTGTCTGGTTCATACATGTATGGATTGTGCAGGATTAATTTAAACACACTTGCATGAACAGTAAGCCATCGCTGTAAATCTTTGAGATGTCAGACCAGCTCTTAAGTCCCAGGACCATGTCGGTGCATTTAAACATGGTGGGAAATGTAATGCCATCTGTATGTAGAAAAGCATTTGAGTTGGCTCAAACTCTTTGGTGGGATGTGCAGTCAGTCACGTCGTCTTTGTGGGCTGGGCTCTGGTCTATTTGGCAACGGAGGTTTTTTTTTAATTGCCCATGACCCATTCTGGTCTCGTACCATAAATCTTACTGTCAACCCCTAGATCTTGGTTCAACGGAAAGGGAATGATATTTTTTGTCACAAGTTTTAGGAAATGTCAAAATATTTGGGCTCTGTGTTGTCATTTGAAGATGAATGAATTATTAATTATTTTTTTAAAAAAACATTGAAACTGTTGGCCTACATGTTTTTGTGAATTGCAGCTTTTGTCATGGAGTCCCTATGTAGAACATTTTTAGAAGTACATTCTATTTTTCCAAAAAAATGAATGGATGCTACTGCATTGTATACATTTTACACAAAATATCCAAATTCAGTTGTTGTAATTTTATATTCAACTTTATTTACTGTTAAGTGTACTTGTATCACTAATTACAACCCCCCCCCGTTTCAGCTGGAAGGCAGGCAGATGACTTTATCAGCTGGCTCAAGAAACGCACAGGCCCCGCAGTTGCGCTGTTGGCTGACGTCACAGCTGCGCAGTCCTTAATAGCTGACCATGAAGTGGTGGTCATTGGGTTCTTTAAGGTAAGCGAATATTTTGATCTTAGTTTGACTACGGTCTGTTGGGATGTTTCGTAGAATATGTGGATAATAGGTGAATGTCACTTGAAAACCTTCCTCGCCTTATTTTGACAATATTATTCAAATAGTTTTATTCTTTCACAGGATGTGGAGTCTGCTGGAGCCAAGGCCTTTGAAATGGCAGCTGAAGCAATCGAAGATGTTCCTTTCGGCATTACCTCAGATGATGCCGTTTTTACCAAGTTTGAGGTCTCCCAAGATGGCATTGTTCTCTTTAAGAAGGTGAGTGCAATTTTTCCCCCAATGATGCCGGCATAAGGATGCGCTAGGCTTAGATTATGGATGGACCTGATCAGAAATCGGGCCAATCAGGCTATTTTTCAGAGGATCGGAATCTGGTGAAAGGATCGAGTTTTTTATTTTATCTATATATATATACATAAAAATATATACGTACCTTTTGTACTCTGCAAAACTCTGAAGAAAAAGTACTGTAAACAGTACAGAACTGAAACATGTTTGGAACTTTTGTCCAAATTGTAGGGGAAAAAAATCTGAATCGGCCGATTCTCCAAATCGGGTGACTCTGACTGTTGCAAAAATATTCCATCAGAACATCCCTAGCTTAGATCCTTCTTACCCGCAGATCTAGTGACACATTTAAGGAATGTTACCTCAAGCTTTGATGGCTTGTTTAGATTATAGGTGTCAGAACAGCGGTCTGAACTTAAACAAGTTTTGCATGATGCACGTGTGCACACTGGAGTGGAGTTGGATGCATCTCAAGTCAAAGTGTGCACATAATCAACAGCTGCATCAATCATTGTAAAATATTTAGACAATTTAAATGTGTGCTCTTTTCTATCAAAGACTCATTCAGGTACCAAAAAATGTCTCCGACTTAGGTAGAAAAGTGTAAACAGATTTTTTTTTTTCTCCTTTTCATTAAGTAGATTTCCTACAAGTGCACCTCTTAAGTGTCGGTCTTATTTAGCAAAGTGGTGTGAATGAAATTATGGAACTAAAATATATAGTTGGTTTGAATTGAGGTTGGGTGACATGGCCTAAAAATAAAATCTTAAGAAAACCGTAAAATTTTATTTTTATTCCTCCCATTGGCTGTCGTTGATGGCACTAGACATCAATCCATTTTGACTGGGAGAGACTGGCAGCGATCAAACGTTATGGCACTGAAAAATGAGCATTTTCATCCTTCCCAGTTCAAATGAACGGGACATTTAATCGTTGTCCATGGCAAAAAATAAATACTAATGAAGTTTTGAATTATTGAACTATTGAATTAACTGGTTGCTAGATTTCCATTCTGGCAAATAACAAAGAAAACTGGTATTGGGTTTTTAATCTTCAGCAATTCATAAAGTCGATGTATTGCTTAGTTTGAAGAGTGTAAGGATTTTCATGTTTTTTCTTTTCTTCTTGACACCCAAGACCATAAGGCCTAAATTCAACTTGATTAGTTTGAATTGTTCCCAGGTGTAAAAATGATGACCAATGAGTCATTCGGGGTCTCACGTGAGCCCTTTTTATTTAGTAACGGTCATCGTTCAGTCGGCTGTGGTCTGATTTACATGATGGTAACATGATGCAGTTGACTTCAGGAAGGGTATCCACTTGGTGTTGCTAATTAAAGATCGTCAGAGGTTCTCTGCCACATTTCTTTTCACATGACTGCCTTGCAAGACCTGGTCTTGGAATAATGTCAACTAGTAAAGCCAATTCAAAGATTTATTTTCTCTGAAGCATATTGGCCATGAGCAGATGAATGTAAACCAAATTACATATCTAATGGAGATGTCCCAATCCGATCTTTGAAATCGGGCGAATCACGCCATTTTTCAGAGGATCAGAATCGGGTGAAAAGGATCAGGTTTATTTGTTTTTCCTGCTTCATGTGCGTACAGCCTGTCACTCTTCTGCTGCTGTTCTTGGTCACCACCGTTGCAGTTTGAGTTTGCTTGTTAAAGTTAACAATAATTGACATGCGTTGAAGCTTTGGTCTTGCTAGAGAAGCTTAGGAGTGCTATGTTTAACCGCGCCGAATGTTTCGATTATCGTTTAGCTTATTAAACACTAGCAGTAGAGTGCTGTGGCAACTGTTTTTTTTTTTTCCAGCAGTGTGAGGAGATTTGAGTGGATTCACTCAATGAAGCATTTAATAAAGACAAGTGTTTTTCTGTTTAAAAAATCAGTGGGACATTAACACATTTAAAACTTTTTGGACAACTTTTTCGGTATCTGATTGGGACTTTGTCGGCATATTCTCAATCAGGTGACTCTGACTCGGGTGCAAAAATACGCGATTGAGACATCCCTAATGTACTTGTTGAAGTATTGAGAATTGAGCATATGCAACTGAGATGTTTGCACTTTACTATTTTTGATACAACAATGTAAAAAGTGTTTGACCTGTACAAGAGCTGCTGTGGGCCTCTTATCAATTTATCATCTTAGATGGTGCGACCTCAACTGTTATATTAGTACAAGGTCCAAAATGGAGCTATGTGATATGAAAGGAATTTTCGTTTGATAATGTATAACTTGCTACAAAGGAATTTTCTTTGCCCCCCCCCCCCCCCCCCAATTCATGACAATTTCATATACGCCACACAATAAATGATTACTAAAAAAATTAAACAATGCAGCCAAATGGATACCAATCAAAATATTCATATACTAGTTGTATAAACGCTTGTCAAAGAATGCAGAAACATCCTAAGAATTAAAATGTATACCAAATGGTGCTTCAAAAATGCCTACCATTTACCCATTAAAGATATTGCCAAGTGGAAAGGGCAAACAAATTAGAGGGTTCCCGCTACAGAGGTAATCTAGCTCTATAAAAGGTTGTTTCATAGTTTATCATTCATTTCAGTGTGAGCTGTGAATATTATCTTTCATGACCGGACAAGTTGATCAACAGTCATGGCTACTCATGCAAGGTCATTTTAAAAAATCACTTATTCTTCATCTATGTATGGTTGTCTAATCAAAAATTAGCAACTGTCAAAGGATTAAAAAGCAATTTTTTTTTTTTTTTTTTTTAATAATTTAAATCTTGAAGCGCATTCTTTGTCAACCAGACCAATTTACTGCTCCTGTCTTTGTTATACTGTGCCTGGCGAAGAGTTAAACTGGAATCACTGGTTTTATCCTTGATAGACTGGGTATGACTAAAAGATCTTTGGAAGTAGCTGCTCTTTGTGTATATTCCTCATACAGTATATAAGGTGTGTGTATGTATATGCACATTTAGAATCAATTGGAATGTTTCCCAATTGAGAAAGTATACACCCGTATTTCATGACCTGTTTACCTGAATTTTTTAGGTTAAAAAAGGTGAAGGAATTAAAAGTTGCACTACAGTCGACAATCGTATATTTAAATTCCTAAGAGTCGAGCTAAAGTAATGGTTGCTAAAATAAGTTAATTTATTATTGTAACTCTGTTAGCTGCTATGCATTATCGGTGCCAATCCTCTTCATAACAGCCACGTGTTCATGTGAAGATCCGAGCAGAATTAAAAACATTATTGTCATATGGGCTCTTTGCCTGCAAACTCGGCCAACGCAGCAACTCTGTTTAACAGCTGGGAACTTCAATTTGTTTATCACGACAGGGTCTTAAATTTCAGAGCCAATAGCTGCCTACGTGACCTTTGCCAAACACTTTGCTGTTGTGTGCCGGTAAAAGCTGCTTGGCCAATCTTACACCAGCTATTCTTAACAGTCAAATGTCAGTTTACCTCCGTGCCCCTCTCAAATCCCGGAAGATAGGAGGATTTGGTAATCGTTGTCTGGTAAATCTTTTTTTGGGTGTTTACCAGCAGACCACATTGGAACATTTGTGACTGACTCTTTGTGTCTTTTTCTGTTTTTAAGTTCGATGAAGGACGTAACACTTTTGATGGTGACCTTACCAAAGAAACTATCCTGTCTTTTGTCAAAGCCAACCAGCTGCCTCTGGTCATTGAATTCACTGAGCAGGTAAGTGATTGGGTAGTGTAAAATTATTTATCAAATCTTTCTCTCCAAAGTAACCACCAGTAAAACAAGTAGAATTTTAACATTTTCTTTCATCCCTAGACTGCCCCTAAAATCTTTGGGGGTGAGATCAAGTCCCACATTCTTATGTTTCTGCCAAAAGCAGCCTCAGACTTCCAGGAAAAAATGGACCAATTTAAAAAAGCCGCCGAGTCATTCAAAGGACAGGTAAGTCAACTTGCCCGAAGCACCAACGTCTGTCATCGAGCCATGTTTACTTAATTTGTCGCTCCTCCCTTTTTCCAAAATCTAGATCCTCTTCATTTTCATCGACAGCGAGGTGGATGACAACCAGCGCATCTTGGAGTTCTTTGGCCTAAAGAAAGAGGAGTGCCCAGCCATCCGCCTCATCACCCTGGAGGATGAGATGACTAAGTACAAACCAGAGAGCGACACCATCACTGCAGAGGCCATTGTTGGATTTTGCACACAATTTAAAGAAGGCAAACTGAAGGTAACGGAACTGGCGACGCTGCTTTTATACTTGCAGTTAAAATGAAAGTTTACATACTGTGCAATAAGACACTACATTTTCCTCACTGTGTGAAGTTAAAGCAGAATAAACTTGTCCTGTTTTAGGTAATTTAGGATACAAAATAATTTAATTTAGCTAAATACCACTATAATGAGAATTTTAAATTGTTGTTCGTTGAAAACAAATGTTTACATGCACAACAAGTATTATGTATTTTAGCAACTTTAGGAAGCCCAGATGATGTAGTGGCTTTGGAAGCTTATGATAGGTTAACTGACAACATATAAATTAATTGAAGGCACACCTGGAGATGTATTTTAAGGCCACACCTCAAACACTGTGCGTTCGTGTTAAAAATCATGGAAAAATCACAATTCTGTCAAGAAATAAGGAGACCATTTTGAAACTCAAGTCTGCTTCATCTGTGGGAGCAATGTCCAGATGCTTGAAGGTGCTACATTCAGATATGAACATCATGGCAATGTCTAGCCATCACACCGCTCAGAAAGGAGAAGGGCTCTGTGTCAGAGATTACCGTATTTTGGTCCGAATTCTGCGAATCAGTGCCAGAGCAAAACTTCCAAGACCTTGTACAGATGCTTTGTCAAGCTGGTAAGGAAGTGTCGTTATCCACAGTGAAGTGACTCCTGCACCGACATGGGATGAACGGCTACTCTGCATGAAAGAACAAATCACTCTTGAAGAAACAAAAAAGCCAAATTACAGTTGGCGAAAAGACAGGAATAATAATGTCCTGTGGTCTGAAACTTAAGTGGAGCTGTTTGACCACAATGACAGTTAAATTTGGATGAAGGCTGAAGCTTGTAAACCTGAGAGCACCATACCAACTGTAAAGCACTGAGGTGGTAGCATCATGTTGTAGGGATGTTTTGCTGCAGTAGAAACTGGATCCCTTCATAAAATTGACGACATCGTGAAGAATTGTGGAAAATGAAATGTGAAGAAAACCTCTTGAGACATCAGCAAGAAAGCTTCAACTTGTGCGCAAATGGTTCTTCCAAAGGGACAATGACCTTAAGCACACTGAGAATTTTTAATGGCTTGAGGACAGCAAAGTTAATGTCTTGGAGGGGCTATCACAATGCACTGATCTGAATCCTATAGAACGTCTGTGGGAAGATCCAAAGAGGTTTTTGGAAGCAAGGCAACTGACAAACCTGACTTGGTTACACCAATTCTGTCAGAATGAATGGGCCAGAATTCCGTAAGAAAACAATGTCAGACGCTTGTGGAACGTTACCCAAATCATGCAGTTCAAAGCCAATGCTACCAAAAACTAAGGAAATGTTTGGGTTTTTTTAAGTTTGGAAAAAATGGGTTAAATTTGTGCCGTAGAAAGGGTTAAGACTCCTTTAATATCAGCACTGATAATTCACTAGCCTGTTGACTAAGCCTCAGACATTTTCTTTTGATTGGTAAAACAAATTTGCAAATATAATGTAGTACCTCGAGTGACTGTTCAGGTGTCTTCTACCCACAGCCTCACCTGATGAGCCAAGAAATCCCCAAAGACTGGGACCAAACACCTGTCAAGGTTCTGGTTGGCAAGAATTTTGAGGAGGTCGCCTTTGATCCCAAGAAGAACGTCTTTGTTGAATTCTGTAAGCATTCTTGTTGATTGTTGAAAAAAATAGCTAAACATGAGAGAGTGAAAAGACTTCACTTGCTGAAGTGGTATTTTTATCCTTTCTGTCCCTGCTAAGCCTTTTTGGTTTCTAAGAGTAGATGGTCAGGCTTCACACCTGTAGTGCCTTGACCACTCCTGCTTGTGTGTATTGTTACCAGACACTGATGCTGAAAAGATCAGTTTTAAAAATAGCTGCTGGTTTATTTGTGAGCTATTCCCATCCAAATGTGGGCTATTTCCGTTGTATTCGTCTGACATCTCACAACAGGTGATGGGGTGTTGGATGCACGTGATGTACAATAGTCAGTCTGCTGCTGAAGAGGTCATTTGTCTCAAATGTTTTTGTTTGTTCCTTTTCAAATATTGTGTTGTTATAGATGCCCCTTGGTGTGGCCACTGCAAGCAGCTGAATCCTATCTGGGAAAAGCTGGGTGAGAAGTACAAGGACCATGCTGACATCCTTGTGGCCAAGATGGATTCTACAGCTAATGAGGTGGAGGCCGTCAAAGTCCATAGCTTCCCTACCCTGAAGTTCTTCCCTGCAGGAGAAGAACGCAAGGTATTTCACTCCCTCTCACAGCAAGTCAAAACATTTCACAAACTATGCAGTGACTTTATAATGCACCCACAGAAATCTGGTGTATTTACTTTTAGGCTTTATTGATGGAGGCCGTGCCTTTCAGCCAAAGTGTCATTAGTGCTTCTTGATATAGCATCGCTAACTGCATAGAAATGTGAGACAGCCAACCTCAAGGTTCTGCACATTAAGGTTTTGTTTAGTATATACATAATTGGGCACTAGCTTTATTTCTACCCAGAATAAAATCAATATTGAAATACACCCTAGCTGGATTAGGACATTAAAATAGATTAAATGTTAGCACACTATTGGCATAAGATGACACATTGAAGAGAATTGATTTAAACAGGTGATTGACTACAATGGGGAGAGAACACTAGAAGGCCTGAGCAAGTTCTTGGAGAGTGGCGGTACAGAGGGAGGAGCACCTGCTGGCGACGACGATGATGATGGCGATGAGGAAGACTTTGATCCTGAGGTAGGATTGTCACTGTTCTGTAGTATCAATGCATTTCCTACCAAAAGCACTCCTAGCAATGTGTGGTGCTACAGAGTTATTGAAATTGTCTGTAATAGACTTTTGAACCATTTTGACTAGTGGTGTTTACGCCGGTCTACAAGCAAAATACTTCTTGGATAAAAGTAGTGAGATTTTACTAAGTTTTTGGGTCATTAAAAAAGAAAAATGAAGTTAAAATTGTCAATTGGCTGTAGTTTTGAGATCCAGTATCTGGCTGAAATGTTAAAATCCTAGCAATTTAGGTAAAATGTATTGCATAAATCCTGGTGTTTTGGAAGTGGACAAAATATATTGATGTAGACCAATTTCATAAGCTGTGGCACACACTAATATAACAATCGTATGTCAAATGTAGGAACTAGTAAAACCTTTATTAACAAAGATGGATATCCAGTTCATTCAAACTGGGAGAGCTGGCGATGAATGCAAAAGTTTCTGTGCCGCTCACAGCCACTCTTTTGGCTGGAAGGGCTAACATCTCCCAGTCACAATGGACTGAACGGCTAGCGTTGTCAATGGTAGCCAATGAGTCTAAATGATTGGAGGTCTATCGCAGCCAACATGTTAACATACTCTAGACACACGTTAAAGGTATACTTGGATTTTGCAATGTCAGTTTTGAATCTTCTCCATAGAAGTTTTCACCACCTTCCCCACAAACCGAAGGCTGGCTTAGAGATTGTGCTTCCCAAAAGAGCTAAATAAATCTTAGCACCATTTAAGGTTGAGTCGGCTGCGTCATGATTGTTGAGACGTAGAGGTTGCCGTTCCAATAAAAGATGAACGGTGCAAGTCAGGATGTGAGGTTGTAATATTACAACAAAGTGGGTCACCCACTTTATTGCTTTCTAAATGCAGGGATGCCAAGTCTTCTGATTTGGCAGTGTTTCGTTACGGACAAGATGAAAATGTTCTGGAAAGGAGGGAACAAGTAGACATCACACTCTTGAGGGGATAACAACATTGCAACCCTCCCTAAGAGTTGCGATTCCAGAACAAACTGGCTTTTAGCACGGCTTGACTAGTGTAGCTAAATGCGGCGTGTGCAGCCACGCCTCCAAAAGTCACCAATCATCACCACCATTGCGTTGGATAAATTACAAGCTTGTCCCTGACATTTTTTTGACAGGTCTTAGGCTTGTCATCAACATTTTGAAGTATTGTCACAAAAAAGGGCCAGTTCTCATTAACTTTTTCGCTGACATTGATGGCCATAGACATCTAATATTATTACATTTTAAGCAGAGAGAGCCGCAGTGATCAGTCATTGCAACACTTCCCAGTTACAATGGGCTGGACATTTACTTCTGTCAATGGTGGGCAATAGGTTAACATAAATAGGAAACCGTTATCAATGGGCAACACTATTTCCATGAATTCCTGCCAGTGTTGATGCGTTCAAATGATCACTCTTAAATGATCATTTGAAAATCACAGTGCCCCGTTAGTGAGTAGGGCTGCAACTAATGATTACTTTCATGATCGATTAAATGATTAATCGGATAAATGTAATTTTTCAATTACCTTAACAATTTAACTTTAAGTTGTGTTAGGCACTTGGAAGTAACAATGAAGATAAAATGGATGACTATTGCCTTTAAAAAATATTTTATTACAGCTTCATGACCTAACTCTAGTCTACAACTGCACTGTTTTAAGTACATAAAACTTAGTTTTAAATAAAAGGTTGAGTTTAAAACAAAAGAATTTCTCAGATTAAAGTCTGGTTCATTCCAATAAAGTGCTGCTGATTGACTTTTTTTGTGGGTGAAGCGGTGATATAAATTGTCAATGACTCCATTTTCTTTAAGCAAACTAAACAATACATGGAAGTTTGTTGAAAGGACATTCTAAGCTGTAATTTGAATGGGCTTATATGTGTGTGTGGTTCCTTTTATTAGGAAAAATGAGACAACTTTACCATATAACATATAACTCAAGTGCTAATATGCTTCCCCAAAACACAATACAAATGGACACTTAAGCTGCGGATTAGCATAATCGCTAACTAGCTAAAGCGCTCTGTGCTAAGTAGTAACGTCTCAACAAAGAATACAAACAATTGGCTTCATTTACTCACCTTTGATTGAGGCACACTGGATCTACCAACACAAAAGACCATCCACCTCTCGACACTTCGTAAAGTTATTGATTCAGCAACTAGGAGTGGGAACCTCTTTGTACCTCACGATACGATACGATTTGCTCACGATAACGATGATCTGACGATATGGCGGTACAACGATTATCGATACATTGGTCAGGAAATCATTTTAGGATATTGTACAAATAACTAATAAACCGAAAAACAAGCTTCTGCTGTGATTTGGAATGAGTTTCCCTCGTAGACGGCCAATCCGTTTGAACTGGAATCCCTCCCACTTCAAACGGATTGAACGTCTGGACGTCTGTGGCAGCCAATGCCAGGCAATGAGGTAATTTTGGGCCATTTAAGGTACCTGTTGATTTTCAGTAATTTACTGTTGGTTTTGGGGTATTTTATGGGTCACTTCCTGTTTATTTTTGGTTACAGAACAGGAAGTGACCTGGGAATCACCCAAATGAGTGTGTGCAGTGACTCAAACTTAACAGGAAATGACCTTGAAATGCCCTAAAATGAACAGTTAGTGACCTGTTAATGCCCCGAAAATCAGACCGAATGACTGAATGCTCTGGTTTCGAATGATCGAACGTTCCCAATCCATCACAAATGGATTGGGTGTCGAGCACCGTCGATGCACCCTTGGAGTTAACTGAGACACTATTATGATGGAAGATTTTGGAAGCAACTTGTTCATTTTTTTTTTAACTTTTACACACACTGACACCTTTTTAAAACGATATCTCGATTCTTGACAGGAGCATATCGATAACCTTTTGGGATACAAAGTATCACGATATATCACCATTTCGATATTTTGTCACACCCCTATCAGCAACCCATATGTATTATGAATAAACAATATCAGCAATGTTTGTTAGCACAGCGTGCGCCATTTAAGATTTTGGAGATCTGAAAAATTTTGTTAAATCTGCTTGATTTTACTTTTTTTAAGTAAACTGGTATCCAGAATGGGGACTATTCTAGCAGTATTCTGAATAGTATTCTATTTACCGTTTTTAGCTGTTAACTTGATACTGAAATAGTCTGAGAGGATTTTCGAACAATTTTGGAACTAATGTACGAAACCATAAAGTGTGGGGGGGGTTGTGCATCAATAATCGATTTATAATTGAATCGTTGGGTGCCCAAAGAATCCCCACCTCTACAATATATTGCCGTAATTGTGTGTTTTGACCAAAAGACAACATTTCCAGAATGTGCCTGAGAAGTGAGGATAGAGCTTGGCATGCATGCATGCATGCACTTTATCCAATGAAATGCCGTATTGGGAAGGTTGAGGTAAAATATTAGCATTTTAAAGTAAAACTGATTTGAAGTGTTTATATTAATTAGATTAAAGGTGTTAACGTGTCTGGATCGCGATCGGATATTGATGCGTGCCGGCTTTTAATTAGAATGCGTGCATTACAGGTCTGCCGTGTATGTTTACTATTCTTGCATGGCAGTTGTTTTAGCACATCTTTTTCTCAGAAGTCTAATTGTGTGGTGTAGACCCCCACCACCACTCCAATGTCCACAAATATCTTACAGCTGTCCTGTTTACTTGGCTTTGCCCGTAGAGACCCTAAGCCTGCAGTAGCGCACGTGCAGCACCCACAGCCAACATTAAAATCTTCCTTTCCCCACCCCTAGTTAACCTCAGCCTAGACTGGGAAAGACATTGCAAGCACAAGATGTCATGTCTGTTGCACCCAAATGATGACTCATGTGTGATTTTTTTTTTTTGTTTTGTTTTTTTTTTTTTTTGTTTTTTGTTTTTTGTTTTTTCTTTACATTTGTAGATGGTCACATTTGAAGAGCATGATTAATAACTTTAACTCGCAAGGCCTTTTTGAAACTCATTGGCGCATCAATTTTGAGGTATCTGCGAGTCATAGTAGATGTTAATACCCATCTCATTCTCGACTGATTTGCAGGACTTGGAGGACTTGGAGGATACGGATGACGAAGACTCAGACAGCAAGGAAAAAGTACATGATGAGTTTTAAAAAGCTGGTAGAAGAGACCCACGCTGCCCCCTCCTTCCATTTACCTTCCCTTCACTCTTTAAAGACAGTGTCCTTCTACTGAGACCATTATTTCCCTTATCTAGCCACCTCTTAGTCCACCAGCAGGCCCACTAGTTGGCCAGTCAGTATATTGGTACAAGCTTCTTTCCCTGACGTCTCATTTTATTTGGGGAGGGCACACAGAAAAAATCACACATTGGCATCGAGAGCTTCTCCACCAAATGTTTAGTTTCATTCAACAAAGTACACTTTAGCTTTCATCTGTGCACTTACGGAGTTTGGTCTGATCATTTTGTAAGGATCAATCTCTCGGACAAATGGACTACCTGTGCTTTTACAGTAAAATATATCCTCGCTGTGTAGCAAAAGGCCCCTCCCGCTCACATGTAGCTTAGACCAATATCTGAACAACCTGCCTTCAGAGTGGAAGCGGTGGCAGATCTTTTTATCCCTGTCATTTCCAAACAATTAACTCCTCACTTTCTGTGGGGTCTACTGACTTTTTTTTTTTTTTTTTTTTTTTCCTCCCCCAAACGGAACAAATGCTAACTTTTTGGGAGGATCGGGGGTGGGAATGTTTTTTATTTAATTGCTTTAACTGAGTGTTTTTCGTTTTTTAATTTAGGACTTTTTTTATGTTTGACCATCGTGCCCAATTGTAGCCGCTTTTGGCCTTGATGGGACAGAGTTGGCACTTGGACACACACACATACACTCAGGCCATGGATGATTATTTTTTTGGGAGCCAATTCTGAAAAGTTGCACTGCGTTCATGCCTCTTTCGAGATTCTTTATGGTTACTAAAGTTAACGAGTGCGCTACATTCATGTTTGTTCTGAGACAAGAGTTTATTCTGATACGGGGAGGAAGCAGTTGCACAGTACCACCGCTCGCCCATACTGTATGTACCATCTGTATCCCCTCTTGGCTCTACTTATACACTACTTTTCACTGTATAATGTGTGAGTGATGGCTATGAATGACTAGTTTTCCTAGTCGTGATGATGAAAATGTGTGTGTTTGTAAGTGTACTGTGGTGGCATTAGTAGAGGTGAGGTGATACAATTGACATCTGTACAGAGGTGAGGGATACTTAAAGCATTCCATCATATCAAGATTTGATTTGGAAAATGTGAAATGATGGCCAATAAACAATATGACACAACTTTGCCTAAAGTCTTGTTTTGTTGAACTGTAACATGGTACAATTTAATCCGCATGGCCAAAATGCGTAAGGTTCTTGGACCATAACGTTTGCTTTAGGCAAATTCCATATTTCTTAAGCTACAATACTGAGTGGCAAACTAGTATGACTTCCTAAATATAGGATGCGGAAACAAACTGGGAGGGGGCATTTCATTTGGCCAGTTCCAATAATAATTTGACTTGGATGGTGTAAAATATCAAGCATGATACAGATCACAAAAGGCAAAGGTTTTTTGGGGGGGGGCAAATGTAGCCTGGTACTCCAGACTCTCTGCTGTTCCAGCTATTGAGTCTGGACACCATTAAGCGGATAAAATTTCCAGGGCGGAGCAAGCCACAGCAAACTGACAGCGGAGTGGACCAATCAGCGACGGGCGGGACGAGGGACTTGAGCGCGGAAGTAAACATACGAGGAGAGCGGAGTTTATTCAACATGGCTAGCGCGAGACACTAGCCACGTTTACATGGAGCCAAATATTCCAATTGCAATCGGTTTAGATGTTCAAACCGAATAAATGTGTTCCATATAAACACCTCATTCGGAATGAACAGGCCCAAACCGAATGGAATTTCATTCCGATTCACAGGGGTGGAATATTCCTTTTCCCAAACCGATTAGAAGTAAAATTATATCATGTATACAGGGAAGCGGAATGGTGTCTGGTTGCGTTCTTTCTGCACATGCTCCGTACTGACGTGGTGACGTCACTTGGTGAGGTAAGTAACGTCACTTGCAACATGGCTTCCAAGCACAGCGCACTTAATTGGAGTCCGGCGGAAAGTTTATATCCATGAATCCCTCCACCAGCCCACACAACTTTTTAAATGAACGGCGTGTCATTCTGAAGTTTTGTTTCCACTCGAAAAGTTAAAACAGCAGCTGATCTGACGATCGATCTCCATGTTTTGCAACGTGACGCTTTGTTTTGATTAATCTGCGCATGTCAGACGGCAGTTGTCAAACGTCCTTTCGGAATAAAGGCAGACACATGTAAACGCTGGATCGGAATAGATGAAGTGACATGTAAACAGCTGATGTGAAATTTCCATTCGGAATGATTTGAATCGGTATGAATAAAAGTCAGCATGTAAACGTGGCTCATGATTCATATAAAGTTGCCGTCTTGGGTTATTTCAAAGTTATACAATTGCAAAAGTGACTCCATTAAAACTGAATGGTAACCTACATAATAGGTCTGCACAATATATCATTTGAACATCTCCATCGGAATGTGAGCATGCGCATTAGTCACAGCACAGGATGTGCAATTGTTTTTTTTAACATGTAAACTTTTGTTTCTATAAAAGCAGCAAATCCAGTGCAGATCCTGGATGACTTTAATATACAGCAACCCATGATTAAATGGCATTTTATAAATTGGGGATGTCCCCGATCATGTTATCGGATATCGGGCCAATTGCTCCATTTTTCAGAGGATCGGCATGAGGTGTCAAAGATGGGGTTTAAAAAAAAAAAAAAAAAATCACCTCCACAACCTCTCACCCTCCCTTCTGCTAAGCAGCATGGCCAAACTTTTGTTGGTCACCAGTGCAGCTGGTTGGTAAGTAAAGTTAACGATAATTGACAGGTTTGTACTTTGTAGCTGTGATCTGGCCAGAGAGGCCTTGGTAGCTACGATCAAAGGCACAAATGTGTTAATCATTGTTAACCTGCAGGCCAGTCTGAAGTGTGCTGCGCCAACTCATTCGTTGTCGAAGGCTACGTTCATACTGCACGTCTTAATGCACAAATCAGATTTTTTTGGTCATGTTTTTTTGGCGTGCCTGTTCAGGCTGCCTTTGTCCATTGAGACAGTTCAAGTATTACGCATGCGCACTAATTCGCAGTCCGACGCACAGTGAGCAAGACCTGCATGTGCAGAAGCATCAAAACAAATGACTACACATTCTGGCTGTCATCAGTCATTCCAGGGTAATCATATTTTCATTTCCAAAAAGAGGACATAAATAACAGACATAAATAATCCCAGTTTATGCTTACAGTATATTCAGTTTCTGTGGATCGATAGCATGCACATACTGTCCGTGCATGTCACACACACATATGGGCAGTTTGCCCCCAACTTTTGGCCCTGTAAACAATCTTTGAAGTATTGCTCATATAGAGCAAAGAGAAAACCGATCATTATCAGGCTTATCCTCAACCCATTATTTTTTTGTGACTGTTGCCAAGCCCAACCCTTCCCCAAAAGCCGTGTTCAAGGCAAGCTAGGCGCTAACGCACAGCTGCACCGCTACCGAAGCCCACAGTCTTTCTCGCTCTTTGACGTAATTGCTGCATGAATTCCGATTTTGGGAGACTTGCCAGTTCAGACTGCCGCGACGTTCTGGAAAAATGTGGCCTAGCTGGGTTTTAAACCACATACGAAAGTGACCCAGATCGGATTTGAAATGGTCCACTTCTATGCGACTCACACAGTGAAGTTAATGCCTCACTCGATTCGGAAAAACACGCAAAAATCTGATTCGTGCATTAAGACCTGCAGTATGAACGTAGCCTAAGTAAGAGGCTGTTCTCGGCAGTGTATTCATTAAATTTGAGTGGACTCACTCAATGAAGCATTTAACAAAGACGAGCATTTTTCTACGTTATTCTTAAATGTATTGTAATTCACATTATGAAGGCAGCACGGTGGGACAATGGTTAGCACGTCTACCTCACAGTTCTGGGATCATAGGTGAAATTCCGGCTCCGGCCTTCTAGTACGGAGTTTGCGTGTTCTTCACATGTCTGAGTGGGTTTTCCCTGGGTTCCTGAGACATCCCAAAACACCGTGCATGGTTTGCTGATCAAACACTCCAAATTGTCCGTGGGGGTGTGTGTATGCGTGATTGGTTGTGTGTCTGTATGTGCCCTGCGACTGGCTGGCAACCTGTTCAGGTCGTACCCCGCCTTCTGCCTGGAGTTGGCTGTAATAAGCTCCATCACCCCCGCAACTCTTGTGAGGATATGTGGTTCAGAAGATGAATGAAGATATTATATGAATGTTATGGAGAGTGATTAAGAGTATGGTGTTAGAGGTGATGCAAAGAAAAATGTATGTGTGCCTACATTTTGTGATGGTGCACTTTAAGAAAGGGTTAGGCACACCAGTGCAACCAGTGCAAAAAGTGTGGAGCCTTAGCAATTTATATTGCATTGTTAATTTTTTTCCAATATGGTTCAGGCCTATCCCAAATAAAGTTATCTGGTGAAAATTGTAGTTTTAAAATGATTATAGTATCGGAATATATCGCAAACTCCCCAAACATTGCAATGATAGTTTTTGCCAATATTGTTCAGGCCTACTACATATGGTTATCGGTATCTCGCAAATCACCTTTTATGTCTCCATAAGGACCTATTTTAGGGTGCATGAGATTCACAAATCAAAATAAGGACTTGGTTTTATTTTGCTGACGTTTGCTAGTCACGTTGCTGCCTGAGATGGTGCAATGATGAGGATATGTTCTTTTATAAGTATACAAGCATATAGTGACTAATTGAATCTTATCAGTTTAGGCATATTTGTTTCTTATTATACTATCAAAATTTAAAACTCTGACAGTAAAGTGTAGTAAATTCTAATGCTTAAAAGTGGTCTTTAATTTAGGCTTCCTCATCTTTAGCACCACAGTTTCACAATCGGGGGTCTCTTAAATTGTGTCATAAATTTCAAGTAATCTGATTACGGCATCTGAGCAGTATGTTTTTATTCCATAAGCATTTCAAACAGCATTGTGTATCCCCTCTACACCCTGCCTGTGTTACCTCCTTAAGTTCCCCTCACCCTGCAGTTATGATGTCACCGCTACCTTTCGTGGGCAACGTGTTGGATGGTCTGGGGCGAAAGGGTCATGGCTAAGTGGGAGGACCGCTGACCCGAGGGCTGATCATCTTCCAAGTTTTGCCACTGCAATCCGTGGCGTGTCCTAAAATAACTAGGCAGAGTATAAAAAGGTCCTATGAGAGGTCTGGCCTTCAGAGGAGCAGCTCCACATAGTTGATCCACACACAGGGAGACTGGAGTTTTCAGCATACTGATATCTAGGACATTTCAAAGTTGAATTTCTTGTCTTTTTCCCCTCTCTGAATAAGCCAACTCTGACAGGAAGATGAAGTACTACCAGTTCCCCGCTTCTCACACTGTTTCCCTTCGCGCTTATGGCCAGGACAAGTGCAAGAGTGCGGTTTCTCAAAAGCCCATCCGCAGCGTGCATTTCCCCAATGAAATAGTTTTCCAGGACTTTGTGCGGCATGGTGAGCTGGAGAGGATTGGACGCTTCATCCGAGCAAGAAGGGTTACTCTAGATGCCATCTACCCCTCTGGTGAGTAATATTACTATCAGGTCTAGATGGCAAGCTGTTTGACTATTTACCCTATGTGTTGTTGAGGTCACTAACCAAGCTGAAATTGCTTTCTTTTAATACATATACCTTTAGATGGCTATCTAATAAATGTTCATAACTGTTTGTAGGTATGGCTGCCATCCACGAGGCTGTTCTGTCTGGTAATCTAGAGTGCGTGGAGCTGTTGGTCCACTACGGCGCAGACATCCACCAGAGAGACGACGAAGGCTGGACGCCGCTGCACATGGCCTGCAGCGACGGCTTTCCTCACATAGCACGGTGGGCACAACATGATGTCATCCAAGACTAAACAAAGCTGCATTATTGTAACACTTCGGTGACATTCCTGAAATTGACGTGAGTTTGTTTCTTTCAGTTATCTTCTCTCGTTGGGCGCTGATCCTAATCTGGAAAATGATTGCGGGGAGAAGCCGTGTGATCTAATCGACCCAGAGAACAAGGAACTACTGGACCTGTTTGGTATTGTTGATAACGACTGACTCTGAAAATCAGGCAGGACCCAAGACTGGTCCGGTCTTTCCATTTGTTCTGGTAAAGCAGACAGAAGTTCTCCGTGAACCAGAAAGCCGCTTCATCCGTGGAAGTGACAATGAATGTCTGGTGGATGTAAAACAGACATGGCAGGCTTCTCCCTACATGGAGTTGCAGCAGCCGGTTTGGGCCTTTTTTTAATCATACAGTGAGTTACAATGAATAATTCAAACTTTTTAAAATTATTCACTATACATGATTTTGAACATGAAACCTCACTGCTCATTTACGAATGGATGCTTGTATCCTTCTGACAATGAGAGCGGTAGTAGTTATGAGCTATTGAAGAAAAAAAAATTCTAAGAATGGCACCTGAGTGATAGAAGCAGACTTATGTGCAATGTCTTTTTTTTTTTTAGTTTATATAGTCATGATAATGTTTTATCAATAACTGTATAGTCTTACTTTTGTACTTGTCAAATAAAACATTTGCCTGATTAATTCATATCATAACTTCTCAGTTCTGACCAGCACACCACCAGGTCAAGTCACAAGAATTGGCCCTTTTTAGGGCAGTCATTGGCTGCCATTAACGGCACTAGGTGTCCAATCCATTTTGACAGGGAGAGGCTGACAACAAATGATCATTGTCAACCCTCCCATACAAAATGGATTGGACAAACAGTTGTTTGTGACTGGGAGGCTATCTTGACTTTTTTTAAGCGAAAGAAGGCAATTTGGTGTCATCTAAATTTATTTGCTTGTCCTTTTGCTGTATTTGCCTGTACCTGTACCCATCAATGTGTGAAAATTCTATAAAAATATTTGGAAAAATAAAGTGGGTTGGATGCCTAGCACCATCAATGGTACGGAAACGGGCATTCACAGCTGATCCAGTTCAAATTAATTGGACGTATATCTTTGTCAATAGCAATGGATTAAAATATGAAATTAAAAAAGAAAAAACAAGATCCCTCCTGAGTGTTACTGAAGCCATGTCCACGCATTGCAGGGTATTTGGGCAAAAAGAACTTTCTACGGTTTCGCCTATCATTCAAGCGCATATTTAAACCAGAGTTCTTAAAAACTTCACTAACTGCGACAAACTTTGTCCCTACGTCACACATGAGACCAATGTTTACATTTGGAGTAAATTAGGTGGTTATTTTGCTTCCATTTATTTAACAAACTCTTGCAGTGCTTCATATTGAAGAACACATGCGAATGATGGGGGTTTTAATTTTATTAAATTTTTAAAAAATTATTTTCGTGCATTGTTATGAATGTACTTAAAAATGAATGAATGCGGTTGGCTGTGGAAGCTTTTTTTTTTTTTCCCCTTTCTTTCCACAAACGTGCTATTTTTTCCCCTGACGTATTAAGGTAGGATCCTTGGTTTTAAAAAAAACAACAAAAACCCTGCTATTGTGTAGACATGGCCTTAGAGGCTTAGACCTCTCCAGGGAGTATGTTTTTTTTCTTTTTTCATAATTGGAAAAAAAAATGTTTTAACAAAGTTCTACTTAGGGATGTCCTGATTGCAAATTGTTATGGTGTTATACTTATATAGCGCTTTTAATTGTGCACCCGAATCATCTGATTTTGAGAATCTGCTGATACCGAAAATGTTTTTTTTAATTACTTGAACAAAAGTGCCATGCATTTTACAGTATTACAGTATTTTTCCGGGAGAGGCGATGTTTTTGTATTTGTGGATTATTTTGTTACTTTTTAGCCCTTAAAAAATATTTTCTAAAATTAAAAACGATCCTTTTCACCCAATTCCAAACCTCTGAAAAATGACACGATCAGCCCGATTTCCGATCACGTGATCGGGTTGGGGACATCCCTAAAACTTCTGCTGGATGCTGGTACTGGTTTTGCTGGTGCAAAAACAAGCATATGCTGGATTTCATGGCACGGGTGCCGCCATCTAGCGGCCAGAATCTATATTAAATAACGAAAACACTGGAGAAGACGCAAATTAATAGTATTTTTATTTGTTTGTGACTTGGCATTGTAGTAATAAACATATTTACAGCTGGTAGTTAAGACATGTTCATTCTTTAAACTTCCACTCCTGTCGACACATGGGACACTGCTGCTGGACTTGCTGTGAGTTGAGCCATTTTAAAATGCAGTGCATGTGGAAACAATGGGAGCACTGACCCCAGACCAGTGGACAATCATCTCCTGGCACTTTACCTGTGAAAAGGTAAGGTAGCTTGTAAATAATGTTTCACGTTCGTTACAGTGAGACAAAGTACTGCAGATATTTGTACTGACAGTCTGGGCAGCAACCATTGAAAGCCTGTCTACAGATCCCACAGCTCTCATCATTGGCCACCCACAACCACGACGCCACGGCGTTCCATTTCTTAATCTTTACTTTCATCCTGTTCGTGTATAAAGGCAGCAGAAAAACACGAGAGGAAAAACAACTTGAGTAAAGTTTGCTGCCATCCATTACGAGCTCGGGTTTAGCAAGACAGCTATGTCTGTGGCTAAAGTAGCATTGGTGTCTGCTTTACTCACCCGTCAGCGGCTCCTCTCGTCTTTAAATGGACAACTTTATTTAAAAAGTAACGATTCAATCATTTTAAAGGACGTCAACAAGCAGATTTAATATTTAATCTGTCGATTTCCTCCGTTTTTAAATGTATTTCAGTCCGTGGTCTTGCTCATTTTTCAGAGGCAGCTGCTTGCCAACATCATTGCTCATTACTGCCATCTAACGGACAAGCTGGATAAGTAACAGTTTTTTAATTTTTTCTTTTACTGGCCGCTAGGGAACGGAAGGATTTTGTGTGCGTGTGTTGTACAGTTTGTTGTGACGTCTTCTCCATCAACAGTGAGCAGTGGTTGTGTAAGGGACACTGAGAGAGAGACACACACAAAATTAGTTTCTCTCTACCATAGATTTACGCATTTAGTTGTTGACAGCTTTGCTTTTCGAGCAAAATGTTTTGTAGACGGTTTTGCCAGAGACTCGGCCCAATTGCTACCAGAGTCTTCACTCCCACTTATAGAAAAGGTGAGTCAGATTGATTTAATTAATGCGACGTTTGCAGTCTGTTTGCCGAGGTCGGATTCAGTATTCACAGCTATTGAAAGAGTGGGAGTTTTTTTCTTTCTTTCTATGTTTATGTCGTCTTTCACAGATAATGAAACTTTTAGAATGGGTTTGTAAGAAAATTCTTTGATCCGTCATGAGCAAATGCATGGTCACAATCTAAAATTTAGCATCTAATTGAATTATTATATGTTATGCGTAGTAGAAATACAGTTGGCCTATACAGTAAGTTGCTTTGTGAAAGTGTCATGCACAAGGAACACTCTGTTCTGTGTGTTGGATCTGAATCCAACTTAAATGCTGTCCAACCCAAGAGTTTTAAAGTTTTTTTTTTAAGTTACATTTAGTACTGGGTCATTTGGCATGCAATGATTCAACATTTAAAGATTAATTTGAACTTTCAATTATTAGAACATTTTGTACAGACTTACATAACAGCTACAGCTTTGCAGTAGAGATTCCTACTTACTGCACATGAGTGCAGACACATGAAGCCATAAAACCTAAAACTTTTTTCACTACATACTCATTTATATGTTTTATTGTTGTAATCTTTGTGATTAAATCATTGTAAGGTTGCCTTTTTATATATGGTGTTATGGTGTTATATAGCTTTTCCACCTTTCAGTATATATATATATATATAAAGTTAGGTTCTGTTAGTGTAAAAGTCAATGCATATGAGAATCAAATCTACACAATTAGCTTGTGGTTGCATGTAAAATCCCTCTGCCTGAGCATGCAAACTGAAGAGGGATTTGATGCTTTTATTTGACAGTGCTTTGTGTTTTCACGCATCCTTGCCTGGATCATCATTTAGCCTGGGCTTCGAGCATGTGGAATTCAGCTGCAGGGAAAACCGCTTCGACTGCTTTGTTTCCTTTTTGCAATTTCCTGGTTAAAGCCCCACAGAGGCAGACTGGTGACCAGTCTGGAGTATACCCCTCCTTTTGTCCAAAGTCAGCTGCAATAGGCTTCTTCCATCGATGACCCTTAAACGGATAAGCGCTATAAAATTGATGGATAAAAACAAAATTCTGAGTTTGGCACCAGTAATCTTCTGCATTATTATGATTTATCATATCCAGCTGTGCACCTGTTACATCTTGACATCTGACACATGTCAGAGAGCACATGGTGACACTCCCCCACACGTGTCCCTTCTCCTTCGGGTGCCATCTTGTTTTCATCTGGCATGCATGTCCATTTTAACAGGCTTGAACCTTGCAAGTGCTTAACTGATTACCTTTATAAATAACTCGTACTTGGCCTTGCAAGGTGTTGCAGCGTCATGGTATTAAAAGAAGGAAGGACCTGCATCACCAGCTTAGCATTCAAAACAGCAGTGTTCATCTTTGTTGTTGTCTTCTGTTTTATATACATATACAGAATATGATTTCATTAAACACTGTATTAAGAAGATGGAACAATTAATTGATTGTTAACTAATCAATTTGCGAATTAATAGACAACTACTGTATTTAACAGGAAATATTCTCACTGTTCTGTCATACTCCATTAAAACAAACTGATTATCTCTAATCAAAATTAAGTTATGACATTTGAAACCCTCCGTTTTTACTTTTTGGAAATATTGTTCAACGTATTTGCCTATTTTAGAAATGTTACAGAGCAAAACAGTAACTCAGTCAGAATTATGTTTGAGTATTTTCTACACTGTTGATTTTAAATAATGTTTTGTAAAAAAAATGATGGAAATTGAATGATTATTTATTTTTAAGTGATTCTTGGATTAGTCCAAAAACATTTTCTACTGCATCCCTATATACAGTGAGGAAAATAAGTATTTGAACACTCTGCGATTTTGAAGTTTGAAGTGAAGTTTTCCTACTTAGAAATCATGGGTGGTCTGAAATTTTTATTATAGGTGCTTATCCATTGTGAGAGACTAATAAATCCAGAAATCACAGTGTATTTTTTTTAAACAATGTATTTGATTTATACTGCTGCAAATAATTATTTGAACACCTGAGGACATCAATATTAATACTTGGTACAGTACCCTTTGTTTGCAATTGCAGATGTCAAATATTTCTTGTAACTTTTCTCCAGGTTTGCACATACCGCATACATGGTGCATATTTGCACCACTCCTCAACACCGATCAGTTTTCTGGGCTGTTGCTATGCCCGATAAACACTGAGTTTGAGCTTCCTCCAAAGATTTTCTATTGGGTATAGGTCTGGAGACTGGCTAGGCCTCTCCAGAATCTTGATATGCTTCTTATAAAGCCACTCCTTGGTCATCCTAGCTGTGTGCTTCGGGCTATTGTCATGTTCAAGACCCAGACACGTCCCATCTTCAATGCTCCAACTGAGGGAAGAAAGTTGTTCCCCAACATCTCCCAATACATGACCCCGGTCATCCTCTCCTTAATACAGTGCAGTCCTCCAGTCTCATGTGCAGAAAAACACCCCCAAAGCATGATGCTACCACCCGCATGCTTCATAGTAGGGATGGCGTTCTTGGGATGACACTCATCATTCTTCCTTCTCTAAAAACAAGGAGTGGAATTGAGACCAAAAAGTTCCATGTGGGTCTCATCTGACCACATGACTTTCTCCCAAGAGCCCTCTGGATCATCCAAAGGGTCATCAGCAAACTTAGGGCCTGGACATGTGCTGGTTTCAGCAGGGGAACCTTCGGTGCCATGCATGATTTTATACCAGTCATCTTAGTGTATTACCAAAAGTAATCATTGACCAGCTACTCTCGTGTAGTTCTTGGCTGATTCCTCACCTTTCTTGGGATCATTGAGACCCCACGTGGTGAGATCTTGCATAGAGTCCCAGTCCGAGGGAGACTGACTTTCATGTTTGCTTTCTTTCATTTTCTAATAATTGCTCCAACAGTCGAACTTTTTTTTAAGCTGCTGGGCAATTGCCCAATAATCCTTTCCAGCCTTATGGAGGTCGACAGTTCTGTGTTTGGACAGCTCTTGGGTCTTGGCCATGTTAATAGTTGGAATCATAATGATTGTATGAGGTGGACAGGTCCTAATTTAAGAGAATATGTGGAGTGGAGGTGGACTTTTTAAAGGTGGCAAACAGGTCTTTGAGGCTCAAAATTCTAGCCAATAGGCAGGTGCTGAAATATTTGCAGCAATATCATATGAATAAATTGTTTTGAAAAACATAATCCTTCATTTCTGTTTTTTTTTTTTTTTTTTTATTAGTCCCTCACAGTTGAGAAGCATTTATGATAAAAAAAATTCAGACCACTCATTTCTGGATTTTTTAAATTTTTTTTTATTAGTCCCTCACAGTTGAGAAGCACTTATGATGAAAAAAATCAGACCACCCATGATTTCTAAGTGGGAGAACTTTCAAAATCGTAGGGTGTTCAAATACTTATTTTCCTCGCTGTATATATACTGTATATGTTTTCTGTCTGAATTAAACAGTGAATATACTGTACAGTGCATGGTTGTGTGGTATTCTAAGACATCGCAATAAATGCGAATTTTTGTAACTCTGACACTTTCCTAATATTATCGATTATTTGTCTTTCTGGGCTATAGTGGATATTGTTCTCCAAGTTTTTAAAGCTCTATTATTCCTGCCAATTTTACTTTATAATGTTTTTACACCACTGTACTTTGAGCACCAGTTGTAGAATATTGTCGACCTTCAAGTGCATTGGTAGAACTAGGAGCATGTAAGTCTTGAACAAATATAGAAGATACTGAAGTACAGGCTTGCTGACATTGCTCAATAGACTAAAGCAATAATAATATTGCCATATCACGCAAGCCTGTGTCCCAACTTTTGATATGATAGTAGCAAGTTCAGGTTGCCAGGCAATTGGACCCACAGTTTGTGTTAAAATGAGGTCAAAAACAAACACAAAGTAAATTTTCTGCAAGTTTTTTCCCTCCCAGAATGCAGACAATGCAATTCAAAATGTGTTTAAACTTTGATTCCTGTAATTTTACAATTGTTTGTTATTTTGAATTGTGATCATCCAGTTGCGCCAGATGTTAAGCCCCTCAATTCACAGTTTGCCACTTTGCTATCCAGATACGTTGTCTGAGAATTTCCAGAACCTGGAGTTGTGGTTATACGTGAGATATCTACGATGTGTTCAAAAGCACATATCTGTGCTGACATAAGAATGTTTGTGTGTGAACTGTAGATGAGATTAAAGTGGTTTGGGTACAGGGTGGTTTTATTTATGGCCTCCTCCGCATGCACCCTGGCAATCCTCTAAACACCAGCAAATCTTCACAAGCGTCAGAAGGCCACTCTCACCTGTCCTCCGCTGTATAACAATAGCCCATTAAGAAGCTTTAGCGCAGCTCCTGGGTGAGTGTTGTCTAGCAGTATGATTTGATTGCATCACATGACGTCAAATCCCTTGAGTATGTTGTTTTTGATATCAATCTAAACAAGCGAGACAAAATTGCTTGTGTGGTCCGCCTGATAGTTAATTTAGGGGATTGTTTAGTGTTTAGCTTGGCTGTTGCAAAATCTTTCCATCTTGCTGGCTCCAAATGAGGAGGGCCATATTGTGTAACAGGATTGAAGAATGAGGACACCTTGAGGTTATCAAAGGGCAATTGACCTTTGCACCAAGTCACTATTCACTATACGAACACCTCATAACCAGTTCTCTTTGTGAAATTCACACTTTATTAAATTGGAATTCATAATAAACTGTAGTTTGTTTCCTTTTCTCTACCTGCAGCACCAGTGCGACACATGGCCTTCGGGGTTCCTGGTGGCTCACCGAACATGACGTACGTAGTTTTGTGTGGGGGAAGCCTCACTGCTGCAGTTGTCTATGTAAGTATTGTTGGCTCTCTCTGAAACAATTACTAACAATTCCTTTCAAGGAAATTGGTAGGAACAGGCTGGAAAGTTAGGCATGATGTTAATTTTGAATTGAACTCTTTTGCAGAAAACTACAGTATATGCACAAATCTATATAGCCAAGCTGTGCTATAAATATTGATTCATTTAGTTATGCTATAAATATCTGATTGATTTAGCTACAAAAGTACAAACATATTCCCGTATTGTTCTTGCATTTCGTACATTTTGCTTTGCGACAACAAGCCATCAGTATCGTTTTGCTATGAAAGGTGGGATACATTCTGACACATAGACAGCCATTCACATTTCCAGACTGATGAGTCTGAGATACACATTTTTGATCAATTGTTCTCTGCCTTAATGCAAAATGTCTATTTGTCCAATTGCTCAGGGCTACAAGACGATCATTGGTGATAGTGAACGCTATGAGGAAAGACTCGCCAACATGGGCTCCACAGCAAAGGGTGCGCCATCTAAACACCTACAAGTAAAATCATATAATGCCGTGGTTCTCAAACATTTTACGATCATTCGTCTGGCACCATCAATGGCAGTGAATGTATTAATGCAATATAGTAGATTATAAAAGGTTGTTTGAAAATTTAATTCAGTCAATGTTTAGAGGGAGCTGCTTACCACTGGTTGCATTTGTGTAGGGTGACCATATTTTGATTTCCAAAAAAGAGGACACTCGGCTCGGCCTCGAGATATTTAAATTTTACTTGAGTTCATTCAAAGATTCCTTATCACTTTAATATATTTAAAGTGTCCCTCTTATGTCTGGATAAAAAAAAAAAATCTGTTTTATTTAAAAAAAAAAAAAAAAAAAAAGCTATATAACCAAAGACAAATTATACAGTACCTGGCAAAAGTATTGTCGCTTGCATACACATGGACCTGAAGTGTCCCTCTAATATATTTGTAATCAATATTTTCTTACAAGAAAGGGATCATTTTAATCCCAACTGGAATAACATTTGGAATAACATTTTGGTGCCAAACAAAACTATTGAAAAGTGTTCTGATGTTTACAGCTTGGTAAAGCCCATTGAGTCAATTTTTGCAAAGACATAAATCTTGTCGCCTTGTCAAATGATGCAAACAATCCCAGATTAGAGGTTCACTTGTTACCAATAATGGATCAATTAACTCTAAGGTGTGTATAAAAAGAACCCCATTGCACTAGACTGCCACATCAACTGCAACCTGACCTCTGACAAGATGCCTAAGATTCCTCCTGAGACCAAAGTGTTAATTATCAAGAGCCTGAAGACCGGATCCACTGCAGATGTGGCAGACACCTTCAACATGTCTCAGCGTCAGGTACGGAGCATAAGAAAAAGATATGAACAGACTGGAGACGTTTTTGACAGGCCGAGGTCAGGCAGACCCCGCAAGACAACTGCTCGGGAGGCCTGGTTGTTGGCTGGAAAATCCAAAGCCAGCCCTTTTTCCACTGCAGCAGAGCTCCACGAGACCTGGTCACCTGATTTCCCTGTGTCAACCAGAACAGTCTGTCTAATTCTGTCTAGAAATGGCCTCCATGGTCGAATCCGTGCCCAGAAACCAGCATTAAACAAAAGACAATTAAAAAACCGCGTGACATTTGCCAAGGCCCACAGCCTGTCAAAAGGATGGACGCTGGAAAAGTGGCAAAAGGTGGATTTTTCAGTTGAATCTTCCATTGAATTACACCACAGTCGCCGCAAATATTGCAGGAGACCTACTGGAGCCCGCATGGATCCGAGATTCACTTAGAAAACAGTGAATTTTGGTTGTGGCAAAATCATGGTCTGGGGATACATCCAGTATGGGGGTGTGTGAGAGATCTGCAGGGTGGAAGGCAACATAAATAGTCTGAAATATCAACAAATCTTAGCTGCCTCTTACATTCCTAACCATAAAAAGGGACAAATTCTGCAGGTGGATGGTGCTCCATCGCATACTTCAATCTCTACCTCAAAATTCCTCAAGGCAAAGAAGATCAAGATCCTCCAGGACTGGCCAGCCTAGTCACCAGACATGAACATCATTGAGCATGTCTGGGGTAGGATGAAAGAGGAAGCATGGAAGAAGAAACCCAAGAATGTTGATGAACCCTGGGAGGCATGCAAGACTGCTTTCGTTGATGTTCCTGATGACTTCATCAATAAATTTTATGAATCCTTGCCAAACCGCATGGATGCAGTCCTTTAAGCCCATGGAAGTCATACAAAATATTAAATTTGGATCTCACAGCACCACTACTTAATTCGCTTATGTTATGTAACATATTTTTGTATTTGAAGTACATTTTTTTGTTCAATTTTCACACTACTTTCTGTAGGCGACAAAACATTTGTCTTGCCAAAATTTGAAATTTATGTCTTCATTAAATGATAAATCTTTTTTCAATGAAACAAATATATTTTTGTACATTCAACATCATTTGGGAGGGTCTTAGCTTTCATATGAGGCATTTCTGAAACCAATTGAATAATTAAAAGTCAGGTTATTTGCAATTGTTTCTACAAAATGGATAAGCAACAAGACTTTTGTCAGGGACTGTATAACACAAAAAAACCCCACTGGAATCGAAATTGTTATTCCCACTCAATTATTATTCTCATTCAGTGTTCTAGATTGCACGCAAACAATAACTGAAATAAACTGACAAACAATTCAACCAGCATGTTTCCAAACTCAGCAGTTCAAAGCTCCATATCCCATAATGCCAGTACGGCTTACCTCACTGACAGCTAGCACCGAGCAGAGGCAAAAACCAAACATTGCTATAAAAGTTGACAATCATCGGCAGCGTAACAACGCAACACCAAATGGGATTTTACAGATGACACCAGTACAAAGCTCCAACAGAAGTCTAGAGTTGCCGAAAGGTAAGTTTAGATGGACAGTATTTATATAGCGCATTTTAACTACATGGTTATCAAAGCGCTTTACATTAGCACACATACCAATGTGTGCTGCCATCCCATTGGGCCAAATTAGGGTTCAGTGCCTTGCCCAAGGGCACTTCGACAGTGGGCAGTCGTAGCCGGGAACCGAACCGCTGACCCTTTGGTCCAAGGGCCACTCCAGCTACCAACTGCGCCACGGCCGCCCCTATAGCCCGTGAGCTCCAGTTGTATTGACTCACGAAGATTTTTCTGTGAATGAGAATTGACTGTTCACGCCATGATAAAGCCAGTCTGTGATTGCACACGCATGCGCAAATTTGTATCCAAAGAAGAATAACGATATTTTTGACTTAATTACACTTTTAGTTACATGAGCATTTGGTTGTATACGTATTAAACACAAGTCTTAACAACTGGGCAGGCTCTTTGGGAACATGCCAAATGCAACACAGTACCGTTGTATTCTGTGCAAATCGTCAGTCAAAAAAACCAGACATTTTCATGAATTTATAAAACCCCGCCAGACACCCCGGACAGGATGTAGAAAGTGGACATGTCCGGGCAAAAGAGGACGTTTGGTCACCCTACGATAGTGTCACTTTGAGAACCACAGAGTAACGGGTAACGGCTACACACAAAACACATATCTGTCAAACTCCGTTATAAATTCGTAACTCTGATGGCGTGATTTAAATTCCACGCAAATAACCTTTCAGAATAAAACATTCTTCAACCTGAATAATGTGAATATCATTGTTGTTATTCTATCTTTCAAATTTGAAGTGGAAGCTTCATCAGCTGAGCCAGTGACAGCTGCTGCTGAACCTGCCCCAGTCGAGGAGCCGGTGCTGCCTGTGGAATTGGTTGCTGAGACAGCCACTGCTGAACCTGCCCCAGTCGAGGAGACGGTGCTGCCTGTTGAATTGGTCGCTGAGTCAGTCGCTTTACCCGCAGAGCCCGTAGATGAGAGCGCTGTCGAGCCCGTTGTTGAGAATGCGACAACCGAAGATGTCGGAGCGGTTTCCGAGATCATTGCCCAGGATGAAGCTGAGCCAGCTGCGGTGGAAGAAGCTCCAACAGTATTAGCTGAAGCTGCTCCTACCTCTGTGGAGATCATAACCATGGAGGCGACCCCAACAGAGGCGCCTGCAAGTTCTGGTACACCAGTAGTGGATGAGGTCCTACCCCTTAGTGCCCCGTCTGAGGCAGAGACTGTTCTTTGTGCAGATGTAGCAGCATGAAACCGTTGCCTTAGGTGTTAGTGTAGAGGGGATTTCATTTAATGAAAACATGTTCGAGGTCCATCACTTTGATTCTTAGAGGACTTTCATTCCTTTCTTGCCTTAACTGTTCATTTTGATTTACGCACTACTCACTTACGACTAAACTTTTCATTGGTCAAAAATATTTGTTTGGTGTTTTGGCAGATGCGTAAATGTAATTAGGGAGAAAAAAAATGGAGTATATCTGTTTTCTAAATACAGTGCCCAAAAGAAATAAGAGGCCTACAATAATTTTTCATTGACGTTTTATTTTATGGTCAGTGATATTGCTTTGAATCCACCAAGTTTGATCACTATTTGTTCAATAAATTCTCCTTAAACTCCTTTAGACCCCTCTAATCTGTGATTGTGACTAGGTTCAATTCTGTCAGTTAAGTCAAAGTGGTATTCCATGTGCTTTCTTTGAAACGGCTTTGTCTCATTTGAAAGCATGACTATTAATCATCACACCCTTTTATTGGGCTTCCCATTCTGTTTTGTTTATTTTTATGCATACATTTATAAGATTATCTTGCTCTAATATGAGACAAAGTTGAAAATGTGCCTTCATGTTTAGCTTTTTTTTTCTCAATTTGTAATGCCACAATTATCACACAGAACTTTTTCCTGTATCATTCTAACAGTGACCACAAAGTTGTAGTTTACCACTGTGTTTTTCAATTAATGTTGACTTATGAGCATAGGCGGAGTTTGACTTTTGGGGCGGGGGGGCACAACATGTTGATGACCTGGGACAGGGGGGGCACAATATGTTGATGACCCCAAAACGCAGTGTCAGCAATAAAATTAACTTACAAGAATATTTATAATAAGTTGAAAATTAGCGTTTTTTTTTTTTTTTTTTTTTTTTTTTTTTTTTTTTTGTTTCCAATCATTCTTCAGGGGAATTCTAAATCAGGCTGCTTAGGACAGCTATACTTTTCGCCAAGATCATAATTTATTGAATATGGTACGCCCGCCGGTGTCGTGCCAATGTAGTTACCCCAGTCAAAAATTGTATCACCTGGGTGGAGCCATATGGAGGTAGATTTGTGTCTTCATTATTCGATCCCCAAAAAAGTTGCTTCAGTCAAATAAAAAGTTAAATCAAAATATATATTTTCAATTAAAAAAAAATTTGAAACTCAAAAAAATGCATTTGAAAGCTATTTTTCTTTGGAATTTTTTGTTTTTGTTTTGTTTTTGTTGTTGATTGAAGTAAAAAAAAAAGTTCAATCAAAATATATATTTTCCAAAAAAAGTTAAATTTGAAACAAAAAAATGCATTTGAAAGCTATTTTTCTTTGGATTTTTTTTTTATTGAATTAAAAAAAGGTTCAATCAAAATATATATTTTCAATTAAAAAAAAAAATTGAAACAAAAAAATGCATTTGAAAGCTATTTTACTTTGTTTTTTTTTTGTGATTGAAGTTAAAAAAAAAGGTTCAATCAAAATATATATTTTCAATTTAAAAAAAGTTCAATTTAAAACACAAAAAAATGCATTTGAAAGCTGTTTTCTTTGGATTTTTTTTTAATGTCGGTTCTTTTTGTGTTGAGGCAACTTTTTTGATTGAAGTAATGTTTTGCGTTTGGGCCACATTTTGGCTAGGACATTTGTGTCTTGATTATTCAATCAAAAAATAAGTTGCTTCAAACAAAAACATATATATTTTCAAAAGAAAAATCACATAAAAAAAAAAAAAAATCAATCATAGAAAAAAAGTTTTTACGAAAAAAATATTTTCAAACAAAGAAAAAAATCATTTGAAAAATAAAATTGCCCTCCCCTAAGTTTTTTTTTTAAATAATATGCAAAGCAAATGACCGTCTAAGGTGCTTGTCACATGATCTGTTCGAAAAATAATTTTCACCCATTATAAAAATATCTTTTTTGTTCATTTCATTCATTTTTGTTGTCTGTTTTATTGCTTTACAACTTTTATATATATAGGAAAGTCAATTACATGCAATGACACTTTTCTGCCACCAGGGGGGCTGGCCCCCCCTTAAACTCCGCGTATGCTTATGACTATGGTGAAGTGCACATAGAACCCAAATACTGTCTGAGTTTAGACCTTGACTTCTTCCCTTCATTCTTTTTCTTCGACCTCGGGCGCCTGATAGAATTAGAACCAGACCTGTATTCTGGATTAAACAATTGCTTCTAATTTGAGGCTAACGCGTGAATTGATTCACTTTTTGTCCCTCAGAGGCAGCAACAGACCTTCTAACAGCTGTTAAAATACTGGCTGGTGCCACTGAAATTGCAGCAGCTTCTGTTGGGGAGTCAAGTTTGGTCAGAGCTGTCCGTCACATAGAAGAGGATGGAAAAGCTTTGGACTCTGTGTTGGAAGTGTTAGAATCTGAAGTCCTTGAGAGAACCGAAGAACGCGCAGCTAAAGAACCCTCAGATGAAATGGTTACTGTCATAAACGAAGAGGCGGCAGACCGTGCAGTGGTTAGTGGGGATGAAGAGGTGACTACTGAAGATAAAGTTTCTGTAGAAGTAATTTTAGAGGAAGCCTCATTCCCAGCTTCTGACGAAGAGGAGGAAGTTCCTCCTGATGAAGCTGCACCTTTGGGCCCCACTGAAGAGAATGCTTCAGGAATACAAGCTGAAGATCAGAATCCAGCTCCTGAAGAAGTTGCACCATCTGCGGATTCGTCCATCACTGCCGAAGCTCAGGTGGACCAAGAGCTTCCTGCGGCTCAAACGGCTGTAGAAGAGGGTGCTGAAGCACCGGCGGAAGAGACAGTCGCTACCTTGGAAGAAGAATGCACCACTCAGCCTCCGGAACCTGAAACAGAAGCAGAGGGGCTTTCGGAACCTGAATCTGGGTCAGAAGCAGAGGGGCTTTCAGTTGCTGAACAAGAGTCCAATTGCCACCATGATTCCTTGGCAGAGGTGTCGAATTCCGCTGTTGATCAGCCAACTGAAACTGAAGAGAACTCAAGTGATGAATCAGCATCAACTGAAGAGGCAAAAAGTAAGCAATTGCTTTGGGTAGCCAGTTTATTTTCTAGGTTGTGATGCAAACATAAATCCTTATTCCAAACAGGCTAATGTAATAGAAATTGTGGTGAACAATGAATTTGTAATCAAGGGCCCTTAGAATGATTTGCAGTATTCAAACATTTCCCACTTTACTGAAGAATGTTATCTTTACAGTTACAATAGAAAACATTTCATTATTTAGCCAGATATTGGATGGATAATGATAAATGTTTTTGTTGGTTTGTTTTTAATTAATTTCTTTTATGCTGACAATAGCGACAATACCGTATCTGATAAACGGATTAATTTGTTTTCAGGTCCAGAGGCAGTAGTGGTGGTGATGAGCCAGTCCTGAAGTGACGGTGTGCCTTCCACTTCCCTCGTCAAACCTGGACAACCAAAAAATACAAAGAAATCTAGATTTATATCATTCAAATGTGACCTTTTGACTTGTGTTATTATCCCAACGTCTTTTAAGTAATCCAGTAATTTACATGTTGCTTTTATTTTAGTGCAGTTTTATCGTATATCCACTAGATGTCACTAGCCATTTTCATTTATGAAACTAAATCTATCTGTTTAGAATCTCAGTTTGACGTAGAACTACTTTAGTTCATGTGTCCTGTGATTTACTATATTCATTTTAAGTGTCTTTTATATTTAAATAATGACTTACGTGCAACATACATCGTAGTTTTGAGTATTATTATTGATAATATGATGCAAATGTGTTTTAAGAAAACATTAGAGGACGACAAAGAAATGGGGGGGACCGAATTCTTATGGTTGTAAATATAAATGTACATGTGGTTATTTATTTTCCAGACATTCCATTCATACCTACTCTGTTTAGGCCTCTGTTGTATGGAGTCACACATAAATGCGATTGATATGCAGATGATGCAGAAGATTTGCGGGTGGCTTTTCAACAAGTTGGATGATTAAAAAGGATAACGTCATGCTGTGCAAATACAGAAAAAGGACAAATAAACTGTTGCAAGTAATTTCATTTGGTGAGTTTCTTATCAAACTCAATGTAAAGACGATTTTTACTGGGAGAAATTTGAAATATGATCTAGTATGTATGAATAATTTTAGTTAATATAGTATCTACTACTTCTAACTACAATTTTATAGTTATATAAATATAACATTTGCTCTTTTGATATAGTATAGATACACGGTATGAAAAAGTATCTGAATCTTTTGGAATTTCTCACATTTCTGCATAAAATCGCCATCAAATGTGATCAGACCGTTATCAAAATCACACAGATGAAAAAACAGTGCCCGCTTTAAAACCACCCAAACATTTATAGGCTCTCATATTTTAATGAGGATAATATGCAAACAATGACAGAAAGGGGGAAAATAAGTGAGTGAACCATCGCATTTAATGGCGATCAGGACTAATCTTGGCCCATTCTTCTCTACAAAACTGCTGTAGTTCAGTCAGATTCCTGAGATGTCTGGCATGAATCACTGTCTTTAGGTCGTGCCACAGCATCTCAATGGGGTTCAAGTCTGGACTTTGACTTTGCCACTCCAGAACGTGTATTTTGTTCTTCTGAAACCATTCTGAAGTTGATTTACTTCTGTGTTTTGGATTGTTGTCTTGTTGCAGCATCCATCTACTTTTAGCATCAACTGTCTGATTTGGCGGCCTCAGGTTTTCCTGCAAAACATTTTGATAAACTTTTGAATTCATTATTCCATTAATGAGTGCAAGTTGTCCAGGCTCCGAGGCAGCAAAACAGCCCCAAATCATGATGCTCCCTCCACCATGCTTCACGGTGGAAAATATAAAATATGAAACCTTATAAATGTTTGGGTGGTTTTATTTAAAGCAGACACTGTTTTTACAGGTGTGTGATTCTGACAAAAATCAGATCTCATTTGATGGTGATTTTATGCTGAAATGTGAGAAATTCCAAAAGGCTCAGATACTTTTTCAGACCACTGTATTAGTCACAATTTTGCACAAATTTACTTACTATTTCCAAAAAAAAAAAAAAAAAAAAAAATGTATTTGAGGCAACCCAATTATTCGTTATTCTTCCAAATTCTTTCATCAACCCACTCCTTGGTTGCCAATGAAGGCGATATACGTCCAATCCATTTGAACTGGAAGGTCTGGTAGCAAATGAGTTCCTGTTGTCTATATTGGCAAAAAAAAAAAAAAAAAAAAAGTATTTTGGCAAAGCACTAGAACGAATGAAAAAAAAAGAAAAGTCACATAAAGTACTGATACCTTAAAAAAATCTTGGAGGACTTTTTATGTGTGACGTCAGTCACTCATGTTTATTTCCCTGAACACACGGGGTCGTGGTCTACATCCGCTGCACAAACAAACCAGCCAGGCGGGTTCATTCGGCTTTTCCACTTCGGCCGTGTGTCCTCTTTTCTCCTCTACATCTCGGCTAAGAAGATCAGGGGCTTCATGGGACTGACTTCGAGTGAGTGGATGTAGTAGCTCCTCAGCACCCCGTTGCTAAACACACAAGCTCCACTACCTGAGATACCTCCTTATTTGGCTTACCACCACTGGACTTGTTTTCCTGTGTGGAAATTAAGTTCACTGTCCAGAGAAGAGAGGCTCAAAAAGGGAATATTGAAGGTAGGCCAGCTGCCTTATAATCCAGCTCTTTTAATCACGATATTTGTGTTTTTGACAGCTCCGTGTTATTAGAAGGCTAACACTGCTGGCTAACATTAGCCAGCCATGTTTACATCAACGTTCGGGTTTTGCTTATGGCAGGTTTTGCCTTTTTATGACAGATTCAAGGCGGTGGGTGTGTCTCTTATTGAGAGTCATATTTTAATCACCAATGGAGCACTTTGGTAAACAAAAGACATGTAGACGAACAGGTTAATATAGTTATCAAACAAAACGGAGGAGATTCAGTATCGTCTTTCATCGTCCTCTAAACGTTATGTTCAACCTTTGTTGTGAGAAAAGCGAACCAGTGACATGAAGATCAAACGCTCGGTAGTCTTCAAAGTCCTTCATGGATTTTTAGATGGGTAGTTTGACGGGAGTTCACTGAAATTAGAGATGCTTTGACCGTCTTTACAAGAATATCTCAACCGTTGAAGTGAAAACCCTCAGAAAACATGCAAATACTTCTTTGAAATGGAATAAAATCATTTCTAGATGCTTAGTAAATGCTTGGAATGATGGAAGACTTATGCTCGTGGTGTCTGGATATTCTTGTACCTTCATACTATACACTTTATTGCTGTAATAACTAAGTTTAAATGAAAAAAAAGATGATCTGCAACGGTACACCATAGATGGATGATGACGGTAGACTCAATCCTCTCCTGTCACTGTGATTCTTAGTAGGATAAAGATGATGGAAAAGAAATCAGAACAAGTGAAGCACTTTAACATTATGTATCATTGACACGTTCACATTTGTTTGTCTCATGCCAGAATGTTTAAGATAAAGATTCAAGTTTTGTGTTCTTAGATTGGAACAAAAGGTTTTGATGGTGTGTAGGGTGAAAAAATTGGACAATGGCGACTAAAGCACTTTCATATCTTTGCTTTTTAGTAAATGAACGACCAGCTCATGTTTTATGCTACCCGTAGCTCGTGCTTAACTGTAACGCTATGTCATATATGCTTCTGCTCGCCTTCTGGAAGCGGTAAATAATGGATGGATGAATGGAAAATGGTTGTTTTCTGTAGCAGTATTGTACAGTGTATAATTCATAATTTCAGTTTTTTTGTGAATACCTTTAATTGCATGGCATCATAATATTACCTTGTTTACGTGTACTTTTACCTGATACACACATGTACATAATGCTGTCAAATTACTGATTTCAACAAAAAACAGCAACAGCACAAAAGAAAACTATTTGCAGTGAATAATGATTGTTGGTGACCTGGATTTACTCTTCAATGCAGGAAACCTCGGAATTACTCCACCAGAAGCCATTAGCAATATTTTATTATTATCTTGTGGTCTATGCACTGCTAATGTACCAGGCATAGAGTATATCTAATAGTCTATGACTAATTGTTATGTAGGGTCAGAATGGAGTGCTTGCCAGCAGAGACACTGCTGATTCAGTCCCATTTAAGTTTATGATTAAAAATAACTAGGGCTGTGAAACGATTAAAATTTTTAATCGAGTTAATCACAGTTTAAAAATTAGTTAATCGTAATTAATCCCAATTCAAACACTCTCTAAAATATGCCATATTTTTCTGTAAATTATTGTTGGAATGGAAAGATAAGACGACGGATATATACATTCAACATACTGTACATAAGTACTGTAATTGTTTATTATAACAATAAATCCACAAGATGACATTAACATTATTAACATTCATTCTGTGAAAGGGATCCACGGATAGAAAGACTTGAAATTCTTTAAAGATAAATGTGAGTTTGTATATTATGACTAAATATTGCCATCTAGTGTATTTTTCGAGCTAAAGGAAATGTTTGAATAGAGTTTTACCAAAGTCTTGAGTATTATTTTGCATTGCTATTTTGATTGGGAATGCCAGTTCTCTTTGTATTGCTTTTCTTTTTGTGAACATAATTTTTTTGAAGGATAGCAATATTATTTTTGTTGTGCTTTCAGTAAATGATACTGTAGCGACTTAACTGTTCTGCCCAAATGCATGATGGGAAGTTGGGCAACCATGACTGTCAGTGGTGGCTGCGTTGTGTTCAATACAGGGTATTGAGAAAAAGATCATCTCCTGTCTTTCTACCCCATGTCGCTCGCCACAATAGATATAATTGTTATAGAAGAGATGCTAAAGATTTTACCAATAAATAGCGCGGCCCCAGTGAATGCCTGTGTCCACTCCACTTGCTTGTCTCTGCCTCTAAACTCTCAATATACATAAAACTGCGCCATTGTAGTCTGTTCGCGACAATGCGTGGGTGGGTCGTTCCGCACATGTGTTAAATGCGTTAAATATTTTAATGTGATTAATTAAAAAAATTAATAACTCCCATTAACGCGATAAATTTGATAGCCCTAAACATAACATTTATCCATTTTTTTAAAATACTGAATTCGAACCCCTAACTTTAGAACTTTGAGGTCAGTGTGCTAACCTCTTGGTTGCTGTGACGTCCATCATTAAAAAATTAATTAATTAATTTTAAAAAAAAACAACAACAACAACCTTAAAGCAACACTAGGGAACTTTTCACCCTTTATAAAATATTTTCATAACATTTGTGATGATATTTCGACTGACAACTAAATGAATGACACCTGTGTTACGGCCTGAGGGGGTCGGTATCGCTTTCACTGGCACTAATTAACTTTGAGGAGGGTGGCAGGAACCCTGCCACATAAAAACTGTTTTACTGCATACATGACTTCCCCTTTCTTAATTCATTGATATTGTTTAGCCACATCTGGATTCATTACCTCATCACTATTCATCCTTCACACAGAAACAGAAATGTCGTTCAATCTAACTGCAGGCGACTGGGAAATCAGGATTTTATGACACTGTGCTAGTTCTCATGGGAAATGCAGTCTTCCTAAAGGCAAAACACTAGTGCTTTTGTCAACCTGCACCACTAAAATCGACCCAAATTGAAAGCTCCTTAGTGTTGTTTTAAAGCAACACCTAGTATAAATAACATTCATGTGAAAGACAGTTGCACAAAGTATTTAACTATAGAAATTGCACATTTCCTAGATGTCTGATAATGGAGAAAATAATATTTAAGGACAAAAGAATGACACAGCTTACAAGCTTACAAACATTGTCTGACAAATGTGACGTGTGTGCAGTACAGCACCTTAACACTGATACACTCAAAACAGGTAAAAAGTAGCGGAAAAAAAATAGGTCCATACACAATCTGGGATACGCGCATTTGATTGGCTAAAATAGTACTGGTATTTAAAAATGTCTGAAAATGGCTACTTTGGTAAATATAGGCTTTTATTTATGTTTTTCTCCATTGGTTTATCTCCACTATTCCACTAAGAAAAATTGAATTACCGTATGTCCTTTCACTTTATTAAACAAGGTTCTTTCCACTGGGGTGCACATGGTCAAGGTTTTGTCTATCCCTTTATTATTAAAAAAAATATATAATCAAAATGAAATAACAATATCAAAACCTTTTCTTGAACCCTGAATAGAAGTCCTAGAAATAGTCTGGCTTTTGCCAAAAGCCAGCTTGATACATTCCCTGTCACACCATATAGAATAATGCGATATACACTTCTGTAGTCTGTGGGGAAAAAAATAAAAAATCCTAACTATCTCAAATCAAGTTTCATCTGAAATTATAAAATATAATAAATACATTGAATTGATTCATTAAATATATTAATTTTTTACATTGTAGTGTCGTAGTAATTGCTAAGGTGTACTGAGGCGTGCTGCACGTCTTGTTTCCTGATTAGTGCAACAATTCCCAACCAATCCTGGATTTTTAAAATAGTATAAAATGCATCAGGTAGGGCATCTGGCGCTCACACGCCAGAAGAAGACAGACAGCTACGCAGCATCTGAGCGAGACAGAGAGAAACACGGCTGCGAACCTACGTTCATTGTTTATGCTTGTAATATATCTACAGAGGCAACGCCTGTGTGTATCATATTTTCTGTTGTTGCTATGTGTTTTCCACCCGCGATCGGACACTTAGAGCCAGTTGTGTGGTTGTTTGAACGATGTGCTAATGCTAGCGAACGCATGCTAACCGTTTGTGTCATTTCTGTAATAGCAGCTAATTATCATTTATTTACGTTGATGCGAACCTGTTTGGTATCAAGGACGAAATTGATTTGTATTATTTCTATTTTTAGTTTCACTCTTCAATTGATGGTGTCATAATGACGGCCAAAATAAAGTCAGCAAATTATACGGACGTCCAGCATCGTCATTTGGGAGTTTAGCTCGCTGTATAGCAAGGACCGAGCCGTAGCGTTCTGGTGAGGACAGTATATTCGCATTTCGTTGTTCATGCATCATGTAACATTATCATACTGTACACTTATTCAACATGTTGTTCTCTATTGTATTTTTATTAGGGCTGTCAAACGATTAAAATTTTTAATCGAGTTAATTACAGCTTAAAAATTAATTAATCGCAATTCAAACCATCTATAAAATATGCCATATTTTTCTGTAAATTATATATATATTCTGTAAAATAAATTGTTGGAATGGAAAGATAAAACAAGATGGATATATACATTCAACATACGGTACATAAGGACTGTAGTGGGCATTTCCCTCTACTGTCATTTAAATCTGTCTATGCTGTCCTCACTCCGAAGCGTCTACTTTTTCCAAAGCTAGACAGCTAGTGAACGACGCCTTAATAATTAGACTTCTTCCATTTTCATCTGATTTATTAATCAAATGGCCTCAAACCATTGTCCTCTTTAGACCGTCGTAAAACTACAAAATAAAAGTACACAAGCATTGCATTAGCAACAACGTTAGCTTAGCACGCTATACAGGTTCACTAAACATAAACAAAAAGCGTCTCATACAAAAAATAGAACATTTCGCTTACTAACATAATATGTACATTCTTTACAACAACCATACTTACGGACAAATCTTGTCCAAGGATCATATAAGCACAACATTATCAGCCCGAGACGTCGTGCAGCCATAATGAAGTCGCAAGAAAATAATAAACCATGTCACAAAGCGACCACAAGAGTTCGCTGTTGGACAGCAAAAAAAGCCTTGCTGTAAAACTTAACAAAAGGCAGAATACTTTCTGAGCGGGACATGTGCATTAATTGCGTCAAATATTTTAACGTGATTAATTTAAAAAATTAATTACCGCGCGTTAACGCGATAATTTTGACAGCCCTAATTTTTATATTAAATTGCCTTCCAAGATGACATATCTGTTCTATGTGTTGGATTTTATCAAGTAAATTTCCCCCCAAAATGCGACTTGAACTCCAGTGCGACTAATACTAGTACTGTATTGGCCCGAATATAAGACGATGTTTATTGCATTGAAATAAGACTGAAAAAGAGTGGGTCGTCTTATATTCGCGGTCTAGACATCATAACCATTCACGACGCTAGATGGCGCCTATATCATTGAAGCGATGTTCTGTCATGATAGAGCTCAGCTACTCTCAAGTTTAACCAGTTTGCATTATTTTATTGCAATGTTTTTCCTTATTCAGATTTGTTTCAAGACTACTGTTACAGTTAGACTTCACTTTGATGGTTAATGCAGTTATTGCAATTTTGTTGTTTTATCACAATAGATTGGTTTATTTACATTTCAAAAACCAGAAACCATTCATTTACGAATGTTAGTGCACTTTAGTTTACAAATTTAAATGTTCAGATATTAAGATTTGAATGAGGCAAAATAACATGCTTTTTCTCTCAAATATATTGTTATACTCATTTTTAATTATTTTCTGTATAAAAATTAATTTGGTGTTAAAAAAGTCTTTTTTCAAACTTGAGTCTTGAAAAAGAAGTGGTCATCTTATAATCAGGGCCGTCTTACATTCGGGCCAATATGGTATATGTTTTTTTCCCTCTTCTTTGGGCATTTTGTGGCTGGTGCGACTTATACTCAGATGCGACTTACCGTAATTTCCCGAATATAACGCGCACTTTTTTTCCCCAAAATCAACTTGTAAACTCATGGTGCGCATTATAAATGGGTACATGGATGGAGACAGAAATATATATGTATTACATATATATATATATAAACCGATTTTTTTTCATTGACACGGCCACGTTGTGTTGAAGAAACGTATGCGGCGACCCGTTGCCGACCATTACGGTACGTGACGTCACCATTTTGTTTCGGTAATACTTCACTCTAATCGGCCGAATGATTTCGTCTGTGTTAAATTCTGCTTTTTTCACTCTTCATAATGCACAGAATTTAGTTTCTTGAACTCATTTGAGTCGACGTTTATTGCAGCTCCGCAATTCGGACCATAACAAATGTAAGGACACACACTTCCTGTGTCCGTCAACTATATCGGTCCCACGTGAAACTCAAACCCAAATTACAATAGTTCCTTTGGTTACTGTCGTGTTGACAGTGATGAGCTCTCACGGATTTCCGACTTACGTTCTGACTTTCATTTTACCGTATCAATCCATGGAAGAAACATTTATTCATCATGAGGAAACGAGCAAGTTATACACCAGCCTTTAAAAGAAAAGTCACATCCGTTTTGTTTTCTCCTAGATTCTGGTAAGTTGGAGAAATTGTCAAATCATATTATTACCGTAAATATTGTCAGTTTACGATAATGTTTTGAACTACCAATGTGCTATGCTTGTGCTGTGTTTCACCAGTCAGTAAAATGACATCTCTGTATCTGTACACGAGCTCTGTTTTCTTGTATTCTTCTATTTATTGGTGCTAAAATTAGGGTGCGCGTTATAAACGGGTACAATAATTTTCCCTAGATTTTACAAGTAAATTTGGGGTGCGCATTATACACGGGTGCGCCTTATATTCGGGAAATTACGGTATATTCCGAAAAATACGGTAATCATCCCTGACAAAGGCTTTATGCCATACCGTCATGTTACACTGGTTGATGTTGCCTTGACTGTGTAGTCATTGTTTGGGGAGAGGATATAATACATACAGGACATAATATGTTCAGTTTGTAGAAGTGACAAAAACATTAATAGCATTCCTTGATGTAGGTGGCTGGGGTCAAGCTTGTATTTGCTTGCTGTGTCATCATTGCACGTCTGTGCGCATTGGACAGTGCACAGGGAGGGCGTTGTGTCTTTGCCAGTTGACCGAGTAATACGCAACAAAAAGGCTGTTGTTGAAAAATCATGTGACTGTGTTACTGTGTGTGTTGGTTCCTCCCCTGTCATGTGATGAGGGCAGGGCTATATGGAAAGCTGCTCTTTCCAACACCGCATGCATACAGCGTAGGCAGAGTGAGGAGATGGAGGGATGTGTGGTGGACAGAGGAAGGTTTGGAAAGACTGACACACTTTGGGAAGGAGAGAGCGTTTACAGAGAGACTCCTCATCTGTTTTGTAAGTATATATGGCCTTTCAGTTTTTCTTGCTGTAACCATAATGTTGTCCTGTGAGCAAGACTCTGCCACACTGCAGCTGTGTAAAACAAGACGATAATTAAAGTTGTTTGATAATTAACATATTTCTGTTCTTTATTTTCATAAAGGTAAATAGTAGTTAACTGAGCGAAGAGAGCACATTTCATAAAGTGTTTATATTCTAAAACAAGCAAGAAGACAATGGTTGAATGAATAAATGCTTTACTGCACATTGAAATACTTGTGAAAATATGATCTGTTTGAGCTGAGAAATTAGGTTTGGAACCATTGTACTTGCAGCTGTCAAGCAGGTTCCATAATACTTGAATCAATGCAACCTGCAAGTCCTGCCTGAATTACTGGTCCCTTAGCCATTTGTAGTGTTCTTTGTACTTGAACTCCGCATGTTTAGTTTTCATCGGATAACCATGTAGCACCGCCAGTCACATGAACCTTATTTTCTTTATAGTCTGAAATCATCGTGAAATGTAAAGTACTACTTTCACCAGATGGCACTCTGACAATTCTTTCCCCATCCCCTAAAGATATTTATTTGCTCGAGACTAAACTGGGCAGGTTCCACTCAGAACAGGCCTCGCCTTGACCAACTAAAGAAGTTGAGTGCACATGCGTAGCGTCCAATTCAGAGGAATAGATGTATGAGTGCCATCACCATTGCTGCAGTGCTTGAAGGGGTCTCCACCTCTCAGTAATTCTTAGATCATGTGCTCCACACATTATCACTACATAGATGTCTTCCTAGAAGAAAGTCTCTTCAAAAGATAAAAATCAATAAATGCCCACAAACAGAAGACAAGCAGACAAAAAAAAAACATGGATTACTGGACCCATGTCTTGTGGTCAGATGAGAGCAAGTTAGAATTTTGTGTAGGGTTCACATGGTGACGAGTACAGAGGCAAGTGTGTCTTTCCTAAAGTCCAGCATGGTGGTGGGAATATCATGGTCTTGACCTACACAGTGCTGGCAGTAGGTAATGTGAAAATCGGGCCACAGGACAATGTTCTTAAGTAGATACTAACCCCTTTTAAAATGCTGGGATTTCGTGATGCAAGAAAAATGAGACCAAGATTTTTTCGACCAACAATGGGATTTACCGCAAAACCTGTGTAACTAAATTGGTTCGGGGGATCGTTTTCAAATCAATCCTGTGCTGGCCGATCTGCGACTTCAGGAAAAAATTGATTTCTGTTGCTGCTCAATAGTAATAACTTGAATTATTTATGTAAATATTGCAGTCTGTATAAATGAAAGTAATACTAAAGCACAATGATCATTATGCACAATATAACATGATATGACGTTTCAAACAAAAACAGTTTGTATATGAATGTTGAAACGCTTAATCAAGATAATATTTGGGGTATATATTTGTTTTAAAAAAGAACGTAACCTCTTAAGGACCTGACATCACTTTTTGTAATATTTCTACACACATAGAATGTATTTATTCTTAGATTTCATAGTATTTAACTCAGGAGTGCTTGGTTTTTTGCTGCAAAATATTTTTTTCAAGGAGATGACCTCTTTGGGGGTGGGGTGGCTAGAAAGCAATGTATGTTGCGAGCTACTAGCTTGTTAGCTTTGCTGCACTGTTAGCTGTTGATTGACCATGCACAGTGACTAGGGATGGGAATTGATACGATTTTTACGATTCCGATTCCATTATCGATATTGTTTAACGATTCGATTATTTATCGATTTTCTTATCCATTCTAATTTCGGGAAAAAGAAGCCTCAATGTTAACTGTGGCAATAAGTTTTACTGAAACATTTTTCTAATAGAAATAAAAAGAATATTGGTATATTTTGGCATATAGGTTGTTGTTCTGCCTTTGGCAATGTCCCCAAACGTTTTCCTGAGAGGGCCACATAACTTTTCCCTTCTCTGATGAGAGGCCGGGGTCAGTTTGTATCAGAAAAAGTGTGACGATTGCAGGAGTGCGTAAATGTAAAAAATTATTGTTTTTCAGAAAGCCACAATCAAATAACCCTTTGTGGATTTTTCATGGAGCAAAAGTAAATATAATAAAAATATATAATAATAATAAATAATAATAGCACTATTAGTTGAATAGATAATAACCAAATAACCCTTTCTGAGTTATTCACTGAAGAAGGTCAGGAAATAAATAACACTACTGAGGGAGAAAAAAAAAAAAAAAATTCAAAATGCTTTCTGGAATTGTTCAGGGGGCCGGACCAAATATGGAGCTGCGGGCCGTAGTTTGGGGACCCCTGTTTTTATTTACCAGTATATTGAAATGCATGCCTTTTAGTTTTTATGGTACTGTTCCGCTCAAGTGGTGGCGCCCTTGCGCTGCCTCACGCGAAGAAGAAGAAATGCGCATCCAAGCGAGTGAGCGAGTTAGTGAGAAAGGGAAACACTGCCACAAGCCTTGGTTCTTTGTTAATGTTTGTAAAATATCTACAGAGCCAACGCCTGTATGTATCATCTTCTTTGTTGTTGTTGTATGTTTCCACTCGCGATCAGACACTTAAATCCAGTTGTGTAGTGGTTTAAACGATGTGCTAATGCTAGTGAATGCATGCTAACTGTTTGTTATTACTGTGTTAGCAACTAATCATCGCTGATTTACGTTGATGCAAACCTGTTTGTTATTGGGGATGAAATTGATTTGTTTCATTTCTATTTTTAGTTTCAAGTGATGGTTGAATAAAGTCAGCAAATTATACCAACGTCTTCTGCATCGTCATTTGGGATTTTAGCTAGCTGCATAGCCAGGACTGAGCCTTAGCGTCTCGGTGAGGACGTGAAGTGAAGATACGCTTTCGAGCGTTCGGACCTACGTGCTGTCATTGTTATGTTTACGGCGGCAATGCTCATGCTTAACTATCGTAACCTTTCATTTTCACCCTTTTTCCTGGTGAAGTGTAGCCAAACTTTGGAGCGAGTGGTTCTTGGCGCCATGCTAGTTTGCTGCGTCTGGACAACAAGACACGTCACGACGAAATATGCGTCTTTAGGGATCGTTAAAGGGATCGTTAAGGCTTTTTCATTATGATGTCGAGGCCTCGAAACACTCGGAACCGGTTCCGAATTGGAATCGGATTTCGATCCCCATCCCTAACAGTGACCTATTTGTGGAACAAAAAAATAAATAAATTCAGACATCATTTGACTGGCTGCCCTCTGAATCAAGTGATGGTGTAGATGATAGTCTTATGTCTTTTTTTTCTTATTCTATTCAATACAATTATTTATTCTTGTTGAGTCGTATGGCACCTGCAAAGGCCAAATGCAATATTGCACAACAAACAAAATGTGACTAACCCTTAAGGTCCGGAGCCTTTTTGGGGGGGCTTGGGGCGGGGGTGGGCATCTACAGAGCGCAGCAGCAATATTGCAAACAAAACAAAACAAACAAACAAAACATAATTGAGGCCATTTTTGGCCTTATTTATTCATTTATTTATTTATTTATTTTTAATGTGGCTATCTAACCACACTAGCGTTGCAATCGTCTGGTAGATTGCGATTGGCGTAACGAGCACCCCTGATTTAACTCATTGCTCGCCACTGACGGCAATAACATGCAATTCATTCCAACTTGGGGGACTGGCTGTAAATGCTCATGTCTCTGTGCTACTAACAGTCCGATTTGACTGAAAGCGATCTGCCAACCTCTCCCAGGCAAAATGGATTGGCCGTCTAGCGCCATCAATGGCAGCCAATAAAATCAATGAGTGCCCTGTAAAGGGTTGAGGGTATAATGGTTTGTTTGTCAATAAATCTGAATCCAGAAATGCACTATGAGCACACTCCAGTGCACCTTGCACTGTCTGGAAACGTGAATTGTTGTTGGAACGTGCTGTTTGGATGCTCAGAACACGATACTCTGGGAGTGTTAGAGCATATGCTGGCTGCTCTGACTGTGGAGACTGTGTGTGACGGAGCTGAACTATATTTCTTTATAAATAAAGAGTTTATTAGACATTTGTCTGTGTTTTCGGTCACAACTCTAATTCCAGTGAAGTTGGGACGTTATGTAAAACAAATAAAAAATGAATGGAAAGATTTACAAATCAATCCTTCAGAAAATGAAGAAGAAGAAAATTAAGTTAGGACTTCTTTGGAACATTCCACCGGTGGGCAGGTAAATTCGAAACGTAGAAAGTTACGCTTAGCTATAAAAGGAACTTCCCGAAAGTCTCAGTTATTCAGAACTCTTTAAACTGATTAACTTTGTTTTTGCTTATAAAGTTTTTAGGCATTTCATCAATTATGGCCCATAAAATCATCAAACGATACTGAGGATCGGGACAAATCTTTCTCGAAGGACAAAAGCATTGAATGCTAGTGACCATCGATCCCTCAGCAAGAGGCCGCCGTGTATTAAAATGAAGCACACATACCTAAAAAAAGAATGGGTGTTATGGATTATACTGTATCCATCCGGATTCCCCTTAACCTTTGTCTTGTGAGCGCTAACAAATGGCTGGCATGCATAATCGAGATACGAATCTCCTTCATTTGCACAGTTGAGTGTAAGAGTGTCAGCTGTGCATTATAAATAAATGAACAGGATTCCCCCATCCGAGTGGGTAGCATGTAGGGCTGCACAATATATCGTTTGAATATCGCCATCGCGATGTGCACATCCGCAATGGTCCTATCGCAGGATATGCAACTGTTATTTTTTGAATGCGTAAACTTTTGGTTTGCTTCATAAAAGCAGCAAGCGTGCAGAGACATGGCTTCCTGTGTCCTTCTTATAAACAGCAACCTTCATCATTCACAGATAAACTCCCTTAGCCATATTTTGCAGTTCTGTAATTTTTTGCACTTTCAGTTCTTAAAAACGTGAATAATAAATAATACAATTAAAGTATAAATTGAGGCCTTAAATCTATAATTGAAGCCTTAAATCTATAATGCAACAATAAAAATATACAGAAACTAAGATAACATTTTTATAATAAAGAATATATATGATCAATTGTTTAGAAAATATAAAATAAATATCCTTGGTCGCAGTTATAGTGAATTCTTCTCCTATCGTGAAAGGTTTCAATTTGGTTCGCCAAAAGGTATGATGCTCTCAGTGCATTCGCTTTTGTTGCTTAGTTTGCTAGCTTTTAGCCATATATTTTGCAGAATGGACTTGGTAGTAGTAGGCTCCTCTTCTGGCTCAGCAGGCGGCCTTTTCCCGGTTAAAAAAAAAAAAAAGCAGTCCAAAGTAGGCGTGAACGATATTGGATAAAACTATTGTTGCAAACTATTGTATTGCGATTTATATATGTTTGTGTACTGTATACATATAAATATATATATATATATATATATATGTTTATTTTAAGAATTTTTCATTAGATGACTTGAATAGCTGTTTGGAAAGACTTGGGATGACTCACTGTGACCACAGTGTGCAGTGATACCTCGTTTTTCATGATTAATGGGGACCAGAAACTGCCGCGATAAGTGAAAAAGTGTGAAGTAGTTTTTTGGGGGTGTTCAATGTATTTATTCAGATTGTTTTTATGTGTGTGTGCGCTCAAGGTATTGATTTAGATATAATATTGGAAAGGGATAGATATAATACATGTTTTTTCACTTTTTTCCCCCAAAGTATGATTTTTTAAAAAATGTATATGGCGGAAAACACAGACAAGACTGAAAAGCAGTTTCTGCTCTTGCACTCCTCTTTCAAAGAAACTGCTGTATTTTAAGCCAAAACAACTGTTGTGTTTGATAGAACAATATATCTATATGCTGTCATAGCAGATTCATGGCGCATTAAATCCCCGAACTATTTTTTTATTTGTCCATTTTACCCTGGAAACCCCCTTTTACAGACGTAGCGCAACCGCTTTTGTTTCAACCCAGCCATTAAACGAAAGTAATTAATTATATTTATTATTCAAAATGTCTGTCATTTTTAGCTTAGAATCATTTATTGATGTCTAATATTTTGTTTTAAAAAAAACGACTTAAAAAAATTATTCACTCGCATATTTTAAACTTTTAAACAAATGACGTCACAATGTAAAAAATAGTGTCTGTAAAAAAAGTCACGTATATATACCTCATAACTATCGCTTAATTTTTTTTTGTTGTTGTTACTGTCGCATTTTCTCCGATATGTTAGATGATAATCGATCCAAACAAAGAAAAATTGAAAAAAAAATTGAAAAGGGTAAATATATGAAAAATGAAAAAGAAAATCTTGACCACTCCTTGATGTCTGCGATTTCTGCATCGCGACCCTTGTTATATTACGATGTTTCACCCAAAAAAATCCCCCCACAAAATCCAGCTGTGGCCATTCACAGCTGTGTCTAGACACTCAGTGATACATGCTACATGGAGTTTTTGGATCAAAACAAGGTAAGTACGCGATAATATCTCGTTAAAATCATGGCGTTTGTAATTCTGCTCTCGCGTGCTCATATCTCCAGATAGGATTTTGCTGTTAAAAAAAAATAAATGCCCTCCTGTTAAAATTTTTTCTTCTCCCGGAAAATTGAGATTTTAAGCTTTCCAATGATGTTTCACACATGCATATCGGACAATTTTGAAAGTTGGCCAAATTGGGGGTCTCAGAGCGGAACTTCAAGTCACCTGTGTTTTCCGCCATGTATATTATAATAAATGTTTTTTAAGCACTTCAAGTGGAATAATTATGATTAGTTCTAAACATAACTGTCCCACTGAATCATTTTTAAACAAGAATAAAGTACTATCGTTGAAAAATACTCCTCAGGATCACTTCTGGCGTTTATTGCCACGACACAACACGTCCGGCTGCCTCGAACATCTCCACACAAACATTCATTCCAGCCCGCACTTCCTTGCCGCAGTAACTATTTAACAAGTTAAACGATGATTGACATACCATTTGCCGCCACCACACACAGTCATGGTTGCACCACTTCCCATCATGCATTTGGGCAGAACAGTTAAGTCGCTACAGTATCATTTACTGAAAGCTCAACAAATACACTAGATGGCAATATTTAGTCACAATATACACTCACATTGATCCTGTAAGAATTACAAGTCTTTCTATCCGTGTATCCCTTTGTAAGAATTACAAGTCTTTCTATCCGTGTATCCCTTTCACAGAAAGAATGTTAATGCCATCTTGTGGATTTATTGTTGTAATAAACAAATACAGTTCTTACGTACAGTATGGTGAATGTATATATCTGTCTTGTCTTATCTTTCCATTCCAACAATAATTTACAGAAAAATATGGCATATTTTAGAGATGGTTTGAATTGCGATTAATTACGATTAATTAATTTTTAAGCTGTGATTAACTCGATTAAAAATTGTAATTGTTTGACAGCCGTAGTTTTGACATAAAGAGGACTGATAACCACTACAACAAGTAGTTGTTTGTGCTGATAGCTGTTAGCCCTAAATTAGTCAGTACAGTCATACACCATAGGGACTTTTAAGAAGACTTCCACTGTAAGAATAGACTGTATAATAAACTGTATTTTTTTCTTCTTTTTAAACGCGGTGAATTTTTTATTAATTTATTCATTTATTTATTTTATGTTTTTTGTACGTGACTTTCACATGAGTGTTATTTATACTATCTGTTGTCTGTCCATTTAATGAATTACTAATGTTGTCATTGAAAGGTATTTGTCAAAAGGGTTATGCAATCAGCTGTTATTATGTTGCGCTTTTTGCACAAACAAAAAGAATTAATGCAATTCCTTATCGAAAGTCCTGATCTACAATATGTTATTGTCTGCATAGTTTAGAGTCCTTTGTTGTATATCCCTCAGAATGACGCATAACAGGAACTGAGGGCTCAGTGAGTCTTTTCACTGTTTCTATGGCTCCAGCCTGACTTTGATTGATTTACCTTTGGACGCTATGTTTGAGAGAATGACTTTGCTTTCTAGCAGTACAGTTTTCCTGTAATGGCTGACCAGCACTTCCTGCTAGAAAAAGCCAAAAGGAAGGAACCACAACATGTCTTGAACTAAAAGCTATGCTGTAGTTGGATTATCTTGACCACTGTAGATAACTCTTTAATTTATGTAAAACACAATTGATTATTATAGTAATTATATCAATCCATGACAAATGTTAGTGTCTTCTCTTTCCAGGGACTATCTATAACTGCAGCTGTGGAAGTCACCAAGTGGAGGTGCCGTGGGGAGTCATAGGCTGGGACTGGCTATCACTGAAGAGCATGAGCCATGACCTCAGTTGTACTGGTTGACAGTAGTGGAACAGTGGTGGAATATGCAACAGCTGTGGAAGACCCACAGCAGGTTAGTTCAGGGAAAACAATAAAAAAACAACAACAACAAAAACGCACACACACACAGAACAACTATTTGCTCACCGTCTCGTTTAGTGTAATGTTTCTGACCATCTTGCATACATCTTGCCCCGCCAGGACAATGAGTTTGATGTGGACCTGGAGGCAGAGGAAGAAGTTGAGGGTGAATTTGAAGTTGAAGAGGTAGAGGATGGAAGAGAGGCTGAGAACTACCACACTGTCATTGTGGATGAGGCTCCTGATGCCATCTTAACTGGAGAGACTGGTCACACAGCCCAGGTTGTGATGTATGGCGGCGAAATGTACATAATGCAGGAAGTGAGCAATGAGCTGGATATGGAGTCAGAAAAGGAAGCAGGTGAGATATGTTTTCTTTCGTATTAGGCCAAAATTCACGTCTTATCATTGCAACAGAACTTTATATTATTATTATTTTTTATTATCTCATGATGTAAAATACGGTGGCATGAATATTTTTGGGCTTGTCAAGGGTGCCAACCAGTTTCATGCCACTTAAATGGGAGACTGATGGAAGAATATAGTGCTTTGACAAGCAAAGGTTTGGACATCCTTGATATTCCCAAATTACTGGCTATAGACCCTACCCACGTGACGTCACAACTCCTTCCTCCTGACTGGTGCCGCCCAATTGTCCGTCAACACATCATGTTTCCCTGTTACGGCTACGTACATTCCTCCTATTTACGACGTGTTTTTCTGCTCGTTAACATTAATAATCAAAATGGTGAAGGCGTGTGTGGCGGTCGGTTGCAATAACAGAGAAGATAGACGGAGAAGACGGAGAGACTTGAAGTTCTACCGGATTCCGAGAGACCCGGAGAGAAGAGAGCGAGATGGCTGCTGCAATTCGACGAGAAAACTGGGCTCCAAACGATTACCACAGATTATGTAGTAGTCATTTTATATCTGGTAAGATGCATTTAATATATACAGTGCCTTGCAAAAGTATTCGGCCCCCTTGAATCTTGCAACCTTTCGCCACATTTCAGGCTTCAAACATAAAGATATGAAATTTAATTTTTTTGTCAAGAATCAACAACAAGTGGGACACAATCGTGAAGTGGAAAAACATTTATTGGATAATTTAAACTTTTTTAACAAATAAAAAACTGAAAAGTGGGGCGTGCAATATTATTCAGCCCCTTTACTTTCAGTGCAGCAAACTCACTCCAGAAGTTCAGTGAGGATCTCTGAATGATCCAATGTTGTCCTAAATGACCGATGATGATAAATAGAATCCACCTGTGTGTAATCAAGTCTCTGTATAAATGCACCTGCTCTGTGATAGTCTCAGGGTTCTGTTTAAAGTGCAGAGAGCATTATGAAAACCAAGGAACACACCAGGCAGGTCCGAGATACTGTTGTGGAGAAGTTTAAAGCCGGATTTGGATACAAAAAGATTTCCCAAGCTTTAAACATCTCAAGGAGCACTGTGCAAGCCATCATATTGAAATGGAAGGAGCATCAGACCACTGCAAATCTGCCAAGACCCGGCCGTCCTTCCAAACTTTCTTCTCAAACAAGGAGAAAACTGATCAGAGATGCAGCCAAGAGGCCCATGATCACTCTGGATGAACTGCAGAGATCTACAGCTGAGGTGGGAGAGTCTGTCCATAGGACAACAATCAGTCGTACACTGCACAAATCTGGCCTTTATGGAAGAGTGGCAAGAAGAAAGCCATTTCTCAAAGATAGCCATAAAAAGTCTCGTTTAAAGTTTGCCACAAGCCACCTGGGAGACACACCAAACATGTGGAAGAAGGTGCTCTGGTCAGATGAAACCAAAATTGAACGTTTTGGCCACAATGCAAAACGATATGTTTGGCGTAAAAGCAACACAGCTCATCACCCTGAACGCACCATCCCCACTGTCAAACATGGTGGTGGTAGCATCATGGTTTGGGCCTGCTTTTCTTCAGCAGGGACAGGGAAGATGGTTAAAATTGATGGGAAGATGGATGCAGCCAAATACAGGAACATTCTGGAAGAAAATCTGTTGGTATCTGCACAAGACCTGAGACTGGGACGGAGATTTATCTTCCAACAGGACAATTATCCAAAACATAAAGCCAAATCTACAATGGAATGGTTCAAAAATAAACGTATCCAGGTGTTAGAATGGCCAAGTCAAAGTCCAGACCTGAATCCAATCGAGAATCTGTGGAAAGAGCTGAAGACTGCTGTTCACAAACACTCTCCATCCAACCTCACTGAGCTCGAGCTGTTTTGCAAGGAAGAATGGGCAAGAATGTCAGTCTCTCGATGTGCAAAACTGATAGAAACATACCCCAAGCGACTTGCAGCTGTAATTGGAGCAAAAGGTGGCGCTACAAAGTATTAACGCATGGGGGCCGAATAATATTGCACGCCCCACTTTTCAGTTTTTTATTTGTTAAAAAAGTTTAAATTATCCAATAAATTTTGTTCCACTTCACGATTGTGTCCCACTTGTTGTTGATTCGTGACAAAAAATTAAAATTTTATATCTTTGTTTGAAGCCTGAAATGTGGCGAAAGGTTGCAAGGTTCAAGGGGGCCGAATACTTTTGCAAGGCACTGTATTTAGAGGGTTTTGGGCTGACAACCACAATTAAGATCATTGCTAGGCTAATCGCCGACAACATACACGTATGTATGTAGTGAGAGTGCTATCGCTAAACCATATAAACATTAAAAGCCCTAACTCCATTGACAAACGACATGAAATACATTAGACTTGACAGTGGATGTTAGCAATAACAAAAGATTTTGAATTGAAAATTTCGTAACTCACCTTTCCAAGCACAAGATAGATTCCTGCCGAATTTTCGTGGACGAGGACCTGTTTCACCCAACCAGCAACGAAGTATTTATAAGCCTCCAAGCTCTTAAAGTTTTTCAAACTTTCGTGAGAATAGGCTGATTTTGTGTGGACAAGATAGTTGTACAGTTCAGGGTAGCTAGCAGATGTCAGGCAAATACGGCGGAGACAGCGGGTCGAAAAACATCGATTTAGGCATCAAATATGGATCTGGCGAATGGATAAACTGAAGCTTTTCCACATAACGCCTTTTATGCAACGCATCAAGTGAGTTTACGGCATCCGAAAGCACCGAGTCTTCCATGAAATGCATTATAAATTGCTCGATCAATTGAGACCATTGATAATACAGACACAAAATGACGGACAAGTGGGCGGAACCATACAGCGAGCACGTGATTTTGTGACGTCGGTGGGTAGGGTCTATATAATAATACTCATCATTTATAGACCCTTTCAGGGACATGTACCCATAAATTTAACATTATGTACTTTCTCGACACCATTCCTATCATTTCTCCACAATAGCAAAATTTTTTAGAATGCCCGGATGAAGGTCTCTAAATTTCACTATTTTGTTCTTTTTGTTCTTGTTTGGGAGGACAAAAACAAAAATTATTCGTGGACGGACCTGAATGAATTTTATAGGTATATTCTAGGGATGTACTGTATATGCATCCATTGTCAGACCCCGAATTACTTTTTCTTCCCTGATTGTAGACTTATTGTTGCCTGTAGATTTGAGTCGGCCAGTAGAGGGAGTGGAGGGGCAGGTTTGGATGATTTTTAACTTGTTAAATAATAGCGATTATCCACAACTAAGTTTGACCTTCGGTAGAAACAGCTGAATGCTTCCCAACTTAGTCTAGAATTTGAAACCTGCACAATAAAAGGCAAAAATGTATTCACTTCAGTGAAAAAGTAATTTTAGACTACAGGCAACAATGCTTCATCAAATAAAAGGTATTGAAGGAATGTGATGTCACCCTGACAAGTGGGCGTTTCTGTACCTGTTGCTGTCACATCTTTAAAAAAAAAAAAAAAAAAAAAAAAAAAAAAAAAAAAAAGGAAAAACAAATGTCATTTATGCCGCCCAACTTTTTTAGAGGTTTAGGGTTAGGTCATTTGGAGCACCCTTATTTTGGAGCTCAAACTTGCACTACTTATGTGGTGGTGAACTGACAAAGAGTACTTGTAATTTTGAGGTGCAAATTAACTTTTACTGGTAATTCGAAAATCTTTGAATAATCATGAATCTCCTTAAAGTACAACTGCAATATTGGCACCTTGGAGTAATGCAATGACTTTGCAATATGTACTAAAAAATACAAGGGACATCATTCTTAGACATTCATTTTTTTGTTGGTTTTAATTAATTTATTTAAGTTGACACTTTTTTTTTTTAAGTCAAAACCTAAAGTTTTACTTTGCAGCTTCCTCAGTCTTGTCATATTTTACACACACATTGTTTCATGGTTCTCTTTAATTGCTTTAGCTTCTTACTGTACTAAATACAGTACAGTACGCCCATTTTGAAATTATATATTTCTGTACGCCGATCATTTGGATCACCAATATACACTGCCATCTTGTGGGCAAAGTACCCCCTCTTTTTTTGTTTTTGTTTTTTTGTTATTACCCTTTAGTTGAGCTATGGCATTCAAATGCCCAGACTTGAATTTGCTCTGAATGTTCTCTCTGTCCAAGTGTGGGTTTTCATATAACCTGGGTTCCTTCAACATTACCAAAACTTGCATGTTAGTTTACTTGAAGACTATTATTCATTATTCATAGTTGTAAATATGATCACAAATGGTTGTTTTATGTTCCCTACGATTGGCTGGCGACCAGTTCAGTATATACCGTTTCTTGTCTAATGTTAAATTAAAAAGGTGATTGAGGAAAAAGCAGTAAGTAAATGAATGGACCTACTGTGAAAAACGGCATGGATATGAAATTGTAACTAGTTTCTCAAATTTGGCCACAACAAAAGATTCTGCATGACATCGCAGAGGTGGCTGTAGCTCAGGAGTGTTAAAGTCGACATTTAGTTCAGAGGCAACACACACAAAATCTAAGAATCATGGTCAATCTACTTAATTTCAACATCCATCTGAAGTTCTGAATACCTAAACTTATCACAGCTGTGCAAACTAAAGTGGAAATATATGAGTAGTCTTAGCTAAACAGCAAGTTCAGGTTGGCGAGTAGCACACTAGTTCATTGTGACTGTCTAAATTGAAGCAACACCCCCCCTCCCAAAAAATGCCCAAAACATCGACTTCTTCAGCGCTTGTGTCAAGAAAAATGCATGAATTTCAAAATAAGAGTATTTCTGAATTAACTAAAACTTGCAAGGACAGACTGGATCTGGTTCTGGCTAGGAGTGTAATGATTCATTGATCTGGATTGATACATTGATTAATTAAGCAACAATTCTATCAAATCAATCAAAAGGCAAAACCTTAAAACGGAAGTTCAGGATTTTTGACATTAGGCTTAATCTTCGAGTTGGGGGGTTTAATTAGTCTGTGGAGATGATTTTTTAAAAAAATCCATATAGTGTGTTACTTTTTTATTATTTTCAGGGTTCCAGAGTGGCTAAGCTAATACAAGTCAATAGCATTCCAATAAAAAGTCATATTAACAGATCTAACATAGTCAAATAAATTCAAAATGCAGCTCAATGTTCGAAAGTCCCATGCAGCCAAAACAATGTTGCACCAAACATATTAACAAAAAAATCAGCGCTGAAAATACCAATGTGATATCCTGCCGCCCTGCTTGCCCAGGCGGCCTGTTCTCTGCAAAGCAGCTTAATTGCTGATGTTGCTGTTCATACTGCAGTTATTGACATGCAATGGTAAGTTTTAATAACTTTATCCTGAAACATAGCCAACACTATTGATTGCATGCGTCATCGGTTATTCTCCTGCGTGCATATGTTGTTTTATTGGCATGCTAGGAGGTGACTATTGACTTGCATTATCTTAGCCACTCCAGAGCTCTGAAAATAATAAAAAAACTAACAAACCGCACAGATTTTTAAAAAAAAATCAACTCCAATGACTAATTGAACCCCCCTCCAATTCGAAGATTAACCCTGATGTAAAAAATTCCGCTCTTCCCCTTTAATCATCATCGACATCTTTAGATATGTATTTTTGTTTAAAAAAAAATTCATTCAAACACCTGAAATGTTTCAAAGAAACCTGTCAAAAACCTCAAAATTTCTTTGTATTTTATTGCTTTTGATGAAATACGACCAATTATGTTAAATTTATACATATCGTATTAATTTGATTAAAGGCCCTTGAATTAAATCAAATCATAGCTGACTTTGTAATGTCAGCAAGTATTTTTTTTTATCATTGACCAACAAATCAATAACATCATCAACTTGGTGATTTACACTCCTAACTCGTGTCATGGGCTTTACGTTTGACACCATCTGAATAGCTCATCTGTAAGGATTTAAAGTTTGAAACAGGGGGTCACTTCGTTAGGGGTGCTTAAGTCCCTTGGAAAAAAGGCAACTTGTTTCAGGAATGATTGTTTGCTTTTTCAATACTGTCACTGCGCTCTTTTGACACAGCACCCCAGCCCCTTGCCTAAGAGATGTAACACTGCTCACCTTTTCAATTTCACATTTTTCTTTGCACGCTTACATCTATTCGATACTGGTCAGGTTGGTGTGCAACACAAATTTTACAATAGTAAAAAAAAAAAAAAAAAAACGGTTATAATCACTAAAATCAAATGATTTTACACTAATTTTGCATTGCACTTAAAACTGCAAGCACCTCTAAATTGTCTTCAGAAATGTCCTCAAGGGACAATTTGATGTTTTGTAAAACATTTGTTTCGTAAAATTATATTTCATCTTCCTTATACAGTACAGTATATTTATGTGTGTTTGAATTATGGTTGGACAATATGAAAAAAAGGCATATCCTGATATATTTAGACTCTCAATATAAGATATAAATCCCAATAATGCTAGCACTTGCAAAGTGAGAAAACATTTTCAGTCCAAGCCAAATATGATATTAATCCATTCATCTTCCATACCGCTTATCACAAGAGTTGCGGAAGGTGTTGAAGCCTATCCCAGCTAACTATGTGCAGGAAAATGAGTACACTCTGAACTGGTTGTGTGCCAATCACACCTATTTAGAATTTCTGGTTCACGAGAAAATGCTCATATGTTCAGTTATTTAAATGCAAACAGAAATGCTGTATAACAACAGGAGCACCTTATTTGAAATTGAAACAATGTAAGGTGCGCATTTGAACTATATGAAAATATATTGATGTTATTCATATTGATATCAAGGGTGTATGTTTGTATAGGGACGGTAGGGACATAACACTATCAACTTTTCAGGATGCTCAAAATGTCCCCACCAACTTTTAAGCAACCTTATTTGCATTATATAATGTGTTCAGCTCTATAGGTCATCTACCCAACTTTTCAGGATGCTCAAAATGTCCCCACCAACTTTTAAGCAACCTTATTTGCATTATATAATGTGTTCAGCTCTATAGGTCATTTAGATTGTCTTCACACATGTTGTAAGGATAGAATTGATCCTACAATTATGAAGTGAATTATTTTCATGATGCTCGAACCTTACATTTAGCCATTTTCACTTGCTGACGCTGAATGTGCCGGTCCATTTTTCCCCTAAAATGCACGTCTTATTGGCTGATGACTTGCATTTATGTAAAAGTCTTGATTTATTTTGGACATTATTTATTTAAAAATATTTTTATTTGTAGCCTAGGCAGACATTTTTCTCCAGATAATCATACTTTAATCATAGTAGAGGTAAAAAGTTTTCTTTTTTTTTGTTGCAGTTAGTTGTGTTTGTGGACAAAAACAGTCGTGTTTTACCTGAAGGAAGTAAGAAGTTTTATTTATTTTTTTCAGTTATAATTATTTATTTAGACAGACAAGGTTGAGTGGTCTTATGACAAATGTTTATTTTTTCCATTGCTGGACACTTCAGAGAAATGAACAAGTGTGGATTTATTGTGTATGTTTATGTAATTTAAGTTAGGTTCAAATGTTGCCATTTAAATTGGCTAATGAAATCCAGCCATCTATTCTGGAAGTTTTCAAATATTTCCTTAGTAGTTTTTGAAAACAAAGGTTTGAATCGAACAGTGTATCACCTGAACTAACACCCGTGAAAGTTAGTACAAGTCAATACAAATTTATTTTGCATTGATCATTTTGCCTATCCATTAAATAGGTTCATATTTGTGAGAAAAGTAGCCCTGACACCCGTTCACAGCAAAAAAACAAAAAAAAAGTGCTCATGCAGGTTACGCTGTTATATCGTCCCTACGAATGTTGAGACCAAACCTACGCCCTTGATTGATATATCGCCCAAACCTAGTTAGGAGCAGTGTTGTTAATAACTGCGTTAGAATATAACTGCGTTACTGACTACGTCATTTTTTTTCAGTAGTAAGTAATCTAGTTACTTACTTTTCCTCATCTTGGCAACGCCGTTACCGTTACTGAGAATGGAAAGGCGTACGTTATTATGCGTTACTATATTGGTTGAACGACATGAGAAAAGTCTGAGACGGACTCACCGTGACGACAGAGCAGAACAGGAGTGGGGCAAAAAAGTTGTTACGTTGAGCAAACGCGATGCTAGGTGGCTCCAATAATACCTGACTGTAGCCGATAGCCTACAAACTACGCCCACATGATATGGTAGACATGGTAGATATCACATATGTATGGAACAAGATGCGAAATGACAGACACGGCGGCGTTAGCAACATGTACAGTATAAGAACTCGATTCGTTTGTAAACAGCTGCCATCTTAAAGCAGTAAACTTCTTAGGAAGACTCGGTTGTAGAGAACCTTCCTAGCGAACCTAAGTAACTTTTTATCTAAAATACTCCTAAATCGGGAAAATCTTGACTTGAATCTATCTTTAAATAATGAAACAGTTTTAAAACTTCCACATGTCAAAAGTAGACAGAAGGGAACTAATGCAATAATGGGACCAATTTTAACAACTTTTAACTGTTGATTCAGGATAAAGGGTAAATTAGGGTAAAGAATTGGGCTAGGGCCAATTGTCCCACCTTTTAATCTTCACATAATGTGACGTATGTTTTTTTTTTTTTTTTTTTTTTTTTTTGGAGGGAAAAAAAAACAAAACATGAAAGTTATCACCAATTACTTTGCCAAGTAACCAATTACTCTTACATACAGGTAACTGTGTTACTAACGCAATTACTTTTTGGGAGAAATTATTTGTAATTGTAATTAATTACTTTTTTAAAGTAAGATTCACAACACTGGTTAGGGGGAATTGTTTGAAAATTGTTTTTATTCGCAAAAATCCATCCTGTCGATAAATAGTAAAACCGTGCTAAAAATATTGAGCAAACTGTTTGTGCAGTTTTGTAAAAACGTTTAAAGATCATCTTAAAACTTCAGTTGTGTACGATGGTGTTTAAAGCTTCCTGAATGCAGCATTGCTTGATTATTTCACACGAGTAGGGAGGGCAACGGAAGGATTTCCTGTGTCCGCCGCGGAAGAATACACTAACGGTGGGGTTACGTGACCATTTGAATACGACTCTTTCCTACGGGCGGCGGAGTGATTTCAGATAGTTGCTTCCCGTACAATTCAGTGAGAAGTCAATGTGAATTTTTAGCAAGGGGAAAAACATGGCGACTTCGCAACGTGACGGGCACGCAAACCAGCTCGACCTACTCATCCGAGCCGGTAATATATTTTTCTGCACTATTACCCGAGTCCGAGAGTTGCCTGAACGCAAGGTCCGCGTTAACCTAGACGGCGGTCGCACACTCCGCAGAGTAGGCTGCTGGAGTAATGGAGGACTATCAGGAAGTGATCACCTTGGTAGCAACCTGCGTCGCTTTGCTAACGTTCCGCGAGTTCTTTAAGCCTGTTTAGAGGCAAACACGCGCACGTAGCACACCGCTCTGCACGTTGAAGCAATTTGTCTGCACTATGACTATTTTGCATGAAAGACTGTAGGTTTCAGACGCAGTGGGTTGGAGAATAACGGGTGTCGGAGCGGCTCTGGAAAACCAGGAAGTGCAAAACTGTTGTCTTCCCTACGTCTTTGCCACGCTGTCTGAGTGGAAGGACATGTGGGTTTAGTTTTAATTGTTCAATTTCACTCCATTTCGGTATATATTTCATTTGCAGCTCGGAGGCCCGATAATATTGTCGTTTTGACCGTATATGACTTTTCAAGAGTACATTTGTTGCATTAATGTGATGTATAATCGATTTTTTTTTTTTTGCACAATTATGTTCCAGAGTGATTGAAATTTTGTCGTTTGATCAGCATTTAATTTTTTCCCCAAACGAGGACAGGTTTTATTATTTTAGTGTAGTTTGTAGTGTTTCTATTGTTTCCGTTATCGTGCTGTGTCGCCTGTGGTCGCAGCGTGGGGCGGCCTCCCTCTCGCTTTTCCTCCCTTCACTCGGTGTTAAGCGCGGCTTCAAGCTTTCGACCGCACCGACGAAGCGTGTTGGTTTTATTCTGTGAGTGTGAAAATGTAATAATTATTTTTTAATGAAAACACTGTGCAAACTCATCTCGTTAATCGAATTTGTCAAGGTTTTAAGTCCTTTTTTGATGGCGGAAGCGTTTCTGAAAGGAGGCAGTGCTTGTATTTTGATTGGCATGGCTCTAAGCAAATGGCGTTCTCGGTTATTGAGGCCGTCATTACAGACGTCATATGACGTTTTTATAGGCGGGTCTACGGCTGAGGCTTTATCCAATGGTTGGATCTAATATAGTTGAGTGACAGCTGGATTTGTAGGCTTATTTGAAGAGAACTGGAGGGAAAGGTTTAGAACTGTAAACACGGAAGTCGTTTGAGGGGCACTACTTTTTGTCAGAGACCCCGCTCTTCCTGGCGCTCTTCTGGGATAAATCCATTTATTCTAAATGTGAAATGCTAATATCTTGATCGCTGTAATGAAATGGCGTGAAATATTTCCTTTATTTTGTAAAAATTGGCGTAAAAAATAATAAAGATGACCTGACCTTTTTGACCTGTTTCACAACTGCTATTCTGAAAATTGTGTTCTTAAAATGTTTTCTGTGCGGTTAGGACACTGGACATGCCCAGTTTTATTTTGCAGCTAGGAAAATGAGTGCTCAATCTAAAGATAGTCCTATGCTGCACCTTTTGCCTCAGTGCAATTGCCAAACATGGAGAGCCGGCAGTGACAGTCTCGTGTTTCCCACCAGTGATTGACAACAGCAGGTGCTCTTGGTTTCTTCTCAGGAGCTCACAGCAAATGTTATTTCTTTAAACAATTGTGTTTAAAATAATAGCATGGCCTAACTCCTGTAATAAAACAATTACTGAAGTTTCCAAATTTTGGGACAATTTTGTTGTTGATATATGTTGGACAGCGTCAATAGTGTTTTCTCATGTCATTGTCCTTTGTTTTATATTTGCAGTTTCTCATTCCACATAATCATTTAATCAGACATTACTGAAGGTGCAAACAATTATTTATGGATATTTAAAATATGAGCACAAAATCTCCTAAATTAAAGCGTTACTAATCATTGTCATTGGACCTAAGCTTTCTACCTGCAGTTAGACCTTTCCTCACAGTCATAGATTAAGTTTGCTTTATTTTTTTATGCGTTTCTTTTTTTTCGCTGACAATATAATTGAAGTTATTAAGAGTATCAAGAGCAACCACTTTTATCTAATCATAGCGTAAACCCATCTCTAGGGGGTGCTATTCACTAATCTACCATCAAACGCAATATTTTTAGCAGCACTCAGTATGCTAATTTTGTCCTGATTTATACGTGTTTTATCTGTTTTTGGTTTTCTAGTTGAGGCGTCTGTCCATGGCACCAGTATACACTGTTCTGACAAAACTATCGAGGCTGCAGAGGCTCTGCTTCACATGGATTCACCATCCAGTGTCAGAGAAGACTGCAGTCCAGGTAAAATTCTATTTTTTTTAACATGATCTTTTTTCAAAAAGCAAAGTAAATATAGAAAATAAGTACATACATTTTGCCGAGTTGAAGCAAGTTTAATAATTCAAGCATGCGGTCACAAATGCAAGTCATGATAACATCGCTCACAGATATCTTACTTATTGCCTCCTCTGCTTTGTAGAAGCTTTCATCCCACCTTGTGTAGCGACACCTGACTTCCTCCATGCTGCCATGCGCCCGGATATTGCAGAGACGGAGGTCGAAATATCGACGGAGGACTGCTGCGAAGATGATGATGACGATGATGATGAAGATATGGCCAGTCTGATAGAGGAGCAGGAGGCGGAACATGACCATGAGCCCGCCAGGAAGAGAAAAGGTAGATAAAATCTGTTGTCTTAGGTGGGGAAAAAAATGGCAAGTGCACAAAAATAAGTAGCGGAAATTAATTCATATTCCTTCATTCTTCCTTCTAGCTGGACGGAAACTAAAAACACATCAGTCCTATACTAACGGCTCAGTTGATATCGGTTTGCGGAAGAAATCAAGAGAAGGCAAAGGTATTGTGATGTGAATCCTGTGGATGAAAAGTCATTTGAAAAGAAATTAAATCAACTCGCATATAAATATTTTGCTCAATTTTCAGGGGGAAGCACCATCTACTTATGGGAGTTTCTGTTGGACCTCCTGCAGGATAAGAACACCTGTCCGAGGTACATTAAGTGGACACAGAGGGAGAAGGGTATCTTCAAGCTTGTGGACTCCAAGGCTGTCTCCAAGCTGTGGGGCAAACACAAGAACAAGCCAGACATGAACTATGAGACCATGGGACGGGCGCTCCGGTAAGGAAGCTATCCTGCTGCCTACGTACAGTTCTGTGCTCATTTCACCTCGATTTGATTTAAATGTCTGTCAAATGTTGTCATTTTCTAGATATTACTACCAGCGTGGCATCCTCGCCAAAGTAGAAGGCCAGCGTCTGGTTTACCAGTTTAAAGAGATGCCCAAAAACATTGTGATAATCGACGACGACAAGACAGACATGTCCGTTGCCCAAGACCCGATGGAATCCAAGACGACAGCGTCCTACGAGCGTATCCTGCAGCCGCCGGACGTCATGCTGAAGCGCTCCCCCATGCCCTCCAGAAAGCCCAACATCCTGCGCGGCGGCAACAGAGGCAATGTGTGTCAATCACCTGTCGCCACCGGCAACAACAGTGTGACGGTGGTTGCTTCCAACGTCGACTCGGCAGACTCTGGTCTGAATCAACAGACAGGTGTCCTTTCCAATGCTTCTGGGCCCAGGTGAGAACCAGAGTTGAGCAAATAACACCGTAAATGTTCAATATTGTATCAGAGACAGTATTTTGTCATGGAACTATAGATTTCAGTTCCCTATTAATTAGAGGTGTGCAAAATTTCCGATTCCTAGATTATTCGCGATTCGGCCGTGGAAGATTCGAGAACGATTCACAAACATCCAAATTCCGATTATTGAAATATGCCAAGTAAAGCGGAAGTACAACACACTCAGCGTGCCGCGCGGTCTTCGGGGCGCAACGAGGAAGAACGCAGCGAGAGTAGCTAAACATCAGGCTTCTCATTACCCGGCCCCTCGGGTAATGCCAATGCTCAACTCACGGCTCTAGCTCAACTCATGCCACGAGATAAAAAAAACACAACAACATACCTGACTGCTGCCGAAAAACTGCTACAAAGTACGTCATCCACATAATGTAATGGTAGATATCATTTATATAGGACTAGATGCACCATTGATTCGGTAGCGTGAGCAGCACATCTACAAAAAGCTAGATGCGGCCGTTAGTAAACGGCCGCCATCTTAAAGCAGTACACTTCCCTGCAAGGTTGTTGTAGCGAACCTTCCAAGCAAACCTAATTAACTTTTTATCTAAAATACTCCTAAATCGGTAAAATATTGACTTGAATCTATCTTTAAAATAGTTTTAAAACTTTCACATGAAGAAAGTAGACAAAAGGGAAATTATGGAATAACGGGAACAATTTTAACAACTTTAACAGTTGACTCACAACATTAAATTAATTGAATGTAGTTTAAAGCTGCTGTTACAGAATGGGTACTGGAGTTTTTTATTTACTGTTATTTTTGTATATTTGTTTACTGCTATATGTTAACTTGATACTGAAATAGTAGTTTGGTTTAGCCTGAGAGGATTTTTGAACAATTTTGGAACTAATGTACAAAACATTTAATTAAAAAAAAAAAAAAAAAAAAAGTAGGGGGGGTGCATCAATAATCGTTTTATAATCGAATCGGAACCTCTGAATCGTAATCGTAATCGAATCGTTAGGTGCCCAAAGATTCCCAGCTCTACTATTAATTCACCCTGTTGTTTCCAGGACTGTGCGAGTCGCTATGCAGGTGCCGGTGGTCATGACATCACTGGGTCAGAAAATCTCAACCGTTGCGATGCAGCAGCCGGCAGTAAGAACGGGGGCGGCCGGACATACAACCCTCTTGTCCAGTGCTTCGGCTCTCGGCTCTGCTGGAGGCAACTCTCAACAAAAGGTGCGCTAAAATCCGTACTTTTATTTAACGCCAGTAGTTCTCAAACTCAAACATGAGCTTCCCCTAGTGGTAATCAAGTTCAGTTATAGTATTCAGGTAAAGAAAATTGAATATGCAGTATTGGTCAGAAAAAATGCGATTGTATATTTTTTCCATTCTGCCTTATTTACAAGCTAATTTATTTCGGCTTGAGCCAAAAACTGATGTTTTCCCCTGTGATTTTTATGCTGAGACCTTTTGCTTTTATGACATTATTAATATCTGAACTATTAATAGAGGTTTTATTCTCTTTAGCGGGCAAAACAACATTTAGGAATGGCTCTTGATAGGTAAATACTAAATTTAGTAATGTTTCCACGCTTTGACTTTTTGAACTCAACACATCACTTCAGTCAGGCTCATTTCATGACTCCGGTATGCCGTAATTTTCGGACTATTTGGCGCAACTGACTATAGGCCGTCTCCCACCAGATATGACACGAAAATTGCTTTTTTTCATAGATATACCGCAATGGACTATAAGCCGCAGCTGTCTTCACTGTAGTTTGGGATATTTACACCAAAAGATATTAACCGGTAAAACTTAATTTGACAGCGGCATCATTAGACTGTCATAAGATCAATTTAACCACCGTGAAGCTTTGAACCAATCGGCGGCAAAGCTTCATTTCTTCAAGAAGCTTCATTTGGCCATCCCTCCTCCCTTGGGGTAGACGGTCAACCTCTGCTGTCAACACTGATGTCATTCAACATGCCTCGTAGCATGCATTGCAGCACTACAGATCTAAATCACAATCAAAATTCATGTTCTGTGCTAATTATTTCTTCAGTTACTGTTCCAGTTGTTTCATTATTGCTAGCTATGGTATTTGGTAAGACTTTATATGACAATACTGCCATAAAACTATCATAAGACTATCATAATTATGACATGACACTGCCACGAGCATTAATGAATGCTTATGACAGATGGCTTATGGCAGTCTTATGATGACGCTGTCAATTAAAGTTTTAACAATTAACCCAAATAAGCAGCACTGGACTATAAGCCGCAGGATTCAAAACAAGGGGAAAAAAGTAGCGGCCTATAGTCCGAAAATGACGGTACATTGCTGCCATCTGTTGGCAACTGTACGTTATTAAAATTTAGCCTTTTGTTTTTATGGCTCTGCACTGTGTAGTGATTGCAGAGCTATAGACCCTACTCACGTGACGTCACAGCCACGCCCCCGCGCCATGATGTCCGCATACTCGCCATAGAAATGCATTAGCGCTTCGTAAATTCTTCCTATTATTGCACGTTTTACTGCTCGTCAACATTAATACTCAAAATGGTGAAGTCGTGTGTGGCGGTCGGTTGCAAAAACAGAGAAGATAGACGGAGAGACTTGAATTTTTACCGTATTCCGAGAGACACGAAGAGGAGGCCGCGATTGACTGCTGCAATTCGACGAGACAACTGGGCTCCAAACGACTACCACAGATTATGTAGTAGTCATTTTATATCTGGTAAGATGCATTTAATATATATTTAGAGGGTTTCGGGCTGACAACCACAATTAAGATCATTGCTAGGCTAATCGCCAACAACATACACGTATGTATGTAGTTAGTGCTATCGCTAAACCATATAAACATTAAAAGCCCTAGCTCCATTGACAAAAGACATGAAATACATTAGACTTGACAGTGGATGTTAGCAAGAACAAAAGATTTTCAATTGAAAATTTCGTAACTCACCTTCCGAGCACAAGATTCCTGCCGAATTTTCGTGTACGAGGACGTGTTTCACCTAACCAGCAACGTAGCATTTATAAGCCTCCAAGCTCTTAAAGTTTTTCAAACTTTCGTGAGAATAGGCTGATTTTGTGTGGGTATCAGATGTCAGGCGAAGCCAGCGGGTCGAAAAACATCGATTTAGGCATCAAATACGGATCTGGCGAATGGATAAACTGAAGCTTTTCCACGTAACGCCTTTTATGCAACGGATCCAATGAGTTTACAGCGTCAGATAACACCGGGGCTTCCATGAATTGCTCTATAACTTGCTCGACTAATAGAAAACAATGGGAATAGGTCTGAAAAAGAGGTACAATATGGCGGCCGGAAACAGCGACACGCCCATTTTGTGACGTAGGTGAGTAGGGTCTATAGCAAATGCTCTTGAGGTACTTATTTAAGTCTTTTTTTTTTTTTTTTTTTTTTTTGCAATATGTCCTTTAAAGTAGGGCTGTCAAACGGTTAAAATTTTTAATAGTTAATTACAGCTTTAAAATTAATCGTAACTAATCGAAATTCAAACCATCTCTAAAATACGCCATATTGTTCCTGTAAATTATTGTTGGAATGGACAGATAAGACACAAGACAAACATAAACATTCAACATACTGTACTAGGGCTGCAGCTATAGAATATTTTAGTAATCGAGTAATCGACTAAAAATTGTATCGATTAATCGAGTAATCGGATAAAACAAATGTATTTTTAGGTGAAGAGCAATTATAAATATACATGAGAAAACAAGACATTTCATCTAATCTTGAACCATTTTCAGTCAATCAATGTCTTTATTTTCGATGTATATTGTTGAAAACAGCCAACAATTGCATCTCAGATGTAACTAGAATAAAAAAAGACTAATTCACTGCTTTCACTCAAAAAACCTTTAGATCTTATTAAAAAAGAATATATATATATATACCTAAAAATGCCCTTACGCTTGATAACACACATCACTTAAAAGTTACGATTTTTTCCCACGTGTTTCAATTGAATTTCCATTTGTGTCAAGCCATTTTTAAGTTCTAGTTAAGTTTTAAGTAAGTCTAAACTGTAAGTCCTGATAGGATTTTGAGTTTTTGCAGTGTTCAAAATAAATGTATGATACAGGCTGTATTGGAGCACATTAGGGACCAGTGCTACTTGGTGTTTTATTCAGCAATGACTACTGAGCTAAAATTGATAGTTATCATTATTGAGTTTTTATTTTACACCCTCATCACTCCACAATGCTATGTTATGTTAAAGCCTGTATGTAAGACACGTTAGCCACGCATTGAAAGTGGTCATAATTAATAGAAACCTAGCCCTCCGCAGGGCTAACGTTACTTGAGCTAGTGACAGTTACGTTAATCTTATTTATTAGCGCTTAGCGCTCTTTATTAGCACTTAGCGCTCTACTGCTTTAAGATGGCGACTGTTTACTAACGCTGCCCAGACGTGGCCGAGTCTGTCATTGCGCATCTAGTTCAACATACATGTGATCTCTATGAGACTCATCAGAGGCTACCTGCCACCAACGTAGCATCGTGCAGGCTTTTAATTAGCAACGTCGGCGTCGTTTGTAGCGGCTGTCGCTGCAGTAAGTTTTTTTTCTCTTTTTTGCTTCTTCCTCTACGCACGTGACATCAGCGCGTTGTCCCGCAGTAAAAGTAGTCCGAGCAAAACGTGATGCTTAGAGCTGTCAAAATAAACGATTACTCGAGGTGAATAAAATTACTCGTATCAGTTTTTAAACTCGAGTTTCAGCTCCATACTGTACATAAGTACTGTATTTGTTTATTATAAGAATCAATCCACAAGATGCCATTAACATTATTAACATGCTTTCTGTTAAAGGGATCCACGGATAGAAAGACTTGTAGTTCTTAAAAGATCAATTTGAGTACAAGTTATAGTAATTTTATATATTTTGAGAGCTAGAAATATTTGTGATGCTTTCAGTAAATGATACTGTAGCGACTTAACTGTTCCGCCCATATACATGATGGGAAGTTGGGCAACCATGACTGCCAGTGGTGGCTGCAAATGGTATACATTATGTGCTGAGTTGTGTACAATTAGGCATGTTAAGAAAAACGTGTCCTACTCTGCCATAATGCATGATGGGAAGTTGGGCAGTCATGACAGTCAGTGGTGGCTGCAAATGGTATACAGTATGTTCTGCGTTGTTCAATTAGGCGTGTTAAGAAAAAGATCGTCTCCTCCGCCCAAATCCATGATCGGAAGTTGGGCAACTATGACTGTCAGTAGTGGCTGCAAATGGTGAACAGTATGTTCTGCGTTGTGTTCAATTAAGAGTGTTAAGAAAAAGATTGTTTTTCTTGGGCAACCATGACTGTTAGTAGTGGCTGCCAAAGCTTAACCCAACAAAAGGTCCACTCGCATTTCTCTGCCTTTTCGCTCTCACTGTGCTGAAATGGCGTCATTGTAAACTGTTTGAGGCAACGCATGAACGTCATTCCGTACTTGCGTTAAATGCGTCAACTATTTTAATGCGAGTAATTAAAAAAAAAAAATTAATTACCGCCCGTTAACGCAATAAATTTGACAGCCCTACTTAAAAGTAAACTTTTTTAATGTTTTTTAAATCCCTCCTAGGTTGTGATCCAGACCATCCCCACCATGGTCCCTGCCACAGCAGAAAATGGAGAGAAGATCACGGTCCAGTTGGCCAAAATTATCACAATCCCAGCTCATCAGTTAGCTCAGTGCCAACTACAGACGCCCACAGGCGCGGCCAAGCCCGGCGCGGGTGTGCCAACGGCCGGCATCAGCCTCCTAGGAAGCCCCTTGACAGTCCAGGCACTGGCGCCAGTTAGCGTGGCGTCAGGAGCGCAGGTCATGAGACTGTCCGTGGCTGCACAGGCGCAACAACAGACTCTGATGGTGTCGCAGTCGGGAAGCGGCGGTGGAGTCACTGTGTCGGCGGCCGATGAGGCCGTGACGGCGCAGCCACGGGTAATTGGCGGGATTTTTAACGGCGCTGAGGTGGTAGTGGGAGGGGACGAGCTCAAGGGGGTCCAAGTCCAACCTGCGCAAGTGGCCATCCCGCAGAATGAAGAGAACACCAAAAGCGTCTCGTCGGACGCGGCTGATCCCGACGTGCAAACCAAACTGGAGACCCCTGCGGCAGTAAAAATTGAAGAGCCCGAGTGTTGAGGTCTTTCGTCCGCTCAAGTTAGTTGCTTTGGACACAAATTCATTTTTATTACTCTTGTGATAACAAGCAGCAGTTTGAAAGCTCTCGAAGGCCTATTGTATGTTTTTATCATGAGTGAGGGAAATATTCTTCCAGTACTGCTGTTAGAAGAGTTTCTCAGCCAAGCCTGTAAATTGAAACTCTCGCTCGGAGGCCACCATGCAAATAGGAACACATAGACGCAATCAAACTTGAAAGGGACCAATCCAGATCACTTTGGCTATCGTCACCATCACCAAGTCTTGATAGGAAAAAAAATACAGCAAGGAAAAGGGAAACACTACAGGCAATTTGAACATGAATCCCATTTTATCTCATTTTAAAAAAAGAAGACTGGCACTGCAATAAGATGAAGCCTGATTGATTCGGGTTTTTGTTTCTTCTGCAATTGTTAAACCAGCAATTTGTACTTGTCACTGTGCAAATCAAATGCGTGTGTGTGTGCGCGCGCGCATTTGCGAGTGAGTGTGGTGCTACGTGGCTCTCGAAAAGAGTATAATTATTCATATGGCGGAAAACACTCAGGTGACTTTGAAGTTTCGCTTTGAGACCCTCAATTTGGCCAAATTTCAAAATTGTCATATGCATGTGTGAAACGACATTGGAACGCTTAAAATCTCAATTTTCTGGGTGAAGAAAAGTTTTGAACAGCGCATATATATATATATATTTTTAACAGTGAAACCCTAACTGTATGTGTGAGCATGAGAGAGCATAATTAAAGATGCCATGATTTTAACGAGATATCACGTACTTGTTTCGATCCCAAAACTCCATTTAGCATGAATCACCGAGTGTCAAGACACAGCTGCACAGACGTAGCTTGATTTTGAGGGGATTTTATGGGTGATTCATGGTATAACGAGGGTTGCGATGCCGACATCAAGGAGTGGTTGAGATTTTCATATATTTACCCTTTAAATTTTTTTTTCCCTCTAATTTTATTTGGATCGATTACCATCTAAAATATCGGGGAAAATGCGACTGCAACAAAAACATACAATTAAGCGATAGTTATGAGGTAGATATCCGTGACTCATTTACAGACACAATTTTTTTCATTGTGATGTAATTTGTTTAAAATTTGCAAGTGAATGAAATTAATTTTTTTCAAAGTAAATATTAGACATCAACGATTCTAAGCAATGAATAACAGACATTTCAAATAATGAATATAATTCTCCTTATGGCTGGGCTGAAACAGGCGGTTGCTCGGTGGCTGTAAACTGTCTCCAGTGTGAAACGGACAAATAAAAAAATAGTTTGAGAGCTTAATGTGCCATGAAACTGCTATAGCAGCATATAGACATATTGTCAACAAACAGAATAGTTCTTTTGGCTTAAAATAGTTTATTTTAAAGAGGGGTGCAAAAGCAGAAACTGCTTTTTTAGCCTTGTCTGTGTTTTCCGCCATATACAAAAGTTTACACCATAAATCATAACGGAGCAGCCTTTAAATTTGGAAATTGACCTTCATGTACAATAGGAACTATAAGTTGAACTTAGTTTTTTTGTGTGTTTTCATAACTTGTACCAAGCACAGTATTACAGAAATGAGAAAATCTTAACATTTGCAAAGAAAGTAGCATAGCTGGGAGTTGAAAAGCACTGGTTCCATTTCTCAATTTAAGGACTAATCCAGTTTTTAGAACTCACGCCGAATAAGCAATCATTTGTCATCAAGTACTTTTAAATTTGATTCGTCTTAAAGTTGGCTGATAGAATAGAAATAAATTAACAGTGAACAGTTGACTTGAAATCAGCAAACGCTCCAGTGCTTTGTATCAAGAATCTCTATTTTCAGTCTGAGCGATCGTACCTATGAACCTGACAGTTTAAAAAAAAAAACATTTTACTCATAAATGGCTGTGACTCTATTCCTACTGCCATGTTTCAGAAAAAAAATCTCCATAGGAATATGTATATAAACTAATTATTTTGTAATTGCTAACGGTTGTATTAGTTATTCTGAATGTGATGTCACTTTTCAATTCCCAGGTCACTTATAAAGGTCATTATTTTCCAGTCAGGTTGGCCCTACACCTACATTTCATTTCATTTTTTTTTTTTTTTTTAAATCTAAAAAGAGGGAAAATACCGAAGTTTGTTTTCAGACTGAACTGTTTGTATATTCAACATTTGAAGTATATTCTATTTTGTTGTACTCTTGTTTCAAAGTGTATTAAAGTAGATTTTACTGAAGCATTGCAACATGCTTGTGTTTTATTTAGAACTTGCTTCAATAGTTTGGTTGGGGAAGATCTCTTCCTACATAATGACAGAATTACAAGTAATATTTGTTTATAACAACTATTGTAATTATCAGAGTATAAACCTCTACTTTGTATTGCTTAAATATGAACAAAAACAGTTTTGTAAAATTCTTGTAAAAAATTGTTTTAGATTATGGGGTGCTGTCACAAGTGACAGGCACATTGTACAATCATTCAATAGCAAAGACAGATATTAACTACCGTAATTTTCGGACTAACTTAATACCTAAATCCGAAGTCCGAGGTGAGGCGCACCTGACCATAAGCCGCAAAACACCAAATTTGACTCGAAAACTAAATATGTTCATAGATAAGCCGCACCGGACTATAAGCCGCAGCTGTCTTCACTGTATTATGGGATATTTACACCATAATACACCAACAGGTATTAACCGGGAACACGTTATTTGACAGTGGCATCATAAGACCAAATGAACCCCCATTCATTGTTTCAAGAAGCTTCATTTGGCCATCACATGCCTGAAATAAAAGAATGACAAACAAACTGCTGCCTTGGGGGATATAGTCCATCTCTGCTGTCAACAATGTTGTCATCCAACATGGCTCCTAGCATGCATTGCAGCGCTACATATGTAAATTATAGGGTTGTTCCGATCGTGTTTTTTCTGCTCCCGATCCGATCCCGATCGTTTTAGTTTGAGCATCTGCCGATCCCGATATTTCCAGATCCGATTGCTTTTTTTTTTTTTTTTTGCTCCCGATTCAATTCCAATCATTCCCGATAATTTTTCCCGATCATATACATTTTGGCAATGCATTAAGAAAAAAATGAATGAAACTCGGACGAATATATACATTCAACATACAGTACATAAGTACTGTATTTGTTTATTATGAAAATAAATCCTCAAGATGGCATTTACATTACTAACATTCTTTCTGTGTGAGGGATCCACGGATAGAAAGACTTGTGACTTTGTATATTGTGACTAAATATCGCCATCTCGTGTATTTGTTGAGCTTTCAGTAAATGATACTGTAGCCATGCCCAAATGCATGATGGGAAGTGGAACCATGACTGCGTAGTGCTACCAATTGATATATCTTCTCTGCTTTATGAAATAACATAGGGTGTTAAGAAAAAGATCAATTACTACCTTGCTTCACCACATTGCTTCCCACGATATTTCTAATCGTAGGGAGAGGGATTGTAAGGCTTTAGCCAATTAAAAAAAGGTTCCAAAGGCTGCTAAAATTCACTCTACTCATTTTACGCTGCCTCTTAGCTCTCCATATAGGTAAAACGGCGGCATTACAGAGCGCGACAATGCGTGAGTGGGTCGTGCAGCGCATGCATTAATTGCATTAAATATTTTAACGTGATGCATTTTAAAAAAATAATTACCGCCGTTTTTGCGATAAACTTGATAACCCTACCTTAAGCCTAAACTAAAGACTGGATGAGTGTAACATGTCTGTAACATTAAATACAATTAGAAAACGATTTAATTTAAAATATATATATACAGTGGAGAGAACAAATATTTGATACACTGCCAATGGGTTTTCCCATTGTGAGTGTATCAAATACTTGTTCTCCCCACTGTATATATATATAAAAAAAAGGCATGTCCGATATTTTTTTGCCGATTCCGATACTTTGAAAATGACGTGATCGGACCCGATCGATCGGGACATCTCTAGTAAATTACAATCAAAATTCATGTTCTGTGTAATTATTTCTTCAGTTGCTCATCCATTTGTTTCAGTCTGGTATTCTGTAACACTTTATTTGACAGTGGTGCCATAAAACTGTCATAAGACCATCATACGTATGACATGACACTGCCATGAGCATTAATGAATGCTTATGACAGATTGCGTTGTGTGTCATCCGACAAATTATCTCACTTTTGACTGCTGTAAATGATCCAAGCTAGACTTAAATGAAGTTAGTGACATAATTTGCCGGATGATACTTAATGACATCTATCATAAGCATTCATTAATGCCCATGATAGTGTCATCTCACAATTATGACGGTCTTATGGCAGTCTTCTGACGCCGCTGTCAAATAAAGTGTTACCTATTAACCCAAATAAATCAACAAATAAGCCGCACTGGACTGTCAGCCTCAGGTTTAAAAATGAGGGGGGAAAGTAGCGGCTTGTTGTCCAGAAATTGCAGTAATAATTATTGATAAGAATTAAGAGTTGTGTTGGCACCAGCATTCGTGCTAATGATACTCTCCATAACTGATACAACAGCATAAATCTAGTTTCCCAAGCTGCATTTACAACTGTGCCTTGGTCTAAAACAACAACAAAAGGGTTCAAATTACTTTTGCTGTAGAATCAACGATAGATTTTTTTTTTTTAACCAATTTTCAATAGGATGCTTTAAAAAGTTCCATCTTTTCAGCATTTTTTGTGCTTCCTTCAAACTTCAATTGAAAAAAATGCCTGTAGTTACTTTGGGCATCGGCCTTACATCCGAAAGTCATTTGAAATGTTGAACTGCGTAACTGCCATTCACACAGGTACCCAATTTATAATGTTCCAATTTAAAGTCAGTGAGTGGCAGAAAAATAGTATACAGCAGTACTTCTCAAATAGTGGGGCGCGGCCCCCCTGGGGGGGCGCAGAGCGATGCCAGGGGGGCCGCATGTGACCTCGGGGAACATGCTTTTTTTTTTTTTTTTTTTTGCCGTACTGGAATAAAGTGTACTTGCACATCCACTCAGTGGGTGGCAGTGGCGCTCTCATTTTCAGAGTGCACGCTAGTGACGGGATCTGTCGTTCACTTGAGTAAACGAATCCATTCCGGTTCGTTCAGTAAAAAGATTCGTTCAAACAAATCGTTCAACGAATCGTTCGCCCCCCTCATCGAGAGGAGTCTGGCTGCAGCCCGCCTCTCTCAGTACCCTGCGCCGCTCTTCTCAGTACCCATCCCGCAGACAGGAAATGACGCAATACCGCCGCTCTCAGTCCCCTCAGACCGGAAATGTCGTCAACCCTTGCGACGAAAACAAGTTACGTTATTTCACCTCTCGCGAAGAAAACACGGTAAGTGGCCGCACTGAAAAAAAGTTTTTAAAAGCGTATGCATGTTTAAAAATGTTAAATAGTTAAACAACACTTGCGGTGAAAATATGAAGTGTTTATTCTGAGTTGAAAAGACCGTACTTATATCTAGTATTCTTAATGTAATTTAAATAATGTATTCCTTTACTAACTGCATGTGACTTTGCTCTACTTATATTGTTTAATACGTACTGATGAATTCAGCAGCGAATTGGCTAATGCTGGTAATGCTTTTTACATTTTTTTTTTCACAATGAACAGTCTTCTTTGTGTAGTTTTCATTATATTGCACTCTTATTTTTCATTATGTACATGCCTGCAATTCGCAGCTCGCTGTTTTTGTTGTTGTATGGTGTTGTTGTTTTGCCTTCATTTGTTTTGTCTGGTCCTTTGTCGTTTGAATGTTGTCACATGATCCAAATAGGACAAGGTTGTAATTTTTTCTTGATATTGTTACTCTGCTTAGCTATATATTTTTTCATTATTTTGTTTTTTTTTTTACTAGCTCCAAGATCACCACCCCATTGGGAAGAAACTAAATCACGACCCCCAAATGGTAGTCTTCCCATGCAGATACAGGGATGTCACACAGATCCAAATGGAAGTAAGTAGCATAAGTAGTAATGTACTTTAGATTTTGGACTGTGCTTAACACTTTTTTTTTTGATAGACATCGAACACAGTAAAACCCACGTGGCAGACAGGACCAATGGTGACAATATAAGACCATGCCGAGCTTCATGGACGGTTCAAACTCATCCTGCCCAGGAACGCTGGTATGTTTTTATGTCTGAGACAAATGTTGTGCTCAGTGGAAATCTGGATAGGCTTATTATTCCTTATATTAGTTAACAATTGGACATAATTGATTATTTACTCTTTGTTTATTTAACCAATCAACATTCTCATTAGCTTATGCAAATCTTGAATATAAAGAGGCCAGAAATGGTGTTGATTGTCTAAAAAAAGAAAGTTTGATTGACACGTGCTGACTTTTGGAACGTTGGCCTGAACAATGAAATGGAATCAACTGTGAATTTTGAGGATTTAGTTTCTCTAAAGAACATAATGTCACTTGTACAATTAAGTAAAATGTAACTTTTTGTGTTTGTTTTTTGCAGATATGAAATGCATATTTATAACTTGTCTAACAAGTAGCTCATTCAAAGGTATAAAAAAGTATTTTTTGGCGTGTGTAGGGTATTTTAACTATGTAGCCTACAGAATGCTTGTATGGGCTCATGTAGGTGTCTGCGTACGTTTGTATTTATATAACATATGTCCGTGTGTATAGATTATGTATTTTTCAGGGAAGGACCATATTTGTGGCTGACCCCTATGTTGTTGCAACATGGTGAAAGCCTATAGGATGTGACCCACACATGCATTTGCCTGTAAGGCTGATTAGTAACAACTACAACTTGGAGCATTGGTTCATTTTCAAAGAACAGTCAAATCATAACAAATTAAATGATCCAAATTCCAATTATTTGTGGGAAGAAAAACAGATCCAATCATGAGATCAGGGAACTATTGTTATCTCTAATGAAATTCAGTATCCATTCATATTGGCATGGCGTTTCCATGATGATCCAGAATGGCCTTGTTTGGTTTTGAAGGTATGTTCCAGTCGATCCTTTTATGTTGCCCCTTCAATTAAAGCAGAATTGCACTCCAGATGATTCATCCAATCATTTGAAGCAAATTTCTAAAATGCCACTATAAAATTGCGAATGTTTTGTTTCAAGGGCGTTGGCCCGGTCTCAACATCGGTAGGGACGAATATAATGCAAGTAAGGTTGCTCAAAAGTTGGTGGGGACAACTTTAGCATCCTGAAAAGTTGGTCGTGTTATGTCCCTACCGTCCCTATGCAAACCTACGCCCTGGTTTTGTTTGCATGAATCATTTAAACCTGACTGGTTGGTGTTCTTATGCATGGAAACACGTTTGTAATTGTTTAACTACTGTATTTAATATGAACCTATATTTTCAATTGCAGAAAACGTTGACAGTCAATCAACAGGGGGACATGGAAAGAGAGGATTGGAAGTGAAATAGAGGTATTTGTAAAAGTGTGTATATTCATTGATTCAAAACTTGAAGGAAGTGACTCGGTTAAATTCTTACGTTAGGGTTTTCCGGGACAGCCATAGGGGAAGGACTGTGGCATCTTCATGTTGATGGTAGGTGAGTTTAACTGTCCAATTTTGTCCTCTGTGATATTTGTATTCATTTATCCATTTGTAGTATGCTCTTTGCACTGTTCTGGATGCTCTCTTTGAGTTTAACCATTGTAAAATGAAGTTCACCGAATCATTCAAATTGGGCTACAAAATATCCTTGTCGTTATTCTTTATTTACACTTGTTTTTAATTTTTGTTAGACTGATATGCCAACTCTGAGGAAGTGGTGGTGTATATTGCTAGCGGACAATTTCAAACTTGGGTGCATGGTAAGTCTTTGAAACTGTTGATATGGCATTCATAGGAAAGTAGGTGCACAGCACCTTAATTCTTTGTTGGAAAATGTGGAATACTTATTTTTGTATTTTTTCAACTTATGTGAGCCACAGGAAAGAGTTTGCCCATTGGACAGATGAGGCAAAAGCATTACTGCAGGGTGAAGTGCCACCAGTCCATCAGTTACAGAAGTGAAATTTGAATATAATTGCTGAGGTCAGCTTTTAAAGACTTTTTAGTGTCCATTACTCTGACGCACTTTTGAACATGCCCCCCTTTATTCACTGATTTATTTTTAGGAAGAGGTGCAACCACAGCTCCTTCAAGTTAGTGGTGGCCCACTCCAAAAAGATATGGCGGGAAAAAAATGGTAAGATTGTTTATATACCTAGTTTAATGCAATGCCTGAAAAGAAAAATCAAGTATAAAATTAACAAAGCATCATTTTTATTTTACTTATGTAATATTCAAATAGCTCTTTTCTTTCTCTTTTCCAATGAACAGTTTTGGTAAAAGGATTGTGCAAGACAGCACAAAAGCCTCGGACAGGGCTGGGGGGGGGGGGGGGGGGGGGGGGTCAATGCAGTAGGAGTTCCCAAGCATCCTGCAGATGGAAGAGGATGAGCACGAACTACAATGTCTTGGAGCCATTCAAGTTCTGTTTCAACCATCTGGAAGATGGATTTACCTTTTTTGAGGAGATTGTTGACTAAAGAAAATATCTATTCTCTCAATAATAATAAAAAATAATAAAACTAAAAAAATAAAGTTTACCACATCAGAACTGGTTGTATTGAGTTCATTTTTCTACACTTATAAATTAGTTGTTTTTTTTCTTTTATCCCAGATGTTAGTTGTAGGTAGTTTTAATTACCTGTGATGAAGGCGGGAGTGCTTGCCGAAAAAATGTCAGGTAATTAAAACAACCTACAACTATTGTCTGGGATAAAAGAAAAAAACAACTAACACATGACAACTTTTGTCATTTCTGTTTGAAATAAAGGTGCCTTTCCTGGAGCAGAAAGTTTAATATAGTTTCTGAATTAGTTAGGATCTTCACCCACATGAATGAATTTAAGTAGCAAAATGAAAGACAAAATTGGTTTGGTTGCAACATTGAGAGAATATTACGTTTTTGATACATTAAATTGTAATGAAGCTATATTAATGTGTCCGTTCATAAAAATGTAAGGATGACAGCAATTTTGTAATAATTCTCAATTGGAGTATATTTTACAATTGACAAACTAAAGTACACACTGTGATAGGTCACAGGCGATCTTTCAGTCACTAATTAAACCTTTATTGCAGTAGTGTGTATTTTAATTTTGATGTACTGTAACCGTGTTTTTCATTTTGGTAAAATCAGCAGGCTTTAACAAACTGACCGCGCTTAAAGAGTTAATCTCCCGATTACACCAAATCAATTTAAGGAGCATGTAAATAAATTATTATTTAAATAATAATGAGTGATGCTGAAACCGAAAATAAAAGACGTGCGAAAAGAAAAGTAAACTAGTATTTACGTTCGAATGGACGCTAACTATTACGATAAAACCGGAAGGTCGGAGCTCGAGCGCTGCTTCATGTTGTCATTTCCGGTCTGAGAGCTGCGATATTGCGTCACTTCCTGTCTGCGGGATGGGTACTGAGACGAGCGGCGCAGGGTACTGAGAGAGGCGGGCTGCAGCCAGACTGTCTTGCCCTCATCTCCCTCCCAGCCCAAACGAATCGTTCGGTTACTGAACGGGAAGTGACGTTGCCGAACAAATCACCAAAGACCGCTTCGCAGTATAACTGAACGGGAAGTGACATTGCTTGGTCCCTCCCTCTCTTGCACACAGGCACCACTCGTCGTAGTTTCAGAAATGAGTGACAGGCGGTATCATTCTGCTTTCACAGACAGCCTCGTCTCCCTCCTGCTGCTGCAAAAGCGAGGGAGAACTTTCGCGTTGTCTGTCCTAGTTCTATAGGCTCAAAGTAATGGCCCGTGCTTGCATTTCGATTTAGGACCCGGTTAAACATTTTCCTTTTGTGGGGGGGAGTGGGGGTTTGGGGTCGGGGGCACACGGACTTTCTTTAGCATGATCTTGATCACATATGCTACCAGCCAACGCAGCATGCTTGCTGTCACGAAAATAAAAATAAATCGAAAGTTTCTAAATATGGAACGACCAACACATCATATTTACCTCTCGCTCTGTTGTATTTTTGTTTTTATGCTCATCACTATTATTTTAGGTCACTATTGTTAAAACTGAAGTGTAAATAGCTAGTTGCCAAATGTGCTGCTCTGAAATAAAAACAATACTACATTTTGATATTCGACAGTTTAATTGCAAATCAGTATTAAGATGATCGTATTGAATTTTTGCACTGGTATTAACAAATAAAATAATCCGGTCAGCTCCCCTGTCGCCCCCTCATCTCAGATTGTCAAATGCTGACAAGAAATAATTGTTTGCTCTTTACGATGTTGCCTTTCTACTCTCATTAGTCTGTTAAGAAAAATGTAGACATATTGCGACATCTCCCGTGTCCGCGTGCGTTGTTTTTGAGTAGCACATGATGGACGGATGGACATAATTTGTCAAATCAACACCCGACACGCTGACACGAAAAAAAATAAATAAATAAAACAGTCGGAAAAAATTGACATGTATATACAGTTTCATTGCAAATCAGTATTATGGTGATAATACTAAATATTTTTTTCTGTGCACATATGAGGTAAATAACGCTGCCATGAAGCCTCCATAGTGACAGTTCTCTGCCCCCTTCACTGCCGTGAGTGCCGTCACGCGACCGCAGCTCACTTTTGCTTGCCTCGTAGCTACCCGTGTTTTTTTTATTTATTTATTTTTAGCTACCCGTGTTTTAACTACTGCAAATTTGATAGTATGTTGTCAGTCATAGGTAGTCCCGAGTCTGTTGAGAAAAGTAGTACACTAAACCATGCTCGCTAGATTTGTGTGGTGTTTTGTCTGTTTGAGCAGCATTTGATAGGCTCCACGTTAACAAATATGTGACAAAGTCATTTCCTTTCATTTTATGACTCGTTCACCGCATAGTCATTACTGGAAAGTCAAGTTAGCAGCAAGCTAGGTCAGGCACCGGAGGACCGAATCACTGAACGGGAAGTGACAAAACTCAGTCTTTCCCCCCTGCCTGCACGCTGGCTGCTTACTGGCCACACGTGGAAATGAGTGACAGACGCCTTGATTCTGTTTCCGCTCCCTCCCCTGCCCGCGATGAGGCTGGCGTCTGATTGGTCGTGTGCGATGTCAGAAGACGCTGCCGCTTGCTCAACGCCCTCCCACGCAGCGAACAAGCGCCACCAACTTCATAGAACGAATCAGTGCAGATGGTGATTAGTTCGGTCTCGTTCACCCAAACAATTCGTTCAAAAAGACCGAATCGTTCGCGACCGATACAACACTAGTGCACGCAGTATTTTTGAACTAAGGAAGAGCACTAAGCACACACAGAAAACAGGTATGAAGTAGTGACGGGATCTGTCGTTCACTTGAGTAAACGAATCCATTCCGGTTCGTTCAGTAAAACGATTCGTTCAAACGAATCGTTCAACGAATCGTTCGCCCCCCTCATCTCCCTCCCCACCCAAATGAATCGTTCGGTTAGTGAACGGGAAGTGACGTTGCCGAACGAATCACCAAAGACCGCTTCGCAGTATAACTGAACGGGAAGTGACATTGCTTGGTCCCTCCCTCTCTTGCACATTGACCACTCGTCGTAGTTTCAGAAATGAGTGACAGGCGATATCATTCTGCTCTCAGAGACAGCCTCGTCTCCCTCCCGCTGCTGCAAAAGCGAGGGAGAACTTCCGCGTCGTCTGTCCTAGTTCTATGGGCTCAAAGTCATGGCTCGTGCTTGCATTTCGAATTAGGACACGGTTAAACATTTTCCTTTTGAGGGGGAAGTCGGGGTTTGGGGTCGGGGGCGCACTGACTTTCTTTAGCATGATCTTGCTCACATATACAATGCTGCTGCTAACAGCCAACGCGGCATGCCTGCTGTCACGAAAATAAAAATAAATCGAAAGTTTAATTTCTAATTATGGAACGGCCAACACATCATATTAACCTCTCGCTCTGTTGTATTTTTGTTTTTTATTATTAAGATGATCGTTTTGAATTTTTGCACTGGTATTAATAAATAAAATAATCCGGTCAGCTCCCCTGTCGTCCCCGCATCTCAGATCGTCAAATGCTGACGAGAAATAATTGTTTGCTTTATGATTTCGCCTTTCTACTCTCATTAGTCTGTTAAGAAAAATGTAGACATATTGCGACATCTCCCGTGTCCGCGCGCTTTGTTTTTGGGGCGCTTGAGTAGCACATGATGGACGGATTGACATAATTTGTCAAACCAACCGACACCCTCTGACACGAAAAAAAAAAAAAACACTCGGAAAAAATTGACATGTATATACAGTTTCATTGCAAATCAGTATTATGGTGATCATACTAAATATTATTTTTTTTCTGTGCACATATGAGGTACATATCGCTGCCATGAAGCCTCCATATAGTGACAGTTCTCTGCCCGCTTCACTGCCGTCACGCGACCGCAGCTCAGCTTTTGCTTGCCTCGTAGCTACCCGTGTTTTAAATTACTGTAAATTTGATAGTATGTCGTCATAGGCAGTCACGAGTTTGTTGAGAAAAGTACTACTCTAAACAATGCTCGCTAGATTTGTGTGGTGTTTTTGTCTGTTTGAGCAGCATTTGATAGGCTCCACGTTAACAAATATGTGACAAAGTCATTTCCTTTCATTTTCTGATTCATTCACCGCATAGTCATTACTGGAAAATCAAGTTAGCAGCAAGCTAGGTCAGGAACCGGAGGACTCCTCTCGAGGACCGAGTCACTGAACGGGAAGTGACAAAACTCAGTCTTGCCCCCCTGCCTGCACGCTGGCTGCTTATTGGCCACACGTGGAAATGAGTGACATACGCCATGATTCTGTTTCCGCTCCCTCCCCTGCCCGCGATGAGGCTGGCGTCTGATTGGTCGTGTGCGATGTCAGAAGACGCTGCCGCTTGCTCAACGCCCTCCCACGCAGCGAACAAGCGCCACCAACTTCATAGAACGAATCAGTGCAGATGGTGATTAGTTCGGTCTCGTTCACCCAAACAATTCGTTCAAAAAGAACGAATCGTTCGCGACCGATACAACACTAGTATGAAGAGCAGTGTCCCGCCGCCGTTTTCGAAAGCCATTTTCCGACCGGACTCACTCACGCAGCGACCCACTGTCTTGTCCGGTTCTCACGTCGCCGCCCAAGAAGTGCCATTTTCGGCTTGGGATCGTCACGACGACCGCCCTCACCTACGGTTCTACCTCGGCCGCCGAGAATGCGCATTTTTTCGTGCCGTTTGCCTTTTAGAACGTGCCGAATATTGCCAACAATCGTCCTGCTTTGTCAGTGTTATATCAGTAAACCAGTGAGCATTGTTAGCATGCTCATTACAAAATAACTCCACACCATTTCAAAGAAGGTAAATACTGTGAGCAGCAAAAATAAAAACTGTCCTTCTGTCCAAGGACACTCTTTTTTTTCTTTTATTCAGTTTTGTTTTTTCGGTCAAATTTTTTGGCATATTGTCCTCATGAGTGAATGTTTCTAATCAATTTTAATTTTTTATTATTAACTGATTTTATTACATTTTATTTTTCTGTATCAAATGGTCAAAAATGTACCTTGAGTGTATTTTTTACAGTTTGGATGTGACTTTTTTTTAAAATTCAGGCTAATTGATGCGCGTCAAGTCTTCTCTGTTACAAACAAAACAATGTTAATAAGGTTATACTTTATTATAAGTTGATCTATGTTACTTTTTTTCTTTATTAGAAAAAAAGGACACAATGTTAGGCAGATGCGTATTTATAATAGTAATTTTATGGACAAATGATACTATTTACAGTGGCGGCAGAGAGTTTGGGGGGGGCGCGAAACATTTACGTCTTCCTTGGGGGGGCGTAACAGAAAATAATTGAGAAGCACTGGTATACAGTAACAATTTTACCTTATATACCGTGATTTTCTAACTATAAGGCACACCTGAGTATAAGCCGCCACCCACCAAATTTGACACGAAAACGGTATTTGTTCATAGATAAGCCGCACTGGACTATAAACCTCAGTTGTCCTAATTGTTTTATGGGATATTTACACCAAAAGATATTAACCGGTAACACTTCATTTGACAGCAGCATAATACGATTGTAATAAAACCACCATCATTTCTTCAACATGCTTCTTTGGCCATCCCTGCTCTGTTGGGGGAGAAAGTCAACCTCTGCTGCCACCTGCTGTCAACACTGTTGTCGTCCAACATGCCTCCTAGCATGCATTGCGACGCTACAGATGTAAATAACAATCAACAGGCATGAAAATATCTCACCTTTCGGCGAAATTCGCCGTTTTGAAGTCAAAAAGGGAGACCTACGTGAATTGCGTAGATCCGAGGAGAAATTCTTTTTGGGAGGGGGGTGGTCGGGAGGTTTTATTTAATTATTCTTATTATTATCATCATGTGATTAACTTAGTACGTAAACTGAGCACTTAAGAACACTGTCAGCAAATCCTTCTAGATGCTTCGCTTACGAGAACCAATCATCGGCCCAAGCTGCGTTCCATTATTCCAAACGCGCGCACTCCTTACTGTACATGGAGTGCTCGGAGAGCCTTTGGTTGCATTGCAAAGCTGCGAAAACAAAAAGCAGGCCTTATCCACACCGGGGCAGACCAGAGCGCAGCATACACACTTATCTGTATTTGCCAGTAGATTGAATTTGGTGAGTAATGGTTTCAATCGTTTTCATATTTTTGCGATATAAAAAAGTTACTGCCATTCGTTGCAGCTTGCGTTGAACACTGCCAGAGCTAGCCAAATCTCCCATGAAAAAAAAATAGCTCCCCCCCGTTAAATTGGCGTCAAGCTTGTGAATTTAGCGGTAATATAAACGAAGAAACACACTGTTGAGTCAAATTAAGCGGCATGCTCTCAGATGGAGGGGGCGCCTCACATCGCTCCCATCGTCCACCGGAGACGCGTTATTTTCGGCTTGGATTTGAGCTGACGGCCGGTGTCGGCACAACACCGGCCCGATGAGTAGTGGGAATGAGTCCTGCTTCTTAAAGCTTTTCAGAAATACAGGGATCCCTCGTTTTTCGCGGTTAATGGGGACCAGAACCCGCCGCAATAAGTGAAAACCGCGAAGTAGCGGCCCCCCCCCCCCCCCCCCCCCATTTTTTTGTGCGTGTTCAATGCATTTATTCAGATTTTACATTGGAAAGTAAAGTACCAAAGTATCATTTATAAATGGTTTTCAAGCACTTCAAAATGTAAGAATTATGATAAGTTTTAAACATTTTACCGTCCCACCGAATTATTTTTAAACAAGAATAAAGTAGTAAGAAAATCCTTGGCTTTATTAAATGCTTCATAGTGAGTCTACTCAAACCCTCTCAGGCTTTGGTAAACGGTGATTGACACATGTGCAAAGTTTTTCTTTTTATATATATATTTTTGTTTGCAGCAACTTATTTGATTGAATAATAAAGGCACAAATGTCCTAGCCAAAATGTGGCCCAAACGCAAAACAACGTTACTTCAATGGAAAAATTTGTTTCAATCAAGAAAAATAGTTTTCAAATGCTTTTTTTGTCTCAAATTTATTTTTGCAATCAAAAACAATTTTTGTATTGAAGTGACTTTTTGGGGATTAAAAGTATATACTGTATTTTGATTGAAGCAACTTTGTTTTTGATAGAAGTAACTTTGTTTTTTGATTGAATAATAAAAACACAAATCTACCTCCATCGTTATTGAGAGAGAAAGAAATTAAGAAAGCTTTAAAACTAAAAGCCACCGGGGAGTCTGTTTTTTTGTTTTTTTAAATATTTATATTTCATTACATAGACATGCGTCGTAGGGAAGGTAGATTGAGGGATTAAAAAAGGAGTTAGATGAGGCTGCTAAATGCAGTGGATACCTCATCAGCTGGGTGAATAGCAGACCTGGTAAGAACAAGTTTGCAAGGGTAGTCGGGTATTAAATACAATTATAAACACAATTACAATGTTATTTTTCTATAAGATTTTTATGTCATTGCTTTATTAATCATTAGGTGCTAGAGTTGTTAAGTATGGATAATAATGAAATAATAGTTTTAAGAAAACTGTGCTGTTGGTGGCTCAGTGACCATCTGATGTGGTTTGTTCTCAGATGAACAAGTTGAAGAAGGAAGTTTTGATGTAGAGGTTGAAGGAAGAAAAGAGGCAGACTGACTGAGTCACAGCCAGAAAGTGTTGATGACAGTTTTGATTTCTATTCACTGTTGCCCCCTCCCAATTAAAGTATGTCACAGTCGCAGCCAATTATTATCTAAAGCTGGTTAAAATTGAAGTTATGTTGTTTTAAGGTGTATTAAATACTTGTTCAAGTGCCCCTTTTGATCTACGAGCACCCGCCCCTTCACCGGTCTCTGCATGGCCCTGCTGAAACACAGTGTGGGTCGGCAGAGCTCAATATTTTGTTGGGGTGTACAGTGTACTGGAACATATTTCCTCCACACCCTTCTCACCTTTTTAATCCCTGACCCATTTTCATGCCTGAATCAAAATTCATGTTCTGTGCTAATTATTTCTTCAGCAGTGTTTTTTTTTTTCAGCCCTTTTAATTTTCGTCTTGGTCTTTTTGACGATAATACTTTTTAGTTTTAGTCATATTTTAGTCATTCAAAATGTGTTTGTATTCGTGTTGTTTTTGTTGACAAAAATTCTAATTTCTTCTAGTTTTTGTCGATGTTTACTCACTATTTTCGTCTGTAAAATTTGAAAGTTTCATTCCAACAATAAATAAAACAAGTTTTTCAAGTTTCAACTATTTCAAATGAACATTGACAGATGGGCACATATTGTTGCATCTACAAATCTATCACGTGATAATACACGTTCAGCAGGAAAACAGTACATTATTTTCAATTAATTATATCCACTTGGACGCCACGAACTTTATGAAAAAAAAAAAAAAAAGTTTAAGAGGACGGTCGCCATTAGCAATAGCCTAATGCAAACGTGAACGGGAATGCTATGCTAACGCTACAAGTTACATTTAGTGTTTGATGATCACTCAGCACAGACCTTTTAAAGGCTAAAGCAACATTGCATAAGCTCTCCTGCGAACATAAGACAAATCTTACCGTGTGTCTCAAAACAAGTAATGGGGAGACTGGAGAGGACCCGTGTGGGTGAGCTGGGGGTGCAGTACTTCACAAGTGACACAATCACACACTGTTAGGATGCCGGCTAACTACACATAAAATGTCACACATTGTGAACATGTGACAGAAACTATGGCACATTTTCGTCTCGTTCTCATGAGACGTAAACTGACAATCGTGTCGTTAGGTTTTAGTCTCCCAAAACCTGTTTTTAGCTCGTTATCGTCTCGTCATCGTCATGAAAAAAATGTTAGTCGTTATGGTATTTGGTAACACTTTTTAAAAGTGTCGCCATAACTGTCATAAGACAGTCATAATAATGACATGACACTGTCAAGCGCATTAATGAATGCTTATAACAGATGTCATTTAGTGTCATCCGGCAAATTATCTCACTTTTGAATGGATGTAAAAGATCCAAGCTAGACATAAATAGAGTTAGTGACATAATTTGCCGGATGACACTTATGGACATCTGTCATAAGCATTCAGTAACACCCATGATAGTGTCATTTCATAATTATGACGGTCTTATGATGCTGCTGTCAAATAAAGTATTACCTATTAACCTACCGGTAAATAAATCAATCAATAGCCACACTGGACTATAAGCAGCAGGATTCAAAATGAGGGAAAAAAGTAGAGTCTTATAGTCTGAAAACTATGGTAGGCATGTGTTTGAGAAAATGACAAAAATATAAATGGAAACAGAATTACATACAAGTGAGTTTTGGACTAATTTGACATTATGACCCTTTTTTACATTGGTACATTTTGTGCTTTAGTACATTCATATGGCCACTTTAGGTGATTTTGTCTTCGTTATAATGACTACTCCTAAGAACTATGTATTTGCAGACATTAAGCATTTTTGACATTTTATTTTTGTTTTTATGCAACATTAACAGTTATGTCTTTATGTCATATAAGCATATACGTTTCCTCTAAATTAGGAGGATCTGATATCATTGGAACAGTAAATGGACTTGCTGCAAGTAATAAAGGAAACAACGGTACAAAAAAATACAGTATTTTATAATACACTTTAGAGATTAAAAAAAAAAAAAATTAGCAGCATGTTACTTTTTCAGTCAAATTTTGTCAGGATTACATATCATGGATTGCACACGTTTGTCCATCTGAGCAGACTTGATGTTAACACCTTGACTGGCATTGATGTCGATAGACATCCAACCCTTTGAACTGGGATGGTCCTCCCCTCCCTCTTCAAATGTATTCCTACCACCTACCGACTGTAGGAAACATCTTAACACTGTGTTCAAGTTTAGGAAGTAGACAATGTTCAGTTCATTCCTGACATTTGGTTTCTTTCCTCGTTTTTTCACAGGTTCACAGTCCAACTACTTTGTCTTACAATGCATCTTTCTCTGTCACTCATCCTCCTTAAAGCTGAAGTCACAAACCAGCGAGAGGTGGTCTGAAGGATAGCTGAAAGACGGGAGCCTATTCGGACCGATCTCTTCCTCCGACGGCATGTCCAAGACGGCGTCCACCCTCAGCGTGTCCTGACTGTACCAAATGTAGTCCAGAGTGGTACAGCATTCCCCCGTAGGGCGAATCTTCCACGTCGTGAACTCAGGTTCCGTCGAACAATCTTGGCTGAGTTTTTTGTAAGCCGAGTCCAAACCCAGAGGAGATGTGACAAAACGACAGTACACCTCCTCTGTCGGGATCGCGTTGAAATCACCGCAGATGATCAGAGGGATCGGGACACTTGAGCCAGCTGATGTTCTGACCGTGTGTGTCTGGACCACATTTTGGATTTGACGAAGAAGATCCGACCCCTGGGCACTGCGGAGCCATTCCCAGCCGGACCGGGCCTTCAGGTGGGTCACGGCTACACACACATGCCTCATTGTGATTCGACAACGTAGGATCATCACCAGGGCAACCTGCGACGAGAAAGAGCGGCACGTGAGAGATGCTTTTTTTTAACTTGTTGAATTAATTTGTTGCCATTGACTGCGCTAGACGTCCAATCCATTTGGACTGGGAGGGGCGAATGAATGTAATGACAGATGAGCATTCACAGTCTGTGCTGCCAGTTAAAATGAATTAGACGTCTATCATGGTCAATAGTGAGCAATGAGTTAAATACTTTAAAAACAAAACAAAAAAAACCTTTAGCTTGTAACTAGAAGCCTTAACCAGTGTTTATTTCTGTTTTTATTAATTTTATTTGTATAATTTAAAAATCAATATAAGTGTACTTATTTATTTAGAATGATACAAAATACAATAGTGATAAATAAGTCACTGATGATGTCGTGGAACAGCAAATCCTAGCTTTGTCGTTGGGAAACCTGCCATCCACGCATAATTCAAATGGCTCATTTTTGACAGATTTATTTTGGAATATTGAAGGTGAGTCATTTTGTAAGTGAATAACTTCAAATATTTGTTATCACTGTCAAATTTCTCATCAACCAATGAATATGGTTCACTCTGACATTTTCAATGTTTATGTTTAAATGACCCGTTTTAAAATTGAAGAACTACAAACATTTTTTGCTTCAAAATTTTACATCATCAACATATATGCAATCATCCATTTTGGCAGGACACTTTTAAAAATTTCGTGCCTTGAGTTAAGTTTGTGCCCTAGTGTGTCTGGTCATTGTGATTACCCATCGATTTCACTTTTTGTGGCCTGCTCCTTCAGTGTTGACCAATCCGCTGCCTCTTGTGTCACCCACCTGTGCCTTATTGTCTCGTTACCCCATGTCTTTATTTAAGTTCCTCATGTGCTGTCCGTTCTTGTTGCGTCATTGTCCATTTCTGTGTCCTAGCTTTCGTGTTCCTGTATATCTGCCTAGTAAATTTTTGATATTCTTTTGTTTGTCTTTGTTTTTAAGATCCCATTGTCTTTTGTTTGTACTTTGTTTTTGTTAACTTCAATTGAAGCATTTTTTTTGCATTGTATCCACCATCTTGCCTTGCCTCCCTGTTGTTTCCCTGCAATTGGGTTCACCTCGCCTGCCCACCTAAGATCGTGACAACAACTTATAGGTCAGTTCAAATTGACCCATTTTTAAGTTAAAGACCTACACATTTGGTTTTTCACAATTTATCTGGTTAAAAATATTATCAGATGATTATTAGATGCTTTTTGAACGTGAAAAATAGCCTGGGTAAAATTGACCCAAAAAAATAGTCCTTCCTGAGAAAGCATCCAAACAGGTGGGTTAAGGACGGCATTAATTAGACCAGTCAGTATGGTTACTTTAACAATTTATCATCTGATTTCTAAATTGGCCAATGATTTTGTTTTGTTCTCTCTCGCTAGGTTCATACCGCAGGTCCGATTTTTTTGGTGTTTTTCCGACTCGAGTGAGGGATTAACTTGATGGTCTGAACGTGACAAGTCGCAAAGAAGTGCACCATTTCAAATCCGATCTGGGTCACTTTCATATGTGGTGTAAATCCGATCCGGGCCACATTTTTTCTAGAATGTGGCGGCGGTCTGAACTGTCAAGTCTCCCAATCAGAATTCATGCAGCAATTACGTCAGCAGAGAGCAAGAGAGACAGGGCGCTAAGGTAGCGGTGCAGCTGTGTATTGCCTTCGTGCCTAGTTTGAACGCGGCTTTTGGGGAAGGAGCGGGCTTGACAACAGTCATAATAAAAAAAGGAAAGGGGTTGAGGATAAGCCTGAACGCTCTGTTTTCTCACTGCTCCAAATGAGCAATATTTCAAGATTGCATACACGCCCGGGAGTCGGGGCAAACTGTCCGTGTGTGCGTCATGTGTATGTCGTCATTTTTTTCGATGCGCCTGCGTATGCGGGCCAGTTTGCTCAGTGCATCTCGGACTGCAAATTAGTGCGCATGCGTGATATTTGGACAGGCTCAATGAACAAAGGCAGTCTGAACGGGCACGTCAAAAAAAAAAAAAAAAACATGACAAAAAATCAGAATCGTGCATTAAGACAGACATGCGATATGAACATAGCCTATTTGTCAGCAAACTAGCTCCCTGCTGGAGGCTGAACTCATGCACAGACACACAGGCAGCTTGCCCAGTAACTGTGTAGGGCACAGAATATTTTGGTTTTGATCTGGTCCAAGTAATTGCAGGGCAAGTATTGCTGATACAGATACACAGTGGAGCAAATAAGTATTTAGTCAACCACCAATTGTGCAAGTTCTCCAACTTGAAAAGATTAGAGAGGCCTGTAATTGTCAACATGGGTAAACCTCAACCATGAGAGACAGAATGTGAAAAAAAAACAACAGAAAATCATATTGTTTGATTTTTAAAGAATTTATTTCCTTATTAGAGTGGAAAATAAGTATTTGGTCACCTACAAACAAGCAAGATTTCTGGCTGTCAAAAAGGTCTAACTTCTTCTAACGAGGTCTAACGAGGCTCCACTCGTTACCTGTATTAATGGCACCGTTTTAACTCATTATCAGTATAAAAGACACCTGTCCACAACCTCAGTCAGTCACACTCCAAACTCCACTATGGCCAAAACCAAAGAGCTGTTGAAGGACACCAGAGACAAAATTGTAGACCTGCACCAGGCTGGGACGACTGAATCTGCAATAGGTAAAACGCTTGGTGTAAAGAAATCAACTGTGGGAGCAATTATTAGAAAATGGAAGACATACAAGACCACTGATAATCTCCCTCGATCTGGGGCTCCATGCAAGATCTGACCCCGTGGCGTCAAAATGCTAACAAGAACAGTGAGCAAAAATCCCAGAACCACACGGGGGGGACCTAGTGAATGACCTACAGAGAGCTGGGACCACAGTAACAAAGGCTACTATCAGTAACACAATGCGCCGCCAGGGACTCAAATCCTGCACTGCCAGGCGTGTCCCCCTGCTGAAGCCAGTACACGTCCAGGCCCGTCTGCGGTTCGCTAGAGACCATTTGGATGATCCAGAAGAGGACTGGGAGAATGTGTTATGGTCAGATGAAACCAAAATAGAACTTTTGGGTAGAAACACAGGTGCTCGTGTTAGGAGGAGAAAGAATACTGAATTGCATCCGAAGAACACCATACCCACTGTCAAGCATAGGGGTGGAAACATCATGCTTTGGGGCTGTATTTCTGCAAAGGGACCAGGACGACTGATCTGTGTAAAGGAAAGAATGAATGGGGCCATGTATCGAGAAATTTTGAGTGAAAATCTCCTTGCATCAGCAAGGGCATTGAAGATGAGACGTGGCTAGGTCTTTCAGCATGACAATGATCCCAAACACACAGCTAGGGCAACAAAGGAGTGGCTTCGTAAGAAGCATTTCAAGGTCCTGGAGTGGCCTAGCCAGTCTCCAGATCTCAACCCCATAGAAAATCTGTGGAGGGAGTTGAAAGTCCGTGTTGCCCTGCGACAGCTGGCCTCCGTTATTGCCAACAAAGGGTACATAACAAAGTATTGAGATGAACTTTTGGTATTGACCAAATACTTATTTTCCACCAGGATTTGCAAATAAAATCTTTAAAAATCAAACAATGTGATTTTCTGTTTTTTTTTTTTCCACATTCTGTCTCTGATGGTTGAGGTTTACCCATGTTGACAATTACAGGCCTCTCTAATATTTTCAAGTGGGAGAACTTGCACAATTGGTGGTTGACTAAATACTTATTTGCCCCACTGTATAATTGAATATTTAAGGTAGATGGCAAATCGCTAAATAAAACAAATGTTTCTCCGATGATTAATTTATATGTTGAAATAGCAACGATACTATCAATTATTGCAATTGTTGCTGGGTTAATATTTGGTCCTAAAAAATTATCGTTACAAGCCTGGAATTAGTTTTCAAATATTCGAGTCATAGCTTAATCATAAAGACAGCTGTACCAACCTGATTTGTTGGTATCGTCATTGCAGAGAGCTGTAAGCTGACGCAATCCAAAAGCTCAAAACGTGACTCATCAAAGAAGAGCGCGCAGCCGTCGGGGCCATTGTTGCCCTCCACATCCAGACACGGCGACCAGGGTTTAGGGCAGAATCGGCTGCTGTAACCCAAACGGACCAGAACCGGCTGCAGGGTGTCGAAGTAGTGGTCCACTTCCTGCAGGCACAGGACGTGAGGTCGGTAGGTGAGGATCTCGTCTAAGATGAGGTACTTCCTTCGGGACCAGTTGAGAGCCTCCGGAGGACACTGCACAAAACTGTCGAGTCCTTCGCCCAGAGCTGAAAAAAAAGATCTCCCTTTAATTGGGTGCCATTGAATGGACTTTCTCATTGTGTTCTTCATCACGTTAGATAAAATGGAGAATTGTATCATTTCCAAAGTACGTCCCCTACCTTGGGCCAGAATGTTCCACTGCATCACGCGAATGGTGCCGGCGTTGCTGTCGGAGGGCTGAATGAATGTCCTGCGGAAGCGCGGCGGACGGTCACTGAGGGCCTCCTTGCACTGCCGCAGAACCTCAGCCGGATCGAGGGGACTCAATGAGGAGCCCTTTTGCCCCTGCAATTCATACAAAACAGATGTTGTCATCATCAATTCACACTCTCATTCTTACCAGGGCAAGGTCCTAAAAATATATTGATGTTACTTTTATTTAGAACATGCATACATTTCTGTTTCACTTTTAAATATTTCTATTTTTGAGGGCGCTATAACGTAAATACAAAGCGGAACTACCAGTGCTGCACAGTCAGAATTTGTCGAACACAAGAAGGTTTAGCTGTGCGTGTGCAGTTGCATGTTGGCAGCTTAGTTAGCATAGTCATGGTGGAGAAAACCGATTTAGAGTAGCTCCATACATGGGTAAGTGCAAATTTAATTATTTGTGGCCTGAGAACGTACAGTTCAATGCATGGTTGAAGCCAGTGGAGGGAAACTCGTATGCAGCGCACTGTCCTTTGTGCAAGAAAATTCTTAAAACCGCAAATCTGAAAAGCACAAGGCCATAAATGCCTGCAGCAAACGCTGTCTGTTGTTCACATGTTGGTTCAGAAAAAAAAGTTCTAGTGTTTTTGGTTAGGTTAAGCATTTTGTATCACAGTGTAAAAGAGCTGGGAATCAATAGCCTACTTATACTTTGCAAGGAATTCTGGGAGTCTAATTTTCCTTCAAATCTTTTGTACATTTTGTGCCGTTATCGATGTGAAATGGGTCTTAAATCTGAATCATTTTGGTCTTAAAGTCTTAAGTTTGGATTGTTGAACCCTACAGAGTGTTGACAATGTTTAGAAGGCACGCAGTCACCTGGCACAAATCAGGATCCAGGTTTGTGTCTGCTGGCTGGTAGCGTTCCAAGTGAGCCAGAGGGAGGGGAACACGATGACTGCTGCCACCGCTACTGCTAAGGGTGTGAGCCAAGGTGCTGTACAGCCTGGTGGCACCTCCACCCATTGGATAACCTGGTAAGAAAAAAAAATTCAACATGGTAAAATATTAGTCACGTATTACACAAGAACAAATGTTCAGAAATAAAGCATAGTGAAAGTAGTGGAGAAAGTTTTCCATTCAGTTTGTTTGCAAAGCAGCATGTTTTCGTCATGACTCATAAGCTAACAGCTATGCAGTGTTTTGATCGATAAAACTCTAGGAACTGAGTGATGTTTGAACAGATATTGCACGTGTCCATGTGTACTGAAGCATCTGTTATCAATTAACTAGTGGATAATCTCTACTTTGAAAGACACAAGCTTGACACTGTGACTGGTCTGTGACACAAAATCACCTTAGTGTCAACATGGAGTTAACCGGTCAGACATTAGCCACTAAAGGGATCAAGCTGGAAAAAACGTTTGCATTAGCATTACACTCACTTTATTAGATACCCTTGAAAATGACAGATTTTCATGGACCAATAAGGTATCATAATATTTACATTTGAAAGTACATAAAGGGGAACTTGCGTGCTATTGGGGCAAGTTTGCCAAGTCAGTGAGACCACTGTGGGTCATATTGATTTGGACTTGTTTATAACCCAGCAAACAATCAATACAGAAATAAATTCCAAGTATCCCCATAATATATCTGTTAATTCCCATGCATTTCTGTACTTGTACACACTGCCTCTGATTATTTCCCAATTCCTACTTTTACACTTGTTTTTGAAATTGAGTTGCTTACATGTTATCAAAGCAAGGACGTAGGTTTGCATAGGGACGGTAGGGACCTAACACTACCAACTTTTCAGGATGCTCAAATTATCCCCACCAACTTTTAAGCAACCTGATTTACGTTATATAGGGGTTTTAGATTGTCTTCCTGTATGTTGTAAGGATAGAATTGATCCTACCATTATTAAGCAAATTACAGTACTTTTATTATGTTCAGACTTACACTGACCCCTTTTCACTCGCTGAATGTGCCAGTCCATTTTTTTCCCCTAAAACACATTTTTAATTGGCTGATGACTTGAACCCCCCCCCCACACACACACAAACACACACACACATTCACAGCCCGACAAATACAGCATGCCGCCTCCCCTGCCCCCTTCAAAGACGAGGGGTATTAGAATTTTTTTCCCGCCAGCAGCAGCCACTGTAAGTAATGTAAAAAGACGTCAATGTTGTGGAGGTGGGGAACACTCCACTAATTTTGCTACTGCTACAGTGCTTCAAGTCGATTTTACTCACTGAGATTTCTTGAAGTAAGAAAAACAGCTTGCTGAAAATAAGCTCAACAGACTTATTTTAAGCAAAAAGTTTGTATATTTAATCTAATAAGAAAAACTTGTTTGTCAGAAATGTTCTTAATTAAAGAATATTGAATTTTTTTCTTGATTTAGGTGAAAAAATGACCAACTTTTATATGTATGGGCTCAATACGAACAAATAGTAATATTTACTTAAAGCAAGTGCAAGAATCTGATGCATTAATCTGTTAACTCGCCTTTAACACTCAAAAAAAAAAAAAGATGGGGAAAATAATTTGACTAGATTTAACAAAAATTATCAGATCAAGTTGTAATAAATTTGCAGTGTGAAAGTTAGTATAGGTCAATACAGATTTTTTTTTGCATTAATCATTTAGCCTTAGGTTCATATTGGTGAGAAATGTAGCCCTGACCCCCATTCACCAAATATGTTTGGTCTTATTAATGTCCCGTCCCCGGTAAAAAGTGTACATGCTGTTATATCGTTCCTACAAATATTAAGACCAAACCTACGCCCTTATATATCAAAGTAGCAATAATGATTACTGCTACCACACCCTGGACAACCTACCGGTAGTTCAACGAATACAACAAACAACCACTCATGTTAAAAGCCCCCATCTTGCATTCTTAAATGTGGACAAAAACTCTCATCAAACACAAACACAGAACCAAATTTAAACAACAAAGACAAGTCTCTTACTCATTGTTTCCATCTCTATGTCCACTTTATGTTCTAATCACTGCGTTATCAGGAGCTGAAGATGAAAGTGTTGAGACCGATGTGACGTCTGTCAGTGTAAGCAGAGATCTGTTTTAGCTGAGCTTACTGCAGCCTATAAAGCCTCGGGGGCGGGAGACAGATTAGGAAGCGGAGACGTCATCCGGCCCTCGAAGAGTATGAAGGTCATGTGCTGGTTAGACAGTGAGTAAGCACAATGCTTCTCACTCACTACACCCTGACACACACACACACAATGGCCCATACAGACTGTGAGCTACTTTTTGTCCAAGAGCTTAAGTGAATATAAACACTGTCTGATTTCTACAACTGTTTAGCTGTCACATAGCAACAATTGTGTAAGGAGTGTGTGTTTGTCTCTGAGGGTGCAAGCAATGATTTCCTCTGCAGGTATGGAGCAACCCCTCCTTGTTGCGGTTTCCCAAGCGTCATTTTATCTCATTGTACTTTTCCACAACAAGTACATAATTTAGGGGGGAACCCAAACAATACTAAAATAAGGCAAACAGAGCTGCAAAAAAATAGAATTACACAAGTGTCACAACCCGTAAAAGTGCAAAGGAACTAAAATGAACTTAGTTGTGAAATGAAACTCTTATATAATATTTAATGACTGGTTTGTTTGGTTTCTTTTTTCTAATTTGATGTTGACTTTGGAACTGTAGGTATGTGAACCCTAATGAGCATAATTATAGAGTAGTGACATTTTTGAAAAGACAAAAGTTCTGTAACATGGTTGGAAAATTTCCATGCACTATGCTTTTTGCTCCTTTGCGATTCACTGGTCAAAATGAGAGTTTATCAGTGCTGAAGCTGTGCTGCTAAATTCTGATAAGAAAAGGCTGGTTTTACTACCAGGAACAATAGTATAGCTTCTAAGTACTGGAAATAGACTGCACGGTTTCATTTGACATTTTACTCTGCCACCTGGCAAAGAATGGATTTATCAGGACATCCTTTCACTGTTGTGCTTTGAATTGACAGCACATTAAAGAACGAACAGTACTTTTGGTCTTGGACTGATGACTCATATTTGTGTGTGCACACAACTCACATCTGTACACACCGGATACTTACCACACGTCACGACACGCAAGTGCAGCTCTGAGATGTTGTGTGGGCTGCATGGCCCAGTGGTAATCGTCTTCCAACGTCAAAGGTTGTGGGTTTGATCCCTTTCCTTGGTGGACATGTCCAAGTTAAAGCCCATTTACCATCTGGTGTTGTTGTTCAAGACCAAGATTTTTGGGAGTCAAGAGTGCCTCAAGTACAGGACAAGCAGAGACCTTATATATAACTTTTAAAAACCAACAACGGTATAAACAGTTACAGTGAATTCGCTCTCAATTTTGCTTTTCTTTAAATGTCGTATTTCTGGAATATAAAGCGCACCTGATTATAAGCCACACCGGCCAAATTTCACAAAATTTTAGAAATAAATCCACATGTATGCCGTACTTGTGTCCATATTTTAACATTGGATATTTACATAGATGTTACACAGAAGTATTTTATTGATCAATATATATATATATATATATATATATATATATATATATATATATATATATATATATATATTTTAGGGCTGTCAAAATTATCGCGTTAACGCGCGGTAATACATTTTTTTAATGAATCACGTTAAAATATTTGACGCAATTAAAGCACATGTCCCGCTCAGACAGTATTCTGCCTTTTGGTTAAGTTTTACAAGCAAGGTTTTTGTGCTGTCTAACAGCGAACTCTTGTGGTCGCTTTGCGACATGGTTCATTGCTTTCTTGCCAGTTCAATATGGCTGCACGACGTCATGGGCTGACGCCTACGTTGTAATGTTATGCTTATATGATCCTTGGACAAGATTTGTCCGTAAGTATGGTTGTTGTAAAGAATGTACATATTATGTTAGTAAGCGAAATGTTATATTTTTTGTATGAGACTCTTTTTGTTTATGTTTAGTGAACCTGTATAGCGTGCTAAGCTAACGTTGTTGCTAATGCAATGCTTGTGTACTTTTTTTTGTAGTTTCACTACGGTCTAAAGAGGACAGTGGTTTGAGGCCATTTTATTAATAAATCAGATGAAAAAGGAAGAAGTCTGATTATTAAGGCGTCGTTCACTAGCTGTCTAGCTTTGGAAAAAGTAGACGCTTCAGAGTGAGGACAGCATTTGACAGATTTAAATGACAGTAGAGTGAAATGCCCACTACAGTCCTTATGTACCGTATGTTGAATGTATATATCCATCTTGTGTCTTATCTTTCCATTCAAACAAATTATTTTACAGAATATATATATAATTTACAGAAAAATATTGCATATTTTATAGATTGTTTGAATTGCGATTAATTACGATTAATTAATTTTTAAGCTGTACTTAACTCGATTAAAAATTTTAATCGTTTGACAGCCCTAATATATATATATATATATCTCATATATATATATATATATATATATATATTTCATATATCATATATATATATATATATTTCATATATCATATATATATATTTGTAGAGAAAAGTTGTTTTTATTCAATTGCAAACCTTCTTAGAGACAAATTCCACCCTTGACAAGTTCCAATCAGGTTTTAGGTCCAGACACAGCACTGAGTCAGCATTGTTAAAAGTACATAACGACATTGCTCTTTCTGTGGATAATGGAAACCCGGCTATCCTTGTTTTACTGGACCTCACAGCAGCATTCGATACAGTTGACCATTCAGTCCTTGTATCTCGTTTAGAACATTTCATAGGTATCCGTGGTAACGCTTTAAAATGGTTTAAATCCTATTTACAACATAGAACATTCTCGGTAATGATTGGGGAATTTTCCTCCTCACAAACTTCTCTGTCTTGCGGGGTACCGCAAGGCTCTATTTTAGGGCCTGTTCTTTTTGCGGTTTATCTCCTACCTTTAGGATCAATTATAAAAAAACATGATATCGCTTTTCATTTTTATGCTGATGACCTGCAGCTTTATCTGCCCCTGAGACCTAACAAAAAAACTGCTCTTTCTAAATTGATGGGGTGCATATCTGATGTGAAGCAGTGGCTTGCACAAAACTTTTTACACCTTAACGAGAGCAAAACTGAATTTATTACTTTTGGCACACCTTCCATGGTGAAAGCCCTTGAGCCCAACTCTGGCGCTCCGGCTGACATTTTTAAGACACACGTTAAAAATCTCGGAGGGATATTCGATAGCAGGCTTAACTTTGAAAAACAGATTAGTTCCGTTGTAAGAGCAAGTTTTTTCCAGCTTCGTCTCTTAGCCAAAGTGAAGCCTTTTCTTAGTCGCCACGACCTTGAAAAAGCAATTCACGCTTTTATAAGTTCAAGGCTGGACTACTGCAATGCACTTTATGTTGGCCTACCCAAGTCCTCGATCTCTCGGCTACAACTTGTTCAAAATGCTGCTGCTCGATTTTTAACAGGTACACCTAGACGTGAGCATATTACCCCCGTGCTATCATCACTCCACTGGCTTCCAGTCCATTTTAGAATTGATTTCAAACTTTTACTGTTTGTTTTTAATTCTATTAATGGCCAGGCTCCATCTTATCTATCGGAAATTTTAACTTTTCGTAACTCTGGCAGGACTCTTCGCTCGACCGGCCAGCTTCTTTTAGATGTTCCAAGGTCAAAACTTAAACAGTGGGGAGACCGATCCTTTGCGGTTGCTGCCCCCAGGCTGTGGAACAGCCTTCCCCCCGAAATCCGCACCACCACGGATGTAGGTCTTTTTAAGTCTCGGCTAAAAACACACCTTTTTAGACTCGCCTTTTACAAAGATTAGGATAGCCTGGTTTTATTAGCTTAAGGGCTTTTTTAATGTTTCTTTTCGATTTTATCGGTTTTATTGTTTTACTTGCTGGAATTTTATTGCGATGCGCTCTTTGTTTTATTTTATTTTGTAAAATGTCATTGTATAATATTTTCCTGCCTTTTATTTATCTTGAGCCATGTTTTGTTGTAAAGCACTTTGGGGGCCTTTCGGGTTTTGTAAAGGGCTATATAAATAAATTTGATTGATTGATTGATTGATAGAGAAAAAAAAAAAAGAAAAAAAGAAAACAGCTAAAGACTAAAATATTCAGTTCAATATTGATACTCAATAAAATACTCTTTCGGTGCCATTGTCGATGACCAAAAGCTCCAATCATTTGGCTCTTAAAAACTAAAAACATTTTAAATAGAGATGTCCCAATCCGATATTTGGATCGGATCGGACGCCGATATGAGCAAAAAAATACGCATCGGTATCGGATCGGAACACGGAACAAATTCCGATCCAGACTTCCGATCCAATTTTTAAAAAAAAAAATCCGGTCCGGGTTTTCCAGCGCACCGATTTACATAATCCATTCCATTTTTTGCTTCGGTTTCCCTAAAATCCGGGCCGCATTTTACGGCACACCTTCAACACACTACATTTACATTACCGTCTCCCAATTTACCGAGAGACTTTATCGGTAAAAATGTCAGCTGTGTGGGATCATTTCACCTTAAAGGACGACAAAGACGAAGAGGCAGAGAGCAACATATGCCACAATAAAGTCAAGCGTAGTGGTAAAGCTGTAAGAAGTTTTAATGCAACCAACCTAATCAAGCATTTAGCGAAATGCCACCACAAACAGTATGAGGAGTATGTTAAGAAAACCGAAGACAAAAAGAAAGGTCCTACGCAACTAACACTGGCAGAAACTTTTGCTATGCGTGACAAACTGGCACTCGACAGTCCCAAAGCCCAGGGAATAACAAGAGTCATTGCCGAAGAATTCATTCTGGATGACAAGCCATTATCTCACGCGAGTAAAGACGCACCATCCAACATGCGATTCGGCCGCTGAAGATTCGAGAACGATTTACAAACATCCAAATTCCGATTATTGAAATATGTCAAGTAAAGCGGAACTAATACACAGCGCGGTCTTCGGGACGCAATGAGAAACTGACCACATTGCGTCCCGAAAGTAAACATAACTTGTCTTAGACCCGGGTAATGCCAATGCTCAACTCACGGCTTTAGCTCAACTCATGCCGCTGGATAAAAAACACAAGAATACCTGACTGCTGCTGACAGCCGCAACAAACTACGTCAACGTCGCTTTACTAGAGATAATAGATATCATATGTATAAAGAACCAGATGCTACACGACAGACTCGACTGCGTTAGCAACATTGAAGTATTGAAAACCAGATGCGTTAGTAAACAGCCGCCATCTTAAAGCAGAAGACTTCCCTAGTAGGCTGTTGTGAACCTTCCAAGCGAACCTAATTAACTTTTTATCTAAAATACTCCTAAATCGGCAAAATCTTGACTTGAATCTATCTTCAAAACAGTTTTAAAACTTTCACATGTCGAAAGTAGACAGAAGGGAAATTATGGAATAACGGGAGCAATTTTAACAACTTTAACAGTTGATTCGCAAAATTAAATGAATTGAATGTAGTTTAAAGCTGCTGATACAGAATGGGGACTTGAGTATTTTATTTACTGTTTTAAAATGTTAACTTGATACTGAAACAGTCGTTTATTTAAACCTGAGAGACTTTTTATACAATTTTTGTAACTAATGCACGAAACATTAAAAGCATCTAATAGCTTGGGGGATTAGTGGGATTTTCCACTGAGGTTGTTGGTGTGTTTTGCTTTTTTAAGACAGTTTACAATATTATTTGCACGTTTTACTGACTGACTATGCCATTTCTGTTTGTTATTTATAATGTTTTGTGTTTGTCACTGAATAAACAGGTCAGTTTCTTGTTACCAACCGTTGTGTGTTATTCAAACTCACCTAATTCAGCTGGCTAGTTGTTATCAAGGGTACTAAAACCTTTTTCAACATGAGTCTGACTACTAAGTAAGGAGGCTAAATAACTTCAAACTTTAACACATGCTCAGATAGGTCGGTATCGGCCGGTATCGGATCGGAAGTGCAAAACAATATCGGTATCGGATCGGAAGTGCAAAAACCTGGATTGGGACATCCCTAATTTTAAATGATTTTTATCACTAGTAGACATCCAATCCATTTGAACAGGGAGGGTGGCAGCAAATTTGTTCATTCACTTTCCAACCCTCCCACTTAAAATGGATTGGACGTCTAGTGCAGTGAGTCGCAGGCAATGAGTTAAAAATCAAATCAGCTGTTCCTCTGGCCAATCTGCATAATCCCACCAATTATGAGGATAAGCGGCATGGAAGACGAAAGAATGAATGGTTGTCCAATCCATTTGAAGTGGGAGCTAGGCATAGGCGGAGTTTGACTTTTGGGGCAGGGGGGGGCACAACATGTTTATGACCCCCAAACCCAGTGTCAACAATAAAATTAACTTACAAAAATATTTATAATAATAAGTTGAAAATTAGCATTTTTTTTGTTTCCCATCATTCTTTGGGGGGGTGGGGGGGGATTCTAAATAAGGCTACTTAGGACAGCTATACTTTTTGCCAAGATCGTCATCCATCAAATATGGTATGCATGCCGGTGTCGTGCCAATGTAGTTACCCCATTCAAAAACTGTATCCCCTGGGCGGAGCCACTGTGCTGCACTGATTTGCTTGATTTCCATGTTTTAGTGATGTAGTTATCTACGACATTTTAAAACATGGCCCATCCATCAAAAAAAAACCTTTTTTTTTTGTCGTATAACGCAAAATACGTACTGAACGTAAAATAAAGCAATGATTTATTGTTTTACTCATTGGATGACCTATAACTGTTATTACTAATTAAAGTCCTCTTAGGAGTTTCTCCAGTTTAATAAATGTCAATGTCCGAAATATATAACTGTGGTTCTTTTCTGGCTTCAATTAATTAAGTCGACATAACTGATAACTAATGTGTGTGTGTACGCTCCCGAGGCAAGGGGATACAATTTTTGATGGGGGTAACTACATTGGCAAGACACCGGCGGTGGCTCTGTTATACAATTAGCGTCTTTAGTGGGGCAAACTCCGCTCACTATTTTGACAGTGGTCGCCGGCGTTTCATGGTCCACATTTGCAGTCTTTGATTCTTGCTCAGTAGTTGTTGTCGCTTTTGAAAGCTTAGATTTGAAAAAATTACGTATCTTGTCTCTTCGGTCCTCGGGTGGTTTTGGCTAAGCAAAGCAAATGACTGTCTAAGGCGCTAGTCACATGATCTGTTCGAAAAATAATTTTGACCCATTATAAAAAATTTCTTTTTCCATTTCATTCATTTTTGTTGTTTGTTTTATTGCTTTACAACTTATTTGGACAATATTTTACCAGAAAATTATTGGTTTTAAAATTATATCCTGTATAGGAAAGTCAATTACATGCAATGACACTTTTCAGCCACCAGGGGGGCCTGGTCCTCCTGGCCACCCCTGAAAATCCACTTATGGAGCTAGGGCCTTCAACGGCAGCCAATGAGTTAACAAGGAAAATGCGAAAATGTCCTCCATTACTCTAAACAGTATTGCAAAACCAAATTTAACCCATGAAACTAAATTTCTGGTGGCGGGGTTGTGCAAAAACAAATATACAGTGGTATGAAAAAGTATCTGAACCTTTTGGAATTTCTCATATTTCTGCATGAAATCACCACCAAATGTGATTTGATTTTTGTCAAAATCAAACAAATGAAAAAACAGTGTGCTTGAACTAAAACCACCCAAACATATATAGGTTTTTATATTTTAATGAGGATGGTATGCAAACAATGACAGAAGGGGGAAAAATATGTAAGTGAACCATCACATTAAATATTTTGTGCCCGCCGCCCCTTTGGCAGCAATAACTTCAACCTGATGCTTCCTTTAGCTGAAAATCAGTCTGGAGTAGGACTAATCTTGGCCCATTCTTCCCTACAAAACTTCTGTAGTTCAGTCAGATTCCTAGGATGTCTGGTATGAATCGCTGTCTTTAGGTCATGCCACAGCCTCTCAATGGGGTTCAAGTCTGGGCTTTGACTTGGCCACTCCAGAACGCGTATTTTGTCCTTCTGAAACCAATCTGAAGTTGATTTACTTCTGTGTTTTGGATCATTGTCTTGTTGCAGCAGCTATTATTTTTTTTTTAGCTTCAACTGTCAGACAGACGGCCTCAGGTTATCCTGCAAAACATCCTGATAAACGTTTGAATTCATTCTTCCATTGATGATTGCAAATTGTCCAGGCTCTGAGTTAGCAAAACAGCCCCAAGTCATGATGCTCCTTCCACCATGCTTCACGGTGGGGATGAGGTGTTGATGTTGGTGAGCTGTTCCAACTATCCTCCACAATCCAAACAATTGAACTTTGGTTTTATCAGTCCACAAAATATTTTGCCACAACTTCTTTGGAGTGTCCAAGTGCCTTCTTGTGAACATTAAACAAGCAACAATGTTTTTTTTTAGACAGCATTGGCTTCCTCTGTGGAGTCCTCCCATGAACACCATTCTTGGCCATAGTATTACATACAGTTGATGTGTGCACAGAGATTTTGGACTGTGCCAGTGATTTCTGTAAGTCTTCAAAAGACACCCTATGGTTCTTTTTCTACTAGGGAGAGAAGCAACAGTGCCGAACTCTCTCCATTTGTAAACAACTTCTCTGACTGTTGATTGATGAATATCCAGGCTTTTAGAGATGGTTTTGTGTCCTTTCCCAGCTTCATGCAAATCAACAATCCTTGATCGCAGGTCTTCTGACAGCTATTTTGACCGAGGCATGGTGCACATCAGACAATGCTTCTCATCAAGACAATTCTAACCAGGTGTGTGTTTTATAGTGGGCAGGGTAGCTTTAACCCACTCATCGATGATTGGGCACACACCTGACTTAAATTGTTTGGTAAAAATTGGTTTCAATTGCTGTTTAAGTCTCCTTAGGCCAGTGCTTCTCAATTATTTTCTGTTACGCCCCCCCAAGGAAGACGTAAATGTTTCGCGCCCCACCAAACTCTCTGCCGCCACTGTAAATAGTATCATTTGTCCATAAAATTATTATAAATACGCATCTGACTAACATTGTGTCCTTTTTTTCTAATAAAGAAAAAAAGTAACAAAGATCAACTTATAATAAAGCATAACCTTATTTACATAGTTTTGTTTGTAACAGAGAAGACTTGACGCGCATCAATTAGCCTGAATTTTTAAAAAAAAGTCACATCCAAACTGTAAAAAATACACTCAAGGTACATTTTTGACCATTTGGTACAGAAAAATAAAATGTAATAAAATCAGTAAATAATAAAAAATTAAAATTGATTAGAAACATTCACTCATGAGGACAATATGCCAAAAAATTTGACCGAAAAAACAAAACTGAATAAAAGAAAAAAAGAGTGTCCTTGGACAGAAGGACGGTTTTTATTTTTGCTGCTCACAGTATTTACCTTCTTTGAAATGGTGTGGAGTTATTTTGTAATGACCATGCTAACAATGCTCACTGGTTTACTGATATAACACTGACAAAGCAGGACGATTGTTGGCAATATTCGGCACGTTCTAAAAGGCAAACGGCACGAAAAAAGCGCATTCTCGGCGACTGACGTAGAACCGTAGGTGAGGGCGGTCGTCGTGACGATCCCAAGCCGACAATGGCACTTCTTGGGCGGCGACGTGAGAACCGGACAAGACAGTGGGTCGCTGCGTGAGTGAGTCCGGTCGGAAAACGGCTTTCGAAAACGGCGGCGGGACATTGCTCTTCCTACCTGTTTTCTGTGTGTGCTTAGTGCTCTTCCTTAGTTCAAAAATACTGCGTGCACTCTGAAAATGAGAGCGCCACTGCCACCCACTGAGTGGATGTGCAAGTACACTTTATTCCAGTACGGCAAAAAAAAAAAAAAAAAAAAAAAAAGCATGTTCCCCAAGGTCACATGCGCCCCCCCTGGCATCGCTCTGCGCCCCCCCAGGGGGGCGCGCCCCACTATTTGAGAAGTACTGCCTTAGGCAGAAGGGTTCACTTACTTATTTTTCCCCCCTTCGGTCATTGTTTTCATGCTATCATCATTAAAATATGAAAACCTATAAATGTTTGGGCGGTTTTAGTTAAAGCAGACCTTCGGTCATTGTTTGCATGCTATCATCATTAAAATATGAAAACCTATAAATGTTTGGGTGGTTTTAGTTAAAGCAGACACTGTTTTTCTATCTATGTGATTTTGACAAAGATTAGATCACATTTGATGGGGATTTTATACAGAAATGTGAGAAATTCCAAAAGGTTCGGATACTTTTTCATACCATCTGTAACCGTAACTGAGTATCTATACTTTTGCAATCAAATGCAGTATATCTTTGATATCATTGGATGCTTTTGAAAACCCCATTCAAGACATATAGCTCATTGGCCTGTAAAAATCCACATGTGCAATGCAGAGGGGAAAAAAGAGGCAGGTTATAGTCAGGAAATTACTGTAAATAACAGTAACATCATAATTATCGTGACTAGTCATGAGTGTTACAACACTAGTGGGATGTGTGGCAAGCGTTATTTGTAGCACACAGGCGGGGGATATTTAGGAACATCAAGTGCTAGATTGGGAAAACATGAGCAGCTTTAGGGTGTATTGACAGAACGTGTGTGTGTGAAAGAGAGTGAAGGATACAGTGCCAGAGAGAGCGATATACTTTAATAGGACGTTGACATTTCCATGTTGGGAAAGGGCAATTGCCTCATTACATTACAGTACTTTGCACTGGAAAACATTGTGTAGGTCATTTTGCATGGTGATTTCACTGTCTTGTTTTGCTGTCTGCTATGAATTCAAAAGGTTGTGTTATTTAGCGATGAAGTCAGAAAGGCATACTTTTAAGGAGTATTTATGGTTCAAAGAACAGTTTTGAGAGACAAATGTTAAGTTTGTTTTTTCACAAGGCTACAGCAGTCTATTTATGAGTACTATATATTTCAACACCATACCAAAAGCCATAAAAACATGTTCGCCATTCATCCTACCTAAATCTACACTTTACCCTCTGACCTTTAGAGCAGCCTCCTCCTCCATAACAAACTTTGGAAGTCTGTCAGTCCGCATGGATACAACAACTACAGTATGTACAGCTGCAAATCTTAACAAGGTTGGAAATCGGTTGAACTTGTGACGTATGCCATGCATGAGTTTAAAAAAAAATTTTTTTTTTTTAAATAAAATGTATTTAAAACAACACAGAGATTACAAGAGAGACAAAAAAGAAAATATGGGAAAAACAAAAAATCCATGCCAAGCATACCTGTTGATGAAGTTTTGCTTCCTCACTGCTATGTGGATATCTTCCTCCTGTTGCTTTGCCTGTGTCAGGTTCTAAATGGTTTTGGGTGTCACAGAGGTTCCAATGAGGGGACCCAGCTGACAGCCAGTGTTGTTGCCAGCCTGTGCGTTTCCACGACCCGGTTACATACCAAGGTCATCGAGGAGGGAAAGCAAGATAGAAATTTGCAGTGAGAGGTCGAGAATTCTGCCCCCTGCTGGACGTGAGCTAGTTAGCACACTGCCCAGTCAGTCAAATTTGATTTAGGGAAGAAGTCAACAAGTCCTCATGAAACTTCTACAGAACTGAACTTATTTTTAGAACTTTTTCCAGATCGCACGATTATGACTTAAAGTCCTCCTTTTCCAAGAATCATCATAGGTTATTAACGGAGGAATACTGTAAAGCAGGGGTCCCCAAACTACGGCCCGCCTGCACATTTGGTCCGGCCCCCTGAACATTTTTTTATTTTTTTTTTTAATAGTGTTATTTATTTCCTGGCTTTTTTTCTGTGAAGAACACAGAGAGGGTTATTTGGTTATTATCTATTTAATTAATAGTGTTATTATTATATTATATTATATTATATTATATTATATTATATTATATTATATTATATTATATTATATTATATTATATTATATTATATTATATTATATTTATTTTGGGGTGTCAAACGATTAAAAATTTTAATTGAATTAATCACAACTTAAAAATTAATTAATTGTAATTAATCGCAATTCAAACCATCTGTAGAATATGCCATATTTTTCTGTAAATTGTTGTTGGAATCAAAAGATAAGACACAAGACTGATACAGTATATACATTCAACATACCGTACATAAGTACTGTATTTGTTTATTGTAACAATGAATCGACAAGATGGCATTACCATTATTAACATTCTGTTAAAGCGATCCATGGATAGAAAGACTTGTAGTTCTTAAAAGATAAATGTTAGTACAAGTTATAGAAATTTTATATTAAAACCCCTCTTAATGTTTTCGTTTTAATAAAATTTGTAAAATTTTCAAACAAAAAATAAACTAGTAGCTCGCCATTGTTGATGTCAATAATTACACAATGCTGAAACCCATAAAATCAGTCGCGCCCAAGCGCCAGCAGAGGGTGACAAAACACCAAAAAACACAAGTAACAAATGGGCATGACACTGTGGTGTCATTTTCATCTGTTTGCACGGGGCATGTGCGTAAAATGCGTCAAATATTTTAACGTGATTAATTTAAAAAATTACCGCCCGTTAACGCGATAATTTTGACAGCCCTATATATATATATATTATATTATAATATATTATAATTTTTATTTTATTTACTTTTGTTCTGTGAAGAATCCAGAAAGGGTTATTTGATTGTTATTTGATTTCTGTTACAAACGGACCCGGCCCCTCATCAGAGAAGGGAAAAGTTATGTGGCCCTCACTGGAAAAAGTTTGGGGACCCCTGCTGTAAAGCTTTGTTCTGCTGCAATGGTTAACCGTACAGTAGTGCAAATACTTCATGGAGGCGTATGTGTTACTATGACAACATAGCTCTTAGGTCAGGGGTTGGCAACCCAAATTGTTGAAAGAGACATATTGGAACAAAAAACAGATATGTCTGGAGCCGCAAAAAATTTAAAGCTTTATAATTCTCGCAGTCGGACATCCGGGCATTAATGGCGTCACCAGCCACAACAAAGCATCGCCATATTGAAATGGGGGCAAAACACGAGTCACAAGCAGTTGCTCTGTCGTGAATTGTAGTACAAACGCGTTAAACTTTTGTCTTATTTGCGGTCTTTTTTTCTGTCGGAATGACTAAAAGTTGCCGTGTTGCAGGTTGTAACACAAGGAAGAGCTGGCGCCGCATTTGAAGTTCTTCATTCTTCCTCGTGAGAAGAAAAGGTCAAGAAATTGGCTGAAAGCAATCAAGGAACAGTAAAAGAAGACGGTTCCGTGGACCAGGCACATTTACGTTTGCAGCCGACATTTTATTACTGGTGAGTAAACTTTAATCGATTTTTTGTTGTTGTTGCCCCAATTAGCTGCTAGGATTCAATAGACTAGGCAGTCGTTATTATTACCGGAACCGACAACTCGCAAAGCGTTATTTTTGTTTTACTATGAACTGCTCTGATCGGTCAGTCGGTATATTATTGGCCTGGGGAATTGGTGGGAATTGGTTATTTTGCTGTGACGAGTTCACGGCTAAATAACGCTTGGAGGCGAATTACCGGTTACGGCAGAAATAATCACTCCGTATATACTACCAGTTTTCTTTGTTCCACACAGTACATATCCCACGTAATTGATAAAGGTCAGCTTACTGGGTGACTTTATGAGGTAGTTGCAGATGTTTCCGAATTCCACTGCAGGCAATTCCTTTGGATTGTTTATCCAGTTATCAGCTGCGACTTTGTATGTGCAAATTTGCAGGCCAATACGCGACAATTTTAAGTTGTATTGCCTCCTCGCGTCTGTCGGCAGTGACTCGTGATAATAATAGATCATGTTTAAGACGTTTTTATGAAAAATAGATGCAAAACATAGCTGAAATATATGAATTTTAGACAAGGTTTGTCTATGGATGTTTACCTGTGTGTGCCCCCCTCTCAAAATGGCAACACGTTGCTATGCGAGATGACGTCATCGTCATATCACGCTGACAGCGAGAATGAAAGTACAATATGGGTTATGCATAAATCTTGTTGGCTACGAATACATAATGTGCCTTTATGATTACCGTATTTTCCGCACTTAAAGGTGCACCTCAAAGCCTTCAATTTTCTCAGAAGCCGACAGTATAATCCGATGTGCCTTATATATGAATAGTATTGGTTAATCATGACGACATTCCATTTAGCTCAGCTCCAACTTGTGGATGCGTAACGCAACGCCAACTACTACAACTAACTATTACTACTACTGCGCCTTATAATGTGATGCACCGTATACATGAAAACGGTTTTAAAATAAGCCATTCATTGAAGGTGCACCTTATACTCCGATGCGCCTTATACAACGGAAAATATGGTTAAATTTGTATTTTCCCTGCAGTGCACCCTGTACAGAATAATGATAAAATGATATTTCGGCACTCGAGATCACCGTAGAATCAAATTAAAAACATTTAGGCAGATTTAGGGTTAAAAAAACAAAATGAATGGGGTAAAGTAAAAGCATAGAACATTTTGGACAAAATTAAAATACTAAACCGATGCAAAAACATGAACAATAAAAGTAACAATAGATTAAAAAAACAGCGAAAAACTAAAATACAAAGAAATGATCATTATTGTGGATAGGCAAGTCCGAACAAGTGAATTTTGAGTCTGGATTGAAAAAGGAGGGATGATGCACCATGTGACTACTCTGTTGTACGATGCCGCCTCAAGTTTAACTTCATTTCAATAATATTGAATTAGAAGAATATTTTATGTCATGTTTGCCCTCCTACTGAAACCATATTAAAACTAAAAATACTGTATATGTTTCCCTCCCCATCTTTTTCCGTTTTCAAAACATTTTTGAAAAAGTCCAGGGAGCCACTAGGGCAGCGCTAAAGAGTAGAATGCGGCTCTAGAGCTGTGGGTTGCTGACCCCCGTCTTAGGTTGATTAGCTATACAATAAAACCACATCATAGACCAAGATGGTGAGTTTGAAAATGGCAAATGATATTGTTCGTTGTTGATATTGTGCGTAAACGCACAATATCAACAACGAACTGTGCTTGTGGAAAAAGCAATTGTGTTTTATCTGAAGGACGGCTCCATTTTTTTTTTTTTTTGGTTATAAATTTTTTTTCAATTACATTTATTTATTTAGATGGACAATGTTGAGTGGTTTTAAGACAATGTTTATTGTTTTGCATTCCTGGGAAGTTAAGAGATTATTAACAGCAGACACGTGCAGAGGGGGGAAGAGGGTGCTTGAGCACCTGCCACTTTGCGCTTACATACCCTTTTTAGCTGTTTTATTATTTTTTTTAAAGTGCGTATGTGTGTGCTGGCCGACTGTGTAGACACGCCACTGAGTACTTTACTTGAAAACCGAAGTCACCTTTAAAAAAAGAAAAAAAAAAGCCATCTTTGTGCCACTAAGCTGCCGCATGCAAGGCATGCCTTGTAAGGAAAGGAGGTTGAGGGATTAAAAAAAAAAAAAAAGAAAAGGAGCTGGATGAAGCTGCTAAAGGCAGTGGATCCCTCATCAGCTGGGTGAAGAGCACAATAGGTAAGAATAACACAGTTTGCAAGGTTATTCAGGTATAAAATCCAACAATTACAAACACAATTATAATGTTGTTGTTCTATAACATTTTATGTCATTATTTTATTAATTATTATGTGCTCGAGTGGTCAAACATGGATAATAATGAAATAATAGTTAAAAAAAAAAAAAAAATTTAAACTACTGGTGGTGGCTCAGTGAACATCTGATGTGGTTTGTTCTCTGATGAACAACAAGTTGAGGAAGGAAGATTTAATATAAAGGTTGAAGGAAGAAAAGAGGCAAAGACTGAGTCACAGCCCGAAAGTGTTGATGGCAGTGTTGATTTCGATTCACTATTACCCCGTCCCAATTAAATTTTGTCACAGTCACAGCCAATGACACTGTAAAACTGGTTAAACTGGAAGTTATGTTTTTGTAAGGTGTATGAAATTCTTGTTCATGTGCCCCTTTTGATCTATTAGCACCTGCTCCTCCATCGGTCCCTGCACGGCCTGGATTAACAGTGTGTATTTATTGTGTATGTTAATATAATTTATGTTCAGATATTGCAATTTACATTTGCTAATAAAATCCAGACATTTATTCTGGAAGTTTTCAAAATGTTTCTTTAGTAGTTTTTGAAAAACAAAGGTTTAAATCGAACGGTGCATCACCTGAACCAATACACGTGAAAGTTAGTACAAGTCAACACAGATTTATTTTGCCTTGATCATTTAGCCTATCAACTAGTTAGATTCATATTTGTGAGAAATGTAGTCCTGACCCCCGTTCACCCAATCTGTTTGGTCTTATGAATGTCGAGGCCTCAGCAAAAAGTGTACATGCAGGTTATGCTGTTAAATCGTCCCTATTAATGTTGAGACCAAACCTACGCCCTTGGGTGAAGGTTAAAGGAAGACAGGTATGTAAGGAAAGCACTTGTTAAATTCTTGAAAAACATTAATTTTATGTAAGGTTCGTAAGGGTAGAGGCATGGACGCTGCACATTGTTTTACACTAGGTGGCGGTATTCACCTGAAAACTGCTTGCAATCCATGATTAATTCAAAGAAGAATTTTAACACACATTCTCAGTTCAGCTACCCAATTGCGACCGGCTTTTCACATGACTGCGCTACACGACTTCATCCATTGGCTTTGTGCTTATAAACCCGTGACATTTAGACATATAAATTAATTTTTTTCCAAATATTCTGGCATATACTGTAGGTTGAATAATGTTTCAATTTGTCTGATTTTTCCCCCTCATAAATCACTTTAGGGGCATTGCAGCACGTTAAAATTTTGATTAATGGCGGATTGCAAGCAACTTGCAGGTGCATACTATCACCCACTTTATAAGAATGTGCAGCACCAAGGCCTCCATTCTCGTGATCTATAGATGGACTAAAGTTGTAAAATAACAGTATACGTATGTTTGTGGCGCAAGCTATACAGTAAATGGACATGGCATGGCATAGTGATTGGGTTCAGTCCCGACCTCCAAACTGTTGAGTTTGCATGTTCTCGCCATGCCATGCATGCCAGGATCACTCCAAATCCTCCGTAGTATGTTTAATTGTGAGTATGAAAGATTGTTTGTTATTGATGCATTTTCCAGTAGGAGTTTCTCCTAAGCTGGTGAAGCATTAATCAAAAAAGTGAACCAGCTAAAACCAAGCAATGTGGAGACAATCTAATTTTCATATAGACTCGTCCCCATCATCCATTATTCGTAAGCACCATCAGTGTCACATCTTTCAACAAGACTGCCAAAGTTTTATCTTAAGCATTTCATCATCTTGTATTGATACTTTTCCCAAAATGTCCTACAAGTGAACAGTTTCAATGAATAAATCACACCAAATTACATCACTGTGTTTTATTAGTCATTCCCATTGTCGCATCACATATAATTGAAATGGCAATCTTGGTTTTCACCAACAGATGGACCAACATGCATTTTAGGCCTCAGAAGTGATTGTTTTTTATTGGTAACGTATATGCATTAGGGCTGTCAAAATTATCGCGTTAACGGGCGTTAATTAATTTTTAAAATTAATCACGTAAAAATATTTGACGCAATTAACGCATGCAATGAATGACCCGCTGGCATATTGCCTCAAACATTACAATGAGGCCGTTTAAGGACATTAAAGTGCCTATGACACGAAAAAGCATGTTTATTTCATAATACACGCGGTATTTTATGCTCCTGAATGATATGGACCGCTTGGATGTGTGTGGAAGCGATCGCTATATTTATTTAGTTTTTTGAATCCCGCGCCAGGAAAATGAGTGACTTCCGGCTTCGGTCTTGCATTAAGGAGGAGGGCGCTGTGACGTGTACGGTAGAAGACGTCCTCTTCACGCTACTGTGTACTGTTGTGTATGAGGACGAAGGATTCAGCTGATTTTGCGGATTAATACGTTTATTTTTCGCATCACGCCAGCCAAACGGCTGCAGAAAAATCATTCTGTATGAGGGAGAGGCGTATGCGCCTTTTTGGAGTTTCAAAAGGTTCCCATTCACCGTGGATATTTACTGTGGGACCATTGGATTTACGAGGAAGTGAGTAAACATCTTGTTTTGTATTATGTCAAATACGAATATAGCGATTACAAAGTAAACACTACAAACTTCCTTTAAATGAAGGACTACTTACGTTTGATCATTGATAGGCATGTAAAAAGCTCTCCTAATGCATTAGCAGCAGTACGTTAGCTGCATTAGCTCCAGCCACCCTCCTCCGGGGAACGAACTGTAAATTGCTCTCCGCCGGGCGGTTTGCCGATCCGCTAAGACATTCGACAACCGGGTCGTCATGTCAAATAATCCAGGATAGCTATGTGTGATTTTCCGCTTTGAAGACTTTGAAATATCACTCGGTTCGGGTTAGCATATCGGCTAGCTGTCACGCCTTCTGGTTTGTTTACATTCTCCGAAGCCGGGGAAGGGAAATGACATATGTCCGATTTAGGTGTCATAAAATATCGTTCGGGAGGTGCGACAGTAAAGGTGAAGTCTACAGTTTTGACCATTATGGAGTAATTTTGCCATGTCGTCCTGAATAAATGCATTTTTATTATTTCATATTCCATTCAGCACAAGACTGTTATTTGTCATGACCATGCCATTTATTTAGCAATTGGGGAAAATACTTGGATAAAAAGAGTATCCTGTAAAAATATTCAAGTAAAGAGACAGAAACAATGACATTTTGCCGCTCTCTTCGTCGCGTTTTCCTCGTTGTGAATAGTTCCCCCTCAACGGGCTGACTGGTCCTTCTCAAGCCATTTATATAGCTATTGGGGAAAAATACTTGGGTAAAAAGAATATCCTGTAAAAATATTGGAGTAGAGAGACTGAAACAATGACGTTTTGCGGCTTTCTTCGTCGCGTTTTCCTCGTTCTGAATAATTTCCCCTCAATGGGCTGAATAGTAAAATCGATGAGCCAAGTCTACCGCTGACGTCATCCACCTGTTGGGGACGCTAAAGCCCTATAATGGTAGGCGTGGCTAACCGGCAGATTAAAAGACTAATTTCTCGTCATCTGTGCTTTGCTAAATTGTTGTATATAGTCGAATCGTCTCAAAATATGATTCTAATTCACATAATAATGACATTTTAGACTCTTTTTCTCGTGTCATGTGCTCTTTAAGAGTGAAGAGAATGCCACCGGCCGCTTGGGGGCAGCGCCGTTCCATACTCATGTTATGTCTTCTAAACGTGGGAGAATTAGTAGTTGTGAGACGTTTATGCTGTATTCACAATGCAATGCAAATTGCTATTTGTGCTCCACACATATTTCGGTAAGTTTCTTTCTTTTAGTGGCAATTATGTGTCTCTTGTTTTATTTTGGGTAAGATATGTACAGATACAGTGGGGAGAACAAGTATTTGATACACTGCCAATGGGTTTTCCCATTGGCAGTGTATATGTTATACAGTAAAGGCAGGTGGACACAGGCATTCTTTGGACCGCGCCGTTTATTGGCATAAGCTTCTCCTTCACAACAAACATAAGTATCGTTTAGTGAAAGCACAACAAAAATAATATTCCTATCTCTCAAAGAAAAAAAAAAAAAAGTTCTCAAAAAGAAAAGCACTTCAGTCTATAGTAATGAGGCCCTATTCTGACACACAGTAAAACAACAATGCAAAATGAACTGGCGTTCCATATGAATTTAGCTATGCAAAATACACGTAAAACTTTTCACTCTATTTTTATTATTATTTTTATTCTTATTATTATTATATTAACTCTATTTTTGATTGAAAATTTTACAAATTTTATTAAAACGAAAACATGAAGACGGGTTTTAATATAAAATTACTATAATTTGTAACTATAACATTTATCGTTCAAGAACTACAAGTCTTTCTATCCGTGGATCACTTTAACAGAAAGAATGTTAATAACGCCATTTGTGGATTTATTGTTACAATAAACAAATACAGTACTGATGTACAGTATGTTGTATGTATATATCCGTCGTGTGTCTTATCTTTCCATTCCAACAATAATTTACATAAAAATATGGCATATTTTAGAGATGGTTTGGATTGCGATTAATTAATTTCTAAGCTGTAATTAACTCGATTAAAAATTGTAATCGTTTGACAGCCCTAATATGCATACTTAGTAGGAGGCAACTTGAAACAATATACACAGTATATCTTGCCAAGTGCCGATCAAAATGGATTGTACAAAATACATAATAGTAGAAGAAAATGTTTACCTTACTTTATCATGTCAGCACAGATGCATAGGGTACACAGCACTACACTCACTCAGGTAATTTGCTAATAAAAGTGACTGTTTGTCATTTCCTTCTGTGCTGGGCTATTTTCTTACAATGGATAAAGACAAACAAGGGATGGATGAACACAACCAGAGTTATCAGAGTGAGGGCAATGTCCACCTGCAACACAAAGCAGTTAAATCAATATCCCTGTGATGTGCCAAAGACTTATATTTCGCAGCAAAATGTTGAGCTTATCCATTGAACTTCTTTTTGTTGTACTGGGTAGATGTTAGGGCTGTCAAAATTATCGCGTTAACGTGCGGTAATTAATTTTTTAAATTAATCACGTTAAAATATTTGACGCAATTAACGCACATGTCCCGCTCAGACAGTATTCTGCCTTTTGGTAAGTTTTACAGCAAGGCTTTTTGTGCTGTCTAACAGCGAACTCTTGTGGTCGCTTTGTGACATGGTTTATTGTTTTTTTTGCCAGTTCAATATGGTTGCACAACGTCTCGGGCTGACGCCTACGTTATAATGTTGTGCTTATATGATCCTTGGACAAGATTGGTCCGTAAGTATGGTTGTTGTAAAGAATGTATATATTATGTTAGTAAGCGAAATGTTATATTTTTTGTATGAGACGCTTTTTGTTTGTTTAGTGAACCTGTATAGCGTGCTAAGCTAATGTTGTTGCTAATGCAATGCTTGTGTACTTTTTTTTGTTGTAGTTTTACGACGGTCTAAAGAGGACAATGGTTTGAGGCCATTCTTTTATAAATCAGATGAAAAAGGAAGAAATCTGAATATTAAGGCGTCGTTCACTAGCTGTCTAGCTTTGGAAAAAGTAGACGCTTCGGAGTGAGGACAGCATAGACAGATTTAAATGACAGTAGAGTGAAATGCCCACTACAGTCCTTATGTACCGTATGTTGAATGTATATATCCATCTTGTGTCTTATCTTTCCATTCCAACAATTTATTTTACAGAATATATATATATATAATTTAAAGAAAATATGGCATATTTTATAGATGGTTTGAATTGCGATTAATTGCGATTAATTACGATTAATTTATTTTTAAGCTGTAATTAACTCGATTAAAAATTTTAATCGTTTGACAGCCCTAGTAGATGTACTACTTTGAGAAATGAATATTGCATGGCCAAGACCTCACACTTTTATGGGCCAACATTAACATTTACTGTATTGAGTTTATGGTTCATCTATCTCTATTAGCTTGATTCAGCGAGCAAATTGGATCTAGGCTATACTGTTTCACATGGGGTCAATAAACTTTGACAACAGTTTACAGTTCTACTTACATAAAAAGGATCTCCACCAAGAGGTCCTCTGATCAGTGCAAAGCAAGGGTACTGAAGTAGTGAGATTACTGCTGACATAGACATGACAAGGCCATACAGCTTCCCAAAGTGACAAGCTGGAAATCTGATAGAAAATGACAGTTTCAGCTTTGTCAGTAAGTTAACTGTACAACATATGTTTAACTCTGCAAGATTTTACTTTGTCAATAATACCGTATTGCCCGAATATAAGACGGCCCTGATTATAAGACGACCCCCTCTTTTTCAAGACTGAAGTTTGAAAAAAAGACTTTTTGAACACCAAATTATTTTTTTATACAGAAAATAATTAAAGTACATCTGAAACCAATGATTATAACAACATATATGAGAGAAAAAGTATGTTATTTTGCCTCATTCAAATCTTAATATCTGAACATTTAAATATGTAAACTAAAGTGCAATCACATTCGTAAATGAATGCCTCCTGGTTTTTGAAACGTAAATAAACCAATCTATTGTGATAAAACAACAAAATTGCAATAACTGCATTAACCATCAAAGTGAGTCTAACTGTAACTGTAGTCCTGAAACAAATCTGAATAAGGAAAAACATTGCTATAAACTGGTTAAACTAAAAAGGGTAGCTGAGATCTGTCATGACAGAACATTACTCAAGTTCAGCATTCGCTTAATTGATATCTGGCGCCATCTAGCGTCGTGAATGGGTGTAATGTCTAAACACCGAATATAAGACGACTCCCACTTTTTCAGTCTTATTTCAATGCAAAAAACACCGTCTTATATTCGGGCCAATACGGTACTTTAATTACCCTTTGGCACTTAAAGGAGCCACATATAAGATTTACACTCAAATTATTCATTATATGGCCCTAACACTTTAATAGCACTTAAATTTTTCATTAAGGACCGGGGCGCATGGCCTGGGGGACCACCCTGGATCCCGGGGGTATGACGGCGGCCCCCTTGCTGTGCTGCAGGGAGTAGGGATGGGCTGCGCTGGCTCGCAACCGATTGGCGGGGGAAGGGCTGTGGCCCTGGGGCGGCTGTTGCGCGGCATTTCCACTCGTCTGCAGGGATATCATATGTCTGATGGGATTCACGCATGACTAGGTGCAGTTACACACTCAAGTAGAAAAACTCGGTGTCAAGATTAGCGATCAGACAGCATAGAAAAGGATGCCAACATACTCTCACAAAGGATTCACACAAATACTGGGTTCTAGACCACATGGCTGATTTGTGTACACGACACACTTCCCAATCACTTGTATTTCTGACCCCCCCGTCCCCCTCTCCTTGGTCATCAGGCCCTCCACACGGTGTCAACCTGAATTACAACTAGCTCACGATAGCACCAACATATTCAATGTTAGTGTCGGCGTTCAATGTATTTCTTGTTGTCTGTGCTTCTTCTGTCTCTCTCTCCTTCTCTCTTTTTTCTGTCCCACCAGAACCCTTTCGTGTTCGCGCTTTCTCGAAATTAACAAGGCACGATGAATGATGTCATACTCCCATGTGATACATTAAAACTGTTCAGACCAATCGGATACTCAGATTTCCATTCTCCGTGTCAAGCTGCTGAACAGGACAGGTTTAAAAATAAATAAATAAATAAATAAATAATTCATTAAGTAGCCCAAATATTTTAATAGACAAATTGTTTTTGGACATACTATACTACTAACTCGGGTCTTAACGGTTAAGCCGAGATTTTCCCTACACTTCACATTCACTGCAAACATCATGTCACAAGACATCCCCTTCTTTCTAGCACCACATAATATTGTGTTCTCTGGCAACATGAACACTGAATTTACAAAAAGATTAGATTCCCAACTTTCATCATTAAAAGAAGTTGTTTCTACCATTTTTCTTTCTTTAGTTTTGAGCAGTTGAACATCATTGTTTATACATCCTCGCTTCAAGACTGTATTATGTACAAATTTCATTTTTGCTATGTAATGGACATAAGTCATAGACACCATATGCTGTATGTTCACATGATCATTACTAATGTTAGTGTGTAATTAAAATATATATATATTTTTTGTATTTGTTCTTTCTGATTTAAATTCAACAATGGTATGCTAACCATTTGTGATACAGACCAGGTGCAATTTTACCCAAAAGTAAATTGCGAAGTGCTTATCTGGCAACCCAAAGGTATATATTTATATAAGGTATATAAACTGTATATATTTTTTGGCCACTAAACTTACATATGGCTCTTTTAATCAGAGTGAGCATTTGTCATAATTTAATTTTACTCACGCAATGTTAATGAAGGCTGCGTTTCCACCATAAATGAAGGAGCGATTAATGACTTGCAAGACAAAAGTAAAGTACTGCAAAGGCAAGGAGGGAATGGAGGCACATAAGGAAAAGAGCAGGCACTGGAGGGCAGTCAGAAACAGAGACAGCAATGAAGAGCGCAAATCAGCCTCCCGCTCTGTTTCTCCTACAAACAAACAGGTGGTTAGGGAGACAGTGCCACATATACTGCAAACACTTTTACAATGATGAATAATGGCTGTAAAATCATGTGTTTTTCAGCATGTGACTTAATTTGGTTTTATGGTGATGAATATGAAATCAGTCAAACGCCCCTCTTAATCCCTTATTCACCAGGAGAACGTGGCTTTCCCTTGTGTCTGTCTAGTATGAGTCCATTCCACGGGGAACACAACACCCCACACAACTGCGTCAATGCAAAGGCATTGGTATACCGACTCACTAAGAAAAGGAGAATGGACACAAAGTCAACAAAATACATCGGTGTATTCCATGTGCTGCTTAGTGTAGTGGAACAGGACGTTTACCCAGGTTGGCATCATTTTGGGCCAGTCGGATGAGCATGGGGTTTAGGGTCCCAATGAAGAGGTAATGTCTCAGCTGCATTATGGACAACCATAGCAGTTGCCACAGGAAGAACCAGGACAGCACACAACTCCTAAAACTTGCCACTAAATCAACAAGGGTAAAATTAGATATTTTATTCATCATTTTATTTCAAAAGGTTACCTTTTATTACCTTCTCCGGATGGATTAAGATCTGTCTCATCCTTGGGTTTGTTCATTCTGCATCTTGGCTTGCCAGTAAATGTTAGGCCTTCCTCTGTCATGTTCTGCTCCACATTGTAGGAGTTGCTCTTTCCACATTTCAATCTATGAAATCAAGCACTGTAACATCTAAAGTCTACAGTACATTAGACCAGGGCCGGCCCAGGCCATTTGGGGGCCCTAAGCAAAATAATGCAAAGGGCCCCATATTTTTGGCCCACCATTTCGTCACAGTGTACTGTGAAACCCATACATGCAATCCAACCCATACGTCCATATTTTGTATATTAATCAGATTTTGTTGCACTGCATACTTCAAACTTCTCACCCCAAATGATTGTCAGTACTTACAGTAGATAGCGCCAAACCTTTTTCTAAAAGAGGAAAGAAAGAAGTTAAGGAAGAACTTTTATTTTTTTTAAGCTTGTAATCTAGTCTCAAAACTCACAAAAGTCAAATAAAGCAAACTGTAGTAAACGAAATAGAACACAAACAATTGCCAGATTGGGGGCCCCCTGGTGGTCAGGGGCCCTAAGCAGCTGCATAGTCTGCGTATAGGCTGGGCCGGCCCTGCATTAGACAGAAAAAAATATCATGTTCTTACCCATAGGTGTAGTACTGTGGCAATGGGTAAGGGAAACGTTTTCTGGGCAGCAGAGTGAATGTTCGCACAATGTGTATAATGGAACAAAAGGACATGACAAGGAAAGAGGAGCGCAATGAGATGCCTTGTTCATGTAGAACCTACACAGTAGACAAAAACTTAAGGTTAAAATTATAAATGTGACTGTAATTCGGTCATTGAAAATTGAAATCATTACGCTAAACTAATTGTTTTTTGCTTCAAGATCTACTTTTCAAGAAGACAACTTCCCGCAATCTACAGTACCTTAACAGCAGGGGGTGGAGTGTGGGGAGCTGCATAACCTCGTATGTTGCTCATACAACATAATTAACTATATAAATTTAAAAAAAAAAAAATCTTTTCTTGATGCTGCGAGCTACCTACACTAGCGTTGCGATCAACATAATGGACACCCCTGCGCTAAACTATCCAGCTGGTGACTGACTACGATGTTACTAAGATTTTAATTTACTGAGATGTACCCGTATACAGTACCAGAGCATAACACACTAGGGAAATATTCGTGAACATTTTTTGTTACCCACAAATCTACAAAACAATTCCGATAGTGCCATTACAGGTATTTTGTTTCCTGTGGTTGTATCTGTTTACCTTAATGATGAGAAACACAGCTGAAGAGGAGTCAAACGCACCACTGTAGAGGGTGATGATGGTGGAGCGGTGAGTTGCAAACAGGTTGCCCACCTTTTGTGATGCACAGACATATACGGTAATAGCATATTCCTAAAACGTTATTATTTTATACCTTACCTTATTATGACATCATTACATCATTCTTTATTCCTTATTATTTGTTTCATGACACATTCATATGGATCAACCCTAATATTTTAAAATTCAGGTTTTGAGTAGATTTATTGACCCAAAACACATCATGACCTGACCTAGCCCAGCATCGGGTGGTGGGCCATGCATTTGGTAACTGGGCATTCAGTAGGCTAGGTAAGGCTCTATATGTTACCAAAACTATGTCACAATTATAGAAATCAATACGACACAGATGCACAGAATTGGCACGCAACGGTGCCACATATCTGGAGCAACATAATAGTTATCTAACAACATTCCTAAACATGATTCAATGTAAATAAAATAGTATTTCTACCTGCAGATTTGTCATAAGGAGCAGCATCCCTCCCACAGCGATGCAGGACAGTGCGGGAAAAAGCAGGATTGAAGACACTGAATAAAAGTTCAGAAAGAATAGTCTGTAGCATAGTAAGCTTTACATATTTTTCATATTACCGTAGTCTCTTCAAAGGGCCATTACTTCATGCAATTGTAATATAGTTTGTGTATTGTGCATATTTGTGTGTGTTTGTAAGAAACCTACTTGCATTTGAAATGGTCACAAGAAGGGTTCCAGTAGTGTAAAGGCATCTGGAGATAAATGAAAAATATTTTGTGAAATACTAGTCATTAACTTTGTTGCCCCCCCCCCCAACAAAAATGTTTAAGAATTTAATTATATTTAAATAGCAGTGGCAGATATTATACTTCAGTTTGTTGTTTACGTTTTACGTTACTGACCAAATTGTCTTATGTTTAAAGAAGGCGTGTCTAAATTGTTTATTTCAAGGGCAGCTTTCAGAAAAGTTGAAGGATGGAAAGGCCAAATGGTAACACTTTCAATTTTCATTTACGTCAATATATATCATCAGTCATATGGCACACATGTATGTACAGTATGTATGTTCAGTACAGTATTTATGTACAGTGGGGCAAATAAGTATTTAGTCAACCACCAATTGTGCAAGTTCTCCTACTTGAAAAGATTAGAGAGGCCTGTAATTGTCAACATGGGTAAACCTCAACCATGAGAGACATAATGTAGAAAAAAAACCCAGAAAATCACATTGTTTAATTTTTAAAGAATTTATTTCCAAATTAGAGTGGAAAATAAGTATTTGGTGACCTACAAACAAGAAAGATTTCTGGCTGTCAAAGAGGTCTAACTTCTTCTAACGAGGTCTAATGAGGCTCCACTCGTTACCTGACTAATGGCACCTGTTTTAACTCATTATCGGTATAAAAGACACCCATCCACAACCTCAGTCAGTCACACTCCAAACTCCACTATGGCCAAGACCAAAGAGTTGTCGAAGGACACCAGAGACAAAATTGTAGACCTGCACGAGGCTGGGAAGACTGCATCTGCAATAGGTAAAACACTTGGTGTACAGAAATCAACTGTGGGAGCAATTATTAGAAAATGGAAGACATACAAGACCACTGATAATCTCCCTCGATCTGGGCCTCCATGCAAGATCTCACCCCATGGCGTCAAAATGATAACAAGAACGGTGAGCAAAAATCCCAGAAGCACATGGGGTGACCTAGTGAATGACCTACAGAGAGGTGGGACTACAGTAACAAAGGCTACTATCAGTAACACAATGTGCCACCAGGGACTCAAATCCTGCACTGCCAGACGTGTCCCCCTGCTGAAGCCAGTACACATCCAGGCCTGTCTGCGGTTTGCTAGAGAGCATTTGAATGATCCAGAAGAGGACTGGGAGAATGTGCTATGGTCAGATGAAACCAAAATAGAACTTTTTGGTAGAAACACAGGTTCTTGTGTGTGGAGGAGAAACAATACTGAATTGCATCTGAAGAACACCATACCCACAGTGAAACATGGGGGTGGAAACATCATGCTTTGGGGCTGTTTTTCTGGAAAGGGACCAGGACGACTGATCTGTGTAAAAGAAAGAGTGAATTGGGCCATGTATCGAGAGATTTTAAGTGAAAATCTCCTTCCATCAGCAAGAGCATTGAAGATGAGACGTGGCTGGGTCTTTCAGCATGACAATGATCCCAAATACACAGCCAGGGCAACAAAGGAGTGGCTTCGTAAGAAGCATTTCAAGGTCCTGGAGTGGCCTAGCCAGTCTCCAGATCTCAACCCCATAGAAAATCTGTGGATGGAGTTGAAAGTCCGTGTTGCCCAACGACAGCCCCAAAACATCACTGCTCTAGTGGAAATCTGCATGGAGCAATGGGCCAAAATACCAGCAACAGTGTGTTAAAAGCTTGTGAAGAGTTACAGAAAACGTTTGGCCTCCGTTATTGCCAACAATGGGTACATAACAAAGGATTGAGATGAACTTTTGGTGTTGACCAAATACTTATTTTCGATCATGATTTGGAATTAAATTCTTAAAAAATCAAATAATGTGATTTTCTGGGGTCTTTTTTTCCACATTCTGCCGCTCATGGTTGAGATTTACCCATGTTGACAATTACAGGCCTCTCTAATATTTTCAAGAGGGAAAACTTGCACAATTAGTGGTTGACTAAATACTTATTTGCCCCCACTGTATATAGTATGTACTATACATACTTGACAAAATCATTTTACCGTATATTGAAAAAAAATACTGTTACATACATAAAGTGAACCTTTGTAATAGTTTTGGAGCTATCTGGACTACTGTGACTATGGGATCAATCACATTTAACTTTTTGTGTTGATAATTATAAACTGAATTTCTATAAAAATGATAATGAAATGCAAAGAAGCCACTGATTTCATTTTATCAGCACATCAGCACCTTATACATGAGCCCTTGCTTCATAAAATTGTCTGTGGGTTTATTTTGGTTCTAGATTAAACAGTCTATTCTCAACAAAATACAGTCTCACAAGAGGCCCTAGTAAAGAGAAAAAACTCACATTGCCAGTAGCCTGGTCACCATTGTGCCAAAGTAATCAAAGAGGATGCCGCTAAATAGATTCATGAAGTTGTTGAGGAAAGATGCAATGGTGAAGACCAGAGCAAACTTCTCGTCTTGACTAGTGCAGTCTGCAAAAAAGAGAGACAGCGCAAAATATTCGTGACTATACTACAATACAACTGGAGAGTCTGACTCAAATTCCTCTTATTTTATAGTTAGAAAAAAAAACAAAAAAAAACGGGAAAACTAAATTGTTCATTATCAAATTAAGAACGAACTACTGTATATATCATTTTTTTGTATAGTGATATACATATCACATATATACTGTGGCTGTTTTATGACTTTAAAAGTTATGCAAGTGCAACTGGTCGGATGGTGGTGACATCACAGTTTGTCTCCCTTTCTTGCCCCCCCCCCCCCCCCCCCCTTCTGGAAGTGGCGTTTTAATCGATGCTGTCTCAGGGTGCGAAAAATTATTTAGTTTTATGATATATCACGATAATTTGTATCCCAATAGGTTATTGATATGCTCCAAGAATCGATATATCGTTTTCAAAAGGTGTTGGGACTGTTTAGTAATGGATTCAACAGGTTAGGTTATAAGAAGTTACCGTCTATTGTTGTCAATGCGTTAATAAAGACACTCATTTGTTGGAGAATGTTGAAATGTTACAGGATAAGTGTATTCATTTATAGAAATGTTGCACCGAGATATTCTCATAGTTGGTGCACAAGACAAATGTTTTTGACAGATTATCTGCGACACTGAAAAAAATAAACAATGTTTATTTATTTATTGTTTTAACCTGTCCTGTTCAGCTGCTGTACACGGAGAATGGAGATCTGAGTGTCCGACAGGTCTGAACAGTTTAAATATATCTCATGGGAATATGACATACTTCTATTGTGATCATTCAATGTACCTCGTTTATTAGGAGGAAGCAGCAAAAAGGAAGGGGTTATAGGGGAACTGAAGAAAGGAAGGACAGAGAGACTGAAGAAGCACAAACAACAAGATTTACATTGAAAGCCTACACTAACTAACTATGAATGTGTTGGTGCTATCGTTAGCTAACCTGGCCTGATAACCAAGTGGGGGGGGGGGGGGGGTCAGAGAGATAAGTGATTGGGAGGGGTAGAGTGTACACAAATCAGCCATGTGGTCTAGAACCCAGTATTTGTGTGAATCCTTTGTGAGTGTAAGTATGTTGGCATCCTATTCTATGCTCATCGCTAATCTTGACACCGAGGTTTACTACTTGAGTGTGTCTAATTTTACCTAGTCATGCGTAAGCCCCATCTAACGTGATAGTCCCGCAGATGAGTGGAGATGCTGTGTGGGTGCTGCCCCGGGGCTATGGCCCTTCCCCAGCCAATCGGAAAGGGGGGTCAGCGCAGCCCATCCCTCCTCCTGCAGCCCAGCAATGGGGCAATTATCATCCCCCAGGGATCGAGGGTGGTCCCCCGGGCTATCCGAGCCCCCATCAACCGGCCTTCAGGAATGGGGACGTGCCACTACCCCCTACGCCCACTCAGCCCACGAGCCACAGCCGCGGACTCCAACCGGCATGGGACGCCGTGGGACCCCCAACGGCCCACCAAGCCCAGGGCAGGGCAGGGCAGGACCATGCGTTGAAGCAGGCCACACCCAGCCAACCCACCGGCATCCAGCCAGCGACCACTGCCGTATCGCAGGGCGTATACCCAGGCAAAGAAGAGAGGGGAAGACGGAAGCAGGAGAATGCCGAGCAGCCGCCGCGGGGGGTGTGAGATCAGAGCCCCCGCTATTTTGCAATTTAACAATAGTTTGTTTATCTCTTTTGTTGTATTATAAAACAGTAGATTGATTCAATGACACGTGTATTGATAATTGTTTTATCGCCATATCGTTAGCTAATCGTTACCATGAGCCTTTCATTGCGAATTGTATCGTGTCAGGATGTACCCATACTGGACTGTCTCAGAAAATTAGAATACACAATATTCTAATTTTTTGAGACAGTCCTGTGTATATACACAGGACTGTCTCAAAAAATTAGAACAGTAGATTTCCACCTCCTAATGCTGTCACTGTGGCAGTGAGGTGTGCTGAATCCTGAAACAATAGCACATTGTCGCATCAACTGCCAGTACTGTACACTCTTTCAAGCTCTCAGGGAGTCGTGTTTTCCAAACCTTCTGCGTGCGCAACACCTTCCTTCAACTGCAGTAGCTCAGTAGTTTGAATTTTTGACTGTTTAGATAATGGTGTGGGTTTGAATCCAGACTGGAGAGGGGGGCCAACAAAGAAAAGTGCGAAATAATGTTACCACCGTCAAGACCGGTTACATACTGTATCAATTACAGTGCAAAACGTAACAATGAAGTATATCATTTTTACCATTATTGTCAATTAAAAAAGGAAAAATCTACCGTAAAATATATGGTTACCAAAGCACTATACCATTTAAAATATATATATTTCATTATATTATTTCATTTTTTGTTTTGTATGTTCATTCACAATTTTTAGCAATGAAATTCGGGCAACCACAGATGCCAGAATTTTACCATAAACAGTGTGGCTATCACATTTCAAGAATGGAAACGAATTACGCTTCCATGAACTTTTTATTAATATGCCTTACCTTTAACAGTGGTTGTACCATTTCTGTCTGGATCAACGACACACAGCTGGCTGAAGTACCCATCCTCTTTTAGGACAAACACCAGGGAGGCATACCCAAACACGACACCAGCAAAGCAGAGACACTCAAACATCCCAGACAGCAAGGTCAGCCAGTAAAGAAGCCTTATTCCAGTCCTATGACTCTGCATGCTTCAAGTTTATTGCTCCAAGTCTTCCAAAAGTTTTTATGATAAGTCAAGATTGAGGTGTTTCCACTCAGGTTGCTTTCTTGAGTTTGAATTTCTTGCCACACCTTCTTTTAGGGTTAGGGTTTATTTTTTTCTACAACACAGACAAGGGATTATTATTATTTAAATATGCACTCCTGTAGAAAGAACATTTTATGGCTGTCTTCTAACAAATAAATATGAAAAGTTTACTTGTGAAACATGCTTTAAGAAATTATTTGTAATATTTTAAAAATTAAAGTGAATCCACAAGTACATTGCTATGTATTGTGTTTGGCAGAACGTCCAACAGTTAAATTATAACTACAAAATCTTTAATTATTAATTGAATTACTTCATATCTAAAATTAGGATGTAAAATAACTGCAACAACTAATCACAACTCTATTCACAAAATAATGACACAGTAATAACATAGTTGTAATACAATACTATACTACATGAATGTAATAAGCAAAAAAAAAAAAAAAAAAACTCACTGACTTCTAGATTATGCGTCCAATTCAATTCCAGGATGAGTAAAATTGCGTTGCCTCTTTAGTTGAAACCTTTGTTTTGACATGTCTTTCTGACTTGACAGGCATTTATTACCAGGCGGTGCTTCCGCTAATCCCGATTAGTCCCATTAATCTATGGATGTTGACACAAGAGTCGTCTCGCCATGAGCATTGCAAAAACAAGTCTGTTTTACCGGTTTCAATTTAACGGTCTTGAAATGCACCAATTCCAAGAACCAACACGGAATTTAAACAGAATATTAAAACAAATTAATGTGAATCATAGTTACCTTATTGTATCCAGGAGGTCCCAACATTGTTATAATGCGGTTTAGTGACGCAAACTGCGCCTTGAAGCTGCAGCAGTGAGCAATCGGAGCATGTGGAGCCGAATGGACAGGACAGTTGGCTTTTATTCAAGTTTTGGATGTGACGTATGTGTAATGCTGGCAGCTCTGTAATTATAATTATGGGGATGATTTGCAAAGTAAAAACCTCAGGAAATCAAGACACGCATATTTTGTATAGTGTTTTTGCAAAAAATGCACAGTTCCACCAAAATTTGACAAAAACACCCATTTATTTGGAAGGGCCTCATTCATTTCCAATGGGGAAGAAGAGATAAACTGCAAGGGATGCAATGATGTGAAGAATGAACACGGTTTGAGAACTTCAATTCTGATCTGAGAAATGTACCAATGAGATGTGGAAAACTGTAATACTGTGAAACACTTTTCAACTGCTATTGGTAAAGGTCAATGTTATAGGCATTTATTAGCATTTCGAATAGCTCATCCTTTCTGGTCACAAGCCTACAAAGAATCCTCTGTGATGGATATCATTCTCATTTGAGTTCATCATGAACTTTTCAAATACTGATAATATGTTATACTACACTGTTGGCAAAAAGTGTTGGCACCCCGGCAATTCTGTCAGATAATTCTCAATTTCACTCAGAAAATGATTGCAATTACAAATGTTTTAGTAGTAATATCTTCATTTATTTTGCTTGCAGTGAAAAAACAAGACAATGGGGAAAAATGTAATTATTATAATTTTAACAAAACTCCAAACATGGGCTGGAGAAAAGTATTGGCACCCTTTGAAAAATCATGTGATGCTTTTCTAACTTGTGTAATTAACACTAGAAAACCCAAGGAGGGATCAGTTGATGAATATACCTTTTGTGCCCAGAGAGGGATCATCTGATCCTAATTTGCACATCTATTGTGGTCGTTGATGGTGGTCGTTGGTACTCACGCCTACGGACAATTTGGAATGATCAATCAGCCTAGCATGCACGTCTTAGGAATGTGGGAGGAAACCGGAGTGTTTTTCTATCTCTACATAGAGAAAGAAAGAAAAAAAAAAAAGCAAATGTGTATGTATGTGGGAATGAAGCATTTAGCTACAGTAAATATGCCACAGACCTAATGTGGATGTGTAGCTGAACAGGTTGACTTTCATAGTATATTGAACTATATTTTAGCAATCCTTTTTTTTTTTTTTTCATCTTGAATCCATTTCCAGCAGGCTTATAATGTAGACTCTAAGCCTAAACCAATGTAGGATAACAAAGACAAAATAACCGAATTTCAATCTCTGAAAGATTTATTTAGAGCAAAACAAAAAACTGTACAGTGTACTGTATACAATCCTGACACATCACTGGGTAAGGCGTACAGCATGAGCCACAAGTCAATCGGCCACATTTCTGACAGACATGAGACATTTTTCCCCCCCCCGTACACTTCTTTATTTGGCAGCGCCTCGTTTTTGCTGGTGGACTGTGTGTCATGGGAACACATAAATCTTTCAGAAATTAAATTTGGGTTGTTTTGTCATTGTTATCCTATGTTGCTTTACACTAGAACCACCAGGGGTTTTGGTGCTTCCTAAAACTACCAAGGGTGTCCCATTTTGGGACACCCTGGGATCCGCCCCCAAGCCGAGCCCATCTCATTTCTACCCCTCGACTCACCCCTCGGCCCACCCCTTGGCCCTTCAAACGAAGCAATAAGGGGTAGGGGTAAGGAGTAGGGGTAAGGTGTAGGGCTTGAAACATCAGCCCTAAGAATTGGGACACCTCTTTACACTCGCGTACGTCATACAGTGCTGCTCGAAAGTTTGTGAACCCCACAGCGATGGTCAGATTTTTTGTAAAAAAAACTAAAATAACCTTATTAAATGTTAAGTTATACCCAAATCCACAATACTGACATTCCAAATAATGGACTGAAACAAAAGAAATAGTTATATTGTCATTCTTTATTTAACAAAAGTGGTTGATTTAAGAAAAACTCAGATATCATGTGTGCAAAAGTATGTGAACCCCTTCAGTTAATAGGATATTGCGCCTCCTTTTGCAGAGATTACCTCAACCAAACGGTTTCTGTAGTGACTAATCAGCCTCTCACATCTACTTTGGGGGATTTTTGCCCATTCTTCCTTGCAGAACGCAGTCAGTTGAGAGAGGTTTGATGGGCGTCTGGCATGAACTGCTCGCTTCAGGTCCCGCCACAGCATTTCAATGGGATTTAGGTCAGGACTTTGACTGGGCCAGTCCAGAACACGAATCTTCTTCTTTTTCAGCCATTCCTTGGTTGTATTGCTGGAATGCTTTGGATCATTATTATGTTGCATGATCCACCTTCTGCCAAGCTTTAACTTCAAAACAGATGGCGTCAGGTTATGTTCTAGGATTTGACAATATTCCTCAGAATTCATGATTCCCTGGACTATGTGGAGTTGTCCAGGTCCTGAGGATGAAAAGCAAGCCCAGATCTTGACATTCCCACCTCCATGCTTCACTGTTGGGAGAAGGTTCTTTTGGTGGTATGCAGTGTTGACTTTTCGCCAGACATGGCGGTTTTGGTTGTGACCAAACAGTTCAATTTTGCACCTACATCAGTTGATGAAAACTCTTTTTAATTTAGTCTCGACAACACAACTGTTAAAAAAACAAAAAAAAAAACTACTGAATTGATTGATTAGGAAATCAGGTTCAAATAATAGAAAATTCCAAAATGTTGAGGGGGTTCACAAACTTTTGAGCAGCACTGTAAGTCCATTCGAACAGTTGTTACGTAACCAAAAGCGACGATAAAAAGTGCACTAAGTGCACTTGTGCGTTTAGCAAAACTGAAAAACAAACATTACAAATGAAGAAACATAATGAACAAGCATTACAATAAGTGGTGTCGATTTTTTATTTAGTACACCCCTAAATAGTGCACTTTTTATCGTGATTAATTTTTTTTAACTATCACTTTTCTGACAGAAGAAAACACATTGAGAGTAGATAATACTGGTCATCAGCTGTTAGAGTATTATTTGGATGTATCAAGCTTGTTTCATTGAATTTAAGCAAAGCAAACAAAACAAACACTTGTAACAAACGGAAGGGTCCACAACACATGCACATAGATGTGGAGCACTAGTTCAGTTTAATTTAGTTTGGTTTCAAATTCATTGTAATATTTACACCATTGTATGAAACCTGAATGATAGTTTGTTTCTGAACCAAGAGTGGTATTTACTAGTCTTGCATATTTTATCCAGCCATTTCATGTGAGGTGCTTTTCTTGTTACCACTGTTGCTTGGTGTGCTTAGTTGTAGTATTTCTGAATATCTATGTATATCAATGTATATCCACAGCAAATTGTTAACTGATCTTTTCAAAAATGTTTTTTAACATGTAGAGGGTATTCAAACAAATACATCCGAATGAATTAGAATTATTAAAATACTGTTATCAAAATATTCTCAGAAGTTTAGCAGTTTAGTGTCAAGTAAGAAATAAGTGTCTGATAGTCAGGCTACTTTAGCTGAAGAGGGGGTTGGGGCGAAACAGGCTCAGTCAGGCTACTTTAGCTGAGGAGGGGGATGGGCGAAACAGGCTCAGTCAGGCTACTTTACCTGAGGGGGGGGTTGGGCGAAACCTCGCTGAGTGAGGCTGCTTTCTCTTTCGCTACTACGACTAGTCAGGCTACTTTCAGACACTTATTTCTTACTTGCCTACTGTAGGTTGATAAATTTGTAGGTAGATTTTTGTATGTCTTAGTCAATCCAAAAAAAGGTTCCTTCAATCAAAGTATATATTTTCAATAGAAAATAAAAGTCACTTGAATGAAAGCAAACTGTGTTTGAATGCAAAAGTTGCCTGAATGATAGCTTGTTTCTGAACCAAGAGTGGTATTTACTAGTTTTGCATATTTTTTTCCAGCCATTTCATGTGAGGTGTTTTTCTTGTTACCACTGTTGCTTGGTGTGCTTTGTTGTAGTATTTCTGAATATCTATGTATATCAATGTATATCCACAGTAAATTGTTAACTGATCTTTTCAAAATTAATTTTTTAACATGCAGAGGGTATTCAAACAAATACATCCGAATAAATTAGAAGTATTAAAATACTGTCAAAATATCCTCAGAAGTTTAGCAGTTTATTGTCAAGTAAAAAGTGTCTGAGAGTAGCCTGACGCCCAACCCCCTTCCACAGCTAATGGCTGGTTGCAAGTAAAGAAACAGCAGCCTGACTTGTTCAAACACATTTTGCTTTCATTCAAGTGACTTTTTTTTCTCGATTGAAAATATATATTTTGATTGAAATAACTTTTTTTGGCTTGACCAAGAAATAAATCTACCTACAAATTTATCAACCTACAGTAGGCAAGTAAGAAATAAGTGTCTGAAAGTAGCCTGACTAGTAGTAGTAGCGAAAGAGAAAGCAGCCTCACTCAGCAAGGACTCGGCAAAAGGATGACCGGAAGTTTAAAAAAAAAAAAGGACGACACTTTTTATATTGCTATATGTGCTTTGTGACTATCTGTACGGACCTCCGTGAAGTCCCCCCCCCCCATCAGACGCAAATTTATATAGAAATGATGTCAATCGTTTGTGCTGTAAAAGTTTTGTTTGAGCTGCTTTCGTTGTAGAGATACTTACAATTCTTATATAGGTAAATCTGAGGTCAGCTAGCCCCCTATTTCAATTAACAATTGTGTCAATCGTTTGTGCTGCAATGGTTTTGTAGATCAGTATTATGCTTTTATTCAGATATTAATTTCGAGTGGTTACGTCACTCGTAGCTTTTCCTTAGCTTAGCTCCCGCGGCTAATGCAGCATACCAACTCCCAATAACAGAGGGGTGTCCTAGATACCTACTTAATAAGCATGATCATAACACAAACAAATTCGGGTCCGTTTCGCAGTAAATTGGGGGGCTTTAGATATTAATTTTGAGTGATGACGTCACTCTAAGCCCCTCATTTACTGCAAAATGGTCCTGAAGTGCTGCCATTCGTTTGTGCTACGTTTGTGTTAGTTGTTAGGACATACCTCTGTTATTGAGAGAGTTGGTATGCTCTATTAGCCACGGGAGCTAAGCTAAAGAAAAGCTACGAGTGACGTCACCACTTAAAATTAATATCTCAATAAAAGCATAATACTGATCTACAAAACCGTTGCAGCACAAACTAGCACAAATGACAGACACAATTCTGAATTGAAATGGGGGGCTAGCTGACCTCAGATTTACCCCAAAAGAATTGTAAATATCTCTAGAACGAAAGCAGCACTAACAAAGCTTTTACAGTCCAAACGATTGACATCATTTTTATATAAATATGTCTGATGGGGGGGGGGGGGGGGCAACTTCACAGAGGTCCGTGGAGATGGTCAGATAGCACATACAGCAATATATAATATGTCGTCCTTTTTTTTTTTTTTTTTTTAATCTTAATTTTTTTGTACTTCCAGGTCATCCTCTTGCCGTCGTGTTGTGGGAATTTGCTGTTCTGTTGCGGGATTTTTGCTGCTGTGTCTTTGCATTTGCCTTCTGAGCCATTCGTGCTGCGAACCATTTGCTGTTGTGTTTTGGCAATTAGGGTTTGTGCTTTTGCCAATTTGCAATCGCGCTTTAGGAACTGGGGATCGTGTTGTGGCGGTTTGCATTCATGCTTTTTTTTCTTTTGCAAAGCGTTTGCAATTGGGGTTCATGCTTTTTTTTATTTGCAAAGTGTTGAGACTTTGCATTTCGCCTGACACCTCTCAGCCACCATAATTTCCTGCTCTTGTTCAAATCCACCCCGCCAGTCGACTGTCGTTCGTTCACACGAGCTCGGTCATCAAGATAAGCACATCCCCCGCCCCTTGACGTAGTTAGCACTTTGCATTCAGAAAGCCACATGGCAGAGCTGATCACACTTGGGTTGGGTTGTGAGACCAAAACATTTGAGATTTTTTTGTTGTCACAAATGTATTGATTATTTCATTCATTATAACTTTATACACGTTGCAATGGTCTGTGCGTTTGTTTATTTCATTGCAGTAATTTATACATAAAGTTGCCTGTGTGTGCTATAGGAGAAGAAGAAAAAATGGGCAGAGCAGTGAATGAATAAAATAAAACCATATTCAAAAATAAAACTCTCAAATAATAACTGAAACTATCATGGCAAGAGTCAGTGTAAACTGACCAACCCTTGTGGGTTAGAGTAAGGTTGTATGCTTGTGTGCTTGAGTGGCCTATTTGAGAGACAATGACACACTCATTTGCACATATACAGATGCTAATTGTGGATACCCAGAGTTGTGGGGATCATCTGATCCCCTTCTGGGCTTTCCAGTAGGCTAAAAAAATGTTGGGTTTTGTAGTGTTAACAGCACCTGTTACTTAGCTGTGGCACATAACAGGTGGTGGCAATAACTAAATCACACTTGCAGCCAGTTAAAATGGATTAAAGTTGACTCAACCTCGCTCCTGTGTCCTTGTGTGTACCACATTGAGCATGGAGAAAAGAAAGACCAATGAGCTGTCTGAGGACTTGAGAAGCAAAATTGTGAGGAAGCATGGGCAATCTCAAGGCTACAAGTCCATCTCCAAAGAACTGAATGTTCCTGTGTCTACCATGCGCAGTGTCGTCAATAAATATAAAACCCATGGCACTGTGGCTAATCTCCCTAGATGTGGATGGAAAAGTAAAATTGACGAGAGATTTTAACAAAAGACTGTGCGGATGGTGGATAAAAAACCTTGACTAACATCCAAGCCTTCAAAAGTTCAAGCTGTCCTGCAGTCTAGGGTACAACAGTGTCAACCAGTACTATCTGTCGGCGTCTGAATGAAAAGGGACTCTATGGTAAGATATCCAGGAAGACCCCACTTCTGACCCAGAGACATAAAATAGCCAGGCTGGAGTTTGCCAAAACTTACCTGAGAAAGCCAAAAACGTTTTGGAAGAATGTTCTCTGGTCAGATGAGACAAAAGTAGAGCTTTTTGGGAAAAGGCACCAACATAGAGTTTACTGGGGATAAAACGAGGCCTTCAAAGAAAAGAACACGGTCCCCACAGTCAAACATAGCGGATTTTTTTTTTTCATTCTCTTTTGTGTTTTTTTCATTTCAATCGAAATAAATGACGATATTACAACCAAAGCATTTGTAATTTCAATCATTTTTTGGGAGAAATTGAGCATTATCCGACAGAATTGCAGGGGTGCCAATACTTTTGGCCAGCAGTGTACAGTGCTGCTCGAAAGTTTGTGAACCCCACAGCGATGGTCAGATTTTTTGTAAAAAAAACTAAAATAACCTTATTAAATGTTAAGTTATACCCAAATCCACAATACTGACATTCCAAATAATGGACTGAAACAAAAGAAATAGTTATATTGTCATTCTTTATTTAACAAAAGTGGTTGATTTAAGAAAAACTCAGATATCATGTGTGCAAAAGTATGTGAACCCCTTCAGTTAATAGGATATTGCGCCTCCTTTTGCAGAGATTACCTCAACCAAACGGTTTCTGTAGTGACTAATCAGCCTCTCACATCTACTTTGGGGGATTTTTGCCCATTCTTCCTTGCAGAACGCAGTCAGTTGAGAGAGGTTTGATGGGCGTCTGGCATGAACTGCTCGCTTCAGGTCCCGCCACAGCATTTCAATGGGATTTAGGTCAGGACTTTGACTGGGCCAGTCCAGAACACGAATCTTCTTCTTTTTCAGCCATTCCTTGGTTGTATTGCTGGAATGCTTTGGATCATTATTATGTTGCATGATCCACCTTCTGCCAAGCTTTAACTTCAAAACAGATGGCGTCAGGTTATGTTCTAGGATTTGACAATATTCCTCAGAATTCATGATTCCCTGGACTATGTGGAGTTGTCCAGGTCCTGAGGATGAAAAGCAAGCCCAGATCTTGACATTCCCACCTCCATGCTTCACTGTTGGGAGAAGGTTCTTTTGGTGGTATGCAGTGTTGACTTTTCGCCAGACATGGCGGTTTTGGTTGTGACCAAACAGTTCAATTTTGCACCTACATCAGTTGATGAAAACTCTTTTTAATTTAGTCTCGACAACACAACTGTTAAAAAAACAAAAAAAAAAACTACTGAATTGATTGATTAGGAAATCAGGTTGAAATAATAGAAAATTCCAAAATGTTGAGGGGGTTCACAAACTTTTGAGCAGCACTGTATGTATATGATTGAGTCACTTGGCATAGGATGAATATTTTTGGTAATTGTTGGTTTTTATTTGTACTGGAATCAAAGGAATGGAAATCTCACTAACAGTGTAGACTGAGAATTTCGCTTGAAAACCTCAGTGTTACCTGTGATTTGCATTTGTTCTGTTTTTCTATGTGCCTTACACCATAGTATTGGGCACGAATTGGGCTTCAGAAAGCTGGCATGATGGTGTCATCTGATCGACTTTTTCTGGGCTCAAGATGAAGTAGTTCTGTGTGGATCGAATCTAGAATGAAGAAAATGAGTGTCTGTTGCCTGCAGGGCGAACAGGAACTTTTGTTTGAAGCAAATTGATTATCACAAGCAGGCACATGCTCTGCAGACAAGCAAAGTTCATTGGAATGAGTGTAATAAGACACATTTTATGAGCACATCTACAGAAGTCAAATGAGTTCCTCATGAGTCCTGAATTGAATGCCTGAATTGGAAGTCACAAACTGTTATTACAAAACGTTGTAATTCCAACACTGTTCACCAGTTATGTTGTGAATAATACCCTCAAAGCATAGACTTCATAATGATATTTACGGGGCCGATAAATAGGGGGCCTATCTCCATCAAAGCTGACCGAGTGGAAACACAGACAAAGAGCTTTTTACGTTGAAAACTTGTGAATAAATGCTTGAATCCCTGAATTGTTTATTTACAGTGGAGCAAATTAGTATTTAGTCAACCACTAATTGTGCAAGTTCTCCCACTTGAAAATATTAGAAAGGCCTGTAATTGTCAACATGGGTAAACCTCCACCATGAGAGACAGAATGTGAAAAAAAAAAACAGAAAATCACATTGTTTGATTTTTAAAGAATTTATTTGCAAATCATGGTGGAAAATAAGTATTTGGTCAATGCAAAAAGTTCATCTCAATACTTTGTTATGTACCCTTTGTTGGCAATAACGGAGGCCAAACATTTTCTGTAACTCTTCACAAGCTTATCACACACTGTTGCTGGTATTTTGGCCCATTCGTCCATGCAGATCTGCTTTAGAGCAGTGATGTTTTGGGGCTGTCGTTGGGCAACACGGACTTTCAACTTCCTCCACAGATTTTCTATGGGGTTGAGATCTGGAGACTGGCTAGGCCCCTCCAGGACCTTGAAATGCTTCTTACGAAGTCACTCCTCTGTTGCCCTGGCTGTGTGTTTGGGATCATTGTCATGCTGAAAGACCCAGCCACGTTTCATCTTCAATGCCCTTGCTGATGGAAGGAGGTTTTCACGCAAATCTTTCGATACCTGGCCCCATTTATCCTCTCTTTTACCCAGATCTGGCGTCCAGGTCCCTTTGCAGTAAAACAGCCATAAAGCACGAGGTTTCCACCCCCTTGCTTCACAATAGATATGGTGTTCTTTGGATACATTCTTTCTCCTCCAAGCACAAGAAAGTTACATTTTTGGTTTCATCTGACAATATGACATTCTCCCAGTCCTCTTCTGGATCATCCAAATGCTCTCTAACAAACTTCAGATGGGCCTGGACGTATGCTGACTTAAGCAGAGGGACACGTCTGGCACTGCAGGATTTCAGTCCTTGGTGGCGTAGTGTATTACTGATAGTAGCCTTTGTTACTTTGGCCCCAGCTCTCTGCAGGTCATTCATCATCGCCCCATGTGGTTCTGGGAATTTTGGTCACTGTTCTTGTAATCATTTTGACCCCACAGGGTGAGAGCTTACATGGAACTCAAGAGCGAGGGAGATTATCCGTGGTCTTGTACATTTTCCAATTTCTAATAATTGCTCCCACAGTTCATTTCTTCACACCAAGCTGCTGACCTATTGCAGATTCAGTCTTCCCAGCCAGGTGCTGGTCTACAATTTTGTTTCACGTGTCCTTTGACAGCTCTTTGGTCTTGGCCATAGTGGGGTTTGGAGTGTGACTGTTTGAAGTTGTAGATAGGTGTCTTTTATACTAAGATTGAGTTCAAACACGTGCCATTAATACAGGTAACGAGTGGAGAGGACAGAGGAGCCTCTTAAAGAAGTTACAGCTCTGTGAGAGAAGAAATTTTGCTTGTTTGTAGGTGACCAAATACTTGTTTTCAACCATAATTTGCATATAAATTCTTTAAAAATCGGACAAAGTGATTTTCTGGATTTTTTTTCTCATTCTCTCTTTCATGGTTGAGGTATACCTATGATGGAAATTACAGCCCTTTCTCATATTTTTAAGTGGGAGAATTTGTACAATTGGTGGCCGACTAAATATTTTTTTACCCCATTGTATATGGACGTAAAACAGTCTGGATTCTTGGTTAAAAGCAACAACAACAAAAAACGGGCAGTTAGCATTTATTTTACATTAATATGTCAAATGTGCTACTAGTCTTTAAGCCACTGTGGCCCCACCTTGTCACCACAAAGAGCTTTTTCCATTGAAAATTCTTGTGAATAAATGCTTAAATCCCTGAATTCTTTATAGATATGGACGATTCTTGGTTAAAAACAACAACAACAAAAAAAACATGCGGATAGCATTTATTTTACGTAAATATTGCGAACAATGACGTCAATGCCGTCGCAGCTAATTTCTCCCATTGATTTTTTTGGGGGGCATTTTTGCATTTCAAAATGCATGCATGGTACGAAAATATAATAATTACCTATAATCCTCGAACAAATCACTCCTGAGACAATCCTTCCTCTTTGTATGCGGTACAGCTTTCATACTTTTTCAACCTAAATCCGGCATTAGACCGCTGCGTGTGTTTGTTTGAGAATAACTCCTCTTGATGTTGGCAGGCCCCCTACTTTCCATTTGGATGCATTGCATTGGTTTTTAGATGATAATTGGGTGAAAGTCTTAACATATACAGACAAAATTTTACCTTAGGAGTCTTGCAGTGGTATACAGAATGAGCCATTATTTCAGATCCTGGGTAGGAGGTACATTAGGAGATTTGACCTTAGGAGTCTTGTAATGGTATTAGTGCCATGACTTCAGATCCTGGGTAGATTACGAGTTTTACAACAATATTGTGCGATTACCTCAGATCTGGCTACAACCAAATTCAGATCCAGCACATCAAACATCACTGAAACACTCCTCTCTCAAATGTGTTAAAACTGTTAATGAAATATTGTTTTACATGATGGAAGGATGGTTTCTATGAAATGTAGACAGTAATTCTATGAGCTATTCCAAGATCCATATAATATAATAATCCATATATAAACAAATTTGTTTATCAATTGATACACTTAATATCGGAAAACAAGAACAATATGCTACTCTTAAATTCTGTGATTTTTCACTTTTATTATTTGTCCACCCAACACGACGCCGATTCCATCTGGCGCATTTTCATAGAATCTTGCTATAATTTGAATTTTTTCCCCAGCACTCGTCAACTCAATCTGATTTTAGATCAACAATTTACCATGAATTTGTCCCCAGGCACAACGTTTGAAAAAGTCCAGTGTTCGTCACATGCTTGTCCCTACATCAGTTTTACCAAAGGTGATTTACTGTCGATTTTGATACAGCCGTGGCCTTCTACTTAAAAATACCATTGGGGCATCTTGTGGCAAAACACAGAACAGCAGTTTAACCTACGTTCATCAGCAGGGGCGGACTGCGACTTAAAAGCAGCTCTGGACTTTGATTCAGCCCAGCCCACAAGAATCGCTGTACGAAGGGAAACACAGACCCTCTAAGGGGGTGCGGAGGCATGCCCCCCCAGGAGAATTTTTCTTTCTACATTTTATTGTAAAATGCATCAATTTCGTGCACTTTGAGAAAAAAATGAAGCGGCTATGAAGAACTACACATTGCATTATTATTATACATTTTAACTTGAATACTCACTGAGAAATTAAAAGCAAAGTCCAGGTCTCAATGTAGAACCAGAAAATGTTGGAGACTGCCTGAAGCACAAAGAAAACATGGTATGATTTATGATTAATCACAATGAAAAGAGGCTGCAATCATACATTTTAACTTGAATACTCACTGAGAAATTAACAGAACTCTCTCAGGATCTCTATGTAGAACCAGAAAAAGGCAGGAGGCGATATTTCTTCTGAATTAATATTGCTGCTGCATGTGCATAGGTTGTTTTACGGCTATAATATTTTTTCTTAGGAGAGGGATAGTAGGACTAGCATACTGTAACTTGACACGATTGCAAACAAGGACATGGACTAGCTGGCACTAACTCTTTAATTGCCATTTATTTCATTTAAAATGTAGCTACGTGGTGGATAACAATTGCCAATATACCTAGCAAGTAACCCTCTTCATCCCTACTTACTTGCCCAGCGCTTGTTTAGGGACTTCCACCAGCTCAGCATTACCCTCTCCCTCGTCTGTTGTCTCTCCCTGCACCGGCTGCAAGTGAGAGCAGCTGCCGCTCCCAGTCTCACCATCGCCGGGGGCTGGGCTGTTGCTAGCTGGCGTGGCCGTTGCAGTCAGACTGCTGCTTGCGAACATGTGTGTCAACTTGTGACATTTCAATGCTTCGCTCTCGAGTTTCTTCAGTTTTTTCTCTAACCTTCTCCGCGCCATCCTTCTCTTTTCTTTTTTTGCCACCACCATCCATATTGTTTATCCACGCTCGTCACTATTTTGCTTCCACATGGAGTAAAGCTTTACCAAAGTAGGCTACTCTGTGCTTTCGTCGTTGTTCTCCTTTCAAATTGGCGGTTAACAGCCAGGTGCATTGCTGCCACCTGTCGGATTGGATGCAAACTGTAGATAATCATAGAGGATAGGGGGGATAAAAACAGTGATGTATGTATGGCGGTCGCTGGCCGTCCAGAGCACCCGCCGTTCTGTGATCCTCCAGAAGCTACAGATTACCAGTCCGCCCCTGGTCATCAGCTCAGAGACATGGTAAGCACATCCGAAGAGCGCGCAAGCCGCGCATGCCCCTTTACTGGCAAACTTGGAAACTACAGAACACAACAAGTTCGCACTTAATTAATCAGGCCTGAGACAAGAACAAATACAACAAACATGGGCGTTTTGGTGGGCAAACACAGCACCCTATGGCCTGCCCACCATGACCGGTCTGGTTATACATCCCTAGATTATACCTACCATACCTAATAAGGATCAGTTCAAGAATAATGAAGGTGTAACCATTTTAATTAGTGTCAAAAGAACAACAGCAACAACGCTAGTGAGCTCTTGAGCCCTCCTTAAAAAGCGAGATGATGTGGCTGGGAAGAGAGAAGTTTAGAACTACTGTACCATAATTGTCAAACTATAAGCCGTTACAATGATGAGTGAAGTTTTAACGGCTAATAGGCTGCATGCTGGACCGGCCCTGGGTGACCAGGTGCCTTAGGCGAAATTGCTGGTAGGCGCCCCCCAAATGACAATATATATTTTTTTAAGTATTGCTATAAACTTCATAATGATATTGACAGGAAACATTCTCCAGACACTGCGCCACGCCTTCAAGTAGGGGGGCCGTCCCACACTCCGTTTCAGTCGGTCGATGTCGCATTTACTGTATTCTCAAACACATGCAGCGATCCAACGCCGGATTTCGGTTGAAAAAGTACAAAAGCTGTACCGCATACAAACAGGAAGGATTGTCTCAGGAGTGATTTGTTCGAGGATTCAAGGTAATTATTATATTTTTCGTACCATGCATGCATTTTGAAACGTTATCAAAAAAAAAAAAAAAATCAATGGGAGAAATTAACCGCTACGGCATTTGCATCATAATTCGCAATATTTAAGTAAAATGAATGCTAACTGCCCGGTTGTTTGCTTTTAACCAAGAATCGAGACTGTTTTACTTCTACATCTATAAACAATTCAGGGATTTGAGCATTTATTCACAAGAATTTTCATCGTAAAAAGCTTTTTGTTGTGATAAGGCGGCGCCACAGTGGCTTAAAGACTAGCAACCCATTCAACATATTTACGTAAAATAAATGCTAACTGCCCGTTTTTTTTTTCTTTGCTTTTAACCAAGAATCGAGACTGTTTTACTTCTACATCTATAAACAATTCAGGGATTTCAGCATTTATTCACAATGATTTTCAACATGAAAAGCTCTTTGTCTGTGTTTCCGCTCGGTCAGCTTTGACGGAGATAGGCCCCCTATTAATCTGCCCCGTGTCCCGTCAATATATTATGAAGTCTATGGTATCATATATTTTGTAAGTATAGGGTGTACGTCCATCACTGTTTATGGTTCACGTGAAATAAGTGAATAAAGGTTCCACCTTGTGCGTTTAAGTCCCGCTTAAAGTGCTTGTTTTTCTTCCGCCTCTTTTCATTGCTTTCTTAAAGCAGCAACTGGTGGCTCTGACCTTTTTAATATCAAAAGTCTTAAATGTCGTATAGACAGCAACAGTACTGAGAGTCTGACCTGCATCAGAGTTAGCATGAAATTAAACTGTGTGAACTTGCCAACCTGCAAAACTCGAGTAGGAAGCTGCTTAGAGAGAAGTGTCCTTTAGTATGTGTTTTCTAATGTTAACGTTAATTAAACTATGAGAAATGTTGTGAACTCCACTGGAACTATACAACTAGAAAAACGTGAGAAAGAATCTGCTTAGAGAGAGAGAGACGGGTGTTCCATAACCTCATATGTTGCTCACACAACAGACACACAACAGAATCCTAATTAACTTTGTACATTAAAAAACAAAATACATTTTTTGGAATGCCCTGAGCTACCCATACTAAATTTGCGATCGACGTAATGAGCAGCCCTGATTTAGCATATCAATTAATTAGGTTGATTCGTGAGAAATGTAGCCCTGACCCCCGTTCACCCAATCCGTTTGGTTTTATTAATGTCCCATCCTGAGCAAAAAGTGAACATGCAGGTTTTCCTGTTATAACGTCCCTACTATTGTTGAGCCCAAACCTACACCCTTGTGTTCACTTCACAGTTTTGAGATCAAGAATTCAATCCCAGGCTCTGGCTTTTCTGTGTGGAATTTGCATGTTTTCCCCGTGCCTGTGGGTTTTCCCCAGGTACCCCGTTTTTCTCCCACATCCCAAAAACATGCATGGTGGTCTGATTGAACACTCCAAATTGTCCATAAGCATGAGTATGAGGGAGTATGAAACTCCAGCATCCCCATGATTCTCATGAGGATAAGCAGCACGGAAAATAAATGAATTAATCAATCAATAAATAATACAATGTGAATGTGGACACCTGAGGCTTATCGTCTTTATACGTATGTTTAAAAAAAAAAAAAAGTTTTCTTGTAAAATTTGGCGGGTGTGGCTTATAGTAGGAAAATGTTATTATAATGATCACTTTTCAGTATCGATTCATTCTGAAAAGTAAACATTTGTACGATAGAACCAAGGGCTTAGGTTTGGTCTCAATATTGTAGGGACGATAACCCTAACCCTAACAAAAATGAATAAAAATGGAGCCTTCCTTCAAGCAAAACACTACTGCTTTTGTCCATAAGCACAGCCAAACTCAAAAAAAAAAAGAAAGCTCCTTTGGGCTGCTTTAAGATCACGTAAATAAAATAAAAATGAAAACTGGGGAGAAGGTGCTAAACCTTGGTTCACTACATTTCTTACAGTTAAACAGTAGAAAACACACAGGAGGATATTTCTCTCAAAGCAGCTTCCTCCTAAAGTTTGAGAAATTCACATATAGTGTATCACAAAAGTGAGTACACCCCTCGCATTTCTACAGATATTTAAGTATACCTTTTCATGGGACAACACTGACAAAATGACACTTTGACACAATGAAAAGTAGTCTGTGTGCAGCTTATATAATAAAGTTCATTTATTTTCCACTCAAAATAACTCAAAATATAGCCATTAATATCTAAACCCCTGGCAACAAAAGTGAGTACACCACATGGAAACTACATACATCCCTAAATGTCCAAATTGAGTACTCCTTATCATTTTCCCTCCAAAATGTCATGTGACTCATTACAGCAGTGCTGACAGTCACGTCATGTGACTCGTTACAGGAATGTCCCATATACAGTGCCTTGCAAAAGTATTCGGCCCCCTTGAATCTTGCAACCTTTCGCCACATTTCAGGCTTCAAACATAAAGATATGAAATTTAATTTTTTTGTCAAGAATCAACAACAAGTGGGACACAATCGTGAAGTGGAACAACATTTATTGGATAATTTAAACTTTTTTAACAAATAAAAAACTGAAAAGTGGGGCGTGCAATATTATTCGGCCCCTTTACTTTCGGTGCAGCAAACTCACTCCAGAAGTTCAGTGAGGATCTCTGAATGATCCAATGTTGTCCTAAATGACCGATGATGATAAATAGAATCCACCTGTGTGTAATCAAGTCTCCGTATAAATGCACCTGCTCTGTGATAGCCTCAGGGTTCTGTTTAAAGTGCAGAGAGCATTATGAAAACCAAGGAACACACCAGGCAGGTCCGAGATACTGTTGTGGAGAAGTTTAAAGCCGGATTTGGATACAAAAAGATTTCCCAAGCTTTAAACATCTCAAGGAGCACTGTGCAAGCCATCATATTGAAATGGAAGGAGCATCAGACCACTGCAAATCTACCAAGACCCGGCCGTCCTTCCAAACTTTCTTCTCAAACAAGGAGAAAACTGATCAGAGATGCAGCCAAGAGGCCCATGATCACTCTGGATGAACTGCAGAGATCTACAGCTGAGGTGGGAGAGTCTGTCCACAGGACAACAATCAGTCGTACACTGCACAAATCTGGCCTTTATGGAAGAGTGGCAAGAAGAAAGCCATTTCTCAAAGATATCCATAAAAAGTCTCGTTTAAAGTTTGCCACAAGCCACCTGGGAGACACACCAAACATGTGGAAGAAGGTGCTCTGGTCAGATGAAACCAAAATTGAACTTTTTGGCCACAATGCAAAATGATATGTTTGGCGTAAAAGCAACACAGCTCATCACCCTGAACACACCATCCCCACTGTCAAACATGGTGGTGGCAGCATCATGGTTTGGGCCTGCTTTTCTTCAGCAGGGACAGGGAAGATGGTTCAAATTGACGGGAAGATGGATGCAGCCAAATACAGGAACATTCTGGAAGAAAACCTGTTGGTATCTGCACAAGACCTGAGACTGGGACGGAGATTTATCTTCCAACAGGACAATGATCCAAAACATAAATCCAAATCTACAATAGAATGGTTCAAAAATAAACGTACCCAGGTGTTAGAATGGCCAAGTCAAAGTCCAGACCTGAATCCAATCGAGAATCTGTGGAAAGAGCTGAAGACTACTGTTCACAAACACTCTCCATCCAACCTCACTGAGCTCGAGCTGTTTTGCAAGGAAGAATGGGCAAGAATGTCAGTCTCTCGATGTGCAAAACTGATAGAAACATACCCCAAGTGACTTGCAGCTGTAATTGGAGCAAAAGGTGGCGCTACAAAGTATTAACGCGAGGGGGCCGAATAATATTGCACGCCCCACTTTTCAGTTTTTTATTTGTTAAAAAAGTTTAAATTATCCAATAAATTTTGTTCCACTTCACGATTGTGTCCCACTTGTTGTTGATTCTTGACAAAAAAATTAAATTTTATATCTTTATGTTTGAAGCCTGAAATGTGGCGAAAGGTTGCAAGGTTCAAGGGGGCCGAATACTTTTGCAAGGCACTGTATATATTTATATTATATAAATATTATAAAGAAATATAATGTAATATTTTATGGCTTTTGAATTTTAACTCTGATGCAGGTCGAACTTTCACTAGCAAAATTAGTGGTGTATTCCCCACGTCAACGACATTGACGTCTTTTTACATTACTTACAGTGGCTGCTGCTGGCGGGAAAAAAATTCTAATATCCGTCGTCTTCAAAGGGGGCGGAGGAGGTAGCATGTTGTATTTCTGTCGGTGCTGTGAATGCGTGTGTGTGTGTGTGTGGGGGGGAGGGGTTCAAGTCATCAGCCAATCAAATATGCATTTGAGGGGGAAAACATTCAGCAAGTGAAAAAGGGTCAATGTAAGTCTGAATATAATGAAAGTACTGTAATTCACTTAATAATAGTAGGGTTGATTCTATCCTTATAACATATGGGGAGACAATCTAAATTACTTATGTATCTGAAGTCATTATGTAATGCAAATATGGTTGCTAAAAATTTGGTGGGGACAATTTCAGCATCCTGAAAAGTTGCTAGTGTTATGTCCCTACCGTCCCTATGCAAACCTACGCCCTTGTATAGAACAATTTTGAGTATTCAAATAACACACAATGCATGGTTTTTTTGTTTTGGAATGGTGAAATCCCACGAGGGCATTTTGGGAAATGCCAATTGTACACAATATCAAAATGTGAGAATTACTGATTTTATGTACAGTTTTCAATATATACAATAGAAAATACTCTTTCTAATTCAGCATGGTGAGAAATGCAAATCGTACACAACATCAAAATTTGAGAATTACTGATTTTATGTACAGTTTTCAATATATGGCGGAAAACACAGACAAGACTGAAAAAGCAGTTTCTACTCTTGCACTCCTCTTTAAAATAAACTGCTGTATTTTAAGTCAAAAGAACTGTTGTGTTTGATAGAACAATATGTCTATATGCTGCCATAGCAGATTCATGGCGCATTAAGCCCCCGAACTATTTTTAATTTGTCCGTTTTACCCTGAAAACCCCCCTTTACAGACGTCATGCAACCACTTTTGTGTCAACCCAGCCATAGAGAAGTTAATTAATTGATGTCTAATATTTCGTTAAAAAAAAAAAAAAAAGACTTTAAAAAATTATTCATATTTTAAACTTTTAAACAAATTACGTCACAATGGAAAAAATAGTTTCTGTAAAAAGGTCACGGATATCTACCTCATACCTATCACTTAATTGTATTTTTTGTAACTGTCGATATGTTAGATGATGAATAATTGATCCAAACAAAGAAAAATTGAATAAGAAAAATACGTTTAAAAGGGTAAATATATGAAAAAGGAAAATGTCCACCACTACTTGATGTCTGCGATTTCTGCATCGCGACCCTTAATTGTTATATTACCATGTTTCACCCATAAAATCCCCCAAAAATCTGACTGTGGCCATTCACAGCTGTGTGTTGACACTTGGTGCTACATGGAGTTTTTGGATTAAAACAAGGTAAGTATGCGATAATATCTCATTAAAATCATGGTGTCTTTAATTATGCTCTCTCATGCTCTCACCTCTAGTTAGGGTTTTGCTATTTATTTATTTTTTTAAAACGCCCTCCTGTTCAAAAAATTTCTTCCCCCAGAAAATTTTTTTAGAGAGATTTTGAGATTTTGAGAAAATTTTTTTAGAGAGATTTTGAGATTTTAAGCTTTGCAATGATGTATCACACGTGCATATCGGACAATTTTGTAATTTGGCCAAATTGGGGGCTTCAGAGCGGACTTCAAGTCACCTGAGTGTTTTCCGCCATTTGTTCTCATATGTAGGCCTATTTTAAACATCTGTCCGCTTTAAAAAAAAAAAAAAAAAAAAAAAAGGTGGCCCTGTTTTTTTAACCTGCGTGACAGGTAAACTGATGTGGACAAACTACAGTATTTCTATAATAATTTTGACATACTTTTTTTTCCCCAGGGGTGCCACACGAGGACAGTATTGGAACACTTTCAGCGAGGCAATTAAAATGTGAACGAAAAGCCGTCTGCAAGTAATGATTTTTTTAATGAACCTATTTCACGAATGCATGTATTAAGTAAATTATTTATAAGTTCACACAAATTGTAATGCATATTCTTCCAAAATAAATCAGTGTCGCTTCCCTCTGGGCGCTCACCCCTCACCCCCGCCTCCTGCTCTCCCCAGCAGCAAGAGGAGGAAGAACCGTCAGCCCTCAGCCCACAGCCCAGTCAAGTGAACAACAACCCTGGCACAGAAGAAATTGTATAGGTGGGTGATTTCTCTGCTGTGATTTTAAGCGTTCGCATTTGTGGTGGTTACTTTATTTGCTGGATTTTCGGTGCTGTTGCGTGACCGCATTCCCCCCCTTTCCTTTATGCGTATTTTCTGCGCACTGTGCGAGCTCACTTGTTCCCGAGGCTGCGGGTCGATGTTGGACTGTGCGTAAGTGCATTAGGCTAGGCTAGGCCTGAAACCACATCGCCAAGACTTGGACTTAAAAAAAAAAACAAGCCTAAGACTTCCAGCAAACGGTAGTGATCTTTATTTGTGTAATCTGTGTCTGCAAGGCCTACTGGGAAAGAAAAACGTCTTCTTATTTCGTGACGTTTTTTGCTTGAACTGTACTCTTAGCATGCTAAGCTACAGCAGCTAAAGCGACCGTAACGTGGAAGTTTAGTGAGCTACTGTCGACTACTACCAAATCCAATTTCCCCCCCGCTGAAGCGGTGTTACGTAACGAACATGGGGGTATCAATTTGTTTTTAATTAGAACTTGTAATAGCAATGGTACAACGAATATTAATTTCCGTAGTGCTTAGTGGCAACTGTAACTGTATTTGAAAATCACACCCTTTAATCTGCAATTTTTTTAGGTGTGCGAAATTAATAAACGGCACATTTTTCAGACTACAGTGCCCATTTGAGTAGATAATAAGCCAGGATTGTGAGTGACAGTAGAGGGATACGGAAGTGAGCGCCCAGTTCACATAGTCAATGACTGTGAAGTTAATGGTCAAAGTCCAGTTTCGTTTGCCTATTACTGGAGAGAACGCCATGGTGACTTGATCCCGAAAGAATCACCGCGGTTTGGCGCACGTTTAAAGTTGAACTTCAAAGTTTCAAATGTTATCGTTCAAGGTGTGTGCCAGCCAGGTAGAGCAGGAGTGGTTGCGACAAAAGCAAGAGAACCTGTTGTGTTGGTCTGAACGCGTGGGGTGGGGCAAGATAACAAGCATGTTTCTATTCATTATTCAGTGTCCTTTTGCAGAGGCTCGCACCTTCTCAACTTACATTGGGATCAGAAGGGATTTGATCCAACTTGGTACTGAGTGCATAAATGGCGGGGTAATGCTGACATGCTTCAAATCAATGTAGAGCATACAGTAAGCACAGGAATCAAGTTGCTTGGTTAGTTTTGCTCAGTGAGGTATGGACATGCCCCGTATGTTACCCAATAGCCTACAGGTTCGACTGTTTTTACCTGCTGGAACAGAGCTGTCAGAGATCGGGGACAGGTATGAACAAGCCCTTTGTTCAGATACGTCCACACTGTTTCATTTACATACAGGGGTTTTCTATACTCAAGAATTCATTCTCATTTAAGTAGTCTCCAAAGACTGAAATCTGCTGCTCAGTCTGATTTTTTAGGCAGGGCTATCATTTGTGAGCCTCGGTAATGACGGCCTTTCATAGCAAGCCATGGGTGTGTCTCCCGCTCAAGCTGGCGTTTTTCTTTGTCACTCCTCCTCCTCTGTCTGGTGTCCTAGGTTATCTCCCTTCCGGTCTCTCGTCCAAAGGTTGCAATGTGTGGTTTTATTTGACTAGCGATCACGTCATTTTGCTCTCCAAGTAGGAGGAAAACGTGATGAGTATCGCTCTAGTTAAGTGCATTTTGAAAACTGAGCTAAAAAGTTGCAAAGGTTTCTTGATTTGCAGTTTTGTTTTTGGCAGCCATTTTAATTTTAGTCTTAGTCTTAGTCTTTTGAACGATAAGACTTATTAGTCTTAGTGATATTTTAGTCATTTCAAAATGTGTTTGTCTTTGTTTAGTTTTAGTCGACGTTTACTCAATATTTTCGTCTGTAAAATTAAAAGTTTCACTCCAAAAATAAATAAATATAAAAAGGTTTCCAACTATTCGAATGAAGTTTGACAGACGAGCGCATATTGTAGCATCTACAAATCTATCACGTGAGAATATACACTCAGCAGGAAAACGGTACATTATTTACAATTAATTATACCCACCTGGACACCACGAAACGGTATGTGTAAAAAAAAAATTAAAAAAAAAAAAAAAAGTTGTCCGAGAGTTTAAAAGGACGCTCGCGGTTAGAAATAGCCCAATGCTAACACGAACGTGGATGCTATGCTAATGCTATGAGATACATTTGGTGTGTGAAGATCACTCAGCACAGACTTTTAAAGGCTGAAACAACATTGCATATTCTCTCTTGCCAAGATAAGAAGACAAATCTTACCGTGTCTCAAAACAAGCAATGGGGAGACTGGAGAGGACACTAGTGGGTCAGTTGGGGGGGGGGGCGCAGCACATCGCATGAGTGACACAACCAGACACTGCTACGATGTAGGCTAACTACACATAAAATGTCAGTCATTGTCAACATGTGACGGAAACATGTGGCATTTTCGTTTCGTTTTAGTCTCATCAGACGAAAACTGCCATTCGTGTTGTCATGTTTTAGTCCCCCAAGACACGTTTTTAGCTCGTTATCATCTCGTCATTGTCATGAAAAAATTGTTCGTCGACGAAATATTTTCGTTATAGTCATCGTTGACGAAAACAACACTGGTGCACTGCCCTTTTTCAAACTGCTGATAAGAGAATCTCGAACGTTGGCTGTTTTGAATATGTAATTTTTTTTCGCATGAGAAACTAGTTTCTTCTGAATTTTGTTGTTTTATGGTTTTCATTTGTTGCAACACATTTTCTCAGTGAATGGTTACACAAAAATCTTAAGTATCTCTAAACATTTTGGTAGAGTTGCATCCATGACCGTCTGTGTTCCTATTTAATATTTGGTCGTTGTATAATTTAAAATTTCTGACAAGCACTGTTTACATTTCTCTTAAGATAGTCTTCTATTTGACTGAAAATGAAGAGCTTGTTGTTTCACTATATTCTTTGGTGGTTCTTGAGATTTTTTGAAATACATCATGTAAATCAAATCACTGTGCTTTGGTATATAACCTTTTTTTGGTTTACAATGTTTAGATACCGCTTTTCCAAAAATGAAACATTTCAAGAGTTTCTTTTTGATAAAGTTTAAGTGGCATAAATTGTGTTTTAATTGAACTTTTACTATTTTTTAAAAAAAATGTGTTCATGGAGTTAACCTATAATTTCCAATTTGCTGGTGTTCTGCTCTTTCAGTGCGATTGATAAAATAACAAATGGACTAGCTTACACATTTATTGGCCAAGTAGACAGTTGCTATATGTTTTATTCATAGAAATTCTAACACAGTTGTTTTCTTTGGGTTATGAGAGAAGAAATGTAGATAGGTTTTGTTGCCATCATGAAGTTGCTCATTTTTAACAGGTGAAAGAATTGTACAACTGCGATGAAAATGTATCTTTATCTACCCTAATGTGATTCCGTTTTCTTATTTATGCTGTAAAACACCACTGAGGAGTGATTCTTTTGCTCTTCTCTGACTCGTCCTTGTGGCTACTTTCTTTGGTGCGATTGTTTTTCTAGTGGGTCACTGTCAAGGATAAATGCTTGCATTGATAAGAGAATTGAATTGGATAAGGCACTATCGCAGTTTTATCAGACAAATTAAAGCACACATCTCAAACAAAGGGATCACTCACTCTCCCTGTAATGCGAGGTCACTGTGTGAAGTGGCCACTGTCCTCAGAGCCATAGAGACAGTATTTTCAGATAGGGCTTAATTTGATAGTTATTTATTTATTTTTTAATAAATCAGATGGAAATAGTTTGAGCTGTAATATTTCAGGAATGTCACAAAACCCCTTTCCATAGTCTCACCAGTTGTTTTTAAATGTTTTAATTTGATTGAACACAAAGCTAAGTGAGTCTGCTTTCTTGGAGGACTGGGGAAAAAAAATCATATATTGACAGTAGGGAATTGCCAATCAGTTCTTTTTCAGCTTCCTCTGAATATAATTCCTTGGCCTATATAAGTATACTGTATGTCGCTTTTGTATATCGATATTGTTTTCAGAGTTAAAGCAACACTTGGTAGGTTTTCAGTTCTGGTCGATTTTAGCGATGCCGGTGGACAAATGCGGTAGTGCTATGCCTTAAGGAAGACTGAGTTTCCCATGAGGACCAGCGCACACCCGCACAGTGTCGTAAAATCATCAATCAATCAAAAATCAAATCTCCCGATCGCCTGCAGATGGATTAAACAACATTTCTGTTTCCAGTGGCTGTGTGAGGGATGGATAGTAATAAGGTAATTAATTCAGTTGTGGCTAAAGAAGAGCATATGATGGTAAGCAACAGTGTGGCTAACCCCCCGACCCCACCCGAACACTAAGGAGTTCGGTTGGGGGGGGGGGGGTCGTGTCACACCAGCGAGTGAAAGCCGGGCCAATGTTTCGTTTGTATATTCTGGAACCCCTTTTTGTCCTCCTCAGACAAAACTTTTTGTTTCATTTTGCTCTGCCATCTTTGCAGTATTTGCGCGAAAGCGTTGACATCAGCTTCCGTCTTTATAATGAATGGGGAAAGGGGGAAGTGACGTATGTCGTAAAGCAATCAGCACATATGTAGGTTTTTTTTTTTGTGTGGCAGAGTTCCTGCCACCCTCCTCAAAGTTAATTAGTGCCGGTGATACAGACCCCTCAAGATATAAAAGAGGTGTCATTCAACTACCGGTAGTGGTCAGTTGACATTTTATCACAAATTTTATGAAAATATTTTATAAAGGTTGAAAAGTTACAGTACTTAGTGTTGCTTTAAAAACGCGGTTATATGAAAGGATACCAATTATCATGTGCTATGCAGTTTATTATAATTAGGCCAGTTGGTTTTTGTGAACAAAATGTCAACTGTGATTTATATTTTAAAGCACAGTATCTGTAATTTATGTTGTGAAATTCTAGGTTTACAGTTTACCTTAACTGAAATGTAATAAATGAATACAAAACTAATATTGGACTCGGAATGCCTATCTTTTTCCCCTGATTTCAATCCTCTTAAAATGACGTCACGGGGCCTTAATTTAATTTACATGATCGGATTCCAACATCTATAGTTTGGAGGTTGATATTTTGAGGATTTAGACCATCTTAATTGGGCAATCTTTCTGATTGATTATTTGAATGTAAGAGTATTTGTTAATTGTTACCACTCTACCTGGAATACTTATTGGCATTTTGTATTTTGGCTTGTTTGGATATGGTATTACTTGATTGTGATGAGATTTATACATGTACTTTCTGCTTGCAAAAATAGTCTTCATTGGTGAGTGGTTCTCATATTGACATGCTCATGTCGATGTGTATGTTATTGTCACTTGAAAATCATAATACACTTTTTCTATGGTGTTTAGAAGAACAAGTGATAATCGATAACATGGCACTGACTATTTTGCCATTTTCTGCAATGACATTGAACTACCATCCTCCTTGTGGAGTTCCTTGATGTCTGTCTTTGTAAAATATGGGTAGGCGTATTTGCATGTGGGCACTATGCCACCACCATACTGTTGACCACAGGGTGGGGTGGGAGATCATTGGTTGAAGCAGGGATGGTAAATGCAGTAGTGGTTGGCTGTGTGCCAACGCCAACACATGAAATGCACTGAGGCCAAATCTCTGTATGACAATTCAAATGAAGCTGTGTCAGCAGTGCATTTGGCCAAGCCGCTACAGCATTTCATGTTAGCTTGACCTCTGCTGTGTACGTGCAGTGTCCATGTCCCTTCGTTGTCAGGATTAGTGAATTGATTTATAAAAATCAAGAGTATGCGACAGTTTGTTGAAAATTTTAAACTTGTTCTGTCACTTACAATTGTTCCAGTGTGCAATAGACATCTGTGCTGCTATCTTTGTGGATTTTGTGTATGGTCGACTCAGTGGATTTGCATTGTACTGCTAGCAGAAGCCATTAGCCTTAGTGTACAATACTGCATTTTCAGTGGCTAAAGCCATTCAAAACCCTTACGGATGCACTACAACAAAATTCTGAGTGGTATGATATGGAAAGTTACAGACGTATAGATGTTTGTAGCACTCAAGCTTAAAGAGCATATGACACGAGAGAAAAAGTCTAAAATGTCATTATTATGTGAATTAGAATCATATTTTGAGACGATTCGACTATATACAACAATTTAGCAAAGCACAAATGACGAGAAATTAGTCTTTTAATCTGCCGGTTAGCCACGCCTACCATTATAGGGCTTTAGCGTCCCCAACAGGTGGATGACGTCAGCGGTAGACTTGGCTCATCGATTTTACTATTCAGCCCATTGAGGGGAAATTATTCAGAACGAGGAAAACGCGACGAAGAAAGCCGCAAAATGTCATTGTTTCAGTCTCTCTACTCCAATATTTTTACAGGATATTCTTTTTACCCAAGTATTTTTCCCCAATAGCTATATAAATGGCTTGAGAAGGACCAGTCAGCCCGTTGAGGGGGAACTATTCACAACGAGGAAAACGCGACGAAGAGAGCGGCAAAATGTCATTGTTTCTGTCTCTTTACTTCAATATTTTTACAGGATACTCTTTTTATCCAAGTATTTTCCCCAATTGCTAAATAAATGGCATGGTCATGACAAATAACAGTCTTGTGCTGAATGGAATTTGAAATAATAAAAATGCATTTATTCAGGACGACATGGCAAAATTACTCCATAATGGTCAAAACTGTCGACTTCACCTTTACTGTCGCACCTCCCGAACGATATTTTATGACACCTAAATCGGACATATGTCATTTCCCTTCCCCGGCTTCGGAGAATGTAAACAAACCAGAAGGCGTGACAGCTAGCCGACATGCTAACCCGAACCGAGTGATGTTTCAAAGTCTTCAAAGCGGAAAATCACACATAGCTATCCTGGATTATTTGACATGACGACCCGGTTGTCGAATGTCCTAGCGAATCGGCAAACCGCCCGGCGGAGAACAATTTACAGTTCGTTCCCCGGAGGAGGGTGGCTGGAGCTAACGCAGCTAACGTGCTGCTGCTAATGCATTAGGAGAGCTTTTTACATGCCTATCAATGATCAAACGTAAGTGGTCCTTCATTTAAAGGAAGTTTGTAGTGTTTACTTTGTAATCGCTGTATTCGTATTTGACATTATACAAAACAAGATGTTTACTCACTCCATCATAAGTCCAATGGTCCCACAGTAAATATCCACGGTGAATGGGAACCTTTTGAAACTCCAAAAAGGCGCATATGCCTCTCCCTCATACAGAATGATTTTTCCGCAGCCGTTTGGCTGGCGTGATGCGAAAAATAAACGTATTAATCCGCAAAATCAGCTGAATCCTTCGTCGTCATACACAACAGTACACTGTAGCGTGAAGAGGACGTCTTCTACCGTACACGTCACAGCGCCCTCGTCCTTAATGCAAGACCGAAGCCGGAAGTCACTCATTTTCCTGGCGCGGGATTAAAAAAACTAAATAAATATAGCGATCGCTTCCACACACATCCAAGCGGTCCATATCATTCAGGAGCATAAAATACCGCGTTTATTATGAAATAAACATGCTTTTTCGTGTCACAGGCACTTTAAAAGGCAGCTCTCTTCTATGTGAAAAACTAAAGGTCAGAATAGTAGACATATGTGATAGGTCATGCTAGGACTTGAATGGTTTGGCTCAGTGTCACAACTGACAGCAGCTGCAGTCAAGTTTTATAACAATAATTTCTTTGTTGCTTTTTGTCATAAAATTGTGCTGGCACATCCCCTTAAATTCCTTCAATTTTAAGCTTTTTTGCGATTGGGCTATTTTTCCTTCTTGTCACTGTACTGTGGATCAGAGAAATTGAAGAATCTTAACAAAAAAAAAAAAATAATAATAATGAAAGAGGTGTTAGGGTAGCCATAATGGAAGAAGGGAACGACACCCCTATTAGGTCAGATTTCAACATCTGAGACAGGATATGACACGCTCAATCTTACTGTGGAATGTATGACAATAGGGGGTGTGCATGTCTGTTTTTGTGTGGTTTGGTCTTATCCCTCAAATGGGTGGCAATGTAGAAGTACCCAAGAGAAATAAGCAGAAAGTAAGCATGTCTTCATTCACACCACCTCAGATTACAATAGGCACAGTATATAAAATTCCAGTGACAGTTTCTGCTACATTTGAACTGTTTTTGTAATGATCCACATTTTCTAAACGTTATTTTTCTTCCATTTTAAACATGTAGAGAAAGACGAGATCTCCTTTATTCTCTTATTAGTGAGTGTGAATGTGAAGGATGTTTTATCTACTTTAAACCTGTTTACTCACACCCATGTGAACCAAATTTGGTTGGAAGTGAAAAGCTTCATGTGTGGGCATGAATGTAGTCTTTAACATTCATCCAGTCTTATGCAGCAGGGATTTTGGTCTATTTTCTCTCTCAAATACCAAACTCTGCCTGTATTTCTGGGTACTGGAAGTTCATTGTTGCCTTGTGTTGAGTTTATTTGCACAGTGAGCTAATCACAATGTCAGAAAGTATTTCTACTTCTTACACATATTTCAAAGTGTCCATTGGTTGTCATCGCTAAAAGGTTTCAACTTTAACCTCTTGTTCTAGACTCTAAAGGGACACTCCAGTAGAAGTCAACATTAATGAATTGCTCGGGAAAAAAGTGTTGTTAACAAGCCTGCCAAAGTTAAATTCATGAAAAAAATCGCTAAGTATATTTAATAATAAGGTTTCTAAATGTGGAAAAATCGGTAGACGCTGTAGGCGTGTCCCCTGAATGTGTTCTAACCATGCAACGCTGAGTGCCAAATGTGTACATGTTACCATACCTTGTTACAATGTGGATGATACTTTGTTTAGATGTTTCCCATGTCTACAGAAATCATTTACAATGCCAGCGTGGCTTTGCATAAATGCGAGGAAATGCATCGCTCTTGTCGGGGATTGGCGAGAGCAAAACAGCTGGCTGTTGGCGAGCGACAGCTTGAGCAGAAGTTGCCATCAGAAAATGGTCAGCTGCAATGTCTCTGGCACCCTATTCTAGCTCCAGACTATGCTTAGTCCTGTCGCGATGCACGTGACGATAAATCGCAGCTAGTAAAATTACCACCCTCATTTTTATTTACCATGTGATAAATTGACTTATTGCATATCGCAACAGGCTTAACTATGCCTGTTCTAGCTCCATACTATGGACCATTCTAGAATAGGCTGCGGTATGGATGGGAATTGATAGGATTTTTACGAATCCGATTCCATTATTGATATTGCTTAACGATTCGATTCTTGATCGACTCTAATTTGGGGGAAAAAGAAGAACAAACATTTTGATTGGCATCTAGTTTCTTTAACCCTTTAACACAGAACGTGTCGGTAGCGACGCGTTTATGCATATCGTCTTTGAAGCTTTGTCATGCTGTAATTACGTCACCCTTGTGCCGCTGGTTGGTCTCATTTGAAAGTGCGGAAGTTGATGTCAACACCAGTTTTATTTGAAGTCAATCGACCAAGAAAAACGGGAGATAATGTCATTTGAGTTTTATAGTTTTATTGCACTCATAAGTATGCATTAAAACGCTGCATGGACCATGTATCTATCTCCATATTTCCATCATTTCTTGTCCTTTTTCAAAACCGAAAGCAGCACAAAAGACTACATATCCCAAGAGCCGTTGTGTTGTCAAGAAGGACGAACCGAATGTGATCATTTTTTAAAATAAATTTCCGAGCGAGGCGCTAACTAATGAAAGGGAGGCATGCGAAGCAAGCAACGGCCGGTGTTGTGCGGTTGGTTTGAGCGAGCGACTTTGAAACGTGCAGAATGAGTCTAAAACTACATTTGGCGCAAGCTAATGCATTATTTCATTAACTTAAGGAAGAAGATGAGCTGTATTTGTTGTTGTTTTCTTTGGATGAGTCGGGGTCTCGGCGAGTAGAAGTGACAGCAGCGCGCAAACGGCAAAAGAGTAGGCTGTGTGACGTTGTGTGTGACTCAGCTCGGTGACCTGTTCAAGAAGAAGCTTTATTGAGTGCACAAAAAAAACTTTATTGGGTCACATGCCTGAAAAATTTGAATTGAACTAAACTACTTGTCAAGATTTTTTAAAATACTTTTTTTTTAATGTTATATATTTTTTTTCTTCACTATAATCTTTTCAATTTTTAAGTAGATGTGTGCTCGAGAAGCTTGATTGCATGTACGTATATACTTTTGATAAGGTGATGGGTACAACACCTAACTTCACAAAGAGATATCCTCCAAACCCTTTTTGCGTTAGATGATATATATAATTTTTTTTCTCTCACTATTTTGCACTGTATATAACCTGTTTTGACCATAGTATGTGTAAAGGCCAAAAACGCCTATGACCATACCTGCTGTTTGTGTTAAATTGTCATACATAAAACTATTAAATCTTATTTTTTTTTCAATTGAATGTTTATCCGAACAAGTTGAATAAATATTATCAAGCTTCAAAACGGTTGGTCGAGCATGTTTGGTTGTCAATGGGACATCAACATTACAAATTTTGAAAAAAGATTTTGGGATTTTTTTTTGTATTTTTGGGTCCAAAATGTAGATTATAATTGGTCAGTGAAGAAAACAACAGTTTGTACATGAAGTTCAAAGTGTCCTGAAAAAAAGGGACCCAACTTGGCCATTGTAATCAATTTCTTCTTTGAAATATAAAGGCAACATCAAATGCATGCAAATTCGGCCAAAATAGGCTTAGGTGTTAAAGGGTTAATCGGAAGTCACAACCTTCCAAACTCACAACGAGGTCAAAAGAGGCCCAAAGCCTCGAATATTATATGTGGCAATATGTAACTGTGGCAAATAGACAAGAATGTGTAACATTTTACTGAAATGTTTTTCTAACAGAAATTTTAAAAAATGTCTTTTTTTAAAAGGACATATGAGCTGATAGCACTCAAAAATAGTAATAAGAAAAGATAAAAACTGTCAAATACAACAGAACAGTGAAAATTTGCAAAATTACCAATTCATTTGCAGAAAAATAAGCATGTCTGCTTTTTCAGGTAGGATATGTGATCTTTCTGGACTTATGGTGTCTCCAGCAGTGGAGAACACCCTCTCAGATGGGGTGGAGAAAGCCTGCACACAGAGAAAGTGTTCAGCTAGTCCACACAGCAGGGGCAGAGTATCTATTTTGTTGTCCCAAATATTAACAAGTTTACAATTAGGTTGGTGTAATTACATACGGACGGTTGGATCTCATACAATATAAGAGGAATTTTGGCACAATCCTCCTTTAACTTGGATTTGTTAACTTCCTAGGCATAGTTTGGGTACTCTATGGAAAGGCCTTATGATACTGAGTCGAATAAAAGTGGTTTGGGACCAATTAGATCTCAAATTACGGGCGAAAATACACTGATTGGCTGTAGTCATCAGGTGCATTTCGGGGAAGTAATCTGGACCATCCACTAGCAACACAAAAATACCACCATCAGAGGCGGAGGTATATATTTTGTGTGAAATCAGTAGTCAGATTTGCCCTACGACCCACCATATTCAAATTATTCTGAAAAAAACACTGGTGGACTACTGACTGAAATGAGTATTAAAATTGCTAATAAAATCTTGTAGCACTATTTTAGATGCATATATGTTATATTTTTCTTATAGAGTATTCGACGAGGAATACGATAGACCCATTCATAGACTTTTTTGGAAAAATCACAATTTCTTTAAGTAGTCTCATGAATAATGACATGGCCTGTGAAAATCAATTCAAAATCACGCAGCAACGGTTCTCCAGATTATACTTGGTGAGAGGTCACTCTTTGAATAATCACGTGGTCTTACTTGCTGAATTGAGCGTGTGCAACGTGCGTAAATTACATGACGTAAATTACATGTCGTAATTGTGACGTAATTCGTGCTGCTTGGAATCTAAGAAAATCGTTAGATAAACTGCCAAATGATTCCATGGAATTGAAACGCACGGAACCGGCTCTTAATAGGAACCGGTTCTTGATTCCCATCCCTTGGCTGCGGCAGCAGTTCAGACAATGGCTTGCTGCGAGACGGAATTTCTCCTGTTAAGGGCGCACAGCAGTGACGTTATACAATACCTTAGCCCGTGTGATTGGCTTTAAAGGAGGCAGATTGAGAAGATTAGCTGCAGATGGACTCAGGTTAGAAAAAAAATACATGTGTGTTTCTCGGCTGCGTGAAATGAATCTTCCAAAGATCAACACACTCGCGAGCGCAGATTTTAACTTAAAAGCGTATTATAAATGCGCGTAAGATAATTCAAAATACACATTTGATGAATGTGTGTCTGGATTTCGTATCAGATGTGTTTAAAAATCCCAAATTGTGTATGTGTGTTTCGTGTCTGATGTGTGTGTGTGTGCATCGGAAATGTGTGTGTTCATTATAAGATTGTTCTCGCTCCATACTATACAGCTATACTCAATTTAATGCGTATGCATATGGATGATATGGTATAAATGATATAAGTGACCACACAAGTAAGATTTGTTGCTCATCAGATATTAATGAATACACAAATGAGATCATTTTAAATAGTGCTTTTCATCAGTCAAGAATACATGATTGAATGTTCGTCGTATTCAATAATGCACATTTTTGTGGGGTATTTGCATAATTGTCACATTTTAAATATAACCTCTGTGTCAGTTGCTTAGTACCAACCTCCACATCTACTGAACATTTGGCACAAGTGTCTTTTTTTTTTTTTTTATCTTGTGCTTGAATTATGAATTATGAAATATGACTCTTTAACCACCTGCCTTTTAAATATGACGTTAGGATGGTGCAAGATCTTTTTTCTTTGCTAACTGAGGATGTGTTGCCAACACCTTTGCTCCTTCACACTTTTACTGCATCCTTGGAATGAAGAAGTGCTAACAAGCTGCACATGCTGCTGTTTTAAAATGTTCTGTACCATCTCACTTCACACGACATCCATTTCTGTTAACTCTCTGAACAGAAGAGCATGGTGACTAAACTTGCTCCAATTCTCCTGTTTGATGCTAAGCCATCAAATGTTCTTGTGTTGTGATTCACTAAAGCTCTTGTTGCAAGCTTCTTTCATTTTCCATGCAATTAACCACTATTTTGAATTCCTTCCTATTGATCCTCATTACTGTGTTAATTCATACTGTTTAACTTGCTCTTAAGATTAATTTTATCAGTACTTCAGTAGGCACATTTTCAGTTGTTCATGGAATCTGTGCCACCTGCCTTTTCCCCTGTCTATCTGGGTGATTTGGTTCTTTGATTTCTGGTGTTGGTTAAATTCCTCTCGCTTTTTGGTGTTGACCCTGTCCTTTCCTTTCTTCTGCTTTGCTCTTTAGTGTGTGAATGGAGCAGTGTGCGAGTACGGCCTCCCTGCTGGCCTCTGTGCGGGAGCAGGAGAGGCAGTTTGAGATGCTGAGCCGAGCTCTGGAGGAGGAGCGGAGGTCGTGCGCCGGCACTTTGCCCCGCCCTCTTCCCAACATGCAGGTAACATTGTATATTCCTAGCTCCTTTCCAAAGCCCCCAGGTATCTTGTCGTCTCCTAATATGAGCAAAGTGTCTCTATTGTCATGTTTAATTTTACCTCATGATTTATTTTGTTTATTGGAGCTTTAACTTGGATATGTAAGAAAAGACGAGATAAAGGTCACATCTGTTAGAGTGCCCCATTTCAGGATGGGAATTTTGCACTGCACAATAGATACAGGGGGACTCAATAGTGTCAGTGAGCATATGTGAACTAATGCCAGGACTTAATACATTTTAGCAAAAAACGTCTCAAATAGTGAGTAATCAGTATTTACGCATGTATATACATTAGGGATGGCATGATACGATGCACCTCAAAATGCCAGGGTCACAATTCGCTGTGGAAAAATGTTAAAAATGAAAAAGTACCATTTAACTAAGACATTTATTTTTGTTTCACTTCACAATGCAGTATAGACTTCAGTATAAAGCGGGCACAAAACGCAATGGTGATCGCCTGTCATCTCATATTTTGTGGATTTCGGACTGTGAAAGAATGTTATCTGGAGTTTGTGAGATACCACCCCTAAAAAACAAACAAAAAAAGAAACCGTGTAAAGCCAAACACTATGGAAAAGTATTTCTGAATAAAAATGATCCTTTATAGCACTACGCATTTTGTTCATATAGCAACACAAGCACATTAATATTTTTACAATACAAATAGTTGTATAATTTTCAACACCTTTGGCCACCTAGGCTTCAAGACCACTTGAGAGCAATGAACCACCATGAAAAAGCTTCATCTGGCCATCTCTCACTTCCCATGAGAGAGACTGACAACCTCTGCTGCCAATACTTGTTGTCCCATAATATTTCAACACATGCCTAATTCCTCTAAGCATGCAGTGTGGCACTGAGGATATAAATGAGTTAAAGTCCATGTTTTGTGCTAATTATTTCTTCAATTACTGTTCACTTGTTTCAGTAATTGCTAGTTATGCTGTTTAGTTTGTTGTTTTGAGATAATTTTGATTTCGTTTTGAAACGAGTGTGAGTTTTAATGACGTTTGATTTATTTACCTATTTCTTGTCTATCCTTGAGAAGTAAGCGGGGGCATGTTATTCTGATCCATCCTCATGACTGCCACAAAATGGCTGGTGGACACTAATGGTTAGGTTGCTGAATCAGTAATGCAATTTGACTAAAGCAGGGGTTTTCAACCCAGTCCTCAAGGCACACTGTGGGTCCTGGTTTTTGTTCCAGCCGATCCAGCAGAGACAGTTGAACCAATGAGGCTTCTGCTAAAACAAGCCACACCTGACTGCAATCAACTGATTGCACTTGTAAAACACCAGATTGGGGAAAAAGTGTTGTCATCTTGTTTGGTAAGAATGAAATCCTGCACCCACAGTGTGCCTTAGTGGAATAGGTTGGGAACCCCTGGACTAAAGTACTTGTGATGATGCTTCTCAAATCACGTGGCAGTGCAATTATGTCGCGATCCATTCTTTACAAACTTGATGCATATCGTGATGTTTTATATTGTGATATACCGACAAACGATATTTTGTCCTAAATTTGGTATACATATAGCACTGCAGACTGAGTAAAGTCCTCCTTACCAGATCAATTTCGAGCCTCTGCTGAATATTACCTTTTTTGGTCACACATCCTATCAGCCATTCGTGTTTCAGGTCTCTCCTATTTTCATTCCATAACACAACTGACTAACCTCTCTTGACAAAATAGCCTTATCTTCAGAGGATAATGGTGAGTCATGGCTGACATCTATTCCACTGCTTGCTACTGTGGATTTAGAACAATGTTCAGTTGTCACTTTAACAATTTGAAGAAAAAAATGGAAATACAGCAGGAAAAATGTTGACTTTTATTGGTCGTTATATACGTTTCTGCTAAGTCTGATCACCATGTTATCCAAATTTTTATTTGAAATTTTTTTTTTTTTTTTTAGCACTGTGATCAAAGAATTGCCTTGCCCTACTTTTTCATATTTTCATTTTTGTTTGTTCACAACACTCTCCTTTAACAGATTAAATAATCCCAGTAAAAAATGGGGGTATCACCCACCATCCTAAAATAAAAAATCCACAAAAAATTATTTGTACTCAATAAATACTCTATATATAAAAAAGATAAAAAAAAAAAAAAAAAAATTATAATCAAGATCGGACATTATAAGACAAAATTACATTGTGGTAGTTTTTGTCATATCAACCAATCCTAAATTCTAGTCACTTCCCTGGTTTGAGGATAAAAGGACTGAGCCATAATGTGACAATTCTTGGGAAAACCATGTTTAGGCATGTGCCGATAACTGGTTTCAAGGTATACCGTGGTATGAAAATGTCACGGTTTAGAAAACCGCAAAAAAAAATTCTGTCATACGGTCCCTAAGGTATTAGCTATTTTTATGTACCATAAATGCAGGGAGAAATCCCGAGCTTGCAGCTGCAAGGCTCAACCCTCCCCCACTGGTTGTTGCTCAGTGTCAGTGAGTCAGCTGTGCTATATGATGGCTGGAGGAGGTGAAAATCCTGAAATTTTCCCCCCATCGAAGAAAACGAAATCGCTGGTATGGGAATACTTCGGCTCCATAAAAGTTACAGATGGCCGTGGCTTAGAGGAGGACAGACATGTAAAACATGTTTGCGGGTGGCTGCTGGTGAGGCAATACCTTCAATATGATTTTGCATTTATATAAAATTAAAGGTTAGTAAACACTATAATGAACGTTTCCCACCAGCTATGAGCGTTAACTCCAGCGTATTTAGTGTGTCTAGCGGTGGTAAAACATGTATTTTTTTTCTCTTGCATCTGACCGTGTTGAGAGAGTGTGTGTGTGTGTATAATGTAAACATGATACGAGTCATACACATGTGCTTTTTATGGAAAATAATTGAGTCATTTCTGTTCTGAGGATAATAATGTTAAGCTGTGGGTTTACGTTAACCTAATGGACTGCATTTATTTTAATTTAGAATATTTTTTATATTTATTTTAACTTTGCACTTACGTTCCAATTTGCTAATATGTTTTGAAAAATAAAAATCGTATTCAATTGATTTTTCTTTAACCCAGATATCTCAAAGTAACATATTTTAGAGTTATAATTGCAATACCATGAAACCGTGATATTTTGGCTTAAGGTTATCCTATCGTCAGAATCTCATACCTCGCATGTCTAAGTCCATGTTCAGATTTTGAGCTTTCCAACAGAATTTTATGTTTACAAATTCACATACTCTTAATCAACTTGACAACTTGCCTGCCTTTAAAACTGAGATCTGACCCCTGTGCTCAAGGTTTTCTTCACACTATCATGTCTTCAATATTTTAGTACTTCATTAATAGTTTCAGTTATTACGTAATATGGATGAAGATGAAACAAATAAGTACACAAGTTCTGATTGGTTGGAAAAAAAAAAAAAAACAACAACAACTGGGATCTCTCTGTGTGATTAGTTTTTCTTAAATGTAAATAAACAGTACTTTCAAACTGTTGCAATAAACTGGTAGTTTAAAAGTTGGACTAGAAGTAATGTAGTGTTTGAGGGCAAGGCAAATGTAACTTGTTGCTGGTTCTTATCTCAGTTCTTTTTGTTTACATTCCCCAAAGGCTTCAGCAGTTCTCTGTCACACTGTTACTGATATGTTCCCACTCATCTGCCCAACTGTTTTGTACAAAATAGTAAATATGTCTGATATCCATGTGTCACTTTTTAAATGAATATTTTGCGTTTTTCAAGGTTTTAAAATGCTATGCCTGAAATATGACACCTCAATTTTTGTTATTCGAAACTAGAGAAATGTCTTATCACTAAACCATCATTTTACAGGTCTGGCTTTGTATGTGACCTTTCTTACCCATTTTAAGGAATGCTTTAACCCTATCCTTTCTCATTGTACACAGTTATCACGTTCAAAATATTATAGCATAAAAAATCTTTTACTGATATGACGTCATCAGGGCTTCCATGATTGTCTATTCTATTATCAAATTAATCACCAACTATTTGATAATCGATTAATCAATTAAACAGTTTTACCCCCAAATTGTCCAATTACCTATTATTGTTTTGAATCTTTTTTTTTTTTTAATTTTAAACCTTACTTGTTCAGCTGGACACGCAAAATATAACATCTGAATCCCCCTTTTTTTTTTTTTTTTTTTTTTTTTAAATATGAAAAAGAACATTTGACCCAAATGTTTTTAATGAAGCAAATATTTGAAGAACTGTTCCTTAAATTCATTCATTTTCCATGCCGCTTTTCCTCACGAGGGTCGCGGAGGTGCTGGAGCCTATCCCAGCTAACTACGGGCAGTAGGCAGGGGAAACCCTGAACTGGTTGCCAGTCAATCGCAGGGCACAAGGAGACATACAATCATTCACGCACACACTCATACCTACGGACAATTTAGAGTGTTCAATCAGCCTACCATGCATGTTTTTGGGATGTGGGAGGAAACCGGAGTTCCCGGAGGAAACCCACGCAGGCACGGGGAGAACATGCAAACTCCACACAGGAAGGCCGAAGCCCGGGATTGAACCCTTGATCTCAGAACTGTGAGGCAGACGTGCTAACCACTCGGCCACCGTGCCGCCTTCCTTAAATTGAAGAAGAAAAAAAACATTTGTGTCCATTGAAGGACATTTCTAAACATCACACTGTACGCTTGTAGCTCCAAGTCCTCGCCAGTGCTTAGAATATTTGTGATTTATACATGTTAATTTTTTAACAAGCTTTAGATATATTTTCTCCTTCTCATAGAACGGCCGTCTTCCTTGTGATGCGGACATAGAGAGGCTGACACTTAACGAGGGTTACGTCAACGGGACACATCATGTAAGGAACGTTTAAAAACTTTCACTAATTAAACTATTGAATTATTAACAAAGGGAACTGGAAAAGCACCTGGTGGGTGACTTTTTAAACCCTTGAATGTATTTGTGCAGTTCAGGATGGAGCCTGGTCAGGTGGTGCAAGAGACCTACACGGTGGAAGAGCCCCAGGAATCCAACCCAATGGTTTCTGTGGAGACCAACGATGATGGCACAACAAAACGCACAGAAACAACGGTAAGAAATGGACAGATGTTCGCGCTCAGGGAACATGTGGTGTAGCATGATGCTTTGGAAGTATTAGGGTAATTTTACACCTATGTATAGTGTAAACACTCTAATTTGTCCAAATTTGCTTACTTCTTACTGATCTGAAGAAATGTATAAAAGTGCTGAGAACAATCTTCACTGTTTGTAAAGTGAGGTGGGGCACACTGTTGATTGCTATTACTCTCTCAGCAGGTATGTTTAAAACATGAGAAATTCTTTGTGGTCCGAGTCCATCTGAGTCATGTACTGAATTTAAAATATTTAGCAGCATTATCGATAGTCACTGGTATGGATTGATTTGGCCTGCTTAACTTCCATTCAGTCATGGTGTCTTTAATCGATGTAGTATATGGACTACTATGATCACTCTGGGCTCACGCAGCCAATGGCATGGGATCTAACGTAGCGCGTCTAGGTTTCTATTTGATTATATCCACTGTGTGGGCGCGCGAGTGTTGTCGGGCATTAAAAAAAGTTGACAAACGCCAGAGAAGTCACGTCTGCTCATTACTGCACAACACCAGCAAATGACAATCGGCTTTCATAAACAGGACGAGATTGAAGTACAGCGCTCTTAACATGCCACTCATTGTTTATCATGTAACCATGAGTTAGCTCTCTGTGACCCACGGTCTTAACCTGTCTGTTGTCAAAGCGAGGTTATTCGTAGCAGCCAAGTCAGCAGCAAAATATAGATGGACTTTGTTGTACGTATCCGTAAAGACAGTCTTTGTTTAATATGTATGAGTGGGGATAGCATACCAGCTCACCCAAAATGCTGCCAAACAACGGATCTGTACGATATTAAAGCCGGCAAGCTGCCTCCTTAAGTTTCTGTCTTTCCTCACGAGCATTCATCCTTGTGCGCCACATCTCACACCTTTCAAATATACTGTATTGTTGGCTGAAAAAGATTTTGAAATTTTATTTTCCGTCACACCGTGTCCCAACTTATCAGGATTTTTGTTATACAGTATATCAGAAACAGAAATTCATTTCTTGTACCCCACCCTGCGTCTTTTTCTTTAGGTAAAAAAAGTGGTTAAAACCACCACGACGCGCACAGTTATTCCCTCAGTATCCGACACACTTTCCTTGGATGGTGGGGGCTCAGTGACTGGTATGGGAGCGTACATCCCACCCGTGGACCGGGGGTACAGGCAGGCACCTGGAGTAGGTGTACCCATGGAATACCCTACCAAAACTGTGCCTCGTAACTACCAATATGGACCTCCGGCTGGTTATGACGATTACCGTGTTGGTCCTCCGTCAGAAACATATGCAAGCCTCAACAGGGGTGCTCGCATGGACGATCGCTATAGGTAGCACACCGACTGTCTGTAACGATCATCATTTACTTTTGACTTGATTCTGTTGTATTTTTTTAATTTTACATTTCTCAATTGTCTGCCTAGACCAGTCCATCCAGATGGTTATCGAACTCTGGATCCAAGCTACAGAGCACCCAGTAGAGGACAGCTAGACCCTTATGCTGCTCAACCACAGGTTAGATGATCAGTTTTAAATCTTAATTTGTTCTTTTTAAATTGAAAATGAATTTGAACAGAACCAAATTGTTCTATTAAAATGTGCAGTAGGTTTACCACAAATGAGAAATGAGTTACTACTACAAGTTTTATTACTTTACACTGCTCCAGGTACAAATACACATTCTCACTATTTTACATCTATGCCTTTAAAGCGGTATAATCTTTATTTGAACTATTCTTACTCTGTTTAACCATTTTAATTGATGATCCCTGTAAATCACAAAATGATCATTGTCTGTAACTGACTTCAATTGACAGGTTTAGGACAAGGTTAAAAATCAAATGCAGCTTTTAAGTTTCTTTCATTTTTCAAATTCCTGTGTTTTTAGGTTGGACGAATGGGAAGTGCAGTGGAGTTATCCTCAATCCCAAGGTTCGTCCCAGATCCGTATGGACTGGAGGATGATCGGCGAAGCATGGGCTATGATGAGCCTGACTATGGAATGGGACATCCAATGCACTACAGCACTGTGCCCCGCAACCACCATGGTTTTCCCCAAGGCCCACCACGCAGGACTGGGTGAGTTGTACACATCATGCAGATCTTTATAGAATAATTTAATGTTCATGTTTCTTGTCTGTTTTCATTCCCAAGAGTGTGTGCAGCAGTATTGTCATCCTTTATTTGGTTTTTGTATGCTTATCTATCGGCTCTGTGCTCCCCCAGGAGTTACGATGGCACTCTAGATGGTGATATGAGTGGTCCAGGAGATATGTACTATTGGGGAGGAGGTCCCCCTATGGCACATGGTGAAAGAGGAAGTATGGCATCTTTGGACAGCACTCTAAGGAAAGGCCCAGGCCCAGGTGGCTGGCGTCAACCAGAGTTGCCAGAGGTTGTTGCCATGCTCAACTACCGGCTGGATCCAGTCAGAAGCAATGCTGCTGCATACTTACAGCATCTCACTTATAAGAATGACAAAGTAAGACAAGCATTTACTATCATCCATTCTTAATCAACTTGGGTAGAACAGACTATAATTCAAATCAGTTAAAACTTTTTCATGGTGGAGTGGCATCTATTCAACCTTGACTAGACTGGATTAGGGGCTTATTCCTTGTCACTTACCTACTTAAACGTGATACTGTACATTTACTATGTACGCCACTTATGTAAAGCGTTTTACTTGCAGGTAAAGTCAGAGGTTCGACGTCTTAAAGGCATTCCAGCGTTGGTATCGATGCTTGACAACCCAAACAAAGAGGTCAGTTTAGCTTCTGCTATTGTCTTGGGAGCCGTGATTATGATTTGTTGTATTTGAGGTAAAGAATTGGCAAATGGAATTGTTTTAGTGATATAATCATGAAGCAGTTTATTGATATCAATTATGCTCGTAAATTCTAATATAAATACTGAATGAATAGGGAACAGGACTATGTTTGCTGTAGTGGTTAAATACAGCCTTTGGATGTTGTGGTAAATTCTGGTAGGTCAGCTTTTCCTCCAAATATTGTTTGTCTAAGCACTCTGTGATCTTTCAAATTTTATTTAGTTCAAGCTGTGGCAAACTATTGCTGATGTGAGTTGTGTAATCACAGCACTGCTTGAATTCCACCATTTAGGAGAAGAACTGTCCTTGTTTAAATATGCGACAGTATGCACACTAATATAATTAAATGGATTAATGTCAAAGGTCTGCTGTGTATCAACAGACATTGCAATATAATTGGAGCTGTTGATTGCCTCTTTAACATCTTGCGTTGTAAAGTAAAAGCTGCAGGGAGTATGCGGTTCTTAAACAATTTAGTGTCTGATGAAGACTGTGTATGTCACAGGTTCACTACGCAGCTTGTGGAGCATTGAAGAACATTTCATATGGCAAAGATCCAGACAACAAAATAGCCATCAAGAACTGTGATGGAGTGCCTGCCTTAATTAGGCTTCTGAGGAAGACCCATGACCAGGACCTTACTGACTTAATCACAGGTTAGCTGCACACGGTCAGCACATTTGAATGTAATCGTGAGTTTTTGAGGAGTTTTGATTTCTGTCGAAAATCTGTATTGAAATACAAAATGTTTCAGGGACACTCTGGAACCTGTCATCTCACGACTCTGTAAAGATGGAGATTGTGGACCACGCGTTACATGCCCTTTCCGATGAAGTGATGGTACCTCGCTCGGGCTGGGGGCGTGGGAGCAATGGTGGTGGAGGGGAGGAAAACTGTAAGCCTCGACACCTGGAGTGGGAGACAGCTCTCACGAACACAGCGGGTTGCCTGAGGTATGATGGAGAATACAGTATAGATCATCAGGGTAGCTTTGATGACCAAACAATCAGTTTTTTATGTTAGTGAATCTCAGAAGTAGGATTTTATAGTTTTAATGACCTATTTATTTGAATTTTATTACCTTAATTTCAGTGCATTAAGTCGCTACTTTTTCCCCGCGCTTCCAACCCTTTGGCTTATACAGGGTGACCTCCCTCCCGAAAAAGCCCCAAATTTGGAGAGGCTTCATTACTTTTTTTTTTTTTTTTGTCAGAATAAAAAGAACTCCAGCTATGACTGGTTTATTTTGTTCAGAACATTTTGATGTTCTGAATCATACCCACTGTTGAAAAGTGAGCTGTATTTCACTGAGAAGGATTTCTGGGTGTGCCTGGGCATTGTGTCCCACAAACTTGTTTTGTAGTCAGTTAAATTTACCTTTTAAGTTGATCTGCTGACCTGACCTACTTCATGTTGCCTTTGTTTAGTTTTACATGTTTATTCCTGCTTTTTTCAACTTTCTACCACACACAGAAATGTGAGTTCAGAGAGAAGTGAAGCAAGGCGGAAGCTGAGAGAGTGCACAGGATTGGTGGATTCGCTCATGTACATCGTTCAGTCCCAGATTGATTGTAAAGATGTTGACAATAAGGTACAGTATTTTGAAGATAAAGCAATTTTTTACGTGTCTATTTTTAAAAAATATATATTTGCAAAAATTTTGCATCTTCATACAGCTTATAGAGAACAGTGTGTGTCTGCTGAGGAACCTATCCTATCATGTGCATCGTGAAATCCCTGGGTGTGAGCGGTACCAAGAAGCTGCACCTGTCAACCAGGGCCCAGCCTCGTCTAGCCAGAAGGGTGGCTGTTTCAGCTCGCGCAAGAGTAAAGGTATGTTTTAGCGAGAAATTTAAAAAAAAAAAAAAAATTTTTTTACAAAAGACAGGACATCACAATACAAATTAATGCAAAACAACAATAACATACAACAACAAAAACAAGCTGAGAACAGTAAACTGGTACATCATACCGTTTTTATACAAATGTTCCCATTTGAATAGCAGCAACGCTCATCAATGTAGTCAGGAAAAGGTTTCCGTGTTCGTTCAAACACATCAGGGGGCCTTATGCACTGGATCATGGATAATGTATGGATATTATTTTTGCGGGCCTAAATAGAGACCATTATACAGTCTTTTCAGGTCTTAACCTTAACACAATCATTTAAAAGACACAGAAGAAGAAGAGGACTGAAAACCGGGTTAATATCAAGCTGCTTTATCAAAATTTTCTGTATTTCAAACAGGGTATCATTCTAGTATTTATTTTTATACAGGACCAATGGCAGTGAGTGAGATCACCAATTTCTATATTTAGAGAGACTTTTGGGAGCAACATGTGCTATATGAAAAATCTATAATTGCATTTGGAAATATCCCAAATGTCGTCCCACATTTCCTTATTTCAACACCTTGTTCTCTCTCCCAGACTTCCTTCAGCGACTGATTGCCTCAACCTGAGCAATCTCTCAGACTGGCATACAAGTTTCTAATGGCTTGACTTCTCTATTTGTGTGACATTGATATTAGCAAGCAAAGATGAATCTTTAATAATAAAATCTCTGACCTGAAAGTTATGAAAAGGATCATACTGAGAGATTTAATCCATCCCTTCAGTTTAGGGGCAAACTTCCATATTGTCGCTCTTGACAAGTGAGTCTCAGCCATTTGGGACACACTTCCACCCAAACAAAACTATAAGTTTGTACAGGAATGTTGAGAATGTAAGAGAGAGGTCATCCAATCCAGAAGCTCTGTTTGTGTTTCATTGAGAGCATTGATTTATTTTTCCTACACTGACTTCCCTTTCTCATTCTTTGTAAAGGTGTTGTGGTTCCTCTAAGCCAATGAGACGACATGCAATTTGGCATGTTGCTGTATCAAAAAAAAAAAGTCTCATAATTTAGATAACTTTCTCCCCTATTTTGCTCTATTTAAGCCGTAATCAAATTGTGCAAAAATTAAAAGCACTTAATGTCAATATTAATATAGTGGTACGCAGGGGTCGCGTTAACCAAATATTTTCCGTCGTTGACCGTTTTTTTAAACGGTGACGGAAAAAACTGAAGTCCATCCGTCATTTTGACAGGTTGCAATTCACACCCCAGACCACAGGGTGGCGAGTGAGCATATTAATTAGCTATTGTCTCTCTTGATGCATGACGTCGTTGGCCTTACTCGGAAAAATGTCAAGGCAACTGAGCGTCCGAACTAAGGCTACGTTCATACTACAGGTCTTAATGCATGAATCCGATTTTTTCGTGTTTTTCCGACTCGAGTGAGGCATTAACTTGACGGTCTGAACGTGACAAGTCGCATAGAACAGGACCATTTCAAATCCGATCTGGGTCACTTTCGTATGTGGTCTAAATCCGATCTGGGCCACATTTTTCCAGACTGTCGCGGCGGTCTGTACTGTCCAGTCCTGCAAATCGGATTTAATGCAGCAATTACGTCATCAAAAAGTGAGAGACGGTATGGTACGGTAGCTACGGTAGCGATGCAGCAGTGCGTTATTAGCGCCTAGCTTGCCTTGAACACGGCTTTTTAGGAAGGGCCTGACTTGACAACAGTCATAAAAAAATAAAAATAGGTTTGAGGATAAGCCTGAGAATGATCGGTTTTCTCTCTGCTCCATATAAGCAATATTTCAACATTGCTTACACGGCCGAGAGTCGGGGCAAACTGCCCGTATGTGTGTGTGACATGCACGAACAGTGCGTGCATGCTATCGATCCATATACTTTGAATATAAGACTAAACGGGGATTATTTATGCCTGTTATTTGTGTCCTCTTTTTAACAGCAACAAGCCTGTGGCTACGTTCATACTACAGGTCTTAATGCACGAATCCGATTTTTTGTCATATCTGCGCACCAATTCGCAGTCCGACATGCGCTGAGCAAGACGACCCGCATGCGCAGAAGCATCAAAACAAATGACCATACAATCACACATGCTGGCTGTCATCCGTTATTCCAGGGATATCATATTTTGCTTATTAAAAAGAGGACACAGATAACAGGCATAAATAATCCCTGTACAGGTTTATATTCAAAGTATATGGATCGATAGCATGCACGCACTGTTCGTGCATGTCACACACACATCCGAGCAGTTTGCCCCGACTCTCGGCCGTGTAAGCAATGTTGAAATATTGCTTTTATGGAGCAGAGAGAAAACCGATCATTCTCAGGCTTATCCTCAAACCCATTTTTTTTTTTTTTTTTTTTAATGACTTGTCAAGTCCGACCCTTCCTAAAAAGCCGTGTTTAAGGCAAGCTAGGCGCTAATGACGCACAGCTACTTGATGTGTGATGGCGCGGTGTGGATTCTCTGTTAAGCTTGTTCGGACAGAATATTAATTAAAGATGAATGAAAACTAAATACTATAGATTATGACCGGATTTTTATGACCCTGTCAGTCAAAATGACAGACAACGAAAAAGTCTAGCGCAACCTCTGGTGGTACGGTACCACTGGTACCTCTACTTAGGACATTAATTGGTTCTGGAAGTAGTCTCGTAACCTGAAAATTTTCCCAGGCACTCTGCTAATTCTCAGAGTGCCATTATAGTATAGAAGTACTGGACAAGGACTGAATTTAAACATGCTAAATAACGAACAAAATATCTTTATATACAGTAAGCTCTGTTAAATCATGTATTTTGGCAGATGACATTGCCTTTTTCTTAGTTTTTTGTTTGTTTCACTTGTTAAAATTCCCACTCAAGTAAAGTATTGTAAATTCATGTTATAAAATTTGATTTTTCATTTATGATTTGGGACATATATTACTTGAAAGATGCAAATGTCCTTTCCAGTTAGAGCACTATGTATACATCGTGTTGTTGGACACATACATATGAACTTGACACATACTAAATGTTTACATATAGCAAAGTATCTTCATTCAGTATAATAGTGTTTAAAACACTTTATTGTCCTTCCATTGCTTCAGTCTTCATGTCTGGCATGTTATGCTGCCAAATCTCATGTGTGAGTTCATGGCTGCTGGGCAGGTGTCAACTTGGTATCATAAATTATGGATCTTTCCCTTTGCCTAAATGTTTTCTGTTCATCAGTCCTCCTTTTCTACCTCCTCTGATCCTCTCCACCTTTTCTCTCCCTTTCGGCGCTGGGCTCAGATGAGTGGTTTTCCAGAGGTAAGCTCCTCAATGTGGTGTAACTCTGCTTCTCTGCTAGTCATAGTAGTCACTGTAGCAATAGAAATAGAAGTAGCGGTAGTTAACAGATGGTAGTTTTCCTCTTACTAACATGCAAATAATGTATTTCCAAAAAAACGTACAATTTGCTAACAATGAATGAATACAAGGGTCATATATTGCTTTAATGGTCTGTAACTTCAATGTCTGTTCCAGGAAAAAAAGATGAGGACGATGCAGCTGCAGACACAATAGACATTCCAAAGAGGACCACGCCTGCTAAAGGTAACTGCAGTTTTAATCACCAATGTTAATTTGTTGTTGTTAACCTTTATGCAATAGTTCTGTTGTCCTGTATTCCTCTCTGATTCACTCTTGTTTCCCATCTCTTTACATGCTTACTACCCCCCACCTCCTACACTGTAGGCTATGAGCTGTTGTTCCAACCAGAGGTGGTCCGCATCTATACCTCTCTGCTCAAGGAGTCGAAGAACCCCACCGTGTTGGAGGCCTCAGCAGGAGCTGTTCAGAATTTGTGTGCTGGACGTTGGACGGTACTTACTTTCAACAAACACCTCATCTCATGTAACTGCCAACAAAAATATAAAAAAAATTCTGAATTAGTTGTGAACATCGCCTTCCTTGAAATTACGTATATAAGCAAGTAGCCAAGGATGTTTATGAAGTACGAGAATTCCATGTGTCCACTACAAGACAGTAGGATGTCGAAAATGGTTAATAAATTGTGGTAGTTTTTCAACAAAGTTTTTGCAAAACCTGATTTGATCATCAAGTCATTTGTAGCCTAACGTTATACTGTATATCAGGTCTTTTTGTGTAATGACGATACTCTCAATCATAATTAAGTACTGTAGTTAATATTTGTGTTTATGCCATATAATTTACCATTTGGGAATACAAATAACATGTGTATCACACACACTCATCAATTGTAGTATGATATAGTACTTTAAGGAATAGCTCATATCCTTACTGTAACATACTCGCACATGTTTTGCAAAGAAAATATATCTGTGTTTGTGCAGTATGGCCGTTACATCCGTGCCGTGCTACGTCAAGAGAAGGGTCTGCCCATGATGACTGAACTACTGGCCCACGGCAATGACAGAGTGGTTCGAGCGATGTCGGGAGCACTTCGCAACCTTGCCATTGATGCCCGTAACAGAGATCTATTGGGTAAGCCTTATAGCTCCCTGCTTGAGAAAGCTATTCTTTTCAGTTAAACTTAAAAGACAGAGTATAAACACAAAGTTTTGCTGTTCTGCTTGTATGTTGTCAGGTAAACACGCAGTGCCTCACCTAGTAGCCAACCTTCCCGGTGGTGGTCAGAGTCAGCCCGTGCGAGCGCTGTCAGAAGCAACAGTAGTGTCAGTGTTGAGCACACTCCAAGAGGTGTTGGGCTCTAGCTTGGAAGCTGCAAAGACTCTCAGAGCCTCACAAGGAATTGAGAGGCTGGTCCTCATTAACAAAGATGGGTAAGTGTCTTTAAGGAATTGTGGCAAGTAGGAAATCATGTCTCTGATATATTTTGCTGTCTTACTCTGGCATCACCAGTAATCGTTCAGAGAGGGAAGTGCGTGGGGCTGGGCTCGTATTGCAGACTGTATGGGGCTACAAGGAGCTGCGCCGCACTTTGGAAAAGGATGGATGGAAAAAGACAGATTTCATGGTCAACCTAAACCCTCCCAGCAACAACACTAGGACCAATGGAGGATATGAGGACAGCACGCTGCCGCTTATAGACAGAGGTCCGTACCACTTATAATGGGACTCCCTCAGTCTTCTTTTTAGTTGACGTATAAACTGAAACTATTTGAAATACACACATCTATTGTTGTTTCAATGCATTTACTTACACTTCCAATTAAATATAACACACACCACCTATGTTTTTATCTTTGCCATCATATTATGGCTATGCCTCACGAAGAACTGAAGCCTTGTGAGTTTATAAAGCTACAGTGCTTATTGCTTTTGTCTTTGGCTAGGTGGTAAAGGTGAACGTGAAATGATTCCAATGAATGACATGGGCCCAGGTGAGTGCTGTATTTACACAAACCATTTTCATGTATTTTGGTATCATGCTGATGTACATTTATCTAACCAGTGGTTTCACCATTATAGCATTCATGACAAGTACACTCATACTGCTGGTTTGAATTTGCTACTTTCATTAGATGCCTACTCCACACTGGACCAGCAAGGGAGAAGGAACACTTTGGATAACACACTCGAACCTGATGATAAAAATGCAGTACAGGTAAAATGCCCTTAATTTCAAAATAATTTACTTTCTGCCTAAGTAATAAAATATTACAGTGAAAAGTTTGGAAGTTGCAGTAATTTGATGCAGGAGTTTACTGTGCTCAGCATGCATTAATTGCATGATTGCAGTTTTAACGGCAGTCAATTAACTTTGAGGTATAATCTTAAAATACTGTTGGAGTCAATAATACTCCTTTCCCACTGGCCAAAAAACCCATGTCAACCCACTAACAATCGGCTTTTGGTGGCAGTGGGAAAGGTGTAGTGACCCGCCTCAACCCGTGTCAATCAACCCGCCAAGCGACCCGCATTAAAATCACCTCGGCTCTGATCGTCCTGCAGTGTGAAAGCAAAACCCCGGGTCAACAATCAACACCCTAACCTACGTGGTGACGTAGGCGCTTACGTGATGCGTCATGACAACGTGCCAGTCGCCTCCCTCTTAACACGCCCCACAACCGTAGTTACGTCGAGGCTCACAACAAAGCTAGTAGAAGAAGAAGAACTCAAGTCGCCTATGTTGCCTCAGCACAAGCAGAGTGTTGATCCTTTGTTGCATTTCGACCATTTTGAGGGCAGTAAAAAGCATGAAAACAGAACACTAAATGAAAGGAGGCTTCCATTTTGCTCTGCATTGTTTACTTCCTTGAACTGAATGAATTCGGTTGCACTTGTCGACGCGTATCTTAGCGTGGTGACGTCACGTAACCTTATGCACGGCTGAGGAGGGGTGGGGGTTAGACGGGTGAAAAAAAAAAAAGACTGCTTTTTTTTGTCAATTGGAAAGGTGCCAAATGCCAATTGCCAGTAGGTTGCATCGGCTTAGAAAAAACGCGCGTTGACCCACTAGTTCCAGTGGGAAAGGGGCATAATGACGCATGATCTCCACCCTTTTAAGGCCCATGAATGGTATTCAACAATTTCAACACTCTCTCATGACAGGAACAAAGTAACTTGTGGGAGGTCTCAACAATAAATTCTAGCCATGTATTTCCTAATGAAGTGGACGGAATAGAGTAGTGTATTTGAGTGTTCTGCATTAGCAGACATTGCAAAACTGTACACTGTCAGAAAAAAAAGTTCCGTTTGTTTGTCACCATACAGTAAATGCCATAGTTTTGAATTTAGGACCCTTTAATATCACACAATTGAACTTTAGGAATTGACTCATTTCAAAAGAATCACATCCACTTGATAGCTATTTGGAGCCATGAAATAATATTGTGACCTTTCCTTTGAGTGTGCATATTTGTGCATGATGCACAAGCCAGTTCCCTCATTAGCGGGGTAAACTTTACTGGGAGAAGATGAGGCATGCGCTCTCACACGCCCACAGAAAGCATGCCCTTGCATGTCTTCATGGAGCGCTTGTTTTATATTTCTCTAGCGCATTTCTCACTGCCATTATTTAATCCGCTACATGAATTACAATCAAAATAACATTTTGTAACTCCTTTTTCCATTTCTGATATCTGTATTTCTTTAGTATACATAGTACATAAAACAACTAAACCTCCATTCCTTACTTTAACATGTTTTTCCAGCCAACAACTAATGCAATACAGTGTATTATTGTTTTTGCTCCTTTCTTTCACTCTGTTCCTTTCTGCCACTTATTTTCTTTGTGGCTTTTTCTTCATTACACGTTCCTTCTTTTTTTTTTTTTTCTATCTCCCAGGGAGTGAGTTTTGGGGAGAGGCAGGCTTCCTTGCCTCTAATGGATTCTTATGATGGTTAGGCTACACCCATTAAGTGCATGCCAGCGCATGGTATGTTTGTCTCACAGGTAGTTGCGTTCAACTCATTGCATGGCCTTAATTTTTCCCCATCATGTCACCAACAGGCTTCCATTGTACAGTACGGTAGTAACAGTGTTCTTGAAAATTGTCAAGAATTTTGTGGCATGGTTGTCAGCGGTTGCATGAAAGACTTGTTTTATGTAATGTATGCTTTGAATTGTTATGATTCTCTCTGATCTTTTGATTTAATTCTGGCACCTTTTTTCTTACAGAAAAACTGATTGTGTGCATCACAAAACAACATCTTCCCACCCGCTGCCCCTGTTAAATTGACAAAGGGACCAGAACACTACAAATGGGACAAACCACATGACCATTTTCCTACTCTTCCTTGTCCTCCTCATGCTTTTGGAGCACATTTTCCCTCTTGGTGACATTCCTCCTTTAGCAGCTGACAAGCCAAGACATCCCATTAAAAACTGGATAAGCGATATGGCTCTATGACAGCAAGATTGTGACACTTTGACCACTTTTAGCGCACCAAGTCCCTTAAACTACAAAACAAGAAGAAACGTATAGTCTGACAAAGACCTTTGTACCATACATAGCAGACAGCTTAACTACACTACGACTTTCCTGGAAAACACTAATACTCCATTTAAGTTCTGAAAGTTGGGATCAGAACATGAAATGGGGGAAATTGTACATGGATGTTTAAAAGAAATCGAGGGGTTGTGTAACTCCCCTTTAAAGGGTCATGACTACAGAAAGATCTGTTAACATTGCGAAACTTAATTGATTGACTCTGATACATGGATTCCTGTTTTGTAGTGGTTGTTCCTGTTTTTTGCTTTGTGCTGTATGACATGTACATGTGCCAAATGACTATGCCGTTGCTACAACTGCCATTACTTAATTCTCCTGTTAACAGAGATAATCCATCATCTGCTTTTAGTACGTTTGTCCTTGTGAAAGCCCATCACATGGTGCATGGGCATGCTGCAATTTCTGTATTTTATATCAATATAAAAGGGATGTCCTTTTTAAATTTGGGGTACCCAACGATTTATTCAATAAGAACCATCTTTACCTGTGATATCTGATAAATCGTGCTATTTACAGCAAATTCCTTACATTTGTGATTCAGCAGAGGCATTTTCATCTATTTGAAAGTCCATATTCTGAATGTGTAATGCAGAACTGTTTTTAAGTCTTTGTGTGGGCCAACTGGAGTGCCTTGATTACTCAGGACAGGTATGATGGGCGTGTCGAACCATAATGTGGCTAGTCAATCATCGTGTCACTATATGATTGCTGGAGTTTTATGAGTTAATGGAATACATCTGTTAATAAGTAAGCATCGATTATTTCTTTGAAAACAAAAACTTGTGCTCTGTATATGTGCGCCACGGAGTCTACATACCTTTTAAGTCTACAGAACAGCACATGGGATAAAGTTGTAGTTTTTGCCCACATTCTCTAGTTCTGTTGTTATTCTGTAAAGAACAACACACTAGTGCAAAGTAAGATTGTAGATAATTCAAAGAAAAAAAAGCACAAGGTGATGTTTTTTCCCCTTTGCTTTAGTTTTTCATGCCAACTGCCTAATTTTCAAGTTGCCTTGAAATGTGGACTGACTTAAAAAAAAAATGCAAATTGCATGGGATTTTGTTGGTTTGTCTAGGAAGGCATACACCTTACATTGTCAGTTAAAAATACAAAAAGCACATATATATGATATATATATATATAGATAATCTATACACACAAGAGAATATTTGTCAATTTTAAGGTTTCTTTTTAAATATTGATTTGGGTTTAATTGTTCTGGGTGCTCTGGGTGAACGCTTATGCAATCTGTTTTTGTTAGATTGAAAACTTGTCTTAATTAGAAGCTTAAAGCTCCACACTACATGTGCTCATGGAATTTTAAGGTTGAAAACTGATGGACTACACTTTAGTATCTCTGCCTTGGCTCTTACAGTTGCACATTCTCATTATGAATGAATTATGTAACTAGCAATATTGTTTTTAATAAAAGATTTTTCAGCCTGCGTTATTTGACACTCATTTTAAATCATTCACCACCACTGACAGTGATAGACATTAAATTCATTTTAATTGGCGTGGCTGTCGTTGAATGAAGATGTCCCGGTACAATTGACGGTGGTAGACGGCCAATTCATTTGTACTGGGAGGTTAAGCTGCCAACCCCTCCCAGTCCGAACTGATTGGACGTCTATTCCCGTCGAAGACACCTAAAAAATTGATACTGTATTTGTAATTGTGAACTCCTGTGACGTCATCACTACTGGACCATACCCGACAACTTTGGCGCCATCGTCAGTTTGTGGAAACTAGTGGAACCCACGTTTACAACAGATGTTGATCATAAGGTCAATTTATGACCACAAATTTCATTTTGGACAAACAAAACATTTGCTATTTGGAGAAAAAGACGAGCGATAGCATCATTTTGGTAAGTAACAATGCATTTGAGTGTTAGTTGCCCCGTTAGCAATGCATGTGTCAAAATGAAATTTAACGTGGTTATTATTAGTATTGAATTTTAAACCAAAGTCACCATACTTTTGCGCGGTGTTAACTTTACGCAATTGGTTTTGTATATCTAAAATTGGTTGACTCGTTTGCCAAAAAATTGACTTGGTATGAAGAAGGCCTAAACTTCATAACGAGACAATTCACGGCCTGTCGTCAATAAAAGCGCCAGAAAATAATTAAACATTATTGCTACTTTGTTTTTATATTTCCCTCTAAGAACACGTGGGCAAACTTTAATGGATAATAGAAGTGCTGCCAACTGCTTAGAATATGGAGGACATTTAGTATTAGTCTGGCAACTTTAATATTTTTAGTTAATGGATTTAAAATGTACATAGATCGTTAAATATAAAATTTGAAGTAGATGACTTTGTGGGTGCTTTTGATCATCTTAGAAAGCAACCCTCTTTTCCTCTAGATGCTAGTGGAAACATGCAGTATTACCAGTTCCGAGGCTATGAGATGAAGGTACTTGGAGAGCTCCAGAGACAACAAAACAGTGCCCAGTTCTGTGATACACTTTTGCAAACTGAAGGTGAGGCACAAAATCTTTGGCAAAAAAATAATATAGCTTCGATCTAAATGAATGAAGGAACTGATTACTATCCACCTTTGTCTCGTTTAGGTATCTCAGTGCCCACTCACAGCTGTTTACTAGCGGCTGTTAGTCCTTTCCTGTCAAAGAAGCTAGCAGCCATACCATCTCCTGCATTTGGGCAAAAACGTATGCTCCGGCTTCAGTCTTTAAAGGCCCACACCCTGTTGAAGCTAGTCAGTCTACTCTACTCGGGGAAGTTGGAGGTAAAGGGAAGTTTGGAACATAAAGATGTGATGGCTGCTGTCCAGATGTTTGGGATCGCATCCTTCATAGAAAGACAGACAAATGAAGCCACAAAGGAAGTGGAACCCAAAGATGTTCAAGTCGGGAGTTGCTGTAAATGCACGTTAACAGGTGCAAACAGAGACGGGGCTGAATGTCTGCTCATGAAAGATCCACTATTGCAAGCGGAGGTGGTTAGAAGGAAAGATAGAGATCGTTCACTGGAAAAGAGAACATGTGTATCCATTGGGACACAAACTTTATTTGAGAATCAAAATGATTCTCCAACCCCAGAGCATATCACATTTCAATCCAAAGACATCCCATTGGACATGTGTGAGTCTAGTTCACACCACACTTCTACTTCTAGAACTAATTCATTATCAGATGAAGTGTTCAGCAACTGGACTTGTAGTTCCAATAATGACACTTCCTTCTCTCAGAGGCTTCAGCATGGATGTTTTGATTCCATTGGCAGTGCTGATGTGCTGTCTCAAACAAATGACAGGAGTAAAGCAAGTGCAGATGAAGAAAGGAAGGTGCCAGAAGATGAAAACGCAAATACAACAAAGAGAAGGCCTGCAATGGCCGAGGTAGCAAAGAAGAACCTGGCCAAGATGAAACTGAACCAGTCAACACAATTTTCTCTTAAGGTAAATAGAGAAAATGATGTAAATTAATTATTTGCAGAACCTGTGTCCGTGAAAGGCACCAACAATGCTACTGAAACACTGTACGGCTCCAATTATTTTGTATCTTCCTAACGACAAAATTGGTTACATCTTATTACCGTTCATGTTTCAGCATCAATTCTGTGACCAACCACTAAAATTATAATCCACACTGTTTGCACATGATTTAACTCAAGTCCCAGAGAATTCTGGAGCATCGGCATTTGTATTGGGTAAGGCCAAATGGACCCCTGCTGGGCATTCAAGTGCAATTTGATAACAGTAAAGGAAAGGTAGACATGGGTTGTGACGTAGAACACACACACTACATACTGAAAACCTAAGTACAATTCAATAATTATATACAGTAATACCCCACAGACATTAACGTTGTGTCCCAATTTTAGAAACACTTGTATTTTTGTTCTCATTATGAGTAGGGAAAAATAAGGGACTTTTTTCTTTCTAGGTGAAGCTGAGAAGGAGGGCAAAGGAACAACTATGGGAGGTTGTGTCCCTACAAGATGAGGATGAGACGGTCTCAGTGTTTGCTTCATTGTCTCAGGTAAAGTCGGATATGTTGGACACTATGTTTTTCATTAGCTCCAAATAGTTCATGAAAAGTATTGATTCTGATTCAGAAGAATAGCTTCAATCCCTCACTATATGGTAGGGGTGCAACGGTTCAGTTAGCCCACGGTTCGGTTTGAACCTCGGTTTTGGGAT